>NC_030680.2:62665900-65065900 GCF_000004195.4 Xenopus tropicalis | reverse complement strand
TTCATTTCACATTAATGTACTGATGCACATTTTGTTTGGAACACCCAGGCTTTATCAATGTTAAGGCAGTCTCATATACACTTGTCTACAGTATTGACCCATGATAGACAGAGAACTCTAGCAGAAAGTGATGGATCAGATAGACTCATCTCTAATTCTAAAAAATCCAGTGACTGCCTAAAACATCAACAGTGATATCCTGGGACTTGTCTGCCTGTGCATCTGCTCCCTTATGCTGCAGTGCCTGAAATGTGACACACAATGCAGACTTGATTTTTCCTAGAAGTGTATTCGGAAAGACTGGTCACGTGCAAAAGTGGATCCTATATCACTCCCCTATACATAGAAACTGCACCCAGTGACTTTGGAAGGGATTCATTTGCACAGGTATTGCTGCCCAACAGTGGAGAGGTGATGATTGCTACTTTGACATTTGTGGCATCTTAAACCACCCACGGGAATGTAGCCATTGAAATAAATAAAAAAAGAATAATGCAGTATTGCCATGTCACCCATATAAACACGCACAAAAAAATACACAAAAATACTGAAATCTAATTTTTCAAGTAGGTGCCTCTATTCACATCTTTAGTGGAGATATTTTTTTTCTCATGGTATCCCATATATAGGTAGGCTGGGCTTGTTTGATTTACAGCACTGAGCACAAAACCAGGAGACCTCTGGCTTATGTTCAAATTTACCTATATAAGGATAATGTTGCCACAAATTTGTTGGTGATAGCTATGGTGCTCTACCAATAAGTTGACCTGGGCTCCCTAAGTACCTGCAAATAAGCAGCAATGTTTCATTGAAACACAAGTGTATGAGAAAAATGTCCTTGATTGGATGTGGGGAATTTGGCTTATGGGTGTGTTCCAAGTCCAATGGTGATGGAACACAAGTCTGCTGTTAGTTAAATACATTTTTAAGTATGACTTAAAAATTGAGCTTGATCTCACTGCAAGCCTCATGACTAGTTACAAGCTCCCATTTATTTGTTATTAAGATTGTCCAGTTTTATATTACAATTTATCAAACCTGTTGTTTCTGTTGCATCAGGTGGTACATGCCAGAATTTTGAAGTGTTAATATGTTTTGTATAGAACATAGGTCCTGTAGAAGTTACATGGGCAGCTACCTAGCCTGGCCCATTCCCATAAATACTTATGTAGGGATCCCCAAGATTTGGGGCCCCTAGGATGGGACAGGCACTAGAGGGTGGCCTTAGGGAATTGGACACCTAAAAGTGGTCCTAGATGTTTTTCTGCTGAAAGGGAGTTTCCGCTGCATTTCTCACCAGTAGCCACAAGGTGGCGTGCAGGTTATATAACGGGATGCAGCCATGTGCTGGCAGACATTTTAGGCTGGGATAGCTTCTGGGTAGAGGAGCTCCCCCGGTCCAGTTATAGATAGTTTCAATGTCATAGGTCGCTCCAGGAGTGACATGTAGGACAAAGGAGTTTAGAATGGGAAGACATCGCCCCTCCAGGAGTGGTAGTGAGGTTAAGACCTCCCAGCATTACATCTGCTGGAGTGCAGGGCCACAAGTGGCTAGGTAGGTGGAACAGGTCACCGCTAGTCCAGGAGCCCGGATTTGAGGGTGCTTAGGCGAGAGTACCGGTGTGGGTCCCTGTGGTGAGGCTTCTAGCGTGAGTACCGGGGAGGACTCCAAGAGGGGGTGCCTTCTGGCGCGAGTACCGGGGAGATCACCTAGAAGGGAGCACGTGGCGTGAGTACCGTAAGTGATCCAACAGAAAAAGGGTCTCAGTGAGTAGTAAGGAGATATGCCCTGCATGCTGTATGATTAATATGTGCCACTCCTGGAGAGGACTCTGCCTAATAAACCGTTGCATCTATTTCACATACAATATTGTGTCTGCTGTGAATATCTGCCAAGCCCAGAGGACCACTACCCAGCTGGTAAGGAATAACCCCAGGGTGGGGTACATCACACCAGGAGTGGGTCCCAAGAGGGGCATAGCATCTTGATAGTTTCCCAGGGGGGTGGATTATAGTTCCACAACACCATCCCTGGGTGGAGGCACGCCATTTAGGGGAGAAATCCCTGTAAACCCCCATAGTAAGCGGGGGCTCAGGACTCCTGTAGCGCCAAATTATAGTGCTCCAACAGGTAGTGCCACAGAACCTGCAAAAGTGGGCTACACTTATATAAATTATAATGACAAATTTCTGTCCTTTTTCTATTAAACTGACAGTATTATATTAGGTTTAAATCATATTTGAGATATTTATATACAGCCGTACCATCTTGTACAATTAAGAGTAATGGTCTTTATGTCCCCGAGATTGGTCTGTGTGAAGGAGTTGTGCTGCTGTGATAATCATCATCCTCACAATAATCATCTAATAGGGACTTGCAGGAAGAGTGGATCATTTGACCTGTAATTTGTGCAAAAGACAATTCATTAAATTAGCCCATATATATGACTTGTTTGCTCTTATTGAATTGTGACATTAATCTCTTCTGCATTAGCTCTTATGATAATATCAGTGTTCAGTGCATAAGTGCAGGAAGCTCTGTGCAACATCACCCCAATTGAACATGGCATGCTTTGGTCTTTTTTGGGGAGGGGGGATATAATGTGAACCAGCTGTGGGGCGCACACAGCCTACTTGTGGGAAATAGCACATAAAAAAGCAGATAATGAGATACAGCAATACATGATGTCTATTAACAAAGCTTTAGCGCATAGAACATTTAAAGTCTTTGTTACTCCATGGTCACAGTAAAATTTAGGGCTCTGGCACACGAGGAGATTTGTTGCCTGCATTTTTTCCCCCTGGCGCTTTGGCGACAAGTTGCCACGACAATACACACAAAGAGATTTCATGCGAGTTGAGCTCCAGGCGATCTGCTACCCATGGTACACTCAACAATTAACCCCCCCTCATGTTTACTCAAGTCGCTCAGAAAAGGGTCTGTGTGCGATTTGAAACAGCAGGCGACTTGAAGTAGCCTCGTATGTTTTGACGCTGGCGATTTCCATTGGTTTAGCATTGGCATCTTGTCGCTCGTCTTGACGCCAAATCGCTCTTTTTAAAATCGCCGGCGACAAATCTCCTCGTGTGCCAGAGCCCTTACAGTTCAGTTTGACATGTAAGATAATAGAGAGTAATATGATATCTTCAAGCTGCTGTTTGAGGTTGAACGTCAACCTCCTATCTGTATGGACACGCATTTTTATCACTAAATAAAGAAAAAGCCTACTGGCTTTATTTTGCAAATTTTATTTTTCTTGGTTTTTTTTAAGCCCTCAGTGTTCTAAAATGTTCTAGTTTTTCAAAATGTGTGTATCATTCCCTTCTAGCACATCTCTATTATGTGTTCCCTCTTGGGAGCGTTCCCCTCTTCCTATTAGTGAGCTGAAGGTAGAGAGGTATAGAAAACTGCCCCCTCATACATAATTTGTAGCTGCATTTCTGCTATACATCTCTAGATTTGTGTTTTTTATTGTGTCAGAAAGACCTAAACCAGGTTTGGTTTTTTCATTAGCAAGGTAACCCTGCCAGCAGCAGAAAACCTGCACTGCATGGCAAACTTGAGAGGGCAGTGAATTAAATGTTCATAAACTAACAATTAGGTGGTAAAAAAAAACTAGGCCAAAGCCATTAAATATCTTTATAGTCTCAACACATAGCAGTGCCACTGTTGGCAGGCCTTGGACATTGGCTAAATTCGATGGGTGTTAAGATAAAATTAGTAATTCATTGTGATAGCCAAGGCCTTGCTTTTATCTTTGCACATGAAGAGCCACGAGAGCATCTGCTCCTGTACATGAAAACACAAAAGGCAGCATTGTTGGGAAGATGAAAGCCGGCCCTGCACGACTGCACCCTCCTGTAGCATACGCACGAGCCAGCCACCTCTCTTACCAGCTCATCAACATTTCCCATTCTCTAGAGGGGAAGTAAAATGTTTTTATTACCTGCTGCTCTGCTGAAAGAATGGGCAGTGCTATGATTTTTTTTAAAAAGTCTTAGATGAGGGAACAATAAGAAAACTGAATGTATGGTTTCATAGAAATGTCAGAGCATCTATAAGTGTGCATATATATGACTGGTAATATTCTGTCAGTGTTTTTATTTTATACTGTAATTAATGTACAGCATAGAGCAATGAGTAGCACACACACTTTTGTCCCAGAACATTATTATCTGTCTTGAAATATCTTGCAGCCCTTTACAGAGAATATAAATCATTTGAGTCCCTGGTTCACTGGAGCTTGCAATCCAAGTTCCCTATCACAATGTAAAGACCCAGTGAGGACTCCGTGTTGGCTCTGCTATTCTCAGGCTGTGGACTGGGGGGTGCAGGGCCCATTGGGGCTGCCACTCAAGGGGCACCCGTGCCCCTCACAAGGGCCCCCACCCGACTCCCTCCCCTGAGGGCGCGTCAAGAGACTGGCGGCCAGGGGAGCACTGTCTAGGGTTTGGGTCCAACCCTGCTTACGCACCTTTACACACCGCTCGGCTCTGCTTCATGTAGCTGTAGAGTACTTTTACTGAGGTGCTTAAGGCAGCAGATCTGTTTCTTTCAGCTTGCATTTTTTTGCAGGCTAAACCAACGCTCTGTGTGCCCTCAGCCTAAAATAGATTTTTGTGTAGTACTCCAAATTTTGGGATATTCCTTATCTGGCAAGTCTCAGGGTCCGGTGCAGTATCTTGACAGCCGGTTATCACCCTAAAAGCTAACTCCTACATTTGATTGCTAATCACTTATCAAGGAAGTTGAATTCCATTCAGATTGAATGTGCAGTGTCAGACTGTCACAGTCCTTTTGGGCTTCTCTGGGCCAAACTCTTCTGACAGCAATCTCTTATAGACCTGCACCTGCCATACCCCAGCGACAGCCTCAGACATGGGTGGATAAGTTGCTGCTATAGACAAGATTGCAGCATGCCAGTTTATGCTGGGTCTGAGTTGTACACATGTAGATGTGTGTATATATAATTGCGTGTCCGTGTACATATATGCAATCATTTTGTACCCTGTGGCAAAGTGTTAATTACCCTGTTTTCCATTACAAAGCTTTTTAATATTCTTGGTTCAAACCCCCAATTGAGGTGCATTATTAGGGCCTCCCTAAGTGCATAACAAGGTTACACTTTTCTATAAGTCATTCAGTCTTATAGAAAAACAGAATAACTTGTAACAGCAAATCAGTGTTCACTCTTAAGCCTACCTTAATTTACCTTCAAGCTGCTCTTCTAGAACAGCAAATGGGCATTGTTGTCAGGCTCTTAACTTGTAGCAGAACTAGGAAGGCTTATTACCTTTGAGTTCTTATAAGACTAACTAAGGCAAATTAATACACTCTAAGATATTGGTGCAGTATTATAACATCATGTTAGGTGTCCAGCTTTGTATACTGCACTAAAAAGAAGAGAAAATGGACGTGTCATGCTTGTATTCTAAAAGAAACATTGTTGGCTTCACTAGGAAGTTCAGTTTAGTTTAGGCAAATCTGGCTAAAAGGACTTTACATCTATCATCATTGCTTATCTGGCCCTCCCATGCCCTTATATACAAGGAAGATACAGTCAAGGGAAATATGTCTGGCGCTTGCAATCAGTTTAATTTGTTTGTTAATTTGTTTGCGTTAAAATCATTCCAGCCCCCACAAATGGCTTGCTGTAACTTGCTTAGTATGAACCTAATGAGTTTGTGTCTTTTGTCAGTTCTTATTTAACTATATATTTTGTTGTTAACTTAAAACTTTAGTGTAGGACAGGGATATCCAGCTAAAGGCCTGTGGGCTAAAGTGGCCAATCAAGGGATTCCAAGAACTTCATAGAACTCTTTCTTTGACGTCATCAGTTTCCTATAGTTTGGTCTTTGAACAAGCAGTATGACAATATATAGTATTTTACAGGCCTGGCTGGTAAAAATGAGGTTTGATGCCAATATTATTAATGGGAAAGAAAAATAAAAATAGGGACTGTTAGGACTGTTTTTAGTAAAAAAAACAAAACACCACTATCACTCTCTTATCTCTATTTTTATAGTGAGAGTGTATTATAGCCAAAGTGTGTTTGGATTATTAATATAACATTATTAATAATAATAACAAGATGCCACACCTCTGTGCCAATATAATGGTACTGCTTTCTTCATTTCACACTGGCACAGAACCTTGGAAATAAATTAGTTCAAATAATTTTGCAAATAAGTTATAGACCCATCATTGCTGTTGATAGCAAAGGATCCTTAACTTCCTGTCAGACAGACGCCAGATGGTCAGACTTGGCAGGATCACCTCATCCTCCATCATTATGAACACTGGTGCTCCACAGGGGTGTGTACTGAGCCCTCTCCTGTACTCACTCTACACCTACGACTGCACGGCCACTAGCAGCTCCGACATCATTGTGAAGTTTGCAGACGACACAACCGTGGTGGGTCTTATCATCAATGGTGATGAGACGGCATATAGGGAGGAGGTCAAGTGCCCTGTCACATTGATGCCAGGAGAACCATCTCACCCTCAATGTTACAAAGACCAAAGAGATGATAGTGGACTTCTGGAGGTGTGGAGGAGTACATACCCCCATCACCATCAGTGGAGCTGCTGTGGAGAGAGTGAGTAGCTTCCGTTTCCTGGGTGTGCATTTAGTGGAGGATCTCACATGGTCAGTTCACAGAGACAAAACAGTGAAGAAAGCGCAGCAGCGCCTCTTCTTTCTCAGGAGGCTGAAGAGATTCGGCATGAGCCCCTGCATCCTCAGGACCTTCTACCGCTGTGCCATTGAGAGTGTCCTCAATGGATGCATCACTACCTGGTAGGCAACAGCACTGCCTACAACCGCAAAGCTCTGCAGAGAGTGGTGCGGTGTTACGAAAGCATAATTAGAGGTGAGCTTCCCTCCCTCCAGGACATCTATAGGAAGCGGTGCCTGAGGAAAGCGGAGAGGATCATCAAAGACTCCTGTCATCCCAGCCACGAACTGTTGAAACTACTTCCGTCAAGCAGGAGATATAGTAGCATCCAGTCCCGAACCAGCAGGCTGAGGGACAGCTTTTTCCATCAGGCCATCAGACTGCTGAACACTGACCACTAACACTTCATAGACACTTTAGCAACACTACAACACTATTCATGTGCACTCATTCTGATATTTTGAACATACATTATACATGCCTACTCATGTGCATATTTATTCTATATTTTGTATTCCACTGCTGCTTGCGAAGCTTGCACACGAGAATTTCACTCACATGTACTGTAACAGTGTACCAGTAATATGATGTGACAATAAAAGTAATTTGATTTGATTTTGATTTGATCTACACAGACCATATATTTTCTCAGTCGGCCACCAGTGTGATCACACATATATCACTATTTTGTCTAAGAAAACTCAAAATAAGTCCAACTGACTTCTGCTAGGAGGTTGCCCATTTTTGCTCCCTTTTTTGAAGAAAATAATTAGGCATTTTGAGCATTTTCTCTTTCCAGGATTTCTTACTAGAAATGGGATTCTTTGGTATATCCACAGTCCATGTGTCTAGCTCCAAAGCCAACAAGGGCAAATATGTCTTCTGCAAGTCTTCTAAATTGACCCAAGTAAGTTCATATGCAGGTAGTTTTGTAATTAGTTTGCAAGTTCGATTGTGGTGAGGACTATATCAATAATATAACATCTGCAATTAGGGTTGCCACCTCTGCCAGCTTTGTTAAACAGGCAGGGGGCTTGGGTGATGTCCCGGGGAAAAGGGGGGGGAGAGGTGGGGCTGTTACATCTTGGGGCATGCAAGAGGCAGAGCCGTGACATCACATAGGTAGGGCTATGACTTTGAATTTTGGATTTGTATTATTATTTTTCAATAAAATTTGCATATCAATATATATTATATAGGTTTTTTTTTTTGTGTAAAAGGAGATTACCCTAACACAAACTGATATTGTTATTAGGGTAAGTTAACAGGGTGGCTTGTCTGGACTGTAAAGCCACTTTTACTTCTCTGGAAAAATACATGCTAGCACGTCTAGCAGGATATCTGTTAGGGGTAATATAATATATATATCACATCGTCTGCAAGCAACCCATAGCAATAAATCAGATGGTTCCTTTCAAACAAGTGACTAGTAAACAGGCCCAGCCTGGCAATCTCTGGCTTCTGGAAAGAGGGGCTGCTGTAAGATTGATTTGGCGCCTGATTTGGCGCCTACCGGTGACGTCACCGGAGGGAAGTGAGCGGCGCACAAGCCGCTACGATTAGCTGGATTCTCCTCTCTACCTCAAGTAAGTTCCCGGCCGGGACAAAGGTGCGGTGTTAGTGGTAAGCCCCCGTGTAGTGAGTTCCTCTAGTTGATGCCCACTGTGCGTTAGAGGTTTTATACGAGCACGCCGTTTATAGTGTGCGCTTAGCCAGATACCTTTCCCTCAAGGTCTCCCCAATACTCTAATACTTGCCTGGAGGAAGTGAGGGAATTGTGAGTGTACCCTTTAACCCTACAAACATTCCCCTGATGGCGTATTAGCTATATAATTTTTCTTTGCCTATATTTGATATAGTGTGGAGAGTTTATTAGTATATCTAACTGGTAACTAGGGGTCGCTGGGAGGTCATTTCTTTTGGGTGTTTTTTTTTTTTTTGTTTGTTTTCTCTCATAAACCTATTTTGGGTTTTTATAGTGAGGTCAGTTGACTAAGCGTTTTATTCAATTGTATATGGATGGATGTTTACCTATAAGCAATCCAGATAATAAAGTTTTTTATTTTTATTGTATATAGATTGATTTTTATCCATAAGAAATTCATTACTTGTGGTATATTGATCTTAGGTGCTATCTACCTTTATATTGTTCTATATAGAAAATAAATCTGTACCAAATGCCCTTCCTATTATGTATATATAAAAAATGAACTTGAATTTGAATGTTTCAATGTATACAAATCTTGCAGAATAGACCTAAATGAATGAATGTACAATTTAAATGTGCCAAAAACCATTAAGGAATAATCTGTATAAAGCAATCTTTTGTTTATCAATAAAGATTTGAATACGAAAAAAAAAAAAAAGGAACTTGAGAATTTATGTGGTAATTTTTTAGTCTGTGTGTATAAGGGGTTAATTTCATTATAATTGGTGTATTCACTTGTGGAAACACATTTTATTTTTTAATAAACAAAATTGATTTTACTCATGTCACCGGGTGGTTATTGAGCGCTAACTCTTGTTAAGATATTTTTGTTGCACATTTAGGGATTAGTTTGCAGGAAGGCAGCTATTAATAATCACGATTGATTTGGTTTCAATTCATGGGTAACTAACCCTTTTTTTTTTTTTCTTCTCACTGTGCACTTTCCAGTCCTGTTCCATACCCTATAATCTATTTCAACTTTTAGAGCGCAGATAGGGTTTTATTGTGCTGCTGTAAGATGCCATAGACAGTTATTGGGCTTGTGTGGGCTGTTTGGGACTTATTCTCGGCCTGCTAGTGAATGTTTCCTGCTCGGTTGCTTGCGGTGTATTGCAAGATCAGGTGCAAATAGGGTTGCCACCTGTCCGGTTTTGACTCGGACAGCCCAGTTTTTGGAAGGGCTGCCCAGGTCAAAACCTCCTGCCCGGTTTTCCATGTCTCCCATGCTTTGGAAATCAGTAATAAGAGACTGGCAAACATTTTGCGCTCCACTTTCCTGTTTCCTCACTAATAAGGCGCATATCACTACATATTAAGGATTAAATAAAAATATAGTATATGTGTTATGTTCTGCATGCTTTTCATTACCTTTTAATGAATATATATATATATATTGCTCTCTCTTTTTATTTTTTCCCCAGCCAGTCCTCCTCACAGTATTTTAATTTGCTCACTTTATTTCTCCAACACTCTCTTGCTTTCCCATGCTCTCTTTCTCTGTGTCTCTCTTCTGTGCCTTTCCCTGGTTGTATTCATCTCACATTCTTCATCCTACACCTGTTTCTTGCAAAATTAATGCAACCCGAAGCCCGGGAGCAGCTTGTGAGGAGGAGGAGAGATACCAATACAATGCCGAGCTGAAAGCTTCAATTAAGTTAATTCCTCCGAGTAGAGCAGATCCCCAAACGGCATAAGAAGTAAATGTTTGTAACAGTTAGAAGCGAAGCTGCAGCGGGTATAGGAATCTGACTAATCGAGCAGCTTATTGTTGTAAAGGGTCAGAGCTGAAAATATAATGACCTCCAATTCTGAGCTGGTTCTCCTTGTGATTTATGTACGTTCTAAAATGGGTCAAAAATAAAATTAATAATCTTTGTCTTCATTGAGCTTCTTAGCAATTCATAATAGACTTTTACCTGAACTAAAGAGTATGAATGCTTATGCGGAAGGAGAGACATGGGTGAATGGACATCCAGGCAGATATACCACCAGGCAAGCATTTAAATAGGTAGAAAGAAAATAATTTAGTGTAACTGAGTGTCAGACAGGTTACAGAGATTAACATTCCATTTATCAAAGCTTGTTGCAGGTATTTTATAGACACATTTATGCTGATTTTAGAATGAATAGGGTTAAAAGCTTCACTGTTGACATGGTCCATGCTTTTGTATCCTAGGCTGTGAAGGGGCACAATGCTAAAACCAATAGAAAGAGAAGAGACAAAATAGAGTGAAAAGGACATAGAGCTGGGGAAGAAAGCTGAAGTCAAGCCGCTGTCATGTATTATTCATTAGCCCTGATTTCACATTATTCTACTTGGTACTCTTACAACCTGTCAGTAAATAAGGACTCTGCATTATTTATAGAACGGGAGCTGCTCTGCTTCAGCACAGGCACTTCTGCTATTATTGGGGAGGCAGAGTGCTTTCATGTTAAAAATAGATGGGACGGATGAGTGAACAGGGCAGCAAGACTGTGTACAACATTTCTCGGGGGCTTCAACCTCTCCCACCTGCTGCATGAATACTAAAGTAGCATGAATGCCAGGCATTTAGTACTCTGCCTTAGAAGCTGGAGTACTCCATATACCCCTCTGTATCATATAGCACAACAATGGGCATATAAACTATAACATGTTTTGTGCTGCTAGATCTCTACTTATGTGAGTGATTATATTCCTCTATAATAGTTTTTAAGTGCTGTGTTTTAGCCAGCCTGGTACCGTTAATGCCATTTACACAATTGGCTTAGCACCTGATTGTGAGATTTTGGTATCTCCTTTAACAACCAGATTTCTGTGTGCATATTGTCAATCATGGAAAGGGGTCCCTAGCCGTTTTAACCCGTGAGCAACATTTACATTTAAGAAAAGTTTGGGAGCAACACAAGAATGAAAAAAGTTCCTGGGGGTGACCAAAAAAGGATGTCATTTGTTATTGTGTAGCCCCTATTAGGAGAGGCAGACTACAGGAGGCTCTGTTTGGTAGTACCCATGGTCTTTATGCCTCCAAAACTTGCCTCCAAGTTAGAAATTTAAGAATGAAGACCTGCTTTAGAGCCACTGGGAGCAACATCAAAGGGGGTGATGAGCAACATGTTGCTCACGAGCCACTGGTTGGGGATCAGTGATGTAGAGGGTGCTATTCTGAGGTAATTTGCAATTGGTCTTAAATTTTTTTTAATAAGCTGCTGACTTAAGGTGGCCATACACGTGGCGATCTGACGATGTTTCGTACGACCATCGGTCGCACGAAACATCGTAAGATCCGCCACACACCATTCAGGGCTGAATCGGCAGGTAAGGAGGTAGAAACAATAGGATTTCTACCTCCTTCTGCCGATTCAGATCTGAAGGGAGAATTTTGGTCAGGCGCCTTCTATGGCGCCCGATCAAAATTTTCCAACTGGTCCGATCGGCGAGTCGACCGATATCAGCAGGTTCCTGCGATATCGGTCGACTCGCCGACATACCATACACGCACCGATTATCGTACAAAACGAGGTTTCGTACGATAATATCGGTGCGTGTATGGCCACCTTTAGTCTGAAGGAAAAGAGTTGGTGGCTTTTATTGGCCCACCTATGACCATATTAATTGGATGATTATTGCATTTGACTGCGGTATTCTAGCAGCACCCAGCAAGCACTGAAAAAGGTAACAAGAAAGGTATGCAGGTTTGTGAGATATCTGTCCAAATCACTTATTTAAAGTGCTCTCCTCCATAATCTTGCCCAGACTGAATATTGTGGTGCTGCAGAACTTACTATTGCTTTTCTGCCATTGTTGTTGGCTATCCTGCTGTGTGCCTAGTGTCACCTTCATCTGTCAACAGATTACATTACAAGTGGCCTGCCCTGGGAATAGGGATTAGGATATTGTTACCAGATCACTTGACAATTCAGGGACACTTCTGGTAAATGCACTGATAATATAAATGCAAGTACTGCAGGGCTGCAAAGATTGCATTGAAATTATTAACTCATTATAAGTCATTCTAAATGGATTTTCTAGATGTGATTTTTCACACGATCTTATAATTTTTATATTGGGGCATATCGGGACATGGCTAGGTGGATCAGGGAGTAACTGGGCTGGCTGGGGTGGACGAATTGGGAAAATTAAATTTATCAGCAAGTACATTGCTTGTAAATTTGCCATACTAGCACAAGTTTTATATAATGTTTTACTAATTAGGCCATACCCCCCAACTGTCCTGCTTTTCGCAGGACAGTCCCGGTTTTTATAGCGCATCCCACTGTCCCGGATAGTTCCATGAATGTCCTGCATTTCCGTAATAGATTACGGAAACGCGGGACATTCATTGAACTATCCAGCATAGCGGGATGCGCTGGCTTCTCCTGCTGCTTTGCTTGTTATGCCTCTCCTTGTGCAGCGCGACAGGCCCTTTTATAAGGTTGCGCCCCGTGCGTATGTGTGACGTCATTACGCACGGGGCGCAACCTTATAAAAGGGCCTGTCACCGCTGCACAAGGAGCCGCATAAGAAGTAAAGCAGCAGACGAAGGTGGAGCTCCTATGGGGGCTACTGTGGATGGGGGGTACTGTGTATAGGGGGCATTGTGTATGGGGGCTACTGTGTATGGGGGGGCTACTGTGTATGGGGGGGTACTGTGTATGGGGGCTACTGTCTATGGGGGCACTGTGTATGGGGGCTACTGTCTATGGGGGGGCCCTGTCTACGGGGGGCCCTGTGTATTGGGGGGCAAAACTGGTACATAGTTATAATTTTCTTATAACTGACTGCCTTCTCTCTATATTTGTATTTTATATGTAGGAGTTGCTATATTATTTTCCTTAGGTAGTACAGTATGAGGGTATAGCATATTTGCGTCTGATCCCGCCATTTTAACTATATTAAAGGAGTATTTTTTTTAAAATGGGGTGTGGTAATTGGGGCGTGGCCACAAAAGTGGGCATGTTCAAAATCTTTGCCGCGCTGCGCGCCAAATCTTTTTGTCCCTCCTTTCATTTTTCAAATGTTGGGAGGTATGGATTAGGCCAGTAATATCCTGCCCCCTAATTTAGTGTGGGGTGGGGAAAAGTAGAGTGTAAGACGATGAGGAAAATGAAAGTCAATTTAGAGGGTAAAAGGAAAGGATTGAAAAAGAGGAAAGCAGAATGCTTTTTAGTACCTCCTCATCAAATTAATAATGTATTTACAATTTATAATCTGTTAATTCAAGTTCTCAGTAAAACAATTTGCAGCCTTTCACTTGTATGTACATTTTGGGGTGTTGAAAAAGTTGTCACGGAGGAGTTAATACATATTCACAGAGTCCACAGATGGTCCTCTGTCTGTCCTTAGTTACTACAGTGGCTTGCAAAAGTATTCGTCCCCCTTGAACTTTTCCACATTTTGTCACATTACAGCCACAAACATGAATCAATTTTATTGGAATTCCACGTGAAAGACCAATACATAGTGGTGTACACGTGAGAAGTGGAACGAAAATCATACATGATTCCAAACATTTTTTACAAATAAATAACTGCAAAGCGGGGTGTGCGTAATTGTTCAGCCCCCTTTTGTCTGAGTGCAGTCAGTTGCCCATAGACATTGCCTGATGAGTGCTAATGACTAAATAGAGTGCACCTGTGTGTAATCTAATGTCAGTACAAATACAGCTGCTCTGTGACGGCCTCAGAGGTTGTCTAAGAGAATATTGGGAGCAACAACACCATGAAGTCCAAAGAACACACCAGACAGGTCAGGGATAAAGTTATTGAGAAATTTAAAGCAGGCTTAGGCTACAAAAAGATTTCCAAAGCCTTGAACATCCCACGGAGCACTGTTCAAGCAATCATTCAGAAATGGAAGGAGTATGGCACAGCTGTAAACCTACCAAGACAAGGCCGTCCACCTAAACTCACAGGCCGAACAAGGAGAGCGCTGATCAGAAATGCAGCCAAGAGGCCCATGGTGACTCTGGACGAGCTGCAGAGATCTACAGCTCAGGTGAGGGAATCTGTAGGACAACTATTAGTCGTGCACTGCACAAAGTTGGCCTTTATGGGAGAGTGGCAAGAAGAAAGCCATTGTTAACAGAAAACCATAAGAAGTCCCGTTTGCAGTTTGCCACAAGCCATGTGGGGGACACAGCAAACATGTGGAAGAAGGTGCTCTGGTCAGATGAGACCAAAATTGAACTTTTTGGCCAAAATGCAAAACGCTATGTGTGGCGGAAAACTAACACTGCACATCACTCTGAACACACCATCCCCACTGTCAAATATGGTGGTGGCAGCATCATGCTCTGGGGGTGCTTCTCTTCAGCAGGGACAGGGAAGCTGGTCAGAGTTGATGGGAAGATGGATGGAGCCAAATACAGGGCAATCTTGGAAGAAAACCTCTTGGAGTCTGCAAAAGACTTGAGACTGGGGCGGAGGTTCACCTTCCAGCAGGACAACGACCCTAAACATAAAGCCAGGGCAACAATGGAATGGTTTAAAACAAAACATATCCATGTGTTAGAATGGCCTAGTCAAAGTCCAGATCTAAATCCAATGGAGAATCTGTGGCAAGATCTGAAAACTGCTGTTCACAAACGCTGTCCATCTAATCTGACTGAGCTGGAGCTGTTTTGCAAAGAAGAATGGGCAAGGATTTCAGTCTCTAGATGTGCAAAGCTGGTAGAGACATACCCTAAAAGACTGGCAGCTGTAATTGCAGCAGAAGGTGGTTCTACAAAGTATTGACTCAGGGGGCTGAATAATTACGCACACCCCACTTTGCAGTTATTTATTTGTAAAAAATGTTTGGAATCATATATGATTTTAGTTCCACTTCTCACGTGTACACCACTTTATATTGGTCTTTCACGTGGAATTCCAATAAAATTGATTCATGTTTGTGGCTGTAATGTGACAAAATGTGGAAAAGTTCAAGGGGGCTGAATATTTTTGCAAGCCACTGTAAATGAATAGTACTCTAACTAACCTGTACGTCCACCCAGTAGCATACCTCCCAACATTTTGAGAATAGAAAGAGGGACAAAAAACAAATGCCAATTTTTTTTTTACCACTCCAATTTTTGCTACCACACCCCCTAAATACCACTCCCATTTGACTAAATTTGGCAGGTTATTTTTTAAAATATTTCTGGGGGGTTTGTTTTATGTATTATAACAGTTTTGTTAAAAAATCTGAAATTGCCCTTTAAGCTGCAAGTCTCAGTTCCTCCTAGAGACCTGCTTAGCTTATTAATTACAATTGTATCTCAGTGCAGGTGTGGCTTGTTAACTTTCTGGGCTCTCTGCCAAAAGCCCACTTATTTAATTAAGTCTGGAAAACAATGTTTCTAAGTGCAGGTGAAGCGTGTTAAGATTTCTGGGCTCTCAGCCAAAAGCTGCTTTTTAATTAAGTTTGAGAAACGTTTTTTATCTAAATGCAGCTGAAGCTCGTTAAGATTTCTGGTCTCTCTGCCAAAAGCTACGTTTTAATTAAATTTGTATCTTTTATAGCATTTAGTGCAGTAAGAATCTGGGACTGTGGGTTGAGCTGTCAAAAGAGGGACTGGCCCACGAAAATCGGGAACTATGCTGTAGTTTGCTGCTGACGCAGTGGAATATGTCGGAGCTATAAAAATAAATAATAATAATGTACCACTGCACCATCTGGTGCAAATAAAGTACAGGTATGTGTTTAGAACACGTGGGACCTGGGGGTTTTTCGGTAACTTGGATCTTTATACCTTAGTTGGGATCATATGCAAAGTGCCGTTTTTTTATTAAAGAAAAAAGAAAATTATTTTTAAAAATCCGAATTATTTGATTAAAATGGAATCTGTGGGGGATGACCTTTAAGCATACACATACCGGTATTATCGTATGAAACCTCATTTCCTACCACATTTGGTGCCTGTATGGTGAGTCGACGAGATGACCGATATCGCAAAGGCTGTGGATATTGGTCGTCTCCTCGATCGGGCAGCTTAAAAATGTAAAATCTGCATTTAGGGCTGAATCAGCAGCTGGAGGTAGAATTCCTGTTGATTCTACCTCCATATAGGACTATTCAGCCCTGAATGTCAGTGGGGGAAACGAACGACCGTTGGTCGCAGAAAAGATCGTAATTGTTACATATATGGCCACCTTTATTCAGAGATTTTTAAATAACAGGTTTCCAGATAACTGTTCTTATACCTATATTACATTCCTGAATTTCTGTTTTATAATAAGAATTGCGTTACTGTGCTGCCTGTCATTTACATGGGCTTCCTGGTTCCGAAGAGCAAACCTGCAAGGTCAAATTCAATGGATAATATTCTTACATCTAAGCTGTTGTGTAATCAACAACTGATGTGATCTTGGTGGGGTCACGCTTGTGTAACCTTATGGATTTCCTTCCTGCTCTGTTGGCTCTAATCCATTTCGTTGAAGAAGTTGCAATTGATATCTAGGCTAAAACATTGTGCTGTGGAAGCAGAAGTCTGCAGCATGCACTTACTGATAAAAGCTCTCTTGCAAATCAGGGTGGCAGAAAAAGAGTTACAACTTGCAGTAAGACACTATCGTTAAGGTCAAATTGATGGGGAAAAAACACAGGGATTGTAGTTGCCTTAACCTCAGCGGTACCACAGAGACCCTTAACATATATTTGTCAAATGTCATTCCTTTTACCTAAAACCCTGCATCAACTGACGTGTGACACACACCATTATACCCATCTCTTTGCAACACATATTGGCAGATGATCCTTTCTAAAAGTATTGAGAGCTATTTACGATGCTGAGGCCATGACTCTGCAAGAAGACAGTTAACATAAATTCTCATGATGAATCAGGAATCAGCCGTTGAACCTGTGGCGGATACACTGAAATCTGTGCAATAACATACAGTTTCCTGGCTTAGCACAGCTCTGGGTTACATTAAGTGCACCTTATTTATAGCACTCCAGTGCTGAGCTGTGTGTAGAAGAATGCATGTCTTGCCTCTACTATCTAATTTTATGAAGCGCATTAAAGCCCAGCCTATAATTTGCACCTTTTTATTCATTAGACTCTGGTGCAGCCATAAGTCAGGGATGCAGAGGGATTTAGATGCAGATCCAGAAGATAAAGTATTGACAGGGCAGATGTATTTTTACATTAGTGCGCCTCTACAATAGTTTATGTTGAGAGTGTGGAATATAAATTGCATTATTAAATATGAAATACTCTAGTAAGAAGGTTTTGCTTGCTGATTCTGAAAGGGACAAAAAGAGACAGAAAGGAATGGTTTGCCCTAATATCTAAAGGTGAAAGTCTTCTTATTTTTGTCAAAATGCCTTGCTTAAGACTGGGAAGGGGATCTTTGCTTATACTACATTAGCAGTTTGTTAGCTCTAAACTGTTTAAGACAATGGTTCCCTAATGCTCAAAAATTTTAAAAAATGTATTATGATAGTAATAATAGTACATTTCTAAATTTCCTTCTGGGTTTTTTTCTGTGTTCCTGTTTTGGTGGAGTATTACTTCAGAACAGGCATAAATTAATTGAAGTGCAAGATTTGTGATAGCTCTGGAGCCCAGGAAGCTGAGTGGCTAGAGTAAAGTGTTGGCCTATATTTGTTTGGCATAGGCACCATGATTCCCATTACTTGGAAACAGTTTGAATTGATTTCTAGCACTATTTTGCCTTGTTTTTGGCAAGTGTGGCATTCTCTTAATAGGATTGTTGCTTCAGGACCTGACTGCAAGGGCCCTGCCGGCACTGATGGCTGTTGATGATATTACCAGCAAAACCTTTTTGATATACGCAGGGTCAGACTGTGACACTGGGAAAAACCCTGTTGGGCCCCGGTGGCCCAGACCCCATCCCTGTTGTTGCTTCCCCTTGCGGCCTCAGGCAAGCGGTGGGGGCACCTTGGGGGATGCGGGGCTGCTGGGGTGGCAGCCCTGGTGGCCCTGCACACCCAGTCCGACCCTGGATGCACACACTTGTGCCAACCTCTAAGCAAGGACCTGGCGGGTGGCCTGCTAGGCTTGCCCAGCATCTTGGTCGCAAGTCCAACTCATCATACAGTAATGTTTATCTCTGTACAGGGACCTTTAAGGGGCCTGGTTAAAGAAGAGGGGGCAGGCAGCTGTTTTCTTCCTGCAAAATGGGTAAAGGACAGGATTTGGGCAGTTTTGCAGTATGAGAAGGTTTGCATACATGATCCCTCAGTTTATTATGTTAACCCTGTCTCCATACTGTATTAACTGAACAATATTTATTAATGCGTGAAGTGGTTCTGTTAAAAAAAAAAGGTTAGCTGTCATTACTATTACACTATTTAAATGAAAAGGGTCTAATTATAAGGTGATGGTGGTGCTTACATGACAGTTAATTTGACACACAGAAAAATAATTTTTTTTGTTACTTTCTTGGATCACGGTATCCTTTTAGAGACATATGGGTCCTTAGGTGTTTGGGTGTATTTGTGCATGCCTGGAATTAGCAAAAATGGTGCATATGTAGGAACTATTGACAGTTATTTGTTTACTGCTAATCATGCCAGCTCCATCTCACTGAAATCCCACTTGACTACGCTTTCTCCTGAGTGCAAGATTTATCTTGATTGTAATGCAGATATTGACTGTGCTTTGAGGTTAGAACTTGTAATGTGTGAGCCCCATGGGACCACAATGTTCCCTCTAATTGTATTATGATGCCCTTACCTAAAATCAGAGACAATTAAGCTTCCTTTGTTGGATCAATGTGTGTATTTATTGGTTTTATCCTCCTTCCACTAGAAGACACCCTCTTGATTGGGCAGTGATATTATGAGGCAGTAATAATTTTGGAGAATGTTCCTTTCCTCTAAGCTGTCTTCTTGCAGTTATGGCTCCAGTTTACAGTGATAAAAATGCCTCATCCACAGTACAGGTCATGCTCCACGACTGTACTGCATTGTGATGTAATGATTTTTGAGCCCTTTGCAAACACAGCATGCTGATGGAGCACGGAAAATAGTAAGCACTCCAATGAGGATTGTAATTAATGGCTGTCTGGCTACCAATCTGGCCTCCCAACTTGAACCAAATTTCCTGTAATATTAAATGGTCAGCTAGTTTGACTGGCTGAGTAAAACCAATCTATTGTTTAACAGTGATCCCCCCAGCAATGTTTTCCACCCGAGTGTGGAGAAAATGTAGCTGGGTGGGGGGATAAAAAAATGAACCATGCGCTTTAAAGCCTGTTTTTTTATGTAAAACCACTTTCCATTAAAGGTACTTGCGTCAAGATGTGCTCCTTGCACTTCCATAAAGTTGCACTTGGCTCCCCTCCTGCCTCCTGTTCCAAATCAAGCTCTGCTGCGCCTATTGGTGCAGCAAGCTTGAGCCTAAAGAATTCGGCACAGAACTCAGTCACATGCCATACACAGATTTCCTGTGTACAGCGTGCCAGACAAACTTTCACGCAACTGTGATAGGCGTCACACAATTGTGCCTTGCCCATCACCCCCTTGTGACCGCAAAGGCACTCAATTACTGGGGGAAAATGCTGCATTGTGGGAAAAACATGGCGAATTGCATTTGTTCACTGCATTTGCCTTTGTAAACAAAGTATCATACCAATATGTGGTATATCAGACAGTCAGAGCTAGAACTAGGGTAGGCAGAAGATGCACCTGTCAAGGATGCAATGGTGTGGGAGTGCTAGACACGTACCTCTGTTTTTTGCTTACCCCTAGTCCAGGCCCCGTCCCGCAAATTACGATGATCACTTTACTTCCCTCCCCTGCATGTTGTCACTGCACGCGCAAGGTGCCTGGCTAGTTTGCTTAAGGTGTCCGGCAGGCTTGGCTTGGCTCTGCAGACATTATAATTAAAACACATCTTTGTATCCAAGAGTTAGTTGGGGGAAAATAATGTAAAATTTGTAACTTTCTGCAATGTTTAGCACTATTGCCTCATGGAATTGGAAGCCTAGATTTGATTTCAGCCAGAACACCATCTGCAAAGAGTTTGTGTATGAGTACTTGTGTTGGTTTGCTCTGGTTACTCTGGTTACTCCCATACTCCAAAAACATACAGGCAGGACAGATGTGAATGATGTATAATCTATGTGTTGCCTGCTTCGTTGACAATGCTGTGATGGAATTTTGCTTAACTGTGCCAGGACCAAACACGGAGAAGCTTTAGTTTCCCTGGTTGCCCTGTTTAGCTCAAGATATTGTGATTAAAACCATAGGCCAAAGTATGTTCAGCGTGGGCCCTAATTATTGAATTCAAGTTAAACAAGACAGTATGCCCCTTTAAAATTCTACCTTTTTACTGGCGAGTCATTAAAATAATAGAATGTAATAAAAGGTTTTTAGACAAGCGATATAGAGGAATCGTTAATTTTTGGGGAGACTTTTTTATTTAATTAAAGAGTGAATTACTGGAATAGATATTTGGGTCATGCATTTCATCTTGCATGAGTTCAATAAAAGAGCACATCAATCACAGACTGCTTTCTCAAGTCAGTTAATTCCTCTTATTTCCTGTAAAATATCTCTCCTAATGGATTTATGTAGTACTCTTTTGGGTGATTTCTTTATCAATTTTAAATCAGGCCATGTCATACAGAAGTGTTATTTCTGACACTTTCTGACAGAAGAGATTTCTGGGCACTTAGAATATATTTTTTCATGTACATAAGGTTACCGTGTAGTTTTACTTTCCTATTATGCAAAGAAAAATGTCTAGCTACATAACTATAGGGGAGCAGACCCTAAAACTAAGGTTGCTCTCTATGGGTTGCATTTCCACAGGAGGTGGTGAACATTAATTTTTTTTGAGGGGGCATGGAATAGTCACAGTATTCCCCTTATAATACCACTTATACTTATACTGATAATACCATTTGGCATCAAACAGTTGTTTGGTTTTTATTTGTTGACATTGTGTTTGTTTTCTACATCTGTGCATCCCATCTGATTTTAGTAATGTTTCCTTACTTTCTTTATATTATTAATATACTGCCATATTGACAATGTATCTAGTGCATATTATTATTATTAACATTTATTTATAAAGCACCAACATATTCTGCAGTGCTGTACAATAAGCATATTGTGTGTGCTTGTGCTAATACAGATTAATCAACATTTTTTTAATTTACCTATAGCTTTATGCTTTATAGTTTCTACTCCATTCTGATGGCAAAGCACAATTGGTCCCAAAGAGTTAAACATGCTCCAGAGGCAATAACACTGAGATTATTGGCATGAATAAAAGATGAACACTGCTAGGAATAGCTGTCACTACCTCATGTGTGCGGACGCAATAACAGGCTGACTGCAAACGACTGCCAGTGAAAGGTTTAAGAGCTTCTGTCCTAGACAAGTCTAGTAAGACGGTGCTTCAAATCCTTGTTTGTCTAAGCAAATTTCTTCATCCTTCCTTTACTGTCTTTCTGAGGTCTGCTTGACACACTTTCTAAAATGTATATGTTTGCTTATGATTTAAAGCGCTATCTGGCACTTCAGTGGTATTTATTTTCCTTTAACTTGCAGTTCTAGAAAGTGAAATATAAAACTACTTTCCACACACAGACACAGATACACTTCCAATAAGCATACAAGTTTATAGTCACTTATTTCATGCCAGGGATGTGCTGTACCAAATAACATTAATGAAGTAATTTAATTAGGTACAAAACAGATGCGACTGAACCTCAGTTCTCCTGGTGTCTAAAACCAGCTAAAATGCACTTGCGTAAACAGTTTGGGGGAAGGGGATGTTTTAGTCTACAGTGATACATTTCTTTTTCTTTGTATAGCTCCCAGGTTTTCTACAGCGGCATACAATATCATTGCTTCTGTTTTACTGATGGGCGATATTTAAAGGCCTGTATACCTCCTTATTCAACATGAATTTAATGAATAGGACTTGTGCTTACATCCTTTTTGCCTATTGTTAAATCATGAAAATCTGTGAGCTAAACAGGGCAACCAGGGAAACTGACGCTTCTTCATATCTGGTCTTTGCAAGACATATAATTAGATTACCAAAATTCAGATACATTTCCATGCTTAGTGGACTCCTTGTATACTAGTATACACCTCACAAGAGGTTTAGTATAATAATGTTTTTGTGATTCAAACAATAGACAATAAGTATGTTCAGCACAAGCACTTGTGTTGAGCAAAGGGGTTTACTGCTCCTTTATAAGAAAATAATATCCTAATAGTAGTAGTGTCCAAGTTTTGTTTGCCAGCCTGCTATTCACAGTTATACACAAATCTATAAGGGAAAAAGAGCATGGACAAACTGGATTGTGGGCAAACACCATGGCAGTTTGTACCTGGTTTTACACCAGAAAATCTAGCATTTTATAGATCAACAAAACAATTGTAGTAGTGTAGTATATTATACTAGTGTTATGAAACCCCCATTACAGAGAAATCTACAGCATCCTCCTATACACTGTATGTCAAGAGGACTGACAGCAACAGTCAATTCAAGAAACACTACACAAAGGACCCTTTCATGTATCCAGTCTTTTACAAGATGCTGAGCTTAGTGTACATGTCTTCTGGAGGTGTGAATTGACTGATCCACTGAGCAGTTGGGCCTAGTGACAGCAAACCACACTGTGTGCCCCATACAAATCTGGTGCAGACAGAGTGCCTGAAGAATGTAATCTGGAATCAAGGTATCTGTTTGCTGGTGAGTTAGCTATTGTGGAAAGAAGAAGAAA
Organism: Xenopus tropicalis; assembly: GCF_000004195.4. Taxonomy (NCBI): domain Eukaryota; kingdom Metazoa; phylum Chordata; class Amphibia; order Anura; family Pipidae; genus Xenopus; species Xenopus tropicalis. The sequence continues at coordinate 65,042,841 of NC_030680.2, read as the reverse complement.
ATCTTGGGGAAATATATCACAAGTTATTTAATCTACCACACAAGTTATTTAGCCGAGGAGTCAGTGAGTCAGTGTATGATCTCGTCATATAGATGGATAGATGGGAATCCACATGGCCAGACCCATAGGCGGATTTTTAATAAGGCTAGGGGAGGCTAAGCCTCCCCAAACCTGCTTGGCACATTAAAAACAAAACAAAAAAAAAAACCTCACTCCATTTCTGCACTGTCCTGGAAATCTTCTGTTCCCTCAAGCGCCGGTTCGGCTGTGCTCTGATTGGATCTTTCTTCTTGTGGATTCTCCAATCAGAGCACAGCTTTTTTGACAGACAGTAAAATTGACCAATCAAAGCACAGATGCAGTCAGGGCTCGGGAGATATTACAAACTGAAGGCAGTGCAGAAATGAAGACTGAAAAGAAGAATCTGCAGGCTGTAAATTTACCTGAGAACCAACTCTCAACTTTTGCTGCAGTTTTCATCCCACTCCCACAGGTACTATACAGTTGTAAAGGCTGAATCCCCTAGCTGACATTATATTGTTTTTGCCTTACCTGACATCTATAATAATATATAATCTATCCCCTACCCTAACAGATGGAGGGTAAGTTAACTCTTTCCCCCTGAAAAAGCTCATTGTGCTTTTATATTTTTGTTGTTGTTTTTTGCACTTACTATTTTTTTTTAATTTTTGTCATTGTGTTGTTCGATTCTAGTTAGTTACAGTGGGGCCAATGTTGTGTATCCGTGCCAGTGTTATAGTGCCAGGGCCTGAATATCTACCATCAGTACCCACTGCTTCTCACTGTATATAATGTGCTGGTTTTGTAAATACAGACTGCGTCTCACTGTATATAATGTGCCCGGGGTGTCAGTACCCACTGCCTTTCTTGCTATAAAACTAATGTGAACTCATCTAAAAGGGGGGTTCACTTTTAAGTTAACTTTAGTATGTTATAAAATGGCCTATTCCTAGCAACTTTGCAATTAGTCTCCCTAATTAATTTTTTTTATAGTTCTTGAATAATTTGCCTTTCTCTGCTGCCTCTTTCCAGCTTATAAATTAGTGCCTAAAATTATTGCTCTGCGAGGCTACAATTTTATTATTATCATCATTTTTTATTACTTATTTTTCCATGTAGGCCCCTTAACTATTCATATTCTCATCTCTTGTTTAAACCACTACCTGGTTGCTAGGGTAAATAAGACCCTAGCAACCAGATAGCTGCTAAATTACCAAATGGAGAGCTGCTGAACAAAAAGCTAAATAACTGAAAAACCATTAAAAATAAAAGTGAATTCAAAGGTGAACTACCCCTTTAAGCTAACTGATCACAAACACAAATGTTTGCAGATCCCCTCATAGAAGTGCACATATGAATACTTTTACATCCTAAGCATTTTAGGGTAAAAAAAAACAACTCCCCCCCACACTTTTGTACAGAATCCTTGGAAGTCAGTGGGAATGGCACTAAGTGCCACTAAGTCTCACATAAGCTTTAGGTCAGTCTATGGGGCTGATTTACTAAGACACGATTTCGAATCCGAATTGGAAAAATTCCGATTGGAAACGAACATTTTGCGACTTTTTCGTATTTTTTTGCGATTTTTTAGGCGTCTTTACGATTTTTGCGTAAAAACGTGAGTTTTTTGTAGCCATTACGAAAGTTGCGCAAAGTCGCGATTTTTTCGTAGCGTTAACACTTGCGCGCAAAGTCGCGCCTTTTTCGTAGCGTTAAAACTTAAAAGGCGCGACGTTTCGCGCAAGTTTTAACGCTACGAAAAAATCGCGACTTTGCACAACTTTCGTAATGGCTACGAAAAACTCGCGTTTTTACACAAAAATCGTAAAGACGCCGAAAAACTCGCATTTTTACACAAAAATCGTAAAGACGCCGAAAAAAATCGCAAAATTACCGATCATTACGAAAAAAACGCAATCGGACGCATTCGGCCCGTTCGTGGGTTAGTAAATGTGCCCCTAAGTATGGCCCATCTTTAGCCTCCCCAAACAAAAAAGTCACGCTCCGCCTATGGCCAGACCCTATGAATTTAAAGTGAGAAAGGATGCAATAATGACTTAGTGCTTGACATTTTTGTCTTGAAGCTCTGAGGACCTAGATTAATTGCAACTGTATCTTGTATTTATTTTTTTATTTGTATTTATTGTTATACTTTGTATTTATCTATTATTATCTTACTAACCCCCTGTAATGCATTAATGTATTCTACTATACAGCGCTGCATACATAAGTAGTGCTTTATAAATAAAGATATACATACATACATTTCTACCCAGTAATATAACTTAAGACAGACAGTCCCCCCTCCCCTTGAACCTTTCTAAATTGCCTTACCCATGAAAAGATTTATAGATTACCGTGTCAGTGCCACAGCCTGAGTTCTCTCAGCAGGACACAGAGTGGGATAAGCCCTAGTGCATATGACCCTCTGGTTCCGCCACTGTTCCTTCCAGGTTACTATGTGAATTTAGTTTGTATGTTGCCTTTGTGTCTGTATGGCTTTTTCCTGGGTGCTCTGGATTTTTCGCAGTACAAAAATATGCAGGTAGTTTAACAGACTTCTAATTTAATTGCCATTAATGTGCTTAACTTTCCTGTGCCTGTGATTTGGCTAAATAGACTGCTGGTTCTACTAGGGGCAGGACTGATGTAAATTAACAGTTGGCGTCTTTACAGCCACTCAACAGTAGAGTATAATAAATCTTCTAATCACATCTTTTTTAAATTGTATCACATAGTATCTTCATTGCTGCATAAGGCTCCATATATAAAATTGTATATCACAACATTTATTAAGTAAATACAATAATCAGAAATATACAGTGGTGTGAAAAACTATTTGCCCCCTTCCTGATTTCTTATTCTTTTGCATGTTTGTCACACAAAATGTTTCTGATCATCAAACACATTTAACTATTAGTCAAAGATAACACAAGTAAACACAAAATGCAGTTTTTGAATGAGGATTTTTATTATTTAGGGAGAAAAAAAATCCAAACCTACATGGCCCTGTGTGAAAAAGTAATTGCCCCCTGAACCTAATAACTGGTTGGGCCACCCTTAGCAGCAATAACTGCAATCAAGCGTTTGCGATAACTTGCAACGGGTCTTTTACAGCGCTCTGGAGGAATTTTGGCCCACTCATCTTTGCAGAATTGTTGTAATTCAGCTTTATTTGAGGGTTTTCTAGCATGAACCGCCTTTTTAAGGTCATGCCACAACATCTCAATAGGATTCAGGTCAGGACTTTGACTAGGCCACTCCAAAGTCTTCATTTTGTTTTTCTTCAGCCATTCAGAGGTGGATTTGCTGGTGTGTTTTGGGTCATTGTCCTGCTGCAGCACCCAAGATCGCTTCAGCTTGAGTTGACGAACAGATGGCCGGACATTCTCCTTCAGGATTTTTTGGTAGACAGTAGAATTCATGGTTCCATCTATCACAGCAAGCCTTCCAGGTCCTGAAGCAGCAAAACAACCTCAGACCATCACACTACCACCACCATATTTTACTGTTGGTATGATGTTCTTTTTCTGAAATGCTGTGTTACTTTTACACCAGATGTAACAGGACACGCACCTTCCAAAAAGTTCAACTTTTGTCTCGTCGGTCCACAAGGTATTTTCCCAGAAGTCTTGGCAATTATTGAGATGTTTTTTAGCAAAATTGAGACGAGCCATAATGTTCTTTTTGCTTAAAAGTGGTTTGTGCCTTGGAAATCTGCCATGCAGGCCGTTTTTGCCCAGTCTCTTTCTTATGGTGGAGTCGTGAACACTGACCTTAATTGAGGCAAGTGAGGCCTGCAGTTCTTTAGATGTTGTCCTGGGGTCTTTTGTGGCCTCTCGGATGAGTTGTCTCTGCGCTCTTGGGGTCATTTTGGTCGGTTGACCACTCCTGGGAAGGTTCACCACTGTTCCATGTTTTTGCCATTTGTGGATAATGGCTCTCACTGTGGTTCGCTGGAGTCCCAAAGCTTTAGAAATGTCTTTATAACCTTTACCAGACTGATAGATCTCAATTACTTTTGTTCTCATTTGTTCCTGAATTTCTTTGGATCTTGGCATGATGTCTAGCTTTTGAGGTGCTTTTGGTCTACTTCTCTGTGTCAGGTAGCTCCTATTTAAGTGATTTCTTGATTGAAACAGGTGTGGCAGTAATCAGGCCTGGGGGTGACTACAGAAATTGAACTCAGGTGTGATAAACCACAGTTAAGTTATTTTTTAACAAGGGGGGCAATCACTTTTTCACACAGGGCCATGTAGATTTGGAGTTTTTTTTCTCCCTTAATAACGTAAACCTTCATTTAAAAACTGCATTTTGTGTTCAATTATGTTATCTTTGACTAATAGTTAACGGTTTTTGATGAGCAGAAACATTTAAGTGTCACAAACATGCAAAAGAATAAGAAATCAGGAAGGGGGCAAATAGTTTTTCACACCACTGTACATCTATCAAATTTACACTATGGTATTATGGTAATATCATAGAGGAAATTTGATAGAGGTATACTACTGATTTGTGCATTTATGTAATAAATGTTGCGATATACAATTGCGATATCCAGACTTGCCTTTGCAAACAGCATGCATAGATTATTCCAGCATAGCCTTCTTAATGACTTTCAGCACACGGCTGCTTAAAATGCCACCAAACTGTGTGTGTGCGCAGTTATTATGTGCAGGCTGTTTCTGCGCACCTGCTTCATTAGCTCTGAAATGTGTAACACTGCTACTGCACATTATTAAGTGCTCTCCTTCCACATGTGCCCTTTACCCAGCAGATGCTGCTGTCCTGTGTCACGCCATTACTCTAAGAGCCAAGCAGAACGCATGCAGTGCATTCCTTTTGCCTCCCTAGCGTTCCACACACAGCTGTCACTCTCAGCGATCAGCAGACAAATTATCTTACACTGCCCCCCCCTCATCATACATATGGATCATAAGATCTGCTCTGAATTGATTTGCTTGTCTGGGCAAGGAGGAAACCTTGGACCATAACTTTCATAGCACTTATGTAAGCACTGCAGCATCTTTAGGGCAAGATAAGAAGCCTGGTAGATGCATGTCTGTGTGTGAGCAGCAGTGGATGAACAAGTGAATTCTGGGCCTGCACACACCTTAGGCTGATGCCACACGTGGCGTAGGGCTGATTTTTTCAGCAAGCGGAAAAACGCTTGCCGAAAATTCAGCCCTACGCCTGCTACTTGTGCCTGCACCCGAATGAATGAAATACGCTTGGGTGCAGGCACATGTAGCCGATATATGCATGAAAATGCGAGAGAATGCAAAGCCTCGCGTTTTCATGTGTATATCGGCTACATTTGCCTGCACCCGAGCGTATTCCATTCATTCGGGTGCAGGCACAAGTAGCAGGCGTAGGGCTGAATTTTCGGCAAGCGTTTTTCCGCTTGCCGAAAAAATCAGCCGTACGCCACGTGTGGCATCAGCCTAAAGTGATTTACTATCTCTGGTTAGAGGTAAAATCAGTCAAGAATTTGCAGCTAAAGAAGTGATCCAATTTCTGGAAAACAATCCTATACCTGTACCATTGGAGCACCCTCTTTGAAGGTATACTAGTATCAGCAGTGGATTCAAAACTAGGACTGGATTTATGTATGTATGTATGTATGTATATCTTTATTTATAAAGCGCTACTTATGTACGCAGCGCTGTACAGTAGAATACATTAATACAAACAGGGTGTTACTAAGATAATAATAGATAAATACAAAGTATAACAATAAATACAAGATAAATACAGCTGCAATGTTAAGAGTCGAGGACACAAGAGGATGGAGGTTCCTGCCCCGTAGAGCTTACAATCTATATGGGAGGGTAACTAACAGACACAAATAAATACAAATAAACCAATAAAATTTGACCGCTTGCTCATACCTCAAATTGATTTATTTACATGTATAGGACTTGTTATCCAGAATACTCAGGACCCAGGGCTTTCCGGATAAGGGATCTTTCCATAATTTGGATCTCCATACTTTGTCTACTAAAAAAACATTTAAACATAATTTAAACTCAATAGGATTTTTTTTGCCTCCAATAAGGATTCTTTATATGTTAGTTGGGATCAAGTACAAGGTACTGTTTTATTATTACAAAGAAAAAGGAAATCATTTTTAAAAATTAAAATTATTTTCTTATAATGGAGTCTATTGGAGATGGCCTTTCCGTAATTCAGAACTTTCTGGATACTGGGTTTCCAGATAAAGGAACTGCAAGTACTGCAAGTTTTTGACCAATAGAATACAGTTGTTAAAGGAGAACAAAAGCTAAAATCATGCGGGAGTGGCAAGGTTTTTGGAACCCTCCTAGTGTTTCTCTGTACCTCTGTACTTAAAAGAACACACTGGGCCCTGGTAATTACTTCTAAGTGCCGCACCACCATATGGCATTGTGGCACTCAATCAAAAGATGCCGAGCTAATGTGTTTTTTAAAGAAGAGGAGCACCAGTCAAGGGTAGGAGGTAAGTGATTAAAATGACTGGGGGAAGGGGGGGTTTGTGTGTTTAGTTGACATTCACAAGTGATTTTAGTTCGCCTTGAACAACAGGTTCAACCTGTTGAACAGATTTATTTGTTTAAATCAGTTGGTACATATTAACAACTTCTCATTGTGGCAAAACTGGTGCTTTAAATATGAGCAACCTTTGATTAATGTGAAAATTTTTTTAAATCTAAAATAGCGTTTCGTAAAGCTGCCTCTTTTGGAAATCATAAAGGGGAAGTATAATGAAAATGAAAATTTAATATACGCTTCATTTAATGGAAATAAGAAACTTCTAAATAAAATAAATTATGTACTGTTTTTTGTTGTTGTTGTTTTTTTTAATAATCAAGTTACCTTTTCAGCATCCTGCCTCTGCATGTAGGCTTTGTGTCATACTCAGAACATTGTAATCTATCTGCCTGTTAGCACTTGGAGATTGTGCATACCTGTTCCTAGTCCCTCCCAACTTGACAGGCTCTAACAAAGACTTAAGACAAGACAGAAGAACACTGCAATAAAATATTTATATCATACACAAGTGAAGCAAGCTAAGCAGCATCAGGGAGAGAAGTGTCAGGAAATAATAGCATATGAGAACAAGCAGACGAAGGAAAATTAGTAGAAAATGATACTTGAATGGAATGTGTCCTTTAAACCCAATAGCCAGCTTTTTGGCCTCACTGTTGTCTGAAATGATGTATAATATTTAGAGAAAAATGTTAACTGGCATGCTTTTCAAGAGCAGAAAATGGCTGGTAGTGATCTTTTCCCCAAGCTATGTTTGTTAGAGAACTTTATATCAGAGAAACACTTGCTAGAATGTGGTGCAAGAAAGCAAGACTACCAACCCTCAGCTGTTATTAATAACACAAAGATAAGAATATGTATTTTCCAATGTTCAGAACACTTCTAGTGCATACTCACTAGGCACCATCAGTGACTAAATGCATAGTGTAAACTGGGATCACTAACTGGCAAGGTGAAAATGCACAAAATCATTTGCCATTTACATGGCCATTATTTGCAAGTGTGGGAGCATTGTGTCATTGTATGTACTGCCTTGCGCTATGTTGCCTGTGTGTCTGGCACACACTGGCAGCTATGGGCAGGCAGAGTATGGCTCATAGGCATCATAGGGCAGGCAGAGTATGGCACATAGGCATCATAGGGTAGACAGTATGGCACACTCAGGCAGCATAGGGCAGGTACAGTATGGCACACACAGGCAGCTAAGGGCAGGTAGAGTATGGCACACACAAGCAGCATAGGGCAGGTAGAGTATGGCACATAGGCATCATAGGGTAGACAGTATGGCACACTCAGGCAGCATAGGGCAGGTACAGTATGGCACACAGGCAGGGTAGGGCAGGCAGTGTATGGCACACACAGGCAGAGTAGGTCAGCCAGAGTATAGCACATACAGGCAGCATAGGGCAGGCAGAGTATGGTACACACAGGCAGCATAGGGCAGGCAGAGTGCTGCCTGTGTGTGCCATACTCTGCCTGCTTTATGCTGCCTGTGTATGCCATACTCTGCCTGCCCTATGCTGCCTGTGGGAGGTGAACCTGGCATGAGTTTGTTCTGGGAGTTTGTTAGCAATTGGAAATAGCCATTAAATGGTCTCTAAGGTGAGTAATTATGTGCTGGGGGTTGCTGTGCTATCCCCAGGGGAGGAGGAGGAGGCATATGGGTTTAAGGGTGTGTCTTAATATGACATAATATAATTCTTTCACATATGAATGATAGTTGATATCCCCGAAGTGAGGACCAAGCATTTGGGTTTTTGCTGCACTGCCACCATTGTGATAACATGGGTGGGGTTTAAAGTGTGTGCGGTTTAAAAAAGGGGAGTGGTCAAAACTGGTTTCCATTAGTGGCCCTCCACTATGTATGCTTGAAAGGACTTAGGTTAAGAGAGAAATTTTCCATCCTAACTTAAAGTGGACCTGTCACCCAGACATAAAAAGCTGTATAGTAAAAGCCATTTTCAAATTAAACATGTAACCCAAAGTCATTTTTTTATTAACATACCCATACCCATTATATAAGCATTTAAAAGTTTCAGCTGTCAATCATATATTGCCTGACCCGCCTCTATGCCTTAGGCATAGGGGTGGGGCAGACAGTTACTTTCACTTTCAATTCAGAACTTCTTAGATGTCACTGCCCTCCTCACATTCCTCTACCCTCCTCACCATGTAATTGTGTAACCAGTGCAAGGGTATAGGTATCAGGTCCCCCCCATACTGGCACAGAAACAAGATTTTGGCAGGGTGCATAGCTTGCCTTAATAACAGTGTCCACAAAATGGCGCCTGCCTGTTTTATGCAATGGTAAATTCCAGTGCTGAAGGAAATACGTTTCAAAAAATGTACATAGTGTAATTGAAGTTTATTTTGCTTAACAAACACAATAGAATACAACTTGTAATTATTCCTTAGGGTGACAGGTCCACTTTAAGTCCTAACTTAATTAGGATCAAGTACCGGGTACTGTTTTATTATTACAAGGAAAAGGGAATCATTTATAAAAAAAATGAATTTGCTTAAAATAGACTGTGGGAGATGGTCTCCCTGAAATTTGGAGCTTTCTGGATAATAGGCTTCTGAGTAGTATAAATAACTATTTTTAATGATCTAAAGGAAATAGTCTCAGGTTCTCCTAAAGGTTCCTAATCACAGGCTTCCTTTCAAATGATCAGCTTCCGTGTGGCTAATCTGCAAACCTTGTGTACTGAGCCTCCAGAGAAACCATGTGGGTTTTTCAATCAATACACAGCATCAGGATGTCTGAGAGATGAAAAGGATAAAGAGCTTCAATTGATGCTGCCACCGCAGTAGGTGGTGAACACACAAACCTTTAACAAGCTCTGTAAAGTCAGTAGGATTGTGTTCTAAGAACAGCAATGATCCCAGGCACTTGAGCTGAAAAGGTTTATGAACTGCTTTTGTGACCTTCAATAATACCTAGGTGCACTAGTATTGATTACAGACATCCACTAGGATGTGGGAAATGTAGGTTCAGCAAATTTAGTGTTTTATTCTCTACCCCACTCAAATGCACAGATTGGTTTCAAAATCTGGTTATTACATACTACTTGTCTGATCTACAGGAACATGTTTAGTAGTGAACTATTGTTTTATAATGCTTTCTTTCTCAAAGCACAAAGGTCAAGTATCTTGTCTTTAGGTTCACACCAAACTATGTCTATTGCGAAGACCTTGTTTTCTGGGCTCACTTTTAAAGGGATATTTCTGAGCCAGGGATCACTAGCGAAGAGAAATGCTTTCTTTGGAATTCTAAGAAAATATTTCATTTTACCCAATAAGAGTAGGGAATATGGCAGCTCACACAGTAATTAATAAATACAAATCAGTTAAGCATAAGGCTAAAGTTGCAGGAATAACCTGTGCCAATGGATTTATTAAACGATGTAGAAATTTAATAAGGTTTGATTTTATTTTGCCTTTATATGTTGTTCAAGATTATGCTTCGCTTCATTTGTAAATCTATTTTTGTTTTTTTTTTAGACCAGACATCATCTGCTAGAAATTGGGGGTCCACTAATAAAACATAAGCTAAAGTGGAATTTTATTGCAAAGTTTATACAATTTTGCAGAGGGAAAGGGGGTACAAAAAACTAATTAAATGTAAACACCCACTTTACAGTCTTGGTGATTTATTTTACTAGAGTACTGTGTTTGTGTAAACACATTCATTTGCAGTTTTGTGGGTGGTTAACAATTTTGCATGCCGGGCAGCTTTGATCCTGTGGTGCCATGTGTTGCCAGACAACACGTGGCCTGCTGTAGATCAAAGAAAATTCAGGAAACACAGAGTCTTCAGGGCTGGCATTCAGGTACTTGAAAGCCAGTACTTTCTATGGCAGGTAAACAGATAATCTGAAAAATTGTAGTTGATTGACAGAACTTCTTTAGTCAGAAACTAGGGTTTGTCCCTTTATGATATAACATGCACCGACCCTTGTTTGCTTGCAATATGTAATACCCTGTAGGAGTGCCTTATTAACAGTACCTGGTTGATGTGTTTGAACATGGATAAAGAGATTGTAACTCCTACAATGCAACTTGCTTAAGGTTATATGGAAAGATGCTAAATATTTCTCCTTAGTGGGCACGGATTTGATTTTTGCTTGAACAGCAGTACAGGTAGCCCTCTATATACCACTTGGCATTGAAGCAGGTGGTAACTAAGTACTGTGCGCCTTGGTATGTTCTTTTGCTTTGTGCTTTATAAATTGGATGGCAAACTAAAGGGACGAGCATCTGCCAGAGGGGAAATTACATTGCACACCCATGATATATAGATCGTAAGCTCTATGGGGCAGGGACCTCCTTCCTCTTGTGTCCTTGACTCTTAACTTATTGCAGCTGTATTTATCTGTATTTATTGTTATACTTTGTATTTATCTATTATCTTATTAACACCCTGTTTGTATTAATGTATTCTACTGTACAGCGCTGCGTACATAAGTAGTGCTTTATAAATAAAGATATACATACATACATGACATTCATGGCCTTGTTGCTTGTAAATATTCATTACCCTGCAAAATCATTCACCCCTTTCATAGTCTTTCTGCTCTGCTGCTTGGAATTATTTTACTATTTTTTGCAAAGGCACAAAGTACAACAGTATCAATATAAAATCTGAATTGTTTTGATTGCCTATACTTTTTTTGCTGCATAAATAGTAATATATAGGTATAGGTGCAAAATGTTTTCTTTGTAATATTGCTATATAGTTACCCATTAAAGGTATCATATTTGTGCCATTGTGTTTTTCTTTTCTTTTTTCATAACTGTTAGTAAAGGTTGTTTTATTAGATTTTAGTGCGGATGTCCAATGAAAAATGGCTGCTGTGCAATGTGCACATTATTCAATCCTGAATTGCCATTTGCCTCCAACATGTTAGGAACTCTAGTGGTCTGCCAACACTGACCCCTAAACAGTAGGGCAGTATGGACGAAATCATCTGAACTGCCCAGCCAGATCTAGCCATTCATTCTGGGTAAAGCCTAGCATCTCATAAATCCACTCTTACCATCATCCCACTTGAATCTTGTGAGGAAAATCCTTAACAGAGCAGTTCAGTGTAAAAATTAAACTGGGTAAAATAGATAGAGTGCGCGAAATAAAGAATGTTTTCAATATAGTTAGTTAGGCAAAAATTTAATCTATAAGGGCTGGAGTGAGCAGATAATGGGCAGAACTCTACTTCCTCCTTTACAGCTCTCTAAGCTGTTAGCAGTCAGTAGCCAATCAGAGACTTGAGGGGGAGCCATATGGGACATAATTGTTCAGTTAGTTTACATTTTAATCTGCCCTGCGTGCTCACTAACTAATTGAACAGTTATGTCCCAGTGTGGCTCCCCCTAAAGTCACTGACTTACTAAGAGGTCAGAGAACCGAAAGCAGGAAGTAAAGTTCTGGCCATTATGTTAGAAATCCGGTCACTCCAGCCATTATAGATGACTTTTTTAACTAACGAACTATATTGCAAATATTGTTTATTTTGCGCAGGCTAAAATTCTACATGAAGCATTTAAAAAAGGCAAGGGGGGAAAGGCTAGACCTAATGTTAGAGATGTTTTGTGACTTATAAGGTATTTAAATATTTTTGTGTTCCTTTAACACCTTTGCTGCTATTCAACCTAAAAGGATTAAGCCACGTTGAAAACCTTTAAAAATCCTTTTTTATTTATAATGTTTTATTATTATTCTTCAATTACATTATAGTTTTGATGATGCTCTGCTACCACATAAAAGTCTCCACTGGGTCTCATTTAGTTTTTGCTGCCTAGGCACCTCCTTTCCATCTCTGCAATGGTCCCTTTTGCAGTCTTGCCATGAACATGACAGATGCTGTCACAGTCAGCAAGGTTAAACAGCCAGTAGAGTATCATTTCTAAATTGCTCTGAAATGCAAGCCCCTAACAACGATTTTATCGGGCATTCGCATTTTCAGATTCCATTGTTCCTGACATCTGTTTTGGAGAGTGATTAATTGCAATTAGTGAACTGTTTGAAAGCCTGTGGAAGAATATTCAGCAGAAAAATTATCGAGATTAATGAGTGGAGGTGGTTGGGCCCTGCTTTTTCCTCATGCTTACTTGAGGTTTTGAGGTAAAATTGTACTTTGTTAATCATCGGATATTTTGATAGCACTACTGCTACACACACCAGACAAATGTGATTTTGGGATTTCAGTATTTTGCATATAAAAACTGAAAAGGTAGCAAATAAGCAGGTATTTGTTTATTTTATAAAATATTTTTGTTATTTTTTTGTTGCTAGGAAGGTTGACCAAGGCGTGCATCCCTGTGTTTATGCTTGAGAGGTAATATGTGCATTTGACTCCATATAAAAGGGTTGGCCAGTATGCTCTGTCCTGCAAACCAAATAATTATTTTCAAAATCTTTGTAGACAAGTGCAAAGTGGCTATGTCCGGCACCTGCCTAAACAGATGAGTTTAGGCAAGTGTGTTTTCCTGTGCTCCCCTGTGGCAGCGCTCTCCTGCGTTTCACTGGACACAGGTGGAACACAACATGCTGCGTTCCATCTGTGTTTGGCCCTTACATGCACTTTTGTGTATTACAGCCCCATTACAAAAATGAGATTCATTTCTTTCTATGCTCCCCAGTATGAGCCCTAAGGGAACAGATCCACTTCACCCAGCCTGAAGAACAAACACAGGCTGAGCGGACCAAATGCTCAATGTGCCCAGGCCCTAATAGGCCAAATTTCCTGTTTATGCAGGAACATTGCCTATTGCTGTTTGCCAGTACAATGACTTTATATTCCGACAGCACACACAAATGTGGCACTCTTCCAGGGCCTGCGACTTCTTCTCTGTGTGAGTCATTAAATCATCATTAGCTGTCAGTGCTCCTTCCTTTCTGAGATGGTTAATACCAGAGGGACAAATGAGGGCCAGAAACCATAACCAGACCCCCCCCCCCACCCCCTTGCAATTTGTTCATCCTGGGTTTGGTAGTTGGTCAGATTTATGGTCAGTATTCCTAAAGGTGACCATACAGATTTAAGATGTTATTCTGGCCATTCAGATGGAGTTGGTAGCTCATCTGCCTGTGTATGGGGCCCTCCAACTGGCCTGCCGACTGAAATCTAGCAGAAAATCATCCAAATATCCATTAGGAAAATGTAAAAATCACATTGGAATGAACACTGTATTGGCTTATTGATGTGGGCTTCACTCGGATCGCTTTCATACTGACACTGTGATGAGATTGTTTGGCAAATTAAGGTGGGCATATACATATTGGTAAAAGATCTGCTTGTTTAGCAGCCTCACCAAATAAAAAAATTAAAATTAAAATTTTATTTGTCACATACACAGTCATACACATTATGATATGCAGTGAAATATGTGGATCTTTCAATGTTTGACCTGCTCAAGACTTATATGGATATGGGATCTATTATCCAGAAAAGGGGACTTTCCGTAATAAAGAGCACTATTTCTTAAGGTTTCTAAATAATCTTAACATTAAAGCCCAAATATGTTTTTGAAGTTTTGAAATCCAGCGCTGGGAATTTTTGTTGCAGAGAAAGTGATAGGTCAAGAATGAAGAATTGTTTCTTAGGGCTGAAATGACTGAGGCATTTTGAAACTTTCTGTATATTTTTTCTAGGGTACTGATCTAATACCTGAGAAATGCTTCTACATTATATATATATCTCTTTTAAATATCTTTTTTTTTTTAAACTTTGTTTTTATTTTCAAATTGTCAAACATATCAATTACTACATTTGTAGTAGCATTTTGTCTTATGTTTGTATCTTGTGAGTAATGGGGTGTTAAAGTGATACTGACATGAAAAAACTACTTTCAAAATATGAATATACATAGCAAAATTGTAAAGTTCTTGCAAAGACAATGTTATAAAAGATGTAAAAGAAAAATTTAATTTCTGGTGTCAGTATCTCTTTAAAGAAGAAAACATATAAATTTAACATTTATAACAAAACTTTTCACTGTTGATAAGTTGCCAACATTCTATTTATTTGTTGGCTCCTGGGGGGTCCATGGTTCTGTGAATCAGTTTCTTGGTTTTGTAAGTTTTGGAGGTACTGGGATGCTTCAGTTAAGAGTGGATGTTCCTTAAGTGTTTCCATGTCATACCATGTGGTTTATCTGAATGTGTAAACTTTTAGGTATCTGATTGATTGAGGTAGGGACAATATGTATATGAGCCATGTATTGAAAAATTTATCTTTTAAAGAATATAGGATAAATGAAAACATTTCTGTAAAAATGGCCCCTTTAATGGATCCCTATAGATCCTCTCAGGTCCCTGTCCGTGTTTAAAATGAGGGGTAGGCTTGTCCAAATGTTTCTTACTAGAAGCACAGTAGCAGGGGGATAGCCAATCACAGCCCTGCAATCAAACAAGCAAAGATAGGCTTCAGTTCCCTATAAGGTCAGCCCAGCTGCTGGTTGGTTGCTGTTCTACAGTGGAGTGTGATGAGTGTCTCTGTCCCCCCTGCATAGCCTGGGAAAGGAAGCAGCAAAAAGTGGAACAGATAAATCAGCCCAAAACACTACTTTTTAAAGCTCATTCCTTCTATATTTAGATAAGTACAATTCGTTGGCACAGTATTGTTTTTCACACAATTTGTCCCCTCTAAAACAGAATGCATTGCATTAGATGTAGAAATAACACTATCCTATTTTTCTAAAGAAAGGGTTAAAGGTTTTCTAAAGAAAGGGTTAAAGGTTGTATCGACTTTTGCTAATTACATTCCATTGTTTTCTTATTTTCAGCACAGGGCGAGTTTTTAAAACCCTAGCTCAAGCCTGCTCTCCCATTCTCTTCCCTGTTGCTAGCAGATGGTAGTAGGTACAATACAGTTCATGTTATTAGGAAAGGCATAAAATCTTTCATGCAGGGTCATGAAAGGGGAAAACAGATCATCACAGCTGTGACTTTCCCTGTCTATAGTCTATGTCCTTCTTCCATCTAAATTTTCAGCTGCACCCTCATCCCACTTCCCTCCACCTCTAATGTTGGCCTCTGGTGGGAGCAGGTCTGCCTGGGTCACAGAACACTAATAATCAAGTCACACAGAAGTCAGATTGAGGAGTATTAGCCTAATTTTTAACCTGTTCCTGCTTTTCACAATTGAGCAGAACTGTACAGCACAATTTAATAATATGGCTATCATTATAAAAAACAACAAACAGGTGGTCAAAGCCACCCTCAATATGTTACATTTTATACCGGCATTGTTTCATTTGTCTTCCCTTTTATAGCTTACATCTTACAACATTCATTAAAAGAGAATCTAAAATCTTACCCGAAGTGTGTATATTCTGTTAGAGTGTCTTAAAATAAGGCACTTTCTTATAAAAGTTATTTTTGCTTTTAATTTTAATAAAAACATATTTCATAGAGAATTTTATTCCTATTGCTGGATAAAATAAGAAGTCATCATGTCTGGCTCTGCAAGTCAAGGCTAAATCCTTCCTAGTTAGTACCAGAACTAGCAGCAGTCCTGTAGTACAAGTACAGGTACAGGTATCGGACCGCTTATCCGGAAACCCATTATACAGAAAGTTCCGAATTACGGAAAGGCCATCTCCCATAGACTCCATTATAAGCAAATAATTAAAATTTTTAAAATTGATTTTCTTTTTCTCTGTACAGGTATGGGACCTGTTATCCAGAATGCTTGGGACCTGGGGTTTTCTGGATAAGGGGTCTTTCCGTAATTCAAATCTTCTACCTTAAGTTTGCTAAAAAAAAATATTTAAACAGTAATTAAACTCACTAGGATTGTTTTGGCTCCAATAAGGATTAATTATATCTTAGTTTGGATCAAGTACAAGGTACTGTATATACTCGAGTATAAGCCTAGTTTTTCAGCACCCAAAATGTGCTGAAAAAAGGCACCCTTGGCTTATACTCGAGTCGGGTGTCATGGGTCCCTCCAGACTAGCACCCTCTCTCCTTTGTGTGCAAATTAGGCCACCTGCAACCAGACCCTCCAGTGCCCTGGCCTAGGCTCCCACTAGCAATACTTATTTCCCCTTACATCTCCTCCGGGACTGGGTCTGCTGCCAGTTTGCCAATGTGCAATGAGCGTGGGGTAGTACTCATATTGTTTTTGTTGACCCTCTTCTCCACTTACAGAGCTAGTTTACTGTTTTTCTTTGAAAGAAATATTGAATAACATATACCCCACTGATGCCTCAATTAATGTAATTTTATTGGTATTTATTTTGATTATTGAAACTTAGCAGAAGCTGCGGCATTTCCCACCCTAGGCTTATACTTGAGTCAATAAGTTTTTCCAGTTTTCTTAGGTAAAATTAGGTACCTCGGCTTATATTCGGATCGGCTTATACTCGAGTATATACGGTACTATTTTATCATTACAGAGAAAAAACAAACCCTTTTTAAAAATGTGAATTATTTGATTAAAAAGGAGTCTATGGGAGATGGCCTTTCCGTAATTTGGAACTTTATAGATAATGGGTTTCCGGATAAGGGGTCCGATACCTGTAATAATAAAACAGTACCTTGTACTTGATTCCAACTAAGATATAAATGACTTTTATTGGAGCTTAAACAATCCTATTGGGTTTAATTACAGTGTAAATATTTTTTTTAGCAGACTTAAAGGAGAAGGAAAGTCCAAGTCACTTGGGGGTGCCAAAATGTTAGGCACCCCCAAGTGACTTAAATCGCTTACCTTTTACCCCAGGCTGGTGCCCCTGTACGGAGAGAACAGCACCAGCCCGGGGTAGCAGCGATCACTTCCTTGTTCGCTGCGCGCGCAGTAGAGTGAAAAGCCGAACTTTGAACAGAGAAGTCGGCGTTTCACTCTACTGCGCATGCGCCTGTCCCGGACATTTGCCAGCAGCGCGAATAGGGAAGAAGAAAGCGCTCGCTACAGGTACCCCGGGCTGGTGCTGTTTTCTCCTAACAGGGGCACCAGCCTGGGGTACAAGGTAAGCGATTTAAGTCACTTGGGGGTGCCTAACATTTTGGCACCCCCAAGTGACTTAGACTTTCCTTGTCCTTTAAGGTAGGAGATCTAAATTACAGAAAGACCCCTTAGCTCGAAAACCCCAGGTCCTGAGCATTCTGGATAACGGGTCCCATACCTGTATAATGTAGACATTATATATTTAAATTTTCTGTCTGTGGAACTTAAGAAAATAACTTGTTTTTGTAATAATAAGACAGTACCTTTTATATGACCCCAGCTAAGATATATTCAAACCTTATTGGAGGCAAAAACAATCCTATTGGGTTTATTTATTTTTTTTTAACAATCTAGTAGACAAAGTATGGATATAGGCTTTTATGAAATCTATGACAGAATTTTTGAGAATCACAAAGAGGTTAGGAGAGAGGGCACAGTGCTGCCCAGTTCTGCCAGCTCAGATATTGGGCACAGATGGCTCAGAGAGAATGTAACAGGCAGCATGCTTATTTTATACGCCTGCCCCCAGAGATTTTCTACCCAAGCTGTATGTACTGCGATACACACCGTTTAGGAACTTTTATCAGCTATTGCTAACATTAGATCTGCTTATTTCTCCTTTATGGGATTGTATAGATTGTTATATATTATATTATAGACATTGAACAGTGTATTACAGTTTTACAGCAATTACATTTTGTATGGAGTTTACTGGTAAGTATGTCATGATTTTTGTGCCACAATTCCTTTATAATAAGGGGTTCTATGGCTCTGCTGGTAACTATGCATTGATTTTGGTGCCCAGTTACTTTATAAACGTCTCTTGTGTCCGAGGAATAGGTACAAAATAGATGAGGAGGCAGAATAACAAAAGAAAACATTTGTCTAAATTGGTCCCTTTTTCATGTCCTCCCAAATGGCTTCTAGGTCACATCTTTATCCTCCACAGTTGTACATAGGCTTTAGATCATTCACGTTCCTTCACTGTCATGTGTCACCTCCTGTAGCTCCACTGACAGACACAGTATCAGCCTGTGTGAAGCTACATGGAGCAAATATTGTCACAAAAAGCATACTTTCATGTTTCCGTATATGATCTGCTTTGTGTACCCCTGGCCTAAGTCAACTATGTCTGTTTCTGCCATTTACTTAATGTTTCACCTATTGAACCGTTTCCATCTGTTTATCCCGGAGTTGTTATTAGATTACCAATACTAAAATGCAAAGACATTTGGCAGCGACTGGTCCATGTGAGCATAAAATATGGGTAAGAAAATGGCCCACCCTGTGTTTCAAATAAAAGTGAAATTATTCATATACTTCATTATAGTCACTTTGCAAGTTGATAGTTAGTGAATGAGTATTTCACTATAAAACCTTATATAGTTTTGTGCAGATATTCAAGTTTGTAATGTTCAGAACTTGAGAACTTCACTTGGAAGTATGTGGTCTGAGTCATTTTAAATTAATGAACCAAAAATTGGTCTCACAGCCTTAACCAAAATGTTAAAGATAATTCTTTCTAATGCCTCTATTCAGAGACTTATAAAAACAAGTTAAGTGAAGCAAAGCAGATTTTATTTTCAGCTTCTTGCTTATGGACCCCATGCTGATGGATATACCACAGCTAACATTAAAGTAAATCAGAGAAAGTGATCATTAGCAAGAATATAAGTGAGACCTCATTCCATCTTGGCCTTGTGACTTCCTTAAAGCATTAATATTGAGCAAAATATTTCATAAAGGGGATGCAATATATAGGGGCAGAGTTGGACAATTATTGTTTCAAACCAACCAGAATTTAAACTCTAAAAAATGAGACAATTTAGGCCTTGTTATTAACCCACACTAACCATGTCCAGTAATGACCCGATCCACTCAAATTAGGGACTGCTGTGTGAAAAACTGGACCATTCAGGGAGGGAGAGATTAATTCAGAGCACTGGATTCCAAAATTAGCATTTTTAAAGGAGAAGGAAAGGCTAATAAAGAGTTAATCTCAAGCTGCAGGCATACCTTCAGTTCTCTCAATAGTGCCCTTAAAGGAGACATATTGGATAAATGGGAAAAAAGGTAATTTTGTAGGCAATTATGAATAATATCCGGTGCTGGTTTCCCTTTGGGCTAAACATTAACCCTATCTGTAACAATGGCCCCTTTATTGGAGCTCCCTATAGATCCTCTCAGGTCCCTGTCTGGGTTTCACATGAGGGGTGGGCGTGTCCTAACGGTCCCTGCCAGAAGCACAGTAGGAGGGGGAGAGCCAATCACAGCCCTGCAGTCACACAAGCAAAGACAGGCTTTAGTTCCCTATCAGGTCAGCCTAGCTGCTGATTGGTTCCTATCCCACAGTGCAGGGTACGGAGGGCCGCCGGCTCCCCAGCTCATCCAGAGAATTCAGCCAGCAGGAAGTGGAACAGATGGGTGGGGCTAGTGGGGATTTTGTGGAATTTCTCAATAAATCAGTCAGAAACACAACTTTTTTAAGCACAATCCTTCTATATCTAGAGTAGTATAATTCCCTGGTACATTCATAATTTTTATAGGATATGTCTCCTTTAAATCTCTCCATATTTCTCCTGTTCAGATGATCAGAAGCCAAACAGGAAGAAAAAACGCTGAGCTGTGTAAAGAAAGTTCCCATAATGTCTCGCTCCTGCACCGAGACCCAGACCAAGTGTACATGCTCAGTTTGTAAGACTATGAGTCAGCTTCCTGCTGATTGGCTCAGATCCACATTCCTAAGGGGGGGGGGGTGAGTTCTTAGCATTCTTGAGGGGGGGGAAGCAGGAGAGGGGAGAGAGCTGCGTGTCTCTAGCAGAGAAAACCAGACACAAGAAATCTTTTGACAGAGAAGTCAGTGCAGCGTTTCTGTGAGTGCTTATGGCTGTATTTACATAGACCTTTCTGATAAAGCTTACTTAGTTTTTACCTTTCTTTCTCCTTTAACATAACATAAACCTTCTTTGTATGTAATTAGTTTGATGTCTACACTCCTCTGTTGTACAACACTATATACTTTGTTACATTATAAATATATTCAGTGTAGGATGTGTTATTCAGTAAAATGAGAGAACTGGAGAAAGACAGGAGTGGGAGCGGAAGTGACAGCATCAAACGGAGCATTCAGTGCTGTAGATTTGATTTGTTGCTGTTCTGTGTAATTAGCTAATTAGGATTTTTTTGGTTTGAATTTATTCAATACTGTATTAGCATATGTTATAAACATACATAATTATATTAGCGTGTTATAAACAGGAACTAGGAAGTTGGTTAGCTCTCAGACAGATATGGCTCAGGAATTCTCATTACCTATATTCATTGGCATGACAGAAAATGGTGTTTTAATGGTGGTATTTTGCCTGAGAGGACTGAGAACCAAAATAACCCATGTGAAATAAGCATACACTATCTGCCCTAAAAATGGATTACCCCTATAACGTGCTTTGACACAAAAGAGGTACGTGTAGGGGGCGGAATCAGGGCTCCTTCCTTAAAAAGCTGCAGCCCTTGGAGCACCCCTGGTCTTGGGAATAAATCAAAGATTGCCCATTGAAGCTGGCCATACATGGGCAGTTCAGATACACTCTCTGACCAATCAGCCCATGGGCCAAATGGACAGAGAGTGTACAAAGGGCCATACACTGTATGGCCTCCTTTCTTTTGTTTCAGTCATTCGATCAAACAGCCCAAAGGTTTGTAACAGCAAGAAGTGAAGAGAAGCTGTGGCTCATTTAGCAATTCACTATTCCCTGGCCAGATAAAAATTTCCAGACCTGCCGAAACCAACCAATATCTAAAATATAGGCCACCATACACATAAAAATGACACTTTGTTTAATATATTTTTGGTCTCTGTTTGGTCAGCTTAACAATGTAAAAGAGATTATAATAAGCCATTATACTTATAGTTGGAATCTAATGAAAAAGTGGGAGGACATATATAGTTACCCCTTGGAGAAAAACTATACAGAATAAACATTTTGTATCCTGTCTTTTTTTTTTCAAGTACTGCTTGCAAATAACTATTCTAAGTGGATGATCCTTAAGGGGTTAATAAACTGCTCACAGTACATTCTGCTTCGTGCCCATTGCCTTCAGGCTCTATGTGGTACTATTCAAGCGACTTCTCGTGCCGAAAACCATACTACACTAAAGCTGTGATCAGGATGTTCACTGGCTGTGCTTCTATAATAAACACTAGGCAAATTTGCCCATGGACAGTAACCCATAGCAACCAATCAGTGATTGGCTTTTTTCAGATAGATGCAGGTAAAACAATAAATGCAGCAATTTGATTGGTTGCCATGGGTTACTGCCCACAGAGAAATTCGCCCGGTGTTGATGGCCCACCAGGATACCAGGTGGTGCCATCTCAATCCAACACTGTTGATAAATAACCTGGAGTGGGTTTGCATAAGCCTGTAGAATTTTCTATAAATACTGAAAAATTCGAGGCAAAAAGTATGTATGTATATCTTCATTTATAAAGCACTACTTATGTATGCAGCGCTGTACTGTAGAACAATAAATTAATACAACAAACAGAGGTTTGTTACAATAATAGATTAATACAAAGTATGATAATAAATACAAATGCATACAAGGAACGGTTGCAATAAATTTGTAGGCTGCATGGTAGTTGTAATCCCAAAAAATAACATTTTGTCTAATAAAAGAAAGTATAATTCTAATCAACATTCCAGTATACTGAGGTTCTCGCTATTGAAGCAATGTAACAGAAAGAAGCCAACACTCCTTCAGCCTAGACTCCAGTTTCCACAATATTTTGCATGCTTCTTCACAGGTAATCTAATCAACTGGTTATCGCACATTGTTTTCAGCAATGCCAATAATAGCTAAACAACTAACACTTTTGATAGTAGGCATATTTACAAATACATTTTTACAACTGAAAACTTGTAATGTATGTATAATCAAAAGTTGCTTAAAGTTACATTTGCTTAGAGCAACATTTTATTTTAGAGTTCAGTACCCAGTTTATTAAAAAAAAAAAAAAGGAATTTTTCGAGTATGGGTGGGTGCCCACATGCATGTGGTGCTCAAGGAATCATCCTACTATATACTATTACACATGTAATGGCCAACTACTGAATGGCTGCTACTGGTTACAATGCTGTTTTTGTATATATACCCTTAACCTATAGACGACAGGGAAGCAATAAGAATCATGTCACTAAGAAATCCAGCTTGCTTTTATATATAACATTGTTTCTTTCCAGATTTTGCACATCAACTCTATCTTATTGCTGCCTCATTGTATTTGCAGATGTTTTGTTTTGGCACCTTTTGCACTATTTGTGTATGGGACTCTTTACATGTATTTTTGCTTATT
The DNA here is from genome assembly GCF_000004195.4 of Xenopus tropicalis. NCBI lineage: Eukaryota > Metazoa > Chordata > Amphibia > Anura > Pipidae > Xenopus > Xenopus tropicalis. The sequence continues at coordinate 65,019,984 of NC_030680.2, read as the reverse complement.
GTTTTCCTTACTACATATTTAATTTTCTGGGGTGCCATACATCTGATTTTATCATCAGTAAATATTTACATATACAGACAGTGTGTTTAGTCCCTTTGTAGTTATCAAGAAAGGACATTTTTGCATATTTTAACCAGTTAGCTGCAAGCAATATGTACTCACCCCCAATGCCTGCTATAACTGAGAGCTTGCACATACACCACTGCTATTTTAACCAATTATTTCCTGACTTGCTAGCAACTTTAGGGTTAACTGACTGATTTGACTAAACATAGGCAGGAAGGTGGTTGCCATCTGCATAGTGATTAAAAGCCCAGAGGATGATAAATAGACAAGGAACACTTTTATTGGATTGCAGTTTGGGAGAAGCCAGGATGGGTTTTGGCAGGGTGCTAATGACAGGCATCTGTTCCAGCCCAGTGCTGCTGTCTGCGGTCAGCTCCCTCCCCACCTCCCTGCCTAGACCTATCCCCTCTGTGGTGAGTGGTCTGGAAGGCACTAAAGGAGCTGGGCCATCATCTTGTAACCACTATAAACTACCATCTTGCAAAATATGGCTAAAGACTTTTTTCATTTCAGGAGAGAAATATGTAATTAGTGTAAAACACCTAGATTTTATTAATCCTTATAAGGTATTGCACAGCTGGCCTCATTTCATTCTATTGAGTAGCGGGCATTTGAACTGGCAAAACAAATAGCAGAGTTGATGTTGTACCTGTATCAAGCTTGATTCCTATAGGGGTGTTGGCTGCCCATACGTGGACCAATAAAACTGCAGATTAAGTCCATCCAGACTATGTTGGCAACTTATTGGCCCTTGTAATAGGCCCCTTCTACCTATCTGCCCAACTGACTAAAAATAATTTGTCCACTCCACTAACTTTAAGGGCTGTGGCATATGGGGGAGATTAGTCGCCCGCGACAAATCTCCCTTGTCACAGGCGACTTATCTCCCCAAAATGCCATCCCACCGGCGAAAATGGAAATCGCCGAAATTGCAGAAGTTGCCTTGAGCGGAAACTTCCGCGATTTGGTAGAATTCTACCCCATCTGATGATTCAGCGTTACAAGGTGCTAAAGGTTTCGTAGATAATATTGGTGCATGTATGGGCACCATTAGACCAATGACAGACAAGGAGATTAGTCACTCCGTAATCTCATCTAGCTGGCAACTAATCTCAAATGCTTTCCTTCCGGCGACAATGTAAATGACCAGTAGGAAAACATACTGTATGTGTCCCTTAAGCTTTCTAAAGGCGCCTGAAGTTTCCTTGCGAGGCAACTTTGGGTGACTTCCTGATTTGCATTCTCGCTTGTAGGAAAGCATTAGAGGAGATTAGTCAAGGGTGACCAGATCATTAAAAAATTTGGGGACACGTCTAGAAAATCCATCTTGAAGGGCTGCACTGATTACAGTTAAAATAAATGTCATTAGTGCAGCCCTGCAACATACATTTGTTATGTCCCTGTTCCTGAATTTTCAAGTGATCTGATCACCCTAGTATTAATTACCATTGCTAAAGGAAATTAATCGCAGGGCGACTAATCTCCTCGTCTGTCATCGGCTTTAGGATTAAGGTTAGCCTCATAAGAATTATCTGATTTAATGCGGATTACAGTGAGATGCATCTCTTATCTTCTCTTTGCTTGGCCACAGGTTTAAAGGCTGAAAGATGATTCTCCTACCTGAGATTGGGGATACTCCAGGTGTAGTAGTGTGAAAGGAGAACTAAACCCTAAAAAATTAATATGGATAGAAATGCCATATTTTATATACTAAACTTACTGCAGCAGTCTAAAGTTTCAGCATCACTATAGGAGTAAAGATCTAGGTCTTTACAGTTGTCACAGGAGCTCCCCATCTTGGATTCTTTTAGATGTGCAACACTGACATGCTCAGTGTGCACTGGGCAGCTATTGAGAAGCTAAGCTTAGGGGCTGTTGCAAATTATCAAGCAGAAAATAAGGTTTGCCTGTCATATAAACTGATGCTACAGGGCTGATTATTAAATTCTAATGCTAATTGCTCTGGTTTCATAGCTGCCATGTAATGTGAATCTAAATGAATTAATATTGTATACATTTATATCCTCTGCATACTGTGCATTTTGCGTCGGTCCCTAAGCTCAGTAAGGGACAGCAGCACAGAACTTGGCAGTGAATCAGCAGAAAAGAAAATGGGGAGCTACTGGGGCATCTTCAGAGGCACAGATCGTTCCTGTGAAAGGACTGTGGTTACCTTGGGCTGGTACAAAAGCCTAAAAAATAATGTTTAAAACATTTCAAGCATACTTCCTTAGTTAAGCTTTACTTCTCCTTTAAGTTTCTCTGCTAATACTTTTAATCTTATGGTTGCTGCTGTGGGAATACTGCCTATATAGGACATCTAAAGTCGCTGTGTTATATTTCTTTCTGAGATATTATCCACTACATTTAATAAGTGTAGTTGTAGTGAATTCAGTAGTCTTGCAAGATTTGTACCCCAAAACATTGCAGGGCAGCATTTTTTGTGACTGGCTCATACTGTGAAATGTACTCCAGCAGGCAATTGCTCATGTGTCAGTCTACCTTGAGGCTTGATAGCTTGTAAAACAGATTAAAGAGGTTATAATTTGTCTGTGCCACGTATTATCACCTGCAAGTAACAACATGAAAGATTCAACAAAAATACTTGTGGTGGCTTGGGTGCAATGTTAGCCTTCCTTTTGCCACTTAAAGGACACAAGTTAATTTGAAGGTGAACAACCCCTTTAACAAACAGTCATTTTGAGGACAGAGTGTATGTATGGATATATTTATTTATAAAGCGCTACTTATGTACGCAGCGCTGTACAGTAGAATACATTAATACAAACGGGATTATTAAGATAATAATAGATAAATAAAAAGTATAACAATAAATACAGATAAATACAAGATAAATACAGTTGCACTAAGTTAAGAGTCAAAGACACAAGAGGATGGAGGTCCCTGCCCCGTAGAGCTTACAATCTATATGGGAGGGTAACTTACAGACACAAATAGGCAAATGCAGTATAAGTGCTGTAGGTCACAGTGGGTGACATTACAATATAAGTGCTAGTTCTCAGGTCAGGTGCTGGGTGAGTGCTCCAAAAGGTAGTCTTTAAGAAAAATATGGAACGCTTCACAAATTTGCATGTCATCCTTGCGCAGGGCCATGCTAATCTTCTCTGTATCGTTCCAATTTTAGTATATGTGCTGTCGAAGCGAGCGGGTAACCAATCTCAGTAACTGACAGCAGCACAGAGCTTGGCAGTGAATCAGCAGAAAAGAAGATGGGGAGCTACTGGGGGCATCTTATCTGCCTTAATCTTATTTGCCTTCCCAGATTACCTTAAAGTCAGTATACAGAAATATTATTAAGATATTAATACAATTATCTTAACGTTAGTATACAGATATATTCAGGACTCTAAAGCTGGCCATACATGTAAAGATCCACTCGTTCTTTCACTAACAGGGCCGGTGAGCAGGTGAGACCCTTGCCTCAGGTGGCAAGAAGTGGCCAGTTACCTAGGGCAATAGCAGTCCCAGAATTGGCACTGCTCACTTATATGCCCATCTTGAGTTGGGCAATATTGGGCTGATCAGATTGTTTATGCCTCAGGCCAATGACTGGATTGTAATTGCTACTATGCTGGCCATGAATGCACAGATGCAGATCTCGATCAGACTAGAAAATCAAACCTGCCGATAGATGGCTTTTATTGAACCATGTGGCACCTTTAGGCTAATAGCAGACAGGTAATTCTCTCCACTGGTGTATATGTGCAATTGTTTAATAGCTGGTCCAAGATTTTTTGCATGGAAATTCCAAAGTATGTGCCAAAATTCACTTTTTGTATGTACTGACGAGCTTATCCCATTCCTATCAGCTGACTCACATTCAGAGAGTGTAAGCCAGTGGATTACTTTTCTCTGTTGGTGTATCCAAATTCTTGAAGTAGAGCTGTAGCCAGTCTTCCATTCAGTGACTAGATTCCCTTTTCATGTAAGATATACAAACAGCTGTGATGAAGCCTTTAGGGGCCCATACATGAATGCTTACCTCTCCTGACCTGACCACCTCGTGTTTATCTATAGATCTAGCAGGATAGAGAATCACATTGACTGAGGGCTGGACAGGGCTCCCTATGCGATACAGTGATTGTGCTGAGGGCAGAAAAATAACTTCAGGCTAATTTGGCACACCTGAATGGGCATATTGGGCAGCCAGTGAATCTCTCAATGGATGGCCTTCTTAAGCCATGTTACATGTTACTGATTCTTTTCCTGCATACCCTGGAAATTACCTTGTTGGGCCAGTTTGGCCAATTCACTGTAAGTGAGTCTTTTATCCAGCCAAATTCATAGGAAGTGAAACAGAACATTCAAATCATTTAGCGTTAAAAAAAAAAAGAAATCTGTAATCTATTGTGACCACGGTAAACAGCAGTATGTAAATTCTCTACTTTATGTGAGGCCTCATTTCCATACAGGATGGCTGCTGCAAGATGAAAATTTGGGGGAAGGGAGCAGGTTCTAACCTGCTGCTTGCCGGAGAGAAAAGCAATATACTTATGCATACCACAACCATACCATCCATTTCTCTTATTTGTGATGAATTTTGATTATTATATATAATTACATGCTGCCCCCTGAAGCCTGATACACAGGTTTGTTTGTGCCAGAGCAATTGCCCGAAATAAAAATTCTTGCTGCCTGATAACCCGTATCAGTACATGAATGGGGCCATAGGCAAGCATGTAAATAGAACAGGGTGCAATAGTGATGGAGCCTGTGAGTCGGTTGGTCAGATCCATGCAATTTGGCCATATACCCCAGGTACACAATATCCCATTAATTGGCCACGGCGGGGCCAATTCTGTACCAGCTTGATTCATGAAGACTCCATGTTCTATTGCAACTAGGGGCTAATTTGTGTTTGTGTTGCTTCAGGAATATTGGTCAGTAATATGTACTTCCAGGTTATCTCCCTGTGTCCAAGGTTAAAAAATGGATTTCCAGCTGAAATGTATTTTATTTTTCAGTTAAGTAAGCTTAGCAGCACTAAAAATATTTAGAAATAATATAATAGAAATATAAGTAGTTTTAAATGTATTTAATGTTGAAAGATATATTTACATAGGATTGGAATATGATTAAATAATTTTTTATAAAATCTTTAGATAATAAGATCCACTGAGCAGGTCCTATTTTTTTCCTCCTATACTGATCAGTTTTTGTATATAATTTGTATGTTTAATGTACCCACACTTTTGTTATACACTGCTTCGGAATATGTTGGCACTTCATACATGTAATTAATAACAGTACTAATAATATTAAGGCTCTCCAAACCAGACACATGGCTGCAATACAGCTGGAATCCAGAAGAGGGCACATGTTGCTCTGATGATTTAACAGCGTGAACACTGACAGGCATAAATAATCATCCTGGAAAAACATTGGGGGTATTAAAGGTGAACCTGCTCATATTTGACCTTCTGTTTGCTACGAGGTCAATGGCCAGTGGAATAGACAAGCCTTTTATTCTCTGGCGGCTTGCATATGTTCCCTGGTAGCAGCCATACTGCTGGAATTGAGCATAGCTTTACAAAAGATCACGTGAACGTAAAGTTTTATTTGAAAAATGTGTGTCTCTCTTTTAGACACTTTTTCATTCCTGTTAAGCATGGTGAATTTTACAAGACCTAGTTTTTACTTCCTCCATTTTCAGCCTGCTCTTCAGATACTGCTGTAGCTGAGCAGAGTTACTGCATGGGGTGGGTTAAAGTAGGAGGGAGACTAAAGGTGACAGAATGAATGAGTGTGTGACACCAGCTGACTGTCTGACTCACAGGAATTCTGGAACCCCCCCAAGTAACCTCTGACCCTGGTGGATGATACAAGACGCCTTCTGTTTCTTTTTAGACTTTCTGGGGTCAGGGGCACAGCTTTTCCACTCCCTTATTAAATATGTTTCTAACTCAGCACTGTTAATCCGTCAGAGACAGAGACAAAGTTTGGGCGTTTCTTCCAGACTTCATGGAGTTTCATTTGACATCCAAATGTTGGTCACTTAATTGAGTCGCTTAATTTGCACATTAAGGATTTATTCATTAAAAAGGACCAAATAAGGCATATGTACTTATCATCTTTTAGTTAAAAAAAAATGCATATATTATATACCAGTTCTTCTCTTCTGCCAATGGTGAATTTTGTATTTGTTGCAGTTCATGCTTTGTGATTCCTTTCTTGAAATTACCAATAGGGCACAATTCCCTGTGTGTCACTGCCTTAAAAGGAAACAAATAATAAAAAAAAAAAAATTAACATCCTTTGGTGCTGATTTTTCCCTAAGTTTTTGTAGGGTGATACATGTAAATACCCTTTTCCACAGGTCTGGTAACCTGCAAGGTTTGGAGCAAGTTAACTAGTGACACTCATGAGATATATGTAACTGTACAATGTGACAATGAGGAAAGAGTGAGCAACTACTAGAAACTACTAGAAATCAAAAATTAGGTTTCTGTAAGGCCCAAGGGAGTAAAGTCGTGACTCGCTGCTATTGTACATTATTTTTTATTTGGATAAATGATCAAACAGTATTGTTCTAATAATAAAAATATTTTTAGTATTATTATCAATACAAAGAGCAATGAGTAGTAAATCTACCACAATACTTTCTGGGGGCATAGTTAAAAATACTCAGTAGAGAGCAATAAAAATTTCTGGCCTTCTTTAAAAATATTGGGCCTGGAAGTCTGCATCAGTGTTGGGTGCACTTTTGGGCCAGTTAGTGGCAGGGTCGGGCTGGTGGGTGCAGGGCTTACCGGGGCTACTGCCTCAGGGGCCCCTGTACCCCCCCAAATGGGCCCCCACTGCGGCCTTCAGCACGTTGGTGGCTTGGGGAGGCACCCTGCAGGGACAGGGCCACCGGGGCCCACCTGATTTTTTCTCAGTGCCCAATCCGACCCTGGTTAGTGGTCAGGAGCTTAGGTTGATGCCACAAGGGGATAATTCTTGGTCTGCAGATAAACTCAAGCTGAGAATTAGCCCCTGTGCTGGCATCAGCCTTTCCCTGTGCTAGAAGCATTGCGTTGGGCCAGGTACAGGAACACATATCAGACTTTGGTACCAAAACACACAAGAATGCATTTTGGCGCCAAAATCCGTTTCATACACCCAATCCTTCAGGTGCAAAGAAAGGCTGATGCCAGTGTAGGGTCTCATTCTTGGCCTGCATTTATCTGCAGGCCGAGACTCAAGCCCATGTGTCACTAGCCTCTTGTTGGCAACTCTGGTGTTAACTGCTGTTTAAAATATTGCATTATCACAAAGAGAATAAGACTGTGGCTTTGGACCTACATTTGAAAAGCAAACACTGTAAACCGTAAATGGCACATGATGTGTAACTTGACTGGGTGTTTGTAATTTCTGATAATCACAATATAACAAGCTAATTTAAATCCTTAACCTCAATGTATTCTTAGTGGGATGGGCGTATACTCTCAGGGAGTGTTTCTTCCTATGGAGAGAGGGCGCAGGAAGATATCTAATCAGTGATAATTAAAATTACTAATGTTTCCTTGATAGCTGCTGTTTTAAATCAGATAACTGTGTGGCCTTTCAGCACTCTGCCTTTAACCCAATTAATGTTACTTGGCAACTGAAGGGTTGTTAGAACAAGAGCCCCTGAAGGCCTGACCTCCTGACTGCTTGTGGTTTGGGCTCTCCCCTTTATTTATTGCCCTTTGCCCTTCAAGACCTTTAAAGTCTGTTTTTGATCCTTTGTATGAAGCCCCTAGCTGAGAGGTCAGCAGGTTTTTTAACCATTTGAATGAACTGTGTGACACTTCTTCTGTGGCACAGAACTAGAATAGCATGCATGAATGCACATGTGTATGTGTGTGTTTGTGTGTGTGTGGTGGGGGTTAGGGAATGGGTTGGTAATCACTGATCACCCTGCCTGCAATCCCGTCTGTAACATGCACCTGCCGTTGATCAGACAGTGGTTCAAACCAGTGTACAGATTCTACAAGAGGGAACATTAGTATATGTATAGAATGTATTGCATATTTAGAAGACAAAACATATAAAGGATTGTCCTCAGCTGCCTTACAGAACCTTCATAAGGCACAGGGTAAGATGGGGCCAGATGGATGTGCCCTGATGTGTGTGGCAGGGCACAGGTGCTGATTAAGCTGCTATGGCATCCGAAGCACTCCTTCCCCCTGCAGAGGATTAGCAGTCAGGAAAGGCAGGCTGTTTGTGTGAGCTGCTCAGATAGAGGAAAGCAGTAACAGTCCCTCAGTGTAATCACTGGAAGGGAATGCAGGATTCTTTAGTATTCCAGGAGAGAGGGGAGATAACAAGCCAGCAATCTGCTTTCCTCGCAGAGCCACCCTGAGCAGCTGATAAGCAAGGGCACTGAGCAACTGCCTGCCATCTGCCACTTGCAGCCCTATTATTTATCATTCACAGGCCAAGATAGGTCTAACGGGATTCTGTCTGGATAGGGCAGAGGCTTTAGGGTAATCCCAGCTATGACCATGCAGCCTTCCCCAGGAAATGCTGAATTACCTATCTGTAGGTAATTTTAAAATTGAAAGCTCCACGAGTATTTATTAGAAGCTTTTTACAGTATTTTATCAGTATTAACCACAGATCCGCAATATAGACAGAACCTCAGATTTCCACCTCTGCCTCTTGTGTATTGGGCTGTGGGAGGCTTATTCTGGGTTCAAGGTTTGTTACCAGACGATAAATCTTCACTATTGTGGGTGACTAATCTCCCCTGCATGCCATCCCACCAGCAAGAATGTAAATCAACTGTGGGGTGGTATACACATTGCTTCAGTCTCCCACAGTGTCCTTGCAAAACAAACTGAAGCAACGCGTATGCCATCGCTCCAGCAGTTTACATTCTTGCTGGTGGGATGGCATATTGCGGGGATTAGTTGCCCTGCAATAGTGAAGATTTATCGAGGGCAACTAATCTCCCCGTGTGCCAGTGCTCTAAGAGGGGGCTGATCACTGATGTCATGAGGTAGGGTTATGGGCCAATTAGGGGCTTGGTTTTGGGTCAGGGCTATGCCATGCTAGCTGGTGCTGACTGAAAATGAATGAGAAGGCAAGCTTAAAGAGGTGATAGGAAGGAAAGTGGGAGGGCAGGTAAGCAGAAGCAGGGCGGATCAGAAGTAGACCAGAGGAAGAATAACTTGTAACTTTGTAATACCCACCCAGGTCCTGACTGGTGTTCTACTAGCTAGGCTGGTGAAATACTGGCCTGGTGAAAATCCTACTTCAGTATGTAAAGTGTTTTAGATGCAGCAATTTCCACTCTTCCAGATCAAAGGGCATTTTTGGGTGAGTGCTTTTTCACCCTGAAGGAGAGGCACTTTTATGTGGGTGACAGAGCACCACACCTGTCATTGCCCTTAAGCATGGGTTGGAGTATGCATAACCCCATCCGGGTGTAGGCATGCAATGTGGATGGTGGGGAGATTCTCATTAGTACAGTAATGTCAGATTCTCTGGGTAACAAAGTACATCAGTGGAAGTTGAAAAGAGGTCTAGGTAGTGCAAAGCTTGATTCTACAATCTAGCAGTAAGAGATAGACAGGGCTATTTAGTAAAGCAATTTCAAGCTCTACTAAAGGGTTAGTAGCCATGGTGTAATCCACAAATGTAGTAGTGTATAGATTGAAGGTACTAAATAATAGAGTTGCCTTGTTGGGGTGTCAGTCTGTGATCAATTCTTCTGCATGGCATTATAACTAGAAATTGTGTGACATCTGTACTGTGCCTCTTCCAGCATTACATTTTCATCCACTTGTTAATGTGAATGGTAGTTTACTTAGGGTATGATATAGACAGCAGTAGTCTAAAACAAATTGCAGTTAGTCTTTTTTTATTTTTTGTTCTACAGGAATTGTTTTCACTTGTAAAGTGAAAGTATGTTAAAAAAAAAAACAAACACTTTACAGTGGCCAGGAGCCTCTACTATCTACCGGTATACTCTGGGTCCAAACAGAATGGTACTCAGCTCCATTAATCTGAGATTTCTCAATGCTGTCTACAGGTATCTATTATTGTTTTGGCAGTGCTGTCCAACTGGTGGCCCGGCCCGCGACCCCCCTCTGTGTGCCCCCCCCCCCACCTGTCTGGCTGCTTTGATGGCTTACTCTTGTGTAAGATTTAAATGGTATCAGTACTGTGATTAACTGGCCCCCTGCATGGTTCACACCTCAGATTCAGGCTGTAAACCCTCTGTATTGTTTAAAAATGTAATCCCCTGTGTTGTTCACACCTTTTAATCTCTGCATTGTTCACCCCCTGCAGTGTTCACACCCCTGGCTCAGACTGTAAGCACCCACATTGTTCCTCTGTTCATACCTCAGACTGTAGGAGCAGTAGTAACCCACAAATAATCCCTGCCCACTACAAAAAGAACATATACTGAGGTGGTACTGCAATTAAAAAGTTTTTTAATATATAGTTATTTTGCAGACTGTAGGAGCAGTGCCAGCATTGTGTCACTGTATGCTGCCTGTGCGTGCCATACACACAGAGTATGGCACACACAGGCAGGGTAGGGCAGGCAGAGTATGGCACACACAGGCAGCATAGGGCAGGCAGAGTATGGCACACACATGCAGCATAGGGCAGGCAGAGTATGGCACACACATGCAGCATAGGGCAGGCAGAGTATGGCACACACAGGCAGGGTAGGGCAGGCAGAGTATGGTACACACAGGCCAAGTATGGCACAAACCAGCCAAGAATGGCACACACAGTCAAAGTATGGCACACGCAGACAGGGTAGGGAAGGCAGAGTATGGCACACACAGGCAGGGTAGGGAAGGCAGAGTATGGCTGGTTTTTGCTGTTCTACAACCATTAATATGGGTATGGTCATGTGATAACATGGGTATGGTTTCAAGTGGGTGTGGTTTCAAAAAGGGGAGGGGTCAAAACTGGCTTCCATTATTGGCCCTCCACCAACCACGTAGGCCGGAAAAATTCCGGCCCATGGTACCACAGAAGTTGGACAGCACTGGTTTTGCAATCCAGTTTTTATTTGTGGCACAAAGTGGTAATCAGCTCATTCCCTGCACCAGATTAAAAGTTTCTTCTCATTTACAGTATGATGCGTTCTCTAGATTACAAGTCAACTATTAGCTGTTAACCCTAAACCTCCTCTCTCATACTTCTTCCTCTTTCCTGTAGTATTTATCTACTTTGACTTTTTCATCAATTGCGGATAGAACCTTGGGGTAGATTGTATGGCACTTTGTCACTTTGGGCTCCCCAGTTGGCAACAAAGCTAACGAAAATAACTTTCCATTGCATGCAAACCAGTTAACTCACATAATAATGAGTTATAAGGGTATAAAACTAGAAGGGCCAGGGTAATTATTTGCTGTCTACATATTACTACCAGGCCTGTACTGAATGAACTATCTCCTTCAGCCAATTCTATTTTGCTGTTATTGTGTCTTTTGTCACCATATTACCCCTTGGCCTAATATTGATCACTCTTCAGTTGTCCAAATGTCCACGACTCTTACTCCCTCCATTTTATTGACTCATTTAACTTTGCCCTTTCACCTTGTTTTAAATTACTCATTTTATATAACTCAACTGTTCCCACTTCTGTTCTCATTTCTGCTCATTTGCCTTAAGGTCCCCATACACGGGCCGATTCTAGCTACCGATATTGGCCCTTTGACCGATTCGGCAGCTAATCGGCCCGTGTATGGGGACTACTGACGGGCATGCCCGACTGATATTTGGCCTGAAATCGGCCAGATCTCGATCGGACAGGTCAAAAAATCTAGTCGGACCGGGGACCGCATCCGCGTGTTGATGCGGACCCGAACCGACTGCCCCAGTTGCCGCCAATATAATTAGCCTACACGCTCCCCAATATCGCCCACCGCCGAAGTTGCCTTGCGAGGCTTTTTCGGCGATTTGCGCGAAATCGCGCCGCCGCGTGTGCCATCCCACCGGCAACTTACATTTTCGCCGGTGGGATGGCAGATGAAGGCAACTCAGGGAGATTAGTCGCCCGCAAACAGGGAGTTTTGCTGCGGGCGACTAATCTCCCCGTGTGCCAGAGCCCTTATAATTTTCTTTTCTGTTTTCCTTTACATAAGTACCACTTCTATTTTCTGTCACCATTACCTTTATACCTATTTTGGTGTCTTTCACTTTCTCTTTGCTTTTATTCCTGCTTTCATCTCCCTCCCCACCTCCTAGATGGACAAGTGCCTTTTAATTAAGAATTGGAAACTCTGCCAAGTTTATTTTTTTAATTGGTATTCTGGTTGAAAAAAGAAGAAAAAATCTTTTGAGAGCACATCAAGCTCATTAAACTCTTGCCCTGATATTAATACAGTCCCTGGGTAGGGAAACTGGGGAAATTAAGGTTGGTAAGGCATTTGCCCAGGATCTTTGAAGCATTACAGAAGTTATGCATGTCAGGGTTCATCAATAACAAAAGAGAAAATATAGAGAAATTTATGTTATCCTACTATAAGGGGTTTAGATCCATAGATTATTTTATTTATGGAATATTAGAATGAAAGCCATGGATAACATCACATTTATCTTTACAACAGATGACAAAAAGTGGATCCAAATTAGGGAGACTGAGGTTCCATACACTAGATCCCCAATTTTACATTCCCTAGGGGTCTGTGTCAAAATGGAGCAAATTTTGGGGAAAATCTTTCAGGAATGCTTGAGGTATTCCAGATAAGGAGTCTAACTATAATTCAAGATATGCACCAAATTCATAAACAAATCCAAAAAACTTTTTTTTAATGCTTTGTGTAGCGCTTTAGAGATTCATTGTACACAGCCAATTGTGTACACTTTCAAAGCAAAATGTTGGAGGGTATGCAACAACAAAAAAACCCTGGTGGACACCAAATAGATAAAGAGAATGTAATTCAGTTACCTTTGTTTTCTGATTGTCGTACATTGTGGTGAATTGGTTTTGTGACACAGCTGTGTTAAGGCTAAATACTAAATATGAAGGAGGAACACTTTATCTGACTCCTTGTGCCTTTTTTATTTAGTTCCTTAACATGTTTATTTATCTCTGTCTCTGCCTGGGGCTCCAAAATCATACAATTTAATATGCTATATATAATAGGAGACAATTACGTTGAAAAAATTATCCCCAAAGCACTTCCTGAAACTAGTAGCGTTATATAAGAACCAACCTTAACCATTTATAGAATCAGATTAACCCCTCAGTTTCTCATTTGGTTTTGCAGCTAAGGGCAAGGTTACTTGATCATGTGCAAAATCAGGGGGAACGTCTAAATAATTTATTTGCAAATAATCAAATTTTTTTTTAAATGCAATCATTACAGCACAGTAACATGCATTTATTAGCTGTATACCTGATTTTTCATTTTCTGTCAAGTGTAGCTTAGGGGTTATACAGATTTGTTTCTTCAATGTAGTACAAACTTTTATGATGGAATATCAGTCGGAATATTGAGATCTGTGACATTTTACCTTTTTTACTAAATGTGACAGAAGCATGAGGGCACTTTGCCGCACAAACAATCGTGCAGCACTGATGAAAAATGTAACAGGAGGTTGATCACGCTGCCTGTGGGTGGCAAAGTTCCCATTATGCCCCTGTGCAGGGGTTGTATATACAGCATCTGACTCCATTACAGTTTGGGTTAAATTTTTTTACCAGAATGTTGTGTTTAATTTTTAAAACTATTTCAGGTTTTAAACATGAATTGCATTTGATTTCTAGCAATGGAACGCCTTTATTTATTAAGACAAATTAATGGCTACCAAAGAAAAATTACACAAGAAATGCCCTTACAGTCTTGGTTCTTGAGAGATAAGGTGACTAACTAATGCCACAAGCAGCTACCAGGGAATTTAAACACAATCACAACAATCACAAACAGGGTGGATAAAGTTAATTTTTCAGTACAGTAGGGTACTTCCAGGCTGATATATTAATAAATCTTTACTGAGGACCTTCAGGTTAATGTAATGCAAGGCAACTAGCTTTCTGAACATTAATACTATTAATATCCCTTCCTCTTATTTTAGCTCTAGTTCACTGCCTGATCTGTCTGGTGATCCCAACCCAAGTTGGAGTGGGGTTTGTTAAGAAGACAGATTTTGCAGTCACCTACCCCTCTATACTTGTAAGAGTTATTATCTTCCTGACATGCTGCTGTCTGGCATGTAGACAAGGAGTAATGAAGTGTTGCCGGTGAGAAGAGAGAGGTGAAGAGGTATTAACTTGGGATTTGTAGGTAAGAGGTAGGAAAATAGCTTAGCACTGTTGGATTGTGCGAGACAGTGTAGGCCGACTGGGGCTGCCAGCTTGGGCTCCCACCCACCGTGTTTTCTCCCAGTGTACCACCAGCCCAGTCTGACTTTGGGTCAGGGCCCTACTTAGCTCTTAAAAATGAGTACAGATATAGTAATAGTTGAATTATAGTTGAATTTCTAGAACATCAAATGCATAGTGACATCTAAATCGTGCCCTAACTGACCTTAAAGCTGGGTTGAAGCAGGAGAGTTAAGGTCCCCATACACCTATGGGTGGGCGATATCGGGAGAATCCAGGCTAATTCGATCGTTTGGCCCTGGGGCCAAGCGATCGAATTATAATGATGGGTATAGGCAAAGTCGGTTCGTTGATGCGGTCCCCGATCCGACTATATTTTTTAACCTGCCCGATTGATATCTGGCTGATTTCAGGCCAGATATCGGTCGGGCAGGCCCGTCGGTAGTGCCCATACATGGGCCGATTAGCTGTCGAATAGGTCTAAGGGACCGATATCGACAGCTAGAATCGGCCCGTGTATGGGGACCTTAAGTCACCATTTTCCTCAGATATCCCCCCTAATTGGTCTTCAGGCTGAGCCTCTGTCTTAGGCTGGTGCCATGCAGAGTGGATTTTCAGCCTGTGGATAAACAAAGACAGAGAATCCGCCCCTGCACTTCAAAAATCTCATTGCTGTTTCTGTACCAGGAAAAACTGTGTCAGCTACATATGCAGATTTGCTCGGAATTCCTGGGCCATTGCTGAGAATCTGCCCTACATGGCATTGGCCTTGGAATTTACATTTTTAGAGTGTACATTTCTAATAAAACTGTTTTGTGGAACTGAAAAGGGAATCAGAATGTGTGAGGACATACCACCAATATAAAAGAATAGATAAGCAACTTGCAAACATTGCACGTCTTCCATAGCATTGATGTATACACAAGTTACTAATCTGGTATTAATTAAAAAGCACCGGTTTGGGATCTAGTATCTGGAAATTGGAAAAAGCTTTAAAATACAGAACTGTAAGTAGCTCTTAGAATAAGAAATTCTCCATTTTTTAATGATTTCTTTTTAAAGAAGCATAAGCAGCCCCCATAGGCCCAATAAATACCATTTAAAATGTTATTCTTGTACCAACACATTTATTTTTTTAGTTGTAATATTGGTGTGTAGGCGCCATCTCAGTGCATAGTGCCTGAGTCTGAGCTTTCAGAAAGAGCCAGCACTACACATTAGAACTGCTTTCAGGTAAACTATTGGAGTCCCAAGCCAGACTTTGATTTCTTACTATTGAGTGCTATTCTGATATCTACTGGGAGCTGCTATCTTGCTACCTTCCCATTGTTCTGCTGATCGGCTGCTGGAAGTGTAGTGATATCACTCCAACTTGCAGCTCAGCAGTAAAGTGTGACTGAAGTTTATCAGAGCACAGGTCACATGGCTGTGGCACCCAGGGAAATGAAGAATATGGCTAGCCCCATGAGAAATTTCAAAATTATATATAAAAAAAATTTGTTTGAGCTTTGAAAAAACAGATTTCAATGCAGGACCAGGTTGCCTAGGGTGCCTGGCCAGCTTGGCCCCGGCACTGTCTGCTCTCATTTAGTACTCACCTCATTTACCCGGAGGAATGGTTGGAGGAGTTGGGTGAGTGAATTCTAGGTCCCTAGGTTAATCTGTAGTTATTTAACTTGAGATATAAATAATGTGCTCCCTCAATCCATGAGGTCCAATTTATTTGAATTGACTGGTCCTGTCACATGAAGCAGGTAGCTCTTCCACAAACATATGAATGTTCAGTGCTTTCATGCACCTGTGTCAGTACAGCCCCATAGAAAAGAATGGGGTGCGTTTTATCCTGCGCTCCCCTGCGGTGCAATGGAGGAGAACTCCACCACAGGGAATACAGGACAAAATGCTTGTCTGTACAAGCTCTTGGCCTGATTTTGCCTAGAATGTAGGTGACCAAAGATTTACTCGTTTACTGCTTATCATATATTGTATATAGCCAGCTTTACCCCAACTTTTGGAGGTGGGATCATATGGAGACATGGGCTGACTTGGCACACGGGGCTGTTACATCAAGAGTATATTCTATTTTAGTAGGTTAACCCACTTGTATCACCACAACCTAATTTTTTAATGTTTTGGCTCATACCTTGTATCTGCTGTTGCAGTGCCTGATGTGCGTGTATAACATGGTCACACTTTGACTGCGTCTTCCATTCAAGGATATATTCAAGCTGACAAAAAATTACTTCTTGCCTGAATAGCTGTTGATATAGTTTGATTACTTAGTCACTGGTTTTGGAGAAAGTATAATATACTAGTCCTTTATAATACTATAAAAAAAATTTATTAACATTTTGCTTATTTATTCCTTATATATGTTTATCTCCATATGGCTAATGTTACCCCAGTATGTTTCTGTGTTTACATGGAATTGGAGAAAAAGATGATCTGCTCACATCAGATCTGTGATGTAAGTGTACTGACTGGCATGGCGTTGGCCTGTATGTACACAGACATGCATTTTGTTTGCATTTCCACATCGAAATCTGCTCCATGTGTTTGCCGTGCCTTTCAGTGCACTTAGGCCAATGTGAGACAGGACCTATTTTCAGCCTGTGTATAAATGCAGTCTAAGAATCAGCCGCTACGCTGGCATCAGCCTTTCCCTGTGCCTCTACATGGAGCAATTATGTTGGCCAAGGGCAGGCACACGGAGAGGATTTTGGATCCAAAACACGCAAGTATGCAGGTTTATACATTTATGTATAAGCAGCCTGTTGTGGTATTGGTCCATTTATGTCAGAGCTGCACATTTACAATGCTTGGTGAGATAATGTATCTGAAAGCTTTGCATGGCATTTCAAGCACTACTAATTCATTATATTTTTCATTTTTTTCACATTTTTAAACTAGAAAAAAACTAGAGGCAAGAATAAAGGACATACAGGAGAGACATGCAAAGTTTCCATTGTTTGTAATATATGCAAACGAACAGTATATCAGTACCATTTTAGGGTAGCAGAAACACACACTGAGAATGTGTTTTGATCATAAACTGCTTTTAAAATGTGACATCTTTGAGAATGAAGGCACAGACTGCCTTTTTTAATAGCCAGTCCAACATTTATTTGTGCTGCTCTCAGCGTAAGGGTTAAGTGCCCTGGGGAAGGGTCTCCTTCTGCCAGCTTGGAAATGAATGCTGCCTTTAATGCAGCATCGCTCAATCCTTATCTAGCCTAATTTATTGAACAGTAACTGCTTGCAGTGATGGATTCGTGGCTCAGACCTTGGCTTCTAAATTTCAGTATTAATAATCTCCCCTTTCCATTCTGCTTCTCCAGATGTCTTTAATTTATCTGCTAGCTCAGTCAGGGCGCAAACCTAGTGCCCCACTGTGCCAGTGCTAATGTGGCCTGCTGACAATAAATCTCCCTTTGCAATAATATTTCCAGCTGAATTAACTGACCCCTTTCTGGCTGCTCTCCTGGTCTCCCTCCCAAACAGCCTCTCGATTCCTTACTCTTCTGTTGCCACCCCCTATCACTCACACATTACTTCTCTCCTTCTCCCTCCCATTCATTTATTCTGTCTCATTCTTTCATTTATCTCTCGATTTTCCCTCAGCCCTCCCTCACTTGTAATCTCTACTCGCCCCCCCGCCCCTCTTTTCTTTGTTTCCTATTTCATCTAAATTATAACCTTTTTTAAATGATAATTTGTCTTTATCTGACTACCTATGCTTGTCTTCCTTGGTCAGAATATTTGTCTCTGTAATAGGTTATTAGTGGCAAACCCCCTGCGATTGCCCTTTCCCTTAAGAGTAAATCTTCCATATAGCATTAACAGCAGCTATTGACAAAACTGTGAAACAGGCACAGCAATGTAGCTTCAGTACTTTAACAGTGACATGGATACAAGCAATTCCATCCCTTAAAACCAGTATATTTTCACATTATGAAGATTTGCTTTGCACACTGTCCCGACCTTAAAAATTTTTTTTTACTTGCTAAATGTCTTCAGATGTCTTCCGAATCTTACTACAACCTTATGCACTACCCCTTATTTTTCAAGGTACTGCCCCATCATGAGTGGTACATTTTGATGTTATTTATGTAGACAGCGCTGGTTGCCACCTGCACTCCCCAATCCATTATCCGAGACAGGGTGCTGACATAACAGTCTGGGAGGCTTGGTAGGCTAAGAACTAATAGAAATTGGGTTAGGATCATTGCGACTTGTGAGAAAACAGGATCAAAGCTGGGGGTTGAGATTTGTCCATAGTTGTTTCTACAGTTGGTAAAGTTCTGATTTCATCATGTGTGGAATTGTGAGGTGCCAGACTATACTCATTTAAATGGCTTTATGTTAAAAGATGCTAAATTTCTGATGGAGAATCAACACTGTGACTGTTTTAGGTAAGGAGATAGAGAAGGTAGAGCTAGGTGGTGTAGTTCCAAATCTCATGCAGGAGCATAGTCTGCTGCCTGTGTTATAATTTTACCATGTATGGGGCCAAACAACAGACTGCTAAACAATATCCGGAGAGAGTGATTGGCCAGATACCTATTGGGTAGGTCTGAAGATTCTATCAGGCAAAAACTTAATCGGGCCATTGATGTAGTTAGCTTCCAGAAGATCTGCTTAGGCATCTGTTATACACATTGACCAGGGAACCAAGCAATCAGATAAGCCCAACCTTGGGTGGCCAAACATTTGCTTGTTTTGCAATGTCCCCATATGAACTTTAAGGGCACGTGCAACTTTCTGAAAGGCTTGGGACCTAAGGTTTTCTAGATAAGGATTGTTTCATAATTTGAAGCACAGTGGTCCCTAAAACATCCCAAAAAACTCAATAAGATTGTTTTGCAATTAACATACTGTACTTTATCAACTTGAATGATGCTGGTTTAGCTAACTTTAAGTTAATTGATCCTTTGTGCATTTTTGCTTACCCAAATAGTTACATAGTTACATAGGGTTAAACTTACCAATCTGTACTATCACATACATAAACTATATATACAACCACTAATACTAACTGTAGATATTAGTATCACAATAGCCTTGGATACTATGCTTGTTCAAGAACTCATCCAGGCCCCTCTTAAAGGCATTAATAGAATCTGCCATTACCACATCACTAGAAAGGGCATTCCCCAACATCACTGCCAAACTCATGGCATATTGGGAGTCACAAATGTAAACCAGCTTGGCCAATCTATGGTCAGACCAATATATATTTTTATATATATATACAGTGACTTGCAAAAGTATTCGGTCCCCTTGAACTTATCCACATTTTGTCACATTACAGCCACAAACATGAATCAATTTTATTGGAATTCCACGTGAAAGACCAATACAAAGTGGTGTACATGTGAGAAGTGGAACAAAAATCATACATAATTCCAAAAATTTTTTACAAATAAATAACTGCAAAGTGGAGTGTGCGTAATTATTCAGCCCCCTGAGTCAATACTTTGTAGAACCACCTTTTGCTGCAATTACAGCTGCCAGGCTTTTAGGGTATGTCTCTACCAGCTTTGCACATCTAGAGACTGAAATCCTTGCCCATTCTTCTTTGCAAAACAGCTCCAGCTCAGTCAGATTAGATGGACAGCGTTTGTGAACAGCAGTTTTCAGATCTTGCCACAGATTCTCGATTGGATTTAGATCTGGACTTTGACTGGGCCATTCTAACACATGGATATGTTTTGTTTTAAACCATTCCATTGTTGCCCTGGCTTTATGTTTAGGGTCGTTGTCCTGCTGGAAGGTGAACCTCCGCCCCAGTCTCAAGTCTTTTGCAGACTCCAAGAGGTTTTCTTCCAAGATTGCCCTGTATTTGGCTCCATCCATCTTCCCATCAACTCTGACCAGCTTCCCTGTCCCTGCTGAAGAGAAGCACCCCCAGAGCATGATGCTGCCACCACCATATTTGACAGTGGGGATGGTGTATTCAGAGTGATGTGCAGTTTAGTTTTCGTTCCACTTCTCACGTGTACACCACTTTGTATTGGTCTTTCACGTGGAATTCCAATAAAATTGATTCATGTTTGTGGCTGTAATGTGACAAAATGTGGAAAAGTTCAAGGGGGCCGAATACTTTTGCAAGCCACTGTATATATATATCAGACCTTATAGTGTCTGCACTCCAAAGCTTGTAGCTTTGCGGGGTGCACAGCCAAATTTTAAATATTCAGCAATAAATATTCCGTGGCCCTTAAAATTTCTCAAAATTTTATTTAAGACATATTGGGCCTGATTCACTAAAGTGCGATAAAAATTATCGCACGCTTTTTTGCGGTAAAAAAGACGCGATAATTTGCGCGCGATTCACCATAGTATTATCGCGTGCGATAAATCGCCATTTTCGCATGCGGTATTTCTCGCGCTAGTTTTACCGCATGCGTTAATTTCCGCGCTGAAAAATATACGATTGCATGATTCACTATAACTTTTGCGCGCTAAATATCGCATTCGGCTATGCGAAAATTAACACCTACTACAGGCAGGCGATAATTATAGAAAAGTACAGTAAATGAGTTTTTTGCAATAAAATATGGACTTTGCAGTGCTATTTATTGAAGTCTGTGTTTCCCCTAGAGTGACGCAGCCGCCAGTTTGCAGCGAAATGTTCATTTTTAATACAGTAATTTTCCGCAAGTATTGGCGTGTATGGCTAACATGGCGTGCGTTCATTTGCGCGACTATTTATATTTGGCTACAAGTGATGAAATGTTTCGCCAGGCATGGATTCGCAGCGAATTTTTGGACGTGCGTTGAATTTTTTTTTTTTAATATTTGCCACGTGCGAAAAAACGCATTCCATGTTAGGCATACATGCCATTACTTTCGTAAAACTACTTTTATGAAAATGACCATTTCCTTGCAAACTGGCGGATGCATCACTCTAGGGCAGTGATCCCCAACCAGTGGCTCGTGACCAACATGTTGCTCCCCAACCCTTTGGATATTGTTCCCAGTGTCCCCAAAGCAGAAGCTTATTTTTGAATTTCAGTGTAGGAGGCAAGATTTGGTTGCATACAAACCATGTGTAATTGCCAAATAGAGCCTTCTGTAGGCTGCCAGTCAACATTGGGGCTACCAAATAGCCAATTATAGCTTTTATTGGCACACCCAGGAACCTCTTCCATGTTTGTGTTGCTCCCCGAAACTTTTTCCATATGAATGTGGCTCAGGGTATAAAAGGTTGGGGATCCCTGCTCTAGGGCCAACACATACTTAAATAAATAACACTGCAAAGTCCATATTTTATTGCCAAAAGCTCATTAACGCACTTTAGTGAATCATTAAAAAAAATTAACGCATTAGTGAATCAGCCCTTATGTCTTAAACCAAATTTTTAGAAATTTTAAGGGTGTGCCGGCCACGGAATATTGATTGCTCTCTCTCTCTCTCTCTCTCTCTCTCTCTCTCTCTCTCTCTCTCTCTCTCTCTCTCTCTCTCTCTCTATATATATATATATATATATATATATATATATATATATATATTCCTAGTTTAAGAATTATCAAACCTTTTGACCAGGGCTGTCCTTTACTAAAGGCAGGTATGCAGGATGTCCCCATTGGCTTCTTTGAGTTCATTTGAATTTGTCCCTTAAACAAGTGAAGAGGCTAATTTAACCCTGCCAATGGTTACAGCCTTTTTTTAATTAAAATAATATTATAGCAAAAAGCTTGTCCTTGGGTCTCATTTCAAAGAGATGAAGGAGAGAGAATGATTACTATTCTTGGCCTTGTTTCTGAGAGTAGTGAATATGGATAGCTAGCCCCCCTGTGGTAATTACCAGCAGTAAATAAATACTGTGATTAATTGCAATATTTTCTGAGCTTTTAGCCTCTCTGCTTGTGCTACTTTTCACCAGTGTGCTGGCTTGCAACACCTCAGCAGTTCCAGGAAAACAAATGTACCTGCCTGGCAGGGAAGGGTCATGTTTTGAGGATTATTGTGGCAAATAAGGTAATGCGGCAGCCAGAGCATCACAGTTAGATCAGGCAACACTGCAGTAATTTGCAGAGACATAAGCTCATCGGTTAACTGCATTCTGCAATCTGAAGCTTTGTCTCCCATGTTCAATTCAATGTGCCATCTGCAAAGTCAGCCGGCCAGCCCCAAGTAGGTGTTAATCTTCGCACAGACTAATGCGATATTTAGAGCGTTTAATGCTTCATATGTGTTTGTGAATCATGCGTTAGTATTATTTCTATACGCGAATTAACGCATACAGTAGCGTGAATTAACGCATGCGAAATTACTTTGCCGAATCGACCTTTAGTGAATCAACCCCTAAAGGTGGCCGGCCATACATGGGCTAATATCAGCTGCCAATATCGGTCCTTTAGACTGATTTGGTAGATTATCTGCCCATGTATGGGCATCACCGTTATACCTCCCTGAAATTGGCCAGATCGCGATCGGCAGGTTTGATTTTTCCATCAGATCGGGGACTGCATCAGCTCATTGATGTAGTTCCCTGATCTAGTAGCACCTATGTCCCCAGTTTTAGTTCGATCGTTTGGCCCGTACGTGGGCATATCAGGAGAAGATCCGCTCGCTTGGTGACCTTGCCAAACGAGGGGACCTTACAGTGTATGGCCACCTTAAGCTTTGCAGGGAAGGGGCTCAATAAATAATAATACTGGGAGCATTTATAAACCTAGCAAGGCAAGTAATCATGGCCATTATGGCTTTAACCAACTAAAATCTACCAAAAATTCTATGTAATTAATTGGCATAAATTATACATGGAATTTCGTTTACTACTGTTCTATGAAGAAATTGTACTTGACTATAGGGGCTCAGCAACAATATAAAACATAGGGACATGTTTTACATTTAAAGCTTAGTTTATGAATCCTGGCATTATGCTGACTCAGTCTAGAATAAGGCCAGTGGCACACTAAGGGGCAGATTTATCAAAATGTGAGTTTAGAGCTTAATACATAAAAACTCACCCACGTTCTATTCATTCCTATGGGATTTTTAGAAGTGTATTTATCAATGGGTGAAAGTTAGAACTCACTACTTGATAAATACGCTTCTAAAGGTCCTATAGGAATGAACAGAACATAGGTTCTATGGGTCTTGTCAGCACTGTTTGCCCTGCTTGATGCAGATGTAGCAGTGACAGTCAGACCTCAGCACCAAAACTTGAGCATTTGTTGCAAAGGTCAACCTGTCCCCTAGCAGGGTGCTTTTTATTCAGCAGAGCTAGGCCAATGGCACCCAAGGTAAAAAATCTGATGCAAGCTGATCTGCTCTCATCCACTCTTTCTTGTAAGTTTGCTGACAGGCACGCTGTTGGTCTGTGTGTCAGAGCGGATTTTGGCAAAAAAGTGCATACTTTTACATTTTCGCATGAAAAAGTTGCTCCATGTGTGTGCATATAGGTGGATGGCATGCCTGTCAGTGTACTTGCAGCAAGGAGCAGATCTGTTTGGATTACCTGTTGTCATGTTGGCCTTAGGAGAGGTGACAAGCTGACAGGGGCATTTGGACTGCTAGTCTGTGCTGGACAGCATTCAAAACACTTTGCATAAAGCTAACTGTGCTACCACATGTAGCATAGGCAGTGTATTCTTGGCAAGCTGAAAAACGATTGCTGGGAATACACTACGTAAGCTTAAAAATCCTCCTAACTTTGCCTGCACTCGATTGCAATGAATACACTCGGGTGCAGGCACATGGAGCCGATATCCACGTTTTTTGGCACATATCAGCTACCTGTGCCTGCACCTGAGCATATTCAATGCTATATTGAATAGCATATTCTCAGCAATCGTTTTTTAGCTTGCCGAGAATACGCTACCTACGTTGTTACATTAGCCTAACAATACCCTAAATATTTTGGTTGTTTTTTCTGCAACAGTGAGGCATCAAGCAAGTATTACTGAAGTGTGCAATAAGCTTTAATGTACCTATTCCTAAATTTGCTGGAACTTGTAAATATTTGGAAAGCAAATAAGGAATTACAAAAAGTATTCAAAATCTAAATTAAATTGTGTCTATTTTTGTAAAGAAGGCTTGAAATCTGCTCTGAACATTACCCAAGTACACTTATTCTGCCTTTAGCCCCTGGCAGTGAAAGAGTTATTAGAACTGTGGATTGATAATGACCGTGAGAGGTGCTTTAACAGAACTGTGAAACTCGTTCCATAGAAACGTTGCAGTATAACGAGATCAATTAACACCTCTAGTCTGAAGGGGTCTGCAACACATTATGCTGGCTTGGTGTTAATACTTAACAGCTTCTCTTGTTACCCATACTCTGAACACTAACTCCCCTCCCCAACCTCTTGCTTCAATAAATGTCACTATAGAGGTGACAACAAAGGACACTCTGTGGCCTGCGTGGCAGCACACCTGATAACATGCTAACAAATGCAGCCACTTAATTAGTGCCTGTGCAAGATAAAAGTCTTTCCCTTTGTTAAGTCTAGCAGCGCTCTGTGTGCCTGGCAGCCTGCAACGTGGTTTGTGCAAGAGCAGGCTTTAAATAAAGGTGCAATTATTGCCTGAATAATTGAAGAACAACGAGTGCACATCGGCACTCAGCATAATGCGCTTTGATCTGCTGCCAGTGCTGCTCTCACTCAGAAGCATGGAAACTCTGTCTGCTGTTGGTTTTCCCCCTCCTTCTCCTATTCCTTCTGAGTTGCAACTGCCACACAGATGTGACAGTGTTACAGATTATATAAGGGTCCAGCTTAATTTGCTGATGGAAGTTGGCAAAATTGCTTCAAGAAAGAATGG
Organism: Xenopus tropicalis; assembly: GCF_000004195.4. Taxonomy (NCBI): domain Eukaryota; kingdom Metazoa; phylum Chordata; class Amphibia; order Anura; family Pipidae; genus Xenopus; species Xenopus tropicalis. Next base: position 64,994,861 of record NC_030680.2, on the reverse strand, counting down.
CGCAAGCTGGCCTGGACGCTGAGAGATTCACTAGGGGCTGGTGCAAATGACCCTAGATGTGCTGGAAGTATTTGGCTGGGGGGAATGCAATTGATCACAGCCTCTTAGCTGATGTAGTGCAGAGCTAAGCTGCTGTCAGCCATGCCTTTGGTTTTTATTTCACACGTCTGCTGTTCCCCCATATGTCCTGTTTCCCATCAAGTGCTTCTCTGTCTCCTATCAGCTCAGCCTGTCCTATATTGTACTTTAAGTCAGCAAATATGTTCTTCCTTCACTCTCTGAAGTCTCTTTAATAAACATTAATTGCCTTTGTCTCAAATAGACATTTAGATGGCACCATACACTACTTCTATACTTTTTGTTGCTGTTGAACTATTGGAGATCTTTAGACTAGCTGGATGTATGTTTACATGGGAAAGTGTCGTTCTGGCATCTTTTTGACTGGCCAAATCAGACTGAATGTTATTACACAGTCAGAACCATGACATGAATGGAAACCAATATGTGAATACTGGTATACAAGTCTGAGCACTTAGTTCTGGTTTCCCATGTAATGAGATGAAGGCACTGCTAAATGTATTAGGTCTCATGTAGACCTATGGTAGCAATAAGAAATTTCTAATTATTTGACTGGGGCTCACTAAGGGCTACATGTGTCATGGCCACCTTTTTATATAAGAGCACCTATGGTATTCTGGCATGACAGTCTGACCATGCTGCTCAAGCCATGAAGAACCCTACTAAGTACACTGGCCAAAAGGGACCAAGTCGGCAGCTTTTATTAGCACGTGTATGGCCACCAAGAATTTCTTATACGATGGACGATTCTTGTAAATAAACAAAACATTGATCAACTTCCCATCGCATTTGTGAGCCCATACTAATAATTCTAATCAAAGTAAAGGCCTGTGTGGCCTTTCCATAGATCTGGACCTGACCAAGCATTATTTCTGTTCATTTTGCAAAAAATGCAGGGCAGCTAAAGCTGAAATCATCCCATCTCAATCATTACATTCTGTCCAATCATTTTTCAAAGTGATTTGTACGGCTTGGGCTTTTAATACTGTTGGTAGGAACACTATTGGAGATAAGTTGGCTTCCCTACTGCACTAGTGTCATTTAGCTTTGCAAAATGAGGACATCCTCTGGTTCCTGGTTCCTTTATCTTCATTGCATGGCATATTAAGGACAGATGGAATGCGTTTAATGAGCCATCCTGCTTCGTCAACACTTGAGAAGCTTCAACACATTACTTATAAAGCTGCTGATGCTCTGCTTTGTCACTCTTCACTTTAGTATTTGAGGATGGCTGGCAGTGCCTCACTGTTTCTATATTTGTTTCTATAATTGCACTCCTGAGGCAGGGCAAGCATACCCTGCCAACATTGTGGTCTCTCTAGTCCAGCTTTCTCCTTTACTGCATCCATCCTCTGGATGTCCAGTTGTGTCTGACTGAGATAATTGGCAGATCTCTTGTACCTGCCAGATGTGCTGACTACTCATAGCTTTAGATCATTTAAGTGTAATATATTTAACCAGCTGTATATAAGATTTGTAACATTTAATAATTTGTATTAAACTCTTCTTAGCTCAGATATATATTATTGTAAAGCACTAGCTCTTCTGGCATTCTCTAACTTTGTCGCATCAAAACTATCCTATTGCTCTGTGCTTGTGGGTCTCAAATGCATTTCAAGCAACACTATGGCAATTAGATTAGAACCACCAAACACAAGATCCTATAGAGGTGTATAGTATTGGACAGAATGTCATTAGCCTGTACCCCCTTCTTCTTTCTTGTATGGTAGGGCCAGTCAAAAATAATGCAGCCATAAAAGATCATATGAACAATATTTTTTATGATTATCTGTGTGTTATCTGTATTTATGATCCACTGATCACAATCAGTATCCATGTACTATAATTATTGGTTCTGGGATTGTGCAGATTTGAAAATGTTATCTGCCTATGAGACAGACTGAACAGGAGGTGAAGAGGACTCGCAGCTCTTATATAAAAAGGTGGCCATGACTCATGTAGCCCTTTGTAAGCTCTTTTCGTCCTACCAGCCTGGCAATTGAGCAGAGAGTGTACTAGATCCGGTGATGTATGGCCACCCTTAGGATTGGTAATATCAATTATTTAATTAATGGTTGCAGAGGCCCCATCTTTTTTATATGACTGAATGAGTTGGTCCTTGGCTAAGTAACTGATTTACTGTAATTTGCTCATCTGTGTGTATTGTAGGCAGGCCAACCTACTAGAGCACCCAGGCTTATACTGTTGAGTCCGAGCATAATGTACATTTTTTATCACAACTTGTGAACATTCTGTCGCTTAATTTACTGATTGATGCCCCGATTGATTACCCAATCACAGCCATTTGTTTTTCTGTTCAGTGGCAGAAGCAGTATAACTACACCACTTTGATCTCTGTCTAAAAGGACGATAAACCCTCACTTGTCCATTAACTGCAAAGCGGGAGGTTGCATATAATACCATCTGTTCAAACAAAACATTATTTTGAAATTGTAAGCACAGACAGGGGGCACGTGTGATCTTTGTGGTACACAAGAGAGCTCTATAAATGATCCTTCTCATTTTAGAGCTTTGAATTTGCTAACAGTTCATTCAAAAGATGCAAATGTATGCAAACAGGGTGCACTTTGGGCTTGACTGCCCTGTTTGTTTGTTACCTAAGAATTCAGTGAAGTGTTAGAAAAAACCCTAAGTGCACGTAGAGTAAGATCTGTAAGGTTTAGTGTGGGTGGCTACTGTGACACCAGTGCTACTGCAAGAGAATAGTGCACGGTTTATGTGTTATTGTGCAAAGCTGAAATGGAAAATCATTAGAAAATCAACACACAAGGAGTGCTTTGATCATGAGCCTGGAGTGACTCACGGGTGACACTATTTCCATCATCCTGCTAAGAGCGAGCTGTTCTACAGTAATCACACACGTCCTGACCAGCAATTGATTTAAATCATTTTCTACAGATCCTCCACGTAGAAAAAAGGAATAAAAAGTACCTAATTACATTTGTATCCATTTCCAGCCTTTGTAAATCAATTTGGATTGAACCTGGGTGCTTTGGTTTGCAGCTGATTAGCCGGGATGTGTTTGGGTAAATTAAAGCTGGACAGGTTCACTGAGTGAGGTCAGCATTGTTAGCCTTGGGGTTAAACGTGCAAGCGGCTGAGTCCAGCGGGCTGGAAGGTGTTGAAGCGCATAGGAAAGCTGAAATGGTTTCCTAGAGTTTTATGTCTGTTCCTGTATTGTAATATAAACCTACTCAGATGGCTGAAGAGTTAAAGCTAGCTTCTAATCCTTTCGATCCCAAACCCCTCTCGTGTCTGATCATGGCTCCAAAGGATTTGTAAACTAGACCTCTTCTCTCATTATAGCAAAATATACCCCCCTTTTTGACATAAGTGTATTCATTTTTCCTTATGTAAAGGAGGTGCTGTCTGAACTCGAAAAATCAGAATTGAAAAAGCACGAATGGAAAAAAATATGGAAAAAGAACATGAAAACGTGATTTCTTTGAATTGTCGCATGAAAACCACAACTGTTTTATATTACAAAAGCAAGCTTCAAAAAAACCCAAAAACCTCTAAAATCACAGATCAAAAAAACATCTTCCAGTTGTACAAGAGACATCTGCCATTGACTTCTACATTTTATTGACAGGTGACTGGCTTATTTTTGGAATTGTCGCAGTTTTGTCGCATAATAAATAGCAAAAAAAATGTGTTTTTTTCCCCAACAAAATAGAGTTTGAGCATCAAAAAACCTGAACCTAGAAAAACGGGCATAACTGTATACTTTCAAATTCTTTAAGCATAGGGGTACATTCTCAGCTTGCATTTATCTGCAGACAGAGAATCTGCCTGTGTTGCACTAGTCTAAGGGTAAGAACCCACAAAGCGAGTTAGTCACCCACGATAGATCTCTGCTCTCCTTGATCCATTGCAAAGTGATGGAGTCTGGGACTTGAAGTTCCTCTGCTTTCCCGAGAATCTGTGTGCCTTCCACAGTAGAAACACACGGGGCAGATTGTCAGGCACACACAGTGTATTTCAGCCCAAAACTCTATATTTTCAAATTCTTCAAGCATAGGGGTACATTCTCAGTTTGCATTGATCTGCAGACAGAGAATCTGCCTGTGTGGCACTAGTCTAAAGGTGCCCATACACCGCCAAGCGAGCGGATCTTCACCCGATATCCCCACCTATGGGTGCGCGATATTGGGTAGAAAGTAACTTAAAAAAAATAATAATCCGACCGTTTACATTTGTGGTTATGGGGCAGTCGGTTCGGGGACCGCATCAACGAGCCGATGCGGTCCCCGATCCGACCGGATTTTCTAACCTGGCCGATCGAGATCTGGCCAATTTCAGGCCAGATATCGGTCAGCCAGGCAGCTCTGTTCTGCCCATACACGGGCCAATTAGCTGCTGAATCGGTCCAAGGGACCGATATCGGCAGCTATAGTCGGCCCGTGTATGGGGACCTTAAGGGTAAGAGCCCACAGAGCTAGTTAGTCACCCACAATAGATCTCTGCTATTGCGGGCAACTACCTGCTCCAAAAAGGCTTTCTGCCAGCAACAATAGAAGTTGCCGGTGGAAAGCCATTTGCATCACTTTGTTTTCTGAAGTCGCATAAAAGTTGCCTGGAGGAGGAAACTTTGCTGAAGCAATGCAAAGCGCTTTCCACCGGCGACTTCTATTGTTGCCGGCGGAAAGCTTTTTTGAAGCGGTTACTCACTCACAATAGCAGTGATCTAACACAAGCAACTAACCTACTCTGTGGGTTCTTACCCTAAAGCAGAGATCCCCAACCTTTTTACCTGTGAGCCATATTCAAATGTAATAAGAGTTGGGGAGCAACACAAGCATAAAAAAGTTTCTGGGGTGCCAAATATGGGCTGTAAATGGCTATTTAGTAGCCCCTAAGTGGACTTGCAGCCCATAGGAGGTTCTGTTTGTCAGTGCACCTGGTTTTTATGCAGCTAAAGCTTGCCTCCAAGCCAAAAATTCAAAAATAAGAACCTGTTTTCATACCACTGGGAGCAACATTCAAGGGGTTGGAGAGCAACATGTTGGGGATCACTGCCCTAAAGGCTGCAATATAAGGAAAGGAGGTGTTTCTTTTTTCAGAACTACTTTATACAACTTACCTTGTTTATTGGGTGGAGGGGTTATTGAGTTCAGTAAAAAACAAACCTTTTTCTGTTGGCTTTTCCATACTTTATAGTGGCAAAAATTAAAGGAATAGGCAGAATGCACTTTCTTTAACCTTTTGTTGTGAGAAGTTCAGTATTCAAGTTATATAGTTACATAGGGTTGAAAAACCATAAAGTCCATAAAGTTCATCCCTTCCAGGTAAACTCAGCACACACAAACCTATACTGACCTATCTATACACTCACATACATAAACCATATATACCAGTGGTTTTCAACCTTCCTAATGCTGTGACCCTTTAATTCAGTTCCTCATGTTGTGGTGACCCCCAACCATAAAATTATTCCTAAGACCATCGGAAATATGTGTTTTCCGATGGTCTTAGGCGACCCCTGTGAAAGGGTTGTTGGGCACCAAAGGGGTCCCGACCCACAGGTTGACACTGTTGATACAGTATATACCAACATCAATACTAACTGTAGATTTTAGTATCACAATAGCCTTGGATACAATGCTTGTTCAAGAACTCATCCAGGCCCCTCTTAAAGGCATTAACAGAATCTGCCATTACAACAACACTAAGAAGGGCATTCCACAACCTCACTGCCCTCACCGTGAAAAATCAACTACGCTGGTTCAAATGGAAGCTCCGTTCCTCTAATCTAAAGGGGGGCCTCTGGTGCGTTGATCATTTTTATGGGAAAAAAGAACCTCCCCTATCTGCCTATAATCCCCTCTAATGTTCTTGTACTGAGTAATCATGTTTCCTCGCAAGCGCCTTTTTTCCAGAGCAAACAACTCCAAACTCGACAGTCTAGCCTTTCAGTTCAAATCTTCCATCCCCTTTACCAGTTTAGTGGCACGTCTCTGCACTCTCTCCAGCTCATTAATATCCTTCTTAAGGACTGGAGCCCAAAACTGAAGTTCAGAGCCTAAAACAGGTTTCTCAAACATTGTACTTAGTTTACACCAGAGAAAGATGCCTGGGTTTCAGAGGCTAGTACTGGAGACTATTAGGGAAATTGTTGCAAATACTTCTAGTTGGGGGCTATCTAGATACCTGGAACTTCCAGAGATGACATGCCATTGATTGTACAAGCTTCTTGACCCTTCTACTTGCTTGTGTCAGGAACCTTAGGCTAATGTCCCACAGAGCAATTTAGTTGCCTGTGATATATCTCTGCTATACAGGGGGCAATGAAAACGGAGTGCTTACTAGGGGTAGGGAGTATAGGTACCTATCTGGTGGCCCCCATCGTTGGGCCCTGGGCAGGTGCGTCTTCTGCCTACCCCTAGTACAAACCCTGGTTGGGTCACAAACCCTGTACAGATATGTATAGCACATTTAACATTTACTTTTGTCACCTCTTATTAACAATACACATGTGATAAGTACAGCCTTGGCAGATCAGTTTCTTTTTGATTCTGATTCTCAAAACAATTCTTTTGTGTTTTATAAGCAATGCATAGTGCGTGGTGTCAGTGCATCATAACAGTATTTTATTTGGATTATGCTGAAAGAGAAATAAAGCATTGCTACTCAGTTTGTATTCGGGTATCTGTCTCTAGAGAGTAATTTTCGCAAATGCAGTGCTGATAATTTGTTTTCAATAGGATTCAATCAATTAAATGGCTTCCCAGGAGAGTGAATGCATGTGGGGGGTGTTGCACTCTAAATTAGCTGGGAAAATGTTCTGTGCACACTTGTATGTCAGCTTTTGCAGTCTACTTTCATATATGTCAATATATTAAGGAAAATAAGGCAAGGCAAATGCAAATACAAAAATGTATTATTTTAGTAATTTTAAGGTACATTGTATTTGGGTAGATGGTACTTTAGGAGGTACATCCAGTGGTGTAACTACAAAAAAAGCAGCCCTTCCGAAACCAAGCTGTCCAGGTCAAAACCGGACAGGTGGCAACACTTATTGTGCCTGAGTCTGAGCTTTCAGAAGGAGACAGCACTACACATTAGAACTGCTTTCAGGTAACCTATTGTTTCTCCTACTTCCATCTAACTGGAGGAGTCCCAAGGCAGACTTGGATTTCTTACTATTGAGTGCTAAACTGATATCTATTGTGAGCTGCTATCTTGCTACCTTCCCATTGTTCTGCTGGTCGGCTGCTGGGAGAGGGGTGATATCACTCCAACTTGCAGCTCAGCAGTAAAGTGTGACTGAAGTTTATCAGAGCACAGGTCACATGGCTGTGGCACCCTGGGAAATGAAGAATATGGCAAGCCCTATGTGAAATTTCAAAATTAAATATAAAAAAATCTGTTTGTGTTTTTGAAAAATGGATTTCAATGCAGGATTCTGCTGGAGAAGCTCTATTAACTGATGTGTTTTGAAAACATGTTTTCCTATGACAGTATTCCTTTAATGTTTGATGCTATCTAGCACAAAGCTGTGTTTGAGCAATATCTGTGCCCCAGTCTGTGTATGACTATAATAATCTGGTATAAGCAAATTGTGCTCTTTTTATCATTCAGGGAAAATAAGAGCTTGTCCATGCAGCTGTGATTTGAACTTGTGACTGTCAGGTTTGTACAGATGTTACAGGTGTGCCAGCCATTTATTCAGCCACTAGTAGCCCTGCTGGCACTAAAAGGCAATAGGTTAAATACACTCATGGGTAGAGAGCTGCTTCTGTAGGGAGCCCTGTGTGGCAGACTGTGATTAATGAGGCAGCTCCTGCCGTGGCATTTATACCTTGCAGAAAACAAGAGCTAAAAGCACATTTCTGTGTGCCTTTACCTGCGGGCTGTGCTGGCTTGGAAAATTTCAGGGATGGGAGATTTTAAGTGATTCTGGGAATTTTTTATGTAATCTAGACCTATTTGATTTTTTATTAATATGCCTCTCTTTCAGGAAATGGATAAAAAGATTTATTTAACCAGTCACCAGTTGTATGGAAGGGGTATCTGCCCTGGGCCCTTGTGGGGAGGGTTGATGACAGAACAAAGAACATATAAAATGTGTAACAATTTAAACAAAATATATATATATTTATTATATACATCAGGGATGCCCAGCCTTTAGCCATGTTAAACTGCAATTATGCTTAAAGAATTTGGAAGGTTAAATGCTGATTTATGTCTACTCCCACAGCAAAATGGGAGCACTTGCCTTTCTGAATTGCAGTAGGTCCCTCCTTATCTGATTCAGTCTATGAAACATGTTCTGCCCTAAAACATAAATAAAAAAATTAAAACTTCAGCATAACTACAGAATGTATTATAGTAAAAGAGAAGGGCTAATCATGGGGTGGTGTCAATTTGTTAAGTACCTCCCATTAATTATAATTGCTTGCCCCAGGTACTATTCCAGTTAATGCTGGACCACCATCTTCTTTCTTGTGCCCAGGATCTTTGCTGTGGCCCTGGATTCTGCACATGTGCAATAGAGAAATGTTTTGAGTTTTTTTTCATGAAAATTCTGATTTAACAGCCAAGACCAGGGATTACACCAACATAGTGGTCCTCTTTAGTAATAATAGTAATATTCTCTCACTAATCACTATAATATATGCCTGGATGTCAGAAAGTGGCAAGACATGCTGTAAAGTAAACTTGGAAACTTATAAAATTTTTAAATATTGTGATACTTTTTAATTGTCTTTTTTAAATCTATTTTCGTAATGGTGGGGTCATTTCAAAATGGACAGGGTCATAATTGAAAGTAGGGGTGGAATCTGTTGATAACAAGGGGCCTTTGCAAATTCGGCTCTTAAAGTTACCAGGAGCGGCTTTTTGCTTTTTGTTTCTCAACTCGCCTAATGGCAGAAGCGCCCCTGGGTCTGTTAACCCCTGCCCTTGACCAGGTGAAACATACAGGATTTCTACTGTATTCTATCTAACATAAGGCTTATCCTTGACACACCCACAGAGAAATCTCCCATTGATAGAGTCCCATCATGATACATAAATGTTAAGGTGAGTGAAACATTGAAAAGAAATAAAACTGTTTTTGTTCCCAATGCTGAGAAACAGCACACACAGTTGTATTTGATTAAATGCTAGTTAGTCATAAGGAAACGTGTATGACCACATTAGTCCCAAATGTACAGCTCTATATGGTAAGCTATTTATAAATACTAATAGTGTCCCTTTGTGTATATGGAGTGAATACATTAGGTATATAAGTGCTCATGTATTCAGCTGAACATGTGTGAGCGGTGGTTTATGGTGAGGCGAAGAGCTTAGACTTTCCTTTCTGTAAGCCCCCAACAATTATACGTTCCTGTCTCAGCCCAGCTGTTCAAATCCTTTTGCAGCTGGAGGGTCATTGAGCATACTACACAGCAGAGGGTAATATTCAGCAGCAATATAATAAAAAACGCACCCCCAGCCTCCCAGCAGCTTGATGGAGGAAGGCGTTACTCAAGTATATCCATGAAATTGCAGAGCTGAAGCTTCGAAGCAGGAGGGGAGATGTGTTAGAAGGAGCCCAGTGCATCCCTTTCCTTAATTACCACCCAGTGCTCCAAAGTGCTCCATCTAAATTAATTAAAGACACCAGTGACCCAAATTATGATTGTACTTGCCTTATGCTGCAATGTATTTTTAACCCAGGCTGGAGAGTCTGTGCAAAAGACTTCCAACAGCTCAGCACAAATGTCACAGCAAGAGGGATAGTTGTACCTAAGCTGCGCTCTCCACCCTCCCTTTCACCCAGCATAATAAAATATAAAACCCCCTGCACATTTAAAGCATTTCAAAGCCACAGAAGCAAAACAATGAACAATAACTCCACCGTGTTCTCACTAAATGCACTTATTTTTCTGCCATGCTCTTTGATAATAATTATCATTATTTTCTTGTGCTGCTCTACAACTTGAAGTGCTTTGTATTCTGTAAGAAAAATGAAGGAAGAGCCAGTGACATATGCTTTGCCTTTAGAGCCATTTGGCCTTGCGGAGGGAGGGGGTATATTTTCAGAGCCACAAATTCCTTTTTATAAAGCCAATATCCCTTACTAGTTACAGGTAAGCGATTGCGTGACTTCTAATTATCAACATTTCACCTCCCCACAAATAAAACACCCCTAAGATGTCCATACCATAAAAATCTATTTCCATTAAAAAAAACTAAATTTCCCATTTTTTTCCTGAGTTTCAGTTACACTTGTCCCAGTGGAGCTTACAGGCTAACCTATCTGCACACACGCACACAAGTGCCAACCAAGCTTTGGATTGGATCAGATCAAGCTCTGATATTTAACACAGGACTATATTTGAATGCATCCTTAGTCAGGGCATTATTTCTGGAATTCTACCTAGAACCTAAACCTTTTTTATTTGTAACCCACAAAAAACACAGTTATAAATAAACAGCTTTGTTTTCTGGTGACCATTGACCATTGATAATTGTATTGTCATATGGCACTTGAACACTAACCTGAGAGTACAGAAACATACAGTATTATTAGAAGTGTGATCATTTAGAGAAATGTTTCATACCATTAATGAGGAAGGACACATTCCAGAGAATTAGACCTGGGCAAAGATGTGCTGGATAATGATCTGGTACAGTGTTTGCCTGGACCCAGACTTCTCTACTCTCAGTCTATACTTGCAATACAACCTGTACCTGTTCTAACTGGCAATGCCTACACAGGTTTTGCTGACATGTATGCTTCTCTCGTAGCCTAGTGTAGCTCTGTATTACATTAATCGTGCAGGGTTCATTTTGTTATTGCTTATAGAATCTCTGGAAACAAGTGTTATCCATGAGAAGTACCACCTCAATAATGATAGCAACTGCACAGATAGTCAGCCCTAATGCTACCAACTCCATTACCTGGAAACCAATGCAGAGATAAGATTTGGAAATTGTTTGTTTTCTGTGCCACAGGAATATATTGAGGGTATAATTAATTTTTCTCCAAACATTTTTAGTGGTTATGGATTAATGGCTGTTTTTTAAGCTGATCTAATTTGTGTCCAACATGTATCATTTATCACAGGAAGTATCATTTTGAAGGGACAGATAACTCAGCTTTTAAATGCCCAACAGTATTGATCAAAACAGCCTTGCTTAATAAATAGTAATAATAGTAATAGTATTACTCTCTCACTAATCACTATAATATATGCCTGGATGTCAGAAAGTGGCAAGACATGCTGTAAAGTAAACTTGGAACCTTATAAAATTGTTTAAATATTTATGGACAGGGTCATAATTGAAAGTAGGGGTGGAATCTGTTGATAACAAGGGGCCTCTGCAAATGTTGCACCATTTTTATATTTTTTGCAAAAACATAAGTGGGGAGGAAGGGGTTGCACAGTGGTCCATAACTGGATAGACTATATTTTATCTTTCCTCATATCCTAGACCTAGACTTATCTGCTACATAGAACTGGTTCAAACTGGGGATCAGCTCCTGTGGGCTGATTATATATACTATCCCTGCACTGCATGAAGGACTAGTAATCTATTAAGATGTACCCTGCTTTGTTGCATTAAAACCAATGTATCCTCCATCTATGGAGAATTCATATGTGGTCAGCAGAGGTCAACCTTTGCAGGCTGGGCTTGCTGCTAAATAAGGATCTTGTAGAAATATGGTTTAACCACTTAGAGTTCACAGATCATGGAATTTATGGAGCAGGCTCTTTAATGAGTGCTGAACAGTATAATTCAGAGTACAAAAAGATCAAAGGTGCCCAGATGACATGCATTAAATCCAGAATTTGGTTTAAGCATTGGCCAAATCCCAGCACTTTTAAATCACAAAAGTGCACAAGCCTAATTCAAAACCTTAAAGCAATGTGACTTTTCAGCTCTAGACAACTGAAACCAGCAATTTTTTGTTAATAGATTTTGGATTTTTTAGTTTTTCTCAAATTTTAATATGTAATATACAGTATTTATTCAGGCTGATACTCGGCAGCTCTCTTGTGGTATTTGGTATTTGGCCCAATTTAAAAAGTTATGGATTGCTGATCCTAGTAGCACATATATAACCCAAAAATCCATAAAGGAATATTAACACCAAAAAAATGTTGGGTATCTGCTATGTAACCTGTGCAATTTAGCCCTATTTAATTTTGAATAACTAGCCCCATGGCTACAGAGCAGCTTTTTCATTTTTTGGCTAACTTGTGCTATTTCAGAGATTTAAGTTTACCAGTTTGGTTATGACAATGTGGAATTGTCTAGCAATAAATCAGAGTCCCCCTATAACAGGAGTCCCCAACCTTTTTTTTTATTGGTGAGCCACATTGAACAGTGAGAAGATTTGGAGAATAATACAGGCATAAAAAATGTTCCTGGGGTGCCCAATAAAGACTTTGATTATTTGGTAGCCTCTCTGGTGAATGGCAGCCTACTGCATTGCAGTACCCTTGGTTTTTATGCAACCAAGACTTGCCTTCTAAAATAAGCACCTTATCACCAAAACTGCCCCATTTACATGAATGTATGTTTTCTAATGAAGTAGGAACTGGCAGTTTTCATCCTGAAAATGTCCATTTTGGGTTTAACATTTCCAGCATGTGGGGTTATTTGTAGAGAAAGTGTCGTTCAGGCCTTCAGCCTTTAGAAATGTATTTCCCAAATGCACCTTTTTCTTGCATTTCTATGCTGTGTACAATCTTGCATTTGGCCAAAGATTTTCTTTTTGTTTTCAGGCATATTTTTTTATTTTAGTTTATCTCTGACAAGCACATCTCAGAAAAGCCATGTACAGCACTGTACAACAAATGTGTGTACATACAGCTTACATACAAAAAAATAACAACCAATATAATAATAAGTAAGTTGGTGTTAAGGGAGCCCTGCAAGTAGCTTCTTCTCAAGGCAGGTGTTAATTCCAGGGCTGCCCTGCGTCCTTGTGCCATTTTGAACCTTGCACTTTAATCTGCAACGTTCTAGAAACTAAGGTTTTGCTGCAATATCGAGTAGCATTTATTAACACGTACCTTTGTACCTTTAGTAATGTTCACAAATAAGCCCTAAAACAATTTGAGCATACTTTTCGGAGTGTGATTTTCTTTCACCAAAAACATAGGAAGCATTTTAATTTGTAACCTGAATCAGGTTGGGTTGCTGAATAAAGATATTGCTTTAGATTTATAGGACAACGTTACAGGACAAAGGCAATCGTAGCTGACACAAATATAGATGAATGCGTCTCTCTAAAACCCTCGGACTGGCAAATTAAAATAGAGTTCTAGGTGCAGTGTTGGAGGGGGCTGAGTGATTGATTCTCAGTGTAGGCACCCAAACCAACCAAATATGTCACCAAGACAAGCACTTTAGGAACTACTGCAGCTGTTTATTTATTGCACTCCCGCATTACAGCCCATCAGTTCTTTCCCCAGATTACTGATATAAAATCACAGGCAGTAAGTAACAGTCTCTGGTATCAATTCCAAGCAGAGCCTTTTCCCAGCACTGTGCATGCAAATACCGGAAAGATTTGGGAGGACAGACTCAAAGTCACTTGAGATGTATAGAGATGTGACTCAAAGATAAGCTGTGAAAGATCTCCATCCAAAGTTAATGTCAAGAGGTAAGACTTCCTTATAAGGTTTCACCATCACAGAACTGTCTAGGTGAGCTGTGGAATATATTGTTTCTTTTTGCATCTCATGCATCCTAAACCACCCTACTAATTTCTACTCCAAATATTGGTTTGCTCCCAATGGTTAAAGTAAATACTGTATCCCATGATACAGTCGCTCTGTGCAGTTCTTGTAGTGGTCTAGGAACAGTCCTACACTCGATAGGGGACATCAGGACTTATTGTCTTCTTGTTGAGGAAAAAATGGTGTTTCATTGTGGCCTGAATGTCCATAGGCTTATAAGTACATATTGGTTAAATCCTTCTTGTAAACCTTGCATGAGGATATTGTTGCCACCTGTTTGGTTTTGACTTGAATAGTTTGGTTTTTCTTAGAGGGATTTAGGTTAAAGGAAAAAGAAAGTCAAAGTCACTTGGGGGTGCCAAAATGTTAGGCACCCCCAAGTGACTTTGACAACCTACCTTTTACCCCGGGCTGGTGCCCCTGTGAGGAGGGAACAGCACCAGCCCGGGGTAGCTGCCGGCGCTTGCCTCTGCCTGATTCGCTGCGCGCGCATGCGCAGTAGAGTGAAAAGCCGAACTTAAACTTTAAAGTCGGCTTTTCACTCTACTGCGCATGCGCCCACCGCTGGCATTCCAGTAACGGAAGCCGGAATAAGGAAACGATCCGCTCCAGGTGCCCCGGACTGGTGCTGTTTTCTCCTAACAGGGGCACCAGCCCGGGGTATGAGATAAGCGGTTAAAGTCACTTGGGGGTGCCTAACATTTTGGCACCCCCAAGTGATTTTACCTTTCGTTTCCCTTAAAACCTGAACAATAATCTGGCCCCCACAAGGCACAGACTCGCTCCCAAATGCCATGATCACACCCCCAATTGTCACTGCTTTGCCCCCCGATGTCATTATCCCGTCCTCTTGTCCGGTTTTGGCTGATGTCAAAGGTGGTAACCATAAGTAAGGATTAAAGGATCTAGACAAAAGTGTTCAAGAGTCAGGGTCAATTTGATTTCTGCCGTTAAGGGGAAATTGTAACAGGTAAGAGATCTGCTGCAGCTCCTCAATGCCCGCCTGTAAAGTCACCAAGCATTAGCATGATAAATTGAATTTTTTTCCAGTAATTTTACTCATGGCTCTTGTTAGCCTTTACTGCAAAGTTTCACTGCATAACATATTGCACTTTTAGCTGTATCTGCAGTGCTTGTCATAGCCATAGCATTTTCTCAGCGACTAGGGAAAAGACTGGCCTGCAGAACATACCATCACTGGCATCTATTGTCTGAAATGGATTAAAAGCAATGTATTTAACAAAACAGTTATTTAAGCCATAACAATGTGGGACTGTTGTGACTATTCCCCCAATACTATAACCATTAGCTTCCTTGGTAACAGTTAACAGCAATTTTTTGACAGACTTGTTTTGAATTCAGAGACAAATCTCAATATCGCCTTACTCTCTCACCTTATCTATCCTGTTGTGATGCTTAGAACTTGAACTCATGGTTAATCCTGCAACAACATCTATATTGTACTGTTGTGATTTAGTAATCTAGTTTTTTACCCTTTCTGTCAGGCATAAAGAGAACTTGCCGGACCTCAAGAAGGATAAGAATCACACAGTGACAGTCTCCCTTTGTATCTCTGAATGAGGCTTCTTCCCTCACTGACACTAGTATTCTCTTTCTATACCCAAATTACCCAGCCAGTCAGCCCCCACTATCTGTCACCCACACACAGACTGAGCTTCTCATTAAATAGTCATTAACATGAATAAGGCAGAATGTTCATTTCCCCCTCTGGTTGTACAAGGCTTGAATGCGGTTTTGCCGCACTGATGCCACTGATTGCTGCCCCCCCTCACCAGCTTCTTCCTAAACCCCACACCCTTACATCCCCCTATTGACTCCCCCTCCTCTCCTTGACACAAGCTGACAAGAACCATTTCCAAGATGGATTGATTCAATTTAGCAGGCATTTGGCTGGGTTGGGGAAGGTAGAGCTCCTGTGTTGGAGCAGCGCTGATATGTGACTGGTCTAGGCTAGATATTTATTAGCTCTGCTCTCTGTGAAGCTGGTCAGCCAGCACCAGATAATCAACTTTTGTTTGTTCTGCTCACACACACTACAAGGTTTTCCTGCCTACCTGCCTTGTCAGTATCACATCTGACTGACCCCCCTTATTTCGCCACCTAAATGTTTGACCACTGTTTCCAGTTTGTTCTCTTTCCATAGCCAATGATACCTTAATCTGTTTGCATCTCATTTCATGGCACAACTGAACATAAATCACCTTTATCACTACTTGTACTTTTAATCTGCCTTTAAATGGACTCCTAAACATTTGTCCTCTTTTTGGTGTATTACTAAAAGTTGCAAACGAGATTGCAAACTGTGCAACTGACAGGGGACATTGGAGTTGTGAGCAACTGGTGGTGAGGGAGTGAGGAAGCGACCATTTGGGGCAATGCATCGACTGGGGGAATAAGTAGGGGTGAAAGTCGGCACAGGACTGGCTGGTGGGGCATTAGGGTCAGTTACAATTGCCTTAGAGTGCAAATATCCTGTGCTCAGACAAGTCTACAGTATTATTTTTTCCTAACCCACTTGTCACATCCTGAGGTGCCCAGAGTTTAAAAGCTAAAGTGGAGTTCCACATTAAAAGGGACCACATCGGCTCAATGATGCAGACCTCAGTCCAAAGGCACTTATGCCTGCCATTGTAATTAGAGTGTTTGGCCCTATGTAGGCATATTGGGTGAAGATCCGCACATCTGGCGACCTCACCAATAAATTGGCATCCAGGAATAAAGTGAATCTCCAGTGGAAAGGCACAAGCGCTGCTTTGTTTTCCAAAGTTGTTCAAAGTTTTCTCCTGCAGAAACTTTGTGCGACTTTTAAAAACAAAGTGATCTGTACGCCTTCCTGCCACCAATTCACTTTAGTGCTGGTGGAAAGGGGTTTTGGAGAGATTAGTCATCTGTGGTAGTTGAGATTAAGCGCGTGGGCCATTGTCCTAAGTTTGTTGTTTCCCCAGGGTGCATTATAAAATT
Organism: Xenopus tropicalis; assembly: GCF_000004195.4. Classification (NCBI taxonomy): domain Eukaryota; kingdom Metazoa; phylum Chordata; class Amphibia; order Anura; family Pipidae; genus Xenopus; species Xenopus tropicalis. Next base: position 64,978,098 of record NC_030680.2, on the reverse strand, counting down.
GCTGTTAATGATAATGGGTGCTTACCAATAACACCATTAGTTTAGCAGCCAGCTAACCTTTTTTTGTCTCTGTACTGTTCTATTTTACTCTCTGTCTTTGGCCTTCAACTCTTCATATCTTCATGACCCTTTCCTCTCTCTTATCATTATTTTTTTTAAGAACATACACCTTTTTTATCTCTTTTGTCAGTTTTTCTAACAAACCTCTTCCTCTTGTTTTTTTCAGTATGACTGAATCTTTGAAGGAACCAAATGTGATAGAGGTTTTTCACTGCCCTGCTTAGCAGCTAAGCTTCACAAGGCTTAACAACAATAAAATTACTGAAGATGCATAAATAAATGTTTATTGGTAATACTCCTCCTGTTCCAAGAGTTAATTAAAGGCATAACTTAGGTTTAACAAAAAGGGTGGCGTTGTGTTCACCACTAAATTTAAAACCATTAGGCAGGGGTGCAATGAAGCTGTGACCACAAAATTCATATAGACAGCAACAAGTGGTCCTCTGCACTCTGCACCCGTTATCAATATATAAAGGACATTAAAACATTCTATGCATTAAACTACCAAGCAATGCCCTCCCCTTTAAGCAAAACAGGGATTGTTTGTCCATATATTGCAATATACTTCAGGTTGACCAATTACGTCAAAGTCATGCACAGTCTGGGGATAGGGAAGTTAACCTTGAAAGCAAGCAAGTTACAGGTAAAACTCAGTCCCTTTGTTAAATGTGTATTGAACCTGTAGAATTCTTAATGAATCAGATAAAAGTGAGTGTAAGACTGGCCTGAGGGGATGACTTTGACGTAGTTGGCCAGCTTGAAGTTTATTGCAATATATGGACAAACAACCCCTGTTTTGCTTAAAGGGGAGGGGATATCTTAGTAGTTAACTAGTAGCTAACTAAGAAAGCTTTATCAGAAAGGTCTATGTAAATACAGCCATAAGCATTCACAGAAAAGCTGCACTGAGTTCTCTATCAAAAGAAACACAGGATTTCTTGTCTTCTTTTGTTTAAACGTGTTCTTGGGTATCAGACTTACTCTTTAAGTCTCCTTTAGGTTAGAGACACAAGTCTGAGCAGCTCTCTCCCTCCCATAAGAATTCATAGGAATTCACTCCCCCTCCCATCAGGCATGTGTGATCTGAACTACCAACTAGAGCTGCAGCAGGAAGCTATGGAGACCAAGCTAAAATGGCAGCTGCTATCTTAAACAAATGGAGGGAACTTATAGGGCTGTTTACACAGGTATGGTAAAGCATTCTGCAGAGTAAATATAGCGTTCTGGGTGGCACTAATGTGGCTATTCTATTGGCAGTAAAATGCCAAATGCCTTTTCTTCTCCTTTAATTCACAGAATGTCTTTGTTACAGACTGTATTATAGAGGAGCCCGTAAACTGCCAGAACTAACCTTAGGTGTAGCAGTTGTCGCTCTTACGGTGCGCTCCTTACAGTCTTAATATCCTATATATATTGATAATGGGAGAGTGCAGAGGACCTCTTGTTGTTGTCTACATCACTTAAGTTGCCCATATCTGTACCAATAAAATCTTATGAAACGTGATTTTCGGTATGTGTTTGTTGGGTGGAGGACCCCGACTGATACACATTTACCATGGATATTGGTTGGTTCACCAACTGCACACGTTGGAAAATGTCCACTACTGATATGTTATGTTACCCAGTAAATGGTACATTGACAGATGAGGAAGTGGAAAAAAAAAACTGTAGCTCTTCTTCACCTGTCGTTTTGTTTGTTGGGGTTGTTGGCCAAACCACTTGAGTGGTGAAAGTCTGTTCAGTTTGGCTACTTAAAGACAGACACAGTTGGGGTATTTAAAATATTAAGAAGACAATGGTGCACCACAAGAGAAGTAGATAATCTCTCTGTCAAGCAATGGTATTTTGTTGTGCCAATTATCAGTCAACTTTGCATTCATAATGGTTTAATGCTGTGGCTGCATATCTAGTGCAATAAGCACATAATAACTAGTGCAATAATTATATAAATGACTAGTGCAGTTCTGTTATAAAACAAAGTGAAACCAATACTAGTAGGCATTAAGTAAGGTGGGAACTGTCACGGTCGGCACCCAATACCAGAACAAGTGCCAAGCACCCTGGTCTCGGCTCGTGCTTCACCAGTAGCGTGACCGCCTTTGGCTTCGGGAGGAGCCCTCAGCTACTCGGATGCCACCTGGACTTATACGAGAGGTGCAGAGCAGGAGTTCTGGCTAGCAACAGGGCACGACTGTAGATAAGTCTTAAGGCCGATGGTCACGGTACAGATAGGAGTAGGCAAATTCGTGGTCAAACAGGCTGGGTCGAGGCAGGCAGATAACTAGGATCGTCAGGCAGGCAATGGGTCAAACCGGGTAATCAATCAGAAGGATGAGGCGGAAACAGTAGTCAAGGACAGGCACGGATCAGGATACAGATATTCAGAATAGTCAAAGCCAGGCAGGGTCAAAAACAGGAACAACCAAAAGCTTTAAGCACAAATACAGGCACCAGGAATAAACCTATCACGGGCAATGAGTAAAATGAGAAAGGCCCTTTAAATATTTCAAATTTGGCGCCATTGCGCGCTGACGTCATGCGTCAGCGCGCCTGCGCCTTTAAGTAGAGTGAAGACGCGCGGCGCGCGCACTAGGAGGAAGCCGGCAAGACGAGCGGCGCAGCGGGCGTCCCCGCCGCACCGGTAATTTTATTACAGGAACCTTGCCTCAAGCATCGCTTTACTGGCAAAAGTAAGTGGATTTGGGGCTGAGGGGGCAGCATCCTGGAGAGCCCCTGATCCTCGGGAAGACATCACATTCATTTGTCATATTAAACTCATGCAGCCAACCTCCTGACTGGGGAGCATACAGTAGACCTGGAGTAGGTTCCTCATGTGTCCAGCTCTCTATTTAGATCCAGTGCCCCCAGGCTGCGGAAGTGACATAATTCACGCCAAAGATCTTAGATGGAACCCTCATCAGATACATCTGGCAGCGCCTGGGGATGTTTTCTTTTTTGTTCTTTTTTAAAATATTGATTACCGTATATACTCGAGTATAAGCTGATCCGAATATAAGCCGAGGTACCTAATTTTACCTAAGAAAACTGGTAAAACTTATTGACTCGAATATAAGCCTAGGGTGGGAAATGCATCAGCAACTGCTAAATTTCAATAATCAAAATAAATACCAATAAAATTACATTAAATGAGGCATCAGTAAACTAGCTCTGTAAGTGGAGAAGAGGGTCAACATAAACAATATGGTATCAACAATAATACCTTAAGAGTACTACCCCCTTAGTTCAATCAGCAACCAAGCTAAAACACAGAGTTAAAATACTTCAAAACTATGGTTTTTATGGGTGGCCTAATTTGCACACAAAGAACAAAGGGTGCTACTCTGGAGGGACCCATGGCACCCGACTCGTATATTAGCCAAGGGTGACTTTTTCAGCACATTTTGGGTGCTGAAAAACTAGGCTTTTACTTGAGTATATACAGTATATTGTCACCCAAGGATTGCCCCCCTCAGGTTGCCGCCCTAGGCACAGGCCCTCAGGTCTATACAGTACAGCCTTGCACATGTATATATAGACATAATTTACTGGTTAAGTATAATATGCAATATGGAAAACTGCTACAAATTGTTAAGCTGGCCATACACGCACCAATAATGCGCAGAAGGCTGCTGATATCGGTCGACTCGCCCATCGGGTGGGTTAAAAGATTTTGATCGGGCGCCATTGATAGCGCCTGAGCATAATCTGCCTTCAGGGCTGAATCGACAAAAGGAGGTAGAAATCCTATTGTTTCTACCTCCATATCTGATGATTTAGCCCTGAATGTCAGGCCGATGTCAGACGGATGGTCGTACGAAAGATCTAAAATCACCACATGTGTGGCCAGCTTTGCTCAACACAGATAGCAGAGGCAAGTTCCACTCTGAAATTAAGAGCACATTAGGACTTGTTCATTTGGATGGGTGTTATATGTTATTTAGTAACACTAGAGGGTCTGTTTTTGCAGTGTGCAATTTTAGATGCAAATTGTCATGTCACAGTGCAATATTTGTCCCGACATTTCTAGTGTTATTGCAGAGGAATGCAGTGTTGCGTTTGTCACAATTGCATAAAATAATCCATATTTTTTTTGCCTAAAACAAATATTCTATTTTATATGTAAGTGTAAACTTCACAATCACATATGATTTAGTGACAAATATTTTTCCCCACCATACCAGTAGCTCTGTTCTCATTTTCGCAAGAATAAGGGTACTAGGAAAGCTAGTTCAAAGCCACTTTTCTGTATCTGCAGTTTCAATTTATACACTGACAAATAAAGAAGTGGTTTCATACCTCAATACCTCAGGCTATCCTCACTTACAGCTGAACAGTGAACAAAACGATTGCATAAAAATGTGAGGCCACTAAAGCATTTTTTTAGCACAGTGGACAACTCAAAAGTAATTTGACAATTGACTCAAAGGCTATTTCATGGCTAGGTGTTGGCAAGTCCGTCGTTATGTCATTATCAATTAAGCAGATAAAAGGCCTGGAGTTGATTTGAGGTGCTTGCATGTGAAAGATTTTTCTGTGAACAGACAACATGCGGTCAAAGGAGCTCTCCATGCAGGTGAAAGAAGCCATCCTTAAGCTGCGAAAACAAAAAAACCCATTTGTGAAATTGCTACAATATTAGGAGTGGCAAAATCTACAGTTTGGTACATCCTGAGAAAGAAAGCAAGCACTGGTGAACTCAGCAACGCAAAAAGACCTGGACATCCACAGAAAACAACAGTGGTGGATGATTGTAGAATCATTTCCATGGTGAAGAGAAACCCTTTCACAACAGCCAACCAAGTGAACAACACTCTCCAGGGGGTAGGCATATCGATATCCAAGTCTACCATAAAGAGAAGACTGCATGAAAGTAAATACAGAGGGTGCACTGCAAGGTAAAAGCCTCTCATAAGCCTCATTTCAGCCCCTGAAATGAAGGGATTGTGTTAAAAATGCTTTAGTTGCGTCACATTTTATGCAATCGTTTTGTTCACCCCACTGAATTAAAGCAGAAAGTCTACACTGCATCTGAGTTGTTTCATTAAAAATTCATTGTGATAATGTACAGAACCAAAATTGGAACAAAGTTGTCTCTTTCCAAATATTTATGGACGTAACTGTATAATATCTTTTGTTCAGCCTTTGTCATCATGCTTTGAATAGTGCTATTACTTAGAATCAGTTGTCCTATGATTTAAACCTGGAAGCCTGATTTATGAAGGAGTATCTGTTCCCCCCTATAACTTTGGGGACTTGTAACCAAAGACTGGACTCATTTGGGCACAGTTATGTAACTTGTTTGCCAGAAGAGCACAGAGCTCACTATTGCTGGCCAAGAGTAAGCTCCTTTTGCTCTCCTTTATTAGGGCTCTGGCACACAGGGAGATTAGTCGCCTGCGACAAATCTCCCTGTTCGCGGGCGACAAATCTCCCCGTGCAGTGAGAGGAAACTTCTGCGATTTCAGGGAAATCGTGCTGCCGTGTATGCCATCCCACTGGCGATTTACATTTTCGCCGGTGGGATGGCATTTCGGGGAGATTAGTCGCCCGCGAACAGGGAGATTTGTCGTGGGTGACTAATCTCCTCGTGTGCCAGAGCCCTTATGCAACAGGGAGGTGTTACAGTGATAGATTGACCCAGTCCTCTGGTCTTCTCTACTGCTCAAATAGTAACTGTTCTGTAAAACAAATATGATTTTCCTGCATCATGGTATAGAGTTTTTCTTTCTTGATGAACCATGTGACTGCCTGGGGTCAAAAGTTTGATCAAGATAGAATCAGCATGAGTGACATGGATGGAGAAGTGGCTTTATCTTGCACTTGTTTATGCAAGACAGGAATTGGCAGAATCACAGTGCTAAAGATTGGGGATAATAATATATATATAATATATATATATATGTATTCATAGAGTGATATATCCTAAAAAGGTTTTGATTTTCTGGACAAATTTCATGCTTGAGAGATGTCACAGAGGGTTTCTTACAGATATTTATCTGCATTGACTGGCCATCAGCAAAACAACCTACTGTATGCCCCAGAAAGTAAACTCTGCCCTGAATTCCTACTGTGAAAGCTTCTCTGTACACTGTGGCCCGGGTTTCGGAACAGGTACTCACAGACGTTTTAAATACATGGAGACCCAGACAGCCCCAAAGCAACCCATTAAATAATGACTGTTTATGACTATGGCATCTTACAGCCCCTCTGGCATTTGCCAGAATCCACAGATTGCCAGACCTAACCTGCTGTGGCCAGAACTAGCTGCAGTTCAAACAATTAAAAGCATTATTATGTATGCAAATCGTTATCACCTAGTATATATTGATTGCCATATGATACCTTTCTCATGAAAAGAGAGGTCAGCGTGATGCATCATTGTTAGTGGGGTTAAAGGGATTTGGGGCAGTGTTCCCTATTAGTGATGAGCGAATCTGTCCCGTTTCACCAAAAAATTTGAAAAATTGAAAAAATTCACATAATGCATTAAAGCCAATGGGTTTTCGTAGCTACCGTACAACTTTTTTTTTTATGTGGCCATTGGAGTCTATGGGTGGTTCTTCACTCATCACTATTGCCTGTAATTAAAGAAGAAATGATCTTTCCTATCTGCTTTCAAAAAAATTCTGTGCACAGAGAAGTGAATTAGTGAGAATAAGCACAAAATATGTCAGTCTGTATATTGGGTCCCTCATGTATGGATGTATAACTTTATTTATAAAGCGCCACAAGGGTACACAGCGCTGTACAATCTTACAGAATACAAAATTACACACAGGGAGGACAAGTGATATAATAAATAAATACAGTAAATATATATATATAAGTGCCATGTGGTATGAGACACAGTGGGAAGGAGGTCCCTGCCCCGTAGAGCTTACAATCATACTTGTCTGCCCAACCAGAATTTAGCTGAAAATCAAGCAGATGTTGATCAGGCAGGTTTAAAAATCCCATTGGGGCGAGGAGTGCATTGGCCCGTTGATTAAGATTCTGACAGTTTGCAATCATTCTTCTATGAAGCTGTTTTTTTTTATTACTTTGATTTTTGTTTTGCCTTTCTCCAGTAGTTTAGTGACAGTCTGTATTGTAGCCAAAACAACTGAACATGGGCCTTGGAGTTTGAAACATAGTTGACAGCAGTTGTATAACTAAAAGTTATTGGGCCCCACAGTATAATCATTTTCGGTAAGATATATTGAATTCATTTATACCTTATATCTTGGTCCTCTGCATTACTTGTTCCCCCAGCAACTGCAGGGACTGCTTTCTCTGCAGTAATTTTTTTTTGTGCACTTGCCCCATGCACCATATGGCATGCTTTGTGGCAAGAATTACAAATTGAAATTTGGGATTTTGAAATAAATAATTCTGTAGAATAATAAAATCAGAAATTATGTTTGGTTACAAATTAGGGGCAGTAGTCAATTATAGTTGGACTCTCAGAAAAACGGTACTCTCTAGCAGCATCTGTTTTGATAAAGGGCCACATATTAACTAAATGTTTCTAGGGGACACCATGTCCTGCTTCAGTCACTAATAAATGCTGGATATTGCTTGCATTGTGAGAGAATTACATAGATGCAGCAAGCTCTATTATATGTCAGTCTTGCAGTACTCCTCAGTATCTAGCCCTCACTTTCGTTTAGTAGTGCCATGAATCCAAATCTATTCTTTCTTTTTTTCTACTTGCCCCTCTTATATCCTTTCTTCACAGCCCATAAAGTTTTAATAGAGGGAAAGAGCACTTGTGTCTCATTGCCATATTAGAACAGCCATGCCATGGGAACAAGGCTAATGATACACAGCAGTGACAGGCTGAATTTCAGATTCAGTAGTCTGGAAATGCAAGGAGTCTGTTCACTGCACCCATCACCTGCTTAGATTTACAGATCTTACTTTAAACGTGCACCAAATTCCGCCTTTTCAAATAAAAAAAAGTTTAACTCTAAATAATTCAGGTGGTTTGCTGTTACTAAATTGATCTAGTTTCAGAAAATATTCTTAACCTACTATCATTAATACATATATATATATATATATATATGTGTGTGTATATATTATGAATATCTTACTCAGCACTTTACAGAGACTTTTTATCAGTTACATCAGTCCCTGCCCAGTAAAGCTTGCAATCTATGGTCCCTTCCACACTCACATGACAGACATTTAGAGCCAGTGGACCTGCCTGGCAGCAGTGCTATTGCCTGAGCTACCATGATGTCCTTAAAGGAACAGTAACACCAAAAAATTAAAGTGTTCTAAAGTAATTGAAATATAATGTACTGTTGCCCTGCAATGGTAAAACTGGGGTGTTTGCTTCAGGAACACTACTATAGTTTATATAAATACGCTGCTCTGTAGCCATGGGGGCAGCCATTCAAGCTGGAAAAAAGGAGAAAAGGCACAGGTTACACAGTAGATAACAGATAAGACACCATTGTATTCTACAGGGTTTATCTGTTAGCTGCTATATAACCTGTGCCTTTTCTTCTTTTAAATGGCTGCCCCCATGGCTACACAGCAGGGTTTATATAAACTCTAGTGATGTTTCTGAAGCAAACACACAACTTTTACCAGTGCAGGGCAGCAGTACATCATAGTTTAATTTCTTTAAAATATATACATTTTTTGGTGTTACTTTTCCTTTAAGTATCCTGTACATATTATTACAGTTCATAAACTATGAGTGAATACTGCTTTAATATATAGGAACAGAACAGTGCCGTAAATATACAGTATATCCATTGCATCTCTCCACCTCCACCCCCTCATTTTCAACAATAGATGAAGCATACCCAAGGCCCCCCCCCCCCTCCCTCTGTAGGTACAATACTGGAACAGAAAGGAGATATAATGATTTGTGACAAATTAATTGTGCCACTAATTGCCAAGTATTACCATGTTACTTTCATAGTTCATCTTGTGTGCTTTGGAAAGCTGGACATTGTGGTTAAAATCATGTGCCTGCCATGTTCCATTGAAATCAGTTCCCATATACATCAGGGTATTTGGACATGAGGGTTAATATTTACATTTGGCTGTATTTTAAACAATTAGGGTTTTATTCCAAGACTAAGAAGATGATTGCATAAACTATGCTTGGTTTTCAGGAAAGACCTTTCTATTGGAAGTACATTGCCACATTGTCTCTGTGCCCAGCTAGTGCCTGTGCCCATCTGCCTCTTGAATATTTAGGAGTATGAGCATTCTGTTCACAGGGTGATATCTTGGCCAGCAGGATGACTGGACTGTTTGTGGTTTCACAGAATGGAAGTAAGATAAAGAGCCCACTGCAGATTTGAATAACATCAAATGAAATGCTGCGTGGCTATAAAAGTGTTTGCAGTTGCCCAGTCAGCATGTGGTGTTCTTTTCCTAGCTGGCCTCTCTCTCTGAAGGGTTTATCTCTCCCTCCAGAGGACATGCTTTTTGTTAACCGCGTGTCGCTCTCTGCTCCATTCCTTTGTCACTCTTCCTGTTGGCTTCAAGGTCCTGGCCAAGAGAAGGTGGACACGTCCCTCTCACTTGACTGATAGACACCTTTCACTGTTTCTTGTCTTGCTGAGGTTATTTATCTGCCCTGACCAGGGATTTCTTATCATGCTACCTCCTTCTGTGGTTGTCAGACATTTGCAATGTAAGCAAATCCTGGGGGATTCAATAAGACCCTAGTCTTGCAAGAATTCCAAGCAATTGCTGCCATCTATTAAGTATTACCCCCTTAATATTTTTTTATATTTTTAATAGCAACAGATATGATAAAGTTCATCATGTCAACATGTAAAGCCTAGGCTTCCATATATTTCCACAAAACACAAATGTTCCAGCAACCTACATTGCCACAACTAAATCAAAACTGACCCTATTGTGAGGTGCCTCTAACATACCGTATGTTCCACACCAGTCATTTATAGAGCAATACAATATGAAGCATGAGTTGCACAAAACTAAGCAGTAATGAGGGAATAATTAGCTGGTACAGGGGGTTAAGCATTACCAGGACTGAGAAAATCTTTGTTTTGGGGAACTGCTAGTGATTCCTTGTAGATTGTAAGCTGTTGGGCAGGGCTCTCTTCACCTCTTGTATCGGTTAGTGATTGCTTTATATGTTACTCTGTATGTCCAATGTATGAAACCCACTTATTGTAAAGCGCTGTGGAATATGTTGGCGCTTTATAAGCAAATGTTAATAATAATAATTTTAACTTGTCAATAGATTTGTATAGTAACAAAGCTTAAATGAATACTGTCATGGGAAACATGTTTTTTTTAAATGCATCAGTTAATGTTAAATGGTAGAGTGAATTATTTGCTATGTAAACAGTGTAATTTAGAAATAAAAAGTACACCTTAAAAATCATGACAGTATCCCTTTAAGCTGGCAGTACACAGGCAGATTATTTAAACTGCCATTTCTGCCCCTTCAAACAGCATTGGTAATTTATCTGCCCATGTATGATCCCTCTCCACCTCCCTGACACATATCTGTAAATCAAACAGCTGGACAAATGTAAAAATCCCTGCGGGGCCAGGCCTGCCTCAGCAGGTAGGCTAGAGGGCCAAACAATTTGGTGAGCCTTATATGTCCAATCATCTAGGTCAGTGTTTTTTAACCTTTTTTGGGCAAAGGCACACTTGTTTCATGAAAAAAATCACGAGGCACACCACCATTAGAAAATGTTAAAAAATTTAACTCTGTGCCCAGCAGCAGTGCCCCCCTAGTACATTGGTGCCAAGAGCAGTGCCCCCCTAGTACATTGGTGCCCAGCAGCAGTGCCCCCCTAGTACATTGGTGCCAAGAGCAGTGCCCCCCTAGTACATTGGTGCCCTGCCTACGGCACACCAGGCAACAGTGGTTGAAAAACGCTGATCTAGGTGGCCAGGCAAAGATCCACTTGTTTGGTGAGGTGCGTGACTACCTTTAGACTGTAAGTTACTGGCCTTTTGTGCTTTTACCTTGTCATACGTTACATTAACAAAAGAGAGACTTTTTTTCAGTTCCATTGTTTTCAGATAGTACTACAGTACTAGATAGTACTAATGATTTATTTTCAATGGCTTTTTAGTTTTTATTATACAAAGTTTCACTTTTTATTTTCTTATGTTTTCCCGATAATTTTTGTACCATGGTGATCAGTCATTTACTTGATTGGACAGGTTCGAAAACTTTGGTTGGATAACGATAAAATCTGCACATGTATTGTGTATCTGATGATATCCTTTGGGGATGTACAATGCATTTCTTGGATGTCACTTTCGTACGATTGGTGTCTGCCAACTATGTCATGTTCAGAACATCCTCCAATTTGTTATTTATAGGCTTTATCCTACAATTTCAGTCTGAAAGTAAGTTTTAGATTGTTGCATTTAAACATGCCATCAATATCTGAACGTTTGTCGGAAGAAGAATAAAATCTGAACGTGTATGGCCACCTTTACTGAAAGTGCATGCTCCCTGTTCTTTAATAACATTGATACATTAGTTGCTGACCAACATATATAAAAAACTGTAACAGTTAAGAAATCTGAACCTGACTTAAACATTTCCCTGCATTTAAAGAAATACATTTCTATGCTATTTTTTATCTGCCAGGACAGGAAAATTGAAGTTTAAACATTAATCTAAATAAATAAAAGGAAGCAACTAAAAAAAATTGGTATGCAGTCTGAAAACAACTAAACTGGACAATACCTGGATGGGTAAATCAGGCAAAGATTCACTGCTTTGCTGGCCTCACCATGCAAGCAGATCCTTATGTGTAAGGTTTACATAATCACAATCATTAGAGATGCCTTTGGGGGACCATGTGCAAGCCCTTTAAAGGAAGTTATTAGAAACATTAATATGGGCCCTATAATATAACAGCATTATAAACTTAATAGCAGTATTTTATTGTGTTGGTTGTTTTTGCTTGAACATTTATATAATACATCATAATGCATGTGTTAAAGTATACGTAATCCTTTTATTATAAAAGCCCCTAAAAAGACTCTATACAGCCCTCAGAATAACATACCTTTTGACTTATATTTTGCCTCATGTAAATTCTGTTTTACAAGCAGCTCAACTCAAGCTTCCTCAGATACTTCCTAGTGTAATGTGAAGCTTTGGACCCTTTTCTTTGCTGAACTTTCCTTCTAACTTCTCTGACTAAAGAGGTGCCTATTGCTGAGAGAGTCATTTTAGAAAAAAAAAGTTTAATTATTCTTTAAGAGGCTTCTATAGGCAATCCACTTGCCTTATGGAAACTTTTCAGATATATGCTGTATGCCCTAAACAATCCAGACTCTTCCCTGTCCACTGAAGTTTGAAGTTGGTCTTTACTGGTCTGGTGTCAGTGTTCCACTTCATTCCATAGGAGTTCAGTTAGGTTAAGGTCAGGGCTCTGTGCAGGCCAGTTCTTCCAGTCCCATCTCAGCAAACCAATTCTGTACTTAGGTTTGTGCCTGGATCATTACTTTGAAACAGGAAAGAGCCTTCTCCAGACTGTTTCCAGTAACAGAACTGTCAGAACTGGTAGCCTAAGGATTGCTTTTAGTAGAACCAGGGCCCTTTAGTACAAACCATAAAAACAACCCGAAACCACTATCCCTCTTGTACCAAACTTCACAATTGGCATTATGCATTTATGTAAGTAGTGTCCTTCTGGCATCTGCTAAGTCCATCAGAGTGCCACATGGTAAAAATGCTGTTTATCACTCAACAGAACATATTTCTACTCCTAACAGTCTAGTAGCCACCTTTACATCACTCTAGCTCAGGGGTCAGGAACCTTTTTGGCTGAGAGAGCCATAAACACCACATATTTTAAAATGTAATTCCGTGAGAGCCATACAATACGTTTGCCCGCGGATGCTGCGGGGCAAGGTAGGGTAGGTCCCGAGGATGCGGATGCGATGCAGAAGAGGGCGTAGCCTGCGCTTGGCGGATAGAAGACGTGTTCAAAGGCTTAGAACATGTCTTCTATCCGCCGAGCGCAGGGGCAGGGTAGGGTGGGTGCCAAGGATGCCGGATGCGATGCTGAGGAGGGCGTGGTCTGCGCTTGGCGGATATAAGACGTGTTAAGGCTTAGAACAGGTCTTCTATCCGGCGAGCGCAGGCCACGCCCCCGTTATTTTTTTTATTAAAGATTTGGCAGTGAGCCAGATGCAGCCATCAAAAGAGCCACATCTGGCTCCCGAGCCATAGGTTCCCTACCCCTGCTCTAGCTGTTGCATGCATTGTACATGGGGAAGTTATGTTTGTTTGGCTATGATTACTCCTGCCTATGAAACTACTAGTAAAACTCCTTGGACCCTACGAATTGTTCATAAGCTGACATTACTTTCAGAGAAGTTAGCAGTAAAGCTACACGCACCAATCATATGAGTTTCAGACAGTGTGTGGCCTTTAAATTATCACCCCGATAATTTTTGTACCATTGCGATTGGTCATTCAGTTGATCAGACGGGTTAGAAAATTTTAGTTGGATAACAATAAAATCTATACTTGTAGTGTGATCTAATGATATGCTTGGATGACCTACAATGCATTTCTGGGACGTCACTTTGGTGTGAGTGGTGTCTGCCAATTATTTTATGTTCGAACATCCTCGGATTTATTTTATTATTAGGACTTTATCCTACAATTTAAATCTGAATGTTAGTTTTAGATCAATGCATTCAAATGTATGATCAATATAGTATGGCAGAAGAAAACTAAAGAACCTGTATGGCCACTATTTGTGTTTCAACTTATTACATGTTATTTTAGATCCAGAAGTTTTGGCTATATAGTGATTTTTTTTTTATTTAAGGAAAGCTTGCAAATGTAAGTGAATGTGCAGGCAGAATGCTAAATATTACAATTCCAGTTAAGGTTTCTTTGTGCTAGAATGGAGGGGTTGAACTGGTAGAACACACCTGTCTCTCTTCAGATGAAATAAGAACAACGGCAAAGAAAGTGCTGAATCTTTTTTGCATTCCTTTTGTGTGCTAAAGTATTGTATTACAATGAGAAAATGATTCCTATCAGGACCCAGCTGCAGGAAGTATCCCCATGTAACTCACACCACAATTACCAGGCAGATGTGTAGCCCCAGATAATAAAACTGTGGTAAGCTGGCAGATACTTACATCCTACTACTGAGAGTACCCTGGGACATCTGACTGATCTTTAAATTTACGTGAATATTTGGCATTTTGTTCAGTCTATGCTGTACTTCTTGGGATTCTGCACTGGGCAGAGCATTAAATCAGTAATAAAAGCATTACTACTCCACACAAAAAATACTTTGGTAGTGTGCCTAGCTGTGCACCTAGCGTTAGCTAGTTGGGAGGATTGTATAACACCCCATACCTATGCTACAAAATATAATCACTTGAATAATAATGAGCTGTTTAATGCAATATGAACCTTGTACCTTTTTTACTAGAACTAAGTTACTTTTCTAAAGGAAGAAGGTACTAAAGCTCTTAAAAAAGGAGCCCTACACTGCTAAAACTGTCCCTGCTGTTTTCTCTCCCTGTAGGCATAAGGGAAGCCCTTTACTTTTAGTGCAGCCGGGCCAGTAGTTTGTTTCTGCATTTAGTGTGCTACTATAGATAACACTCACTAGTGCCTTGTATTAAAGATATCATATACTGGAAGAACATTGTTTCAAACAACAGAGTATGATGGCACAAATTCACTGGTTTTGCAGATTCTGCACAGAGCGATTTAGCAGTCTGCATTGCCATTTTATCTAAATGTCAGTGTGATCCCTGAGGAAAGATATCTCTGGAACAGGCCAGACAGCATCACTGGGGTACAACTCAGGAAGTAATCTGTCTTATGGCCTTACCACTGGTATAAGTAATCATCTATGCTGGCTGTAACATGGCCCTGGGATGCAATATTGACATTACTCACACTAGCACTAATGTTTCTTGTAAGCTATGTGCTCGTGCATCTAAAGAATTTTGTGCGACAGTTAACTTCATACTTATACACCCTGCTTCTCTGCATACACAGTTTTTGAAAGTGTACACATGATTTTACAAAGTTTGCAAAAAAGCTAATTTCCACACACATATAATAACCATCCACACAAAACCAATTTCCTAATCTCATGATGTGAGCCAGCCTTACTAAGAAATGGGGTATAGTGAGTAAGGCAACAACTCGGAGCTTTGGTCTGCCACAATGCAAGCAGCAAACCAGGGATCAATTTCTAGCCTCCGTTTGTAAAGATATTGTAAAACACAGCAGGGTATCACTTTAATTAGTCATAAACTTCCAGATACAGTATCAGCTTATGGGTTTTCAGTAGCATTTGTTCTGGAAGGAACAGCATGCTGTTCTTTGAGGAACCAACAGGATAGTGGGCATAGCCTAAGCAACACTTGTCTTTTTGTGAGAGAAGCATAAGTCTCAGCAGAATGGGATAGCTATTGAGCATTGCTCAACTTGCCAAGAGATATTGACTCGCATTTTGTCAAGCAGTCTCACAGTCCCATCTTTATGTTTTTTCCATATATCTAATTACTTGGGGGTACACATGGCAGAACTATTTGGAGGAACACTAGATAGTAAATTTTTCTTACCAGTTTTTTATGTGCAGCATAGAACATGTAAAATTGTTTCCTGAAAAGGGAGCAAATGCTTACTTCCTCTGCCATACTGGGTGCTTCTCCTATATAGATCAGTGTTTTCAGAGAAGCTGAAAGCTGAAAGTCATTGTTTCCAAGTAATTAATTCTGTGACACAGGTTTCCTGTGCAAGTTGGGACACCAGGGTGTTTAACAGTGTTTGGGTGAAAGGGGGAAGTCACAGTAATCTTCTATGTACATAACTGGGGGATTTGCCAATGCACTGCATGAGCATGACTGGTGGTGGTGGTGGGGGTGTGTGGTCAGTGCTGGTACCACAGCTAATGTGCATACTTAGCTGATTTGGCAGGTAATCAATAAAATGAAATATGCAGAAATAGGTTTAATTAAAAGAATGTTTGCTTAGAGTGGCATCCTGCTGGACTGGCATCTAGGCATTAAGTTGCACAGTTAGGATTGACAAAGCCTTTATAAAACCCATGGTTATGCACTGTGCACAATGTTGTACACTGTTGCAGAATAGCTTTATGCTGAAATGATAAGAAAGGACCATTTTTCAGTTAATCAGCTCCTTAAACAGTGAGTCTAATTCCAACTGTGCACTGAACTTAAAACAGTATTTCCAAATGGCCAGTATACACACCTCAGTTCAATGCAGGGCTTGTATTGGAAATGCGTTTTTGCTTACTGTTCTAATTAAAATAATTTATGGATTTTGTTAGTCACTGTTCTGCACATGGGAAAAACAGCTGAAGACAGAAGAGCAGTTTGCTTGACTCTTCAGAATGTGTGAGAAGGAAACAATATTCAGAGAATTATCTCTATTTAAAGGGCAAGTATACACTTCCCCTGCTGAGTACACTGGAATACCTATGCTGTATATGTTTTATTGTATCTTGTTGTAAAGCTGAGAGTTGCTCTGGTATAGCCCATTTATGATCCTATTTGCCATGCATGCAGTTACATCAAACCACTCCATAACCATTTTTGGCTTTTTATAGGGGGCTATAGAAATTGACCAGGAAGGCTTTGAACAACCAAACTGAGACATTTACAACTTTTTAAATTAAAAAAAGGTAAATTATTCCCTTATATCCACTGATATGTCATATGGCACTGACTGGAATAATAAAATGAAGGATGGCAGGTCACTACACTGCTGATTAATCACATATATGCATTATCATATCAGGAGAGTTATCAGCAAAGTGAAATCACCTCTCAGTCCCCTCCTAAAATGGATTTTTACTGTATGGAGAACATGAACATAGGCACTGCAGTTATCAAAGCTTTAGAGATTATTATATATTCGGTTTTGTTTCCAGTAAATGAAATTGTTATTACATCCCATGGGTCTCCAGCTACTTCATTTCTTCTGATTGTGTGTGAGGGGGCAGCACCCCCTTAGCACTGTGCGGCCTTAGGGCAAATTGCCTTGTGTTATTGTTGTTTGATAATCTCAGTGCAACCAGTTGCTAAAAGGCTGCATGAAACCTTATTAGCGATATCCCAGAAGATGTGCCTCTTGCCTTTTCTGCCCTGCAGTTGTCAAACATTATTGTTCACAGAAAATTATTAGTTCTAATTAGATAAGGTTCATGCAGATATTGTTGCAGCAACAAAAGCACTGCAGCTACTTACATGAATGACTGTCCATCCAGAAGAGAAATTGCACCTACTCTCTGGCCTATGGTGCTATGGAGTTGGCTAGGAACCCGAGTAACCAAAGGAAGCATTAGGCTGTATTGTACCTGGTATGGTGAATATCCTATAATACCCCTTATGATTTGCTAATCTGCCAGGCTCCTTGATAGCAAGCATGTAAGGCTGATGCCACTTTGCATTCTCTTGCGTTTTCATGCGTATATCGGCTACATGTGCCTGCCCCCGAGCGTATTCCATTCATTCGGGTGCAGGCACAAGTAGCAGGCGTAGGGCTGAATTTTCGGCAAGAGTTTTTCCGCTTGCCGAAAAAAATCAGCCCTATGCCACGTGTGGCATTAGCCTAAGACCTGTGAAGGACTGGTGTTTTTTTGTATATGGAATACCTGTTAAAATTCTCTTATAAATTGCTGCATTTGGCTAAAAACTAAAGGTGACCATACACTGAAAGATCAGCTCATTTGGCTAGGTTGCGAACAAACAGATCCGATTTGGCCAAATGATAAGATAAGATAAGGACCATATCCTCCAATTTACTTATTCCAATGGGATTTTGAAACCTGCCTGATTGACATCTGGCCAATTTTCAGACAGATGCCAGTCGGGCAGACCCATCTGAGAGCCCCATACATGGGCCCATAAGCTGCCGACTCTGTTGACATGTATGGGCACCTTAACAAGTCTCT
Source organism: Xenopus tropicalis (assembly GCF_000004195.4). NCBI lineage: Eukaryota > Metazoa > Chordata > Amphibia > Anura > Pipidae > Xenopus > Xenopus tropicalis. Next base: position 64,960,117 of record NC_030680.2, on the reverse strand, counting down.
GTAGAAATTCTGCTGTAAACCACAAATCTATAACAGACTGTTCATTTGTAACTTCTAGGGCCATCTTTATCAGTGCCTGGGTCAGGGGTAAAAGAGAATATATTAATATAAAGTATGAGTGACTAAGGTATTACAGCTGCTGCTGAACTCCAGCAACAATGGAATGGCTGCACATAGGGCAACACTTAAACGAAAGTAACAACAGACTGTCCTACTATCCCCTCACTCTTTAGTACCTGCAAGTGAGGGTGCCGAGGCATCTTCTGGGCCTTCTGGGAATGCCAGTCACTTGCAGAGAAGTGGTTTCTGGTCATTGTTTTCAAAAGTCTGATTTACATGGCAGCAATTTAATTGCTGCATTCAGTGGCCAGTAACTACGAAGCTTGTCTGTAATATACTGTAAGCACACTAATAAGAATTATGATCTAATTAACATGACCCCACAAGTAGTATAGTTATGTGCATACTACCATTACCATGCTCTATCAGTCAGTAACAACTTCTGCAGGGTTGAATACTGCGTGTTGTGGTAAAATTCCCTGCGTCACAGCCTAGCATAGGGTTAATTCCACAGAAGCCGAACACTTGTTTCCTGACTGCAGATTTGCGATTAGTACATTCTTTGCATCTGCTTCCTGATGGCATTCTTTTTACAGCCCTTCTTAATTCCCCGGGATTAAACGTGCAACTGAGGTAATTAATGGTCAGACCTCCTCTACTGTATATGATAATGGCAGGAGCTGTAAAAATTAATTTGCAAACATGTCATTACACACCAGCCGTACAGGCAATAAACCTGTAATTACAGACCAGTCCTGGCCAGGATGCGGGGGGGAAGAGGCGGGACTCCAATCTGTTTACTTTGTGTGGCTGTTGCTAGGGGATTGAGACTTGATTTTAAAGGGCAGATGTGGGGAGCATGAGGAAGGAAGGAGATGGAGAAAGGAGTTTTTCAAAGCTCTTCTAGACATCAAATGAATACGTGCCAACACATTTCACCTTCCTACCTGCTCCTTAGGAAACATACATTTAGCATGCAGTTGAAATTTCAAGTTAAGAACTACAGCCATGCTAATAACAACTGTATGGCATTTCTTTTTTATATTTTGTTGAACTATTTTCATTTGCTTAGACCCAAGTACATCTTGTCTAAATGGCAGAAAAGCCATTTGTATTTGTGGCAGTTTAAGCATTTATTAGCCCTTAAGGTACAGGTAGGGAACGGGAGGAGGCCACTTGTCTGCCTATGCCCTCCAACTACCTTATGAGTACAATGCTGCCCAATGCAGGCAGAGCTGTATTCATGGGATGTTTGCAGATCTTTGCAACCCCACCCCCAAATGGAGTGTAGTGACTTATAGCAGTTAATCTAAAAAACATAGTAAATTACCAATAATCTACCCTTGTTAAGGTTACTGGGCCTTGGGTACCATTTGGTATAAATCACATTGTAAAAGACAAATGAGGCCCTAAATGCATGTTTTTCCCAATTTCTATAACATACATTGGGTTGATGATAATAACAATGACATTGCTGTCTCCTTGAATATCCAGTCAAGAAAGCAGCAGTGTGGGGGTGGATTTGTGGTTATGAATATTATTTGTTTCCTCATACATATATCACTAGGAGGGGCTGAGAATCTGTCCATGAAACATTTTAGTGTTAGGGACTGGCTATTTCATAATTGCATTATGATTTGATTACTTACAGATTGATTACTGTTTGATAGATAAAACAGAAAAAGTAGGCAAAAAAAACCTATTATGTTCGTGCATAGAGTAATGTTTTGTAAGCAATTATGGGGTTGATTCACTAAAGTGCGTTAAAACGAGCACTATTTATAGCATGCGTTAAAAATTTTATCGCTTCTTATTTTTTGCAACTTAACGCATGATTCACTAAAAGGACAGGCGTCAAAATTTAGACGCAATGTTGTTTGCGTTATTTAAGTCGTGATGAGCGTTTTTCTTGCATTATTTTCCGTGCGTGTGTTAATTCCCGATGCGCATGATATATTTCTCTGCTTGCTATAATAGCACACGATTTAACGCACGATTTAATGCACATAAGCATTATGTTCGTAAAACTACTAATCTGAAAATGACCATTTCCCTGAAAACTGGAGGATGCATGACTCTAGGGCCAACACATACTTGAAAAAATCCCACAGCAAAGTCCATGTTGTTTTGCCAAAAGCTCATCAACCACAAGTACCGCCTGCCCCAAGTAGGTGTTAATCTTCACACCGACTAATGCGATATTTAGCGCGTTTATCACTTCATATGTGTTTGTGAATCATGCGTTAGTATTATTTCTATGTGCAAATTAACGCATGCATTAAAATTAACGCATTGCAGTAGCGCGTAATTTAACGCATGCGAAATTACTTTGACGAATCGGTCGTTATTTATCGCGTCAATTTTAACGCAAAAAACCATGCGATAATGCTTATCGACCTTTAGTGAATCAAACCCTATGTCTCTTCACTCTATAGGCACAGACACTTTTCCACCTCATGCCCCTCCCACAACAGATCTAACCCTTTTCTCTTTAGAAAGGACTGGTCTCATTGGCAAATAGCTTGACACTTTAATTTTAATGTCAAATTTAAAGTTTGGGTTCTACAAAACTTATTTTCAAATAGTATAACTGAAATACTGTTATTTTGCTTTATATTTTGTATTATTTTTTTACAAATGCTTCTATGGAGCGCTATGCCACCCACATTGAGAGGGAACTCCTGGTGCAGACAGCCGTTGTAGGACATTGTAGTATAATGAGAAGAGACCAAATGTATGTGATGTTACAAATATGATGTTTTTCCAGTGTGGGTGGCATAGCATTGCTTAGGAGCATTTTTTTGCCAAAATATTATTGCCTCCCCAATTGGAGTGCACCTCTGGTAGGGGAAATAATTGAACTATTTAACTAACTTTAGGGCTTTTACACATATTCAATGCTTTCATAGTTACATAGTTACATAGGGTTGAAAAAAGACCAGAGTTCATCAAGTTCAACCCTTCCAAGTAAACTCAGCACACACAACCTATACTTACCTATCTATACATTCACATACGTAAACTATGTATACCAACATCAATACTAACTGTACATATTAGTATCACAATAGCCTTGGATGCTATGCTTGTTCAAGAACCCATCCAGGCCCCTCTTAAAGACATTAACAGAATCTGCCATTACCACATCACTAGGAAGGGCATTCCCCAACCTCACTGACTTCACCATGAAAAACCACCTAAGCTGCTTCAAATGGAAGCTCCGTCCCTCTAATCTAAAAGGGTGGCCTCTGGTGCGTTGATCATTTTTATGGGGAAAAACATTTCCTATCTGCCTATAATCCCCTCTAATGTACTTGTATAGAGTAATCATGTCCCCTCGCAAGAGCCTTTTTTCCAGAGAAAACAACCCCAACCTCGACAGTCTAACCTCATAGTTTAAATTTTCCATCCCCTTAACCAGTTTAGTTGCACGTCTCTGCACTCTCTCAAGCTAATTTTTTTGAAGAAGTGAGCAGAAACCTCAATGCTGAAATGGCAGTTGATGTCATCTACTTGGACTTTGCTAAAGCGTTTGATACAGTACCTAACAGAAGGTTAATGATCAAATTGAGGAATATTGGCCTAGAACATAATATTTGTAATTGGACAGAGAACTGGCTGAAAGATAAATTACAAGAGTGGTGGTAAATGGAACATTTTCTAATTTGACCAGTGGAGTACCGAAGGGGTCAGTCCTTGGTCCTTTGCTTTTTAACTTGTTTATTAATGACCTGGAAGTGGGCATAGAAATTACTGTTTCTATTTTTGCTGACGACACTAAAATGTGCAAAACTATTTATGCAGGATGCTGCCGCTTTGCAGAGCGATTTGACAAAATTGGAAAACTGGGCAGCAAACTGGAAAATGAGGTTCAAAGTGCACTTTGGTAGAAATAATATAAATGTGAGCTATCTAATAAATAATAATTTGTTTGGGGTATCTTAATAGAGAAGGATTTGGTTTTTTTTGTAGATAACAAGTTGTCTATTTCCAGGCAGTGTCAATCGGTTGCTACTAAAGCAAATAAAGTACTGTCTTGTATAAAAAAGGGCATTGACTCAAGAGATGAAAACATAAATTTGCCCCTTTATAGGTCCCTGGTAAGGCCTCACCTTGAGTATGCAGTGCAGTTTTGGGCTCCAGTCCTTCAGAAGGATATTAATAATCTGGAGAGAGTACAGAGACATGCAACTAAACTGGTAAAGGGGATGAAAGATTTCAGCTATGAGGTTAGACTGTTAAGGTTGTATAGATTGGTAAGTATAGGTTGTGTGTGCTGGGGTTTTATATAAACAGGACATTTCCCTCAGCATATATAAACCTGCGAGCAGCAGCTTTAGGGAGGCTGCCGTATACGTGCTAATATGGAAAAGTGTGCAGGAAAGAAAAAAAAAATCGCCCCTTGCCCGCCACTTTAGCTGGATACAGCTAAATCGCGCAGCAGAATTGAGGGGTAGGTGGGGGTTGGTACATGGCTCCGATTGGCGCATATGTCATACAGCAGAGCCAGGCTTAGGACAGCACCTTACCAAACTACAACCCTCTCTAGAACCAGTCTCTTACACTTCATACTACTGATCTTCTCCCACTCTCTGCCATCTTTTGCACTCAGGCGCTCTCCTCCTTGGCAGAAAGACTTCCACACAGGGCCCCTATGCTCTGTTCTGGTTCCTCTGACTTCCCCTGTGGTAAAGGACACACATCTTCAGCATAACAGGCCTCCATTCAGCTGAAATCTAATTATCAGGCCCAGACTCCAATACTGAGCCAAGAGAGTGTAGACACAGATAATGTTTTTGTATGTTATGGACTGGGTGAGAGAATGAATTATTAGTATTCAAAAGAGATTATGAGAGTTTGAGGAGGTAGCATTAGACCAGTGGCACACTAGGCTTTTTGTCTCACAGTGGAGAAAAAGGAAATCCACAAAGAGCAGGTTTAGCATAGAAACACAAAGTACATATTTTCATTCCAAAGTCTGCTTAGAGCAGATTGGCCTAATGTCCTCTGTGTGCCTAGTGTGCCACTAGTTTGGGGGTGTTTTGCTTATGGGAAAAGTACAGAGTCACTGGCATTCTTCATCAAAGAAGCTGCCACAGTATTCTTCAGCACTGTGATGCCATGAAGAATATTGTGCTAGCTTCTTTAATGAGATTTGTTAGGCATCCCTGGTGATGCAACAGAATAATGCTCCTAAGCATGCTTCCAAGCTCTGTCAGAACTGTTTGAAGCACAAGGAAGATGAAGGAGAGCTAAAAGTGATAACCTCAACCCCAATTAGCTGATTTGGGATGAATTGGATACAAAGGTCAAGCCCTAACCGCAGATTGATTGTTGGCACTTCTGTGGCAGTGTTGTGGCAAACTTTCCTTGAGTCTGCTGTAAAAGCTGGCTGTTTTTTAGACGAGTTAGCCTGTATGCATTAACTTAGGTGATCATGGTATGGCTGCTATTGCCTATAATCCAAGTTTTCTAAATTGGCAGATGTTCTATCACCAGCAGACGTCAAATAGTTGCATGGATGTGTAACCTGGCACACCATGTACTATAGGCATTCATCCTGGAATTGCTGGATAACCCACGCTGATAAATGAAAGATTCCGAACAGCTTAATTGTTTCATTTCTGTGGACAATGGGGAAACCAGAGAACCATGCTGAATACATAACGCCACTACATATCCCATAATTAAATGTCTGCCTGCTATGGTCAGGGAAATGGTTTGCTGGAGTTTTGATATTCGCACTATACATGGTTGCTTCTCAATGAGAACAATTAAATATGTATGCCTGCGAACAAAAAACAAACTTTTTGTTTACACAGTGGAGGATGTAATGGAACTCGTAAGGCTCGCCCTAGTATTTAACAAACTAGGACCAACTATAGCCTGAGGATTTTACACCTGTGGGGAGAATGTGGTAGATTTTTAGTCAAGTCAAAAAAGTCTGTAATGGGCTTAGACATAAGAAGGCAAGCCACTTAGGGTGATAAGGAAACTGAAACATAATGGTCCATAGCCGTGGACAGCATAATGCAGGATGTGGTTCTCTGCTCACATCACAAGTTCACTTCTTCATCTTTAGGTGTGAAAAGTGTTGTACTCATATTAGCCATGCCTGCACAAGCAGACACACAAGTGAAACTGCCATTAAAATGAAAAATAAAAAAACTTTGTAACTCAATAATTGTTGGTGCAATACTTCTAATTTAGCTTCCAACAAAAAACAACCAAAAAGTAAGCCAACTGCCTTTCCCAAACATAGGCTCATTGCACACACACATACATTTTTTTTCTGCAAGAGTAATTAACAAGAAACATGTCACCTAAACTCTGAATACTCCCATATGAGCCTACTTTTCCAGTGGCACTCAACAGTAGCTGGAAATCTTTTTTTCAATCTCAGTCTAGCTTGTAGGCTTGCAAGCACATGTGAGAGAATTAATGGCCCAGCACCTGCTTATTTATACTAGTTGGACCATACTAGGGGTTGTGGTATGGCATATTCCAGCAAAGAGAGAGGATGTAACCAGGGGCCATTAAAAAGGATTAGAAGTGGGACTAATTTGCTTCCTCCCACACTCTAAAAACACACAGAGAGGTTAATTGGTAAGTGTAAATGTAATAGGAACTTGGATTGTAAGCTCTTCTGGGGCAAACAAGTGAGTGAACAATGTACAATCTCTCTGCAGAGCCCTATTGAATATGTTAGCACTATAATGATATTCCAATACCCTAACTCCTTGAGAACTAGTATGAGCAAATCAAAGTTACCCATGTGTCTCTAGCTTTAAAGTTCTTCAGAAGATATAAGCATAAACACTTGAAAAGTAAAACTGCAGACTGTTAAAAAAGAAAATGAGGCACAAACTGTTTCCCCTGGCCTTTTAAAATCTGCTTATCTCTCAGCTTCTTTTAAAAATATACATTTACATAACTATCAAAGCTTCACTATGCACTTCTCAATAACATTTTCCTCCATAATGCAAACCAACTGAAAGTGCCGGTGCTGGTGATTTGCAAACCATAAATTCTCTAACGTTCTTTTAGTCCAAAGGCTCAGGTTAAAAATAACCAACATAATGGGCAACAAAAATTGTACCCTAGCTGATAGTATGCCCTTGGCTTCAATAGTGGAAATAGTACAATAGGGAATACACCCAGAGAATATTTTTTGCTGAAAAATTTCATATTGGGGAATCCATTAGCTTGAAAGGACCTTGATTACCTATATATAGGTAAAGAGGGCAATTATAGGAAGGTCTGATTTAGTTTTGCAAATAAAGCACTTCTTAACATGATAAAATGCTTTCCACATTACTACATTGCTGTACCTGTTGAGTTCAGAGATGTGGATACTGTCCAACTGGCTCTAACTGGCTAGTTTAAATGAGGATGTGTTAATAATGTTGTTAACATGCACTTCATTGAGGATGTAAAGTTAATGCTGGTGGGCTGCTCCATGCACCAATGATGTACACCAGAACTTCAGTATCAGAGGTACACGTTGTTCACAAAACTGGAGCTGACACATTCATTCTTTGTGGTTTATAGAAATAATGATAAAGAGGACCTGTCACACTAAGAAATAATTACAATTTCTTTTCTATCGTGTTTGTTAAGCAAAATTAACTTCACATACTATATAAATCATATAAATATTGTTTCCTTATTGGGAATATACAATCAGAGTGAGCAGGCAGCTGCCATTTTGTGGGCACTGTTATTAAGGCAAGCTTTGTATCACCCCAAAATCTGGTGTATGTGCCAGAATGGGGGACCTGATGCCCTTGCCCATGCACTGGCTACACCATTAGATGGTGAGAATGGGAGTACTAAATGGAAAGTTTAATAATTGTCTGCCTACGGCATAGAGGCGGGCAGGCCATATATATTTGACAGCTGGGATTTTTAAATGCATTTATAATGGGTTTGAACGTGTTAATATAAAAATGAATTTTGGTTTCATGTTTAATTTGAAAAGGGCTTTTATAATACAGCTATTTATGTCTGGGTGACAGGTCCACTTTAACTTACAAATAATTTGAATATGAGGTCGCAGACATTGTTACAGGGTCTGACTCTTCAGACTGTATAATTTTTGCTAATGAATGTACTAACACGTTGGAGTTTGTTTTCATTATGGTAAACATGGGAAAAAACTAAAATAGCAATCTTCTTTTGATTGTATTTGCAAGGCACATTTGCTGGCAATGGCTATATCTTTTGTCACACAAAGGCCAGGTATATTTCCTCCTGAGGCTCCTCACACAGGGTTGGGCTAATTGCCTAATATAGATAGCTAATGTATGGTGTACACCAGTCTCCCTCGTTCTTATTCATTCAGACAGATCTCCTGTCAGGCAGCCAGAATCCCAACTTGCCAATAATGATTCTTGCATGAAAATTGATGGAGGGAGGGAAACCACTCTTTTCATTCTCTCCCTCCACCTCCCCTGCTCTTATTCCAATCCTCTGTTATTGTAGCCTGGGGGAGCTTGTGTCTTTTCTCTTTCAATCCCTTCCTCCTGTTACTCTTCATCTCTCTCATCTGTGGCAGGGTGTGCTAAACAACCCTATAGCCCTAAACCTCAGGGCAGAAGTAAGCTTAATCTTACCTATTATTCTCATATATCTGGCTTGGCTACATCAGTTAAGAATTAGACACACACAGACATACAGACGCACACAGCTCTCAAGAAGAATGTATATAGATATACACATAAATTTTAAAAGGTGAAACAGGGCCCATCTAGTGTTGGTTTATGTCAATGTTTTGGGCAGATTCCGAGACCTTCACTTTTTTATGACAAAGCTCTATATATGTTAATAAAACACTGGAATAAACCTATGGACAGACCTGTGAGTCCTTTTATTCTTTTTGCTGTATGTATATACTTTTTACAATTAACATTTTCCAATACTTTTAAAACTTAATAATACAATAAGCCAGAACATTAAGAAGAAAAAGGCAGATAACCATTTTAGGTGGGGGGTAAATTAAATTAACAAAAAAAAGCATACTTTCACGTTTTTGTGCTGAAATCCACACTGTGTGTCTGCACCAAGATTGATGCTTGTCAATGCACTTGTAAGAAGGAGCTGATGCAAGAAGGAGCCTATGTTTTTAATGCAGTTGCCAATTCTCAGCAGTGCATGCCACTAGCCTAATGGTGTGAATATCTTGAACATTATATATAACAGTCAAATAAAACACACAAATCACAGGACATCTTATAAAAATAAATGGTAAATTGAGATCTTGAGAAAAGTGTTAAAGACCAAAAAAGTATCATCAAAATTGTTTTATTTATGTTTTATTTCAGGAGACCTAAAGGGTGGTTAAATAAAAATAACATCTTTTTCTGTGTTTAAAAGAGGTTCTCTGAGTGCCATGTCATGTATTACTGTTGTAATGTGCTTATATTAGCACCCAGGTCATAAAAAACAGAAGAATGCTCCTACCTATGCAGGTTTATATATATATATATATATATATATAACACTATCTTAAGGGCGCTATATGTATGTGTAAGTGGTTGCCAAAAACAACGCATTACTGCCAAGTAACATCCCCACCCCCTTTTATTTCCTTCTCTCTTGCCCTGTTGGAAACATCAATTGACCCTCGCCCTTGACATTCAAATTAGTGAATGAAGAGCTGGGGGGTGAGTTGTTTGGATGACTGAGGAGATCACTAAGCCACTGACTCTTTGAAGAGAAGCTCAGAACACACACCCACTGTCCCTCCCCACTTTTTTCCTCTCCCTTTTTTGTAATTATTTGCATTTCTGGGCTGGAAGCTGAAAACACGGAAGGACACCAGCAAGAGGAGTGTTCTGAGCTGTATTACTCAGCTTGTGCAGCACACCCAGAGACAATCTGCTCCAATTAACCCCCGGCACCCTACTTAGAGCTTCCGACCACCACTCTGAGCATTATGGGACTCTAAGCATTTAGTGTTATTTCTGAGGAAAGGGACAGCAGTCATGTTTGGACTAAAACCACCTCTGTACTACTTACCAGGTAAGAACTTGCTGTACATTCACGGTTTCGCTTTAAAATGTCTTTTTAGCGATTGGCAAGTTGAGCAGTAGCTTATAGATATTTCCAATAGTAGCAATAACATTGAGTGAGCCTGGGTTTGCTGGCTCCTTACCCTGACAAGTGCAGTACATTGCAGACACCTCTGTCACCCATCAAGTCTAGCAAATTCATTGCAATCCGAGACCTCCGGCTGCTTTAAAACGATTTGGTGTTGCATGTCCTTTCTTTGTCTGCTGTTAAGTGCTGATCCTTGTTTTATTTAACATCAGTAGTCAGAGGCACTTAAGGAAGGCAAGGTGAATTAGCGAGCCAGAGGTGTGATGTTACTTTTTCAGCCAATGCCTAATGTTGTTTTCATGGCTGAGCAAACTCTGCTCCAGAATCAGAGAGCCCCGGTGCGGAGGGTGCTGGAAGTCTGCCTTTTGTTTTATTCATTAAGATTTTCAGCTTCCCCCTTAATGCACTGAGCGCTGGGAGGTGTTTGATAGCATGTGCTTAACCCCTCAGCATCTGCTGTGACATTTGCTGCGGTGGCATGATGTTCCTTGGAAGCAATCTGGGTAGGCTGACCCAGTTCATGACCGATCTCCCCCTCCAATACTGACAGCGCAACAAATTCTGGTCATCATTTAATTGCTGTGCATCTGACAGCACTCTGCCTGTGTGTGTGTTTGTGTGTGGGGTCCATGTACTGTATGATTGGGTCAGCAACATAATAGGTTAATGACAGTATTATTAAAAGAGAGTACGCAAGAACTGTAATCTTATTAACCTGAAACATATTTATAACCTTTGCTACTGCTCTGTATGGCAATTTCCACATTATTACATATTAACATTCTCCATAAATACATTCGTCCTGTCTCATTTACATAATGACATAGTCCACACAGGGTTTTTTCTCTCACCTCTTAGAGTGAGCACAACATTGGGAAAACCTTCACACTGACTGTAAGTACTCATGTGGGGGACACTGCTCCTTGCTTTAAACATATAACGTTATTGTCAGGGTGTAATAATTATAGATAAACAAAAAAGAAGACAAAATATATTTTTGAACCATGTAAAAAATAAGGCTTTACAATTGTCAATACAAAAGTCAGTAAAAAATCTCTTCTACGCTGAGGTAGTAAATATCATTAATATAATGGAGCTTACACTGTATAGAGGGACATTTGAAAAGGAGTTTAGGTTTTTCTTTACTTCCAGTGAAACATAACAAACTGCAAAAGTACTGCAATGCTACCTGGCTTCACAGGCAGAAAAATTGCAATAGAATATATTGGTTTCCCTTATCAGTGATGTCACTTTTGACTCCATTAACTATGTCATAATCCAAATAATCTCATCCCTTTGCCATACTACCAACAGCTCTGATTCTAAGGGAATTTACTTAAGTAACCTTATTTTTACAGTATTTGCCTTGGTTTGAAAGTAATTATATACCAGCTTTGTACTGGAAGGGCAGGTTGTCCCCACATAAGAGTTGTCTGCAGCCCAAGTGGACATGATGATTATCAGCACGTGATGCACTCTGACAGTTACTGTGTAAAATTAAAGGCATAGAAAAGGGAGAATGGTAACTTTTAGTTCACCAACATATGGATGGTATTACATGCTCTAAAACCTCCCAGTGTTCTTTATTGGGTACTACAAGCTTTCAAACCTTGTAGCATTGCTCATTATTAGAGTTTCCTCAATCAGGTCAACTAAGATGTCAAACCACTCACAATTCTTTCAATACTACATGTCTTCTTTAAGAACTGATAAGTTCCAAATGTCTTTAGTTAAAAAACTTTCTAGCCCCAAAGGGGGGGTTTCATCAGAGTTGTTCTTCAATAGCATATTTTAGGTCTTCAAGGGTAATGTATCTGTTATATCATTTCTAACCCCACATATTTCTTCATCTGGTACTGCAGATGTGTTTGTTCCCCAGGTTGAGAATACTTTCAGATTTACAGGTTTCTCCATTAGGTCAAACTAGAACTTGAACCTCACAGCATTCCTCTTCAGTTCAGACCTGGTCTAGGTGTTCATAGTAATACCCATTAGGTAGAGCAGGCTTTCACGGGATCCCTTGTTTGGTAGCACACCCTTGTTAAAGGGGTTACCTTTTAGTGTGATGTAGAGAGTAATATTCTGAGGCAATTTGCAATTGGTCTTCATTTTTTGTTATTTTAAGTTTATTTTAATTTTTGTTCAGCAGCTCTCTAGTTTCAGCAGCTATCTCGTTGCTAGGGTTCAAATTACCTAAGTAACCAGGGAGAGGTTTAAATGAGAGATGGCATATGACCTGGATAGAAAAATAAGCAATGAAAAGTAACAAAAACAATAAAAATGTAGTTTCACAACGCAAGCCGTTTTTTTTGCTGCTGGGGTCAATAACCCCCATTTGAAAGGTGCAATGAGTTGGAAGAAGAAGACAATTGAAAAACTATAAAAAAATAAATAAATACTGAAGACCAAATGAAAAGTTGCTTAGAATTGTATAACACTAAAAGTTAACCTAAAGGTGAACCACCCCTTTTAAGTTTTGTCCAAGAAAAAAAACTGTGCTTTCAGATAAGAGTTTCTGTTTCATGTTTCGTGGTTTGTTGGCCTTGCTGCACTTTTAGTCTTCAGGCTGCTTATTCCGGAAATGTCTGTTAGAGACAGACAGTGTGGTTAAAATTCTTGTATATATACCATTTACTTGCTGCATACAGGGGCTTCAGCCACAGTGTTATAATGAAAGCTATTAGGTTTCACTAACAGTTGTTACACATGAGGCAGAATGCAGGAGCTGCAATGCATTACACTGCAAACCATTCTACTCCACTGCAGAAGCAACTCTGTTTATGTCGAATTGCAGCATTTAATGTGAAAATAGACCTCTACTATGCCAAATTACTTCTTTTGGTTCAATAATTGGAGAATTGTTCTTATTTGAAAGTAAAAACATGTAAACTATTGATGGATTTTCAATATTGTTTCTATATCTCTGGCTCATAAACACCTCTGGCACTTTATGGATTCAATACATTTTGAATCCATTTACCACTTCTTATGAAAAATAAGCATTTTTTGCCAGAAAGCAAGGCACGTGCTGGGAGTCATAGATGAAGGAAGCTGGAGGATTGTAGTTTAGATTTCCACAAATAGCGTATTTATATTTATTTACATTATGGCCCCAACTTTCTTGTAATGATGGGTCATTCCCCACATATCAATATCCCTGGCTCCAATCCTGAATAAATGTACTGGGTGTTTTGTAATGAAAAGATATTAATGCATGTAAATAAGTCGTAGAAATATGCGGTTAAGTCTGAGAGAAGACTGTAGGGCGATCTAGAAGGGAATCCTATGCACTTGTGTTTAAGTATATTATTACTGATTCAAGCTACATTTGTAGGCCAGATTTGAATCTCTCATGATATTTTCATGGCCACCAGCATGCCTTTAATCTCTATATGTTGCTTAGTGTGACTTCATTGACATAGACTATAACTGGCCCACATCATGGAATATCTTGGACAGCACAGCTCTACACCAATTATTTTTAGAACCAATTAAAGAGGCAGTTCACAAAACATACTGTCTTCAAATATTACACCACATATAACTATTTTTTTTTTCTAAAATGTGAGTTTTAAATATGAACAAATTATATTTTCCTCATCTTTCCCAGTAGCAGCTCAGTAACCCAAGCAGCATCGTCAGCCCCTACTAAGCATGCTTCCTGAGCTTTAATTAAGCCTGCCACTGTGCAACTGATACATTAAATTGGGGGTTTGGACTTCTGGTATTCCAACCCAAGGTTGAGGTTACTATGTGGAAGAAGAATATACTTTAATCATACCGTGATTATTCCCCGACACCTGCAGACAGGTATACACACTTCTTTGTATCACCTATCCCCATAACCAGGAGCAAACTATAATGAAAGCTGACCCTGTGACTGCTGGGAGGCCAAGTAAGTATAGGGGGCCAAGTGAGACACTTGATGCAGTTTCAACATGTAAGAAATTATTTTACTGTGGGGGCTCAATAACTTCTAGTTGTGCCACTGCCCCTAGCCTACTAGGAATAATAATTAAGCTCCATGGGCAAATGGAATTAGGATTGTCTACTCTTACCATTAAGATTTGTCTCAGACACAAACACACCTTGAGCCTGGGCTGTAACTCTCATTCCTGAGGCAGAATTACCACTTCTTAGCATATTGGCATTTGTGCTAGTTTTCAGAATGGTTTTGGTCTAATAATTTGTGACATTCTGGCACCCACCCACTGCAATGCTGTATACAGTTGGGGCTGTGTTACTTTTTTGCTTAGCACATGCCATATGAGTAGCCTATAAAGCTTTCCTGCCAGGAATAAAATAAAGAAGAAAATAGTTGCAGTAAATTGTCTGACAGTTTGAAGCACCAGTCTTCCAGTTCAGAGACGTTATACTTTTCCCTTTCAACCGCTCCAATTACTCCTTTCCAAGGCCGCTCAGGTCCCCAATCCCTGCTGAGACGCATGTCACACATGAGTAGGTGTTTGCTGAGTGATGCTTGAGATGATCACTCAAAAAACCCAGTGTTAGCCTGCCAGGCGGCAAAACAGGTTCACTACCATTGTCCCTAGTACAGCTCCAGTCTCAGTGGTTTTCCTGCCAAAGCATTATTTATGTCAAGGGTAGGAAAGCTTATGCACTTCAGATATTTAGAACCACAGCTCCCAGAATCCCACAATTAGCTGTTCTAGCAAGCTGCAGAATGCTAGTGTGCAAATATGAGATTTAGATCTCCGTGCTTTGTGCCTCAAGATGATACTGATGAAGTTAAAATACCAACCCTGTAGCTTTTGAACTAACAGTTCAAGACTGCTGTACATGCTGCTTAGATATAATGGCTCTATTTAAATGTGATGTATATATTCTTATTCTAAAACAGCATAGGGCTGAATTTTTATTAAAACATTATTGCATTTTCTGCATATGTGGGTGTTGGCCCTGTCTTTACCTGATTATAAAAGGAATGAAAAAGTGTTCTTCAGGGTGTTACTTCAGCTGACCCAAACAGTTTAGCCACAATAAGACTGCCCACCAAGGTGGTGTGTTAAATTGGGCTTATTGCAAAAAGACCAGCTGCAGACAAAATTCCGATGTATGCCTTGTTCAAACCTGCCCTTTAGATATCTAGTCAGTCCCAAGCGGATATTTGTAGGACAGACCGACATTTGGCCCCCATGCATGATTGAAAAAGACATCTTGGTCTGGAGTGGCCAGGTGAGCAGCCACTGTTGGCCCTTGTGTGGCCATCATAAATTAACAAATCCATCACAGAAATGGGACACCCGGGTTTTCAATAACTGGATGACTGAACTGATGTTTCTTACAAATAAAGGAAGGTAGATTGATCAAGGAAATCAAGTTAGGGAGTAGTTGTATGTTACTACTGGTAGTTGTGTTCCCTAATTTCATAGGAGACTTCTGGGGCATAGAATTGGTAGCCACTGGCAACTGTCCATTCAGGAAACTAAAAATAAAATGTCATAGGGTTTTCATGTGTTGTTTGTATAGGTGGTGTGCATCTTTACCTGCACCATATCCCTCACATAACATTCTGAAAGCAATGTAAGCTGTGCTTTAAACCAGTGGTTTTGCTCTGGTTTATAAACATTAGAAATATTGGATTAAAAGTTGACTGCGGGATCATCCCAATATGTTTCCCACTTTTCACTTAAAACAAATACTCAATATTATATATTTTATGTATGCCATTTGGATGAGAGGTGATCATTAGATAATTCAGCTTTTAGGTTTTGGAGGGCTACTGGCTTTTTAAAGGATGTATAGCACAGAATCAGCTGCAAGCAAATGGGTTAACAGAAATAAACGTTGCTTGAATTTCCCATCTCTGTCAGGCGCTGGTACCCCATTTTGCCATCAGCTGTGTGATTATCATTATTATTTAATGGCTGTACATATTCAGCTGCGTGGGACCATACAACATGCAAGCTCTCAACTGCCCGGGGATTGAAATTGTGCTGCAGCCTTTAGAGCTGACACCTCCCATACAGGGCACATGGGATTGCTTTTTACAGCTACCTGGGGTCGTTTTCAAAGGAGTGAGTCTCTGTCTTGAAAGGCCCAAAAAGAGCAAAGGGAGACAGTAATGAGAGGCTGTGATCTGCCGTGTTTCAAAGTGCTCTGTTTTTTTTCTCTGAGTCTTTATTCCACACCGACTCCCCGAGGTCTGATTTCCCCCTTTCAATAGTCAGAATGGGTAGCCTGCTGCTCAGATTGCACTTCATTCACTATCATTTTGTGTCATTTAGGCAGCCAGATCGGTGCTGTAGAAGGAGTAGAGAGAGACTGTTTGTGGCTCCTGCGATGTGTTATTTGAAGGATCTCAGCCTAGCTGGGAAACTGTAATAGCCTTCCACATGGGCCTTGTTGCATTACTGTGCCCCATATTCCTGCGGGAGATGTTATTTGGCTTAAAGGTGATGTCCCAGTGAATGTCTACAAATTACTTTGCGTGCTTCAAACCACAATGTTTTTGCCATTAGGAGGGATTTCCTAATTTTAATGTTAAATATGGTTGCCTTACATTTGTTTTGTTCTTAGTTGTGTATCAGAGAAGAGGCTAAACACTAAACTGACAACAAGGGGAAACATTTAAGGAACCTTGCTCCATGTTGGAGCCATAAATCAGCATAGTGTCCAATTATAATCAGTTGGAAAACAGCAATTGGAAGCAAGCATCAACCAGACAGGTGGATCTGCCCCTGTTTCATGTAGTATGGCCAACTGTTCATGTACTAAGGATTTCCATTTTAGGCATTACCCCTATGTCTCCGCACAGAACTGAATTTTGAAATTACGTGATTTTTTTCCAGTAAGCTACAGTAGTTGCTAGTGATTATATAATTTAGCTTTTCTGGGAAAAACATCAACTTTTAGTAAAGGACAATTCCCTCCATATCTACCGTATTTACATACTAAAGCACAAAATACAATCTTAGATCTGGCATTATTAAGTCATTTTGCTGCATTTATGAAATGCTACTTCTCATATACACATTTTACCCAAATTAGGCTTTAGTATTTTTAGATAAATCACTAGTTTCAGCTGAAATTGATTTGTTTGAATGTCATGTGGTGAGGGAAGACCTACAGAGAGTAAACCTTCCAGATATATTATCTTTTACCCCACTGGTTCTAGACCTGATGGCTTTAAAATAAGTTGGTGCTCTTAGGTATGCTGAGGGTCATAAAAATCCTTTGGAGGGCAGCACCAGCCCATGTGTCTCCAGCTGGACAGCCATCTTATATGGTATATAAACAACAGAATAGATTGATTACAGCTTTAAGGGCAATGGATTTGTCGCCTACTGGAAATCTGTGCTACCCGTGGGTAACAGCTGTCTTGGGTAATTGTGACAAGAGGGGGTAAATTATTATCATCAGTGTTTGTGGGGCTCACTCATACAGGACCACATACTTTCTTTTTAAGGTTATGTTTCATTGTTAAAAATGTGTGAGTAATTTTCATGCGTATTTAAATAATTCATCTGAGGCTTGGAGTGTGTTGAACCAATATAATACCCACCCCCCCCCAATTTCCTCAGTATCCTCTTGTGATAGTGATTGTCTCAAGAGCTTAGGGACACTGTGTTAATGCTCTGTCACACTCTATCCTCTGCTGTTTCTGCAGTAATTAGTCTGCTGAGCTGTACCCCCCACCCTCCCTCCATCTTTTATACCTTCAGTCAGCCCTCTCCTCCCCTCCTGCTATTTCTTGCTGGGGAAAGCAGGCAGCGGTTGACACCGTTTCTATGACGACTGAATTTGGAACTATTGAGGAGGTCTGAAGTTAATCCGGTGCCAGTGATATGACAGAAGTGGCAGGGATTTTTAGCAGTCACAAGCCTTTAGGGCTTTATAGAGCTATAAATCCAAGAGTGACCTGTTGAGTTTCACTTAGTCTTGTAAATTTGTCTTTCTGCACAGTTGCTCCAGGCCACCTATCTGTTAGACTGTTGTGGGTTGCCCAGTCATCAGTGACTATATCCAATTCCAGCTGCCAGATTATACTGTCCTTGTGCCAAAAGGCCTCCCATATTAAGTTATAGATAGTCATAAGTGTGGGGCTATGGGCTGATTGTAAACTCAACATTTTAACAGTCGAGGACCCCTTCATTGTATGTGAAAGCTCACCTGCTGACAGCTATGAGCTGACCAGTCAGATCAGTGTAATCTGACCACCTACGTGTATAAGGTTGCCACTTGGCCAGTATTTTACCAGAGCAGGCAACCCTTAACATGTGCAACGTGATCCTATTGTCTGGACTTTTAGCTTCATGATCCAACCATATGATCCATATGGATTGCTATAAAATTACCTTATTTAGAGGCAGTGCACAGCTGCCGTTCAAACATGCCAAATTGCAGGTCCCTTTCTGTTACAGTGACACCAACAGGTTGAGGACTGAACATTACCTTTTATAGAGGGGCCACACAATACATGTCAACATTGCCCCTTAAAGAAGATATATGAAATATACATGATGTGAGGCTACAAACATGGTGTGTCCAAGTGTCCATAATGCATTTTGCAATACATGTACCTTCTGCTAAGGGATTTAGATGAATTTGGATAAGCAAGGCAGACCTAGGTCATGTATGCAGATTCTGGATAATACTGCACCTCATATCAAATTGGTATTCTTAAATTTCCATACACATGCTTTATATAGAGCATAGACTATACTGAGAGAGCACAAATAGAACTAGGTTAATGCACACACAAAGAAATCAGTATGCAGGCAATGTCACATCCACTGTATATGCACACACAGCTCTCTCTCTCCTTCTCAAAACATTCGCTTTATATTTAACATGCTAATCCCTGTCTGACCGGAGCAGCATGTCAGGGGAATAGCTTCCCGGTTTTACCATGCTAATATTATTTGGCATTTCAGCAGCTCTGTGCAAAGCAAATTGCATAAGAAGGTTCTTTCCCCAGGAGTCAGGAAAATAATATTCTGATCTGATTTATGGATTAACTGCATTGCCCTGAGTGGTGTGGGAGTTGCACAAGTAGGAAAGGGCTAATATTGTCATTTAGTGACTACTCCTTCAAAGAACCCCACAAATTCTGTAAGGGTTGGTCAGATTAGAGGAAATATTTCCACAGGGTCATCCTGCGGTACCACAAAAACCCACTGTCAGCTGTTGGTTCTGATGCACTAAAGCCATGCAGGGTATGCAGTAACCATTGAACTTGTTCCATTGCACCTTGATATAGGGGTTACAAATCAGATGGAAAATCATGACAGCAGGTTGCATGCTTATAGTCTTGGGGAACATACAAGGTAGCTTATCCCCCATTTAACAAATTTACCCAGGTGCTATAATCTATAACAACCAATAAAATATTTGGTTTTAAAAAGGTGACCTGTAAATCCTACCTTCTGATTGTTTTTTTGTAGGTGACTAGACCTGCTTTGCACCATTTATCACATAACTCCCTTTATTGTCCTAAAGATATTATTGTGAGCTTGCACAAGGAATATACATCTTGCTCTAATAGAACTTCCATGTGCCCTAGATGGCTTTTGGAAGTATAGTTTCTAAGCACTAGATTATGCAAATTAATCCAATCCGCATATTGTACTACATACAATATGTAATTTTTCAATATAGTCATAGTTGAATACTTGTGTTCACATAGGTTTGCCTTCTTTATTGTATATATAGACTTCTACAGAAGACACTATGTAGACTTTTAAAAACTAACCTATATATTTCTGTTGTGGTCAGATGCTTTGATTACTTTTTGATTACTGAGATTAAAAAGAAAGTTGAGGACTGGAATGTGACCCACCCTCTGAAATGACTTTGTTCATGACATCAGAGGGGATGGGTGGGCTGTGAGCAACACTGTCCCATGAACTATGAGGTTAGGTATGGTGAGCCCAGTTACAGTCACAAATGATAGGTACTATGACGCCTATCCCATATGTTCCCATTAAGGCAGTATATCAATAATGGCCTGACCATATACCACATAGTATGTCAATGCTTTTTTCCAATAGTGTCCAATAGAATTTTTGGCTGATTTGCATTTTTTTTGTAATAAAAAAGCAATAGCTTGTGCTTGATTTCAACTGAGCTAGCAACATTTTGATAAGGAAACAATTCTATGTTTTTGATGGGTATTACCTCCTTATTACAGAAAGCATTATATAACAAATCTCATACCTACAGAAAAGTAAATATTTTGTTCCCTATATAACCTTCCTGTTTTGACAGAGAACATTAAGTCACAATAAAAGGTAATCCAGCAATACTTTTTTGAGGTCAACTCACCAAATAACATAGGTAGCCCAGGTGCATATGCCCCAGGCCTTCAGCTTAGTAGAAGGTTTTCCAAACAGGGCAGTGAAAAAGCCTGGCACAAAAACTGCACCATTAAAAATAACATAAAACATAAGCCTATGATTATGTGACCCTTTGTTTGACACAAAACACATCAGGCTATCCAGGTTTGAGATGCTTTATCTTTACATAAAATGTTTTAACTGCACCACAATATTTTTTCTTTTCAATGATTTTTATTGTTTTTCAAGTTTAACAAGACGGACAACTTATTGCAAATGAATTACAATGTAATGCAAATGTCCTTAAAGGAGCACCACAATATTTTTAATGGTCCAGTTTTTGTGACAGCCTTTTTCACTGTGATTTGTTTGGCAGGGAACATATAGCAGCCTTACTTGTCATAATGCAAACTGTACAGAGGAAGCAGTGTAAAGATGTCTTGATTTACTGACTAGGCAAAGGCAGGCTGGAGGCCATGTTTAAACCACTTGCTGATAAATCTGCTGGATGTGGGAGGTTATAGAATGGAAGCATGGATAATTGAAAGTCCATGTCTGTACTGAATTCAGATTCCATGGGATGAGGCAGGTGTCTTTGCATGTAAAGTGTAGAAGCAACTCATGGTGAAACAGGGCAGACAGCAGACAGGCCAGTTTCAGTAACCAGACCAGCCGTAGAATGCGGGTGGCTAGCAGTAGCCGTTGGAAATCCCTTTCAACAAGTCAAGGGTCAGAGCAAGTGTCAAATACTATAGGCAGACAGACAGCAGATAGGCCAAGTCCAGTCAATTGGCTAGAGAGTCTGATAGGCCAAGTTCAGGTCAGCACCAGGCATAAAGCAGTAACAAACCAAACACATAGGTAGGGATATTTTCATCAGTATATATAGTACCTTCAGGAAACAGGAATTCAGATGTAGCTCAATCACAGTCTTGGATACACCTCTCATCCTTGACAAAACCCTGGCCTTCCCTTTTTGGGATCCACACTTAGGGATTGTCCCTCTTAAATCATTATTATGTTGTTATGATTAGGTTGTAAGGCCTTTTTTCATAGAGAATCACCAGCAAAAAGTTTCCAGACACTGACAGTTTGATGTTTTGTATCTGCATTGTTGAACCATTTCCAAAACTTGTAACAGAACAGTGCTGTCTTACCAGATCATAATTTCAGCATGTATATTTCAGGCAAGCTACAACAAAATCATGAAGTATATTGCTGGTGCTAATGGCATTAAACGCATAGAGGAAAATAACTAATCAGGAAGTGTGTAAGTGAAACTCTCTTCGCTTTAGAAAATGGAAGAGTAAAGCTGGCCATACACGTGGCGATCTGACGATGGTCGCACGAAACATCGTCAGATCCGCCACACACCATTCAGGGCTGAATCGGCAGGTAAGGAGGTAGAAACAATAGGATTTCTACCTCCTTCTGCTGATTCAGCGCTGAAGGGAGATTTTGGTCAGGCGCCTTCTATGGCTACTGGCCATAGAAGGCGCCTGGCCAAAATCTCCCTTCAGCGCTGAATCAGCAGAAGGAGGTAGAAATCCTATTGTTTGTACCTCCTTACCTGCCGATTCAGCCCTGAATGGTGTGTGGCGGATCTGACGATGTTTCGTGCGACCGATGGTCGCATGAAACATCGTCAGATCGCCACGTGTATGGCCAGCTTAAGAGGCAGACAATTGCTAAGGATTAAGAGATTAGAAGGTACCATTTATATTGGGGAGAAATCTAACCCATGCTCTACCTCAGCTCTCCCACAGAAGCTTTCTAACTAATGACTCTCATTAATGGCTATGGGACTTGACGAAATAATATGGCCCGTGGCCCTTTATAGGTACTTAGCAACAGAATCATCTGAGCATGTAAGGTGTTAAGCAGCATGTTTCACTGAGGAAAACATGGGATCTTGTTAAAATCATTTGTTACGAATGTGATCTATGTAAATATAATTTATGTGACCCTGCCCCTTTATGTGACCATTCTTACCATTTTTTGTGCCAGAATGACTACATTTAAGCTCTCAAATCTATCTATAACTAAAAGGCTCCCAAGTTTCTGAGCAGAAATTTGCTCTGCTCACCGCCTGACTTTTATTCCTGCATTGCATATCTGTTTGCATAAATATGGTTCATTGCTTGCCTCTGTGTATGGTAAGTGCAGCAAACCTTATCAGCTAAAAGAGAATAAAATAAATCATCTTGTCATGGGAAAAGAGATTCCGTTACTGTGTGTATAGAAAATAACAACCAGTTCAGCAGGGCAGAGGGTAATGTTGTTTAAGTGTTTGGTAGGGAGCAAAAGTACGTGTATGTTAATGATGTCACATTTTATTTACTTATTAACTTTTCTGTGTAATTATAAAACAAAGATCTTTAAGATAGGACTCATCTTGCACTCGTAATTTGTTTCAAAACCACTACACAATCATTTCTGCAGATCTTTATCCCCTCTCATTGGTATGATGATTGAACCTGGGGGATTCGACCCTATGATCCAAAAGATATTCTCCCCAAAACTTGCTAGCAGTACTTCTGTTAACTGGAGACCTGGCTGTCCACCTCTGGCACATCACTGGGTGTGTGCATGTCCCACATGCCAAATAGAGCTGTCTGAACAAAAACACAGCACATCTGACCACAGCACTTACAAAGGTTCAGAGGATGGCTTATTTAGCAGACTGGTTGCTAAAAATGCACACATTTTAATATAGGACTTCCGTCATCCTTAAAACAGAAGACCAAAACAGATAATGGGAGTTATAGTTTAGCTAGAGAGCTGCAGCTTCAAGACCCCTGAGTTACATTGCAAAAAGGGAAAGTTGGCTATTAAAATACTAGTAAGACACTTTCATGTTAATGACCATAATTGAGAACAGGAATACATATATGTTTTCTCTAGCATGCTGTATTGTTAGCGTATATATCAAACAACTAGGTGCAGATAAAATGTGAAGGCATGTATGTGATAGGGGTTTTTCATGGGCATATTGGGGCAAATACGTGGTCATTGTTTCTTAATGTAAAATATAATATAATGCCTCTAGCCAGCTACAATTAGCAGCTATATACCCCCTCTTGGGACCTAGCCTTAAAGGAACAGTAACACCAACATATAAAAAATGTTTTAAAGTAATTAAAATATAATGAACTGTCACTCTGCACTGGAGACACTGGTGTATTTCCTTCAGAAAGACTATATAAATACCATGCTGTTTTGCCATGGGGGCAGCCATTAAAGCGGGAAAAAAGGCACAGGTTACATAGCAGATAACAGATAAGCTCTGTACTCTACAACTGTATTTTATTTCTTATCTGCTATGTAACCTGTGCCAATTTCCAGCTTGAATGGCCGCCCCCATCGCAAAACAGCATAGTATTAATATAACTGTAATTGTCCTTGTAAATCAAACACACAACTTTTAACAGTACATTATACTTTAGTTACTTTTATATATTTACATTTTTTGGTGTTACTGTTCCTTTAATGTAGATATGCAGTCTGGATATTTTACCTCTGCATTCAGATAATTGTATAATCCTACCTTGTGCTACATTATCGTTATATAATGTTACTCTGTGTTTCTTAATTAGCAAATCCACATAAGCGTTAGGGCCCTTACATACTGGCATTTATTTATGCGTCATGCAATGGCTTTTTTCAGATCCCATTCTTTTCAGTTGTGCCTGTACACACAGTACCACACTGAACAACCAAACTGGCGAAATGCAACTAAAATCCAGATTTCCACCCCCATGGTGAAACTCTCACCTTTCTTTCCTATGTACAAATGGCGACAGACATCTGTGACAAGCAGCTGGCATGGGGATGTGGAAGAATCTGCCTCTCTGTGTGTGTTTCTGAGCAGGTTGTGCTATGATTAATCATATAATTAGGCAATTATCACTATACTGTAGAAAATGGTTTCATTGCACATCTTTTTGTTACTTATTGCACATCACATTTTACTTGCATGGCATTTATTTTTATACAAAAATAGAAAATCATCTGATATCTTGGGACTCATTTATTAAGTGTGCAAAGGCATCATACAGCTGAGTATCCTCCTTTTTATTAAGTGCATGTTACTGAGCACTGGCACACATCATCACCCTGAGCCCCATAAATGCTCCCCTGAAGCAGAGTGTTACAAATGGGCCCCCTTTGCCCCTTGGATATGTACAGTATATTCAAAGCCTTTTCCCATCAGGGAACACATTCTGTACCTGTGCAGCATAACATGGCCGGAACTATGGGTAGGCAGTATAGGCAAGTGCCAATGCAAGGGTGGCGCTAGGCACATTCCTTTTCTATTCCCCTATTCCATGCCATTGTCCCAGCACAGTCCTCTTATTATTGGTAATGGCGCAGGTGTTGTGCTGTCCTGGCGCATTGTGCTCCCCCTCTCCTCGCTGTCAGCGCACATGAGGGTGGGGAAGAGTAACAGGAGAGGAGCAGTGCAGTGGGCAAGGTGGCCTATGGCAGTCTAACCTCATAGTCAGGGTCGAACTGGGACCTCGGCCTCACAGACCTGACCCCTTTCGATGCTCCCCTGCCCATAGGTGTCACTCCCCTGATGCATTTCACGTGCAATCAGGGGAGGACGTGGATTGGCAGCCGAAATCTGCCTGTGTATGGCAGCCTTTAGTGTCAGTGTATAGATTTTGGGTCTTTTACCTATATATTTAACAGATTAAAGACAGCTGACACTCAGGGCAATGTCCCATGGGGAGATTAGTCACCTGTGGTTAATCTCGGTTACAAAGGGTGACTTATCGCCCCAAAATGCCTTTCCACCTGTGGAAAGACATACAATTAGTTTCATTTTCTGAAGTTGCACAATATTTCCTGCAGGAGGAAACTTTGCGCGACTTCAGAAAAAGAAGCAAGGTGTGAGCCACCAGTCTAAGGGCTCTGGCACACGGCGAGATTAGTCGCCCGCGACAAAACTCCCTGTTCGCGGGCGACTAATCTCCCCGAGTTGCCAACACCTGCCATCCCACTGGCAAAAATGTAAGTCGCCGGTGGGATGGCACACGCAGCGGCGCGATTTCGGCAAATCGCCGAAGTTGCTCGCGGGGCTTTTTCGGTGATTTGCCGAAATCGCGCCGCCGCCGCGTGTTTGTCGCGTTTGCCGTGGGCGACTAATCTCCCCGTGTGCCAGAGCCCTTAACCGAGAGTGACTAATCTTCCCGTGGCCCATAAGCCTTAATTGCCTTTGGAACTGATATGAGAGAGAGATACATTCATTTTGTGAAGTACCCCCTTGGAAAGCTGGATTGCAAGATTTAAGCTTCTTCCAAAGGGAATTTACATTGCAGGATTTTCAGAAAAAAAATTTAGAAAGATCAAAGTGACTTTTCATTCACCACCATCTAGTGTCAACAAAGCCATTAACACCATGTCAGGCTTAATGGTGTTAAAGAAAAATCCAGCCATATGAGGAAATAAAGCTAAGGCCAGAGAAGGGTTAAATCACCAGGAGAGAATTGTGAAGTGGCTGGCGCCTGCGGCTTGATTTACAGCGGGAGATAATGTTAGCACAGTCTGCAGGCTGGATTCCTGCACAGAGGAGCAGCACAGAGAGGCCGCCAGGCACAGGACTCAGAGGCTGTATTTCCTGGATCCTGCCTAGGGATCCTGTCTGAGATGTCTGATGTGTGGCGAACATTACTGCCATGAAAAGGACCCCCTGGCTTCTGTATAAATGAGCATAAGAGCCACAATCCGTTAGAAAAACAGAATCAAAGTGAGGCCAGTATGAAGCCCTGTGTGACAGATCCGCCTGCAGTGCATAGCTCAGCTAAAATATGGTACCACGGGAGCTGTGCCCAAGTCTCATTCACAGCTAATATAATTCTGCTTGGAAGCAGTCATTTTCTTCTCATAGATGCCACTTATCTCCAGAGCCAGCCATCTATATACAGATGAAATAACCCTGCTGGCATATGGCTATGATATGCTATATGCTAAAGCTGTAAAAAGGAAAAACTAGCCACAACCGCTGTGCTGCAACTACATAGTATTTGTATCCTTAGTGGAATCTGTGTAGTACAGATGCGCCAGACTGGATCAGAGGTAAATAACATGCTATTAATATTTGGGTCAGGTAACTAGCCAGGGATCACTAGTTTTTTTCACTAGTGTTTTTTTTACCAGACATACCTGAAGGTGGGAATCCATTTCTAGAGTTATGCTTGACTTTGGGGCTGATTTACTAACGCACGAATCCGAATGGGAAAAATTCCAAATGGAAAACTAACATTTTGCGACTTTTTCGTATTTTTTGCGATTTTTTTCATCGCCGTTACGACTTTTCGTAACCATTACAACTTGCGCGAATTGTCGCGCCTTTTTTGTAGCCGTTACGATTTGCTCGTATCTTGACGCAACTTTTTTATATTGAGCGCTCGTAAACTGCGCGCAAAACTTTCAGACTTAGCATGATTTTGGAAGCCTCCCATAGGACTCAATGGCACTCTGCAGCTCCAACTTGGCCCAAGAAAAGTCACGATACTGAAGCTTGAATGAATCCGAAACTTTCGTACTTGGCGCGAAGGCTACGAAAAAGTCGCGACAATTCGTAACGCTACGAAAAAGTTGCGACATTTTGCGAACCAGTCGAAAACAACGAAAACACTGCAAAATACCAATCATTGCGAAAAAAATGCATTTGGATGCCTTCGGACCGTTCGTGGATTAGTAAATAAGCCCCTTAGTGTTGTGCAAGCAGAGCAGGCTTATGTTAACCCTGCAAACCTATTACATTAACATTTATTTATAAAGCGCCAATACTATGCTTCTGTATCATCACCATGTTCATTTGGGCTGGTGTGGGGAAGCACAACACAAATGAAAAGTGCTATGTTTAACTTAATAATCAATCAAGAACCCTGCTTACTTTGCAAATAGGGCCTGTTATCCGGTGGTCCTGTTTCAGATTGCTCTCTCTGCCGTCCCTCTTCCTCCCCTCAAAGAAACAAGCAGAGGTAATTCTGAAACGCCCATTACCTGCATGATTGGTCATTCCTATGTGTTGATTAGCCCATATCCAGCAAGATTTAGATCTTGGGGGTTCCTAATAAACATTATCACATCTTTAATAAACTTAATAAAAAAGCAACAACTAACTCCATAAAAAATAAAAAGTCAACTAACCCCACATCATTAAGGTGATAATGATCCAGTCCTGGATATTTAAAACTGAATTTCTCTTCACTCTAAATGTTAACAAGAAATAAGGACCCAAAATGCAGTGAGTGGATCAATATCAGCATCATAACATGGGGGTTATACGCAACAAGGGTCAACTTAATACTAGGAAGGCACTGTGCACATTGCCTTTGACCCTCTTTGTTGCAAGCCTCTGAGCTCCATTTTGGGGCACAGATACCTTCGGCATATGAATACATTGCTGCTTGTGTTTATCAGCACTGTAGTTCATGAGGGGCAGGAGGAGGGAGACACCTTGACATCCCCCCTTCTCCCGTCCCCTAACTTGTGTGATATGCAAGTTAGTAATCAGTAGCAGACAGTGGCCCTAACAGGGCCCTTTTACTCACCTCCTGCTGTTTATTCTGTGGTAAGGACATGGTTTGTCTTTGCTAGCTATTGCTGTGCTCTGCATATCTATATATATATATATATATAATATGGAATAAAAAGTCCAGTAATAAGAATTGCACTCATAAGAGATGTGGTAAGAGCTGTTGAGGCCACATAACTATCTGTAAATCAGAAAAAATGTATGTAAATGCCAGGCTAAATCTATGCCTCACCTATCTATCAAATGTTGTCCTTGGTTATACTTTTTGATTATGAGAACCTTTCTTCTTTTTTTGCTGTAGGTTGAATTCATTGGGGTTAATCCCCTTTCCATCAGCCCACACTGGGATCCAGCAGATCCCCCACTGGCACATTATCATTTACCCGTAAGGGACTGTGCTCTCTGGCGTTTCTAACGCTGACATTTGCAGAGCGTAAAAATTCAATTAATTCCAGAAGGCAGATTAAATATAAGTGAATTTTAATAATTTGTAGTAAAGTCAGAAGATTACTAGAGGCAAAGGCAGTGAAACTACATGCATATGACAGTATTTTGGCACAGATAGGCAGGATCACTGGCCGGACATAATCTCATTAATTCCCAGCGCTCAGGAGCAGAATGCAGTGAAGGCAACCTGCCTTCTCTGACCCCTTTCACAAAAGGTGAATTTATCTAACTGTTGTTATAGCCCCATTTATTCAGTACGTATTCCACTTCGATGATTGCAAGAAGGTGAGCATTTCACGTATACATTTAAATTTGTCCTAATAATGAATGTTTAGGCTTGAGGCACACAGGGTGCTTTGTCGGCCGCTGCCATCCAGGAGAAAACAGCAGCAGTAAACAGCAGACAAAATGCCCCTGTCTGCTTATCCCTGCTCTTAATGTTGTAAAATGGAAAAGGCTCTGGCTGACGCACACAGAGCAGTGATGGCGAATTACCACACAAAAACATTTAAGCATTTCTGATTGATAAAGAAGCAGCATAAGTATGAATAAATGCAGTTGCGTGCTCAGGAAATTGCACTCATATTTTTCCTTAGGTGGCACATACAATAGCCTCACCTTTTGTTCTATAGGATTAATTGTACACTGCCCATGAAAAGTACTTTTGTAAAGGCTGAGAGGAATTGCAATATTATTTAAGGGTGACCGTGTAGACCAATCAAACAGAGAGTGTGTCTTCACCTATTGAAGGAAATGACCAGTGTAGGCGACAGTTGCTGCTACTGGGAATTTTTCTGGACACTTCTGTCTCTTTCTGTTGATCCTAATTACCCCACAACCACATGACTTGTCATTTTATGTTGGATCTGGCACTCCTCAGAGGCCTACGCCAGTTAATCGGCTGCACTTTGTGCACAACATCACCAGCTGGGCTGCCCACAGAATGGCCTTCTAACACTCTCCCTCCTAACAGTAGCTAAACCTGCTATTTTCCCTCCTCTCTAGAGGCATGCAGGGTTTCCCAGTGGGCAGCACAGCAAAGAACTGGCTGGCAGAGCTGGGCATATGGTTGGCAGGCTGATATGCTGGCTGCCACCACACAGCAGCAGCTGTGACTGTGTCAGCATTTGCCAAGTATACGGTGCCCTGTGCTCCCTCAATTTCATTAACGCTTTCTTCAGAACAAGTAGCATGGCACTGGAATAGTTACAACTTTCGCCTACATATACAGTGTCTGCTTGGTTTAAAAAGATGTGTGTAGATGTGTGTTTCTTATACCGCAGAATAAAGATGGGTGCTAAAGAAAGGAATTACATAATAACAATGATGCTTTTCTATTCACCTTAAAAGACACCTGTGTGGCCGCACCCTTAAACCTTCCACACAGCAGCAGCAATGTGTCACCTTAAATCCTCTCATCCTTAACCACGTTTTACTCCTGGCCGCAAAGCTTCAGACTGCTATCAAACTGGTCTATGTGCACACACAATAATGGATGCACCCAATTTTCCGCATTCAGCATTTGTGCAAAGCTCTCATGTATCTCATGTGTCATATATAATGAAATGAGATCCCCGCTCCCAGCCATGTGAGACTCAATTGCAACAGAATTTGAGCAGGATTGAGGTAGTGCATTGCTCGGCTTTTGCATGCAGAGATACAGTTCTCTCTGTACTGCTTTAAAAGGTCCTCCATCCAAAAACTGTTTTTGCACAAGTAAAGACTTTGAAATATACTAATTAAAATGACTAATGGTTATAAAGTTATTTGTCAAGAATCAGAACCAGAGAACAGAAATGGATGTTTAATGTATATTAAAAAAAAATTGCTTAAATTTTCTTATGCAAGGGATGAAAACTCCTTTAAAGTATTTGGAGAGTACAGTTATTCTCTCCTACTTCTCTTAAGTTATTCAGTGTACCTATTAAGAAGGACTTACAACCTTTCTTATATCAAACACTGGGGTTAGATCTGACCAGCTACGTTGTAAATGGGCTAATTTTCACCCACACAGCCAATTGCAGAGCCTTGAGTCTTGCCAGCAGAAATCACTAGCACTGCCTCCCACTATGAGAGCCTTTAACTCTTCTCGTGACCCACTCCCAGCCTCAGTAACATGTACAGTGCGTTAAAGAGGTTAGGAGACACCTGCCTGAGATATGATTGTCCTCAGGCACACTGTGGCCTCTGACAGACCCCTCAGTGACTGCACAGCTTGATTTAAAGTGACAGATCCCCGAGGACATATGAAGAGCGAAGAGAAATAAGCAAACACTGCCGCATTCAACAGTATACCTGCCACTCTCAGTGAGGGAGAATGTTTATAGCCTGAGGCGTCTTTGTGTTGTCATGTACGTGATTTGTCCCCTAATATTTAAATCTGTTGAGGCTGCATTACCTCTTTAAGAATTGAAGTCAGCCGGGGGCCTAATAAGTATAATTTAGGCTGCCCAAACAACATGTACATTTCTGTAGAGATGCATCTATAAGCCCATGCATACTAATTGGTACCTGTAAACATGTGGACAGCTGTTTCTCTAGAGCTTGGTATACAATATAGGTTACAACAAATAGGCACCCTACCCCTGCAGATCACAGAAACCGTTAGATGTAAATCTCTCCAACTCATCAGACAGCCTCTGCTTTTGTGTACGTGATGCAAGGGTAGTAAACAGATGGCGCTGGCATAGGAAAAAAAAAAGATGATACATTCAGAAATATTGCCTTTTGCCAATTACATTACTTCCAAGGTAAAACCTCACGTGCCAGTCACATCTGCATAGTGCAGTAGGCACAGCGAGTTCATGGAGGTACAGCTCTACTATCCAAAAGGCTTTGCCCCGGAGGCTTTCCTCTGGTTGTTTTTAAAGGGAATTGAAGGCAGGACTTATGTGTGACCTTTGTTTCCATTTCTTTGCTTAATTGTATAGCTGTTAGTAGATAATTGTTTTCCTGTCAGAGACCAACCCTGTAATCCCCAAATTGCCTCCTTATTATGAGAACTTCTCATTTTCTCTCAGAAATTCTTGAGGGGGGAAAAAGGGGGGAAAGTGACACAATAGCTAAGAATGTATTTCTTCTGTTTGACAAATTATTTTGTAGTATTTATAAATAGTTATCTTTTTACTATTCCTTAGAAACATTGTTTAAAAAAAAAAAAAAAGCAATTGCTATTCATAGATAGCCAGATAATTAATTTCCAGATGCTAAGGGCTGCTGTACAGTTCTCCGTGTTTATTGGCCCATTGCAACCTGGATCATTTGTAATTGTTGTCATCTAAATTTCGCTTTTCTTCTCTTTCTCTCTACTTTTTAAGTAGGGGCCAAACAATCGAATTATAATGGCGGCAATGGGGCAATCGGTTCGGAGACCGCATCAACGAGCCGATGCGGTCCCCGATCCGACTAAATCTTTTAACCTGCCTGATCGATATCTGGCCAATTTCAGCTCAGATATCGGTCGGGCATGCCCCTCGTTCCTGCCCCTACACAGGCTGATAAGCTGCCGAATCGGTCCAAGGGACCAATATCGGCAGCTACAATCAGCCCGTGTATTGCCACCTTTAGTCTGGGGGGTCAGCCTGCACAAATCTGGTGAGGTCAGTGATAGGTACAGGCAAGCAGGCAGACTCCAATATCGTCTATAATGACTGCAGGATCTCAGAAGCCTTCCCTTTCTGCAAATATAAGTTTATGGAAGGCAAAATTCTTTTTAAGAGCATCATTTCAATAGAGGTTGTGTAATTGTAACTAAAATCTTCATATTATAGCTTATTTCACCTTTTATTAGAAAGCAAAATAATGATGATTACTCATGCAGTGTGTACTGAACATAGCTTGTATGCAGAGCATTGATTTATGTGGTTATCTAAGCAACACTGCAGTGTTCTATATGTAGAGTCTCTTTGGATGAAGGGTTTACTTTTGTGTTTTCCTTTAATCCCCTCTGATTTATTATGCTGCGGTGTATCCCCAGCTCCCCTACGTGGTGGGAGGATGGATGTGTTACATTTATCTTTGTTGTGGAGCCTCCAGTTGTGAAGGATATTACACTCCTCCTCACTTGGGAAGATAAATGCCACATCAGAGCCCAGCCATCAGATGCAATCAGTCACCATTAATCAGCATAGAAGATGTGCATGGTATCTCCAGATGGGCATATCCATAGAACTGCTTTGTGACAGCACCATCCTTCTGCCATGCTTATGATTGGTGCTACAAAAGGGCATCCAAGGAATTGTGCACAACATTGTGGTCTAGAAAAGCCAATAATAATTTGCATTGCAAAAATTTTGGCTGGGACGTGGCAAAGTGTCATCCATCTGTGTATAATAAGCTGCCACAGGTGAAATAAAATAGGTTTCCCTTTTTTATCATTTGGTCACTTGAAGATACCTTGGCAAGGTAATAGCCCACTTGGTTAAGACACTGACTGTTAAGGTTGTTTTTTGCAATATCATATTTAGTGCTGTAGGCCTCATATTAGATTGCCCGCTCTATGGAGTAGGAAGAGATCTTAACTTTTCTTTTTTTAGGGTTTAGCAAACTACCAGTGCTATGAATTAATACAATATATGTATGTTGCCAAGATTTTGCAAACTAAAAAAGGCCATTTTGTATTGAATTCTAGGGAACTATGGAGACAAACAGAATTTGGCATCTGAAACTATATGTTCCTGACTAGCCATATTGTTTCACCCACCTGTGTCCTAACAGTGGAAAATCATCAGGTTTGGCTTGTTAGTTGCCCTCAAGGGCTGTAACCGATAGGCACCGCAACAGAAATGCTATTCTAAAAACCAGTGTGGAAATGAAATATAGGAGTTAACTGTTTTATTGAATGTACTCTCCCCTAAGAAAACATCAGGCATCATAAAATGTTTTAGGTTTTGAACATGGTTGGTTCCTTTTATCTTTGGTATCTGCAGGCTTGCGGTGATTACCTGAAACGTATCAGAACTGGCCAGGTCAGGCGTTACACATACCTTGATTAATTGTCTTTTAAAGGACTCCCGGAACTTGCCCCAGCACCTCTCCCAACAATGGCGATTAAAGCTGATGTTTGTTGAGTCTCTCTTGCCATGGAAATGTTTTATCTGCGGGTTTTGTCTGCCTGGAGGGAGTGCTGCTGATAAGCAGATGCTGTTTACCCTGCTGGTCTTGGCACCCAGCACTACCCAGCACTCACATTGTATTGATATCCTTTGCCTAAGGGAATACCGGGGGAACGGTCATCAGTGCATGCCAAATGCTGTACTTTGTGACCATAGAACTATGCATATACATTAACCTTCTTCTGTGATTGATTAGCAAATCAAAGAAGCCAACAGGGGGTGCTGGGAAAATGTATGAAAATTAAATGGAAAAAGAATGAACCACATAACCTGCTGCACATTATCTTTCTGATTTCTTATGTAGAAGAGTATTTAGGTTTAGTGTAGGGCCAGAATTGGCTCTTACAATTGGTAAATCTATAATTTACTAAGATTCTCATCAAAGTTCTATTCTATGCCTATCACGTGCATGAGATTTATTATTTTAGACACTATTTGTAATATGTGTAAAAAGGGTCATCATCACAAACAGAAAGTAGGACTAACTTTTTAAATATAGGTATAATTACTATCAGTCTTTATGCATGTAAGGGCTCTGGCACACGGGGAGATTAGTTGACCGTGAACAGGGTAATTTGTCGCGGGCAACTAATCTCCCCAAAATGCCATCCCACCGGCGAAAATGTAAATTGCCGGTGGGATGGCATACGCGGTGGCCCGATTTCAGTGAAATCTTGGAAGTTGCCTTGAGAGGAAACTCGCTGCGTTTGCCAGTCCAGCGGTGATTTACATTTTCGCCGGTGGGATGGCATTTCAGGGAGATTAGTTGCCCGCAAACAGGGAGATTTGTCGCGGGCGACTAATCTCCCCGTGTGCCAGAGCCCTTAGGGGACATGGCAGATTTCTGGTTAGTGTTGAATTATATTGTGCAACTGTAACTGCTCTGTGGCTATTGTGATCACCTATATCAGGGCTGTCCAACTGGAGGCCTGACTGGCTGGATGTGGCCTTCCAAAGAATTTAAAATGGCCCCCACTCTGCTTGAAGGCTGCACAGACTTCTCTATATGACATTATCATTTTAATTTAATAAGCCCTCCACCATGCTATATGAGAAATAATCGGCCCACTACATGAAATAAGTTGGTCAGCCCTGACATATATGATTTGACTAGTTGCATTATCAATTCCTGGACCACAACAGGACCCTTGCACTGCTGTCAGATAATGACTAATCACAATACTAATTGGATAAAGCCTGTCAGTGCCTAGTTTTATATGCTATATTTTCACTAAAACCACTTACCTGTAACTGAGCGTAAACATTTTTTTTCAGGAGCAGAATTTTCCACATTTCCAGGTTTCATGGCCATGAAGAATCACATGGCTTTAAGGGGACACTAAAGAAGTTTGTTAGGCAGTTCACAGTACTGCTTTGACCTCTCTCTCCTGGCCCTTATCTTGGGCTTTATTAACTGCCAGCTACCTTATGTTTAGTTGTGTAATCTCTGGGTGACCTTGATTTTACCAGGGCACAAAACCTACACTGAAATATAGTTACATAGTTACATAGGGTTGAAAAAAGACCAGTGTCCATCAAGTTCAACCCATCCAAGTAAACCCAGCACACCTAACCCACACCTACCAATCTATACACTCACATACATAAACTATAAATACAACCACTAGTAATAACTGTAGATATTAGTATCACAATAGCCTTGGATATTCTGATTGTTCAAGAACTCATCTAGGCCCCTCTTAAAGGCATTAACAGAATCTGCCATTACCACATCTCTAGGAAGGGCATTCCACAGCCTCACTGCCCTCACCGTGAAAAACCACCTACGCTGCT
This sequence comes from Xenopus tropicalis, assembly GCF_000004195.4. Lineage (NCBI taxonomy): Eukaryota > Metazoa > Chordata > Amphibia > Anura > Pipidae > Xenopus > Xenopus tropicalis. Next base: position 64,924,754 of record NC_030680.2, on the reverse strand, counting down.
TCAAATGGAAGCTCCGTTCCTCTAATCTAAAGGGGTGGCCTCTGGTGCGTTGATTGTTTTTATGGGAAAAAAGAACATCCCCCATCTGCCTATAATCCCCTCTAATGTACTTGTACAGAGTAATCATGTCCCCTCGCAAGCGCCTCTTTTCCAGAGAAAACAACTTCAACCTCGACAGTCTCACCTCATAGTTTAAATCTTCCATCCCCTTAACCAGTTTAGTTGCACGTCTCTGCACTCTCTCCAGCTCATTAATATCCCTCTTAAGGACTGGAGCCCAAAACTGCACCGCATACTCAAGGTGAAGCCTTACCAGGGACCTATAAAGGGGCAAAATTATGTTCTCATCCCTTGAGTCAATGCCCTTTTTTATACAAGACAGCACTTTATTTGCTTTAGTTGCCACAGAATGACACTGCCTGGAATTAGACAACTTGTTATCAACAAAAGCCCCTAGATCCTTCTCCATTAAGGATATCCCCAACACACTACCATTCAGTAGATAGTTCGCATTTATATTATTCCTACCAAAATGCATAACTTTGCACTTATCAACATTGAACCTCATTTTCCAGTTTGCTGCCCAGTTTTCCAATTTTGTCAAATCGCTCTGCAAAGCAGCAGCATCCTGCATGGAACTTATAGTTTTGCACAATTTTGTGTCATCAGCAAAAATAGAAACAGTACTCTCTATGCCCACCTCCAGGTCATTAATAAACAAGTTAAAAAGCAAAGGACCAAGGACTGACCCCTGCAGTACTCCACTAACCACACTGGTCCAATTAGAAAATGTTCCATTTACCACCACTCTTTGTACTCTATCCTTCAGCCAGTTCTCTATCCAATTACAAATATTATGTTCTAGGCCAATATTCCTTAATTTGATCATTAACCTTCTGTGAGGTACTGTATCAAACGCTTTAGCAAAGTCCAAGTAGATGACATCAACTGCCATTCCAGCATCGAGGTTCCTACTCACCTCCTCATAATAGGCGACTAAATTAGTCTGGCAAGATCTGTTACGCATAAAACCATGCTGGCACAAACTAATAGTATTGTGAACTGCAATGTATTCAAGTACCCTATCCCTTATTACCCCTTCAAAATTTTTCCTACTACTGATGTCAGACTAACAGGCCTATAGTTTTCAGGCTGAGAACGGGATCCCTTTTTAAATAACGGCACCACATTAGCAATCCGCCAGTCTCTTGGCACCATGCCAGACCTCAATGAATCCTGAAAAATTAAGTGAATAGGTTTGGCAATCACAGCACTCAGCTCATTTAATACCCTGGGATGAATCCCATCCGGCCCTGGACCTTTGTTTACCTTTACATGTTCAAGTCTCTTTTGAATTTCCTCCCGAGTGACCCATGTATCAGTAGCCAAATTACTAGAACTGGGCATATTAAAAGGGAAGCCTTCATTATCTGGCTCCTCAGATGTATAGACAGATGAAAAATAAGAGTTCAAAATTTCAGCTTTTTCCCCGTTCTCATCAACCAACTTACCCCCCCGTGATAATAAGGTTCCCACCCCTTCTTTTAAAAGATTTAAAAAGAGTGAGGTGTGGATTGTTTTGAATGTAAATCTAAAATTCCTGGACCCGAGTTCTTTCTTCGTAACCTGGGGATTGTGAACATTGCAGTCCTCTGGGGCAAAGGCAGCTGTATTGCATGTGTGTAGTATCAACTGCATCTGCATACTTTGAGAAAACAAAGTAGTAGTAGCCGATCCAAAACGCACCAGTTATATTAGCACCATGAATGTCTGCTTGGATTCTTTGTGATTCTCATTTCATCCCGACAGAGATGCTAACCAGGTTCTAGCAGCTAAATCTGCCCTGCCAACCATAGTCCAGCAAGGACCCACAAGTGGCAGTTCTCACTGTTTGCAAACAGCCAATCACAGTACAGGTATGGGATCCCTTAGCCGGAAACCCGTTATCCACAAAGTTCAGCATTCTGGAAAGGCCATCTCCCATAGACTCCATTATAAGCAAATAATTCTAATTTTTAAAAATTATTTCATTTTTCTCTGTAATTATAATACAGAACCTTGTACTTGATCCCAACTAATACTTATTGGAGGCAAAACAAGCCTATTGGGTTTATTCAATATTTAAATGATTTTTAGCAGACCTAAGTTATGGAGTTATAACGAAAAGATCCTGTATCCGGAAAACCCCAGGTCCTTAGCATCCTGGATAACAGGTCCCATACGTGTAATAACTGACATAATAGCCTACTTTTGATTGTTAATTTCTAGTTATTGTGGAATTCTTAGAGCTGTATTTCAACAAAACCCATTGAAGATCCCTGGATCTAAGCTTCAGACAATGTGGAATAAAACTTCCCTTCCTCTTCCATTGATGCAGAACACGCACACTTAATTATCCTTTCACCCTGTAATAGCTATACTAATCATCCCTGGAGCGCAGCTTGAGCCATCCGATGCATTGACTCAACAACAATATATCCGACTGGTAAAACCAGTGAATCTCAGGTACTACAAAGTTATGTAACAAAGCTGCCAGCCATATAGTCGCACCCTGCCTACAGTTGGCCAGTTGTCAAGTAGCTGAGCAGTATGATGATTATAGTATTTTCAAGTCTGGCTAATTCAATTGCTTGCTGGCCCCAAAGTCTGAGATCTTTGATTCATTGTTCTAAAGGACTCAGGACTGTCAGGTTGGCTCTGCTGCTGTATAGTTGATTGAGAACAAGACTGGTGTGTGGCTGCCATTGCTCACATTTTGCTGCTGCAGACTGAACACTCTCCAATAGCCTAAGCTTCCAATGTTTTATTTTTGTCTTTAAGATGTGGGTATTTTTGGCTTTAAGATTTGGGTAGTCTATAAATATACACAATTATGCATAATTTCTCTGGATTCCTTATATCTTGCTGGTTCCTTACTTTTAAATATTTCAGTTTATCCTCAGTAGATTATTAGAAAAGCAGTGTGGTGCATAATTATCAGTGCTCTCCTGCTCAAGCAAGCCGCAGTTACCACTCTCGTGCTTACATAATTTAGATCAAATAATTTCTCTCTATTCACTATTTTGCCATTTTATATCCTTTACATACTGATTTCTTTCTTTCACTGTTTATTCTCCTATATGTCCCATCTGACTTGACCACCTATTTCTGAATCTCTTTCTCTTATGGGGCAGCAGAACTTTTGATCTAAGTATTTTTAGCTTTTTCTATTCCTCACTGTTTATCTCATTACTCGCCAGTGTCAAAGTGGGGTGCCTGAGGCCCATTGGGGCTGTCATCTCAGAGGCTCCCCACTCCAGTTATGAATCTTCCACCCCAAGGAAGACACTGTGGTGCTGCACTTACTTGATTAGCTGGGCCCCCTGCTGTCAGTGAGAGCAAGGGCACGAGCTTCTGTTCCTGCATGTTTCCATACTGCTCTTTTTCTTGCTGAAGGCTAAGTCCTGGTAGAGCCCCATAGGTATTGGATGGGTGATGTTTAAACTTCCCCTCCAGCCCATCCACCCAGGACTTAACATTTCCTCCTGAACCAGGAAAGAACATGCATACATTAGCCCTTTCTTCTGAAGTCTGCAGCTCAGTGACAGCAGGGGGGCCTGGCCAATCAGGTAAGTGCAGCAGGGTCAGGGCCCCCTAACACCTAAAAACCCACTAGACCTGGGACCGTGTTCCCCCCCGATGGCAGCCTTGGGCCCACAAAAGCTGGGGCCTCCGTGTTTTTTCCTGATGTTCTGTCGGCCCAGTCCAACACCGTTACTCGCTTGATCAATTTAGCAACTTAAACAGACAATAAAAGAGTTTGATTGTTTATAAATCCTTATGAGTTGATTTAGATTGTAAGCACTTGTTGGCAGGGCTCTCATTACCTGCTGTACCTATTTGTCTTTATGCCAGTTATTATGTACCCTTATGTACAGTGCTGTGTACATGGGCATCTGCAGAAACTTCTCCAGGTGGGGGCAAAGGCTTTAAGCAAAACCAACCTGTTTTTCTAGACTAAAGGTGGCCGCACACGAGGCGATTTGCGATCTTTCTTGCGACCATTGGTTGCACAAAAGATTGTTCAATCCGCCACTAACCGTTCAGGGCTGAAACGGCAGATAAGGAGGTAGAAACAATAGGATTTCTACCTCCTTCTGCCGATTCAGCCCTGAAGGCAGATTTTGCTCAGTTTATTGTCAAAGCCCATAAAGGCACTCATGCTTACATGTATAACTAGGGAGGCTGTGTAAGCCGAGAATATAAGTCATTAAAATCTGCCACATGCAGTGCTGCGGAAATTTTTTGACCATGTGCACTCTGTGAGCACGCCCCTAAACATCACACCCATTTTACCTAAACATACTCCAGACGTGCCAGTATAATTATTGAATACAACGAGTGCACCACATGGCACTCTCAGAGTTGCTTGTAGGTGAATCGTACAAAAAGTATCCATCATGACTTTAAGCGGTAACACCCACTTTTTCCTCTTATAAAAAACCAGGGTACAGAGAAAAATAGATACACACATTAATACAATATCTCAGTATAATAGATACTTGTCTCAAGTCCTAATGTAGCTTACTTCCAATGTGATATCCCCTAGGGCACTGCAAAAAGCTCCTGTTAGTTACCATAGCAGATATATGCCATGTGCTGCAGTAGTATATAGTTGGCATCAGAGCTCAGGGGAGTTTCAATACACACTAGGGCAAGATTTGTTTTTGCTTCCTGTCCCAGGCCAATACATGCTAGTAAGTTAAATGTGTGAATTAGTATACCCAGAGCAGGGAAATAGTAACCACCACTTTGAGCCTATGGGACTGACTTTTCTGGGAAGGGCTCTGTAATCTGTTGGTGCTATTAAAAAAAAAAAAAAAAAAAGAACCCGATGATTAAACCCGATTTAGGACTCCTACATAGTTACATTTTATATTTTTTTTTCTCTAGTCATTCACTCTAACACTTTTCTCTAGAGGTTCACTCTGACTCTCTTACCCACGTATTGTGAATCTATATTAAAAAAATAAAATTTCTGCACCTATTGAACCCAACCTCCCACCTATTGAACCCAACCCTCAGTTTAAGGGCTCACTGTTCACTCTGTTGCTAACATAGGTTGTCCTTTGCTCTCCTTAGATCTGAGCCAGCACCAGACCAGTGCCAACATGTAATCTTCAATTTTCCTCACTCTGATCCAGCACATTTGCATAATCCACATAATCACCGTAGTTTTAATTGCCCACCACTCTGCAGAAAGATCATGTGGTTAAGTGGTAAATCATAATTAGATAAATAATTGGTTTGGCCACAGCAAGCTGGTTTGTTATACATTCCATCTGCTGGCTATTTTTTCCTGCATCCATCTCTCTCAGATTTGAGGGATCCTGTATTCTTATATAGACAGTTAATTTCTCTGCAATACACACTATTTTGCCAGCACATAGAATGGATCACCCTATTTTATGTATGTTACTGTTTTCACACACTTATTTGATAAAAAAAATCAGATATTTTCTGTCATTGGGCAACATTTTATTTTTGAATACAACTCCCCCCCCCCCCTTTAAATTACCTTCACTACAAAAAGCCATTTACACTTACAAGGTATGCTTACAGAAATGCACAATCATTCAATCATGGTACACAAATATGCATAACAAAGCTTGCCATAATAGAAATTTCTAGTTATTTGGGCAACACTTTTCTCAAATAAGCCTTCATATCTTTCTTATCTACAAATACCAAAATAAAGTATGCAGTACTGTAGCACTGACATAACCTGTGTACATCTTAGGTGTTAGTACTTTATGTACAAGATAGACTTTCCTCCCTCTCGCTGCTGTACTTCTGCTTCTATACAATGAATTGATGTGGTTGGTGGCTGCCTAATGGCTGTATTGGTTTTATGAGAAGGGTACTGTGGGTAGTGTGGTATATCCTATCTGCCAGGTAATATGGGTAGTCCCCATCTCCTTGTATGCCAGTGAGCTCCAAATGAGCTCTTATTATTTAGCTTGTTGTGATTTGCCAGTTCAGCGATCCATGGCCGAGTGATCGATGAAAGGGACGATAGAATTTGAATGGGCTAATGGGGTGCTCGCTGCCTCTGTTATGCTGTGATTGACTGCTAAGGCCTTTTGACTGTAGCCTGAAAAGACCAGACAGAGAGGGCAAAGATTCTTCTTCTGTCTTATTACTTCCATGCACTGTTTATAAGGTTTTTCTGTTTATCAGGCATCCAGCCCCCTTACCTCCCACCTCGTCTGTCGCTTGTTTCTCTCCTTTGCACATGTAATCTTCTTTCTGTGCTCCTTATTATATTTATCGTATAGACATCTGCACAGCCAGATTAAAAGCATGGAAATGGTTATATACTTTAGAGTAAAACTTGGATTTTTTTGTGAACATCGGTATTCCAATTTCCAAATACAGATATAGAGATCACTTTGTAGCAAACAAAATGCAGATCCAAGTGACCATTACAATGATGGAACGTATAAGGTTTTGAGACATACATTAGTAAATAATATTTTATGAAGTGACATAACATCCCTATATTTACAATAGGGGGTATAATTATTCCCTATTTATTACTTTTCTGTTAATATTACACCTATTTATACTATTCCTGTGCCCAAGCAATCTCTGCTATCTCTGTTGTTGCTCCCTGCTGTTTCATACATATTGTGGTGTTTAATGAACTGCTCTATGAGTGATGGCATGGACACTGTTCCTGTTCCAGTTGTACCCCTGGAGCAGTAGAGGCATGGAGCATTTATTAAGAAAGCTGTGGTCACTTTTTTGCATACTAAAATTTGCTTTGGATTTGTTATCTAAGGGATGCTCTCATATGTGCAGTTGGTTTATCTTTATGTTCCTCATTTATAATGCTAATTGCATTTGTTGTTTTCACCAACATTTGCATGTCAGAGGCAACTCCCATTGCTTTTATTATAACATCAGGAAGCAGGCAGGATAGTTGCTTTTACCTTCCTTTACCAAGTAATTTCTGGGTGATGTAATAACAATTACAAAGTTTGCACCTGGTCTAGGAACCCATAGCAACCAATCATGTTTGCTTTAAAATCGGTAACCAGTAAATGCTTATTGGTTACACTGAGACTTTTACTACATTTTCCCCTTGTGGCATATCGTCTGGCACCCACTTGTCTTTCAAAGTATGATGAAATCTTTGTAGCCCTAATTTTTGGTATAAGTTTTTTTTTTCTGAAGGTTTGTGTAAATGCACTTATTCAAAACAGCAGCAGTAACTTAAGCTGACCATACATGGGCTAATAAAAGGTGCCAATTCGGCTCTTCTGGACAGATTTGGCAGCTTATTGGCCCATGTTTGGGGTCCAATGCGCCTGCCAAATTTGAGTCCGGCAGGATTGATCTTCCCTTCCAATGAGGCATGTTGATGTGGTCCTCATTCGACAGTCACTGTAGACTTCTCTACATGATGTAATTGTTGGCCCACTGTATGGGTGGGCAAATCAGGCTCAAAGCCACTATCTGGTAGTGTATGGTCAGCTTTACAGCAGTTGATCAGAATTGCTTTACCTTTGTCTTACTGCAGTTTCTATTGGTTACTGCTCTGCACTGAAAATGACACCTGTTTGTATTAATTTCCCTTAGTCCCCCATGTGCAATGCATTTTCATGAAAACATGTATTTTCCTTGGAGACTGTGTAACAAGACCCTGTAAAAAGGCTGTGTAACAAAGCTGGGAGTCGTAGTGGCCCAAAGTAGCTTGGGATTCAACACCAAATTGTCTGAAATCCACCCCCCCCCCCTCCCATTGCCTGCCATGGCAATTACCTAAAAGCAGCACCTCCTAACCTACTAAAAATCATGGGTACTAAAGCGCCCCAAATTACCCTATCTATAACCTCCATTAGTATTTGTTGGAAATATGGTGACTTAAATAAGGTAGGTATAAAGTGCAAGAGATCAAGCAGAAAACGTTATGGCAAAAAACAAGCCAAGTAAAATATGGGTTAAGCTCTTTACACTGCAAGGTGTTAATAGCTGTGCAAGAGGCAGAAGCACCAACATTTCTCCCCATTTCCTTTGCACGAGGTTTAGCACCTTATAAATTGTGGGCTTGTCTTACTTTCTGTTTAGCTGTATCTGTTTTACTATTTTGACCGTATTGGTGTGCGCAAAATAAAATGATAAATTCCATATCAACATGAACAACGCTGTGTCTTCATAGACGGAGTGCTTGTCTCGCAAAAGAGCTGCAGGTCTGCACTGGCTGCTCTCGCTGCTCCATTCAAGGAAACCTCTCCAATGGCTGCCAATTAGAACTGAAACTGCCTTCTAACCAGCTGTTAACCAATCCAAAAGGATCATGCAGCTGTTTGTAGGTTAGCTTTAAGCAGCATGAGCAGGAAAAAGTGCAAAAGCAAACCAACTCTGGTAGTGATAAATGTGCTTTCTAATTATTATTCTCATTATTCTCATTTTGGTGCAGCTTTCATTTCTCTCTCTGAGAATTCACTAAAATCTTGTTAGGTAATGTAAAAAGACATATGGTTAAAACTTGTATGTAGGAGGAAGTAGGCTTGTTTATATTAAAATTGTTGCCCAGACTGGATTCTCTACAGCTGCTTAAAGAAATATTGACACATTCCAGGTTTTAATAGGTCACTTTGCCTATGTCAGCCTATGCCCAGAGCTAATCTTCTCTTGCAAATATGCCATGGAACTGCTTCCATCCAGCACAAAGTTACTGATCTGAGCTGGTCACTGACACAGCTTCAAGCAGTCTTAGAAGTGATATCGAGTTTAGGAGGCTTTTAAAAATTGAGTCCCAGATTATTGGGATTATCTTTTACCAATGTGGTGAAATATCTGGCTGATTCGAATGTTTGGGCTATAGGCACAATGCATTAGCTCACTGATGCAGTTCTCACCCCAATGGATTGACATTGACAGGCCCATCGGAGGGCCTCATACATGGGCAGATAAACTGCCAACTTGCCATCTTAAATCTGCCTGTGTTTGGTCACCCTAAAGGCCATAGGTGGTGTATAGGAGCCGTCGGATGGAGGACCGCAGATTTTTTTAAATTTTAATTTTGAAATTTCACATGGGGCTAGTGCAAGATAGCATCTCCCAGTAGATATCAGAATAGCACTCAATAGAAAGATATCCAAGTCCAGCTTGGGACTCCTCCAGTTACATGGGAGTAGGAGAAACAATACGTTACCTGAAAGCAGTTCTGATGTGTAGCACTGGCTCCTTGTGAAAGCTCAGTCAGGCACAATGCACTGAGATGGCGCCTACACACCAATATTACAGCTAAATAAATACATTTGTTGGTCAAGAATAAAATGTTAAATAGTAGAATGAATTATTTGCTATGTAAACAGTGTAATTTAGAAATAAAATGTACACCATCAAAATCATGATATTATTCCTTTAAGACTGCTCTCTTGAAACAGTTTGTGATGGAAGAGTTGCAGAATTATCCAATCTGGACCGTTTTGAGACCTTAGTGGGAAGAGTAAGCATTTAGGTTTAAAAAAAATCCAGAACTGGATCATTATTACCCTGATGACATCTGTGTGGTTGGTAGCAGCAATTCCTTCTAACAATGTATCATAGTTAATATGTGTGGGGTACCAGTGGATAAACTTTGAAGGAACTGATTGAATATGGCAGGACATAACATATACAAAGACATATTAATTATATGGTTTTAATTAAAAAATACAGATGCGCTAGATTTTCTACTGTCTACAGTATTGCAGTTACAGTAAGCCTTCATTATAACTGTAACCCTATTAACTTATTTTTGCGACCCTTAGGGCTGAAAGTTTTAAGAGGATTGCTCTTTGCAAAGGGGTGATGCTCAGCTGGGAACAAAAAGGTTAAGTGCCTGTGTGCGTATGTATGCTTAGTGTAAACACGGCGCATTTTGTACAGGCTTATGGCTGCAGTCTGTCTTCAGCTAAACCTAAAGCCATATCCTTACACAGGGTGTGAATAGGGGCCGTCATCATGTAATCCCTAGCTTATGGCACAGTCCGTGGCTTTCCATCTCCCACAGACAATGCCAGATCCGTGTTTACCTTGCAGAGTATCTCCCACACCCACTAGATAAATACGGGCAGACGCATCGCGGGTTTCGTGAGCCACAGAATGTCTTTTGGGTGCTGTAAAAATTAGCACATCTCGCCAGCAGCAGCGCCCTCCTCCCTCCTCTTTCTGAAGCAGTCCTGTGGTATATTAACAGTTTCGCTGCTCATTTGTAGTACAATAGAATGATCAGCACAGTGCACTGAGTGGCAAATTAATACTGGGCGCTGTGCGGAACACTGTGCTGCTAGGGAAACTGCAGGCAAAGCGGTAACCCTATGATTCACAGAGTAGTGCTTGTACTGTAGCTGAGTGATGTGCCCATGAGGCCTCTCTCTGTGTCTGACATGGGGATGTGGTACAGTAAGGCAGTATTTGTTGTGTTTCAGCAGAATCAATGCGTTTTCATTATGCATGCAAATAAACACAGCATAGGGACTTATTCACAAACATCTCGGCAAATAAGGCAATTTATCATGCTTTGTTGTTAAATTGTCATTCTGGGGCACCAACTTTATCAACATTTGCAATTGGCCCTCTGTAGTCAGCAATGGTAATTGCCCTGCCCCTGCTCCAGGTCAGGCTTTAATTGCTTGCTAAGCGTTCCTTTCTGACTTTTTGTGTCTGAGAGTACAGATGCATTAGTAGAAACAGGATACGTTCTTCCTTGCGCTTCTTGTGGTGGAAACAGAGGAACACAGTGCAGGGAAACGCAGAAAGGCACGCTTGTGAGTACAATCCCTAACAGTCACTGATGGGTACTTTTCAGCAACCGTGGGTCAGTGATATTAGTGTGCGAGTGTATGGAGGGGCAATAGCTTTTTTTTTTTTTTTTTGAGCTGTGGGCAGAAAAACATTTATATGACAGACACAACTAATCTCCCCAAAATGCCACCCCACCGGCTGGAGTGTAAATTGCCAGTGGGATGGCATACGCGGTGCCGCAATTTGCCGAAGTCACGGAAGTTTCCTCTCAAGGCAACTTCTGCGACTTCTGCAAATCGCGCAGCCGCGTATGCCATCCCACCGGCGATTTACATTCTAGCTGGTGGGATGGCATTTCGAGGAGATTAGTCGTGCGGCGACTAATCTCCCCATGTGTCACAGCCCCAAATGCAGGTACTCAATACAGAGGCTTCTGTCTTTGCTTAAATATATGCAAATGCAGGTTTGCTTATGTTTTCCTAGGTGCAGAGCAATATGCAAATACTAAACAGTGTGTGTGTGTGTGTGTAGTGGGGCAGGTAGCCAACCTCAGCTGTTTATAAGTAACAATAAAGAAATAGCACACACGTAACCCCTTCCATTTTTAAAATGTACTGCAGCTTACTTCTGCCTAGGGAGTATATTAGCCTCTTTGGAAGCTAGAAGGTTAAAAAGTTTAGTAACCTGTGGCAAATGGCCTTCCACCGGCAACTTCTATTGTTGCTGGCAGAAAGCCTTTTTGGAGCGGTTAGTTGCCCACAATAGCAGAGATCTATTGTGGGTGACTAACTAGCTCTGTGAGCTCTTACCCTTAAGGTCCCCATACACGGGCCGACTATAGCTGCCGATATCGGCAGCTAATTGGCCCGTGTATGGGCAGAACAGAGATGCCTGGCCGACCGATATCTGGCCTGAAATTTGCCAGATCTTGATCGGCCAGGTTAGAAAATCCGGTCGGATCGGGGACCGCATCGGCTTGTTGATGCGGTCCCTGAACCGACTGCCCCATAAGCAAATGGCTTTCCACCGGCAACTTCTATTGTTGCTGGCAGAAAGCCTTTTTGGAGCGGTTAGTTGCCCGCAATAGCAGAGATCTATTGTGGGTGACTAACTAGCTCTGTGGGCTCTTACCCTTAAGGTCCCCATACACGGGCCGACTATAGCTGCCGATATCGGTCCCTTGGACCGATTCGGCAGCTAATTGGCCCGTGTATGGGCAGAACAGAGCTGCCTGGCCGACCGATATCTGGCCTGAAATTGGCCAGATCTTGATCGGCCAGGTTAGAAAATCCGGTCGGATCGGGGACCGCATCGGCTTGTTGATGCGGTCCCTAAACCGACTGCCCCATAAGCTCAAATGTAATCAGATCGTTTGGCCCCAGGGCCAAACGATCGGATTATTTTTTTTTTAAGTCCCTTGCTACCCGATATCGCCCACCCGTAGGTGGGGATATCGGTTGAAGATCCGCTCGCTTGGCGATATCGCCAAGTGAGTGGATCTTATAGTGTATGGGCACCTGTGTTAGTCCCACACCTGCTCTGGCACAGAGAGATTCTCTTTGACCACTCTTATGAGTTTACTCAAAATGGAATGCACCTTTTGTAAATGTCAGACACTAAATTATAGATAGGCCAAAGAAGGGTAGGGCCTATATAATATGAAAGTACAGTATCAGGAACAGGGGTGGCTTATTCTGTATTGCATAAATGGTATAGCCCTGGGACAACAGCTTAGCATATGCCAGCATGTAATTAATGCTTTGTAGCCATACATCTTTATGCTTTTTGGAAATTCATTCAACAGTGAAGAGGTTAATTTTGTTGTCCATTGATCATACTGGAAAGTGCCTTGTTAACACACCCTGGTGTGATAACCTTGTGAGACCTCAAAATATTTCACTGGGAGTTATCACAAGAGTTAAGAGCCAAACCAAACACTGGTAAATGTGCACAGAACTGTGTCATTCTCTGCAGTTTCCACTCAACCACTACTGATGTGTAAGAGGTTTAACTATCCTATTCACATAGCTTATTTACCATTAAGTCAATTTAAATGATATTAAAATAGCTGTTTTATGCTTATATTTGCACTTTTATAGGAAGTGCCTGTAGATGACACAGGAAATCGCACAATAGGTACTGTTTTAGTAGTAGCAGTGATAGCCATGAACGCAAAATTCTTATTGGCTGACATTGCTTACTGCTTGCAGGTAAAACTGTGCCTGTTTGTGGTCTAGTAATGCAAGGCAGTGGGCGCTTTGCAAAATTAGAATTAGAGGCAAAAATATGATTTTATGGGTTTATATTTACAAATATAAAAATGCAGAAATTGAATGTTTGGCTCATGCAATACACTCTGTATATACATATATTTCTTATTTTTTATGTAAAATTTCTTGGACTAAAGCAATTTCTGAATCTGCAACGCCAGCAAAATAAAATCAGTTCTCCAAAATTCCAGATTTGTATAAAAACAGTAAAACAGAAAAGATCCCTTATCTGGAAAAACCCAGGTTGCGAGCATTCTGGATAACAGGTACTAGGTAAATAGGTAAAAAAATTTGTAAATATTGCAACTATACAGGCATATAAAAGGCATGGAGATAATGGCATATATGCAGGCAGTGTTTCTGCCATTGTGTAATGCAGGGCAGATGATACTGGCTCTTATCCTGACACCAGAATAGTACCATGATGAAACTGGGCCTTTTCCAATTAGAGTTCAGCTACCCTTGTATGTATATACATACTTGTGCTTTTCCCTTTTCTCACTTACTTGCCCTGTGACCGTATATACTCGAGTATAAGCCGATCCGAATATAAAACCTTATTTTACCTAAGAAAACTGGAAAAACGTATTGACTCGAGTATAAGCCTAGGGTGGGAAATACAGCAGCTACTGCCAGGCTTAAAGACAATTTAAAATCGCTAAAATAAAACATAGTTTTTAAGTGTGCAATAATCAGTTAAACATCTTTACCCTGTTTTTATTTCATTTATTTGTCCCCAAAAAACTTAAATTGTATTAAAACACACCTTCAGGGAGCTTCTCTCTCTTTAACCTCTGATGGCAACTGAACAGTGGGCATGTATTTTCTGTGCTGCAATGTAACTTCTGCACTTGATTTTTCAGTGTGCAATAATCAGTTAAACATCTTATCAGCATTTTTATTTCATTTATTTGTCCTCCAAAAAAATAAAATCGCATTAAAACACACCTTCAGAGAGCTTCTCTCTCTTCAAACTCTGCTGGCAACTGAACAGTGGGCGTGTATTTTCTGTGCTGCGATCTCACTTTCTGCACTTGATTGACAGCTGCAGAGCAGCCAGGAACAGATCCTGATAGCTGTCTACACTATGCGCGTTCACTTGCAATCGGTACAGGGTCCTGGGAGGTATTAACCAGGTACATGGGTTGGCGGGGCATCGGGAATCGTATATATACTCGAGTATAAGCCGAGGGTGATTTTTCAGCATATTTTGGGTGCTTATACTCGAGTATATACGGTACTTGCACTTAAAACAAAATGACTGAGTGCTGCACTGAATTCATAGACCTCCAAGCCATTTCTATATCGGTAGAGTAAGCTATCTATAAAAGAAGATTACCCCAAATTCCCTTCAAATCTCTCCAGATTTCTTTGGCTACATTTTAACCCAGGCCAGTGAAAAATGGGCAGAGGGAGAGGTCCTGCTACCCGCCAGCATGATTCATGCAGAGACGCTCCCCTCCCATCCTGCTAGGGCAATAAATAGTGATTTTGCCATCTGCACACTTCGGAGCACAGACTTCTGATAATTGATGTCAGACATCTCCCTCTCTGGCCATATTTTACAAGGTAGCATGAGTTGCCAGAAACTCCATTATTCTGAAAATCATAAAATGGTAAAAAAAAATGAATACAGGGTGTTCAAATATGAACTGGCAACGGGATGTTTCACCCTCTGCAAATGGTACTTTAACTGTTGAACTGCCACACTATAATTGGTGGGGTAGAGCCCAAGTACAAAATACATGGCTAATAAGGAGCAAAGGCCTTTGGTTATTGTAGATGTTAGTCTGGGGAAAATTTGATACATTAACCTGTTTTACTGTAGATAAAAAGTATGGTATAGAAATGGTGCTTCTGGCCATTTCCAGCTCTGTTATTTAGAAAGTTGATCTGCCGGGCTTGGTACAATTTTCCATTCTTTTATAAGCCCCTAACAGCTCAGAGGGATTTCTCTTTTGTTGGACAGGACAATATTTGGAACACAGTGCAAATGAGGCACAGATGTTGTGAGACTGGATATAAGAGCAGAGTCTGGAACCTTTGTATAAAAAAAAATATCTGGGTGCCTTTTCCTGCTTCAGCGTACGTAATAAATCAATGCCATGTAATGCATACATCTTCTTACCCCTTCTATGAAAGCTTTAATCGACAGGTGAAGCCTGCCGCTGTGCCATATGTGCCTCAGTTGCCAGAACCTGGCCACTAAATCTACAGCATTTGCTCAAATATGGTTTCTGCTGTAGCCTGATAGCAATCTAATCCTGGTAATGATAGTGCAAAAGACATCCTTCTCTGCCCCATTCTTTTCCTTTCCTTTGGCAGAAGAGCGTGTGCTTTTAGACAGCATGTACCTAATGTCAGGGGAAATGATGGAGTGCCACTTGTCTAGCAGCGTAAGTACTACTGTGCGGTGGATATATCAGGAAATGTGTTTTGTGGTGGGAAGTGGATATATATAACAGGATCTTATACAGGTTCCAACTTATGAGAAAGACATTGGATTGTCAGGAAGGCAATACTGGTTGTATTCATGGATTTCATATGTATGATAGATTAGATCTAAGCCATAAGGGTTTTATAGTTGGCTGTTCCTTTGGCATGCAAAAGCACAAGAAAACCCCCTCATCAGGGAGTTTTACTAAAATGCATTGTGTACAATTAAAAGCATAAATAAAGCTACTATTTGCTGCCATCCAGTGGCTACTGGTAAATATGACTTGTTATTTCTTGCGCTGCCAAGGAGACTTTTTTTTGTTTGCAGTATTGTGCAATTCCCTTGTAAGGATGGCCCCTGTAGGCATTACATATCAATGACCACCAGTGGATGTTGAGTTTTGTAGTTTAATGGCAACGACTGGACAATCACCTTGTGTCTCAACCCTTTCTCCTTGTAGATTGTAAGCTCTTTTGGGCAGGGCCCTCTTCACCTCTTGTATCGGTTATTAATTGCTTTATATGTTACTCTGTATGTCCAATGTATGTAACCCACTTTTAGTACAGCGTTGCGGAATATGTTGGCACTTTATAAATAAATGTTAATGTAATGTAATAAGTGATTGGGTCATAGCTGTTTGCCTGTCCATGTTTGATAAAATTAGATGGAACTGGGAATGCATAAAAAAAAAACTAGGTGTGGGGGTAAAGAGTTTTCTTTCTTAAGATATTTCTTTATGAATATCTTAAGAAAGATATAGATAGAAAAGAAGGAATTTGTTGAGGAAATGTGGGGTATGTGCAGCAATTAATGTGGCTTGTTAATGTTCCATTAATTTATGGGACATAAATGATGGATGGTACTACTTAAATGGTATTGAATTTTATGTGTTAGCATTTGTGTTTGACTTTTCTCAGGAAAAGTTAAGATTTTTTAAGTATCACTTCTCCACAGAAGGTATGACCACCCACCTGAGAATAGAATTAATTTGGAGTTATCACCCAAAAACACAAACAAGAGAGTTTTTCCACCATAATTGTACTTGTATGTCAGACTACAAGTGTTCAGAGTACCTAAGTTCTTACTTTCCGTTAGTAGGCTTGTCATTCTAACAACACACCAAACAATTCCAGGTACTAGTATAGATAAAGTAAGAATGTATGTAGGAAGGTGCTCAGTGTGGATTTCCTCCTGCTTAAAGATACAAAGGTAGTAGAAAACAATTAGAGTAAACCCCTCTCCACAAAGCAAATGTGCTAAAAGGTACAGCAATTGATTTTCTTGAAATTTTTGCGGTATACATAAGTCCTAGAGGCTATAGCTTGTGATGTTTGGATCACCACTACTGGTTGCAGGCAAAATGCCTCCGTTAGCCCTCTATTAACTTGAATGGGAAGTGATGTGTCGCATGGTAAATAGTGGTATTTTGATGGTCACCACAAGCAGGCCCTGGCTGGCAGTCTGTAGAATATGGCAAATGGCAGAGAGGCTGCAGTAAAATGCCATAGACACTCACTTTATTAGGCTGGTGGGGGGCTGTTTGGGTCTCTGTGTACTTGAAATGCCATGGCCTGTTTTGAATCCCAGGCTGGGTCTGATCACAAGCAGAGGGAATTAAAACACTGCCTGTGCCAAGCCCTTACTGAAAGAGATTGTATTTGAGCTGGACAGCTCTATGGTCTGTGGCACAGGTACAATTTTGCTAATAATTCTCTCAACAATTGATGCACACATATCCAAGGCCATAAAAGCACTACCAAGAGCTACTCACAAAGGCAGGCTGGGCAATTCTTACGTGCAAGGTACACTTACAGTTTAATAATGATTGCAGTTCATTTGCTCATGGAGTGAGGCATTTCAGTAATTTTTGTGTTTAGCATTTTGCCCTATTGCCATGCAATCTTATAAGAGAACAGGCAATCTCTCCAGGCAGAGAATCCTATCCACAAATGCTTGGACTGCTGCTGATAGAAGGTTAAAGGGGCCTTAACACCTCTGCTACTTTCTGTGCAGTCCTAGTGGTACCACTCTTAATCCACATGTTGCTACTAAATCCAACACAATCCGATTTCTGAGCAGTTTGGTACTACATAGGAATTGGCCCTTATGTATCCCTGCTTCAGGGACGGGCTGTTTTCCATGTTCCTTTTTAGCTAGGAACCTCTTGTTTATTCCTTTAGGATACAAAATGGAAAGAGCAGTTTCCACAGAAAAGCTTAATCAATTTGCAGTGATTTCCAGCAAGCTCCCCAGCAACTGCACATCAGCCTGGAGCATGCCAAGCGGTGCTGACAGACCACACAGGACAAACACTGCTCTCAGTGCTGCCTCTTTATCCTGTTTTGACCCTGGCAGTGATGCAGCAGAAAGGGTTAAAAGAAGCTGTTTGAAGCCTAATGACTGCTGAGAGAGTTTGTGTATGCTAGCAGCTGAAATCTGATCCCTTTTGTCAGTCTGTTATGGCCACAGGTTTGGCTGAGGGCGGCTTGGTGGTGGGGGAGAGGAGAGGTTGTGCCTTGGGAGCATTTACAATGGGTGTGTGCAAAGCAGCAGGTGTTTGTGGGCTATGAGCCGCCTGGAGGCTCCACCTCTTCTCTGGGTCATCTGTGTTGGGAACTCCGGAGCCAGATAAGCTTTAGGAGACAGGCACATGTGGCTGCCAATGTATTGTGGGATGTAACATGCAAGCTTTCCCTCTGACATGAAAGGTGGGTAATTTTTTTTTTATATTGAGCTGCTTGTATCTTATGGGAAGTGTCTGCAAGTAAGCTGTGTTCTGTGGGGTGGGGGGTTGCTTTTGTTTTGCTTTTGATTGACTGAGTGTGAGCAAGAGAGAAACCCCCTAGTCGGACACTACTGAACTTTTTGCTTCTGTGCTTGTTAACCTTAGCCTAGTACTGGTAATGTGGGCATTATATACCATGAGATTAGTGGGGCAGCCGTCACTAGGAAGCCCTTTCTGCTATTCTGTGTGGCCTATTTATGTAGTACATGGCATAATATGGGTTTTGTTATTCATTGCCTGGCTTTTTCCTTTATAGCTCAGGATCCTCTGCGATTGCAAAATCAAAGCACTCGTTAGCGGCGGGGGTAGAAAATGCCTCTAAATGTAGACAGTGGGACTGTGCTAGATATTTACTGGTGCCCTCCTTGGTTTTGTTAAAATATTGCTGGGAGTTGTAGTCTTGTAAGAACTGGAAGGTAGCAGATTGAACAGGCCTATGCTAGCAAACAAGGCTAACACAGGACTTCAAATGTCCATAATATACATGATCATTAACCCATTAATTGCCAGTGTATATAAATGTAGTAAGGTAGGAGGAGTCCAGTTATTCAAGTACCTTTAACCTTTTTGATTACAGAGGTATATTATGCAACAAAGCTGGGGACCCTATACTATTGCTATGATCACATATTACTGAGGACTTACTGGTACCAGACAATTTTTTAGAAAGGCAATGCCTGGGCTATATCTACTGCAAATGAAATCAGGAACAGTCAGTGGCTGGCTGTGGGGATCTTTTGCTTCTGATGCATAAATGCTTCTTTAGCTTTTTGGCAAGGAACAGTAATGGCCTTAACTGCAGCTTCAAGGAGTTGTTATGGGTCCCATGTGAGCAGTAGAGCTGGGACTGCACATCCTGTGTCTCAGGGGTTGGATATGCCTAGGCCAATAGTCTGTAGGTGTTGCTAGCATCTCTTTAGTTCCCATGGTACAGAAAATCAGTTCCTCATATTCCAGTAACTGGATACATTTTATAAACTCTTTAAGTGCCGAGATACTGTTTGCCTGACATGTAAAAGCAGTAAGTGGATATTAAAGGGAAAACATACCATCAGTATAAGCATGGTTAATTTCTGATATAGTTTCCCAAAATGAATTATAAGGAGTTCTGAGCAAACAAACGTTTGTGTGGGTGGGTGTGGGGTGTTTCCATTGAATCTAAACAGCCACCATAAACACCAACTGCAGAAGCCAAAGTGTGTCTCAACTTAGCAATATGGCAGCTCCCCTTATTGTATTAGCAACTTGTACCTTGAGTCTTTGACATTATAAGAAGTGAAAAGCTAGCTAAATTTCCCAGTGTTCAGGAGAAAATTGGATAAGCTGGACTTGGGCAACCAGCAAGCCTGGAACATGCTGCTGCTGACATCATGGCAAGGCTGTTTACTGCCTTACTGTATATGTTGCAGTGCTGTACTTGTTATCAGATGTCCTTTTAATTGGCATATTGAATAATGGGCTGGCGTAGAGGTATATACCAGGATGACTGTTCAGTGTTCCTGTTTGGAGGCACTTATACAGCTCCTTGATACCCCGTGTTTCATGGTTTATAAATTCTTGAGCACAAGTTGTTTATACAAAATAAACTATTGACTGAGCCACCAGAGCGTGATGTGGAAGATTTATACACATGCTAGGTCAGAGCCAGCACTGGCATGCATAGTTCAGGGTCAAAAGTGACTGTAGCACCTTCAGGAAGGGATTCCACTTAGCAGTGTGACAGCTTTGCCATAGACTGATCTTCAGGATCCCTTGTTTTAGTATTTCAGTTAGATTAGGTTAATAGCCAAAGTTGCTTTACGTTGCTAAATGTACAGCAATGTGCATTTCTGATCTCTTTAGTAAGTTTCTATAGTCTGTGAAGTAGGAAGGTCTAGTGTGTTGTGTGCACAGGGCATTAACATTTGGTATAACTACATTTATAAGTATGAGTAGCATGCTTCTTATCATTAGAATATCACTTTCCTATTGGTCATAGATTGTTCTGCCCTCCTCAGATTCCCATTATTGTAAAATACTTTCTATTAGATTTGATGTTGTTCTAAATATTTTCAATTTGTAAAAAAAAGTTTATTTTCAAAATACCCTTAAGTTGTTTTCTTTCCCTTGCTGAGCTTTCTCGCTTACTCTGCTAAACTCTTGGTAAATCCTGTTGGTCATGATCAGGCTGATCCAATGATGAGCCATGGGATAATATACACAAATGGCCAAATTTTGAACCTGTACAGTTGGCCTGTGACCCAAACAAGCAGGTGTGAGCAGAAGTGAGAGCTAACAGGACCCCCTCTCACTTTAGTGTCATCCCACTCCTTATCTACAGGCCAAGAGGAAGATGGAATTTTCTGTCTAGACAGACTGCAATTTGATCGAGTTGAAGGTGGTCTGCCTTCAATAATGGCATCTATGCACAGATGGGTACAGAGTAAGGTTAAAAGAGGCCAAGCTGCCCAACTAAATCTGTGTGCATGCATGGCCACCTTTAAACAGATTACCCTCACATTCCCCAGCATACTTCCACATGGCTCTTACAGTGCTTCATTAGGGCTCTGGAAGTATAAAAAGTGGGTTATGATGGAATTTACATAACTCTGCTTTAAGCAGGAAAACTGTAAAATGCCTGTAAAATGCAGACTGGTGGCTTGGATGAAAGCATCGGTGACTCCGGGCTATGGTACTCAGCTGCCTTGATTGGTGACTTACATAGATGAGTGTGATCCTAAGCTTTCTTTGTCCAGGTAATTGAGGGCAGGGAGCTAGGACAACCAGTGGCATGGTATAGATATATCAGAAGCTGTGTTTATCTGTGTATCTAGAAAATATCCACTACTGACCTGAAATAATCAATTGTTCTCCCTCCCTGTGTCCTGCCTGCAGGGCACATCTCACATGCCAGAGACCTGCTGTGTCTGTTCTCCTGATCCTATTGTGGAGAAGTTAATTGGAATGTGTGTGACAGAGAGCAGTTCATAAGACCCCCCCCCCTCCCCTTCCAGAGATAAACAGCTACTGCTCCACCTCTCCAGGCTCCTCTGTTTTCCCTTGCATGCCCTAGGGGTAGCTAACCCTCATCTCCCACAGCCACGTTCATTATACAGTCTCTCTCTTCACTTACGGATCTAAACTCCTGAATTTTTAATGCACTCTACATTTATGCATTATAGTTCTGCTTATATAGAACAACTGTATCTCCTAGTGTTAATCAGCCCTGCACCCAATTTTGTGTTTCCT
This sequence comes from Xenopus tropicalis, assembly GCF_000004195.4. Classification (NCBI taxonomy): domain Eukaryota; kingdom Metazoa; phylum Chordata; class Amphibia; order Anura; family Pipidae; genus Xenopus; species Xenopus tropicalis. Next base: position 64,903,255 of record NC_030680.2, on the reverse strand, counting down.
ATTCAGACCCTTCTCTGCATCAAGCTTGACAATCAATTTTGCAGTGCCTGAGGTTCAAACATAATGTGATCTGACAAGGAATTGATACAGGATATAGAACCAGGATATCCTGTATGACATTCTGTTCTGTACACAATGTATCAATACAGTAAATGTGTTTAGTTGTTCTTTAGGTTCAAGAGTTGTTGAATTCAAGCAAAAATGTGTCAGGGGTCTGGCTGAGAATGTGTTAATAGGTTTGAAACATCCATCCATTCCCTTCCTCCCTCCCCCCCCCCCCCCCCAGCCGCTCTAGTGTGCGCTGCTGTCTCTGGGCTAATCAGCACCTCTGTTCTCCAGAGAGTCTCCCTCACCCTTTGCTTGCCCTTATCGCTCTGACAGGTATTGATCTGCACAGATGTCCCTAGTGATGTTGTAGGGCGCCTGCTTTTAACCCCTTCTCTGCAGGGCTAGTGATAAGTAGCAGCAGGTGACCCCTTTTGTTAAATAAGTAGGGTGGCTGCTCTATGGGGTGCAAGTGCCCCTAAATCAGTGGAACATAAGCAATTTATCTCGTACAGATGTACCATGGAATCTCTGTGCATGTTATCTTCAAGTAATGCCTTAGGTCTGGGGATCAGGCAGCCTGAATTGTGTCTGATAGAAACAACCTTTTCTGTAGGATGCAAGATGCAAAAATCCCTATACTGCAAATTGCACTGCACAGGGCAGTACTAAAATGTATTCTTGGGGACAGATTATACATTCAGGTAAATGGAGAGTTAAAGCATACTGTAGGTGCATAAATCTGTGTATGTGGTGTCTTTTCTGTGTTTGTTACAGCTGTCATGTTAAACCTGCTTGCTTCATTTGCCAGCAATAATAATAACCCCTATAGTGGTTAGGGTCAGGCATTCTCTGAGTGGTGCCTATAGACAGTGAAAGGCTTTGACATGCATGAGGCATTGTTCTGTTCAGTTAGCAATGCCTTCTGCATGCTAGATGATACTGCCACCCACACACACCACCTGCTCTACCTGACATAACAGTTTGCAAGGCATAGGATAATCTGGTTGCCATTAAGAAAACTTAGGGCTTACTAGGTGAATCAAGGTATGCAGTCTTGTCCTTATTATTCACCAATCTCCAAACTTGATAGAAGGCTTTACTTAGTCTTTGGTATTTGTTATTTCTTGCTTTAAAAGGGCAAGATTTAAAAAATGAAACTACAGCCACATTCTACTTCCTGATCCCAAAGAGCAAAGGAAAACAAACCAGAAGTAAATAAATCCCCCCCCCCCCCCCCCATTCCCCCAAGGTACAGCCTGTTATCTCTTACTATAAAGAGCAGCTTATCAATGGGTTGCTGCATTGTTTGACTTTGCTCTTTGGGGCCAGGAAGTAGTATGTGGCTTTGGTTTCATTTTCAATTTTTGTTCTTGTTTAGAGCAAGCTATAGAGCAGATATCTGTCCCACACCCCAGGGCCCCTTGTCATTTTTCACGTGGCCAAATGTAAAATGATCAAACCTGTTCACTTTAGCCAAGTCTGTGTGTAAAGTGACATGGTCAAGCAACTGCATAGAAAGCTTTCTGTAAAGGAAACTTGGCTACTTGTAGATTGGCAAATTTGACGTGTCATGTCTAGCTCTTGGTTAGCTCGTGGATGAACAAGCCAACTGTTAAATGTGCAGACAACCACAACTTTTAGCTGAAAACCTGCCATAGGCAGACACTGGGGTCCTAGACCAACCAGCCATCCAGGCCAGGACCGCCAGGTTGTAATGATCATTTCTGCTGCACTTGGAAAGAAGTGATAGATAAGCGGCCAGTGGAGCAGATTGAATTCACCTGCTAGTGGCATCCTTTAGCATGTATGGCCGGTTTTAGAAAAATTAATTGGCAGTAATTGACTCTTCTCAACCCCCTGACTGTCTGGACTCTGCCCAGAGATGCAATATATAAGTGGCAAAGCATTCCAGGTTGAGGAAAGCTTGCTAGAGGCACTCTGCATAATAAGTGCATGTGCTGTCTGCTGTGGCGTCATCTGAGATTCATATGAGAAGTCGGAATAACTAGGGTTTGCTGCCACTGCAGTTTTGGCTGTTCTAATGTGTAAATAATAAATCTTGATCTCGAAATGAACCATGAGCCAACCACTAACGAAAGGTTTCTCTGTGCAATTTGGGGGAAAGTTGCAAATAAAGAGGCAGCTAATCTGAGCAGCTAGATGAACTGCTATAGATGTATAACATTACATTTTAATAGATGTACTTATGTAAATGTATTGAAACCATGACCTGTAACCCATAATGCTTACAGCTTGTACTAGCATACTAACGGGTCACAAGGCATACTGACATATATAATTTTTTTTAACAAAGCATTCCTTAGCAGCATATTTGCTAGAAATGCCATATTTTATATATTAAACTTACTGCACCAGCCTAACTGTTCAGCCTCTCTATAACAGTAGCTTTCAGGCTTTCAGTGTTGTGTACAGGGTAGGGTTGCCACCTCTCCTGCCTGGGAACTGCGGGCATGGAGGGGGGAAGTGATGCCACTGGGGCAGGCTGCTGCCTCATGGGGGCTATGATGCAGCAACTAGTCAATCTTTAAGAATCCTGCTCGGTTTTCCAAATTGGGAAAACCAGACAGGCAGTTTTGACCCCACTGGGGGTCACCATCTTGGACTTCTGCAGTAACACTGCACATGCTCAGTGTGCACAGGGCCTGCTATTTGAAGCAAAGTTTAGGGGTTGTTGCAAATTGTTGATTGCTGATTATCAAATTCTAATTGCACTAATTTCAGAGATGCCATGTAATTAGAATATGAATTAATTACCAATTAGCCTTGTATCATGACATTTATTTTCCATATATGTTATATTGGGAGTTGGTCCCTAGGTTCAATAACTGACAGCAGCACAGAGCGTGTCAGTGAATCAGCAGAATAGAAGATGGGGAGCTACTGGGGCATCATTGGAGGCAGAGACCTTCCCTGATAAATAGCTATGGTTGCCTTGGGCTGGGACAGAAACATAATGTGCAGCATTTCTACCCTTTTTCTATGCAAAGGTTTAGTTCTCTGTTAAATATATTAGTGACTGCCATTATTTACCAGAACTCAAGTTTTCCTTTGTGTTAGAAGTGAAATATTTAGTCTATGTATTATGCCCTGTATGTTTGTACATAAGGCTTATGGCACACAGGGTGTTTTGTTGACCAGAAAACAGCAGTAGCCAAAACGTCCCTGTCAGTGATTCTTAAAGGAGACATATCCTATAAAACTTAACAATGTACCAGTGAATTATACTCCTCTAGATATAGAAGGATTGTGCTAAAAAAAGTAGTGTTTCTGACTGATTTATTGAGAAATTCCATCAAAACCCCACTAGCCCCGCCCATCTGTTCCACTTCCTGCTGGCTGAATTCTCTGGATGAGCTGGGGAGCCGGCGGCCCTCCATACACTGCACTGTAGGATAGGAACCTGATAGGGAACTGAAGCCTGTCTGTGCTTGTGTGAGTGCAGGGCTGTGATTGGCTCCCCCCTCCTACTGTGCTTCTGGCAGGGGCCGTTAGGACACGCCCACTCTTCATTTCACACTGGACAGGGACCTGAGAGGATCTATAGGGAGCTCCAATAAAGGGGCCATTGTTACAGATAGGGTTAATGTTTAGCCCAAAGGGAAACCAGCACCGGATATTAATTATAATTGCCTACAAAACTAGGGTTTTTCCCATTTATCCAAAATGTCTCCTTTAATGCAAACGGAAAGCACCAAGGCTGACTCACATGGAGTGGTAACAGGTGGGCATCATCTTTTTTTAATGCCAGGGTCCCCCTGCTAATGTTTAATGTATGTCTGCAGGGGCGCTTACTATTGGCATAAGGATGGCTACCAGTTTGGAAGTGCTTTGCCTTCTGGGGTTTTTCAACAGATGGCAGAGGTGGACTAACTGATGCGCCACTGGCCTAAATGCAGATATGCTCACTACACCCGATTAGAGGGAAACTACACATTGGGTATTTTGTTTCATGTACTTGTAGCCACAGTCAGTAACCTTATTACCTGCTGAGGCTACTTGACATAAATAGAAAGTGCCTTAGTTAACCCTTCATAAGCACACTATGCCTTGTGACTAGTAATAGGCACAACAAAAGTTAATGCAAGGTTTGCCCATAAATAGTGAATTACCCCTGTATGTGTTAGTCTGCATTTGGTGAAAAGCCAACCAGAGTGCCTCCCAGTGGTGAAAGTTACCAAATCAGTAAGGCTGAGACTTCTGTATGTGGAATCTGGTACAGAAGCCCTCTGCAGTAAAACACACGGTTAGTTGTTATGCAAGTTGTGCTTTGATGCTTTGCTTTTATTTATTTGCTTTTTCAGTGAAGGTGAATATGGCTGTATACACTATAGCTTCTGCTCAGATATGAAAAAGAAAAAGCTGATTCCAACTGGGTTGTAGTATTCAATATTTTGTAGACTTAGTTCTTTAGAGTGTGGCTTGCTTTGGTAGCACTGCTTATTTGTGATGAAAAGAACTGCTGATTTTAAGTTCTTACTATTCATTCTTGCTTTGCATGGCGTTCCTGAGAAATGCATTACTGGCACGCCTGGCCTTTAGGATGGCGTTTTTGGCTGGCACTGAAACGTCTGCGGAGTTTTAATGAAAGGTATTACAAGCTGTCCTGGCATTCCTGCGACTTAGCTGTGCTCATGCTGTGTTGCACATTGCTGGATATCATTAGCCAGAAGAGAGGAGAAGAATCAGAGGGTGGGTTGAGGGGCGGAGGAGGGAATGGTGCTTGAACTAGGACCCGGCAGAAAACCCCTTGAAACTATTAGCTTGTAATTACAGAGAAGGGAGGTAGTGGGCCTGAGGCCTGGTGTCAGAGGAGCTGCGGATGAAAGGAGACAGTAATTACCAAATCGGCAGGAGGCAGGCAGAGTGCTGATTAGTGATTGCTTTTTGAGGGGAGAATGGTTGGAAGTAGAGCAGGCGGAGAGGTGCAGCTAAGGCACTGAGCAGGATTGTCTATGTACATATATACTTTATTAGTGTGCTGCTGCTAATTAGCAATGCATTACTGAACTGCTTGTCTGAGAGGGGCACATAAGGCATTCTCAGCTGCTAACGAGCTCAGAGCAATTTTCCTTGACTCTGCTATATTGGGTTTTGATTATCGGCCCTGGCAGTTTAAGGGTGCCAATCTACAGGGACTGAAAACCCATTTATGAGGTTGTCCTTTCTTCTAAACATCATTATTCTCAATTATGTAGCCCCACTGTATAGAGTTCTACAGAGATTATGCATCATTCGCATCAATCCCTGACCCCACTGAGACTATAATCTAAGGTTCCTATCATATTCACAGTGTGGGAGGAAACTGCAGCACCCGAAGGAAACCTACTCACGCACAGGGATAACTAACTCCTTGCAGATGCCCCACCTGAAATCGAACCCAGGACTCCAGCATAGGGATATTTATTTAAATAGGACGTTTATGTTCATGAAGATGAGTCAGTTGAATTACATCCCTAGTTTCTTTCCCAGACCATTAAACACTGGGATGTAATACCACATGGATACAGTGCAACTGCATTGCTGACACTTTCCAACCTGCCTCCCTGCTACTGAACTACAGCTTGCCATATCCCATCGACATTTAAAAGGTATTGAACTCTGGGCACTGTAGTAACTGCTGGAGAGTTGAAGGCTAGAAAATGAAGTTATTATGGATAGTTTCATGACAGCAGTATTACTGGCATCCTTTCAGCTGAAAGTGATGGCTGCTACCAATAAAAGGATTAAAATATGTGTCTGTCCTCAAAGGAAAGATAACCTGTTAACCAACAAGATAAATGGATAACAAATTTATTGTCTTCTTTTTTTTTTTTAAGCCCGCTAATCATCTTTCCACTTTTTAAATGTGGATACCCCTTTAATAAGCTCTGTTCATTCTTATCTCCGTGCTTCCGCACCCCCCATCTCCCCCCCCCCCCCCCCCCCCCAGACTAATGAGGCTGCTCAGGATTTCCAGCTCTCGCTCCCTTTCACTAATCCCCTCTTAGCTGTTGCTTCTTCATTTAGCTCTTGTAGGTTCATAATCCTCTAAAGCTGCCATGTGTTTGCAGTGCTCTCTTGTGGTCATTAAGGAGACTTCAGGGACCCAATGCAGGTAATGGGGCAGGAAATATTAACCTGTGGGATTCTAGCAGTTTTTGAAATACAATTTCCAGGATCCTCCAGCGCCATGCAAAATCCAAAGGATGCTACTGCTAGGGTTTTAACATAACCCTTTCTAGCAGCCTATAACAAAATTACCATCTGCAGTTGGCACAGTCCTTTTTTCCCTCAGATCCACTAGGGTTAAACTTGATGGGTAGTTTTTTGTTTTTTCAACCCAGATTATTTAGCAGTTATTTTTGAAGCACATTCACTTGTGAATAATATATATGGTAAATGTGGTAATAAGGCTTGTAGGCATTGCTACAGCAGTAGTACTTCAGCCAGCGGAACCCATTTTTCCATACTAGTAAATAATAATAATTTTTTAAAAAAGGCTGATCTGATTGTTACACACCAGGGCAGCCTAATATCAATTTCTCAGCTAAATATTTGAGCTAGTTAACATAACTGTATCTGCTCCAGTCTTTGTATGGATTTTGATGTACAGATCCTGTCCCTGGAGCCCTAGCCATGAGAAGTCATTTCACATCATGCTAAGGTTGCATGATAGAAGAATCACACAGCCTGGCTTTGCATGTTAATGTTAATAGGAGTTGCATTTTGCATGGATGATTCACCATGACAAGTGCACCTGGACCACTGTCATCTGAAGATTAATGTTCTGAATGGCTCTGCTCTCTCTAGGAGAAGTGTCTGCAGATAACCTCTTCAGTGCTGGCATTCTCATGTGCAATTCAGTGTGGGACGTATGTATATATAATGCCATGGGTTTCTTGCCACCACACTCCAAAAAAAAAAAAAATGCATTCCCCTGGTATTAATCAGCATTATATTTTTGATGTTATCTAGTAACAGTGGTTACTGTGTGAGTTGATGGTGCTGATTTTTTGCTCTGCAGATATTACTCTGATACTGAACTTCAACTCCTGGAGGAATCCTCTGCTGTAGTATAGTGACTTGCCTCACATTATCCAACACTAGACTAAAGCTGGCCATACATGTACCAATAATAGTGTGAAACCTTGTTTCATATTATATTGTCAAATGAATACTGCCCCCAACCGTGTACTGTGGATATTGGTTGTTTCTGGAATTATACAGTTTAGAAAATTAAACTGCCAGTGCGCTATGTCAGCCAGTTCATGGTGCAGTGATAGGTGAGGAAGTGAGGAGTTGATGCAGCTCATCTCTTTTGTTGTTCTAATTGTATGTAAGCCAACTATAAAAATAGGGTAGGGACAAAATTTTGTACTTTTTTATTCTAGATCAAGTACCTATACATCATAATATCAAAGTGACAGCCTTGAGGTTTTAGGGCTGGAGAAAATCTAGGGTATTTGCTATCTTCCCTCAGTGTAGTAGCAGATCTGCAAGTAAATTGGTGAGTTAGTACATTACTACATACTAATGTATGCATATCACTAAAAAAGCTGCTTTTTACATTTAGACCCAAAGAGAGAATTCATGAATATAAGCCATAGCTTGGGGCCCAATTTCTAATCCTGCCCCAGTCTTTCTAATGGGAACAGAAGGGTATATTTCTATAGGTGCACAGCAGGGTGATGGAGCTTCTCACTGTGGGGAACATGCTTGAGGGTCAGCCAGTAATTAAGCTTCCTAAATGTGAAGTGAAAAGAATGAGAATCCTGCCTATTATTAACCTTTTGGGACTCGATGCTTTCATTAGGCTTTTATGGCTCATGAGAGTTAAGTTGGCTGGGGAAACCAAGAGAAGGTATTTGCTGCCCTTTTTATTTATCTGGTAGATCTGAGTGAGGACTGACCTAAAGATACTGCCCTCTGTCTGCTTTGTGGCGTGATGTCATGGATATTGCTATAGCCTATAAAGTAGTCAGTGCATCTCTGATCCTCTTTTTGGTCCCTTTATGCCCTAGGGTATAAAACTTGTCATGTGCAAATTACCCTATGAATGTTTCTCTTGTGTAGGAGGGGACAGAGGGTGCTGTTTGAGATGTATGCTGTGTACTTGCCCCCAGGCTACTGTCTCCTCTTGACTATGAAAGGACCTTGTCTGGACCATGAGTAATTTTAATGTCTCACAAGATGAATGTGGCTAGTTGTGATTTCTTCTAAACTGTTACATGCCAGCGGCTTTTTTTTTTTTTTCTTTTTCACTGGATGTTGTACTCAACTCCTCTTTAGAGGTGTTTGTATAAATGTCTCTCATCAATTTGTGTTAAAATTTCATAAAACATGCCAGGCAATTGCTACAGCGCATACTTGCTTTCTTCTCTCCTAGTTCCCCCTTTTCTTCATTGCAGAACTTTAGTAATAAATGAGATCAGTGGATACCAGCAGCAGTTACTAAATGCCTTGCAACAGCATTGAACACTTTTATTTTCTTGGAAGGGGGGGGGGGGTAGGAGTATTGTATGTAGATACTTGTGCCTTTTTTATTTGCTCTGTGGCTGTTATCTCCTCCTTTCTAGTGAAAAGATGGGAGGACACAGTGGGGTCAAACGCCCCCGATCAATGCCTGCCTCAGATGCTTTGAATAGACTCCTCTGCTGTGAGTCTCATGACAAAACGGCCACTGTTATCTGCAGGCAGCCTGGCTGGGGGAGATGGGGCCAGCCCATGTGACGCTGGTGGCAGCTGTTAGAGCCAGAGTGTCAGCTTGTTTTCACAAGGCAAGTGTGGTGTTGCTTTGTTAGATAAGCCCGGGACGCTGGAAGAGGATAATGCCGTGTCTCAGAGCCTTTATTTGGCGAGTGTGTGCCTTAATCCATCGACTCAGCAGAAATTAAGCCAAAAAAAGAGGAAGAAAGGAGCTTCATGACAGCCAGCCTCTTCTGTTTTCCATAGTAAGCTGGGCTGTTTGTATTTGGAGGGTTTGTGGCTGTGCAAAGGTGGTTGGGGGATCAGGCTCCTGGTTCTTTGTCTTCCTGCCTAAAAAGTCTCTTCCCTCTTTCATTTAGTTCTTTCTTACTCTGTCCCCCTCAAACCTCTGATTTTGAACTAGCTTACCTATGGGGTTGTCGTTTTTAGCTGTGTGTAATACAAATTCTTCAACTACTGACCTTCCCTTTGTCTAGCCCATAGATTTGCTTCTTGTTGGACGTTAGCTTAGCCTCTGTTTGCTTTTCTTATCAATGTTAACACATTCTCTGCCAGATAGTACCAGAATACTGGCTATGTAAGCTTTGCTGTCTGAATTGAATTAGGGTTGCCTCTAGGTTTTTGGCCTGCCATTCCCATTTCTCAAAAACCTTTGCCCCTAACGCTGTTGGAGAAGCTGCGGTCTGTTTGGCTTTTCTCTGTTTCCCCTCTCCTTGTATGACTGCCGCTCTCTCCCCCCTCTATCCTCCTCCAGCTCAGTGCTGCTCTCTGCTTTCCTTGGAAGGTGTATGTTAAGAGCATGTCTATTATTTTCTTTTCCCTTCCCACTCCCTGATCCCTTGGTGACACAGACAAGAGAGGGCTTCTGATCCACAGACTTCAGGTCTAGCAGAGCATGCATTTGGCAGGCATTTTTGCCTCGGGGAAATTCTTCCTGCCTGCCTCTTTGTTGCATCTTTCTCAATGAGTAGAAGGAAGATCTGTGGTCTTTTTTTTTTTTTTTTTTTTTTATTTCCCCTGCTTCTAAAGTGCAGATTAGACACTGCATTGTATAGTAAATGCTGCTGTTAGGGCAACTGATGTTGCCCTGCTGTGTGCAATGCCCATCAAGATTGCATTTCATTTTTCTAATTTGAGGATTTAGATGCTCTAGCAATTGAAAGTGACCCAGCTACTATTGTTGCTTGGTTGTTGGTCTTGGTTTGTATCCCACTAAATGGAAGACACAGAATTGTCACCCAGAAAAATGCACTCATCTGATATATAGTTATTCCTGCTTTCTACTTTTGAGAACCAATCTAGCATAGGTACTAGCATTTTGATGGTAAATTAATCTGTGAGAATTGTCTAAAGTACAAATGATGTCGTTGTCACGTCGTACACTGCATTAATTTGTATCATATCTTTGGAAAGAATTTTGTGGGAAGTATTCCATAAAAGAATATGTTCCTTACGGGTCTTTATTTCTGCCTGCACAACTTTGTAATGTCTCATGACTGGAAGCACTGAAGTTTCTTAACTAACAATCTGCTTTATAATGGGTTTCTGTACCTTTAAGAGCCCTGTGCAGTGTGTAGGAAGGGGTTATGTTAACCCTATATCTAGAGACATGTCCTTGCTTGCTGTACTACTGGGAGTGAAAAAGGCCTTGAGGAAGCTATCTCAGAGCAAGACCCATTCTGTCCTTTCACAGCTCAGCCAGCCAGCTGCCTAGCCCTTCCTTCTCTAGAGATCTGTGCGGCTCACTGATGTCAACAAAGGATTTACTGTGTCACACATCCGCTAACACATAACCTATGTGTAAGGGGGAGCTCTGTTTTTCTGAATACTGATTTGCTTCTTTGTTGACCTTTTTTGCTTTACGTTTGACCTAACATTTGTATTACTTTTTATGCTGGTCATGCTGAGTTTCTGTTAACATAAAAGGGGAAGACTGTCCCAACAAAATTCATCAATAATATACTCACCTTAACGTTATTTTGTAGCCTGGCAAGTAATGTGATTACACTGTGTTGCCACGTTTCCACATCATTTGCTATTAAAGGTCTCTCAGTGGTCCATTGTGGATACTGTATTATTACAAAAAGTACCTCTTTATCACCTGGAAGCAACACATAACATCCAGCTTACAATTTAGGTATGAGATCATATGTACAAGCTGTAAATGCAACTAGCTGGTCTCTTCTTTGGAACATGTAAGGAAACCCATGCTAGCCATTCCAGTGGACCAAAAGGGGTCAGTAGCTGAAGACAAAAAATCCTGACACTGATGTTCAGTGACTACATAACCCTTATACTTTGAGCAGGCCAGTAGTTGAATCCACAATCCAAAAACAATTAATGCAGTTTGGCCATTCCAGTGATGATTGCAATTTTGAGACATATTCCAGTGTGGCCTCAACCCATAATTTATAATAGTGGCCTCAGCATTGTGATGCTGAAATTAATAGTCTAAACAGCACATTAAGCCTTAATAAAGAGTAATTTGTATAGTTTTTTTTCCCAAATGGCTAGTGATGTATTATCTTTGGGGAAGGTCATGTTGGGGTGGCCCAACTAGGTGAAACTGAGACTAATGTTAGGATATTGAATTTAGTCTGAAGTTTCAACTTGGGTGTTTTCTGCTACATACAACTCTAAAGATACCCCTTGCCAGACATTGGACTAAGGAAACAAATTGGCAAGGTATTCTGCTATACATAGCTTTATGCAGAAAATACCATTGTGAGTTTTGCTTGATATTTGCCTGAATTAACTAAAGGCAGCATCTGTATAAATTGTGTTAATACTTTAATTAAAGTATTTTATTTTCTTTGGAAGCATCATTCTGTCTGGCTTTATTTTTCCTTTTTATTTTCTTTTCCCTTGTTTCAGGCATGAACCATGAGCCAAAGTCACCTTCCATAGGAATGCTTTCTACAGCCACACGGACCACGGCCACTGTCAGTCCCCTCACTCCCTCTCCCCTCAATGGCACCTTGGTACCCAATGGCAGCCCAGCGGCGAGCAGCGCGCTATCTGTCCAGTCCGCACCCTCCTCCAGCTTTGCTGCTGCGCTGCGTAAACTTGCAAAACAGGCAGAGGAGCCCAGAGGTAAGAGAAGATGCTTGGAACCTTGTGTTGTGCATGTCTCTGTGCTAAAGCTAAACTCTACTCCATCTTGGGGGGGGGGGGTTAGGATGAGAGACATTTTCTCTGGCAATGTAAATACTGCCTTCTTACAAATAAAGAATGTATTGCTTCTCTCCTGAAGCATTGGTCACCTAGGTTAATAAGAACACATTGCCTGAAGAGGGTGGAGATGTAAGCAAAGAGCATCCAACAAGTTTCCTGGGTCTTCTTCAACTCCTCAGGCATAAAGTATGTGCATATAAAGCTGGGCTTTAGGAAACTGATATGTGCTATTTGCAGTTAGAAGTGAATACATTCACTGAATGTTGTACTAGACATTGACTGTTAAAATCAGGGAAGCTGTTTAAGGAAGCTTAGAGCAATCCAGTCATTGATTTTTCAAACTGGTCTCTCTCAGCTTGTGTCGGGAAACTGCGTCTCTCCCTGAAGGGTTTGTCAGCTTTGATAAGTATTAGATAGATGTTTGTGTATGCTTGTGATTCTCGTCTCCTGAGGAATTCAGCAGAGCAGGAACTTTCCAAATGTTTTTTTTCTTTTTAATTGCAAAAGTAGTCATTTACAAGCTGTATCTATAGGTGAGGCTATATGTAGGTGTCTGCTGATCTATAAACAAATGATAAAATATTGTGTCTAGTATGGCTCTTAAGCATATCTCTCCTGTGATGGCGGGGATATGGAACTCTTGTGTCCACTTCATGTGTGTGTTGCTTGTCAACCTGTATGAATAAATGTCTGGGTAATTAATGTTTTCTGATTTGGTTTTGGTTTTACCCCAGTAAGCTTGTTTGTTGTAGGTTTGTTTCCTCATCTTCTTAACTCATGCCATGGGCCTCTCTCCAGCTTTTGCAAAGCATAATGCTCAGCATGCACTGTTGGTCATTTGCTGACAGAGAATGCTGCCAGTTGATTGCAAGCTTAACTTGCTTGGCCTATGTAACTGTTTATATTTCATCTGTGTTATTGCTTAGTTTGGCCCTTTGCTGATCCTGTCTTGAGATATGTTTAATGTGCAAAACTGTTGAAAGCTGTCTGTACAACACACAGGAAGTAAGAAAAACCATATAACAAGTGAAGAAATGAGATAATATACGATGCCACAGAGTGTAGTTCACGTTCTCAGCCTGGCACTGAGAAACCACTTTAGAGAGATGTTCAAGCAAACAAAAAAAAATTAGATTTCTGTGAGTTTAAAGAAATTGTAATGGTATTAACAGAGAGTGATGTCTCTCAAAAAATTTTCATCTTCTATTGTTAATTGGTGACATTTGTAGAATTTGTATACATGATTATTGCTAAAACGTGCTTAATTTTTTTTATGCTGAAATTATTTTACAAGCCCATAAGTTCAGCAGCCCTATAACTGTAATGTTCCAGGCCTTTAAATGTTATAGGGAGAGGTAATAGGGTCATATTCAGAGTCAAAGATATTCACTTCTAAAGGGCTGAGGAGGTAGCCTTGGACTAGAAAAGAAGCCCAAAATACATGGCTAAACACATTTTGTGTAATTTTACTACATGATTTGATCTTATGACAGAAAAAGGTGTAGAAACTATTTTAGTTGACTAACTTTAAAATTATGGGGGAAGATCCATTTTGTCATGAATAGCCTTTGGCAGAGACATGGCATGTTTAGTGTTTTGTTCACCATAGTCGTCTTACGAAAAGGCCTGGCAATAAAAATAACCTAGATCAATATTCCTTCGAACTGAGGAACATGTGACTGACATTCTAGAAACTCTGGCAAATGCCAAAGTGCTTTATATTGAAACTGTGTCAGGCTGTACCTGAAATGCCATTTTGACTCCCAAACCACACAAGATATACTTAATATGGCACGCAGGAAGTTGTATTATGTGCAAACCACTTATGGCGTATCAAAATACTAGTTCCAGTGTAACCTCTAGGGCTGCCAATAGCCCATGTGACTGATGTTTTCATTCAGAACATCAAAGTGATCAAATATGAGTGTAGCACTGTGTACTCCAACAGGTCCAGCATTAAAACACACATTGAAATTGATTGTTTCAACAAAAAGTCACCAAAGTTTTCTCTTAACCATGAGGAGGTTCATATGGGCTGCTGCAGTCGCACAGAGCTCATTATTGTGCTTGTACTTTATTATTTTCAGAAAGAGCCCCCCAATATATGCGTTCTTGTTTTTATTAGGAAAGTGTATTATGTAGTTTTTCACCCTCTCAAAAGAATAGAAGTAACATTAGGAGAAAAAAACATTAACATCAGACTTGTGAACTCATATCTGATTTAACACATCAGAAGTCCCACAGAGTGTAACCATAACATGTCATGCCTGGCACACACACACAGGCACCATAACATGTTTCATGGCTGCCTCACTCAACTTTTGCCTCAAACATACAGATCATACATGGGTCATAAATTGGTCATGGAGGAACTATTAGTGTGGGTCCTTCTGGGATGATATCCCCAGGCCTTGACTGAAAACTGTTAATAGCCCTAATATGGCTGTTTTCTTTGTTGTGTCTCTGTGCTGCCACTCTTGTTGTTCCCTTGTTTGTGTTATAGCCTGTATTGGATTTGCATAGTAATTGCCTTTATACTTTTCATATGTTTCTGTCTCACTGTCGCTTTGATCATAAGCCAGTCTGCCTTTTCTGTGCGTTATGTACCTTACTTTATTTTGCCATATTGTCTGTATGTTTTTATGACAATTTTTTTTCTCCCCTTAGTTTTAGCTTATTTTCTTCTTTCTACTTTCATCCACATTATCTTATCACTCCTTACCCCTTAAATAGGCAGCCCTTTCCCTTTTATGTCCCTGTGCACCTGCTTCTGTCTGCTTCCCCTTCTTTTTTCCCTACATCTTTCTGTTAACCCAATTTTAAGCCATTGCGCTCTGCACCTGTTCTCCTCTCATTATTTTTGTGTATTTGATCTTGTATTTCCTTTCATGATGTCTCCTTGTTCATTCATTCTTTATTTCACTTTTGTCTAGTATTTTTAAATTTTTCTTAGGGAACATGTCTTACTTTTCTCATTTGGTGGAGTAATTGTATCTAGTCCTTTCTCAGAAGTCCCCACCAGGGGTGTAACTACAGAGGAAACAGACCCATCGGTTGCAGGGGGGCCCAGTGAAGCCCTAATTAGTGAACAAGTTAAATATATATTGATAGATTATGTCAAATTAGCAATGTTTTGGGACGTAAATTGAATTTGCTGTGGGGACAGTAGTGTCTAGTTATGCTGCTGGTCTCCACCATGTCTGTATGTCGACACCAAAAAGTATTGTTGGGTCTATGGACTCGGTTACCTTCCCTTTTTGCTGCCCCAGACTAGTACCCACCGGTCTCTTTATTTAGACCCCACCCCTTAATCAACCCACATTCCTATCTTCTGCCTGTGGTATTTTATATTGGCCCAACATTCTCTTCTCTTTTTGCCTGTGCTCCTGTAGCTATACACAAACCTTTTGTGGACAGTGTGTTTGACAATTTGTCAGCTGTCAGGCATGTGATTTTTTTTTTCTCTCCTTTTTCCCTCTTAATGCCAATGTATTTTTCTCTATTATTATGAATCTGTTATCTCAGAGTCTTCTATTGTCACTCACTGTTACTGTGGCGTCAATGTCTTACCCTTGTTTTGTGCCCCTTTGTCACCCCACGCCACCTCTGCCTTCCTATTTTTCCGCCCCTCTGAGCTAAAAGCTGGATGGGGAGAGACTGCTATCTCAATTGACAACCTATTTTCCAGTGAAGAAGGGGAATTTAACGGCCGCAAATTAATTTCATAATTAAGGTAGAAATTACCGGTCGTTTGCAGAGTACATTAATCTCATAAGTGCCCCATTTAGTGTGATGTGAGCAGTGCTAGACTGAATGAAGCTGTAATACACAGGAGGAGGAGGGATAAGGGATGGGGGGTTGGGGTGGGGGTGCAGAAGCCTTTTGTAATCCTGCAGCTGGTATATGTATGCCTAGCATTGATATCCTTCCTACAACTCCACGTCCCTGATAATGATGGGCTCGAGCCTCTGTAAGCTCTTTCTTTCCTGTTGTATTCTAAAAACAGAGGGATTGCTAGGGCTGTGGAGGAAGTCATTTTCATTTTATTTCCTATATACACTAAGGGGCAGATTTACTAATCCATGAATCCGAATCCCGAAAGGGAAAAAATCGTCCTCGCGATTTTTCGTATTTGTCGCGATTTTTTCGGTGCTGACGCGATTTTATCGTATTTTACGTGATTATTTAGTCGCTGTCGCGATTTTTTCGTATTGCGCGATATTAAACGCCGGAAAAACCAATCCGATTTTTTTTCACCACGGCACCGAAAAAAATGCGGGACATACGAAAGTTGCAACAAAAAAGTTGCAAAAATACCAATCATTACGAAAAAACGCATTTGGATGCTTTCAGTCCGTTCGTGGATTAGTAAATCTGCCCCTAAGTGTATGTTGCATACCTAGCATGATTTGCTGGGGGTGATATAATATCTTTTCAGGGCCCTGAGACAATTTGTCTTTTACTGACTGTGCAGTACATCAGTGCCGGCTCTTAATAGTAATTTCTGTACCATTCTGCATTTTTCCCAATAAACGGGCCTGGTGCCATTACTTGGCTTCTCTTTGGATTTGTTCTGACCATGGAGTTTCCCACATGGAGTTCAATCTGAGCAGGAGATTATAAATGAGTGCATACATGGGCCCTGAGTTAAGCGGTGCTTTACAGATCTGGGCCTGCATGAAGCCTTGGTTAAATGAAGTGTTTAAAGACCTGTGTTTGCAAGAAGGCCAGTGTTTTGTGAGAAGGTTTGTAATACAGCCTCAGCTATCCAAGGGTGATCTCTGCAAGATTCAAACTGGGAGAAATACTAAGTATTCCACCCAAAATGTATAACAAATGTTTAATGTAGGGAGCACCTTCAAACAAGCAAACGTCTAAAATGGTAATTGCTCAAAACAACTGTGCTTAAGCTGGTACAGATCTTAGCAATATGTCGGCAGTTTTATGTGCTTCGTAATAATACGCTAGTTTTTCTAATTAGCATTTGCTCCAGGGTTTGCACTTTGGACAAATTAAACAGTGATATATTCTGTGCACCCAGAGTTTTCCTTCCCAAGCTGCTTTTACAGAGCATGTTATAGGTGATTATGTAAATGTTATTATCTGTATAACATTGCTCTGATTGGGTGGGATGCTGTGCCATGAATTCTGTAATGTGATTAACAGGCAGAGCTTCAACCTGTGGATTCATACCTTGTAACCTTTCTGTCTTGCTGCCCCTTAAGCTGGCCATACACGTGCGACACCATCGGTCGCACGAAACATCGTCAGATCCGCCACACACAGTCAGGGCTGAAACAGCAGATAAGGAGGTAGAAACAATAGGATTTCTACCTCCTTCTGCCGATTCAGCGCTGAAGGGAGATTTTGGTCAGGCGCCTTCTATGGCGCCCGATCGAAATTTTCTAACCTGGCCGATCGGTGAGTCATCCGATATCGGTCGACTCGCCGACATGCCATACACACACCGAATATCGTACGAAACGAGGTTTCATACGATAGTATCGGTGCGTGTATGGCCAGCTTTATATTTGGAATGCCCTCCCTGATTTCCTGAATCCTCCCTCAGTCTTTTTAAAACTAAACTTAAAGACTGCCTTTTGGAGCACTCGCCCAGCACCTGATCTGGGAACTGGCACTTATACTGTAATGTCACCCACTGTGACCTACAGCACTTATATTTGCCCATTTGTGTCTGTTAGTTACCCTCCCATATAGATTGTAAGCTCTACAGGGCAGGGACCTCCATCCTCTTATCTTATTGCAACTGTATCTTTTATTTATTTGTGTTTATTGTAATACTTTGTATTTATCTATTATCTTAATAACCCCGTTTGTATTAATGTATTCTACTGTACAGCACTGTGTACAGAAGTAGCGCTTTATGAATAAAGACATACATACATACATACACACATACATACATACATACATACATACATACATACATACATACATGAGAAAGAATGGACACAGATAACTACAGCTCTCTGTATATTTCAGTAGTTCAGGCAGCTTGCTACCCATCTTGGCATACACCCTCTCCATACTGGATTCAAGTGTTCAAGTAATATTTACTCACACATAGAGAAGGAATGTTATTGCCCCCTGTACATACAGGTAACTTTGTATTCAAGCAACAAGTAATAGTCCAGAACCAATTTTTGAAACCTGACCCAGCAACTTTTTGTTGCTATCATCGACTTTTGTGTGGATTTTTTGGTGCATTTTCCTTTTGTCAGGTGGTATTGCACAATGGGGTATTTGTTGTGTTTCTCCTTGAAGAGTAATAAAAATAAATATATATTGTATGCATAACAAAGTAAAAATAAAAAAGTTGCTGCAAACCTAATTGATACAGTAGTGCATGGAGCTTAGCAGGTACCTGATGGCATGTACACTAAACTATTGCATCACAAACTGCAGTGGTATAGGTGTGTGTAGCAATATGCTTCCATTCATTTCAGTACATAAAATCTGCCCAGTCCAGGCCGCATTCTATAGGATCTGTGAATTCTGGCAAATGCCAGAGGGGCTGCTATAAGATGCCACAGACAGTATTTATTGTGCCTTGTGGGGGGAGGGGGGTTCCCATTTTCACTCCAAGAGGTTAGTTTTTTTGTTTCTATGCTGGATAGCAGGAGGAGGCTGAGCTGTTAATTGCACACCTTTGCCAGGCCTGACAGATAAGCTGGCATTATGAAGGAGAAGGCAGGACACCGACAACAAAGGTGACACCACTACACTGGGACTCGTCGGTTCTAATCCCAATTAATTTTATTGAGCAAGTCATCCTAGATGCCAGCAGTTAATTACGATGATCACACACTCGGCTGTTTAATACTGTGCTGAGAAGCTGGAAGCTTTAATACTCTGAGCCGCAGTGTCGTTAATTGCCTGACTTGCTGGGAAGCTATTGATTTGGAATGGTCAGGGACATCTCCCCAGCTCAGAAAGGATTACAATTCTAATTGTTCCTGGCCTTCCATTAACAAGATCTGCTTCAATTGGCGCTCTGAACCTTATCAGCTCATGTGTGCTCTAATAAACAGACCCTTCCTCACATCCGCTTGCTAATGGGAATAGGTTTGTCTCTCGCTGCAGTACTGGCATAAATGGTTGTCTGCCACAGAGTGTACAAATTAAATGCATTTCCACCCCTGTTTATACTGTTTATGGTGTCTGCGATTGGGCAGTGTGACACTTTCCTAGCCTCATCTTGCTCAAAATTATTTCACAGGAAGTGATGTCATTCCACAGTAGATGGGGAAAGTTAGATTGCTAGCTCCTCAGGGCAGGCCCTTGTGGCGTTTGGATTATATCATGATATAAACATGTCTGTCTCCAGCCGTAGCAATGTATAAATGAAGTGGCCACATCAGTTGCTCAAATAATGCAAAATGTTTCCAGTGTTTAGTCTGGACATTCTCCTCATGGTGACATCAAATTTGTATGTGTTGCTAGCATTTCCTATTGCAGCTCTGTGTTGGAACAGCTATATATTTTCTAAATCAGCGTTCCAAAATCAAGAGCTCAGGGTGCATTGCCATTACATTTAAAAACTTGCTCGTTTTGTAAAATGCACTTCAAATCTAGTTATCTTTTGTGGAAAGGATTCTAGGTAGTTGTTCTAGAGAAGCCCCTTTTTGCTACTGTATGGCTATGTATATCCAGGCCTTCTCCCTCTGCATATCAGTGTGCGTTGTTTCTGTTTTGGCCTGAACTTTGATTTAGAACAAATGTTTCTGGATCTGTCGGTTATTTGTCCAGAGATTTGCTCTGCAGTCATATTTTGGCCACGATCGCTATAACAACCCCAGCATTTTTTATCTAAGAAGCAAATTTTAAAGCAGGTCAGGAGGCAGCACTAGGCAGAAAAAAAAGCCATTGTGTACTGAACCCTATCTATCTGTGCATTTGCACTTTGATAGAGAGTCACATTATGAACAAGAATTCTGCCTAGGGTCCCAGAAGTGCATGGAAATACCACTATTGCAGTTGTAGCTGGGGAAGCAGTCCTAGAGCACGTTGGTGCTTTGTGTATGAGACGCTGCACTGGAAGAAAGGGCCTTTAAATAATTGCTTTCTTTGTGGCTCAATTTGAGGCAAATCTGTTTTTGCTGCTACACTGCAATGGTTACGGTATTCTTTATATTACAGCACTTTGGCTGAGTGGCAAAGGAAAATTTTTAGTCTGTATTAGTCTATGAAGATGGTATCTGTTATGAACACTCTCATATTCCGGCAATGAAAAGCTTTGGGTTGAATATAGGTGGCATTTCCAGTTGTAATCTTCATGCGGCATTTAGGACATTTTTTGTTATTGTTCCAAATGGTTTTTCCTCTTTTTTTTCCAGGATCTTCAATAAGCAGTGAATCTTCCCCAGTCTCATCGCCAGCTACTAACCACAGTTCACCGGCGAGCACTCCAAAAAGAGGTCCAATGGGTCCCATCATTGTACCACCAACTGGTCACAGTGTGCCGAACACCCCACCAGTAGTAACTATTGCACCAACAAAAACAGTAAATGGAGTATGGAGAAGCGAAGCTCGGCAGGTAATTTACACTATATTACAGCAAGTATAAGAATCCAATGGAGCCTAAAGGGGATTGATACCCAAAAAATTAACGTATACTTACTCGGGGTGCTTCTCTGCACTTCTTACATTTATGTTCATTTTCTATTTAAGCTGTTTCTGAAATATTCGTAACACCAGACTTTCAGCTCAACAGAGTTAGCAAACCTGGAATTAACTGAATACAGAAAGTGCATTAGAAAATGCTTAGACAGGGTCACTAACCATATTGCAAAAGGAAAAAGAACACCACTTCAGGTGATCTTTAATTAGACTCCAATCTACTGCACCATTTCTCCAGCATAAGGGCTCTGGCACACGGGGAGATTAGTCACCCACGACAAATCTCCCTTGTCGCGGGTGACTAATCTCCTCGAAATGCCATCTCACCGGCAAAAATTTAAATCGCTGGTAGGATGGCATATATGGTGCCGCAATTTTCCCGAAATTGCGGAACTTGCCTTGATAGGAAACTTCCACGATTTTGGGGAAATTGCAGCGCCACATGCCATCCTACCGGCAATTTACATTTTCGTCGGTGAGATGGCATTTCGGGGAGATTAGTCGCCCGCGACAAGGGAGATTTGTTGCGGGCGACTAATCTCCTTCTGTGCCAGAGCCCTTTATCAAGTAAGTCAGTACCCAGAGACAGAAATGAATAAAACTTAACTTTTAATTGAAAAACAAAATTAAAAATCCACACATTGACTACTTTTACACTTTACAAAGGAAAGAGAGGACAGGTGGAGAATATGGAGGTGATTGATGTTAATGCAGCAATCTGTGATGTCTGGCAAATGCCAGAGGGGGGGGGTCACATTTTCACTTGGTTACCAAGAGGTTAGTTTTTTGTTTCTATGCTGGATAGCAGGAGGAGGCTGAGCTGTTAATTGCACACCTTTGCCAGGACTGAAACCTGCCACCAATTTAATAAGTTACTGTTGCTACTATCTCAGCCTTGTTTAGTAACTATAGTATCGAGTCGTCTAAAGCTTAGCATCTATGTATTGGATGTTCATATAGTCTCTGCGGAAGTTTTGCAACAAAAGTATCCACCCAGTCTCCTCACAGTATCCGGGTTTAGCAAAAGTTTCTGATTGCTTCTGACAACAGCCAAAATACACAAATCAATTATGCTAGCACACCCAACTCAGTCGATTAATATCATGCGCACCATGTTGGTTGAATACATAGATGTTGAGCTGTAGACGACTCGATGCTAAAAAGCTCCCCCACGATCTGTCTATAATGTCCTTTTAATATACTTGTAAAGAGTAATCATCCCCTCGCAAAGTGCCTTTTTTTTCTAGAGAAAACAAGCCCAACCTTGACAGTCTTCCCTCTCAGTTTAATGCTTCCATCCCCTTTACCAGTTTAGTTGCAGTCTCTGTACTGTCTCCAGCTCATTATTAGCCCAAAACTGCACTGCATACTCAAGGTGAGGCCTTACCAGGGACCTATAAAGCAGTTTTTAGATGAATACATTTTTCCTGTGAGTTATCTAAACAAAATAAATTAATTGTTCGTACAGCTTTAAAGCTGGTGCCGCCATTATGTTTGAAGAGCATGCTCCATTTCTCAGGGCCAGCTAGTCCTCTGCTAGTCATTTGGTCAGTCTATATGGAATGACTAACCTATCCTAATTAACTAGAGGTTGTGGCCTCCCTGACTGAGGTCTGGCCAATTTTAGTTCAGATATCAATCAGACAGGTTTGATTTTTCCCATTGGATCGGGGGCTGCGTCGGCTCATTAGTGTGGTTCTTGGTTTGACAGCCCATAATACCCACTTTTTTAATAGTTTGGCTGTATGTGGGCATATCAGCAGACAATCCCCTCGTTTGGTGACCTCACCAAATGTTTGGATAGTACAGTGTAGGGTAACCTTCAAAGTTGATAGGTGTAAGGCTAATGCCAATAAATGCAGCTAATGCAGATAAATGCAGGTCATGAATCCACCCCGTGTGGCATTAGACTAAAGGTGGCCATACATGCACCGATAATTTCGTACGAAACCTCGTATATCGCAGGAAGCTGCTGATATCGGCCAACTCGCCGATCGGACCAGTTTGAAAATTTTGACCAAAATCTCCCTTCAGCGCTGAATCGGCAGAAGGAGGTAGAAATCCTATTGTTTCTACCTCCTTACCTGCCGATTCAGCCCTGAATGGTGTGTGGCGGATCTGACGATGTTTCGTGCGACCGATGGTCGCACGAAACATCGTCAGATCGCCACGTGTATGGCCATCTTAAGGCACCTGGATTTCTGAGTAATCCTAGTACTACTATATTCTGTATATTGCCTGGATAAATAAAAACCTTCATAGATAATCTTAGCCATAAATTGAACAGTTTTCTTGTTCAGTTTATTGTACAGGCTCTAAGTAATAATTCCATAAGGAAATACTGCTAGCCTTAATGTATACCCGTTGTGGCTGCATGTAGTGGCTTGGCATCCTCCCCCCTAGACTCCATTATTATTTTTTTTTTATCACATTACTGTCTTTTTGACCTCTTCCCTTGTCCTAATCGTCACAGGCAGGTCACAGTTCAGGGAAGGTTGAATGCACAGCCCAGCAGGGTGTATGGCTTGGGGGCAGGGATGCACAACAGAGGGAGGACTTGCACAGAGAGGCCTGGGACGTGAACAGATGTTGGTGCTCATTAAGAATTCCAATCAACGGGCCCCTTCTCTTTCAATTAATTATGGCTGATGTGTCTGGTAGAGGAGAGAATAGATTCCTAGTGAGTCTCTCACAGCAGCTCACTGAGCCCTGCTTGTTCTATCCTAGTAAATACATTTTGATGAGGGTATATCTGCCTGTATCCAGTGGTCTGGCATATGTGGTGGTGTGAATCTGCTACTGTCCAAGCATGTATAAAATGCATCATGCACAAAGACTGTGTACTAGAACACTCTGCCTATGTTCACCCCAGAGAATTGCAGCTTGTTACGTCCCATCTTCTTCCATGACTGGAAGACCCGTGTTTGGATGCATAATAGAATATTGCTGAGGGGCATAATGCCTTTAAATCTAAGGATCAGTGCTGGAAAGTCATTTAATAGAAATGCCATTATTGCTGGCTAGCTGGACATACACAAGTCTCAAATGGATCGGCCTGATTTGGGACATCATCTGGATGGGAAAAGGGAGAATTGTTTTCATACTTACCGTAATTCTCTTTTCCTGGCCACTCTCCATATCAGCATTACACCTAGGGGCACCCCCCTGCCCCCGCCCCTAGATCAGATAGTCCCTCCCCCAAAGGTTTAAAGGTATCCCAGGAGCCCACCTGCCCCGTCTCATACCAAGTTCCATGAAACAGGGAGGGGCCATGCTGATATGGAGAGTGGCCAGGAAAAGAGAATTACGGTAAGTATGAAAACAATTCTCCCTTTTCCTGGCCACTCCATATCAGCATTACACCTGGAATACCAAGCAATGTGAGAATATACGGGCGGGAAAAGAAACCCACAGCCACTGCTGCAAAAGGTAATTTATTGAGTAGAAAAGGCAAGGTGGGTTCCTGCTGCAAATGCATGACTGCTGGAAGAGGACAGGTCCAGACGGTAATGCTTGAGGAAGGTCCGTGCCGATGACCAGGAAGCTACTTCACAAATCTCTGACACTGGGACCTCTGCCATTGCAGCCCATGAGGATGAGACAGCCCTAGTAGAGTGTGCCTTCAGGCCTTCTGGAGCTTGCTTGCCCTGAGCTTGGTAAGCTCTAGCGATGCCCAGGATGATCCAACGCCTGATGGTAGAAGTGCATGCTGGTAGGCCCTTCCTTTTTCCCCCTGGAATCACAAAAAGGTTGCTTGTTTTCCTGAAAGAACTGGAGACCTCCAAATAATGCTTAAGAGAGCGCACTGGGTCTATGAGATATAAATCTTTGTCCTTCTGCTCCTCCACTGAGAAGATGGGCAAAACTATCTCTCTTTTGAGGTGATAGAGAGATGTTACTTTGGGCCTGAAGGATTGGACTGGTCTGATGACCACTCTGTCGTGGAGGAAAGAAATCTTGTCCGGATCACATGACAAGGCTTGGAGTTCACAGGCTCTGGCTGCTGATGCTATGGCTAAAAGAAAAAGAGTCTTTAGAGTGAGGAGCCAGATAGAAATTTCTTCCAAAGGTTCAAACGGGACCATGGAAAGGGAAAGCAGTACCAAGGGAAGACTCCATGGTGGGGTCAGCCTACGGACTGGAGGCCTGATTTTTAAGGCGGCACAGAAGAATCTTTTGACCAGAGGATTCTCTGCCCACGTTTTCCCTGATAAGGCTGAGAGAGCAGAGACATGGACTTTTAAGGTTCTGAATTGAAGGCCTTTGTCCAAGCCATCCTGGAGGAAACCCAGCACTTGAGCCAGGGAAGTTCCCTCTGACATGTGTTTCTCAGATTTCCACGAAATGAACTTCTCCCATATTCTATAGTAAGCGGAAGAAGTGGAAGCCTTCCTGGCTTTGAGAAGTGTAGACACAACACTCTCCGGCAGATCTAGATCTGACAATAACTCCCGCTCAGTCTCCATGCCTGAAGAGCCAGTGCCCCTGGGTCCGGATGCCACAGAGGCCCTTGAGATAGAAGGTCTCTCCTCCTGGGCAGGGGCCATGGAGGATCCTTCGCAAGTCTGAGCAACATGGGATACCATGGTCTGCGTGGCCATTTGGGAGCAATGAGAATTAAGTCTGTCTTCTCCAACCTCAACTTCTGGAGGACTTTCGGGATCAGAGGGAAAGGAGGAAAAGCATACGCTAATTTCACCCCCCAAGTCTGAACCAGGGCATCTGAAGCTCTGGCTGACGGGCAGAACCTCCTTGAAAAGAACACCGGAAGTTGGGTGTTGAGGGGGGTTGCCATAAGATCTATCTCTGGCATACCCCACTTTTCCACTATCATCTGAAACACCTCCGAGTTGAGGGACCACTCGTGTATCGACAGGACATGCCTGCTCAGGAAGTCTGCCTTCTGGTTTTCGACTCCTGGAAGGTATGCTGCAGAGATGAGGGAAAGATTCTCTTCGGCCCAAGACATGATCGGCTGAACCTCCTGTAGGAGAGTTCTGCTCCTGGTTCCCCCCTGTCTCCTGACATAAGATACCGCTGATGTGTTGTCTATGAGAATCTTTACTGAGGAGCCCCGAAGGGAATCCGCAAAAACCCACAGGGCCTGTTTGACTGCTCTTAGCTCCAATACATTGGATGGTACCCCCTTTTGGGGAGTTGCCCACTTCCCTTGAGCCCATAGAGAATCTAGATGGGCTCCCCAGCCTGTCGAGGAGGCGTCTGTCACGACCACCTTCCATTCTTGTTGAGCCAATGGGAAACCTCTCTCTAAGTTGGTTGTGGAGAGCCACCACTGAAGAGAAGCCTTGAAAGGGAAGGACAACTGAATGGGCTGCTCCCAATCCTTCTTCCACCGATCCCATTGATCTAGAAGGAGACACTGTGCCGGTCTCATGTGCCATCTTGCCCATCTGGTGACCGGGATGGTAGCCGCCATGGAACCAATGAGCGACATTAACTCCCGTGCTGGCACCCATTGTCTTGACAGGAAGCTGGCTCCCAGACTGCTCAGTGCCTGGGCTTTGTGAGGAGGAAGCGAGACTGTGCCTAGAGCTGTGTTGAACCAAGCTCCTAAATAGACTAGGGACTGTGATGGCTCCAGTTGGCTCTTCGCTCGATTTATGAGCCACCCATGTGCCTGCAGGAACTCGAGGGCTCTGTCCCGATGAGAAATTAAGGAGTTTTTGTCTCTTGCTGAAAGAATGATGTCGTCTAAATAATGCCAAATGGCAATGCCCTCCAGTCTGAGAGCTGCCACTAGGGTAACCAGAATCTTGGAGAACACTCTTGGAGCGGTAGCTAGACCGAAGGGCAGACACCGAAACTGGAAATGTTTCCCTGCAAAGGCGAACCGGAGAAAGCGTTGATGGGCTTGATGAATGGGAACATGCAGGTAAGCTTCTCTGAGATCTATCGAAAGAAGCCAATCTCCCGGGAGAATGACTGGAATAATGGAAAAAATGGACTCCATTTTGAACTTTTGCGGCTTCAGGCTCTTGTTTACCTCTTTTAGATCTAAGACTGGCCTCCATCCCCCTGAAGACTTCTTTACCAGAAAAAGGATTGAATAGATCCCCTTTCCCTCTTCGCCTTTCGGAACTGAAACTATAGCTTCTTCTTCCAGAAGTCCTTGGACGTATTGAGCTAAGAACCCCCTTTTTACTCCTGAACTGGGATAGGAGGAGGCAATGAAAAAATCCTTTTCTGGGAGAGACGTGAATTCTAGGCGATAACCTCTCCTTAAAACGTCTCTTACCCACAGGTCGGACACAGTGGACTCCCAGACGAGAGCAAAATTTAAGAGTCTGGCCCCGACCTTTCCCTCCAGAATGAAAGGATAGTCAGGAAGATTTCTTTGGCGCTTGGGCCGCCTTGGATTTATCTCCTTTAGAGAAGAAGGACTGGCCCCTTTTCCAAGCAAAGGGTCTAGACCCCTCCCCTGAGGGTCTGTGAAACTGACTAGAGTATTTGCCTCTGTCTGCTCCCCGAAAAATATTGGACTTGAAAGGGGTGAATCTCTGTTTTTTCTTCTCTTGCGGTAGGAACTGACTTTTTCCCCCTGAAGCTTTGGAGATAACTTCATCCAATTTAGCCCCAAAGAGGCGCTGTCCCTCGAAAGGAAGAGTACAGAGGCTATTCTTGGAGGAGATGTCCGCAGACCAGGATCTGAGCCACAAGGCACGGCGGGCAGCCACGGAAAGAGCCATAGAGCGAGCAGCTAGTCTAGTGCAATCCACAGCCCCCTCAGACATGAAACTTGCAGCAAGCTTGAGTTCCCCAAGGCTGGCTGAAATATCCTTAACCTCTGCTCCCTCTGACAAAGCCCTATCGATGCCATCAATCCACACAGACATGGCCTTTGCTACAGAGACTAAAGCCACTGCTGGCTTGCAGATAGCCCCGGAAACTAGGAAGGATTTCCTCAAATCCGTTTCGACTCTTCTGTCCATGGCATCCTTAAGGGCTGAACAGTCATCTATTGGAAGAGTTGTTTTCTTGGCCAAATGGATTACCGCCGGATCCACTGTTGGTGGAGAGTTCCAATCTCTAATCTCCGAGTCCTTAAAAGGATATAATTTTGCAAATCTAGTGCCAGGAGAAATGAACGAGATTTTTCTAGCTGCCTTTTGCCACTCTGTCTTGATGAGATCTACGACCTCTTGAAATAGAGGAAAAGTCTGTCTCTGCTTTGAGGGAGTAGGAAGAACCTTTAGGGCCTTTGTGCTCTCAGATTCCTGTTCTACTCCAAGCGTGAGCTTAACTGCCTTGATAAGAGGGGCAACCAGAGACACATCAAAGGACTCGTAGGAGGTCTCTGAATCCTCATCTGAATCCACAGGTGGCTCTAATGAATCCTCTTGGATCAAGGATTCCTCTTCGGAAAAATCTTCAAAAGCTCCCCAGGCTTCCTCACTAAATGATGGCTGAGCCTCCTCGGAATCAAATGCCATTCTATCTGAGGAACTTGAGGCGCTGCATAATAACTCCCTCCAGCAAGTACCACAAAACTTCTTCCCCGGTAGCGCAGCATTATAACAGCCTACACATTCAGGAGCGACACAATGTTTCCTTTTGGCGTTCTGTTTAGCTCCACGATTTTCAGGCAAGCTGCCCAAAGAAAGAGAGAGAAAAGAGAGAGAGAGAGAGAGAGAGAAAAAAAAAAATTTAAGAAGGGAGGAACCACACAAAAAAAAAAAAAAAATCTAATCTGGAGGGACTTACCAAGCTTGTAAGGCAGAAGAGTTTGAGGCTGAGGGATTCATGACAAAAAAGGGGAAACACAAAAATCGACCTAAGCAGAAGCAAGGAGAAATCAAAAGAGATCCCTAACAGTGAGAAAAACCAATCCAAAAGGAAAAAACTTACCAGGGCACAGACTGAAGGAGTGCAAGCAGCTAGAGGAACAGCCAAACGCTGACCCGCCCCCCCTCTTCAATTTAAAGAGTTAGGGAACGGAAGCCCAGAAGGAACTGCATGCAATGAAGCCTTTGCCCAATTCCAAGATGGCCGCCTGCAAACCACACGAGATTATATCGACGCCATCTTGGAAAGCAGGAAACTGACAGACACGCTGCCAGAAAAAAGCCCCTGAATCCCTTGTGACACGAGCAATCTCAGGATCACCCACATGTCACCCTCAGCGACCTACCAGAACCAGGGGGGTAGCGCCCATAAGTACAACTATAGGGAGAACTACCGGACACCCTACAAAAGCCTTACCCTGACTTAACAAGAAAGGGAAGAGGGCTGTCGCATTCTGCCAATGTTCACCGAGAAGAGCAAGATACTTTTCCAGGAACAGCACCTAGCCTGGTAAGCCCTTCCACTGATCTAAGAGTAAGGAACAGAAAGAAAAAAGACGGGGCAGGTGGGCTCCTGGGATACCTTTAAACCTTTGGGGGAGGGACTATCTGATCTAGGGGCGGGGGCAGGGGGTGCCCCTAGGTGTAATGCTGATATGGGGAGTGGCCAGGAAAAGTATTTATAAAGCACTAACATATTCTGCAGTGCTGTACAATGCAAGGGTGTGTTCATCAAGCATTCATATTACATAAAAAATGCTGACAGATACAGGTGGTTAATAGGGTCCGGCTCATTAGAGCTTACGTTCTAAAGCGGCATTGCTGTGTTATATCTGGCCTGCATTGAAATACATGGGTCTACAGCTCCTCCAACTATTATTACTGTTACATTGTGTGAATATAAGTATAAAATGAAGCATTGAACTGGTCAGTAAACAGGTAATAGCTGATATTGAATATTGGTACTTTGCTGTATATTCAAAGAAAATACATCTCAAAGCAACCTAGAAATAGTTCTAATCACAGACCACAGAGGTAGATAGACCTGATTAAAAATGGACTGCAAAAGCTCTGTTCCTATCTCAAAACATAATTAAATGGGTTGCTGTAACCTCGGTATATTGCAATAAATGTTACTGATTGTAATATTTGTATATTTTCCCCTCAGCCAGATGCTTCCTCCCGAACCAGCAGCCTCAGCAGAGATCGACTTCTATCTGAATCACAACTGCCCCCTGAGAAGAGTGGCACAACCTCTGTCCCCTCCCACCTGCTTGGAAATGCTTATGCCTTTGCCATTCCACCCAGCGCTGTTGTCCAAGATGCACGCTTCCAGCCCTTAAAGTGAGCAGGCATTATGCTAGTCTTTGATGCATGTATATGTTTTGCGCTCTTAGTTAATTAAGACAAGTAGGATTCTGCAGTCTGCACATTTGGTGTGACTGGCAAACAGGCTGGTCTCTAGCTTGTTTAGTCATGTGCAACAGAGGGATGCATTTGGCGATGTATAGGATCATATGAGCCCTCAGTGGCAAAGCTGAATGTCACTTACAATGACCAGTGCTGCCATCGGCTACTAGACTTTATTCACCTTCTCTATTGATATAGGGTACCTAATATGTGATGAATTTTCTTTATACACAGAGGTATATTTATCAAAGGGTGAAATCAACCTCGCTACAGAGGAAAATATCATAGCTTTCTCTCTCTCAATGTCCCCTCTAATTTCTTCTTAAATTCAAGTATTTTGTGCGCACCACATTTTATTGTGTGTGTTGGGAACATTGTCTCTGTTCACTTCTATTGGGCATGTCCCTTTGTTAAACACTCCCCTAAAAATCTTATGCTGCCCTTGTACCATGTTTTTACATCTCCCACTGGTTGCTCAGTTGGTGGGTGTCAGGTTACTATTTCCAAGGGAAGAGGCTTAGTTAATACTAGTCTAGGTAGAAGTGGTGATGGAACCAGATGGAGAAGGAAGTAGTAGTAGTAGGCTACCATTTATATAGAAGACGTCCTGTAACAATAAATAAAGAGTTGTGCCAATGAGCTATAAAACCACCCAAAATTCTTAGTGGAATCTGAGGGTACCAACTCTGTGACGTTGCAGTAATAAGCTAAGTATCTGGTAATTCTGTGAATAAATTCCCTATTACCGTTACTCTATTATTAGCAAGAAAATGGCATTGAAAAAAGCAGGATTAATAGTTTCCTTTTAATTCCAGCTTGCAGCGGCCAGTACCTCATGTGGTCCCTCAAAGTGCAGTCACTGAGGAATATCTGCGCAGTTTCCGCCCATACCACACAGCTGAAGATCTGCGTATGCCCTCACTGCCCCACATTGGCCTGGATCCCGCAACTGCAGCAGCATATTATCATCCCAGTTATCTGGCCCACCACACTTTTCCTCACCCAGCATTTAGGTAATTAAAAGTATTTTTTAAATAAGAAAACTTATTGGAGCTCTCCAGCCACTATGAAAGGATCCCATTTTCTTGCTCTGTCATTCTAGGATGGATGATTCCTACTGCTTGTCTGCCCTGAGGTCCCCATTTTATCCTCTTCACAACCCTGGATCTCTCCCACCCTTGCACCCATCTATGCACCTTCACCTCCGATATCCCACAGAGCTTACACATTCATCATTGTCTGCACTGCAGTCAGAACGTATCCAGAGCCTTACAGCAGAGAGGTAAGAGAATAAATGGCACAGTGCCCCAAATGATGATAGCATCCTTTTTTTTTTTTTTTTTTTTTTTTTTTTTTTTTTACTTTTGGTAACAAAGATAAATGCTCTTGCTGGCTTGTTTTGTGATTATGGCACTGTATTACATTCAAATATATATATATATGCAAAATGCAGGTGCTCCCCTTGAAACCTTTTAACTTAAAAACACATCATTTTACATGGATTAAATAATAATATTATATATATATATTATATATATTGTTTGGTTTGTCCCTGAGGAAGAGCACAGTTGGTGCTCGAAACGTTGGATCGTTTTCATTAAAGAAATTTTTTGTTTTCTAAAAAAGTCCCTGCGTGTGCG
The DNA here is from genome assembly GCF_000004195.4 of Xenopus tropicalis. Classification (NCBI taxonomy): domain Eukaryota; kingdom Metazoa; phylum Chordata; class Amphibia; order Anura; family Pipidae; genus Xenopus; species Xenopus tropicalis. Next base: position 64,871,835 of record NC_030680.2, on the reverse strand, counting down.
GCTCATTGTCTTGCTATATATATATATATATATATAATATTATTATTTAATCCATGTAAAATTATGTGTTTTTAAGTTAAAAGGTTTCAAGGGGAGCAGCTGCATTTTGGTGAGGCAATATATAAACTATGATTGCTTTTGTAGGCTTCAAATGGATGAAGAACTAAGGCAGCGGGAAAGAGAGAGGGAGAGGGAGCGCGAGCGGGAGCGAGAAAAAGAGAGAGAAGCTGACCGGGAGAGAGAAAAAGAACGGGAACGCGAGAGGGAAAGGGAGCGGGAGAAGAAAGAAATGGAGCGAGAGAAGGAACGCGAGAGAGAGAGAGAAATGGAGAGACAACGAGAAAGGACTAGAGAGAAGGAAGCCAACCTTATAAAAAGTATAGAGAACCAATTTCTGCCTGAATCAGAGGTCCATCCACTCAGGGGTCATCAAGAAGAGCGTGCAAAACCTGCTGAACAGCCCACTCCAAATAGACATGGTAGGTTCCCAGCTCCAACAGGATACAGTCAACACTGAGCCATTTTCACTTTTAATTTCACTACAAAGCTATACATTGTAATGCATTTTGCCATGCAAGCTTTAACTATACAAGTGTACTTACAGTTTAGTTATGTTTGTGTGGAGGCACTTAGTGTTCCCCTTTTTGTCCTAAGGTGGTCTTCTGTATAGCTTAAAGGTCAACGCTATTATTTATTTTTTTTTAACTTCTGCAGAGAAGCTGAAGGAATCCTCTCTCTCATCTTCTAAGCTTATCCAGCTCCCAATACAACAGCCCCAGGCCACACAGCATTCTGTGCCCAGCCTCATTTCCAATCATGCTACCTTCACTCCACCTGGCAACAGTGCAGCAGCCTCTCTTCTGGCACAGAGGACACAGGAAGAGGAAAAGTGGTTAGCTAGGCAGCGACGTCTCAGACAGGAGAAAGAAGACCGCCAATACCAAGTCTCAGAATTTCGTCAGCAAGTACTGGAGCAGCAGTTGGATATTGGAGGTCGACCTATTAGCCAGCTGGAGACTGAGAGTAGGCCAGAAAATATCAGGTAATCATAAGTAAAGCGATATGAATTGGTTGATTGAGTTAACCCTAACACAGAAAGTGAGAAGTGGTATAGAACCTTGTATCTGATGACAATATTTAAATGTGTATTTGGCAAGTAATACCAATCGTTAGAAATTCAGCTTTGGTTTCCAGTACTCAAAGGGACATTACTAAAATAGAGAGAGCCCAGGGAATACAGACCTAATTGATAACAGTGGAGTCACATTTGGGGCCATATGATGTTTAATAAACTCTGCTTTATTTTTTTATAGTTTAGGTTATAATATATATTGCAATGTTATTTTTAATGTTTTCTTCTTTTTTTTTTTTTTTTTTAGAATCATACCTGGCCGCAGTGAGGTCGGTGTCAGAGAGCAGTTACAGCATTTTGGAGGTCCTCCACCACTTATCTCTCCTAAACCTCAGCAGCACACTCCTCCAACTTCACTCTGGAACCCTGTCTCTCTCATGGAAAGCTCTACAGAGCACCGCCGTGGCCAAGAACCCCTCCCAATACATAATCATACTGCTACTGTCTATGATGCCAGCCGACAAACGTTGCCTATAGTCAAAGTAGAGCGTGCATTCTGTTTTGAGAAGCACCAACAAGAAGAGGAAGAGTTATCCAGGAGAAGGGAGTTGGTGGAGAAGTATCAACCACAAAGAGAGTCTTCGGCCATGGAACATGCAGGTTATTCACATGCTCCATTCTTAGCTGAACTAGAAAAGTCAACTCAAACATTTTTGAATCAGCAGAGGACCTCCCTCCAGCAATCTGGACAGACAGCTGAGGGGAGCCTGCTGCACAAGCCCTGTACGTCATATCGTCAGCTTCCATCAAGAACCCGTGACGCAATGTTTGTGTACGATGAATTCCTGCAGCAACACCGAAGACTTGTCAGCAAATTAGATCTGGAGGAGCGAAGGCGGAAGGAAGCCAGGGAGAAAGGTAAAAATGATTTTTATTTGTCAGAACATAGTTTCTTTGCGTATTTGTATTTACACAGTATTTAGCAGGTGTTGCCATATTGTTTCCAGCAATAAAGAGATATGCATTTGACTTCAAAAGTTTGCCACAGTCTAGGTGTTTCCTCTGCTTTTCTGAGACCAGTGGTGAATGCAATACACCATCCTAATAGAATGAGTGATCTGATTTGCTGCAGATGTCAGAGCTTGCCAATCTTTCGGTGATTAGCTGAGTCGATACCTCAAATTATGAGCATACTGGCTAACTTGGACTTTCTGTTTCTAAGGTTATTACTATGATCTTGATGACTCCTATGATGAAAGTGATGAGGAGGAAGTGAGAGCACATCTGCGTCGTGTGGCAGAACAGCCTCCACTTAAACTGGATACTTCCTCAGAGGTAAGGGTTGCCCTTGAGCGGGACATGGAATTATCGGCTCAGCATAAGAAACTGTAACGATGTTTGCAAATGCTGTTCTATTACAAGACCAGCTACAATCATATCTACCTCTTGATTCTTGAGCTGAGGGGCAGCATAATTCTTTCTTTTTTTCTTTATCTAACAGAAAGTGGAGTTCCTTCAGATCTTTGGCCTTACAACTCAGCAAGATAGAGAACGACTTCTGCAAGAAAAAAGAAGGAAGAGGAGGAGAATGCTGAGAGAGAGGAGCCAGTCACCCCCAACTGTCCAGAATAAGAGGCAGACACCACCACCAAACTCGCCTCTCTCAACAAGGTTCAGCCCTGATGATCTTAACAACAGCCCTAATCTAGAGGAGAAGAAAAAATTCCTTACATTCTTTGACCTTGCACATATCAGTGCCGAACGGCGGAGAGGTGAGACAAATGTTTATAACCAGATAAAAATGCTAAAGTATTTCCTGAGCTTCCTCATGTTTCTACCTACAAAAAAAGTCCTTGGTCAGCACCTGTCAGTGGAAATTTACCATAGTTATTTGTATAATAATGAATTGTATATTTCCTGGTAACATGCAACCTTCTAGATGGTTTTAAATTGCATCTTCCAGCATTCATCTAATGGTAAAAGACTGTTTGGGTATGCTGAGAGCTGTCTTTCCACTACTGGAAGACTACACTTTCTGTACCCCTGGCTTGCACGTCTGCTTTTATGATGAAGAGGCTTCTCATCTTGATTTCCAAGGGGAAATTTTGTTTAAAGTATGGACCTATTCCTGTCTCTGTGAGAAACTATTACTAAGGCATGAACCGTAATATTCAGACTCTAGGACTCTGACAATTTAGCAGTTCCTTTGTTCTGCATACAGTTCTGTGTACATAAGCTTTAGTGCACTAACCCATGGGTTCCCTAACAGTGGGGCCTGTTCTTATGGTTTCTCAAGATTAATGAAAAATCACATAAAATTTTGGGTAAATACTTAGTTACTCTCTGGGTACATTATGGTGTGTGATCTGGCCTATTATTGTCCAACCAAAAGTTTGAAAGCCTCTACATTATCTTTCTATTCAGATAAGAACTGTGCTAATAAAAGCTAACAAGAGGGACGAGAGAGCAAATTAAGCACCCTGTGCTTTTTTTTTTTTTTTTTTTTTTTTTTTTAGATTTTTTTTTTTTTAGATTTTACATCAAAGTATGCATAATATTGCATATTAAACTGTTTGTAAAATGTCCCTATCCTTGGCAGTATTCTCCAAGTCATATCATTTAGGAATTTAGTCTTTCCACATGCTGTGTGCTAGGCATGAGACCTAAAATGGGTCCCTGTGCTTGTGTGGAGGGTGTGTTTTCATGATCCCCTTTACTAATAGACAATAGTATTTCAAATTCAGTAACTGATTCTAAATACATTTGCGTTTTGGTTGCAAAGTTTCTTAATTTCAGTTCTCTGAGAAAAGGGATTAGAAACAAAGCTGAATATTCTCCTGTGTGAATGATTTTTTTTGTTTTGTTTTCAGACAAAGAAAAGTTGGTTGAAATGTTGGAAGCAATTAAACAGAAGAATTCTGAGGCTGAGGCATCCAAGACTGCACCCGTATTTCGCACTACTCCTTCTCCTCTCCCTACAGGTATGGCATGTAAAAGCAATGGAAACTTACCCAGGCTATCCAGCAAGGGCAATGAACTCTAAGCCAGCCAGATAATGCTACAATTCTAAATGTGTCCATCGGTATGCCCGCCCAGTTGTAATGGTCATTATCCCTTGCAAATTTGACATCTTGGCAAATGTGTAGGTTTATCACTTTTGAACACTATGTAAGGTATTGTCTTGCCAATTTAGTACTACCATTCAAGATCTAATTCCTCTCGCACAATCACAGAGCATCAACAAATATTATGGATGTAGTAGTATATTTATTTGCTATAAAATATGAATAAATAAGTTCTCTGCTATTGTTTGTTTGTTTGTAGTAGATTACTTGTCACATGTAGGCTGGTTCTCCCAGTGCCAACAACTCAAGCTGCCACTCTGTTTGCTTATATTTGCCTGTTGCCAGTGGAGAGAGCTAATGCTTAATCACTTCAGGATCACATAAGTCATAGCATAATGCTGTATGTTTATCTTTTTTCTTTTAGTTTTGTGCTGTTTACAACAAGTTAATATTTAAATAAGTCTTGTCATATTCTTTCAGCCGCAGTTTCTGAAGAACAGGTGGCATCGCAAGCTTCTGTAGAGTGTGAAAGGCCACCATCTCTTCCTTCCACATCAGGCACAGTCCCACTACCAGAGCCAGTAAAACTTCCAGAGGCCTGTCGATCAGATCAGCCTAAGCCTTTGGATCCCATTAAGGTCCCTCCTCTGCCTATTGCTGCCCCATCTACTGCTTCAGGCACATCAGCCACAGAGAAGACAAAGCAAAGTGAGGTTATGCCTGGAAAACGGAGTCTTAGTATCTTGAACTTTGTACGGGGGCACCCGCCCAAAGAGAGCACTGTATCACCACCTCAGAGTGTGAATGGAAGAACCAAGTCTTGGGGGCCATTTATAGCTGAGGAGTTTGCTCACCAATTTCATGAGTCTGTATTACAGTCCACTCAGAAAGCCCTGCAGAAGCACAAAGGTAAGAGCAGATTTGATCTATTTTAATTTAAGTTATGTGTTGTTATGCGTTGTGGGCTTCAGAAGTAGAAGTTTAATGCAGGCTGAAAAGCAGAGTGGGATTTATTTGGGCCTGATCTGTATGTGTCAGTCTAGACTACATTGCTTGAATTTTTACTGTGTATTAAGTCAGCCATTCCAGACCGAGTCAGCAGCTTATTGGCACAAGTATGGAGCCCCCCCATCAATCTGCCCTACTGACTTCTAGACGAAAATTATTGGGATTTTCAAACTGCTCTAAGTAAGGACTACATAAGCATCAGGGGCGATTCTGGACATATCGCCACCTGAGGCGTCTCCGGGATGCCGCCCCCGCTCCCCAGTGCTTACCTTCTGAGCGCAGGAGCGGGTCCGGGGGCGGTGAGATCACTAGTGCAGAGAGCACAATTAAAAAACGGAAATTCGGCTCTTAAAGTTACCAGGAGCGGCTTTTTGCCGCCCCTGGTAACTGGGGCGCTTCTGCCGCCTGAGACGAGTTTCTCAACTCGCCTAATGGCAGAAGCGCCCCTGATAAGCACATTGATGCAGTTTAGGCCCAGATTTAGTTGCTAGCCTAGAGGCCAAACAATCGTTTCAGCCTGATTTGGCCCAGGGCGACTGTAGGCAGGAGAGTGAAATCATTTCAGTGTGCATTATGTCACTTCTGAAACCTGGTACCTAGGGTGGCACCAGACCTAAATACAGCCCTGCATGGATATAGTTTAGATTAAATGTTTGGTACTGTCTTCTTGAGTGAGACTTGTGCAGTAGTATAAACCTTATTTTTATTCTGGGTTTGCAGGAGTTTCAGCTATGCACTGTGCAGAACAGAACCACAAACCCGATGCATCTGTTCATTATAACATTCCTGAGCTGCAACACTCCAGCCGGCCAACAGCACTACATCAGAATGGCCAGCAAGTGTCAGGACAGTCAGCAGTAGGGCGCGTGCAAACACAGCAAGCAACAAGCTCTGAGGAAGAAACAACTGATGAGGAGGAAGAAGAGGAGCCACCCAGGCCTAAGTGGCAGGGAATTGAGGCAATATTTGAAGCCTATCAGGAACATGTGGAAGGTAAGATTGCACTTTAATAGTTTTTTTTTTCTTTTACCTAAGATCTCATTTATTGATGACTAAAGGTGGCTGTACAAGGGCAAATTTCAGCTGCCGATTCGGGTTCTTCAGATGGGCCTACCAATCCAATATCTGGCCTAAAATTGGCCAGATCTTGATCAGGCAGGTTTGATATTCCTGTCAGATTTGGGGACCATGTGGTCTCGTTGATTTGGTCCAATGGGCCAAATACTTTTATATAATTTTGATTCAGTGGTTTGGCACTAGGGCCAAACAATCAAAGTAGCCACATATCACCCACCTTAGGTGGCCATATCAGGAGAAGATCCGCTTGTTAGTCGACCTTCCACACAAGCAGATTTTACTGTGTATGGCCATCTTTTAACTTGTAGCAGACTATGCACCTTTATTAGACAAACCCTGAAAGTGTCATTGTCATCTTTGAGTAGAATTGCTAACATACTCTCATGAACTTTCCATTCGATAAGCAAAAAGTGGAGGCTCGGCAGAGCACAGTTTCAGTCCCTTTCCCTGTTGTTTTGTACAATGAAGAATAAGCTGCCAGGAAAAGATATCAAAGAATTTCCCTCACCTTTAGTAGAACCTGTTACTAGCTCATTGCTGCTTTAGTTCGTGGTGACGTTGGGCTTTATTCCTAAAAATTCCAGTGAAAGATAGTGCCTTGAAGGAAGGAGAGAGGGGGCAGCACATGCATGTCAAGTAGAGAGATTTGTCCTGCTGGGCAAATGGGAAAGTACTAAGTACTCCATGTCAAAAAAGCCAGTTAGGCTATATCGCTTGCTATTGTGTGGCCTAACCCAAGTGTGCAACCAGGTGTGGTACAATGCAGGGAGAGTGGGCATCATAATGCAAAGCGTCTCTAATGTAATCGTTTTCTAATGTAACAATATATTATGACTACTCCATGCTATGGCACTTTACTAGTTTGCAGATAAATATAGTTAACAAGCATTCCATATTATTGTGCCTTGCTGTATTTACAAAGATTCAGATGTACATGTTACCACAGCTATGTTTCACTTATGCTCCATAATTACAGTTGCTTATATCTCTTTGAAGTGGGATTAAATTGTACTTTTTTTCTTTGCAGAACAAAACCTAGAACGGCAGGTTCTGGAGAAGCAGTGTAAAAGACTAGAATCCCAGCACTATAACCTGAGTCTGACAGCTGAACAGCTGTCACACCGCATGGCAGTAAGTGATGTCCCTGTCTATTAACTTCTTTTCTCACAGTGCCCCTTACGACTAAAAGCATACTTTGGCGTGCAGTCTTTCTAGCTATTGTTTAAAAAAACAAGCCAGCAGTGTAGTGCTTTTTGTGGAAGGTTTCTCTATGCTGGAAAGGTGCATGGACCATTGCTAAGATAGTTCAGTAGATAAGCAGCGTAATAGAGAGGTGCAGGCAAAATGTTTTCTTTATTCTACTTGACATTGACATATTCTTGGCTCCATGACTGTATTTATTTTCCAGCTGTATATCAGTAAATGCTTCTACAGTCAATGCGATTTATCGGCATTTTGGCCTTTAACATGGTGAGATTCTTGCGTTCAGTCTATTTACACCATGCATCTCTCCCCACAGGACTTGATGAGCCAGAAGCAAAAGGTGGCATCAGAAAGAGAGAGATTACAAGCTGAACTAGAACACTTTAGGAAGTGCCTTGTTTTGCCCACAACGCCGTGGTCTAGAGGATACTTCAAAGGCCACCACAGGTGACATCTTGTCTTGCACTAGGTTTGATCGTACAGTATAGAAATATCTATTTTATTATCTCGATATTTAATATTTTTCACTGGGAGGATTGGGAAACATCATCCTATTTCTGTCACATTCTGCACCACCCTGGGAGAAAAACAAAAAAAACAAAAAAAAAATCCATATATATAAATATATGAATGTGCCATGCATGTCTCAAAGGATTATGAGAGATTGAGAGAACAACCAACCTCAGTCAAGGCAAAGCCGTGGGCATTTTCTTCACCACATGATTTCCCTGTTGGCACCACATCCCATACCAGGGTCCCTCATTGACAGACTTTTGGCTGCATCTGACACTACAAGCAACCTAGTGCACTGTCTGCCCTCTGGACTGTACCAAAGTGGGTGCTTACCTTTCTGAATCCACCCTTCATTGCCATCATTCTTCAACCTGAAACCGCATTGTACTGCTTTATTTATCACGGATTCCTTGTGTCCTTGCCACAGAAAGGAAAAAAAAAAAAGTTTGAAAGTTCTATGACTTTTATGGTATATCTTCTTTTAATCAGAAATGTAATATGCTGAAATTGGAGGTTAAGGACTTATTTCTGTAACACAAAAGACAATTTGTCCACGCAGAGCTTTGCAGCTTGCAATGGGAATGCACTTAAACCTGGATCTCAGATTGGTTGAAGGTACCTTTTATTAAATACCTGTCACATGGTCGAGGTTCTATACTGCAAAGCTGCTACACACCTCCCATAAGCAGGCAAAAGGAAACCGATTGGAATCTAGACATACTGATCAGGTGCTTCAGCCTTGGACTGTATATATTACAAAGTTGTTTTTTTTTTTTTTGTTTTTTTTGTAAGTTTTTATTGCTTTAATTATTGTTATAAAGAAAAAAAACTGCCATTTTCAGCGCTTCTGCATTTTTTTTCAGCCAGAGGAAAATACATGTCTCTTTTAAAGTTGCTATTTAGTGTTTGTATTCTGCTGCTGGTCAGGAATTTATCCTATCAAAGTCTTTTTGAGAAAATTAAAAGTTGGAAAGAGAATTAAAAGTGGAAGGTGTTTTTGCCTGTCACTTGAGTGTTTGGGGTGTGTTACATGAGCAGATTTGCCAGTAAGATGTGCTGATTTTAGGTTGTTTTATGTGTGGTATGTGTCTGTTCTTCTGTACTCACACTGGCCTATTGAGGCAGGCATATTCATGTTCACCCCTCTAAAATCTTAGACTAAATCCAGCCATAGATGGGCTGGTCCCGCATGGTATCCTACTGATTGACCCATGAGCAGGACAGATACTGTACAAGGGGCTGTACACAGTATGGCCAATGTTAAATTGTTCTTTTTGCTGAGTCTAACATCCCTGAAAGATCAGAGCAGCAAAATCTTTGTATTAACGTGGTCAGTTAATAGTTACCAATCGGGATCATCCAGCCACTATACATGCCAAAAACTGTATAATTTTATTGGTATATGTATGGCCAGATTCAGGCAGAGAACACTGTGTGGCAGCTTGTGTGTGTATGTGTAACTGTGGTACAGTGATATAATTAGGCTTCAGTTTTATGTTCTGCACTTGATGAAACACATGGACAAAACAATACAGACAGAAGATGATTAGAAGGGGGGGTGGGGGCAGAGTTTAAATAATGTGTGCTAAACAGGTCATCTTCCCAGTGGAATTAGGGATGGGGCAGTCTCAGACTGGGGCACTTGGGGCTCGCCAGGGAACCTGATGCCTTTTATTACATCACCCCCAAGTGAGAACTAAAGAATGTAATGCAGATACTGCTTTCAATATTTATACTTACAAATAACTTGTAAAGGAGTTGTTTGCCTTTAAATTAACTTTTTCATATGATATAGGTAATATTCTGAGAATTTGCAATTGGTCTTCATTTTTTAATTGTGGTTTTAAATTATTTAGCCTTTTTGTTTAGCAGCTCTCAAGTTTGTAGTTTCAGCAGCTATCTGGTTGCTAGGGTCCAAATTGGCTTAGCAACAAGTGAATGGTTTAAATGGAACTGGAATATGAATAGGAGAGCACCTGAATAGAAAGCTAAGTATTAAAAAATTATACAGAGCAATAGTTTATAGGCTACTCTGGTCAGTGGCCCCATTTGAAAGCTGGAAAGATCCAGAAGAAGGCAAATAATTAAAGAAAAAACTAGAACTGGCCTTTTTGCAACATATTAAAAGTTAATATTTGTTAATTTGTCATTTTTTCTCAACACTGACACAATTTACAATGCAAAAAGCCACCAGGGACCATTTCCTGTTATAGGCAGAAGGTGGCTACCAGTAGACATCATATTATAGACTGAGAGCAAGGGTAATATTAATTCCAGCACATTATACAGGTAAGGGACCTGTTATATAGAATGCTTTGGACCTGGGGTTTTCCGGATAAGGATAAGTCTACTATAAAGCACTTAAAAGGGGAACAATCATATTGAAAATATAAAGTCATAAACATTGACAATGTATAGCTTTTTAAAATGTTGTACCTTTACAAAGTTCTGGCTAATTATTGAAGCAGCCTCCCACCCCCCCACCCTCCAGAATCTCTGTCTCCCTTGTGTGAGTGACAGAGCAGAGTGAAAACCTTATTTGCTGTAGCACTTACCTTTTTTGCAGTGCTTTACAGAGATTACACATCAAAGACATTAGTTTAGCAAAGTTTAAAATCTAGGGTGCCCATCAAAATCATATGGCCAATTAACCTTCCTCTTTGTTTTTGCAGTGTGGGAGGAAAGCAGAGTATCCAATGGAAACCTACACTAGCATGGGGAGGACATACAAACTCTTAGTGCCCTGAGTGGGAAATGATCCCAGCATTTCAAGGCAGTAATGCTAACTACTGTGTGGCACACCATTGTGCAATGTTTTCAAGAGTAATGAAGTGCATGTTGATATCTCCCTCAACCTGTAGGACTCGGCTGTCTGGCTGTTTACTCCCTTGTGTTTTACAAATAGTGGAATAAATGATCGGTTACTGACTGCACATGCCAGAGCCACCAAGCTGCCATATGCTTTCTTGGCACAATCAGTCAGAATTATGATGAGGTAACTTTATCTTTAGAGGCAATGCAACATTACCTGCCTTTGTGCGGAGTACACACTGATAGCAAAACATGATGTGGTTTTATGTGCCTTTAACTAAATATTTTAGGCAGCAAGTATTAATATAGGCTGTTTTGCCCACTTTATACTAAGCGTTTATAGGTTAAAGCACAAATACAGTCTGTTCTCTGAGGTGGGGTTGGATCACCCTTAATACAGCTCTGGATCACCAAAGGGTTGCAATAGAAAACAGACCAGTTAAAGGGAAACTATACCCCCAAACAACGTAGGTCTTTGTAAAAATATATTGCATAAACAAGCTCATATGTAAAACCCTGATTCATCTAAATAAACAATTTTCATAAAAATATACTTTTTAGTAGTATGTGCTATTGGATACTCCTAAATAGAAAATTGCCATTTAAAGAATTAAGGGCGCCTCCTGGGATCATAGGATTCACAGTGCACACAAACAAGCCAAGGCACACCTACATGCTAGGCCCCATCAGCCAATAAATGGACAGAGTTCTGCCTTTTGCTTCCACACTACTTCCTGTTACAGTTAGAGCTGCATTATTTCTGGTCACGTGATCTCTGAGGGAGCACACAGCCCATCACTAAATGGTGGATCAAGGGAAAGGATGTAAAAGGCAATATTTACTGATAAATATATTCCAGCTTGGCGAGATTCTTTAATAGGTCACTTAACATAGTTTATATTATCTGTTGGTTAAGTATTCATTCTGGGGGTATAGTTTTTCTTTAAGAAATTAAACTATAACAAGGGGATGCGTGTACAGAGAGGAAGCAGAAGGTTCCATAGCTTAAAGTGGTTAGCTAACGTTTGAAGGAACATCAAGCACACCGGACAAGCGGAGTCTGCTTAGAACGGTCTTTATTTCTTCATTTTAAAATCAAAGTTTATACACCCGAGCCTCAACTAGTTATTTGGTACGTTTCTGCCTTGCCTTCCCAATATAAAAATATTATAATTTGCGAGTCTATAGATGTGACTTTTTGGTTTGGGAAATCAATTTTGTCTTGCTCTTCGGAGCATATAATCCTAGATAAAGTGGTTAGCTGGTTCCTTGTTTGTAATCAAGACATACTGCTCTTCTAGTTAAGGAGAGAGTAATCGTCTACCTCATATGTAATAAAAGGTACTAAGTTTGCCCAGGAGCTGTAACCCATAGCAACCAATAAGAGGTTTTCTTTAAACAGGTGACCAGTAAATGCTAGCTGAAGTTAATTTGCAACCCCTTCCCTAGTCTGTGCACAGCAGGGGGAGGGGTGGAACCACTGGCCTTAGGGCTCTGGCACACAGGGAGATTAGTTGCCTTGCCGCCTATGCCATTCCACCGGCAATTTACATTCTCGCCGGTGGGATGGCATTTCGGGGAGATTAGTTGCCCGCGACACGGGAGATTTGTTGCGGGCGACTAATCTCTCCGTGTGCCCTTAGAGAGGTAGAAGTATGTTTTGCACAATGACGTTTTACTTGACCACCAACTCTAATTTGTTATATTATGCTGGGAGTTGTAGTCCAGCAACTTATGGGTGGAGCAACACTAAAAGATTATGTCCCCTTTAAAGGAAAGGTATATTCACTGGGGGATGCCAAAATGTTAGGCACTCTAGGAATGATTATAATCAATTACCTGAGACCCTGGGCCAGTGATCCTGCATACTGTAAACTGCACTGAATCAGGGTATTACTGTAGGAGTGCCACGCCAGCATTATCTTCATTCTTTGATATTCGCTATGCTCCAGTCAGAGTCCCAGGCAGAGTAAAAAGCAGCTACCTCAGAAGTAGGCCTTTAGCTGTGCTGTATGAGTGGGGTGTACATTATGTGGCCATGGTGAACCTTCATGGTCTTCAGCTGGCAGATGTGTAATGTGAGAGCATGCTAAAGTATTTGCTTAGGACTGCTGACAAATTCTGTGCCCGTATGATGCATCTACTGGCATGTAGCAGTGTTGTAATGTAGAAATGACATGGAATGACGTAAGTCTGCTGCTCCACTTCCACCTTTGTGCCAGTGAGGTTTGTTTCAAGTGCACATATTGTGAGCTTTCCAATGTGCATGTGAAAGTGAGCTGTGCCCAAAGAGTGGAATTGCTCTGTTCTGTGCATGATACCATGTTGTATAGTAATATGTCATCATAACTGCGTGAAACAACCCATCATGCAAAGGACTAAAGAACAAGGGGAGCTGAACCTGTACTGCAGAAAAGCAAGGTAGGTAACATCAAGCAACAAGTCTCTCCAGGGCCAGTGGACAACTTTATGCAAGAAAGACTTCCAATGGGAATCCTGCCTCCACTAATAAGAATAAGCATATAAAAAAATGTATACAGTGGCAAAGAGAAGGGAGTGTAGAGGCCTACTCCATGTGTATGACCAGTCAGTTTGGTTTTACTATGGAATAATCTTGGAAATTATAAATCTGTGTGCTTAATTGTCATGATTTTTGGAAACTGTTCCAGTTATTTTTCTTTAGATGTTTGGGGTGATTTGCTTTAGGTGTATTATTAAAGTTTTTCAGGCCCATTTTTGGGGCTGCTGCCTGAGGTCAAAGAGCCATATTTTTGTTTAAGAAAGCTATGAACTGTACAGTTTTAAGGGCTGGTTTAGCTTTTCATTAAAGAATACCCTTCAAACACATTGTGTATGAGTGTTAGGATGTAAGTCCTGCAGCTGTACTGTTACTTTAACTGGTAACAATGGAAGAAAATAAGCCAGTATGCACAAAGCGGTGGAGACATTTGGGTACAAAGCCTTTCGCTGGGAATGAGGGGAGGGAAGATGTACGGAGATGGCGTGCCAGTAATTACATATCAACTTCCCCCATCCACTCGTATTTAAAGAAAAAAAGAAAAATTGCAGAGGGGTTTAATGGCTTTCTTTTGAAACAATGCTAATTAACCCTGGCAGCAATTATCTAAGGAACAGTGTATTTTTGTGCAAATTAGGCAGCAGGCACACCCACCGATTTCATGGTCTCCCTTAAATCTTCCATAGAACTGAGCTGCATTAGAATTAGTAGTACAAGCTATAAACAAATGTCTATTCCTGCAGGCTCTGTACTGACCAAGTGCGTATGGGAATAATAAGCCATTAACAGGAATTCTGCTTTTGCCTGTCAGCACTGTCCCAAGGGGAATCCAGTCACACCAAATTTCATGAATATCTTAAGAAGGAACAAATGTGCTTAGTTTGCATTTCAATGGGATGTTGGTAATCCAAACAGCAATGTTCCTGGGTGATAGGGAGGGGATGTACTAAAGACCTTGTATGCGAAGGGCATGATCATAAGGGGGGAGGACTGAAGAAAGAAGACCAAACACTAGCAAGCAAGGGTGCGTAGTATTCAGCTCATTCAACTTCCCTGTCTGGCCTCTGTGCTGTCCAGCAATTAAGCAACATTTGCTGTAATTATTTTCCTTCATAGTTCATATAATGTTAACTACCAGCCTTATTAGGTGTCATTTCCGTGCTGTGAAATGGGTATAAAAGAGGTGATTAAACCATAATAGATGGCAAGGTAATTTAATGTAATGGAGATAATGATGAAGCACTTCCTCAGTCTCTTAGACATAAAATAAAAGTTGGGTCAGGAGATTTTCTTCCACAGCTCACTACAAAAACACTCCGTATATGCTTCCATAAATGGTATCTATCTGTGAACATAAGCAAGGGTAGAATGAATTATGGATACATTAATGTATAGTAAAGGAAAACTATACCTCCAAACAATGTAGGTCTCTATAAAAATATATTGTGTATATAGTGTGGGGGTGCTTGGTCCTTTGCTGTTCTCCCTGTTCACTCTCTCTTTAGGAGACCTTATTTCTTCTTTTGGTCTTAAATACCACTTACTGTATATGCAGATGACATCCACATATATTTAGACACCCCTGCACTAACCACTGATGTTCAAACCCAGATTGGTAACTGCCTCCTGGCTATCTCCTCCTGGACGAACCGACGCCACCTCAGACTTAACCTAGCTAAAACAGAGCTCATGGTCTTCCCGCCCAAACCTGGCCCTCCTCCTTTCACCATTACTATTGACGGCATGTCCATTAACCCTGTTAATTCAGCAAGCTGCCTTGGGGTCATCTGACCAGTCACTCTCCTTCTCTAACCATATTAATAACACTACCAAAACCTGACGTTTTTATCTTGGCAATATTGCCAAGATACGCCCCTTTCTTTCACAAGTAACAGCTAAAACACTAATACATGCCCTTATCCTTTCCCGCTTAGATTACTGCAATCTCCTACTAACCGGCCTCCCAGACTCCCACCTCTCTCCCCTGCAATCAATCTTGAACTCTGCTGCCAGGATCCTCCTGCTCTCTCCTAAGAGGGAACCTGTTCAGCCTCACTTAAGCTCTCTAGCATGGCTGCCTGTTAAGCAAAGGATAGCTTACAAAATCCTTCTGCTAACATTCAAAGCCCTTCACTCCTCTGCTCCTCACTACATTTCATCACTGGTCTCCCTGCACGATCCTGGTCATCTCCTCCGCTCCTCTCAGAGCCTCCGTCTTTTTACACCATCCACACCCACTGCGCTCTCTTGTCTTAAACCTTTCTATCTCGCTGCTCCTTACCTCTATCCCTGAATCCCTCCGTAAAGAAAACTCGCCCACTCTCTTTAAGAAAAAGCTCAGCTGTTACCTTCTGGAGCACTAAAACATTATTTTGCCCAGTCCTGCGCTGAAGGGCAAATGCCCATACCTGGTGCACTCCTTCCAGTCTGTGCCTGTATGTTACCCAACCACTTAGACTGCAAGCTCTACGGGGCAGGGACCTCCTTCCTACTGTGTCTCATACCACATGGCACTTATTCCCTGTGTATTTATACTTAGTTATTGTATTTATTATAACACTTGTCCTCCCTGTGTGTAATTATGTATATTGTAAGATTGTACAGCGCTGCGTACCCTTGTGGCGCTTATAAATAAAGTTATACATACATACATACATATATATATATATATATATATACATACAATCTCATATATAAAACCCTACTTCATCTAAATAAACCATAAAAATATACTTTTTTAGTAGTATGTGTTATTGGGTACTCCTAAATAGAAAATTGTCATTTTAAGCAGGAAAAGCCAAGTCACTTGGGGGTGCCAAAATGTTAGGCACCCCCAAGTGACTTGAATTGCTTACCTTCTACCCCAGGTTGGTGCCCCTGTATGGAGAGAACAGCACCAGCCCGGGGTAGCAGCGATCGCTTCCTCCTTCCTTCTTTGCTGCGCGCGCGTAGAGTAGAGGTAAGCGATTCAAGTCACTTGGGGGTGCTTAACATTTTAGCACCCCCAAGTGACTTAGCCTTTCCTTCCCCCTTTAAAGGCCGCCTCCTGGGATCATAGGATTCACAGTGCACACAAAAAAGCCAAGGCACACATACATGCTAGGCCCCATCAGCCAATTAATGGGCAGAGTTCTGCCTTTTGCTTCCATACTTCTTCCTGTTACAGTTAGAGCTGCATTATTTCTGGTCATGTGTTCACACAGCCCATCACATTTAGCGAGATTCTTTAATAGGTCACTTAATATAATATAAACTATCTGTTGGTTAAGCATTCATTCTGGGGGTATAGTTTTTCTTTAGGGAATTGACAGATGGGGAGATTAGTAGCCCCGCAACAAATCTTCGTCGACTAATCTCCCTGCAATGCCATCCCACTGGCAAGAATGTAAATCGCTGGTGGGATAGCATACGTGTCGCTACAGAGAGATTAGTCGCCCGCGGCAAAGAAGATTTGTCGTGGAGAGACTAATCTCCCCGTCTGTCACTGCCCTTAGGGTGAAGACACACAGAGCTACTAGTAGCAGCTACTTGTCGCGGCTACTAAAATAGACAATGCTGATCATTTCCTGATAATTGTCTCAACGTGTGTTGCAAAGGCAATTCTCAGTATTGTCTATGGCAGGGTATTTTCTGGGGTTTAGTAGCCATGAAAAAGTAGCTGCCACTAATAGCTCTTTGTGTCTTCAATCTAAAGGAAAACTATACCCCCAGAATGCTTAACAAACAGATAGTTGGTCGAAGATACATGTGGCGATTAGTCACTGCGACTAATTCGCGCCGCAAAAACTGCATGCGACTTGCATTAAAGCCTATGGAGGGAAAGTCACCACAACCGACTTTTTTAAAAGTCATGGCGACTAATCACCCCATGTGTCTTCATCCTAACAGTTTTATGTTGCTGCACGTATGGTTGTAATAACACTGCCCCAGTAGGTATATAGTCCCATAAGGCTATGGAGATGAACACAGGCTGAGAATCAGCCCCTACACATTAAACAGCCTTTTTATGTGCCTGTACCTGGAGCAACTGCGCTTCCCTGGGTATAGTACAGACACACAAATCAGATTTTGGTACAGAACTGCTACGCCAGCATTTTAGCTGCAAGATCAACTCTGTGTGCCTGGGTCCTGGTGCAGGCACATCTAAGGCTGATGCCACACCAGGCGTAGGGCTGATTTTTTCGGCAAGCGGAAAAACGCTTGCCGAAAATTCAGCCCTACGCCTGCTACTTGTGCCTGCACCCGAATGAATGGGATACGCTCGGGTGAAGGCACAAGTAGCCGAT
Source organism: Xenopus tropicalis (assembly GCF_000004195.4). Lineage (NCBI taxonomy): Eukaryota > Metazoa > Chordata > Amphibia > Anura > Pipidae > Xenopus > Xenopus tropicalis. The sequence continues at coordinate 64,854,282 of NC_030680.2, read as the reverse complement.
ATACGCATGAAAACGCGAGAGAATGCAAAGTCTCGCGTTTTCATGCGTATATCGGCTACTTGTGCCTTCACCCGAGCGTATGCCATTCATTCGGGTGCAGGCACAAGTAGCAGGCGTAGGGCTGAATTTTCGGCAAGCGTTTTTCCGCTTGCCGAAAAAATCAGCCCTACGCCTGGTGTGGCATGAGCCTAAAACTTATTGGAGTCTAGGGTCTGATTCTCAGCCTGTATTTATCTGCAGGTCAAGAATCAGCCCTGTGTGCCTTAAGCCTTAAGTGTTTTCTCATAACATTTTCCCTAAATTGGAATGTTGAAGCTTTGTCACTTTCAGCACTACTTGTCACCTTAAAAAAAAAATACACAAAACTAAACAGGATTGGGACCCACGGCACATATACAGGGCTATACCTATAAAACTTAGTACCTATACTTGCAAACACACACACACACACATATATATATATATATATATACATATAAACATATAAAATGACAGATATGTTGCCTACTATTAGACAGTGGGTGGCAGTTGAAGGTGGAAACATTTTGGGATCTGCTTTGTAAATACTTTGTTTTAGGTAAATTCTTAGAGTGTATAGCTGAGAGGCAGCAAGTAATGTTTAAAATACAGATATGTACAATCATTGAGATGACTGCAAACACTGTACAAGGTACATTAAACATCAGAATGCAATGTATTTGGGTCTAAAAAATTATGTTTAATGGCTCCAGCAAAGACCACATGAACAAAGAACAGGAGGCAGGGACACGTAAGGAGTCATTTACAGTGGCAAATGCAGTTCTGAGGCATTGCCCACAGTTGTGTCAGGCGATTCTCCCCCTAGAAACTGAATCTACATTGTAATCATTGGGGAAAAAAAAACTCTGAATTGTGGGTTAAAATCATGGTGCTTGCACTTAGCCTACTACACTGGTGGTCATAAAATCCTTTTAGTGTAGGCTAATTAGCATAAAAGCGATGCTGAGATATCTCTAAATTAATAGAAATGTGTCATCATTAGTGAAGGAGGAGTGCATGTTTTTTATGCCCACCTACACAGACTGCACACTCTATGGGACAGGGACTTTTTTCCTGTTGCTTCTTTTAACATGCACAATTTACACTCACCAAAAGGATAATTAGGAACACCTGTTCAATTTCTCATTAATGCAATTATCTAATCAACCAATCACATGGCAGTTGCTTCAATGCATTTAGGGGTGTGGTCCTGGTCAAGACAATCTCCTGAACTCCAAACTGAATGTCAGAATGGGAAAGAAAGGTGATTTAAGCAATTTTGAGCGTGGCATGGTTGTTGGTGCCAGACGGGCCGGTCCGAGTATTTCACAATCTGCTCAGTTACTGGGATTTTCACGCACAACCATTTCTAGGGTTTACAAAGAATGGTGTGAAAAGGGAAAAACATCCAGTATGCGGCAGTGCTGTGGGTGAAAATGCCTTGTTGATGCTAGGTCAGAGGAGAATGGGCCGACTGATTCAAGCTGATAGAAGAACAAGTTTCACTGAAATAACCACTCGTTACAACCAAGGTAGCAGCAAAGCATTTGTGAAGCCACAACACTCACAACCTTGAGGCGGATGGGCTACAACAGCAGAAGACCCCACCGGGTACCACTCATCTCCACTACAAATAGGAAAAAGAGGCTACAATTTGCACAAGCTCACCAATATTGGACAGTTGAAGACTGGAAAAATGTTGCCTGGTCTGATGAGTCTCGATTTCTGTTGAGACATTCAAATGGTAGAGTCAGAATTTGGCGTAAACAGAATGAGAACATGGATCCATCATGCCTTGTTACCACTGTGCAGGCTGGTGGTGGTGTAATGGTGTGGGGGATGTTTTCTTGGCACACTTTAGGCCCCTTAGTGCCAATTGGGCATCGTTTAAATGCCACAGCCTACCTGAGCATGGTTTCTGACCATGTCCATCCCTTTATGACCACCATGTACCCATCCTCTGATGGCTACTTCCAGCAGGATAATGTACCATGTCACAAAGCTCGAATCATTTCAAATTGGTTTCTTGAACATGACAATGAGTTCACTGTACTAAAATGGCCCCCACAGTCACCAGATCTCAACCCAATAGAGCATCTTTGGGATGTGGTGGAACGGGAGCTTCGTGTCCTGGATGTGCATCCCACAAATGTCCATCAACTGCAAGATGCTATCCTATCAATATGGGCCAACATTTCTAAAGAATGCTATCAGCAGAATATTTAGCTGCAGTTATTGCTGCCCAAAAGCATCACATTTGTGTGGGGCAAAAGTACAACGTTTTAGCATTTTCCTTTCATAAAAAAGCATAGTTTTCTTTAATTGGGGTATCATTATCAAGTTTAAGTTACATTTATGCAGAAATATTGTAATTTCAAATGGGTTCACAAAATTTCAAGCAGCACTGTATTTGTATTTATTGCAGTGATTGTGCCCTATTTGTACTATTACTGTATTATAATAATGTATAGCATATGTAGTAGTTCTATATAAACAGATATGCATAGCAATCTGCATGCACACCATTACCTTTGGCACTAGAATCTCTCTCTAAATCCAAAAGCAGCCATTTAGATAAACCCCTGCTTGCTGAAAGTAGTACACCCATCACACATCTTGGGACATTATAAGCAATAACACATGGGACATTTTGATGGCTGTGCTGCTCTCATGAAGATCCAGAATAATAAAATAGCAGCTGCTTCCCATCCACTTACATAGCAAGCCTACAACTTACATTTTGTACACACGACTGCCAAGTGTTTCTCATTTAAATCATCACTGCTGGCGGGAAAAGGCATTTTGATCAGTTGTGCCTTTCCTGCGAGGATTGCTGTATGCGATTTTCCTAATAGTAACTGTCCAGCCATGAAGAACATGACAGATTAAATGAAAATGATTTAATGACACAATTACATATAAACATAGTTCAGCATTTTGCAGGGCAAAGCTATTCACTAGATCTAAACCAGGCTCAAATGTGAAATCCACTATAAGCAACACATGCAATCAGCCACAAGGTGGTGCTGCAGTCTTTTGCCAAGAAATAAGCATTTTTTAGTCATATTCCTGATCTCCATGACCAAAGGCTGCCACCAAAGGACTTTACGTGTCAAATTTTTGAAGCCACTCCATGCTTAATAACTGTGGTTTATACAAACTGCAATTTAACTCTTACAAGAACAAGCTGAATGATACATACATATTTACAGACTTGTTAGCTCAGTTGCTCCCAGTTTAATACAAGATTCCAGGGTTGGAAATGTATTGGCTTGTGTATGAGGCAGCAATCTATTTTGTCCCTGGTGTCCCACTGCGCATATGACACAGACTTTCAGACACCCCACCCCCCCATAATTAATCGGCAAGTATCTGGCAACAGCAGGGGACTGGGAGGTTTTATTGTTTTTCACAAATTTTAATTTTACTACATAGGTACCTAAGGGCCACCCCCAGGCACAGGTCCTCAAGTGCCTATGTAATAAATACAGCCCTGGTATAAGGCTAAAATGACAACTTTCCAGATAAGCCAGCTATAAATTAAATGGGTTTAAAAATCCCTTTAGGGGAGGACTAAATCCAACAGTTCACCTTGGTCTCTTCTGTTGGGTGTGTATAGTTCCCTGTCAGGCACCAATCAATCCTGGAGGTCAACTAACTATGAGTTCAACTTGACCTACCCACTGTGTGGCCACAGTCAACCAACAACCTATTATTATTTTGGTAACCTCAACAAATGGCCAAATTGACTAAAGCTATGCAGACTTTTAAACGTGAATATTGTCTACTAGAAGACTTCAAAAACGTTTCTCACTCCCACCATTCCAGCAAAACATTTGTTCAGGTCCCCCCTAAGCTCATAACAAGTTGAGATAATTTAGATTACATACTCCAATAGTTTTACAGTTTTGCCTAAGTTACCACAACTCTATGTTAATTATGACTCCATTCAACACCTCCCCCATTTTTACAACTGGATACAGACATCACAAATTTCCCTACAACAAACTGACACTGTATTGGGAGGGTGAGGTTAGCTCAGTGGTTCTGTTTTATAAATGATTGTGTTTCATTGATGTACACTAGCTGTTACAGGAATATTACGGGAGTATGGAGGAAAAACCATTATGGGCAAGGAGCACAAGTGAGAATAAAGCAGCCAGTAGTCTATATGCATGGTGTTAAATTCATTTACTCTACATTGTTTATAAAAAAAATATATAAATCATGTACAGAAATTTACCTTACAGCTTAGAAAAAAAAATGCCTACAAGCAAAAGAATAAAATCTGTTAAATAATAGCTACAATTCATTACAGATGTATGGATTTTGGTCTACATTCTCTCCTGCTGATAATAAAAGTTGGAATTTATAATATATTGGTACTAATCCATGTGCGATTTTCTTTAAAGTGATCTCCACCCAAAGAAAGTATTCTAAGCAATGTTCCTATATTGATTAAAAATGCCAATAGTTTTAAAGTTATATGTACGAGTAACTGCAACTGATAACAATATATTTGTTTATACTTTTCAGGAGTCAGAACCAGGAATGCAGAGAATATAAACAGCCAAACAGATATTGTTTTCAGTAGCAACCACATTTACAAATAACTACAAAACCACTGAACATTTAGTACTAATGTATATTTTAAGGTTGCATATAATTAAATTTTCTTTCACTATTGCCAAAGGTTTTTAGGTAGTGTCCTCTTTTAAGCAGTACATTATAGACATAAGAGGATAGCAGTAATAGGCTTGGTACTGTGTTGTACTGAAACTGCTCAGACTTGCAAATTGTGAGGAACATTCTTTGCTGATCCAGTTTGCACAAAATTCCTTGCCAATGCTGCTGGAATGGAATACAGGGATGTGTTTGTAATAACTCCTATGAAACTGCTGTAGAGTACAGATATAGTCTCCAAAAGCCTTTGTGTTTGTAGCCACCGGCACATCGTACTTTTGTCCATGCCAAAAGCAGGAAGTTTGGCAGAGGGCTACTAAAATGTCTTGTTCTCAGCAGACAGTTGACTGCAGCCTCACAATGTAATTATGCACATTCTAGTGACAACTGGTTAGTAATCCTGTGACTGTCCTTCCTCTGGGGTCTGCAGGCTGGTACGTAGCTTGTACATGTGGTTTAAAGACTCAGTAAAAAATGTTCCGATTGTGTTAATTTCCATTAGTGTCAGGTTATCCAGCTGGCAAATGAGAAGAGAGAGATGTGTAACAGCAGGAAGTTGAAAGGCAGGTGGAAAATTAATGAGAGAACAGTCTAAGCTGCCCACAGTGTCTGAGTGGCCCAGTTGGACAAATGCTGAGAATAACAATTCCATCTACAAGCACAAAATAGAGCAGAAACTCCTAAAATCTCTCCAATAAAGCCACATATTTACTTTGTATAAATGTTTAGTTCTGTGCGGCTTTCTATTGAATATAGCCCATTATATCTCTTGTGCAGCATCTCGTGACCTCCATCACTTTTATTTTATAAGCACCAACGGTAGAGTTTCAATCTAAAAAGATACTTTTAGTGAGAAACATAAAATCATATACACATGTACCTTGGCATGAGCTTCCTGCCCCTTCACAAAGCTGTCAGCAGAGAGCCGGAGTTTTGCTATTCTTGTATCCCATGTGTCTTTAACAAGTGTACGGATCTCATCTGCTTTAGGGATATTGTCTGCAGCACTGGAAATATATGTATAGAGAGAGGGGGGAAAAGTAAAAACAAACATGATCAGGTCCAAAATCAGAAAGGCAGGGGTTATTTAAGGGATGTGGGGTATGAAAGACAAATTCTTTCTCCATCTGCTCTTCAGGAATTAGCTAGAACATATGTTACAGATAAAAAACATAAAAGTTAAAAGCTATATCAGCTTGCCTGTGGCAGACTTCCAGGCCCTTTGGAACCTGTCTGGAGGATTTACCCATTCCCCCTCCACCATGGGGCAGATTTATCACAGAAAATTCACCCACTTTCTAATCATTGCTATGGGATTTTTAGAAGCGAACTTTCACACATCGATAAATATGTAATCCAATAGGAATGAACAGAAAGTAAGTGAATTTTTCTGTGTTGAGCTCTAATTCACATTTTGCTAAATCTGCCCCCATGTGTTGTACCTCTCAGTAACTGATACATGAAGAACTTCATCTCCTTTTCTGTTACTGGGTATCAATATCAAGAGTCCTTATACTTTGGTGGCATAGACAACATGTTTTTCATTTTGATTTACTTACTGATTTAACAATAGTTTAGTAAGTTCCATATAATATGGACTTGGCATTGGAGTAAATGTATCCTCTCTGCGTTCTTGATCTTTGATAGCCTCTAGTTTATCTAGATAAAGAAAAAAAAAAAAAGAATAAACAACCCAGACAGAAATCCTAACATGTTTCTTATAAACCATAGGTTCCCATCCTGCCTGGGTGGCTCCACTAGGAGGGCCCAGATTAGTGGCAGGGAGAGAGTCAAAGACAATTTGGAGGTGGTTTGCAGTAAATGCTAATTTGCTGCACTGGTTACTATTGGTTTAATGCCATCACAAGTCATTATCTCTAAGTTTGTTATAACTGTAACCCAATAAGTCAGTGCAATTTCATGCCATAAAAAAAAGCAACAAAGCTTTCAACAGTTAACCTACTTACCGACATCCATCCACTGTGGAGGGACAATGCGACATTTCTGCCTTTGTTTAAGGTTGATGGCCAACCATAGAGGAACCTCTACAGGTAAACCAGGATTAAAGGGACCCAAGTCACCCTGTTCAGGTAAAAGAGATCCGTTAAGCAGCAGTACACTAAACTACTGTTATACTACTGTATAAGAAGAAACAAAAACTAAAAGAGATGAGAGAGTTATAGAGGTATCAGAATATTAGAAAAGGAATGAATATCTGCAACAAAGTTTTTATTTAAATAAGTATAGGGAAGGATTGCCATTATATAGGATAGCTATATAACAACCGCAGACTGACTTAAAGGGACATGTCACCCAGACATAAAAAGCTGAACAATAGTAAACCCAAATTATTTTTTGATCAAAACATCCATACATGATATAAAGATGTTTAAAAATATCAGCTGCCAATCACACATTGCCTGCCCCACCTCAGGCACTGAGTTGGGACTCCTAGAGACTGGACCAAATTTTGTGTTTAACAACTGGAACATATTGCATCCATAAAGTGGGACCATCTTGAATCACCCTGTATAATCTACAGTATACCTACATATAGTAGAACCATATAATCTATAACAAGTATACACGGGCCCATACCCCAGCTCTATATAATCTATAACAAGTATACACGGGCCCATACCCCGGCTCTATATAATCTATAACAAGTATACACGGGCCCATATCCCGACTCTATATAATCTATAACAAGTATACACGGGCCCATATCCCGACTCTATATAATCTATAACAAGTATACACGGGCCCATATCCCGACTCTATATAATCTATAACAAGTATACACGGGCCCATACCCCGGCTCTATATAATCTATAACAAGTATACACGGGCCCATATCCCGACTCTATATAATCTATAACAAGTATACACGGGCCCATATCCCGACTCTATATAATCTATAACAAGTATACACGGGCCCATACCCCGGCTCTATATAATCTATAACAAGTATACACGGGCCCATACCCCGGCTCTATATAATCTATAACAAGTATACAGGGGCCCATACCCCGGCTCTATATAATCTATAACAAGTATACACGGGCCCATACCCCGGCTCTATATAATCTATAACAAGTATACACGGGCCCATACCCCGGCTCTATATAATCTATAACAAGTATACACGGGCCCATACCCCGGCTCTATATAATCTATAACAAGTATACAGGGGCCCATATCCCGGCTCTATATAATCTATAACAAGTATACAGGGGCCCATACCCCGGCTCTATATAATCTATAACAAGTATACACGGGCCCATACCCCGGCTCTATATAATCTATAACAAGTATACACGGGCCCATACCCCGGCTCTACATAATCTATAACAAGTATACAGGGGCCCATACCCCGGCTCTACATAATCTATAACAAGTATACAGGGGCCCATACCCCGGCTCTATATAATCTATAACAAGTATACACGGGCCCATATCCCAGCTCTATATAATCTATAACAAGTATACACGGGCCCATATCCCAGCTCTATATAATCTATAACAAGTATACACGGGCCCATATCCCAGCTCTATATAATCTATAACAAGTATACACGGGCCCATATCCCAGCTCTATATAATCTATAACAAGTATACACGGGCCCATACCCCGGCTCTATATAATCTATAACAAGTATACACGGGCCCATACCCCGGCTCTATATAATCTATAACAAGTATACACGGGCCCATACCCCAGCTCTATATAATCTATAACAAGTATACAGGGGCCCATACCCCGGCTCTATATAATCTATAACAAGTATACAGGGGCCCATACCCCAGCTCTATATAATCTATAACAAGTATACAGGGGCCCATATACTTCTATCTCACTATATAATTTAAGACTAACTAGCACCATGTTTCTCTTTCGTTACTAAACTGCTTATTACAAAGCATGGAAGCCTGACAAGTTCGCTTTTGCTCACCCCAATAAGATAGACCTTGTCCAGACTAAAGTTGGGAATGACAGTCACTTGCTCCTTTTCAGCCAAGAACTCGACCTCGGAGGCATCCATGACTGAATCTCCCGCTATCAGCGATAGGAAGGGGCGGGGCTTCTGCCGGAGCAGAGGAAATCTCTACGCACAGAAGCCCCGCCCATGGGCGGAATGTTGAGGGCTGGCGGTGTGGGGTTGCCTAGAAACGGGACGCTGTAACCATAGTGGGTGCCGCAGGTGTAGAACAGAAATCTGGGGGCGCCTGGGTGTAGTTGCGGCCGGTACCATACAGGATGCCTCCCAAAAAGAAAGGTAAGCGAGGGCCCAGCGCCAAGACAAAGGAGAAAGAGACTGTAAGGGTCGCATCGGAGGGCGTTACAGAGCAAACGAAAGATTTTTATACAGTGCAGATCCGAGATCTGGAGAAACGGCTGGAACGGTGGGTTCTATTTCTTACCCAAATGTGTAACTCATGGGATGGGTCTGGTGCTACATTAAAAACCCAGTGCAAGGTGATTAGCGTGAGGGGACAAGGGTTTAAGGCAGTGGCTCCCAACCTTCCTAATGCCCCGCACTTTAATACAGTTCCTCATGTTGTGGTGACCCCCCAACCATAAAATCATTCCTAAAACCATCGGAAATATGTTTTCTGATGGTCTTGGGCCGGAACTAGGGGTAGGTAGAGTAGGTGCCTGCCTAGGGCGCAATCACTGGGGGGCGCACATTAAAGGGGAAATCATTTTTTTGTAGTAGTATTTTATTAGTTCTCTTTGACTGTAATAGAATCACCGTCCCAACCCCCCTCTGGCATGTTGTATTTCCTCTTCGTTTGGGACCCAGGAGCAGGTCCGGCTGGGCCGCCGGGACACCGGGAGAAATCACGGTGGGCCCCGGCGGCCCAGACCTGTCCCTTACCTGTGCTCCCCCTGCCCGACTGCTCCTCCCCAGCTAGTAGCAGGTTACAGTAGTCTAGTCAGGATAGGGTGAGAGCATGCATGGGCATCTTAGCTGTTACTTGTGTGAGAAAGGGACAGATTTTGGTAATATTGTATAAGAAAAAGTGACAGGTTTTGACAGTTGTGTTAATATGGACAGAAAAGAAGAGGAAGAGTTAAAAACTATCCCCAAACTGAGTTGACAGGGTTAATGAGAGTGCCATCAGTAGATATAGTAAAGGGGGGAGTAGTACCAGACTTAGATGACAAGATACGTTTTCATTAGGTTCAGTTGCATCCATGTTGGTTAATCAGACAAGAGAATCGTCTGAGTGGGTCAACAATGATCCTGAATTCTGGGAAAATATGTTGCATTGTTCAAAAAACATGGTGATTGTGCTGTAACCTTAACTTTGTTTACTGCACCTCGGTAAGTGAATTTGTCTTGTGTGTGTGTACTCTTCTAGGTTGTTGTGTAGAATTTCGTGGTGCTATACAATGTATTTATCATATTCTTAGGTACCAGAGTAAATGGGATGAAATCTGTGCAAAGGAGCAATTGAAGGAGGCTCAATATGAGCAGTTGTCTAATGACAAAAAGGAGATTGTCTCTTTCCTAAAACGTACCCTAAACCAACGCATGGATGAAATTGCTGACCTGAATGACCAGCTCTTGGGGCTCCAGCAGGCCAAGGATGCAGAAAAGGATGCGTATGAGTCCCAGCTGACTCAGGTGCGACATGAATTGCAAGACACCAAGGAGCGCCTCACCTCAGAGAATATGCTTCTAGGTAACAGTACACTTACTTTGATCCACATTATCCTGTACCTTATCTGTTTGTATCTGTTTGTCCCTTGCAGCCCATCGCCAAGCGAGCGGATCTTCACCTGATATCCCCACCTACGGGTGGGCGATATCGGGTAGCAAGTAGCTAAAATAAAAAATAATCCGATCCTTTGGCCCTGGGGCCAAACGATCGAATTACATTTGCGGCCATGGGGCAGTCAGTTCGGGGACCGCATCAACGAGCTGATGCGGTCCCCGATCCGACTGGATTTTCTAACCTGGCCGATCGAGATCTGGCCAATTTCAGGCCAGATATCGGTCAGCCAGGCCGCTCGGTTCTGCCCATACACGGGCCGATTAGCTGCCGAATCGGTCCAAGGGATCGATATCGGCAGCTACTATCGGCCCGTTTATGGGGACCTTAATGCTGCTTTCTCATTTCTACCATAATGTTTCATACAATGACATTCATTTCTTTCTTCGGTGTCACTGAGAGCACTACTGTTAACTGTAATGATCAGCAAAACATTTGGATATAGTTTGTTCCACAAAGAGTGCCATATATATTTGTGTATTAGTTAGTATGACTATACTGTTTACTCAGATGAGCTAAAATGAAATGTCAGTCATACACTGCTATGGCCACTTTGTCAAAGTATTTTGAAAAAAGAATGATTGCTTGGTTTTATCAAACAATATATCGATTATAACATTTCTCAGGCATGGGGGTAACCTTGGTGCACCTTGTATGATTTTCCTTTTTAAACCCCATAAATAAACAGTAAGTACAATATGGCTTTCTATTTTTTACAAAGCTCAGATTCTGTTTCTCTTTTTTAGCGGGGAAACTGGCATCATTAGAGGAGTTCAGAGTGCAAAAAGAAGAGCTTATGGGCAAATTTGCAGCTTTAGAGGAGAAAGTAAAAGAACAAGAACAGGAACACAAAGAGGCAATGTACATTCTGGAGAAGAAGGTTGTGCTGGACAAAGACAGGTGAGTGCTTGCACTAGCTAATGACAGTTTAGAAGATGCTTTTAATGCATAGAGAGAAGCTCAAACTCCAAAAACCTTTATGATGAAATAGTCACAGCAATAGATTACATAATACCCCACATTGTTACACCCATTAAGACCATCATTAAGTGGGCAATTTCTTTTTCTTTTCTTCCACTTATGAAGTCTCCAATAGTGAGTCAAAACACATTGGTCATTGTTGTAATATTTTGCTGTGACTATTTCTTAATAAGCCTTAGGAGTTTGCAATATGACCTTAAGTTTATTTATCTGATTTTTAATTTGGGGCTTGTCATCCTTACCCAACATATATCATTTTGGTATTTGTTTATGCAAATTACAGCAGGGGCAATAGTTTTTATACTATGGATTACACTTTTTGCCTAGCATATTTTTATACATATACTTATGGCCCTGATTTCTCGAAACACAGATACCCTGATGAGAGAATCTGACGGCTCACTTCTGTCTCAATCTTCCAGATTATTTACATTTGTTCACGTTTATATGCGGATACATTACAAAATCCAACTTATTTGAAAGCACCAAAGCCATCCTACATATATTGGGTGGCTTATCACCACCTGCCTGTTGATGTTGTCATTGTAGTTTTTTTTATTCTGAGGGCTAATTCGCCATTTAAAGAGCCTTTATGCTAGAGGTACTCCAGGTAAACCTAGTTAATAGTTTTACCTTACAATATCAGCAGTAATTGTCTGTAAAAGTCATAATTAGTAAAAAAGGGGTTATACAAACCCCCTCTCCTGGCACCTAGGGTAATTGCCTGCATATTGTACTACTGAGGATTGTCAATAAGCAGTGTTCACAGAATAAAAAGCTTTCCCCCAGCATCAGGATAGCTCAGTGTGCCCTAAGCTGCTGTTGAGAGCCAAAGATTAGATAAATATTGAAAACAGAAATTAAAGCTACATCTGTCATAGAAGATGGTGCTGTGTAATGCGAATTAATTGCTTATTAATATTGTATCATCAGTTTTATATTGTATGTATACCGTGTATAGCCAACTGGCAACTGACAGCAGCCCAGAACTTGACTTGACTTCATTTAACTAAAAACAACATGGAGAACTACTGGGGACATCTTTAAAGGTAGAAATCTTCACAGAGAGCTGTGTTGCACTTGGGCTGGGGGACGGTGCAGAAAAAATACACTATTATACATCATCTATACAAATAGGGTTCAGGTTATCCTGTTCCACAATTTTAGTTTTTCTTTAATTTATTAAAAGCATTGTTGAAACAAATGTGCTAGAATACAGCATAAAGGGTGCTCTGAACTATTTTTGCAGATTGAAGAAAGAGATGGTACAGCGTGTTAGTACAGTGGCAGCTGAATTCCGCAGAGTATCCAACAATCAGATGGCAGAGACTACTAAACGTGCAATCCGAGAGAACGTTTCCATCAGCTTACAGCTTGACAAGATGTCTGACAAAAGCATAGAGCTGATTAGTGAGAACGACCTTCTGAAAGATCGCAATTCAGAACTTACTAAGCAGCTTGAGATGCTGGAAGAGAATGAGAAGGAACTGGTGAAGAACAATCTCAGTAACCAAAAGGTAGCATATAACTGGTGTCATTATGACCTTACATGTTAAAAGGCAAGTTTTTGTAACCTCTGTCCTACATTATGAACTTTTAGTCTTGCAGTTCTAAAGGGCTCATTTACAAATGTATGCATTGTAATTGTAGCTGCAAGGGAGTTATTTCCAGTGCCCAACATCAGAATTACATCTGCATGTAATTCTTTAGGTTCAAATTTGCTTCTCCTACTAAGGGTGGAGGTACGGTCAGGGTTTCCATGTGTCAGTAAGCGTATTTGTGCATGATTCATCAGGACTGACTTGGGGGCACAATTGCACTTGCCACAAATACAGGCATCATGTTTAGAAACAAGTACCTTTTTTTTTGTACATTTTTGCACTACAGCAGTTGCGATTGGGTTGTAAATGAGCCCCGTAGAATTTTGTTATTTATATTTAATAGAAAAAAGGAGCAAGCTGTCAGATGTAAAAAAGCATTTACTGTTTTGCTCTACTTTTATTTCATTATAGTCACCCAGGAATATTAAAAGTCATGGTTATGGCTTCATAGAGGTATGTTTTTTTGGGAAATAAGAGGGCTGATTTATGACTACAACTGCAGTATACAAAGTGCAATTTAGGATTTTATTTATTTTTGATTGAGATCCAGCAAACGTTTTGGAAACAAGGCCTCTTCATCAAGTGCTCTTACACAGTGTGTGCAAGGAATGGGATGTTGTAATTTCCACCACTCAGTGTCAAATTATGTCTTGCTTGCTTCTTTAGTTGCTGTGTCAATTAAGCCAACTCAGCCTGCTGTGGGAACCCTGGAGCTACTGTCTTAAGAGTGCTTGGAAATGAGGTGTTCATGTATGAGATCTTGCACCCTAAAAAATGTATGATGTTTCAGGTGATACGAATGCTGACGGACAAATGCCAGCAGCAGCAGGAGATATTGACCTTGTTGGAACACACACAACATGCCCTGAATGAGCTTCAGTCTCAACATCACAACCTCAAAGATGAGTCCCAGCAACTCAAGTGAGTCCCGTGGTAAACCACCTAATATAATGGACAAATGGAAATGTGAACTATTCTACCACTTGGTACCAGAAACTTGTTCACAAAAGGTTTGAACAGAAATGTAGATGCGGAGGTTTGCAAAATCCACCCCTGCTTCTCCTGCAGCTTAATGTATACATTTAATGCTTCCAGACAGAAACTGGTATCCCTTGAAGATGACTTGCAGAGAGTTACACAGGAGAAGGAGGGACTGAGCAGGCAGCTAGAGGAAGAGAAACAGAGGACACTTGCAGTTGACATGATCCTGAGCCAAGCAGCTGCATTTCTGAAGGATATGCTCTTGGTGAGTGAATTATTTCATGGCACACTGCCTATTTTTCCACATGTGAGTGGTGGGGATTTTCAAATCAATCAATCAATTAAGTAAATAAATAATGGAAGGGGTTTACATCAATAATACATATTAAAGGACAAGTTAATCGCAGTTCACTGGAAGATGGGGCGGTGTGGCAGCAGCTGAATGGGGGAGTTGGTATGAACCCAGAAAGACCAATTATTACAGTATCTATAATAATAGTAGGCTGAAGCTCAGGTCATGACTGGGGGGGGTGGGGGCGGGTGTCAAAGTACACCCCTCTTATTATTATTCTAATTACAGTTCCTCCTTCCTAAATGGAGGATTGATAAGTTTTCTGTCTCCATTGTAAATTTTAACCCCATTAAGACTATTAAATATAGCTCAAAAACTATTAAATAGGGAGTAGACAAACATGGCAAATGGCAAAATCATAACTTTAAGTCTTACACTGCTGAATTGTTTGTTTTGGGTCAAACATTGTGATAATGTTTTGTTTTGTATGAATAAGGAAAGCAAGTATTTGATTGGTTGCTCTGAATACAGGGCTAGGACAAATTTTGTTTGTGCATGTGTACAACAGTAAGTATCTCTTACCAAAACTGGTTGTATCCTTGCAAGAAAAGCAGACACACAGTGAAGATGAAACAGAAGGAATGCAACTGGAAAGAAGGAACAAGATGCTGCAGCAGCTGCAGTTACTGCTGGACAGTTCTGCTACATTAGGCCTTGGATCAAGTTTACATGAATTTGAGACAAAACAAGGCCATAGCCTTAAGTCCCTCAAAACTAACAGGTGAACAATTTTTTTCTTAAACAGATTTAACTATGTGCAAAACCAAAATGCTTGTAGGGGAAAAATACTTTGTCCTTCCTAATATATTTAGGTTAAGGTTCATTTTGATTTTGTAGCCACTAAAGCATTCTGATGGTAATGAGGCTGGCAGCATATTGTACTATTGGTAATGATGACCTACAGTGTGCATAGTCACATGGCTGCAACAAAACAAATTTATATAAGCGTTACTTTAATAGGATTCTGAAGGGGAAACATTATTCCTTGTACTGTCATTTACATTTGTGTAATGAGAGAGTTCTTAAGTCCGAACATATTTACTTTTAAACATAGCTGAATATATTGTAAGCTTGCCCAAACAGGGCCCACCCCCTTTTATCTCCTAATTCTAACCACTTGTTACTGTGAATCTATTCTGGTGAGAGCTTTGTCTGTATGTGTAAACTGTTAGGTCTTCTATTTGTATCCCTTTACTCTGTAAAGCATTGTTGGATACAATGGCTCTACAGAAATAATAATAATGAGAATAGATAAATGTGAAATTTTCCCCTCTGGGCAACTTGGGGATCTCTGTTCTTGAACTTGGGGATCCTAAGACTTGCCTATCCCAAGGTAAGAAGAAACTATGCTTAAAGGAGAAGGAAAGGTAAAAACTAAGTAAGCTTTATCAGAAAGGTCTATGTAAATACAGCTAGAAGCACACGCAGCTCTCTCCCCTCTCCTGCTCCCCCCCTCCCTCAAGAATGCTAAGAACTCACTCTCCCCCCCCCTTAGTAATGTGGATCTGAGCCAATCAGCAGGAAGCTTCCTTATAGTCTTACAAAATGAGCATGTACACTGGTCTTGGTGCAGGAGCGAGGCATTATGGGAACTTTCTTTACAGAACTCAACGTTTTTTTTCCTATGGGGCTTCTGATCACCTGAACGGGAGAAATATGGGGAGACTTAAGGGCATTATTGAGAGAACTGAAGGGATGCCTGCAGCTTGAGATTAACTCTTTATTAGCCTTTCCTTCTCCTTTAAACCACTGTGTTCTGCACTCACTGCCAATATTTAGTTCACTGATTATGTTTAGCAGTGCTGTCCAACTCTTGCATGCCATGGGCCAGATTATATATACAATAAAATATTATATATATGCATATATGCATATATATATATATATATATACCTTTCATTTTGAATGCTTTGTATGGCCACAGTCACACACCTCCATCAGGAAAGCTCTGTTATATAACTTGATTTTGACATTCTAAAAGGCTAAGATATGGCTCTATAGGACAGGCTCATAAGGCCATAAACTCTTTGGTTTTTGTGACCGAAATTACCAACATTTTTAAACAACCTAAGGGACTTGTAGTATGCTACAGCTAGAGTACAAGTTTACTAGCTGCAAGCAACATATGGGTGAGAAGTTGATCCACTGCATATGGATTAACCATATTACTGTGATTTTGCAGACAACCTGTTTCACCTGTACTAAAAGGCCCAGGAGTCACAGCCCACTATCGAATAGGAGACTTGGGCTTAGTGCCCAGACAAGATGTATCTAATGCAGTCCTCAGCAAAACTGCAATGCTATCCAAAATCACAAGGCTAGGACCTTTAAGAGGGACTCATGGAATATCTAAGGTAATATCTTGCATTACAAAACAATCATCATCATCTTTTATTTATATAGCGCCAGCAAATTACACAGCACTTTACATTGAATTCAACAAACAGGCATCTTATAATAATTTAACAAACAAGGGTATACAGAGTAACAATAGGATTAGAGGGCCCTACTCGCAAAAGCTCACAATCTAAAGGGGTTAAGGGTACATTAAAACAAAAAGAATATGGAAACAGATGGTTTTTTACCATACATGCATATACAAATATGAAGCTAAATGCCCTGTTTCTGTGATATCAAACTCACTATCCTTTACAAATTCAAACTACAAATCCCAACATCCACAGTCAGTGTGTTTTGTAACTTCTACAGCACCGCCTTGGAAAAGCTGTGCCTGCTCTTCACCTGGTTGTGCTAAGTTATAATGATTTATATTCTTTCTCTTTTGTTTAGGAGCTACTCTCATGGACCCAGGAAGAAAAACAGATAAAACATTCGGCTCTGCCTGAGATCTCTCCAGGGGCACCCAGCAAACTACTAATGGCTAAATAAACTACTAGAAAACAGACACGACTAAATAAAACAAGCAGAAAAATGAAATACAATATCTAATTTTTAATACAAAGTGTTCAATATTCGGGGGACTGGCTTCACTGGATAACTTATATTAGGTCACACATGCAGAATGATGGGTTAGTAATTAGAACTTGACTAAGGACATACAACCAGATATTTATCATGTGTTATAAAAACAGATGTTTAACCCCTGTGACAAATACAGAAATAAACTATACATTTTAGAAACTGCAGTTAAGAAAAATAGAACGCACATTTACCTGGTAAAGTTTGCCACCTAATGTAACAGACTGTTTCTTAATGTAGCCATACACAGGCCAATAAAATCAGCCCCTTCACGTAAAGTCCTCATCTTAGTGGCAAATTCATGGGGCCTCCTGACAGCCTGCATGACCTATATCTGTACAAAAATCAGCCAGGTATCTTTTATTGAGGTTAGCAAATTTTATCAGTCGAGAGTCACAGTGGTGTTGGTATGGTCGAACTGGTTTTCATATTATTAAAATCTGAGTGTTCACCAGGGATGACAAAATGATGCAAAGACTAATGTAAATGATGTGTAATCTTTGTGCTGCAGAATATACCAGCACTGTATAAATATAGAATAATAATAACATTTAGTCAAATGGCACACGGTTCATTTTCTCTGCTGGTGTATATAAATTTATATTTAGTCAAAATGAAGACAAAGTTCTACCTTTCTACTAAAGGTGGAAAGATGCATAATCATCACATACTAAGGTATGCACAGTTTGAAGCCCATAGGTCCCAGTCCACATTAATACACACCAATGCGATCCTTGCCTGATGGGGCTATTAGGGTGGACTAGACAACTTTCAATAAACAGATCTTTAGTACCGTATTCAGGCCTGGAGTGGCAATCTGTAGGTTTTGGCAAATGCCAGAATACTGCTCAAAGATGCCACCGACCCAGTGCACACCTGACTGTATTAGACCCCAGTATTACACTTTTTTTTATCTGCCTTTGTATTGGCATATTAAGAGCTAATGCCAAATGTAATTCTGGCAAGTTGCCAGTTTTGTTGTCAGCAATTAAGGTAATGTCTAGTTTCTGCTAAAAATCAATTTGTTTATTGCCATTAGTGAAAAACGAATGAATCGTTTAAGTGAATTATCAGTAAATTATATTAATAAAGTAATTACTGGCAACTTCTCCATATGGTATCAAATGAATTAAGGGCAGTTCATTATTTTTATTTTATATTATCGTTGGATTTACCTAAAAAAATTTATAGGTGTCATTCCTTTTCAATTAGACTTACATTTTTAATGCACACTACTCATGTTAAAACCTACTACCTCTTGATTCTGGACAGCACTCCAAACTGCAATCTTCACGTAATTAAAATACCAGCTGTACTGGTCTGTATCATTTATCAAATAAAGGAATTTTAATTACATGAAGATTGCAGTTTGGCCTGCTTTCCAGAATCCAGAGACTGTTTGTCCTGTCACATGAACACAGAGGGACCTGGTAAAGAATAATTGTATTCGGTTTGGTGCTGACTACTAGAAATAAAACTAGTAATTTCATGTACTTTAACACCCACCTAATAGTTGGGAGACAAATTGCTGTCAATTTTGGCACGGCTAAATGATCATTTTAGACCAACACTTTATTCAGCCTTGTAAAAAACTGCTCCCCTTGTTTGAATGTGATTCTACACAATTAGAGAAGTGATTGCAATTTAGCAAACTGGCTCTGGTCATTGGTGATTTATCTGGCATAGTAGCCATTATCATACTTAAGGTGGCTATACATTACAAGATTTGCTTGTTTGGCGATCTCACCAAACAAGCGGGTCTTTCCCCAAAATGCTGCCTAAGGTGGGCGATATAAGTCTAATTTGATCGTTTGGTCCTAGGGCCAAACAATCTACGTTGGAGATAGGAACGGTTAGAGCAAAGATCACATTAATGAGCCAATGTGGTCCCCGATCCAGCTAAAAAATCTGCCCGATTTTTAGCCAGATATCGGTCAGGTAGGGCTGACAGGTGTCCCTATACACGGGCAGATAAGCTGCAGAATTGTCTTAAGGAATTGGCAGCTTAAATCTACCTGTGTATGGCCACCTTAACCTCTATCTTAAGAATTGTCTTAAGGAATTGGCAGCTTAAATCTACCTGTGTATGGCCACCTTAACCTACACTGTGGGGCACATTCATCAAAGTACGAGTTCAAATCCCGAAATGGGTAAAATTTGAATTAGATACAATAATTTCTGATGATCGCAAATATCACAAAAATGCTTGCGAAAAAATCATATCAGTCACAATAATATCGTATTGGTGATCTGGAATTCACGAAATTTCCATATCTGAACGATTGTAAACGGTGGGAAAACCTTTCTGACTTTCATCCTTCTGTACATGTTTTTGGAAGCCTCCCATAGGACTCAATGGCACTCTGCATCTCCAACCTGGCCCAAGGAAAGTCACGATACCGAAGCTTGAATGAATCCGAAACTTTTGTACTCAGCGCGATAATACAATTTTGTTACACAAATTTTTTCCCAAAGTACGAAAGAGTCGCAGAAAAAATACAAATTTTTTGTATTTCGGACCTGTCGTACTTTGATAAATAAGCCCCTGTGTCTCCCAATATGCCCACCTATGGTGGTAGGGCCAAACAATCAAATTAAAACGCTTGGTATATGGGCCATCCAATCTCATCAACAAGCTGATGTGGTCCCCGATCTGACGGGAAAATCAAACCTGTCCTATCGAGATCCGGCCACATATCAGTTGGGTAGGCCCATCGGTGGAGCCCATACACCGGCAGATATCTGCCAAATTGGTCTGAATGGCCTGAATCAGCAGCTGAAATCTGCCTGTGCATAGCCACCTTTATTTTAGTAAACATATGCAAAAGCCCCACCAGTTCCTTAAAGGAATACTATCTTGGGAAAACATTATTTTTTTTTAAAAAACACATCTGTTAATAGAGCTTGTCCAGCAGAATCCTGTATTGGAATGTTTATTAAAAGAGCAATCTGTTTTTTTTTTATTTAATTTTTAAATTTTACATGGGGCTAGCACTTCCCAGGGTGCCACTGCTATGTGACCTGTGCTCTGATAAACTTCAGTCACACTTTACTGCTGTGCTGCTAATTGGGTGATACCACCCCTCCCTTCCCCCCCCAGGAGCCGATCAGCAGAACAATGGGAAGGTAGCAAGATAGCAGCTCCCAGTAGAATACTGAATAGCACTCAATAGTAAGGGCTATGGCACACGGGGAGATTAGTCGCCCGCGACAAAACTCCCTGTTCGCGGGCGACTAATCTCCCCGAGTTGCCATCACCTGCCATCCCACATTTTTGCCGGTGGGATGACAAATGCGGCGGCGCGATTTCGGCAAATCGCCGAAGTTGCCTCGCAAGGCTTTTTCGGCGATTTCACGAAATCGCGCCGCCGCGTGTGCCATCCCACTGGTGACTTACATTGTCGCCGGTGGGATGGCAACTGGCGGCAACTCTGGGAGATTAGTCACCCACGAACAGGGAGTTTTGTCGCGGGCGACTAATCTCCCCGTGTGCCAGAGCCCTAAGAAATCCAAATCCAGTTTAGGACTCCTCCAGTTACATGGGAGTAGGAGGAACAATAGGTTATCTAAATGCAGTTCTAATGTGTAGCACTGACTTCTTCTGAAAGGCACAATGCACTGAGATGGCGCCTACACACCAATATTACAGCTAATTATAATACATTTGTTGGTTTAAGAATAACATTTTAAGGGCTCTGGCACACGGGGAGATTAGTCGCCCGCGACAAATCTCCCTTGTCACGGGCAACTAATCTCCCCGAACTACCATCCCACCTGCGAAAATGTAAGTCGCCGGTGGGATGGCACTCGCTGAGCAGGCGATTTTGGCAAATCACCGAAGTTGCCTCGCATTTTCCTAAATGGTAGAGGGAATTATTCGCTATGTAAACAGTGTCATTTAGAAATAAAAACACCATTAAAATCAGATGGAATCACTTTAATCCCGCTCCCTTCATTCACTGGCAAACACCCATACGAGGTCTATAATGTACATTCTGCTGCCATTAAAGTATGTATAACTTTATTTATAAAGTGCCACAAGGGTACGCAGCGCTGTACAATCTTACAGAATACAAAATTACACACAGGGAGGGCAAGTGATATAATAAATAAATACAGTAAATATATATATATATATATAAGTGCCATGTGGTATGAGACACAGTAGGAAGGAGGTCCCTGCCCCATAGAGCTTACAATCAAAGTGGTTGGGTAACATACAGGCACAAATTGGAAGGTAAAGTCCATTGTTTTACACAGAAAGGGGTTAATAAGTAATAACAACTTAATCTCTAGTCACATATACAAATCTTTTTTGTAGACGTAAGAACTGAAGTTTTTGCTAAATTAAACCAGAACGTGTGGCACTACAATAACGCATTTATTATACACTAATACGAATACATGACCATGATCTGATACGCCCACCCCACTACGTAATACAAATGCGCCGTTTCTCGCCCCATACACCGTTCCGGGCAGACGCAGTGCGTGTGTAGCACTTCCGGTTCGGCTCATTCCTTTGGATTCACGAGGCGGCAGAGATGGCGTACCGCGGGCAAGGCCAGAAAGTGCAGAAAGTGATGGTGCAGCCCATCGTATCCTTTCTTTGTTGGATTTCCCAGTGTGCCTGCGAGTCCCGGCTTTGGCCCTTAGCACTTGCATTGCCGCTTTTTGCAGGGGGATGAGCAGCACGTCTGCTTATTTCCATCCTTTATCTGGCAGCCATTTGTACTTGTCAGCGCGCCATTGCTATAGCAGCTCTTTCCCCAAGTGATAATGATCCGCTAAAATGTGCTCCTTGTAGTAATGAGGGGGTGTCTCTTCGTTCAGTTGAGTAGGACACTTTCCTTAGGTGAAACTCTCCCATGAGCGTCAAGTTGCTATCCTGAACGGGAAGAAAATAAGATTTTAATACTAATTTGACCCACAGAACACATTCTCTTTTAAGAGACTAATTTCTAGGTTTAAACTGTTCCTTTATTTGTTAGAGAGGAAGTAACACCCTACCCCCAGAAATCCACTGTAAGCTACATTAAGTACATCAGTTTATTTTCATGGTGATTTGTAAATGCATTGCTGGTTCTGACTCTTGCAGCAGTTAACTGCCTCTTACAGGGATGTTAATCTGCTGCCTTATACATTGTTTCAAAAGTCAGAGCTTCTAGAGAACAGAAAGGTAGCAGCAGATGCTGCTTTCAGCAGAAGTACTATTTAGACACAACGTTAACATCTGTAATTCATATGTGTTGGAATGTTGCTTAAAATTAGCAAATTTCATAGGGCAAAATGTTACTTTTGGGGTTATGGCCTCTTTAATGAGGTAGTAGTAAAGCAGACGAGATGAAAATGTCTTACTTGTACTTGGAGCTTCCTTGCATAGAAGACTGATCCTCTAAAGTTCAAATTACAGTTAAAATTCCAAAAATGTTTTGTTAGCAATAGCCTTAGATCTGTACAGATCTAATCTTGCTCTTATCAGATCTAATCTTGGCCATACACGCACCGATAATATACAAAACCTTGTTTCGTACGATATTCGGTGCGTGTATGGCATGTCGGCGGGTCGACCGATATCGCAGGAGGCTGCTGATATCGGACGACTCGCCTATCGGACCAGTTAAAAAATTTTGATCGGGCGCCATAGAAGGCGCCTGACCAACATCTGCCGTCAGGGCTGAATCGGCAGAAGGAGGTAGAAATCCTATTGTTTCTACCTCCTTACCTGCCGATTCAGCCCTGAATGGTGTGTGGTGGATCTGACGATGTCAGATCGGCACATGTATGGCCAGCTTTACCCTAAGACATTGTAGTATTTTTAATCACATTTACAAAAGGTTAACCTTTGCACTAAATTCACTAAAATAGAGTAACATATGAGCTTGAATATTTGCTTTATATATGTACATTAGCTTTTATATATTGTATATTGGTGTATATTCGTGTCTCCTCAACAGACAAGAACAATATGTTGCTGTTCTTACCACCACCTAGTGGCTATTTCTCCCATTTACCATGCTATTCCACAGAATCTACCGTATTTGTTCTCTCTTTTCTCTAAACATCTTTAAATGTATGCAATTATATAAATCTGAAACATTAATGGGCAATCATGCAGCCTTCCAGGTGTTGCTGAAGTTCAACATGTCTATTTAAAAAAAGGTTATGCTGCTTACAGTGCAATGTATAGAAAGTTGCAAAACTAATTAATAAAAAAAAAAAAAACAAAGTTGTGGGGCTATTACTTACAATGATGCAGCCTTCGATACGCATATTCACTTGCTCATACAACCACACCTGAATTCGTGATCTCTGAAACAGACACAGAAGGTAAGAATAACAAAAATAAAACAAAAAAACTTACAAATATTACACCAAACAGAAATGTGCAACTTACATTTTGAAGATATCTGAAAATCAAATTCTGACAGTAAAGTTAAGGCAAGCAACTCAAGAAAATGCATGAATATATTTTAACCATACTACGGATGCCATTGGTGTAACAGTAAAAGCGCATTTTAACCTAATGAGTCTCAGGAGGGGATTGACGGCTGTTGTATGACTTCATATGCATAGAAGTCTTAAGCATAACTTTGTATCAAATAAGGAATTACCTATATTATCAGTTTAATGTTAGACGACTGGTAAGGTTAAAGGTGGCCACACACGTGGCAATCTATCATCGTCATCGTCAGATCCGCCACACACCGTTCAGGGCTGAATCGGCAGGTAAGGAGGTAGAAACAATAGGATTTCTACCTCCTTCTGCCGATTCAGCGCTGAAGGGAGATTTTGGTCAGGCACCTTCTATGGCGCCCGATCAAAATTTTCAAACTGGTCCGATCGGCGAGTCGGCCGATATCAGCAGCTTCCTGCGATATCGGTCGACTCACCGACATACGTACGATATTATCGGTGCGTGTATGGCCACCTTAAAGGCACACGTAGCTACTAAAATAGACAATGCTGATCATTTACTGATAATAGTGTCTGTGTGTGTTTTAGAAGAGGCAATTCTCTGTATTGTCTATGGCAGGGTATTTTCTGGAGTTTAGTAGCCATGAAAAAGTAACTGCTACTAGTAGCTCTGTGTGTCTTCACCCTTAATGGGAAGACAGTTGCAGGGGAGTAGGGTGTGTCCAAAAAGTCTAATGTATCGGGCATGAATATATCACAAAGCACTTTTTATTACTCTGTGTTAGAGCACTATTAAGATCCCCCATTCCCCTTTAACCAGGGTTTTGATGAATACATGAATCTAGTGCTGGATGATGCAGAAGAAATCCACCTCAAAACAAAATCTCGCAAACAGCTTGGTGAGTATCATGCCATTTTACATATATGTAAGTTAGCCTCAGCATTGGTAGGGTAGTATTTACTAAATACATTTTTTTTTGTGTTAAACAAGGTTTCCTGTAAGTGTATCCTAATCCTCTTTCTAAAAATACAAGATGAGTTTTTAGCATATCTCCTGGGAAAAATCCTTGATCCACAATCTGTCAAGAACTGAGCAGGATCAAGTATCTTTTAGGGCTCTGGCACACGGGGAGATAAGTTGCCCGCGACAAATCTCCCTTGTCACGGGCGACTAATCTCCCCAAACTACCATCCCACCGGTGAAAATGTAAGTCGCTGGTGGGATGGCACACGCTACGCAGGCGATTTCGGCAAATTGCCGAAGTTGCCCCGCGAGGCATTTTCGTCAATTTGCTGAAATCGCCTGCCTAGCCTGTGCCATCCCACCGGCGACTTACATTTTCGCCGGTGGGATGCCAGAGCCCTAAATTGTCATCTGCCTTCTGAGAGCAATGCTTGCAAATGGACGTAAGACAGATAACCAGTCCCCCAGCACTGTGATAGAAAAGCAGCTCAGTTGACATTTAAACCATGTCAGAAAATACTGTTTAAAAAAAATAAGAGAATTTCTTGAAATCCTACTGATACATCTGAAATAAGAGCAGCCTTGCCTTGCTCTCTGAATACAGTGCCTCCTGCCTGTTAGAATTCAGCATAATTGTATTCAACATGTGGCAGAGAGTCCTTCAGCAGCCCAACTTGCTGAGAAATAAGAACTACAGAGATTTTTAGTAACAAAAACAGCAAGAACTGTGGGCAATGTGATTTTTATTTTTTTGTTGTAATGTGTGCAGTTTGACAATTGCTACAGCTGTTCTGTAAGTATCCGTGTATCTTTGCTGTGGCAAAAGCATAGTTTAATATTTTGTGTGTCTGGTGATTTACAGTTTAGGGTAAAATGCATGAAATCAGCCCTCCTTTCCACTTTACTTCCATGCACACCCAACCCTTTCCAGCAGTCCCTAAACTGTGGTTACCCCCGTAGTTAGGGATTGCCTTACATATGAATTGGAGTAATTTTAGACATTTGTCCCACCTTATAATCTGTTAATGATGGCTTAAAATTTTAGTGTACCATTAGCCACAGTTCATAGATTGGGTCTGTAAATCATAATTGGGCTGTGCTTAAACACATTTTCCAGGAACACCGTTTTTATTGCAGTGTAGCTACAGTTAGCAAAAGCCAGGCTTGTATGCCAGGGTTTATTTGTATTTTGTTCTCATGAATGCATTTTGTTCCAGGACGTATCATGTTGAAAGGAGATAACATCACTTTACTACAGAGTGTCATGAATTAATGCTTTGGATTAATCTGTTCTCCACCGCTGTTCCCATACATCTTCATCAGTGAAGAAAGGAAGAATTAACCAGTGTACTTATTCCCCCTTTTGTGGACTTTTTCAACTGTGTTGTAGATTTCTAGCTGTTATGATGCCCTCAAGGATTACAATGTAACTTTTTTTTTTATATATTTTTAAAATCAAACTATTTCAGATGTTGAAGGCAGTTGCATAAAAACTAATGTATCTGCAAGGATTTGAGTTGTGTACAATTGTACAACTAGGTTAAAGCATTTTTTTTTCCCAGAGAAACTAAACGTGATAGGGCTTAGAGCCCATGAAGTGGGTTTCCCCAGAGTATGTTTTTGATACTGAGTTCCAAATAAACCAAATGTTTTTGGAATTGTTTGTGTAAAATACATTTTGTGTCTACCAGTAGTATCTTGTATGTATTTAAATGTAAAGTTTTTGATATGTTGCACTCATAGGACAAGTGGCAAATGCAGGGTGCAGCCTTGATAATTTTATCAATTAAGTAAAGTAGCACATAACAGATGCACCCCAGGACTTCATATTGAAAAATCAAAAATCTATTTGCCAATGTTTGTCCCCCTCTGGGACCCTTTACAATATATACGCCTGAGACCTTGAAACAGGTCCCAAATGGGGCCAAAACGTTGGCAAATTTATTTTACACTGCAATATAAAGTCCTGGAGTGCGTAAGGTAAAATAGCACATAACAAACGGGTCAGTACAATAATGAATTTAAAGTGTATTTACATTAAAGGGGACTTGTCACCCAGACATTCCATATAATAAGTCCTTTTCAAATTAAACAAGAAACCCAAATTCTTTTTTTATTACAATATCCATACCTGTTATAAGGGTATTTAAAAAATCTTTGGAAAGTGAAAGCATTTGCCTGCCCCACATCTATGCGTGAGGGACACGGGCAGGGAAGGCAAAATATAATTGACAATCTGTACTTGCTAGATGTCACTGCCCTCCTTACATTCTCTCCCCCTTCTCCTTACCATCTATTTTTTTGATTCCTGTGCAAAGGACAGAATGGTCTGCCATTCTGGCACATAAACAAGATTTTTGGCCCCTGCCCAAGAGCTTACAATCTGTGTTCATCATTTTTTTTTTCCTCTTCGTTTTCATGTTAAAATTCTTGGCTACTTGTCAGTGGAGGTGAGTTGAGTGCCCTTACAGTGACAAATATGCATATGGATGCTGTGCTGAGGGAGGTACTCAATTGTGTTTTGTCTCCTTGCATTTATATAATCATATGGCACTTGGGACTAAGGCATGTGGTATTTTCCCAGCCTGCCTAACTTCCCATTGACTGTAATGTGATGTGTCAGACACCAGTAGGTTTTGCCTGTTTTTGGGTTGAGAGCATCCAACTCAGGACAGTTTTAGGTGTTTCCATGTAAGTGGGAAAAATGCCCTGCATACCAGTGTTAGGGTACGATGGGCTTTTTACTTTTAAAAATCGTGCGCCACATTGGTTATCATTTCTGTAAACACATTATAGGAGATAAACCTTATTTTTACATGTAGCTCAAAACTACATGTTCATACAACTTGGCCTAGGTAATTTGAATATGAAGTGCATGAAAACTCACAAAGTTTGGGGTGTATTGTCCAGCAAGTTTTTATTAGTTCAGATGCAGCAAAACATCATCCGCTGCAATTGCCTGAAAGCTGCATCTGTCACCTACCATTTGAAAACAATAAAAGGCAAATTTGATTGTGCATATTTAACCTACAAAAAAACCCACAAAGGTCACAAATAGAATTTCTGTGTGTCCTTGTCCTTAAGTCTCACACATGCTGAGGCTAGGAACATTTTCCAGTGCAAATATATTGTTTAATAACGCTGTGCTTTCATGTTATTTGCATAAAGTCACTTGCCCAGTGCTGTGGATTTTTATTTGCTATTTCTCTGGGCATTACATTTAATGTGAAACATGCACATGTCTATTCTGGGTATACATAGCTTAATGCCACAGTGGGCTATGGGGCTAAATATAGGTTTTGTGGTTTTCTATTATGCCCCAATGGAAACATACTGCTTTATACTTGGCAAGTAGCAACTCCTACTCTCCTAAAACCATTTTTTGCCTAGGAAAACAAAGGTACATCATGTTTAAATTCTGCTATATTCAAGACAAGATTGCCTGGTAAACCCAAATAGTTCACTTATTTTTATCACAATTTGGCAATAAAAGGGCAGTCCTGACACTTGCACATCTGCCTTGGGGTAACCATAGGTGGTTGGGCAGTTATGGAGACTTTCTAACAGCCCTGACCCCCGGCCCACTGGCACATTGTATTTATGTGAAGAAAAAAAATATGTTTTAAAAAGTTTATTTAATATTGTAAATAAAGTGTAAAGGTGTCAGGTTTCTTTTATAATGTGCATATTAAGGTAAAGAGTATGCTCTGAAATGCTTCATACTATTGTGCCTGATAACCACCAGAAGGCAAAGAGATAGGTGTTAACTTTCAAAAGTCACCAGCACACCCTGGCCCTTCCACATATGTTATGCTCCATGCTCAGCATATAGTGAGGAATCTGCGCTGTCCAATACAAACAAAAATGACAAAGATACTGGCACAACGAGGCAATTCCAAGCAGGATAAACCCTGCATATTTAGTGCAAAACATGAAACGTTTTGGCCCCTGCCACTTTATCAGATGTCTAACAAACCCTGTTATTCCTATAGGTGTCAAAAAAAAAAAAAAAAAAAAAAATATGGCAGCCACAGTTGTTCTGTGCATCCAGATGAGAGCAGGGAGAAGCTGTGCAAGCAAATGTAGGGATTTACCATAACAGAGAACCAGTGGAACTTGGGCTCTAAGGACTAAACTCCACGGGAGCTTTTGTTGGATGGTGTCCTACAAAATCTGTTGCATGACAAGATCAGATAAAAAAATCTCCCGTGGTGTTTAGGCAATACACTAGCACAATCTTCATGTTGTTATGCTGTGATAGTATAATTTCTTTCTGTTAAATTTTGTTTTCCAAAACCACACCATCTTACTTAATATTAGTCCCATGTCACACAGGGTGTTTGGATTGGTGCAGTTGTCTCAGGAAGAACTGCTTCAGCTGAACAAGCCCTTGCCCACAGTCAGCCACTTTCATTTTAGGCAGGTAAAGGACAGTGAGCAAGTGAGCATAACTGTTGTACGCAGAGTTCAGGGGAGATGTATGTATGTATAACATTTGTGATTGGGGACAATAGGTAACTTGTTCATAAGAGAACTGTATAACTGTGTACTTATATATGGCAGTTGGTCACATTTTGGGGAGGCTAACACTTGATTATTCTCTGCCTATGGCAGAATGCTCTTAGGCAAGGGTGTTTTAATTGATTTGGGTTTCCCTAAACGGCCTGTGGTAAAATTGATTTATCTTGCATTAGAGTTCTGCATTGTTTTAATGTAAATGTAAACACAGTTTATTCTGAAAGCAGTACTCTTATATCTGTCCTCAGCAACTATGGATTAACCATCTCTGCACCACCTTGAACTTGCCACTCCACCCGTTGTCAGTAAACACACAGCACAGATCTAAATGAGACCCAAGAACCCTGGAACTGGTGGCATATATCTCTGGAGTGCAGCACCAAAATGTCTTTGTAGGGATAACTGTGAGATGCTTTCAAAGAAGCTTTCTTTGGTGGACCCTGGAAACAGTTTCAGAATCTGTAAAAGTCTATCAAGTATGTATTTAAAGATGTACACATTTGCAAAAAATGTCAGGTGAGGCCAGGTGACTTGCACATACCAGCCCTATTTTGTAATATTTAAGAGGGTTGGTGGGTGGTTTAGAGTTAAACCCAGGTACAGTGTTCCTGAAATGTATACTTTACTAGTACCTCCCAACGAGAGCTGCTCCTGCCAGGGGAGGGCCAACCCGCCACAATCGGCCCTGCAACCTTCCCCCCACCACGTGTGTGCACATGCAGGCAAGGCTGCGAGCATTGCTGTCTCAGGAGGGGATTATTGCCTCAGGCAGCAGCAGCCCCAGTATCTCCTCTGGCCAACTGGCCAATTTTCGTGGGACAGTCCAGATTTTAACAGCTCAACCCACAGTCCCAGATTCTTATTGAAAAATCCCTTATTTCCCTTTCATCTCCTGCACTGAATGCCAAAAACTATACAAAGTTTCTCAAACTTAATAAGATAAGTAGCTTTTGGCCCAGAAAGTTAACAAGCCACACCTGCACTTAGATACATTGTAACTAGTAATCTAAATAGGTGTCTTGGGGGAACTGAGACTTGCAGCTTAAAGGCCAATTTCACCTTTTTTAGCAAAACTGTAATAACACATAAAACGACCCCAAACCCCCAGCAATTCCAAAAATGACTGAATGAGTAAAAGCAAAAAACATAAGTATATAATATAAAGTACACTTTTGCATCTTCAAACATCTTTACCCAATGAGACAAATCTGTGCATGGCACCTCTAAAAATACACTAGTGTTTATTGAAAAAAGTCATCCCTGGCTGAAATTGTTCATCTCTAGCAGTTTGTGATAATTAGCAACAGCTTTTATCCGCAGGCCCTGAACTGGCCCCTTGCCCTGTAGCTCTGCTGGTCATTGTCCCCGTAGGGGTGGGTGGGGTAACAATAATATCAGGGACATTCAGGTGACTGTCAGAAGTGCCTGAGGGGATCTCCTCATTGCTGTTACAAAATGGCAGACCTGTAAAAGGGGACACAAGCATAGGAATTTCATAAGTATTACATTATTATTACATTATTCCATTCTGTTTATAAAGTGTCCCCAGGGTAGGGTTACCACCTTTTCTTCTGGCCTGAAGCAGCCAAAGACACAAGGGCCGGGTTCAAACAGGAGTGAGGTTGTGACATTGTGGGTGAGGTTGCAATAGCGTGGTGGTGGAGCTAGACTAAGCAAGAGCGAATTCTGTGAGTAAGCAGAGTTTCCGGTGCATGTGGGAGGGGAAGCAAGGGGACGGGGCAGATTTGAGGCTGGCAAGGGCCAATAAAATAGGAATTACAAATTTACGGCAAGTTGCAACTGGTCTATGTTTTTACATTTTTTTTGCGTTTTTTTTTAATTATCATTTTGTTAAAGGAGAATGCAAGTCAAAATTTAAAAAGCATACTGCCCAATAGTCCTCCTATTGTTTAGTAAAAACGCCACACTTTTGGCTCACCTAATCAAATATTTACTCAGTCACACTTACTTCACATTTTCTAGAACAGGCAGCCATCTCTAAAAAGGTATTGTCCCTTCCTTTCCCTCCTTGCTTCATACTGCACATGTGTTTCATTCCCTCCCCCCCTCCCCTCTGCCAGATCCGGTTCTGATTGGCTGGTGGGCATGTGTAGCTCAGAACAGGAGACAGGATCAAGTTACACACATGCTCAGAGAATAGGAAGGCTGCCGCTGGCACCTACAGGAGGGGGAGATAGATATCAGTGATGTCACTGTAGTCTTCACACTGCTGTAGGCTGCCAGCACCATATCTCAGAGAAGCAAGCAGGGATCTGGGAATTTAGATATGCAGTAAGTACTTAAAAAGAATGCCTTTAGACTTACTTTTAATTTATATTAACCTTTCATTGTCCTTTAAGAGGTTTTCCAGTTTGAAATTTCAGCAGCTAAATGGTGGCAAGGGTCCAATGTACCCTATTAACCACACTGGAATGTGAATAGGAGTAGAAACACGGAAATTCACCGCAAATCCATGCCTGGCGAAATATTTCGCCCATCACTACAGGTAAACTGCCACTTTCGTTTTCTGTAGTGCAAGGGTGATTTTCTATTAAATATAACAACCTACTGCAAGTTACAGTACATTAATGGACTCCAGAACCATTTCTCCTCATACAGCATTAATGAGCGTGCATGTGTTGTGCCACTTGGTTGGAGGTACTGTTTATATGGTCCTGAACAAACTGTAAAAGTCACAGTGGCCTTTCCTCTAAAAATCAGTGTCAGTATCACTATAAAGGAATGTTGTTTTTTGTTTGGATGTAGATTACTTACTGTACCCTAATGCTGTGCATCTAGATGCACTTAGAGATGATGAATACTTATGCCTAATCCCAATGTAATCACATTGAAAGCATGCACATAGGGTAATACTGAAGATAGCTGTGGTTTTATTGTGGGAGGATGACTCTGCTCAAAATGAAGCCTAAATGTGATAATATATCACAGTTATTACAATTAAGTGCTGTGCAGTTTGAAATGGGTATGGGTATTTGCAACTGATTTACTCTTATAATAAAAAAAATGTTACTCTTCCTCAACAACTCATGCTCATCAATGAGGGACTACTGATGTCTGCGGTACCCACTGCTTTCCCAGCTTTCCAAAGTCTTGGGCATTACCCCATGATATACTAGTGAGATATGGCTTTGTCTTACATGGCTACTGTCAGAAATCATTAAAACATTAGAATAAAAGGATATATCTGTTATAGAAGCGTATGTTTCAGGGCTAATTATTAATACACTTTGATGCAGAGTGTACTAGTTTCTATGCTGCTCTGTAATAGAAATCTGCATAAATAATACATTTGACTTTTATCATGATTTCTATATTGTTTAGATACTAACTAAGCTTAGGTAAGTGACAGCAGCCCACAGCATGTGCTATAAATCAGCAGAAAAGATGATAGGGAGTTACTGGGGGCATCTTCAGAAGCAAAGACCTTCACTGCTAAAGGGCTGAAGTAGTCTTGAGCCATTGTAGGAGGCCAAAACATAACATGTAGCATGTCTAGCCTAATTCTTTGTTGAACCTTAGAATTCATTTAAGGCAGTGCATGTGTTATTTACTATGCTTTGTAGGAACAAACCATTATGCCAGTTGCACCAGTGCTGACAGATATGGCACAAAGTCCAGTGTACTGGCTCCATGGGAGTCCTGAACCTTAAGGTGGCCATACAGGTAGCAATTCGAAAGATCGTTCCCACCCTCCACTGATGGTCAGAGCTGAATCATTGGATATGGAGGTAGAAACAATAGAAATTCTACCTCCACCTAGCAACTCAGCCCTGAACGTAGATTTTGCTCGGGCGCCACTTTTAACCTGGCTGATCGACGAATCAACCGATATCCGCAGCCTTCTGTGAAATTGGTCGCTTCTTCGAGCCGCTTTACATGCACCGAATATCGTACTATTGGTGTGTGTACAGCCAGCTTTATGCTTAACTTATTCAAGGTAGGGCAAATTGTGCCCAAATGCATGATATTCACAACCTGGCACAGATCTTTGCTTCCCCAGGAATGGATTCAAGGATTTGTGCCTGGTTGCAGGGAAGACAATCATGCAAGAATCCAGGGAAATTAAAATACATTGTTGGCAAAGGAATCCTGGTACATTAGTGTTTTGCATGATAAATGAACCCGAAGCTCTTGTTGTTCTATCAAAAATTCCATACTGTTTAGTTTGAAGTACAGAGTCAATTTTTTGTAAGGAAAGACAGCATGCTTCTAAATACACATAGCTGGCCCCGGGCCTGATTGGGGGTGATGCTTAAAAATTCACAAGTTGCATTTGTACTGTTCTGAAGCAATTTGCATTTGTCATTCATTTTGTATTATTTGCCCTTAGGGACACACAGAGCTACAAAATAGCCAATACCGATAACTGTGTTTTAACAGAGACAGTTATTAGTATTGTCTATTGCAGGCTATTTTCTGGCATTTTGAAGCCATGACAAGTAGTTGGCTACAAGTAGCACTGTGTGTCATAGCCCTTAAAGATATTTAACTTTAAGGTATCATGAATGAATGGATGAACGAACAAATAAGCTATTATATAGAAACTGCATATCAATGCACATAACAGAATTCTTGTAGCAAGTCAGTCAGAGGGTGGTATAGAGAGATATGTTTTGCATGGCAGTTGATGTCATCTACTTGGACTTTGCTAAAGCGTTTGATACAGTACCTCACAGAAAGTTAATGATCAAATTAAGGAATATTGGCCTAGAACATAATATTTGTAATTGGATAGAGAACTGGCTGAAGGATAGAGTACAAAGAGTGGTGGTAAATTGAACATTTTCTAATTAGACCAGTGTGGTTAGTGGAGTACCGCAGGGGTCAGTCCTTGGTCCTTTGCTTTTTAACTTGTTTATTAATGACCTGGAGGTGGGCATAGACAGTACTGTTTCTATTTTTGCTGATGACACTAAATTGTGCAAAACTATAAGTTCCATGCAGGATGCTGCCGCTTTGCAGAGCGATTTGACAAAATTGGAAAACTGGGCAGCAAACTGGAAAATGAGGTTCAATGTTGATAAGTGCAAAGTTATGCACTTTGGTAGGAATAATATAAACGCGAACTATCTACTAAATGGTAGTGTGTTGGGGGTATCCTTAATGGAGAAGGATCTAGGGGTTTTTTTGTAGATAACAAGTTGTCTAATTCCAGGCAGTGTCATTCTGTGGCTACTAAAGCAAATAAAGTACTGTCTTGTATAAAAAAGGGCATTGACTCAAGGGATGAGAACATAATTTTGCCTCTTTATAGGTCCCTGGTAAGGCCTCACCTTGAGTATGCAGTGCAGTTTTGGGCTCCAGTCCTTAAGAAGGATATTAATGAGCTGGAGAGAGTGCAGAGACGTGCAACTAAACTGGTTAAGGGGATGGAAGAAATAAACTACGAGGTGAGAGGTGTCGAGGTTGGGGTTGTTTTCTCTGGAAAAGAGGCGCTTGCGAGGGGACATGATTACTCTGTACAAGTACATTAGAGGGGATTATAGGCAGATAGGGGGTGTTATTTTTTCCCATAAAAACAAGATTTAGATTAGAGGAACGGAGCTTCCATTTGAAGCAGCGTAGGTGGTTTTTCACGGTGAGGGCAGTGAGGCTGTGGAATGCCCTTCCTAGAGATGTGGTAATGGCAGATTCTGTTAATGCCTTTAAGAGGGGCCTGGATGAGTCCTTGAACAAGCAGAATATCCAAGGCTATTGTGATACTAATATCTACAGTTAGTATTAGTGGTTGTATATATAGTTTATGTATGTGAGTGTATAGATTGGTAGGTGTGGGTTGTGTGTGCTGGGTTTACTTGGAAAGGTTGAACTTGATGACACTGGTCTTTTTTCAACCCTATGTAACTATGTAAGTATTTGCTTTCATTTTACTTTCTTACCTTTCAAACATGAGAATTTTAGTCCCATACTTTCATTCTGTCTGTGTGTGGAAAATCCTTGCCAGGCACTTCAGCCACTATTGGAAAGAAAAGAGGATGTCACAGAAAACTTAGAGTTGCAAGAAAATACTGTAAAGTGAAAGGAGTGAAAGCATAGGAACATGCCTGTCCAACTCACTGACTTCTATTAGCTCAATATGTTGGGTTTCTGATGTATGTTACAGGATGCAGTAGCAGATGAGCTGCTCAGGTGCTAGAGCATGGTTCCCAAGTTTTATATTTCAAGAATTCAGTTGCACATACAACTGCATATTCTTTAAAACCCTTCCAGAAAGCTAAGCTTGACATAGAATATATCAATAAGTGTGAGTGAGTTCCACTAACATTAGCAAGACGTACAAGTGAAACAACCATAGGAAACCCCAAACCACTGTGCGTGTAGTCTAGCTTGGCTGGAGAGGCGTGGTACGGAACATGCAGCACAGTGCAGAAATTCTGCTTCCTGCGGCTATGATTAATTTTGTGACTTTAGGAAGATCTGTGTACTTGTTCGGCAAAGGGCATTTAAACAATGTACTTTAATACATGAACAGAAACTTTGTTCCACCTGTATAGGAGGAAGTCTTAATATTTTATTTACCAATTGTTCATCTCAACATCATACTTTTATGCTGTACCTATACACTCAATACTTAACAAAAATTGGGCTACAGTAGAACCCCCATTTAAGGTTTTTCAGGGGACCAGAAAAAATGGTGCAAATCCGGGAAAATATAAAATCAGGGAAGTTTATTATGTGTTATATATTAGTGGGACCACAAAACAATGGTGTAAAATGCAGAAAAACTTAAAATTGAGGTTTCACTGTATCTACTTATGCATGCATTGGTTAAGTTAGTGTGTTTAATCAAAATCTGTTTTCCCCACCATCTCAATTGATATTAATCAGCTTTAGTAAAGCAAATAAAGTGCTGTCTTGCATAAAAAGGGCATTGACTCAAGGGATGAAAACACATTTTTGCCTCTTTATAGGTCCCTGGTAAGGCCTCACCTTGAGTATGTAGTGCAGTTTTGGGCTCCAGTCCTTAAGAAGGATATTAATGAGCTGGAGAGAGTGCAGAGACGTGCAACCACTGGGTCTCCAACCTTTTTTGCACCACGGACTGGTTTCAAGCAAGACAATTTTTCCGAGGACCAGGGGTGGTGGGTATAATACAGCTCATCATAATACAAAATCAGCAACTAGATGCGCCCAGCCCCTTCTTACTCCCACCTAAGTGGTGACATCCTCTGACACTTAATATGGAGCTTTAAGTACTTTGGTCCTTTTTGCAATCAGTAGAAATCTTCCTGGGCTTCGCATAGTAGTTGTCATGGAGTTGGGATCAAAGGTAATTGGGACCAGTGGTGGCCCAGTTCAGCACAGCCCACAGCCCGGCACTGGTCCCCGGCCCGGTGGTTGGGGACCCCTGCTTAAGAAGGATATTAATGGACTTTGATAGTCTTTTTTCATCGCAGCTTAACTGTGCAACTGTGTAACTGTGCATCTTACAACTGATACACTGTACATTGGGATGATCACATGCATTCTGTCTCTGGGTACCATGTTGTACCATTCAGTATTATGTGTAGGTTTTGTTTTGTATGCAGGCACCCATGGGCCAGTACCAGCCAACTTCAGGGTACCATCCTATCCATCCTATAGAGAAAAATATATAATCAAGGATAGCGTGCTTACAAGGCTGAGGTCCTAAGTTTGTGTATCAGTTAGAGCACTGAATGTGAATTGACTGTATTAAGCATGTGCTCATCATGTAGGGGAGGAAGCAGCAAGGGGACATGCCAAATAGTAGCAAAGCATTATTATTATTTTTACTTTGTGTAATTAAAAGACAAAAGAATCTTGCTTAATGTTTTAGACCCTTCAAAAAGCTTCCCATCCCCCCCTTGAACTGCATCACTGGCGACCCCATAAACTTTCCTGTTTGAATTATACAAACTTTATACTGATGTGTATTTGCTTTCGCTCTTTTTGCGCTGATTTTCTGTTCTCGTATACATGATGGCATGACTATAGGCATTAGACAACGTTTTTCTAGCTCAGACATTGGTGTAAGTAGGGAATATTCTGAATGGAAAATTCTACTTTGAAGAGCTAGGGGGTGCAAAAAGGAGGTTTAGGGAAGTTATGTCCTCCTGAACAAACTTTAAATAATTTTACTTAGCAAGAACCTTACCGGGGGTTACATTTCAGACACAGAATTTTAAGGTATTATTTGCAAAGAGCCTAAACTTACACTTAAATGACTTGTTCTTTGCACATTCCAATAAAAACCAATGCACCATTTAAATTAGCTCTGCAAATTACAGGGCCCATGAATGCAAAGTAAGCCGGTACCTATGAATACGTGTGTGGTCACAGGAAACGCATTAGGTTCTACCACCAATAAAGCTTTTTGAATTTTTTAACACCGCTGAGTCCGATGAGTGCATGCTGTTTTATGCTGGATATTAAAGCAAAACTGAAGCCAAGAATTACCTGTGTCCAGTTAGTGACAACGTACACCAGAAGTTGTTTTGTTCATACACACACAAATGCAGTGAGAATAACATGCAGCAGCAAGTACATGGTATTTTTATCTGCATATGTAAATCATGTACATATATTTTGAGAAAAACTCTGCATAAAGGGTATAGACATAGTGATTTGTGTTGGTAATGCGCACCTTGTACATTGCATTGTGAATGAGTCCTATTATTTTAATTTAAAATAATATACTTTGCGTGATGGGTGATTCATGCAGGAAACCACAGAAAAGTGCATCACTGATAACGCCAGTGTTATATATATATAATACAAACATGGGAGTACACCGCCCTGCTTGAAAATGTTTTGACTATAAACAGACTAGAGTGTGCCAGATGCGACAGAATGAGAGAATGAAGAAGGCAACAGAGGAACCATAACACTGAAATTACATATCTCCATGTGTATATAATGCCACATAGATGTATTCTCTATTAGTTTCCTCATTTCAACTGATGCTCAAATCACCATGATGACTTTTAATTGGTGCAGTCATATACAAATATAGCAAAGGAGCTGATTTCATTCCTAACGCTTGTTTACAATGGGTTAAATTATAATTTGGGTGTTTCACACAAGAACATATAATTGTACTTTTCAGTAAGTGACATTGGCAGTGTATATATATGGGTGTGTCTGTTGTGAACAATAAAATTAGTATTGTATAAATGTGTAGTATCATAGTCATGTTATATAACCAAAGTGATGCATATTCTAGTGCATACAAAGTAGTTGCCACTTTCCATCAGTGCCAAGCAATGTCTATTAAGCCCAAAAGCAGTAGCACTGGAATGGTTTAAGCCAATCCAGCTCATCACAACAAGGATGGTATTAATAAATCTTATTTGCTCTCATGCTCCATAGCTGGAGTGTTTTTAAATGTTTGTGAATGTAGCTCCTACCCTGCCTTTGTGTGCCATACTCTGCCTGTGTGTGCCATACTTTGTCTGCCCTATGCAGCTTGTGTGTGCGATACTTTGCCTGCCCTACCCTGCCTGTGTGTGCCATACTTGGTCTGCCCTATGCTGTCTGTGTGTACCATACTCTGCCTGCCCTACCCTGCTTTTGTGTGCCATGCTCTGCCTGCCCTATGCTGCCTGTGTGTGCCATACTCTGCCTGCCCTATGCTGTCTGTGTGTGCAATACTCTGCCTGCCCTACCCTGCTTGTGTGTGCCATACTCTGCCTGCCCTATGCTGCCCGTGTGTGCCATACTCTGCCTGCCCTATGTAGCCTGTGTGTGCAATACTCTGCCTGCCCTACCCTGTCTGTGTGTGCCATACTCTGCCTGCCCTACCCTGCCTGTGTGTGCCATACTCTGCCTGCCCTAGTCTTGCTGTGTGTGCCACGCTCGGTCTGCCCTATGCTGCCTGTATGTGCCATACTCTGCCTGCCTTACCCTGCCTGTGTTGCCATACTCTGCCTGCCGTATGCTGCCTGTATGTGCCATACTTTGCCTGCCTACCCCTAGTCTGCACTCCCTTGTCATTGCCCCAGTTGTCATTATGCGGTGGGGGCAATGACCCACCCCCCCTCGCATGACAGAATTGCCCATGCGCACTGAAGCACAGGCGAGGTAGGGGGTTGAAGACTGGGTTGCCTAGGGTGTCCGGTCGGCTTGGCCCGCCCCTGGTAAGCAGTCACAGCAGCCAGACAGGTGAGGGGCCACATGGGGGGGGGCTGCACTAAGGAATATTTCAGTGCAGTATAAATAAATAATAAAAATTATAGTGATTGTTTGAACTTTTTAATAATAAGAATTTGCAAGTATATGCAGAATGCAAGCCCTGTGTGCATGCTTTGCATTTTCTCTTTAAGTTGTTAATTACATATGAACAATATGAATTATCATAAAATAACACGCTCTGCTTCTCAGCAGTTCCAGTGCATACAAGCGTATTCCAGTTCTATGAGTCATGTTTATATTCTTCATTGTCTTGAGCCAGTGCATTACATAGTTTTCCAGTCGTGCCTATACATGTACATAAAAGGACCTGGGCCCAGGCAAAAATATGCCACACAGACCAACACTGAATCTTTCCACCTCAGTACCAGTGGCAGGGAAGGTACTCGAGGACTGTACTTAGCAAAGGCCTTTGAATGATTTTGTTCTTTGTGCCAACTTGTATTTTGCTCTTAGCAAGTGATTACTAGCTGTATGTGGTATGGGGCTTGTTATCCTACACTGGCACATGAGGTATTCCAGGCTCTTTGCTTATAAGGCAGTGACACTTTTGAGTAAGCTGCTTTAGTATCTGCTACTACAAGAAAAAACAGATGAATTTCTAGGAGAGCAAAGTAGGAAAAAATCCTTTCCCTTATAATAATATAATAAAGAAAACAAAAATGATCTTTCTGCTTTCTGTTTTCTAAACATTACAAATATAGAACCTAACCTGGAAAGTTCACAGAGCTCATTTAAATCCCAAGTGCAGTGAGCAAAGTGTTAATATAAGCCCAATTGCCATGTTTTTTTCACACATTGCACTGCTTTTTCACAGAATTGCAGTGTCATTGTGGATGCAGACAGACAACTCTCTCTATGCAATGGTGCTACTGCTAAAATGGACACAACTGTGCATGCCCAAACTAGGGGCAATTGCAATGAATATTTTCAAAGTCTGCCTGGCATAATTTCCACTGTGCAAGTGACCTCTGTGCCCTATTCATTCGGTCCAACTGGGTGCTGAAGGGACCCTCAAGCTACCACCTGGTCTGGAGGTGGCAGTAGCTCCAGGGAATTCCTGCATCAATAGGTGCAGCAGTGATTCAGAACTATAGGAAGGAACGTGTTCCCATGCAAGTATCTTTTACGTGTAATTGACGTCTAATTGGAGAAAAGTGCAAGTTGCCCACTGTGCTTGCAGACATAAATGAGCCCTGTTATGTATACAACTTCTTTGAACCATCGGTGGACTGCTCCCTTATTAAGTTACGCTTGTTGAATTGTGCACTTAGCATAATATATTCTCCAAGCAAAAAAGCAAATTAGACAGGAATATTGGTCTTAGCCCCATAAGTGAATTGATTGCTGTACTTATGCTGGAACCACTAGGGGTTCTGCATTAACCCTACTGATAATGTATTTGGGAACAGCCAAGTTAGATGTAGCATTGCTGCCAACTGCTTGCAAGGTTTAAGATGTCTTAAAATAAGATGCTATCTTACTAACAATTGACTGCAATCCTGAAGGTCTGGCCTAGCTACAGTAAAAGCCAGTATATTAACTATAGTTGCAGGGCCACTTTAAAGGGACATTTGCTGAGGGCCCACTGATTCTCATTTCATGCTGTCAGTTCTGCACACACCAATGCACTATCCTACCCTCTCCTCCCCTCCTCCCCTTTGTCAAGATTAGCTATGCCCGTCCACTCGGCATGTAGAATTAGTTTTTTGAGTCAAGCCAGTTAGTCTATCCACCTGATGCATTCTGCAAGCAACCTAGCTAGCCATCTTCCTGCAACTTTTTCTGGTTTCCAGGAAAGAACTGAAAAAAATTAAAGATGGCTGAGCTTTCCACTGTGGAACGCACAGCCCTCTTTCAATTTTCTGCTGGTATTTCAGAACACCAAATGGATGTAGTGAGAGAGAAGAAGAGTTGGTGGTCGTTTGCTTGATGGTGAGGTAATGTTTTTAATTTATCCATTTTCTGCAGTAATCTTACTAGCTGATTTCGGATTGGAAACAAACATTTTGCAACTTTTTCGTATTTTTTGCGATTTTTTCGTCGCCGTTACGACTTTTTCGTAAATTGTCGCGGCTTTTTCGTAGCCATTACGACTTGCACGAATTGTCGCGACTTTTCATAGCTGTTACGATTTGCTCGTATATTGTCGCGACTTTTTCGTATTGAGCGCTCGCAAACGGCGGGCAAAACTTTCAGACTTAGCATGATTTTGGAAGCCTCCCATAGGACTCAATGGCACTCTGCAGCTCCAACCTGGCCCAAGGAAAGTCACGATACTGAAGCTTGAATGAATCCGAAACTTTCGTACTCGGCGCGATGGCTACGAAAAAGTCGCGACAATTTGCGCAAATCGTAACCCTACGAAAAAGTCGCGACAATTTGCGAAAAAGTCGTAACAGCTACGAAAAAGTTGCAACAATTTACGAAAAAATCTCAAAATACCCATCATTATGAAAATAACGCATTCGGATGCTTTTCGGACGTTCGTGGATTAGTAAATGTGCCCCTTTGTGTATGTAACTGCAGGGTTAGAGGCAATGCCAGTAGGTAGATGAGTTGTTTGGGTATGGTGAGGGGTGTCCAACAATTAAATCTTTAATTATGTAAATCCCATATACATAATGTTTGAGTCTCACCGCTGATTTTGAGAAAAAATATCCAGGTTAAGTTAGTCTTAAAAAGTATCTTCTATATTGTAAGTCCAATTTACCTCCTGTTTTGGTCAGTATTTGTATGTAATCAATATGCATGAAAACATGTTATAATAGTGCCCTGTGCTGAATCCACAGAAACTAATCATATTTGCTCTCATTATTCTAACTGCACTGGAGCAGGGAGTTGGCTGATTTATATTATTTTTAGAGAAAGTTGGTGAAACAATGGGGTAACACAACTTTCAATAGCTAGGAACATGTTGAGTCCAAACCTTGCCAGACAGTGATGACTCCTTGGAGTAAAA
The DNA here is from genome assembly GCF_000004195.4 of Xenopus tropicalis. NCBI lineage: Eukaryota > Metazoa > Chordata > Amphibia > Anura > Pipidae > Xenopus > Xenopus tropicalis. The sequence goes on along the minus strand of NC_030680.2, from coordinate 64,811,875 downwards.
CTGCAGGTATATATCTCAGGGAAAAGGCAGCAACGGGAGACTGCCAACTGCCAAGGACCCTGCCAGGTAAACATTAGAACATCTGTTCATTACTCAGGGCAGCAATTATGTACAGTTTACGCCTACAGGGGAAAGTGTTGATTTTGATGCTGAAAGTGGTTGTGTGCATGTAATGAGGCCTGTGTTGGGTCTGGGCTATAATTGTGATGCTCCCAGTTAAATCCCTTCCTGTGGTGGGTCCTTCACTTAAATCCCATTCTATTATTCTAATGGCTCAGACTATTCTGCTCACACTTAGTTTCCACTGCACCCAGCTAAAATAGTCCTTCAGTGTACTTCCCAGTACAGTGCCTCTCCACCTACTTTCCACTATGCACCTAATTTTTTTTATAACATTGAGTAATACCATGCCATTGCGACAAACGGAGCAGGGCTTATTCAAAAGTGGGTGTGGTTTTGGGTGGTTCGACGGCATGTTTTGGTGTCCCAGGGGCTGATCAAATGTGTTACCTACAATGTTCCAGTTCCCCTTTAAGGTACCAGTGAGCCCTGGGAAAAAATTGTGTTGGTGGGCCCCCACTGCCCAAAGAAATTTGTGATAGAATAAACCCTCAGGCATGTGAAGTCCAATATAGTAAGGCAGGCAGGGTCTGCCATCTCTGCAGGATACTTCTGCCACAAGTTATCCTAGATGAAAAATGTGCTAGTGGGTTCCCTATCCTGGTGGGCCCTGGGCAAATGTCCCTTTGCCCATTTATTAAAACAGCCCCAACAGTTGTAACAATGGAGAGAATCACAAGGTAAAAGAAGCTCCTATTTTATGATTCAGATGATGCAAACTCTTTCTGTGGTGGGCAAAATTATATAATGATAATATTAATAATAAAAATGTAATTCTCGAAACACAAAACAAGTGTTAGTTAACATGGGAAGCAATACATGTAGTGCAAAATGCAATAGCACTGAGAAGAAGTGTCGTAAAAAAAAAAAGCCTGATTCAGCCAGTACAGCAACACTGGCAAATGTATACATTTGTTTTACAACTCTAAAGGAAAGGCATGCTGAATGCAATATTTCTGGCAAGAGTCTATGATCTGGCAGCTTACCTTTTCTCACGTACTTTACTTGTGTGTGTCTGAAGCTTGTTCCCCACTGTAGTTCTGTGCTGCTCTTCACTTTCCTGTCTCAGTAGTCACACACTTGCTCTCTCTGAGTCTCGCTGGATAACACAGGCACTTCCTTTATGCCAAACAGCAGTCGCATAATCAGAGAAGAGGCAAAGAGATGAAATTGAAATCATTTTTCTTCCTGCTCAACTAGTAACAGTGAATTGGAATCCGTTCCTGGTACTGCCTTACTGATTTAGACATTAATCATGCATTGCATTAAGGCATACTTGGCAAGGGTGAATTTCAATTAGAAAATTGCACTTTTAAAGCAACACAAATCTAAAAAACACCAGCTACTGTTATGCTGAATACCACAATGTTTAGATATGGCTGTGTAAAAGTTCTCACATCCGGAATAAGGATATAAGTCTGTGCATAGTGATGTACTGTAGAACTGGGAAGCTGGTTTGCTTTACATGCACATTTCTTATACATGCACATTTCTTATACAAGTGGCAATGTGCTTTATTACGGATACCCACCACTTCCTACTTATAATGAAAAAAAGCCTGCAGTCTGTATATGATGCAGTGTGCAAAGTGCAATAAATAGGCAAAAGCCACCATGTCTTCTGTTCTTTGCACCCTGCCCTGAATGGAAAAATTGGCACAGATTTTGGAATGCAGAAACCTGCCCCCCCATGAATACAGTGCTACCTGTGTTTGGCAGAGCTGTATTCATGAGTGGAACCCAGGAGGGAACATGCAGGCTTCCCCCACCTGTCTAATAAATGTAAAATGCATATGAGGAAAAAACAACATTACCGACATGTCTTTTAAATACCATTCAGTCATGGAACATTTTTACTTTGATTTTTGCAGTTACAGCTCAAGTGTGTGGAAAAAACAAAGAAAATTGCAACACTTCCAGTGATTTTCTCTATCTTTGTAATTCAAATGAGAAACATTTTGTTGCTGTATGGGTTAGGTGCCAAATGGCATATTCTGTATTCAGGGTCGGACTGGGGGGTGCAGGGCCCACCAGGGCTTCCGCCTCAGGGACCCTGCAGGTGACCCCGCCAGCCACTTCCCCTGCACCCCCTAACCCTCGCAGAGTGTACCTAACCCCCTGCAGGGTCCCCCCAGCCAAAGTCCTCTCCTGAGTGCGCATAAGTTTAAAGACTCAGGAGAGGAATGGTTGGCTGGGGGAGAGCCGGCAAGGGTCGGGTCTGGGCCGCCGGGGCCCACCAGGTTTTTTCCCGGTGTCCCAATGACCCAGTTCAACCCTGCTTGTATTAATGTGAAACAAGAACATTTCAGCCTTTCTAGAATTTCTGTCTCATCTGTAGGACAACTACATTGCAATTAAATGCCATTATTACAAAACTATAGATTTTTTTTTTGCCCAAATACACAGGTTATTCTTGTATCTCACACAACCTAAATGGAACAAGTTAGTATCTGGGTAAAAAACATCCAGGTAAAATGGACATTCCACCAAAACAATAAAAATATAAAATACTCCATAAGGAACTAAACCTAATTCTAAGCAATTTCCAGTATACAATTAAACACTTTTTGTTTTGGCTCATAAGGATAGGGGTTCTACTATGAGAGTTTTAATCTGCTATAAATTTTGCAGGAATCATCCCCGGAATTGGCAGATCCCTCGTTTGAATTAAACAGGAAAGCTACAAAATAAGTATTTAAAATTCTTTAAATAACTGTACTGGCTACTATGCAGGAACAACCCAGCTAGAGAAAAATTGTTACAGTTATTTCCAGGTAAGATTTGAAATAAATGTTTGTGCATGGGACCTGATATCCAGAATGCTTGGGACCTTGGTTTTTCCGGATCAGGGGGTCTTTCTATTATTTGGATTACCATACCTTAAGTCTAAACATTAAATAAACCCAATAGGATATTTTTTTCCAATAAGGATTATTTATATCTTAGTTGGGATCAAGTACAAGGTGCTATTTTATTATTACAGAGAAAAGAGAATTGTTAGAATTAATTTATTTAAATGGTTTCTATGAGAGATAGTCTTCCCAAAGTCAGAGCTTTCTGGATAACGGGTTTCTGGATAACAAATCACATACCTGTCTCTTATCTAACATTTTAACTAAATTGTAACATAGTTTATTTTGTCTTGGTGCATTAACCATTACATATTTACCTTGTACATGTCTGTTCAGCTCTTCTCCTCCTGTACATATAACTCAGGACACTTGTTACTAGAACCTACAGTGCTTAGTTAACGTTTAACAGCGCTGAAGGTCTTCGTGGGAGTTAACTGTGTAGCCTGTATGATAACAAGTTTTCAGAGGGTAACACAAAATAAACAGGATTTGTTGGTACCAGAAGAATGGAAATGTGGTGCAAGCTGAGCCTATGGCCAGGAGGGTGCACATAATAAATAAAATGGGGCAAATGTACCAAGGTTTCTGAGAACTTATTGAAAAGCAAATGGCTGATAATGGAACTGCATTATCCTTGAGAACAGAGATACAACATACACATAAGAGTAAACCATGGGAATTAGCAGTGTTTCAATATTAAGTGGAAGTTAGTAATGTATGCTTTTATGGCAATTTTTCTCTGTACGTCTAAACCCTGCAGTTATAGAATGTGATGCAGATATTCTCCTTAAACGAAAAGTTCAATTTTGAAAATGTAAGTTTTAAAATCTTCCCTTCATTCCTTAAGGTGGCCATACACAGGCCAATTGTAGCTGCCGATATTGGTCCCTTACACCGATTCGGCCTGCCCGACCGACATCTGGCCTGAAATTGGACAGATATCGACCGGGCAGGTTAAAAAATTTAATTTGTTGTGGTCCCTGAACCGACTGCGGCCATTACCATCGTCATAATTCGATTGTTTGGCCCAAATTTGCCTGAATTCGCCCAATATCGCCCACCCGTAGGTGGGGTTATCGGGAGAAGATCCGCTCGCTTGGCGACCTCGCCAATCGAGCGGATCTTAATGTGTATGGGCACCTTCTAATACCTTTAGAGCAACAGGTCCCCTTTCAGTTACTGCAAGTGGAAGTGTCTCCTGCTCTGCAAAAGTACTCCAAAGGGCATTCTGTCCAAATTCACATTCATTTGTGAGTTTTGGGTATTATCTTCCCTTTAAATATTAGAAAAGCTGTAAAGAATAGAGAATAGGAAGAAATAAGAAAAGAATTAGTAAAGTAATTATTTGTGGTATAATTATTTGAAAATTTTAAGTTTTGTCAAGGTGAACAGCCCCTTTAACGCAAAACTATACACTGTAGAAATTTTATTTTCCATGAACAAGCAGTTAAGTAGTGTGCAGGCATGTGGAAAAGTTGGCATTCCTATAGGACTGTACCCCTGCAAATAGTTCTCCCTGGTAGTAAAAAGGACAAGGATCCCAGCTCAGGGTCGGACTGGGACTGCGGGACACAGGGAAAAAAACTGGTGGGCCCCGGCCTACCCAGTCCCGCTCTCTGACCCAGGTGCTCCTCCCTCATTATCCAATTGTGACCAACAGGTACAGAACAATTTGTAGCTCTTCCTGCTAATCCCAACCTAACAGGCAAGCAAACAGGAAGCATTTTAACTGCTACACAAGAAGCAATACAAATTGTCCTTAGATAAATGAAGGAGAGATGGAATTTAATTTTCAATAAGTGTGTCCCATAGCTAGTACTGCCACAGAACAAAGTAGCAATCAGAAATCAACCATGCTGGTATAAGCTCAAGTTTTATAAAGTCTATTTTAGTAATGGTTGTGTAAATGAGAAATGCGCCAGTGACTCACCTTAGCCATGCTTTAAGCAATTTGGCCTTTGTCCTCCCTTACAGGCTATGAAAATAGAAAACGTAAGAGCAAACAGGACCGGTATGAATGAAAAGAGTGGTGCAATGGTCCCTGTTTGTGCTCTTCCCAAACATTCTGTTTAAAAATACAAATATTATATGACCCCTTTCCCTTTCATTAATTGGGTATCCTTTATTAGGGAAATGAAACAAACTAGTGTGCATTATTATACAGTGCCAAATGTATGAAGCATCATACAAAATGTATACAGCAGTTAATCAATATTATTAAAGTGGTTGGGCCAAATCAGCCCGTGGCTAATAGAAAAGGTAGAGGGAACTTTGCTTTTGTCAATTTACTATGCTATAGCAAGCTGTGGACAGTAGTTTGTAGCATTACTAATAAACTGTGCTCTACTCTAAACCGTTCTTTACGTCAGGCTCATAAAATAAACTCTAAGGGGCACATTTACTAACCCACGAACGGGCCGAATGTGTCCGATTGCGTTTTTTTCGTAATGATCGGTAATATTGCGATTTTTTCGTATCTTTTGCGATTTTTTTCGTATCTTTTGCGATTTTTTCGTATCTTTTGCGATTTTTTCGGCGTCTTTACGATTTTTGCGTAAAAATGCGAGTTTTTCGTAGCCATTACGAAAGTTGCGCAAAGTCGCGATTTTTCCGTAGCGTTAAAACTTGCGCGAAACGTCGCGCCTTTTAAGTTTTAACACTACGAAAAAGACGCGACTTTGCGCGCAAGTGTTAACGCTACGAAAAAAACGCGACTTTGCGCAACTTTCGTAATGGCTACGAAAAACTCGCGTTTTTACGCAAAAATCGTAAAGACGCCGAAAAAATCGCAAAAAATACGAAAAAATCGCAAAATTACCGAAAAAGTCGCAAAATGTTCGTTTCCAATTGGAATTTTTCCAATTCGGATTCGAAATCGTGTCTTAGTAAATCAGCCCCTAAATGTTGCCTTCCTGACATCAAGCACAGCTCCACAGTGAAAGTCCCAGGAAGAAATAAGACTACTCCATTAAGGAAAAATTGTGCTCATTCAACAGAGGTGTCTGATAACTCCAATACTAGTATTAAATATAACAGATCACAGGAAAGTCTCTCTTTAAAGCCTTTTATATTTGCATTAATTATACAGTTTCCCTACTTTATTATATAAGTGATACACTCATGCCTTCACTGTATTTTATATGTATATGCATCCTACCTTGCCACTTTTATCACCAATATCCTCTAAAATGCTTGACTGTAAAAATGTATTTATACAAAACCCAATCAACATGTTATTGTGCAACATAGCGTTCAGGAAGTGTTTGTAACCGGACATAAAAACGATTCATTCGTATCTCCATAGTGCCCATCGGAAACATATAACCATCACTCCTGCAAGAAGCAGCACACCCATCCAGTAAAGCAACAAAGGAGTAATTCACCTTTAAATTAACTTAGACACAATTAGCAACTGGCGTTTATTTTTTTATTGTTTTTAGTTATTTAGCGTTTTGTTCAGCAGCTGTCCATTTGTTTTTTTAGCAGCTATCTGGTTGCTAGGGTCTTTTTTTACCCTAGTAACCAGGCAGTGGTTTAAATGAGAGATAGGAATATAAATAGTAGTGGGCCTGCACAGAAAGATAAGTAATACACCTTAACAATTATAATAAAAATGCAGTCTTGCAGAGCAACAGTTTTGGCTTCTGGGGTCAGTGACCCCCATTGGAAAGCTGGAAAGTGGCAGAAGAGGAAGGCAAATAATTCAAAAACTATAAAAGATTAATAAATAAAACTAATTGCAAAGTTGCAAAGGGCATTCTATAGCATGCTAAAAATTAATATAAAGGTGGCCCACTTCTTTAAACACATTCATGTCAAAGTGAAAACAATTTAAATTAACTATAAGAAAACACAAATGAACCGATTGTATAAGGATATACCCCCTGTAATAGAACACAGCTAAACTATCACTAGAGTAGGTAATTCTTCTCCAAAGTCACATAATTATTTAAATGGAGATTTAAGGGCTTTTAATGGATTGTGGTAAAAATACATGTCCAGCTTGTGGTCAGTAATGTGGCATAACCTAAGCCATGGAAACAATAGAACATTCCAAGCAGCTCTTGAAAATAAATGAAAAGCACAACTCAGGGAATGAATACAAACCAATTTCCAAGTCACTGACTATCCTTTGGCATTTGATATAATTATTAAAGGAACAGTAACACTAAAAAATAAAAACGTTTTAAAATAATTAAAATATAATGTACTATTGCCCTGCACTGGTAAAAGTTGTGTGTTTGCTTCAGAAAGACTACTGTAGTTAATAGAAATAGCTGCTGTGTAGCCATGGGGGCAGCCATTTAAATTGAAAAAAGGAGAAAAGGCACAGGTTACATAAGAAGATAACAGATAAACTGTGTAGAATACAATGGGAATCTGCTACTTATCTGTTATCTGCTTACGGTGTATGTAGCAACAAATTAAATGCTTTGTTAGAACATTTAGGGCATCCATGTCTTAGCATAGCCAGTTTCTTAAAAATGCATTGTTTAAGCCTCCATATTATAAGAGTTAAAAATTACAACTGAACATATTGAAGTCTGTTTTTTGGTGTTACTGTTCCTTTAAAGGAGCAGTTCAGTGTAAAAATGAACATAAAGGCCATAACACTACTTCCTCCTTTATAGCTCTCTAAGCTGTTAGCAGTCAGTAGCCAATCAATGATTTGAGTCGGGGCCATATGGGGCATAACGGTTTAGTTAGCTTGCTATTGAATCTGACCTGTGTGCTCACAAACTAACTGACAGATATGTTCCATGTGCCCCTCCCTAAAGTCACTAATATAGATTACATTTTTGCCTTATTAACTATATTGCAAATATTTTTTATTTTGCGCTGTCTATCCATTTTACCCAGTTTCATTTTTACACTGAACTATTCCTTTAAGACAGGAAGTGTATGGCACACCTGTAAATCTAACAATAACATGCTGTCCAAAAAAAGTAATTGGCTGTGCAAGGAGTACACTAAAAGGGAGCCAAGAGACCTTGGACAGCTCTGAAGGAGTAACAAGCCTTAGTTGCTGAGGTGCCTGGGTGCTCAACCAGTCACAGCCTTATAGGAGAGTGGCAAAGAGAAAGCCACAGTTGATGAAAACTCACCTGAAATTTCATGTACACTGTTTGCGAGGAAGTGTAGGAGGTCTCTGAAGTCAGCTGGGAGAAGGTTGCATAGTCTTATGAGAGCAAAATTGAGTCTTCTAGCCATAAGACTAAACATCATTGCATAAACCATTTAAAAAAAAAAAAAAAAAAAAAAAAAAAATGATCTTACCCGCACACCCTGGCACTCCAGGCAGTGAAACTTGGTGCACAAATGCCAGAGCCCTTGCAAATTTATTTGTGAATGTGCATGGTTCACATTCGCAAATAAATTAGCAAGGGCTTGCCCTGCTTGATTTAACTTGAGTTCCGGTGCTTAACTTTTTGTGCTGTATTTTGGGAGGGGAGGGTGCCGATCCCTCTGGCATTTGTGCACCAAGTTTCACTGCCTGGAGTGCCAGGGTGTGCGGGTAAGATCATTTTTTTTTTTCTTTTAATGTGTTTACAAATGCATGATGAGCGCACTAAACACACATAGATTGCATTTTTTTTTTAAACGCAACTATGTGCATTTTTGTCAGTTCCAAACGCAACCCTTTATTCTACAGAATTATGAACGGGCATCAAGTACCACAAAATGCAGCATGTTGCATCTAAAAAAACAAAAAAACCTGTTGAAACCCAAATGGTGTAAAATGCAACTCTGAATGCTTGTGAGCACAACCAGGCAGAACATAATGGAATTAATTAGCAAGTGCATTTTGGTGAACTCAAACATGCGTCTCAAATGTGCATTTGAAAGCATAAAAACGCTTGTGAGTATGAGCCCTTATTTTGCATTGTAATTTATTAATCATGAAGAAGTGAATACTTTGCATTGTACATGGCCTTTGTGATTGTGTTTGTATAAATAGAAGTAGAATATGTAATATCAAAAAGCAGATATTAAAACAGGCAAAAAGTATGTTGTATGCTGTTCATTAGTAATACCAATAAGGATGGTATTCTGTCCTTTTAGACAGTTCTGATTTTAAGTCCTGCTTACACTAGCAACCAAAAGGGTTCTGACTGACAGACTAATATACTAGAGAGCCTTAATGGAATAAAAAAAAAAAAAAAAAATTCTAGCCTCACAATCAGATTGTTTTCTGGATATTACAGGCACACGGTAGACACATTTAGGGCCATTGGGGGGGGGGGGGAGATTAGTTGCTGCGACTTTTAAAAAAAGTCATATGCGGTGACTTTCCTGTCATAGGGTACTACTGTATTAGTTGCTCCGACTAATCATGCTTGGATTTCCGCTGCCCGGACAAGTCAATGCCACTTTTTAAAACGTTGCTGTGACTAATCGCCATGTGTGTCTTCGCTCTTAAAAATGCCCCTTTAAAGGCTACAATCAAAACAATTATCGCAATCTGAGCAAAGATTCTACACGTGACCTTATGTTAAAAGGTGATCGTTGCGGACTGACATCAGTTTTCTGCACTGACAAAGATTTTGAGACACTCCAATACTGAGTGTCTCAAAATCTAATAACTTGTAGAAATACTTACCTTTGTGTAGGAAACACTTCTGGCTAGATTCATACTTTATAGCCAGACACTTAACTTCCATTTAAACCATTATTATAATGCCAATAAAAAAAAAAAAACGTATTTACTTCAAGTGAATTTTATTTTAGACTTTAAATTATTTGGAGATACAATAATCAAAACAAAATATGGGGTATGCCTTTCAGATTAAGGAAAAATAAATCACTTTGATTATTGAAAAAAGGTTTATTAAAAAAAAAAAGGTGAACTGAGGTTGGATATGCGTAAATTTTGTAAAATAATTTGTAACATAAAAAACATAATGGTCAGCCAAGTGAGCTATTTGCAAACATCTGAGAAACACACTAAAACTAGTGTATTATACTGATGGGAAGCAACAAAATCCTTTAAGTCTATGACAACTAGGATCTTGTTAAATGAATTAAGCTAATTCATGTAGTTCTAAAAAATTTAAAAAAAACAAAACAAAACACATGGGTTGAGGGATCTAATCATCTGGTGCAAATTCCACAACAATCAAGGTAATCTTTACGGTGTATGTAGCAACAAATTAAATGCTTTGTTAGAACATTTAGGGCATCCATGTCTTAGCATAGCCAGTTTCTTAAAAATGCATTGTTTAAGCCTCCATATTATAAGAGTTAAAAATTACAACTGAACATATTGAAGTCTGTGTTAAATCCACTTTCTTTGATGTGGTTTGAGAAAATTGATAGAATTAGAAATGATCCTCTTGGGTTTGTAGAAAAACGGCACACAAAACCTTCATTGAAAAGGTCAAACATTTTCAGACTTTGCTGGCTAGTTCATTATTCTCTGTGGCATGAAGAAAAACAGCATTGGCTTCTTAGTGGGGAAGGCCAACAGCTTGAGAACTTTTCCAGCTTCCTTATGCCTCTTCACACCTAGGTAGAGATGTTGCTTAACAACAGATTCTACATTCAGAGGTCATCTTGCATAGCATGGACCACACCAGAAATCTCTATTATCTTAGCATAGATGAAGAATGGACTTGTTGATATCTGGGTTGGCCCAGTCATTCCGCAGATCATCAAGATGACTATCAAAATCCACAAGAGTTTCATATGACCTGCTGTCTAGGAGCGATGCAGTAATTTTCTGAGCTTCTGGCCAGTCTTCAAATAAATCCCTAGTAAAAAAAAACAAAAAAACACAACCACATTACTAAAAAGGGTCTGTTTTTTTATATCCCTTGTAGATGCTAAAGTCGTAACAGATACATACAGATATGAATAAACAATTGAAAAATAACTGAATTCAAGTTATATATATATATATATATATATGAAATTAAGCTTTAAAAAGGTAAAAGGTAGTTTTTCTTTCACTCAAGATTGCAAGCTTTATGGGGCAGGGACCCCTATTATAATTAACATGTTTTTATAAAGTTCCAATATATTTTACTCTGTACAATAAATGGGTTTATACATTGGACACTGGCAACTTACAACCAATACAAAAGGTGAAAAGGGCCATGCCCAAAGCTAATCGGGTTACCCCATTTTTCTACTTTCTGTGTCTCTTAGCACATAGCACTTTTTGAGTATGTATATGTAGAGACCCATAGGGTTAACATGTCCCTATAGCTTTAAACCCTGCAGTTTCCTTGGTTTGTGCTATTACTGGGCAAAGACCCATGTATCAGTTTAGAGTTTTGCCTATGTGTCTTATTGGTTAACAGGGAGACCACTCCCTTGGCATTCTGATATAGTGCTTAGCAGGGGGGTGGGTCTCCCTCTTTGGCTGCATCTGCTGACCTAGGTGGAAGTTCCACTGAGTCTGTGATCAACAGGGCCCCAGTAAAGCGAGTACCCTAGAGGCTACTCTAAAGGAGTCGGGGACAGGGACCCCGTGAATGAGGGATAGTAAGTGTCAGGATAATTTATAAGAGCACTTTCTAGGAAAGTGAGATAGTGAGATTATTTAGAAAGAGCAGTTTTCCGGCTCCAACCAGGAGAAATTAGCTGGGAGTATTTTTCCCTACAGGCATTGTTGCCTTAGAGCAGGGCCACGGTTAAAACGCAGGTATCAGGTCAGTTCCTATCCCTGATCCATAGTTGGCTGTGAGGGATCCTTGGCTGCTAAGGGACACCCTGAGGATATAGATACTTGGCCAGGCTACTCTCCGCAGGGAGGCCGTGCTGGTTGGTGGTCCTTGCCTTCCCCATCCTTGGCTGAGGTAGGCTATACAGGTGGACACGATATTTTTCTACTTTCTGTGTAGTTACCTGATATTTGCTCTGTGCGAGTATTGCTATAACCCTGCACATTGATTGTCTCTGACAATAAACCATTTCTATTGTTCAACTGCAAGAACCTTCTGGCGCCCATTTGTTACTTTGCACAATCATTAGTAATCATTTAGGACGTTTAACCACTCATCCGAGCAGCTTCTTCCATTCTTTAGCTATGAAAGTAACTTCACAGCATTCACACCTCTGTGAGTTTCAGGTATCACCTGAGGGCTCTGGCACACGAGGAGATTTGTCGCCGGCGATTTTTAAAAGAGCGATTTGGCGACAAGACAAGCGACAAGACGCCAATGCTAAATCAATGGAAATCGCCAGCGTCAAAACATACGGAGGCTACTTCAAATCGCCTGCTGTTTCAAATCGCACACAGACCCTTTTCTGAGCGACTTGAGTAAACACGAGGGGGGGTTAACTTTTGAGTGTACCATGGGTAGCAGATCGCCCGGAGCTCAACTCGCATGAAATCTCTTTGTGGGTATTGTCGTGGCGACTTGTCGCCAAAGCGCCAGGGGGAAAAAACGCAGGTGACAAATCTCCTCGTGTGCCAGAGCCCTGAAGAGTTACAATGTGGATTAGGGGAAGAGTTCATATGCTAAGAACTTCCCATACCAGTTGAACTGAAGAAGCTGCTCGGATGAGTAGTGAAATGTCCTCAATGATTAATCAGCAAGTCCAGTTTCTTTAGATTTTCCTATGCCAGATAATATACAGTGCTGCATACATTAGTAGTGCAATATAAATGAAGTTATACATACGTGCATTTATAGCAAATTCACCTGTACTCTAAGCACAAAAGACAGAATTGACCAACTATGGTGTGCTGCCCTCATAGCAATTCATGCAAAATGATTGATAGATGAATTTCCATCTAGTGGTCGCTTTTATGAAGGCATTTATAAAAACATTAAATATGTAAGCAGAAATTAACTTGTGTCACAGGAAGTTCTTGTGTTGCCTCTTTTTGGATATTTTCTCCTTGTATGCCTATTTTTATTTTTCTCCCTCAATCCTGGGACATCAATTGACACTTATATGTAGAAGTGTTGGAAACTTTTATAGATAAAGATTTCAGAATTTCAATAGTTCAACATATACTAATAATCAATAGTAAATCAACAGTAAACTTGATTGCAATAACTCACTCATGTGGGTCTCTGCTTTTCCACCTGTTATCATGGTGCTCATACACATGAAAGGAAGGACTTATACATTCCATGGAGAACTTACTGTTGTCTACCTGTCAGAGAGAAGAAAAAAAAAAAAAAAAAGACCGTGGATATTTTATGCTGTTGCCTATAGTGATCAAGCATCCCCTTTGTAGCATCTGTGTTGCCAGTGTGTCAAAAATTTCTGTATAAAGCAGCTCAAACTGATTTGCGATGGGTCTTTTATCAGTAACTGACAAGATTATACTAACATCTTCTAATTCATATTACTGTGAGACCCAAAATTTTATGTTGGCTGACACTTAAAATAGTTTGATATTATTAGCACATATTTATAAAACTCCAACATATTCTGCTGTACTGTACAACAGATTACTCATAAGGGTTTTGAAGGGATATTAATTCAACATCTCACTGAATGGAACAAACAGAGAAAGCAAAAAAAGAGTGGTTTGCGAAAGACTTTTCACATAAAAGATTTATAGAATAAGAAATTTTAATACCATTATTAAAGCGGCATCATTAAAGCCTTCAGCTATCCGTGACGCTATTCTTTCAGCCACTTGGTTTGGACTGAGAAAAAAAGGGAAAACATAGTTATTGGAGTACATGTGTAGGGAAAAAATCATGTATGAATAAGGTGACTTTAAAAACAGCCATTGTTGGAAAGTTTGGGCCTAATAGCCTATGACTGCATGTATGGTCACTTATGGAGGTAGTTTCAATCACATACAACCAGTGGATCACAATTGGTCTGGCCAGGCAGGAAGTCTGGTCAGCTGAAGAGATGCAGTACTGGAACACAAACAAGTAAGAGATTGATCCTTATTTGGCAAGTGGACCACTTGGTCAGATAACAAAAACAATGGCAACTACCCTAAAAAAACACCAAAGAGTAATGCTAAAGGTGGCCATACAAAGGCCTTTAGACAGATTCGACAGCTTATCTGGCCGTGTATGTGCACAAACATAGGACCTCCCTGACCGACATCTGGCCTGAAATCGTCCAGATCTCGAATGGCCAGGTTTGATTTTTCCATTGGATCAGGGACCACATTGGCTTGTTGATGCAGTCCTCAACAGAAGGCGCCTATAGCACCATTTAATTCGAAGCAAATTAGCCTCCCACCCTTAGATGGGTATATCGGGAGAAGATCCGCTCACCTGAGGACCTCACCAAGCGAGTGGATCTTACCCTGTATGGCAAGATTTAGACTGTACAAACACAACTGACCTGGTGTCTTTTAGACGTTCATTTGCTTGGTAATATCCAGCAATCACATAGTCATTCTCTTTGCACCAGGTATCTATCTAGAAAAAAAAAAAAAATAGAAATGTGAGCAATAGTAGCCATGCAACACAATAACCGTAACAGTCTAATGTACATATGTAATAAAAGACACACACTTTGCCTGGGGCAGTAGCCCATAGCAACCCATTGCTTTTAAAGAGGTGATCAGAAAATCATACCTGCAGATTTGCTGCTTTAAGTGATAAGAACTGTAGCAAACTTTGCATCTTATATTACATAACCCCCTGTGCATTTTTGTGTTAATTCAGTCAACGACAGGTTTATTGTTTTTAACACACTGATAATCCACAAGTAATTAAATAGTCAAATCTGAGATTTTTTTTTTATTGATAAATATCAAAAATTGGAGTTCAGGAAAAATATGGAAGTATACTACTTTAAGATTTTTTTGCCTCAGTTATCTTAAATCACAACAAAAATTAAAATCTTAGTAAATTGCCCCTACAGTCTCTCTATCTTACACACTCATGCAGTATAATCCACACTCAATATTTGGTCCTTCATTTGCTTTTATAACTTTTCTGTACCATTCTAGAAAGATTTTCCACTAGATGTTCCACAATACTGGGATATTATTGGTAGGATTTGCATCCATTTAGCTACAAAAAAAAATCTATGCTCCTAATGATTTAGTTAATGCAATGAACTGTCTGAAAATAGACAATGAGTGTTTCGACTGAGGACATGATTTTAGAAATGGTGCCTTGATATTTTATTCATATAGAGTACATATATGCACACATTTGGCATGGAAATGCAACGCTTGTTATTTAAACACAAAATAGTCTAGCAAGAGGAAACAGCAAAAAGGGCAGAGATTTCTCGTTCCCTTCCTGTACACAACAATCCCTAGATTATCAGTCCTATAGGATCACTTCTACTAAAGCAGCTTGGAGCACTTGAAGTCCCATTCACCAGGCAGGGCCATGACAAAACTCCTACTCTACAGGATTATGTGCCCTGCCTTCTAGAATGGTAGTGGTCCAAGAAGGGTGGTAATGTTCATTAAAGGAGAATGCAAGTCAAAATTTAAAAACCATACTGCCCAATAGTCCTCCTATTGTTTAGTAAAAATGCCACACTTTTGGCTCACCTAATCAAATATTTACTCAGTCACACTTACTTCACATTTTCTATCTGTTTTCTAGAACAGGCAGCCATCTTTAAAAAGGTATTCTCCCTTCCTTTCCCTCCTTGCTTCTTACTGCACATGTGTATCATTCCCCCCCCCCTCCCCTCTGGTAGATCCACTTCTGATTGGCTGGTGGGCATGTGTAGCTCAGAACAGGAGACAGGATCAAGTTACACACATGCTCAGAGAATAGGAAGGCTGCCGCTGGCAGCCTACAGGAAGGACAGAGAGATTTCAGTGATGTCACTGTAGTCTTCACACTGCTGTAGGCTGCCAGCTCCATATCTCAGAGAAGCAAGCAGGGATCTGGGAATTTAGATATGCAGTAAGGACTTAAAAAGAATGCCTTTAGATTTAATTTTAATTTATTTTAACCTTTCCTTGTCCTTTAAGTAAAATTATGCAGTGTACTGCAAGGGGCAGTTTTAATAAACTTTTTTTGTGATCTTTTAGGTTTATAAAAAAGGGCAGTGATCTTGAAATCATTCAAAATTATATCAATGTTTCACAGTTTAAAAAGTACAAAATTGGAAAGCCCTAAGTAAATATGTTAAAAACCAATAAGAGTTTGTTACTTACCAGTGTTAATGCAACTTCCAGTACAGGTGCCAAAGCAACAGTGCCGTGAAAGAGTGGGATACAGTCTACAAACAGGACTTGCTGATGACCATCTTTGCGCTTTTGCTTCTGAGCCACCAAAATGCCATTGACAGTACAGTATGGGTATTTTGCGCTATGAAGCATCATTTTGCAGAAAGCCTGTGTTGTTAACTTAAATGCTGGCATTTTCTAAACAGAATATATAAAAAGAAAAGAATAGCAAATGTATAATTCCTTACTTTTTAATGTATCATCTCCAATAAAAATGTAGTAAAAACATGTGATGTACTAGCTGATTGAGTCAAACGGAGGTTTTCAAGCTTATAAACTTCACATAGAACAGGTAGCTATCCCAAATACTTAAGGGATCATTACTCATGGGCATTTGTACCAGTGGCTGATGTTTGCTGCACAGCCATTTTTTTTGTTCAGAAAAAGGCTGCTATGGTGAAGTATGATAGTAACTGGAGACATAATTTGATAATTTGTCTCCTGCAGACACAATAGAGGACATTTTCATTGGCTACAAAGCGCCTATTGCTTCCATACTAACATTTATTAATGTATATTACATATAATAAGAACATACTAAAAATACGATGTCTGGCCAGGCATCAGGGGTTAACGTAGCATAGGAGCATATGGCTCAGTTAATCTGGAGACCATGAAAAGCTATATTTAGCCCTGTGCCATAAGAAGCTGGGGGGTAAATATGCTGGTACTTTTTATGTGATTGCAGTGATAATAAAATCTAGAATCAATGTGTGCACTAAAAAGTTTTATATTATTATATTATGTATATAAATATGGTGTATATAAATACATTATTTTGGGCTTATTCTAACCCATACACACAGCATCTCTTCCATTTATTATGCTGACTGTATAAAAAATTAACCACCTGACATAAAACAATGATAAATAACCTGTGTTATTAAGAACGGAGGTGACGGAGGAGGAAAGCAAAATTGGGTTGTAGATGCAGTGAGAATGAAAAAATAAAAATAATTTTAACAATGGCACATGGGCTCGATTAATGTGACGATTCTGTAATATATAACACGCAGATCTCAGTAGTGCCGCAGTAACCCAATCATTCATTTAATGTAATATATACAGCACACGTATCCCCATACCCCGTATTAGTGACTGAGGGTCCAGCGATGAATGACCGAGCAGGCCCAACTATTACAGCCTAATGCTTGAATCCGAAGAGCAGTGCCACACTCCGGTTACTGGGCCTTCATATTTCCTCCGCTCCTCTCCCTCCTTCTTTTCCCCGGTTGCTTCCGGTAAGCAATACCCCGGCCTAGAATATTTTTGCACCGTGAACCTTCGCACTAGCACGCAGCCGCAAAGCGAGATGCCGGCTCCTGAACCATCCTACAATAAAGCGAAGCCCAACCAGCTGCTACATATATGTCAAGGCTGAATCTGCGACTTGAAGTCATGTGATGGGGCGGAGCGCTGAGAGAGAAGCCATCTTTCTTAGGGCAAAGGGTTTCGGACAATATAACTAGCGAAGCTTTTTTTTTTTCTTTCAGGAATACACGGGAGGAGGGGACGATTTTCATTGGGTACTCCGAGCCTTTCCCGCGATGCATTGCGACAGAGGGCGGTGTATCCCTTCACATCCTGTGCTCTAGCCGCTGGCTTCCGGTGTCCTCTCTGCTCTTCCTTGCCGAAGTGACTGCTCGAGGGAGGTAATGTCTGCTCGGCCTCTGGGGTGGGTGGTTTGCGTTCACTGTGTATGGGAGGTATAATTCGCCATTAATTGCCATTATTGGTGGCCTAGAAATATTTTTTCAGTTGGTTTGAGGATTAAGGCCAAACAGCACGTTTGACATTGACAAGTTCGAGCACGGGTCATTGTCAGTGGAATAAGGCGGACGAGAAGAGCAACTTACCGTGTAGCATAGAGAATGTGAAAGCTAGCACTTTTCAATTGGGGTTGAAATACAAACTAAAGGCTAATTTATAGGAGGATGTTGGAAGTGTCACATTGTCATGTCGATACCTGTAGTACTTGGATCATTTACAAGTCTCTTATAGTAATCCTTATTGTTTGAGGCAAGGACCCAAAAAAATAGATTTATATTACACTGTGCTACTTGTATCTCTTTATTTCTATATAATTAGAAATTCGATTTTTGCTGCCTGCACTGTTTTTTTTATATCACATTTATTGCACTAAGAATCTGCTTTGAAAGCAGCATTATTTTATTTAGTTGGAAATTTCTGCACCTTAATTAGGAATATATTTAGGAATATCCTAGTGTAACCTATGTAAATATGCTGTACAGGTATCGGACCCCTTATCCAGAAACCCATTAACCAGAAAGCTCTGAATTACGGAAAGTCTGTCTCCCATAGACTCCATTATAATCAAATAATTAAGATTTTTAAAATTGAATTCCTTTTTCTCTGTAATAATAAAACAGTACCTTGTATTTGATCCCAACTAAGATATAATTAATCCTTATTGGATGCAAAACAATCCTATTGGATATAATTAATGTTTTATTGGTTTTTTAGTAGACCTAAGGTATGAAGATCCAAATTACGGAAAGACCCCTTATCCGGAATACCCTTGGTCCCGAGCATTGTGGATAACGGGTCCTATACCTGTACTATGTAATAAATACTTACAGAAAAATTTAGTAAATACAAATTGTATCTATAGATATACTTATCCGTGCATTTGCTCAGTGGACATTATATGTGTAGTTCTTGCAGTATTCCTAGTATCCAAATGATACCCTGATTATTATAATTTATTTTTACTTAATTTACAACTAAGTTTGCTCAGTTTTTGCTTTTAATTAGACTCTCCAGCTAGAGGCATGAGAACTAGATATGTCACTGATGCAGTGTGTAGCTTTGGAAATCACTTTTATGGTTTAAACAGGGCCAGGCATTTATCTGTAAAATCACTCCCTGCCATCTCACCTGACAGTACTTTATAGTATAGTTTTCAGATAAAAATGTTTGCTAGAGAATTCTTGGGCTGAAAAGCACAAACCAGAGCAGCTCTCTGCTGTTTTCCATTCAATACAGGGGGAAGTGGTATTTTGACAAGTGGCCCGAGTCTCTTCACCCTAAAATATTGTACATTACATGGTTACATAGTGTTGAAAAAAGACCAGAGTCCATCAAGTTCAACCCTTCCAAGTAAATCCAACATTGTGCTATAGTTTTCCAGTGGACAAAGTCACTCTGTCCTTTCATATATAGGTCATATGAAGGACCTTTACACGCTATTACACTTTTTGACTTCTAACTGTTGATAAAATATTTGATGCCTTTCAAAAAGAGTTTAATTTCAAGAAAAATGTTTTTGAATCCAAGGCGATACATTTATTAAACTGTATGACTGTTTGAGGCTCCAATCATGATTCATTGTAATCAAACACATATCACATATTTGTATTCATTTAAAGTATTTTCTTTTTTCCTACAGGATGCTGTCTTCACGAGTACTCAGCTTGGTTGGGAGAAGAGCACTGTCTACATCAGCATGCCTGCAGGGACATGGTAAATAATATTTGATGCTTTTTAATTGGGATACTCGGTTGGACTTAATATATAGACTTCTCATTTTTTTAAAGAATTATTTTTGCCTCTGTAAAATTTATTGCATTAAAGCCATGCTTTTCTGCACTACTTTTTACAAATCCCATCACTATGTAAAAGCCAGCAAATACAAAACCAAATCCACAGATCAGGGTTGGGGTTAGACACACCTGGTTATTTCCCTACAGCTCATGGCTTGGGATGCATATCAAATACTATTCATTTCAGTCTATTATCAATATCATTACTTGGTTATTCACTCTTCTACAAATACATAATTGTGCACCAGGTACCCACCTTGTTTTTATGGATAACCTGTGTAGGGTGGGTTCCAGGCACTTGCTGTAAGCTGTATCGCTGCCAGATGAAGCAAAATCAGGGCAAATTCACTTAGCAAAGGTACAAGTATAGGACCCTTTATCCCGAATGCTCAGGACCTGGGGTTTTCCGGATAAGGGGTCTTTCCATAATTTGGATCTCCTTCCTTAAGTCTGCTAAAAAAGTTATGTAAACAGTAATTAAACCCAAATAGTTTTGGCTCCAATAAGGGTTCTATCTTAGTTGGGATCAAGTACAAGGTACTGTTTTTATTATTAGAGAAAAAGGAAACCATTTTTAAAAATGTGAATTATTTGATTAAAATGGAGTCTATGGGAGATGACTTTTCCGTAATTCAGAACTTTCTGGATAATGGGTTTCCGGAAAAGGGGTCTGATACATGTACTGCATACCATGTTCTCAAATGGAACTTACACAACAACTGCAATTTGCAATAACTTTTCTTATTGCACCTTGCAATTGTTGTGTGAGTGCCATTGGGAATATAATATTCAGTATTGATTCTCTTCTACAAGCAGCAAGGGTACCAAATAGAGCAACACTTCAAAAAAAGGTTGAAGCAAGTTATGGCTGTGCATAAGGATTAACATGGTGTACAAAGTCCCCCTACTGCGCACCCCTACTGCCATGAGGCAGAACCTTTAGGGAGTGGGAGCTCAAGGGCATATCCTCATTTGTTCATTATATTCTCTGTTATTTAAATAGCATCAACACACTTACTCTGGGCTTTGCAGACATTCTCGCACCAGAAGTTACTTTTATTTGTTTTAATGACATACAGCCAATTAGAAAGTATACCTAATATATGTTATATGTTTTCATCTGTCTAGTTTAACATTATGCTACTTTTGTGTAATAACAGATTTTATTTCCTTTAAAGCTGCTGTTGTCAAACCAGAGACTTACAGCCTTCCTGTCTACGTTGATCGGCGTAATGTGCCACTGCCTGATATTGCTTTCGTAGAAACTCTTTCTTCTGAGCAGAAAGCTCTGAAAGAAAAGGAAAAGGGAACATGGGCATCATTGAGCGCTAAAGAGAAGCTGGAGTGTAAGTAATGTGTTTCCTAAGCAAAAACATATGAAAGTATTTAAAGGGGATTTGTCACCCAGACATAAATAGCTGTATAATAAAAGTCCTTTTTAAATCAAACATGAAACCCAAATTATTTTTTATTAAAACATCTGTACCTGTCATAAACTTATTTAAAACTTGTTTTAAAATCCTTTTTTCCATTGTGCACTTCCTTGTTGTCAGTGCTCTCCTCACATTTACCCTTCCTCCTCGTTGTCTGTGCACAGGTAGATACATTAGGTCTTCCTCTCTGGCGCATACAAGAGATTTTAGATTTATGTAAAGCTTACCTAGATAACAGTTTTAAATATTGTTTTAGTGTAATTAATGTTTATTTTACTTGACTAACACAGTAGAAGAGGATTTAGAATTATTGCTTAGGCTAGTGCTACACATGGTGGATTTTTGACCTGTAGATAAACGTAGGCCAGGAGTCTGCCCCTATGGTTAAAAAAAAAATTCTGATAGTTGTAGCTGCAGCTATTGCCCCGGGTGCAGCCACACTAAGCGGAATTCAGCGTGAAACTGCATATGCAAGCAAGGTTTTTCAAGCCTAGGGGTGAATTCTCATCCCCGTGTGACATCAGTCTAAGGCTAGTGCCACACGGGGCTGGAAAAGGCAGGCAGAGAATCGGCCCCTGTGCTGGCATCAGCCACCTACCTTTCCTGCACCCAGGAGCATTTTTTCCATCTGAGTGCAGGCACACGCGGTGGAGCCAATATCTGCCACATGTGATATTTGCTACCTTCAGTTTGTGACACTTGCAACAATAGATTGCTTGTGAATGTAGATTTTGTTATATTTATCTTTTATGCTGCACCAAGAAAGCAGTAGAAATACTAGACTGGACATCAAGCTTGCAGGCTGTCCTGTAGTACAGTACTAGCATTATAAAATGTGATTTCAAGGTAACATCGTGTAACAAAATATGCATGTTTCTGAAATATTAAACATAGTACCAGTTAAAAAAATACATATAGAGTGGACAGCATTTAGAAGTACATTGTAAAATGCTTTAAAAGTAGGATGGATTATATATTATACTCCTAGGGGCATATTTACTAATCCACGAATCCGAATCACGAATGGGAAAAAATCGGATTGGAAACGAAAATATCGTATTGGCGATCCGAAAGTCACGAAATTTTCGTACAGAACAATTGTAAACAGTGGTAAAACCTTTCTGTTTTTTTCGTGCAAGCGTCCGAAAAAGTCGGGCGGACGCCCGAAAAAATCGGCGAAAATATGCTCGGAGCGTTTGCATGAATGCTCGAGCATTCGTGCCTTTGTAAATGTGCCCCCTAGTCTGTATTCGAAAAGAGCTTGAGAAACTAAACCTTCAGGAACCTGCTGCTGTAATATTATTTATAAACATAACCACCTTGACCACAGCACAGCCCATATTCCATAGCAAATATCCTATTGGCCATTTATAATAACTTTGGCTCTTCATTAACCATTCTTGTCAGTTTGCAAATGATGGGTTGCATGTATATGGTGAAAAAAAAATCTACTATCCTTGAACCACTTGAACTCACTGACTAAACAAGCCATGTTCTTTACTCTACAAGTAGCAATGCATAGCATGAGATCATTCTTACACACTGCAGGGGTAAATTGCAGAAATGGACATTTATATGTTTGTATCCATCAGGTTAGTGTCCCTCAAATCTAATTACATGGGCCACTTGTGAGGTCTGATAAATTAATAACTTATTATTTTTGTTATTGCTTTTTTTATCTATAGTGCCAAAGTATTTCATGGCACTGTGCAGTAAAAAGTGCGTACATAAAACTAACATATACTAATATTGACTGATACAGGAGGTGACCTGCCCTCATTAGAATACTTGTTTAAAGAAAGATGCTTGGCAGAAATAATAATTCCTTCATCTCGGAGCACTGTATTTAACCAGCTTTTGATTTGTTTGGACAAGTTTACTTTGAAGGGCAGGTAACCAACTTGTTTGTTTTCGTGATGCAAAATAAACAATTTTATATGTTTGCAGTACATTTTACACATCTTGATAAATAGGCACCGTAATGTATGGCCTATCGAAACCTAGTCAGTTTTGCTACACCAAACCAAAATTGGGCCTCCCATTATTTCAGTAGTTTCACCAGACAATTGGTTAACTCACAATTTGGCTGTCTACGTTTGTAGCAAAACTCAACAATATCAGCAATATCTACTATATCAGTTTTAGCTAAAGTTTATAGAGCTGTATTTATATGTATCATGTTTTGTATTCTCAGTGTACCGCATAAAATTCCAAGAGAGCTATTCTGAAATGAACCAGGGATCCAGTGAGTGGAAGACCATTCTTGGTGGCACTCTCTTCTTCATTGGTTTTACTGCATTCGTCATTCTCTGGCAGAGAAAGTATGGTAAGGCGACAAAGCATTTTGTAACATTTAGAGACTTTAGATGTGTGTACTTTACGGTGCTATCCTTAGAAGGACCAGAAGAAATCAATCAGAGCCCCAGGGGACATGTTTGGATGAGACCTTAACTTTCATGGGCCTGCTGTTCTTACATCCTGTTCTATCCCTAAGACCAGATAGATATGACAATAACCTTGAAATTGAATTTTTCTGCTGAACTACTATTTTGTATAGACACATTGAACCAAATATATTTAATGCAATTTAAGATTGATCAGGAAAGCGAAAACAAAAACATGTGTACAATTTTATAAAACAGATTACTTCATTGTTGTGTGAAATTATTTGTAATATGTAGTTTACACAGTGGCTTTTACAGCAATAACACAATATCTGTGCTTTTTTTTTTAATTATTTTTTCGTGTGCAGTTTATGGAGATGTTCCTCACACCTTTTCTGATGACTGGGTGGCTAAGCAGGCCAAAAGAATGCTGGATATGAGAATCAACCCAATTCAGGGGTTCTCTTCTAAGTGGGACTATGACAAGAATGAATGGAAGAAATAATCCTGCTCTTCTGAGAAGCTTCATATTTGCAACCAAAACATGTTTGTCTAAAACCTTACAATGGTCCAATCCAGACACAATACCTCATTACTTATTTACTGGAATATATTCATCCTTCTTGTGCTACCAATAAAGTGCTGGTTTACTTGAGCTTGTGTAGCTGATTTTTTTAAACAACTTTTCTAACCCTTCTTTTAAAACTTTCAACACAGTGGGTTGAAATTTAAAATGTGAGTATTTGCACCAAAAATGAAAATTCGACACAACATTGCTAAAAAAGTTCCAAAATTTTGCTAAAGTGGCTTGGTATTGGAGAAAATTCTCTTTGCACTGGCAAACATTAACATCTTTTCGCCAGCTGAAAATTTTCTGGTGAATATTCGCCAATTTACCAAAAGAACAAGAATCAAGATAATTTTTCCAGAATTACCTATGTCACCTCCTCCATCCCACATACAGCATTTCTTTACAGCATAAATTCTCTAGCGAATTTTCCCCACTACAGCTGTATGGGGAAAAATAAAAATGGAGTTCAAAAATTTTTGGATTCACCAAATTTCATTTGCAGCAGCATACTTTCATCATTTGTAGTAAATAAGATGTTTGTGAAAATTTGTTTGATGAATTGAAGTGAACTGTGATGTTGGATAAGGAGAAAATTCACACTTTAGTAAATATACCCTAATGTAATAGAAACCAAACCAGAACCAAATCAAAATCAGAGAATGGAATGGCATAAACAAAGTGTTTTCAATTACAACAACAATTTCAAATAACACTAAAGCTTTTTAATTAATACAGATTGGAAAGTTGCAGAATTACACGATTCATTACGCAAAGAGCAGTTTTTAGATATTTTTAGATTTTTTAGAAAATTGTGTTTTCTTATGCAAAGAGTCCCACTGGTAAATATTAAAGGAGAAGGAAAGGCTAAGTCACTTGTGGGTGCCAAAATGTTAGGCACCCCCCCCCCAGTGACTTTAATCGCTTACCTTTTACCCTGGGCTGGTGCCCCTGTTAAGAGAAAACCGCACCAGCCTGGGTACCTGTAGCGAGCGCTTCCTTTTGTTGTCAAAATCCTTGGGCCGGCGCATGAACAGTAGAGTGAAAAGCCGACGCGTGAAGAAGGAAGGGGAACCAGCCCGGGGTACAAGGTAAGCGATAAAAGTCACTTGGGGGTGCCTAACATTTAACACGTGTGTTACATTTAACACATGTGACTTAGCCTTTCCTTCTCCTTTACTCTTACTATTACCATTATTATTTTTATTGTAAGAATCGTGTAAATAGTTTGTTTTAAGAAAGAGCTAAACTAAAATATTTTGATTATTTCTGCTTCATTGAGAGTTTAAATGTGCATTTCTTGTCAATTTTTGACAAGCTTTAAAATAGGATCATAAACAAGAAAATACCCATGCATCTTTCCCCAGCAAAATTAAATTAGCTGTTTAAATAAACAAACTAATGGTAACATGATGAATTACAGGATAACCTGGACCACAAATTGTTTGAATTTGTAGTAAAAGAGGAACTCCTTCTATAATTGTTTATCCCCCCCAAAGTCAGATTGTTACACCAAATTACATTTTTTATTCTAATATAAGTCCCAGTTTTTACTGAGACCTCATGGAACTCTTGTAGCCAGTGTGACGGTACAAAGGATCTCTACATCCTGCATTATGGCGTTCTGTACGTTCAAATAAAAGAAAAAAAGCTGCACATATCCCCAAATTCTGTTCTGCTTGTGCTGGTACTGAGAGATTCTAGTTGCATTGTGTATTATTGCCTGTTGTGTTTATTATTACAGACATATACTTGCCCCATTCATTTATTTTTCTTTGGGTTGGGTGATATATTGGCAACCTTTCTATAACTATCATGTAGGACTTCCTCGCCCTGAAGAGAAAATACAGTTATGGGATCCGTTACCTCATTATCCCGAAAGCTTTGAATTACGGGAAGGCCTCTCTCATAGATTAAATTTTAATAAAAAAAAATCTAATTTTTAAAAATTATTCATTTTGTTACTGGGTCACAATTGTCAACTAAGACATAATTGACCTGTATTGGAGGCAAAACAATTATATTGGGTTTGATTAATGTTTAAATTATTTTATTAAATGGAGGGAGTGAAACAGATGCATGGGACTAGCAGGGTTTTTGAAGAAATTTTCAATAAATCAGCCTTAAACACAACTTTTTAAAGCACATGTTAAATTTCAAGAAGTATAATGCAGAAGTATAAAAGTATAATTCTTGCCTCTAACCCTAAAGGTGGCCACACACCTTAAGATCCGCTTGTTTGGCGAGGTCACCAAATGAGCGGATCTTCTCCTGATATGGCCACCTAAGGTAGGCAATATTGGGCTAATTACAACTATGGACATAGGAGCCCTGGTGCCAAGGACCATATTAATGAGCCAATGCTGAAATTGAAAATAAAGAAAAATCATTACATGTATGACCAGCTTAAAAATGGCTTTCTTCCTCAGCAGATGACCAAGGTTCACAGCAGAAGGTAGGTCGCTAACAATCCTAATGCTGCCTATCAGTTCCATAACACTCAGTGCAGCCAGTTTCTGGCACTTTTATATGGTTAGCGATGGGTTCTGTGGGCTCTGCATTTTCTCCCAAACTAGGGTTGCCACCTTTGGAGTGTAGAATACTTGGGTGGAAGGTGGGGCGGTGATGTCATGGGGGCAAGTTATATGGTTATAAAATTATGATTGGCAATTGGTAAAAATCTAATAAAGTTCTGCCTGGTTTTCCTAATTTCAAAGACGGGGTAGGAAGTTTTGACCTACTGAAAACAGGGCTGTCCAAGTCAAAATTAGGCAGGTGACAACCCTATCCCTAACACACATCAATTTTGGTGATTTTGCCCTCTGCGAGTCTCTGGAGTTGTTCTGTTTAGGAGGCATCCTGGTGGCTTCAATGAGAATGCCCTGTCACGTTTATTCAATTGTAATTTTGAAGTTTTAAAGGATAAAATAACACCAAAAATATATAGTGTATAAAAGTAATTCCAATCTAATGTACTTTACAACTGGTGTGTTTGCCTCAGAAATAGTGATGAGCAAATTTTTCCGCCAGGCATGGATTCACAGCATTTTGCAATTGGTTTTCGTGAGGAAAAACACAATTGTATTCTACAGGACTTATCTGTTACCTGCTATGTAACCTGTGCCTTTTCTCCTTTTTTTCCCAGCTTGAATGGCTGCCCCCATGGCTACACAGCAGTATTTATATAAACTATAGTAGTGTTTCTGTAGCAAACACACCAGGTTTACTATTACAGGGCAACAGTATATTATATTTAATTTACATTAAATTTTTGGTGTTACTGTTACTGCTTTACCGAAATGCCTGGCTTGCGCTAACACAGTGGTCCCCAGACTGAGGAGCTGGCTGCTTGCTGCAATACTCAAGGCAACTAAACCTGAAGTCAAAGTAGAGTGCATTGTCTTTAATGCACGCAGTTTAGCATACCACATACCTTTGTCAGCATTAACTGGTATAAATAAATGTCAGTATTAGTTGCTCCACCGTGCAAAGTTTATAGCAAGAAATGGCCCAGGTAACTGAGGTTGCACAGACTCCAACCTAAACTCTATGAAACATGAGACGATGTCCCTGAGGGAATTAGCCGGGTGTGTCCTGTAACATCACTGCCCCACAGCGTTGTGTCCCGTAGGCTGGCTAATGTGACTAGCAGGTGACACAACACGCTCACTCATGCCCCCCCCCCCCCCCCCGTGTCACTCAGGATTTGGCCGGTGCGTGGGTTCCGGAAGTGCAACCTGATGCTTCAGCCCTAGTCATGTAAGGGCTCTTGGTTAGAAGCTCAGTCTGACAGTCCGAGTGTAGGCGAGACGGCTGGATACTGTGTTCTTCTGTAAGGGCAACGGAACATTTACTTGCCTCTTCGTCCTTTCACTTTATAACATTTCCCATGCCTCTTTTCCTTTATTCTACCTTTTAATTCACACTTTTTGTCGTTTTTTACCTATTCTGTCTCTAACCATTTGCTCCTTTTCCCACAGGGAGCCCGAGTCCCCCACTCTCTAGACTCCTGACTCCATTTCAACACCTCCCTCTGTTTATTTGCAGCTCCTGGTTACCAGTGTCTGTTGAGAGCCATGGGTGGAGGAATGACCAAGGTATTCTGTGCATGGGGGACTGTTGCATTGCTTCTGTGGGACATAGTAAACAAAAGTAATTGGCCACTTTGGGGATTTCTTATATATTTTGTACCTTGTGATTACTGCTACCTCTTCCAAGGCAGTAAAGCAAAGCAGTTGGCAACATGGTGATCCTGAAATAATTTGTTAATGCTAACAATATAAATTCATTAAATAACTTTTTCAACCATCAGGGGGGCACAAATTGCTACAGACAAAAAACAACAACATTCCTAGTATCTAAAACATAAACGTGTCAGTAAAAGATACAGTAAAAAAAGAACCAAACAAATTGTGAAACTATAAACCACAAGGTTAGAACCTGGAACTTTCACTCCAAAATAATGTAAATACCAAATCAAAAAGATATAAATTTTATTCTTTAGCATCATAGCAATTAATTAAAAATGTCCCTATTCCATAAAAACACAATAAAGCAGCAATTGGCGAGGGACCCCTCCTATAGAATGTAAATGTATACCACTATAAGCAATTCATGTAATATTATACCATACAGAAGAGCAAGACTATTTAAAATAACTGAGACTCTAAATAATCTGTGAATGTTAGTAAGTCCCTTAATGTTGTAAGTACAGTAAAAAAAGCACAAACAACATTTTTTATATGTACAATATGCTGTATTGACCGACCAGTGATTTCATGTTAGTGGAGGCAAATTAGTGTGGCGATGATGGGTTGTGATGTACCTTCATACAATGCATAACTTCCCAAGACATTTTTCAGATACATTTTATAATAGCTACAAAATACACTGAGTAGTGGTCATTTTCTACTCCTTACAGGAATATAGTGCAAAACTAGTGCAACTTGTAACATTTCACCATCCACTCTTTAGAGCTGATACAGAGGGAAAGCCTATAATTTGTCCATAATTTGGACTGATGGTGCTGACAGTGTCCTTCACTGTTGACAGCCATTTATCATACTCTTGGAAAATGAAACCTACAGTCCATAGTAGGTACTTCTGCTAAAAGGTGTGTATTATTGGGAAAATAAAAGTCAGTTCCTGAACTAAACCTGTCTGAGCTTAACCTTTCATTGTCCTTTAATGTTATATGTGCTCCATGGCAGCACAGGTAACTTTCCCTGTGTTACAGGCCTTAGGGCATCAGAACACAGGGAGATTAGTTGCCCGCAGAAGTGAAGATTTATTGCGGGCGACTAATCTCTACGTGTGCCGATGCCCTAAGGCCTGTAACAATTTCGCCGATATGCCATCCCACTGGCAAGAATGTAAATCACTGGTGGGATGGTATACGTATCACTTCGGTCGCCCAAAGTTGCCTTGCAGGGCGATTTTGGAAAACCAAAGCAACGCATATGCCATGCCACTGGTGATTTACATTAGTCGCCCGCAATAGTGAAGACTTATCGTGGGCGGCTAATATCCCCATATGCCACTGTGCTTACACAAATTAAATACATAGAAGATGATTCTTTCACCGTGGATCCTTTTTTTTGGAACAAAAATGTAAAAAAGTAACTCATCACAGTAGGTGGAGGGTCCAGGTGCACCTAGCCTTCAGTTAGGGGAGTGGATCAAACCTTATTCTGAAAGTCAGGCACTCACCATACTAGAACTAGTGAAAACACAAAAGGTGGAAGGCCATGTTATACTATGTTTAATGTTTTATGTATAACAGGTTTACAAATAGCTTCTGGCAACCTTCACAGATATGTTTGTATGAATTAATGAAAGAAAGAAAGGGGAAAAGGAATGTTTTTTTATATAGTGCTTTTTTCCTTGGGGCTCAAAGCGTTTTACACAAGCAAGGCAGCCATTATAGGTACATTAAGTATACTGGAACACCAGAAGATTGTGACTTGCCCATGGACACAAAGAATTGCCACAGGGAATCGAATCAAGGTCTTTAGCATGAGAGCAATACACCAAAAGCTGATCACTTAATCTCTTGGCCAACTCTAACTCACATGTGTAGTTTGTTACTGCATCACCTTAAATTTTAGCTTTAATTGACAGATGCTATAAGCATGTAGCATAATCTATCCATAAAATAGTAAACAGCTACTTGAGCAATTTCTTTGAGGGGTAAGAGGTTACACGTTCATTCTATGGTTTTTGGTAATGCATAGGGAGAATCACTGTAATCAGGAAATGCTATACACAAGAAAATTAAGGTTTTTATAGAGAGAATTTGTATAAATGGTTATTATGTTGGTTAGTTCATATCAGTAATCATTTTTGCAATAATGGATAAAAATTGGGAATCCTTTTGACAAAATTATAAAGTGCTATGCTATGCAAGAACTGTTTTAAAGATGTATTTATCCGTTTGTGCACAAGGCTCAGAGCGATCCATTACAGGAGGTATGAGATAGATGGCTGCAAATAAGAGAGATCAGTTAAAATTAGATGCTGGCTAGCTGCCTTCATGCTGGAGACACAGTGTAAACATTTGGCAACATGGGCAAGCTTGTAACAGAATTTTGCCTTAACCCCTAACTTACCAAAGCCACATATAGCTAGACTTAAGAAAATGGTTTCAGGATTTCTTTTTGAGACACTATTTTGGTATCACGACTGTAGGGCTTCCTTCCCTGTAAAATAATTCATTTCTTAAAATGTTTATATTTTATTGAACGCGTGTGAAAAACAAATGAAGGCTTAAAATAGATTTGTTTTTAATAACTATCAAGCTTTTTGAGACTATTTGTTTTGCTTTGTAAAGATCCAGTATGGTTCCTGGCCAGTAACACCAACACACTGAAATACCTACAGTATATGAATTTACGTGGCATGTTTGCATAGTCTGCCCTACCTACAATTAACATAGGTTCCACAAAGCATGATATTTTCAGTTATTCAAAATGCTTGAATACTGATTTAGGCCAGTGAACTTAGTGGTTGATGCACATGTGAATTATAGTACACTTGTGTCCCACTTCAAATATGCCAGTGTTCTCCCATACACTGGTGATATGAAACAGGAATAACTTTAGATACCATTCCATGGTTATGTTGTGATCATCAACTTCCAGTGTTTTCTCTTCTAAATAATCCCCAGTGTCCTGGAGAAATTTATATGTATAAATCTATTATTTTCAGTTTATAGCATCAGCAACTTCTCTGCTTGCAATTTATAAGGATAAAGCGGAGTAGCAATCTAATGCCCTTTATTCTCTTAGTCCCAAAGTGAAAAGGTTGTTGATAAGCATGATCCTAAATGTTAGTCTTTGCCTGCCAAATAGTTAACTTAAGAGCAGGAGTTTATAAATAGTGCCCCCAGATCTTAACATATTATTAAAATAGCTATTGTTAAAAAAAAAAAACAAAACAAAAAAAAAAACCTCAAGATATTTTCAAGTGGTTCCCATGGATGCCAAAAACACAAGCACAAAGTCTACATGTTGAGATCACAGTACATTTATCAGATGCTTGGGTGGTCCAGATATTGTCCCTACAGCCATGGCAACAGATTTAAACTTAGCTAAGATGTGTGAGCTGCTTTAACTCTCTCCTGGTTCTTTTGTAGAGGCACATAATAAAGAATGGATATGTTAACATAAAACACTGATGCAGATTGAATAATGGTTACTTAGGTTTAGTTTGTTGCATGAGCTTTTAGATGATATAAAAAGGAAACTATGGCAATTTACAAGTCAGTACACTTCTTTGTTACCATGATTGCCCTGAGCTCTCTCTTGATTTATTTGTGGTGGATACTACATGGAATTTGACTCACCTGTTAGAACAGGTTATTCCAGATTTAAAGGCCAATAACTCGTGTACGGTGTATTTCAGCTAGGGATGCATTGAATCCTTAAAGGGGACTTAGCCATTCTATTGCAACATTGCTCCACCCTAATTTTGATGGGCTACAGCTCCCAGAATGGGATGCGGGCTGTTGTCCAGCAACCAAGAAGATTCTTAAAATCTTAAAATAAACTGCACAAAAATAATTTTACCAAGTCCTGCAGGACCAGTGGGCCAATTATTGCATCAGCATTAAAACACAGTAATGTAACAAAGCCTGGCTGGGCCCGGGTGCGGGATTTGCAACCAGGCCCCCCATGCTTTCCAGGTGCAATTTTTTACCTGTCGTGCGCGTTTCTTCTTTCCCGGAGGCCATTTCTTCTCCTCTGGTGGGCCCAGGGGGGGCGCTGCCCGGCTGCAGTCGTACCTCCCGCACCGGTGGTAGTTATGCCCCTGATAAAGTTCTGTGCAAATTTATTTGGTAGGTTCCCACTGCCCCTAGAAACTTGTGATAGAATAAACCCTCAAGCACATAATTGTTCAATATAGTATGCCAGCCAGTGAAGAAATGGTCTGTGCTTACTAAAGTAGACATACTCTCCAGGTGTGCCTCCATGGACCAACAGTCCTGAGAGCAGAAAAACTAAAATATGGTGAAAAAGGCAAGAAAGAGCTCTTACAGTTGATTAAAATGAGGGGTCTGCCATCTCTGCTGGATGCTTCTGCCAAAAGTTACCCCAGATAAAATGTATGCTAGTGGGTCGCCTATCCTGCTGGGCCTTGGGGAAATGCACCTTTTGCTCATTTATGATAATTGCCTTGATGAGTATTCTGCTATTTTTTGTTTAAATTTTTTTCACAATTGTTGATGTAACTATTAAACATAATATGCTATTATTCTGACTACTGTGTCTTAAATTTACATATGCTTAATCCATAACACTTAAAATTAAATTAAATACCAATATATCGGATGTCTTATATTTTAATCTTTATTTTATTTAACACATTGTCAGAGATTTCTTCATCTTTAATAGGACTGTTTCTAAGTTTAGGCAAACTGTGTGTTTGTAACTCTAAAAGCTCACTAACACTTGTGGCCTATGTTGAGTATGTGCCAACAGTCCCATACTACAACGTACTAATGTAGGAAAATGTAATAATGCTGCTTAGTACATTATCTTTATGCTTATTGTGCAATATTCTTGCCTGAAATATACAGCTTATTTAGTTTTGCTGTAAATTGCATGTTGTATCTGTATGGCATGCATTAGTGTGTATGTGAGACAAACATTCACAAATGTAGAAACTGTGTAAGCTTAATTAGTTTCTAATTGCCTCTTTCCAAATTTTATTGCCACAATGCAGACATTGTTTTCTTTTTATCATATGATTATTTAGAGATCTCTCCTGTCTCCTTGTGTAATGCAGTCTTTCTAAAAACTGTAAATTAGCCCCATAAAATACATACATACATAAAATTACATAGCTTCTCCTTTAATGTGTAATGTTTTCTTAGTTGTATTACCTAGATCCAGCTGTTCCCAGGCAGAAGGTTATTACAACCTTACAACTTACTTGGGATATTATGCACAGGGCCACCATGAGAAACTTTGGGCCCCCCTTACAAGTTATTTATATGTGCCACCAATGAACACAAGTGCTTAGTTCGAACAGTTTTGGCCATGGCCCTTTTGTGTGCTATGCAAGCGTCTTAGGTAGGTTTTGCTAGGACAGAACTTGTTGGATGTGCTTTTTGCAAACAAAGCTACTATGATACAAAGCGTCTATCATTTTACTGAAAAGCAGGGGTGTAACTATAGAGAAAACAGACCCTGCAATTGCTGGAGGGCCCAGGATCTGTGTGTGTGTGTGTGTGTGGGGGGGGGCTTGGCACTGATAAACTGCTGTAAAATGGCTTGTTTCCAAAGATTCAGATTCACGTCTTTGTATCTTGTCATCCCAACTGCATAAAAAAATGACACAGTGGGACAAAATTGTTGGGGCGTAATAACTAGTCATTCCACTACTGAAAAGTTTATGTAGGAAATGGCTAATATAAATAGATCCCAATATAAACAGCATGTTATTTTATAATAAGTAGCTCTTTATAAACACCATGTACAGAAACAACAGGAGTGCATCTTAATGAAATAGTTGGTAATAGTGATGAACGAATCTGTCCTGTTTCGTTTTGCCAGAAAATTAGTGAAACTGTGGATAAATTTGCAAATAGGCAAAATGTGTACAAAAACATGGGAAATGTTGCTTGTCAAAAAAAAATTGTTGCACGCGGCAAAAAAATTCCGCTCATGACATTTTTTTTTACGCACGTAATTTTTTGGTCGCACTGCAAATTTTTCTGTGGTGAATTTTGCCGCCCGTTTCACAAAAAAATCCGCCAGTGGCGGAACTTATCACTAGTTGGTTACTGTATCAGTCTTGGTTTTTTACTTACTTTGACTTAATATAAAAATATTGGGTGGTTGTGTCAGAACACTACAGACCAATCAGCAATCTATTAAGATGAATCTACTATGGCTTACTGGACTGTAGCAATTTTTTTCCCCAATAGTAAATTTTAAGGCAGGTTACACTTAACTGCATATATGTATACATAATATTATCATTATGACAAGTTTGTCTTATCCATGTTTCTTTAAACTATGAAATAAGTGCTTTAAGAAATATTAAAAGTGATTATTTCATCCTTAATTTCCATTATAACAGATCGTAGATGGTTTGTACCTGGGAAATATTAGAGGTGAGTAATATGAGCCTTTTTAAAATAATTTCCTAACGGCTAATGCTAAATATTTAGGTATAAAAGATAATTTAGAAGAACTATGACTGTAATAATGTGTAATATTAGGAATATTATCGTCACTGCTATACTGCTAGTGTTTAAAGTCATATTAACTTTTTCGGTAATGGAATTTTTTGGCTGCACTAATATTTTATCCACTAGTTATAACATTGTAGTGAGTGGCTTTTTTCTTGCCTCTAGATTCTGAAGACAAGGCTACATTGAACAGGAATGGGATTAGGCATATTGTGTCTGTTCATAACAATGCAAAGCCGCTTCTCCAGGTAACAAAAAACATGCTTTTTCTAATTTCACAATGATCACATACATTGACTAGGCATTTGTAGAACCAGTTATTTAGCATTAGTTACTGACTAATAGTCATGAACAACTAAAAGGTTGCTGGAATTACTTTAAATCACAGTAGATTTGGTGGCAGACTTTAAAGAAGTGAAGTTTGATTTTCTCTTGGTTCTCTCTTAGGAGAGAGCAGGAGGATTCTAACAGCAGAGTTTAAGACTGACTGTAGGAGAGTAGGTTGCAGTGGGATAGTATAAGGGCTTTGAAAGGGACATATTTTGATGATATAATGAAATACAATGCAGGTCTTGGCAGTGGTATTAATATGATTTGAAAATGGTCAAAGGTTGCATCAAAGCTTACATCCATACAGCATTCCACTTTACTGCAAAGAGGCAGTAAAAGGTAAATGATGCATGGGGAAGGAGGCTGGTGGCAGTGGAGGAGTGGCGATGGGCCTCCAAACACCCCAGTCTGAGACTGTATGAATATAAGTGGTAAATAAATACAAAGTATGCAAGGTCGATTGAGTGATGATGTCTCCAAAGACATAGTAACCTTAAGCTTATCAGATGGTTCAAATAAAATTTTATCAGACATGACATAACATTGTTTAGGGCAAATTATAGTGTTTCATGTAAAACTAAATATGAGCACTAGAGGGCAGAATCATCCCACATAATTACTAAGCTGCTGTAACTGGAAAAAGGATTCAGATAGTGTGACACTAGATGGCATATTTCGGATCTAATGCAGAAAAACCCACTTAGTCATATCTTTGTTAAGAATCAAATTAAGAATAATTTAGAAATCCCCCCAAAAAAACCTCACTTTCGGCAAAAGTAAGAGTGCTTGATAATGTAAACTATACTTACAATTATATTGTACTGCTACTGCTATACAATTTGTACTCATGTTGCATTTAATTTAATGTTGTTAAGTGCTGTATCAAAAGGGATATTTAACTAACTGTGCATACTGAAATATTTTCACTGAAGAACATCCATCTAAATTTCTCTTGTCCTGACAGAGATATTTATTTCATTTTCTGCCCTTTTCTTTCAGCAGTTACTGTGTAAGGGAGCTCTGGGGGTTGTGCATGCCATGCCGAGCACCTTACATCATGCCCACTGAGTGTGGCAGGGAGAAAGGAGAACAGGAAAAGAATGGTTGGTTGAGTAATAAGACAAGCACAGATTGAGGGTAGTGACCACAAAACCATGGGCTTGTGGATGACACTGTTGTGTTTTCTGCAGATGTCTCTGGTTTTCTGCTCATCTTTGGGACAGGCAGGAAGGAAGCAGCTGCATTGACCCTAAACCCTTGCTCCAGGAAGACTGCAAGACCCTGCTTGTGACATTGTCACATTGATAGGTTATAATATCTACATTTGTGTTCTACAGTAACATAAAAATGTTAAAAGCGTAATTCTTCTCTTACTGGCCTTTCTATGCAAGCACTGAATTAGGGATGGACAGTCACCTCCATATAACTGTTGTAGAATATAACAACCTAGATCCTGCTACATCTGAAAGAAGGAAGTAGTAAGCCAGGAGAATATGAAGGAATGCAAGTGTGTTTGAATTAAACGTCTTTTTACATTATTCTGATAACAGTTGTGCAATATAACTGAAAGAACACTACAATATTCAAAAAGGAGACCAGGGGATGTCTAAGGTAATGCTGGTTATATGAAGTTTGAGGGGAGAGCAGTTAGTTGCAATAGCTGCTACATTTACTAATCGTGGAATTAATACTGAACACAGTAATGTGACTAGACTTTGACTGCCCAAGTTGAACATATTGTCCTTTGGTGCTTCTGTCGAGAAGCTGCTGGTGCAGTTTGACATAAATAGTTCTGGTTCTTACCAGTGAAGTGAGCTACGATATTGGAGATAGGTCTGAAACAATTATCACTAAAATACAATTCTGTTATGATTGCTTGTTAAGTGGTAAGAGTGTAAGGAGGTTGCTTTCCTGTAGAGCTTACAATCTGAGGTGGCAGAATAGGGTTATACCAGAAACGTGTGTGGTGCATAACTTCCCCTTTTCATTTATGGTACTTGGTATTTCCTGCTCATGTTGTTACATTCATTCTTTTCCACCCCCCTTTCTAGCTCTGTTTGTATTAATCTCTGAAAGACCATTAGCTACACTTCTTACTGTGCATTGGACACGGTAATGTGACAGGGTGCCTTGTTTACAGTTGAATAACTTCAGCTTTCTATCTATTCCTGGGATGTGGTCACTTCACACTGACACTGGGGGCAGGGGTCACATTACCAATAATAACAATACAGTAAAATAGTAGTATTTTTCACTGTATGGTTTGGCTTTCACAGATAACACCAGTGTACAAAAACAGCCGCAATATCCAATTCAGGTATTCCTTGTAACTTTGCACACAAGAAGGGGGGATGATGACACTGGAAGGTAGAGAAGTGGCATTTGTGGTTGGGATCATGACATTTGAGGGTGTGTTTGTGAGGCTGGGCCTTAACATCAGAGCTGGTTATTGGCGAGATTATTGTTCAGGTTTCACAAGGATAAAACCCAGACAGTTCAGATCAGAACAGCCGTAAGAAAAACTTCCCTGAACATTTTCCTAAACCAGTGTAATTTCCTCTGCTATAAGGTATTAAAGCAGAAGGAAAGGCTAATAAAGAGTTAATCTCAAGCTGCAAGCATACCCTCAGTTCTCTCAATAGTGCCCTTAAGTCTCCCCATATTTCGCCCGTTAAGATGATCATAAACCAAACAGGAAGAAAAAACACTGAGCTGTGTAAAGAAAGTTCCCATAATGCCTCACTCCTGCTCAAACACCCAGACCAAGTGAACATGCTCAGTTAGTAAGACTATGGGGCAGATTTATCTAATCACGAGTTCGAATCCCGAATGGGAAAAATTCGGATTGGATACGAAAATTTCTGAAGATCGCAAATATCACGAAAATGCGTACGAAAAAATCATATTAGTCAGGATAATATCGTATTGGCGATCCGAAAGTCACGGAATTTTCGTACCGAACGAATGCACGCTCCGAGCATTAGTGCATTAGTAAATCTGCCCCTATGAGTCAGCTTCCTGCTGATTGGCTCAGATCCACATTCCTAAGGGGGGGGGGTGAGCAGAAAGCAAAGAGCTGT
This sequence comes from Xenopus tropicalis, assembly GCF_000004195.4. Classification (NCBI taxonomy): domain Eukaryota; kingdom Metazoa; phylum Chordata; class Amphibia; order Anura; family Pipidae; genus Xenopus; species Xenopus tropicalis. The sequence goes on along the minus strand of NC_030680.2, from coordinate 64,773,715 downwards.
GTGTCTCTGGCAGAGGAAAACAGACACAACTAATCTTTTGATAGGGAACTCAGTGCAGCATTTCTGTGAGTGCTTATGGCTGTATTTACATAGACCTTTCTGATAAAGCTTACTTAGTTTTTACCTTTCCTTCTCCTTTAAAGGAGAAGGAAAGACAAAGTCACTTGGGGGTGCTTCCTCCTTCCTGATTCACTCGCGCGCGCGTGCACAGTAGAGTGAAAAGTCGAACTTTAACAGAGAAGTCGGCTTCTCACTGCGCATGCGCCGACCGCTGGCATTTGCCGGAAAAGGAAGCAGGAAGGAGGAAGCGCTCACTACAGGTACCCCGGGCTGGTGCAGTTTTCTTCTAACAGGGGCACCAGCCTGGGGTAAAAGGTAGGCGATTTAAGTCACTTGGGGGTGCCTAACATTTTGGCACCCCCAAGTGACTTTGCCTTTCGTTCTCCTTTAAGTAAAAAAGAATAAACCATTTAAAAACTTTTTCTGCTAAGGAAAAATAAAACAGTAAAAAGAAAACAGTAACATTCATGACAATAGTGAAACTTTTGTTGAAGAGAGCCAGTAGCATATCACCTCCAAAAGAAAGTTTTGGTTATAGTTATGGTGTTTTCAAATACCTCATGGTCTAGATGCAGACACCTTAAATTGTTTTGTGTGCAAATTCACACAGTTCAGTCGCACAATGTTTATTGTTGGCATTTAAATAAATGCTTAGTAAAACTGAATTAAAAGTGCAGAACAACAGAGCTATTTATCAAACTGTGTAAACAACATGCATTGCCGACTGATTCAACTGTGCATTCATTTTCTGTATAACATTTTTCTGCATAAAATGCAGGACCCTCTTGAGAATGGTACTCATCTATCACTGCTTCTTTACATCATTTTTTACAACCATAATTTACTTGAAGCTTGAATTTGCCATTTGACTTTATTGGATTATGCCGGTGAAAATAAAGGTGTAAAATAATGGTGTCAAATACACTGCTTGGCCAACGTAACAGAAAATACACCTTTACATATTTGCCATTTATTTTATCCCACTTTTTGGCCATAAATTACTTTGTACAGCATTAGAAATAATCCCCTAAGTGACACAATGCACTAAGGTGGTTGCCTACACACCAATTTTACTATTATTATTAAAAAGTGGCACAAATTTTTTTAATTGTTTAGAAAAATTGGTTGTTGTTTTTGTATGTGATCTGTATTTTGTATGTAACCTTCACCGATTTATTGTACAGCACTGCAGAATATGCCAGCATTTTATAAATATATGTTAATAACAATATTCATAATAAATTGCACTGCACATGTGCAGAAGCCTATACTATCCAAACAATATTTAGTTTTAAACATTGTACTGCCAGTTAGAAAGTTTATGTGAGGATCTGATTGGTTGCTCATGGTCCAGGTGCAAGAACAGTACATTGGAAATTACATCAATATTACTATCCCACAACCATTAATGCAAACAATTATATTGCAGAGTAAAATTAATAAAGTATCAGTCTTCCATTTTTTTTGTCTGAATAGTAAGCAAGAAAAGCATCAGAGGGGTTAAACCACCATAAAATGTTCTAGGATGAGCAAGCTGGGGATCAGCATATGACAGCACTGATAGCTTCTGCACTCCAGACTCCTTGTAAGGTCAAATTCAGTTTAGAATGGGAGGACTATGAACACAAAAACACTCTCCAAATGGGTGATTTATAGTAGAGACCTGATCTCTGCTGTGTATTAAGCTGGAGCTTGATATTGAACTTGGAATCTCTCTCAAACTCTGACCGCCACCACTGGTTAAAGTTACTGGTCTAAATTTAGAAGTCTTTTTAGAAATACTTTTGATATATAATGTATATCCGGATGGTTCAGAAACATGACTGCAGCAGGTTGTTGCTGAGTGTACCTACACTGTCAATTCAAAGGAGCAGGAGGCTTCTGCCACTGCCACCCTGCTGTTGTTGTCTCCACTCAGACAGGACACTGGATACATGCTCCTGGCTTATAAGCCTTTTCTTGGGCATGAATAAATACTTTAGCACTGAAAATGTGTTTCATGTGCTTTTTGAATGAAATTTTTATTGTTTTTTAAAATGTAGAGGTAATCAATATATACAGTAGCTGAGAAAAGATACATGAGTCATTTTGTTTGGCGGCTAGGTCATATACTTATACTACATTAAACTTAAATACATTATAACTTAAATATTATCTCCTAGTTTATGCCGAGTTTGGCTGCACTTGCAGGGCTAAGTAGAATTGGGGTTTTTAGGGCTTACTATGGGAGCCATATTTAAAATTAGGTTTCTGTGTTTTTTAAACAGGCAGGTCAGTTTTTAATTGATTGCTATGTCCATTATTTTGGCTCATTTTATACTGTTGGTTTCTTCCATTTCCTGGTTAATATGTACCCAGCTGCCATTTAAATATATTGTTTTAATCTATGAGCTAGGTTAGTGATCTTCTCGTTTTTTTCCAAGTAGGAAGATGCAAGGATACCTAGGAAATTTTGTTTTATTTTAAGAACATCAGCATTTTGATATGGAATATGAAACTTTCTCATTGCACCCACTACCTCAAAGTACTCCAGAGTAGAAAGCTGAAATTAAAGTACAGATGCAACAGTTGTTTCTATTAAGAATTCTTCAGAGCACTACTTTGGTATAAAATAGTGCAACCCTGGTGTTCCAACAAATGACACATCTTGGTGACTTGTCCATATGATATTAGCCTGACCTTTAATACTTTAACATTATCTGACTTTGGAGCACTGTGGAAGTGGGAGAAGCAATATGGTCACCTTTTGCAGTTTTGCACTTTTTATGTTTATTATTGTACTGATAATGTATGTTATAGTGACTTACATGTACTCAAGCAATACAAAAGTAATGCAGGCTGACTTGGTACACATTACTGCTAGCCAAGCCATATATTGGAGACAGTCTCTTATTGACCAAAAGGACAAGTAAGTCTTCTAGCCATAGAAATCAGTCAAAAAAGAGAATGGTTGCAGGGGTCGTATACAGTACAATACAATCAAATCAAACAGGCCAGGGGTCAATAGTGGAAAACAAGCAACATGCAGGCAGGACAGGGACAGATAAAGCAGGAACAGGAGCAGGCGATGCATGCAGGAAAATAATTGAAATTGTGGAAACCATGAACTAGTAGCTGAATTGTAAACAGCCCTGCATCACTTTTTGAATAAAGACTGTTATATATTATGGAAGTTACTGTCTTGGGTTTATATAAGGCAAGCTTGTGCCTTAAAGTGCACAGCGTCTTGTTCTGAATCTTAATGTTATCTGTGGATCAGTTTGGCGACAGTGAGCTTGCTGGTACATGGGCAGTTAATGATACTCCGGCTTTTGTATAAGGTGTGTGTGGGGGGGGTGGGTTAGTTCTCCTTTAAAGTACATTAAAAGTTACCTATAAGTCAGGTTGTTTGCTTTTCACTGATATGCCTGCTTTTGTAAGTAATTCCTAAACCTGACTGTTTTGCCAGCCTGACTGTTCCTTCGCAGTCAGTTATAGCTTTTAATGCTAAGGGACTACTGCTGCACAAATATGGGAGGGAACATGGGGGATCAGATAGCTTATTTAAAAGCATTGGGCAAATAATAATTAAGGAAAAATTATATATACCATGCTAAGACACTTTAAGGTGTAAAAAAAAGGTTACATTTCTGTTGTCAGTATCTCAAGACAAGGATATATTCATATATTTAAATGTTCACATATTTCATAAGATAGATGTATAATGTATCTTATATCATAATGTTTGTGGAGAAGTAGGATAATATTTTGATAACACCTTCAATCACTGGCTTCAGCCTCAAGTGATTGGGCCAATTATAGACAAATCTTGCCTTATCTAAATTCTTGACAAAAATCATTATTTCAAACCAGAACTGGTATTTTAAGATGAATGAAACTTTAGTCTGGATCTCTGGAAACAAATTTCACCAATACAGACAAGACATTTATGAGTACTGTCTGCTGGTTGTTGTGCATATAGTGGGCTTCATAATGGGTTTCTACTAGCCAGGATAACATTGAAAATGAAAACAGCATGCAATGGTGGTCTTATATTGTGTGTATTAACACTTGTCTGTGTGTGGCATAGAGTGCGAGTCTCTTGAATAATGTCTTCCTGATGTTTTGTTATTTATAAACTCCAGATGTTCCAGGAGAGTCAATTTCCTGCTCTTTCTCTTCTCAGACAGCTGAAAACCAAGCCTCCTTTTACAGATTTCCCATGCATATATCTGTAAGGTCCAGTCTTTACAGTCATGATTACTAATATGGAAAAATAAAGTCTGCAAGGCCATGCAAAGTCTTATTTTGGGACTGTTGCTACATATTGGAATAATGACGTTTTTAGCGAATTGGCCTATTGGCCCATTCTTAAATCCTGTGAAAAGATTAATTCATTTGGTCATAGTCTAGTCATATATATTATACATTTAATGAAAACCATCACAAATACCTGGCTTTTCTTTTGCCAGCCTGCAGATATCACATCATCATAAATCCTGTCTGACTGTTTCCCTTATGATAGACAGTTTAGCTATATATAATGTAACAGCAGTATTTATACATATACCACAGTCTTATCCACGACAGGGAATTAGAAAAGACAATAAATCCAGATGATCAGTTATTTCCATGGATCCCACTTAGTTGCAGCCACCGCAATAGAGTAGATCGGTCCTTAGTCATCTAAAATATTTAAATAATAGAGGGGTACCGGGCCATAGTGATAACATTCAACAATTTATTATAAAATGTCATCTGGATATCTTTGACTCTGTCTACCAAACTCCATATGGGTTCAGAGAAGCTTTTTTTTTTAGAGTAGTGCATGGAGGGCAGTGGTATTAGATATTAGGTCTTTTAAAGTGTTGTTGGTGTCAGTGGATTTCTGTTTAGATGCTTAGCTTTGATGGACAGTCTTTATTAGACTGAGTCAGGGTGGAGTAATGCTAAATCTATTCTTTGATTGTTTGGGCAGCAATACTCATAGGAATATATAACAATTTGAAATATGTTTTTATCATTTTTAAAATCACTTTAACTTAATTAAAAAAAACAGCCAAAACACTCAAAAAACACAGCCCTTTCCAGAGAATGATTTATTAGAAGGGGCAGAATGAATGCATTGGCAACCACGCGGAAGTGCAGGAGCATATTTATATGCAAGTAGCTAATGAACTGAGTAAATATGTGCTCTCCATTGTGTCCTATTTAGAGCACCCATATTTGGGTGTATTTGTTACTGACCCCTAGGGTTGCCACATGAATGGCTTAGCCTGTAAATCACCAGCTAGGGCCAGTACAGGTATTACAAATTTACACACAATGTACTTGCCCGTAAATTTGTAATGTCCTATAAATCCCTCTCTTTCTTGACCCTTTCTACTCCTGATCACCCTTTATAACCATGGGCCTCCCTCTGCTCTGTCTATAACCCCTTCCACCCCGCCCACTTCCTGCCCATTTCCATCCCCATACACCTTTTCCCCACTCAGGCCGCCCATTTCCCTGCCCCTTACAGCATAGCCCCACCTCAAACTATGACATCACAACCCGCCCCCAACCTGAAGGCCAATATGACTGACAGAAAAAAGTGGCAACCCTACTCACCCCTTATGTGTATGGCACTAAGAGATTTAGAGATTTGTAGGGTGTACAGGGCATATGGACACTGTGGAAACCTCATGAGATATTGCTTCTGTTGCAGTTTGGCCACCAGAGGCCACTAGCTCACTATAGTCTATAGAAGGAATATATCTGGTTGGTCTAATGTGGTGCCTAACAGTTGTTTAGATGCTTATATAATCATTGCCTGCACAGATAAACATTCATTTTAATGTGAATTCCCCTTTGAAAAAAATTAACATCCAGAACAGACAGCAGTATAAAAATAATTTAAGGGACCAAGCTGTGTTCACAAAAGTGAACATATGTACCTTAGCCTATTTTTCATTTAAATTGCACAGTATTCAAAATTTACAACATTCTGTTAAATGAAAGACGATTGCATATATTCAGCTGAATGATTCATGAACTGGAAGAAAGGAAGCACTCACTTGAGAAAAATCTCTCTGTAATGCATAGGAGACATCAGTGTTTTTTCTTAGAATGACTGCTTAGCTTTAGAAAAATATCATATATATTAGTAGCTGTAATGTATCATGTATTTCAAGATACTTTTTGAAAGTGTAGGTGGAAACGTGAGATACTGCTTTATGCCAAAACATGTTTCAGACAATACTGAGGATGTTGCCAAACGTAAATATTTTCTACATGGAAGCAGTGCAGTGTTATGACCTGCTGTACAAGTTTCCACATACTGCTAGCCTACACACTTAAATGAATGTACCATATCCCTACACATCACGTTTCCCATTAAAACAACCAGCACACCAGAGTCCATGCCTTTAGATTAAAGGAACGGAACTTTTATTTGAAGCAGCGTAGGTGTTTTTTCATGGTGAGGGCAGTGAGGATGTGAAATGCCCTTCCTAGTGATTTTGTAATGGCAGATTCTGTTAATGCCTTTAAGAGGGGCCTGGATGGGTTCTTGAACAAGCATAGTATCCAAGGCTATTGTGATACTAATATCTACAGTTAGTATTGTTGTTGGTATATATAGTTTATGCATGAGAGTGTATAGATAGGTAAGTATAGGTTTGTGTGTGCTGGGTTTACTTGGAAGGGTTGAACGTGATGGACTCTTTTTTCAACCCTATGTAACTATGTAACATTTCCATCTACTTTTTGGAACAAACTCCAGCTTTTTTGGTTTACGATAGCTTTTGGGGCCTCTAAGAATTCTTAACAGTCCAAGCAGTGTTTTTTTTAAATTTTCTGTTTCAAGCCTCACATACATGTTCAACATTTTGCATTCGTATTTCACGGCCCTAGCTGATCTTCAGACTGGGCTTTTAGGTGTACTTAAAAAAAGTGAACTGGCATTCTCTCAAAATCCTACCATTACTGGTCTTTACTCTGAGCCCCCCTATCAGCTGCTGTTTGTTTAGGCATTGCTTTAATCTCCCTCACACTTATGTTAATAATCCATTTCACCACAAAACCTGCATAGCAAGACTCCATTCATTACAATTTCTTTAAAAGAAAGATCTATGTAAATACAGCCATAAGCACTCACAGAAAAGCTGCACTAAGTCCTCTATAAAAAGAAACACAGGATTTCTTGTCTCTTTTTTTGTAAACATGTTCTTAGGGTATCTGACTTCCTCACTCAGAAAAATCCTTCATTCCTGGGGCTGGAGTCTGTGCAGTTCTTTCCTTTCTCCCCTCCCGCTCCCCCCGCCATAAGAATTCATAAAATTCACTCTCCCCACCCTTAGGAATGCATGATCTGAGCTATAAGGACTAGACTGCAAGCAGGAAGCTATGGACACCAAGTTAAAATGGCAGCTTCAATCAGAGAAAACAAACAGAGAAAGCTTCTAGGGCTCTTTACTCAGGTATGGTAATGCTTTATGCTGAATAAATATAGTGTTCTAGGTGGCACTAATGTGGCAAATCTATTGGCAGTAAAATGCCAAAATGAATTTCCTTCTCCTTTAAACTGCATCAAACCATTGGGTGTATTTAGCTTATTGTGTTTAAGCCATCACCCTTGTCTCTCTCCAGCCATATTAGACAAAATATTGGGCTGTTGGAGTTTCCTAACATGCACCTTTATGACACAAAATATGATTAGATGTATTTGCTTAAATGGACGATCAAGGGCCTTTTTAAAATAGTGTGTAAGCCAACATCACCTGTGATGTTGCCCATAGCAGCCAATCAAAAAATAGATTTGAACAGTCACTTACAATTTAGAAAACAAAAGCAAAGATATGATGCTATGGGCAACACCAGTGATGTTGGCTTACACACTATAATAAGTATAGTATAGTTATGATATTTTACACGATTAACAGTAGTACCACCAGTGTGTGAAAGCAGATGTTCCCAGTTTGCTTTGTATCCGCAAAGTTGTAGATCCACTGTTCTTAGGAAAATATCTTCCCTGCCCCATTATTTTTAAAACTAACCTTAAATCTTGTTTTTTTTTTCTTTTTCTCCATAAATCAAAAAGCAACATACTTGATGTGAATATCTGAAACTAATATTGGATTAATTACATTTTGTTTGTGCCTAACAGACCATAAAACACTGAGTTTCAACTTTGGGTTAAGTTTCTGTGACAAGTATTTGTCATACTACATATTTGTGCCCAATAGAAGTTCCAGAAACTTTATTCAACTGAAAAGAATCAGTGCAAAATAATATGGTTATTTCATTAATTTCCCCAGCCAGTTAGCCAGTTTACTAAGAGCTGTGACATATTAGTACAAGTCAGGGGTATTCCTATATTCCCTCCTGCTGTCATTCGTTTCACAGCCCTCTCGCTATGTCTCTGTCTCTCTTGCAGGAAATGACCTATCTCTGCATATCTGCCTCTGACTCATCAAGCCAGAACCTGTAAGTTGGCAACTTGTCATTTTTTCCCCTTTTAGCAATGAACATATACATGTGGTGCTTCAGAAGCACTGATTAGTTTCATTTCTTGTCCACAATTGTCCTGTACAATGGAAAAGCCTGTAAAAATTACAGCAATTACTAGCAGGCATATTTAAGATGTTTATTGAAAATAAAAATGGTTTACCTGGGTTTTAAGTCAAACATGCAAACACATCATCCAAATGCCCTTCTAGTTGTTGTCACAGTTAGAAGCCAACTGGCAAAAAAATGCACTTCTGCTTTTTTTTGTTTATGTCTGTTGTATAATAATTATTTTATACTGTATATTTGTTTAATGACAAATGTCAAAATGCCCTGTTTCTTGCTTTTTACACTTAGCCCCTTGCTTCTTGTTTTCTATTTTCCTATGGAGCAGCTCTTTTTGCTCATGAAATAGAGTACACAATATCAGAGCTGGGCCAAGTAGCTTTGCCATGAAAGAAGTCCTTCATGGATGGCAGCCTCATAGGGCTCCAGCACTTGCACATGTGGCATTAGTGAATGAACCTGGCAATTACAAGCAGGACTGGAACTTGGAGTTGGAGCCTAGAGGGCATAGTTGGTGGGGGGGGGGGCGCAGTCTGAGACCAGAGAGAGAAGTGACAGCAATGGAGGGGAATTAGGGTGGGGAATGGGGATTTTAGGGTGTGTGTGTGCAGGGGCAGGCTGCTGAACCACAGGACCAGGTGGTATAGCCTTGGGCAGCAATATTAATTGCTCCAATTCTGAATACAAGGCCTTTAGAAAAGGCCTTTTAACTGGAAAAGTTCTATATTACCTCATTTAAGGATAGTGGGTGTTGTTGCTATAGTTTCTGCCTCTTGCTGTTTGCCATCGTTTTCACTATTTACAGACATCAGCCAAAGGGTTTCGCCAGGCTAGATCAAATGGAGCCCTTCTCAAGGTGGCCACACACATTTAGATTTTAATCTTCTTCCAACAAACGTCAAGATATCAATTGTACATTTAGGGCTCTGACACACGGGAGATTAGTTGCCCGTGACAAATCCCCCTGTTCGCGGGCGACTAATCTCCCCAAAATGCCATCCCACAGGCGAAAATGTAAATCGCCGGTGGGATGGCATACACGGCGGTGCAATTTCAGTGAAATCGCTGAAGTTTCCTCTTAAGGCAACATCCATGATTTCACTAAAAGCCCGCCGCATATGCCATCCCACCAGCGATTTACATTTTCGCTGGTGGGATGGCATTTTGGGGAGATTAGTCACTCGCGAACAGGGAGATTTGTTGCGGGCGACTAATCTCCCTGTGTGCCAGAGCCCTTAAATGCAACAATCTAAAGCTAACCTTCAGACTGAAATTGTAGGATAAAGCCTTAAAAATAACAAATTGGAGGATGTTCTGAACATGAAATAGTTGGCAGACACCATGTTTTGTACAAACTACGTTCGTACGATGATATCGGTGCATGTATGACCAGCTTCACTCAAATTACCTCAGCAAGAAAATACCCATCGTTTATTCATCTGCTTTCAATGATACGATTACAGCTTGACAGTTAAAAAGGTTCTGAAACACAATGTTTATAGTCTGTTCCTACAGAATAAATAATTTAGAGGAAAAAAATACTTTAGAGATTTTTTTGTAGTTTGGAAGTGCATGCAAGAATCTAGATTCGTTTTTGTTCAGTCATTAATGCCATGTTGCTCAATCTTCCTTTTAGACAAAGTTATCAGATTCTAGTGTTAGCATAATAAATTCCTGATAAACATTTAAGCAGCTGACAGACCACATGCCCCATCGAGTGTGGAAGCTTCCACGAATCTACCTCGGTTTCTGTGAAAAAGCACTTCCTCCCATTTATCCTTTACCCTAGCACTGTTCAGCCTCAAACCCAACCATTTAATCTAATACTTCTCTTTCTGTGAAATGTGCTTCTCTGTTGTAAATAGAAACAACTCTGAAAGTGATTTTTCTTTTCATCTAAAAGCTGGACAGAGATTTTTCAACTTTAAAACTATGGAAAATGTGTCAAATAATGCAGAGAGAAACCTTGTGCTATTTATGGTATTTCACTAGAGTTATGTACAGGTATCAGACCCTTTATCCAGAAACCCATTGTCCAGAAAGTTCCGAATTACAGAAAGGCCATCTCCCATAGTCTCCATTCAAATAATTCACACTTTTAAAAAAGGTTTCCTTTTTCTCTGTAATAATAAAACTGTATCTTGTACTTGATCTCAACTAAGATATAATTAACCCTTATTTGAGGCAAAACAATGATATTGGGCCTAATTACAATTTAAATAATTTTTTTTAGCAGACTTAAGGTAGGAGATCCAAATTGCGGAAAGGCCCCGTATCCGGAAAACCCCAGGTCCCGAGCATTCTGGATAATGGGTCCCATACCTGTACTGTACAGTATCCTTTTGTTATTGGTAATATAGGATAGAAAGTAACACTCTCTATTTTATTTTTTTATTTATTTTATATGACTGTTGAAAGCCTATTTAATTTGTAAAAATGTAAACTAATTCCGAGTTGTCTCCTTTATTCCACTTTATTTTAGATTTAAATAATGCAGAATAGTTTAGAAATAATTGTCACACTGTGCTCTGTGATGTAAAGTCAGCCTATGTTTTATGTAATATATGTTACATACAACCTTTCTTTTATATTTTCTGTTTACATGAAATGCACTTGGTACCACACTCAGTAAAGGTCACTATCCATTCAGTGACATTTACAAGAAAGTTGAGGTTTCCTGTTATAGCTCTGATGCTTAATCAAAGACCTTGTCACACACTAAAAGTGGGCTAAAAGTTCAGAAACTTTGGATGTATATACACTAATTTTAAGTTATTCTTAAGTAGACTTTTGCTGTCACTTCTTATTCTAAACCCTTAGAACTGCTACAGTGCATCACTGAGAAACCTCTTAGCTTGAATTGGTTTGACTGTAGCTTTAAATTTAACACAGGAAGGAAACCTTTATATTGAGATTCTTTTTAGTCAGTCTTTTTTTTTTTGTTTTGTATTATGCAATGTTCAAGAACAGGGAGAGCTTGGACGCGTATTATATATCTCCTACAGGGCACATCATATTTAAGTGAATGTTATGCCTTACTAATAAATCACTGTAACAATATAGCCCATTTATCACTGTGACTTTGCCAGGACATTTTCTTCATATTTGTTATGGCTTTCTTTTGCAGACTATTGTTACAGTTCTTTGTAAAACTGTATCATATTTGGAAATGCTGTAAATGGTGTTTGAAGGACACTTAAATAACATATTCATGACCCGTCCCCAAAAGCCCTTTAAAAATAAGGAAATGTGGAAATGTGCTTTACAAAGCATAAAAACACACAATGGTACAGTTAATTTAAATGAAACTAATGAGAATAATAAAATAGGAATGTGCCAAGAAATTCAATAAAAATAGTTGGAATTAAAACCCCTAGCCGAAAGAGCATACTGTATAGAGTGAGAAGACAAACAAACAAAAAGTGTGTTGTTGTGGAGGGACTATTAGAATTAGGCAGTTAGAAATTATATTACAATAACGTGTATATTGGGTTCTATCAAAAAAAAGTCATATTCAAATATAGACTATGATTAAACGGTGTGCACACAATGTGCTAGTACCTCAAATATTACATAGCTAATTTAACAACTGGAAGGCAGGGTGCAAAGTGCAAAACATGGGTGCAATGTATACAATTTTTGCACTTTGCAATCTGCTGTTGTCTCTTCAAGAACTGTCGCAGGTCACTTCACTCTGCTTCAGAGCACAGAGACCAGCTGCTCTGACTGCTGTGTTTGACAGCACTGTATTCATGAGGGAATGTGAGGCATGTAGGCATTTTTTTTCTGTCCCTTAACGTGTGCATTGCTCAAATACACAAGTTAAGGGAGCAGTGGCAGATGAAGGCCGTACCCTTACTACCTGCTCTATGGCAGGGTTGGCCTGCGCCTGACGATGCTGTGCACCTTGCCATGGATTTTTTAGTGATGTACAGAGCTCAGCCAGTTCGGAACCTGCCTAGAGGGCTTTCTAGTGGGAGTGTGTAGGTAGTAAGCAGGCCTTTATTTAAGAAAAAGTAAAAGCTACCTCTTACAGGTACAATAGTGTGTCTGTGTGATCAAATAACCGTACAGGGACTTAGGTTAGCACCAGAGTACAAATGGACACCATACTTAATTTAAAGTGGAGGAGTATACAGTCGTTATGCACCTGTCTGAGCACATGGAAAGCATCTACTATATATCTAAATTGCTAACCTTATTTACACCCAGATCTGCCTGTTGATTTACATAATTAAGGACACATTAAAACGATCATTCATAGATTCTGTAACAATTTTACTTAAACAATAGTACTCCAATACTCTATGTAGACTTTACATTCACTTTAATTTTTTTTATTACCCCATAAAACATATTATAGACTAATCTGCACATGGATCAAAGTATTAGCTGCCATTATTAGTTTGCAAATAATGCAAACTGTTGGAGATTTAGATTCAGGATTCAGATATATCCAATTTTTTTTTTTACTGAATCCTGAGTGCCTAGGCATACAAAATTGAAGCTTTAAGTGCACAATCTTTTGACAATTGGACAACTGAAGGTGACAATATTTTTCATATACTAAATTTTTGTGGGCACTGTTGCCCATGTGCAACAGACATCTTTTGTGATGGATTCGGTATGCAGACAAATCCTAAAAGGTTTAATTCAGTGCATCCCCAAGTGCAGAGTGCTCATTTCTACCTCATAATTGATTGCTATACATAATTAGAACTGGTGAAAAAGTTACACTTTTTTAAAATTAAAATCAAAATTACATTTGCAGAGCAAAAAGTCAAAACAAAGAAGGAAGTAGACCAAAAAAAATTGCACCTTCTATAGTCTACACATCTCACAAAATTAAAATTTCCAAGAAACTTCTCATGCTATTGTGCTACAGTGATATACCAGAGAGAGGGGCAGTCAACTGAATTTGTTGAAGTCTGTCAGTCTGCATCCCCAAAACATACAAGTCAATTCCCTACAAGAATAGGATTATGTAATACATGAAGTAGGCATTTTAAAGTAGGCTTTTAAAGCTTCCCCCCAAAACAATAACATTACCATTTTTTATATATATTGGAAGCAATCATTTGCTATATACAATATACAATAAATCATACCCATCCTTATGAATGTAGAATAACTCAGAAAATGTTGAGTTTGAGTTTTAGCTACTGCTAAAAATAAAACATATTTATGTAACTCCACTGCTGTAAGGAGTAGCAAGCTTAATTTATAAGAGAGAGTAGCCTATCTATTTATGTGAAGTTGAAGACATAAGACATGTTACCAGTGGTCTTTCTAAAGTCTGCTTCTTTGCTCTTGCTTTAACCACACGCTGTGTGCTAATGGATAGAGCTGAATACTTTAGGTACTTTAAGTTTACCACAAATGTAAGTGCATGCGGTTTACTAATTTTATTTGCAAAAACATCAGTACAAACTACTTTATGAATTTATCCTTACTAACAAACATTAGACATTAATTTAGCTTGTGATAGCTAAATAACTCATTTAGCAACATTTGCTAATATAAACTATAATTATAACCTGACTTAAATCATGTCCCAGGAATTAAGTCATTTGATCTTTCTTATGCTCCTCTAATTCTAATCCAAGCATAGGACAAAGGTGGGGGGGGGACGACCCAACAGAATTGCTGTTATCCCTGATGCCAATTGAGGCAGTTTGCATATCTGAAAACACCACCTCTTCCTGCTCTATCTTGTTCTTGCTAACATTTGGATGAATTGTTTTTGGCTTCTGAAAACTATAGTTGTTATAATTAATATTTCAGTTTACTGAGTAGTCTGAGAATTCCTATAGGTTAATATTATCCCTGAACAGTACTGCTTTTGTTTAATACCGAAAATATATTATCTGAACAGAATCATTTACACCAGTTTACTGAGTATTTGCAGGGAAGTAAAAGTATGCCCTCCCTAAAATCACAACTAGTATATTTTAAGTTCAAATGGGGTCCAAGCCTTTTTTCTTGATTTTGTCTTTGTTGTCACCCAATAGAAATGTTGTGAGAGAATAATGCAATAATATTCCTGCTGCATAGTCTTTTACTAGCAGCAGCATTGGTTCCTGTCCTGAGAGGTCCTTTTGTACCCCCTATGTGATCTTGACCTGGTGGCCAAATGATTGAAGCTATCCAATTTGGTCATCCAATTTTATTAAGTATAATAATTGTGGGGTTGGCCTTCAGGTTATGTAGCAGGTTGCAAATAATATTACTGAAATAATAGTGACTTGGTATTTTTTCATTTTGTATCTTGCCCCATTGGCTACCTCTGAAGGCACGACCCTTTATATTTCTAGAATGCAGCCTAAAGAGCTGTGCCTTCCCTTAATTATAGTGCTGCCATAACAGCATTAATTTCCTGCATTAATTGCAGGATTGCCTTGTGGCATACACTTTGCACCAGATTTTTAATCCAGTGCAAGCTACAGAATGCAGCAATGGCTGAAGATACAAGGGCCAATTTTGCGCTTCTTCTTGTGGCTTCTTCTTGTGGCTGGGACAAAAATAGATGACCCCAAGTAAGAGCATCTCGAGAAGATCTTTTTATGCAGTGTGCCTCAGGAAATGTTGCAAAATATTGTAGTAAATTCTTTACATTTTGATTCTACAGTTTATTTAGTTGGAGCATTTTTTCATTTTTGTTTGTATCTAAACCTGCAGTAAGGAAAGGCTCTAAGTGTGGCTGATCAGTAAGTGCCACACTAATTTAGGAACTGATGCCATGAGGCCCCAACAATACCACTCTGAAGTCTCTGCTGTCCCATTTAAACTACCCTGCAGTACTTTTATTAGAATCTTGTTACATTATCATGAGATAGTTTATATAATAAAACATTACATTTAGGGAAAACACGGAAAACATTCTTAAAATTAAATAAAGAGCACTCATTCTTTAAAGGAGAACTAAAGCCTAACTAAACGATGTGGGCTAGAAATGTTGTAAATTATGTTTTGGGAGAAAGGTAGCAAGCTTATTGGGACAAACCGAAACATAAGATAGGATTATTATATGTTCCAAATATACAATTGTTGTCAAGACTTGACCTAATTGTAAATGCCTACAGTAAATGTCAATTTGTTGACCCCCCTTCCCTTCTTGCCTTCTGTATCCCCCATTCTATGTGTTTGAAAATAAAGAATATTTTAAAAAAAATATATATGTTTTGGGTTTCTGTACCAGCCCAAGGCAACCACAGTCCTTTAGCAGGGAAGATCTGTGCCCCTAAAGATGCCCTCAGTAGCTCCCCATCTTCTTTTCTGCTGATTCACTGCCAAGCTCTGTGCTGCTGTCAGTTACTGAGTTAGGGACCAATTCCCAATATACTGTATATATAAAATATAAATGTCACAATATAAGGCTGATTAGTAATAAATACAGATAATTACTACATGGCAGCTCTGAAACCAGCATCAGAATTTAATAATGCGCCCTGTAGCATCAGCTTATATGACAAGCCAGCCTTGTTTTCTGCTTGATAATTTGCAACAACCCCCAAGCTTAGTTGCAAGCACTTTTCATTACTACTATAGAGATGCTGAAACTTTAGGCTGGTGCAGTAAGTATATAAAATATGGCATTTTTAGCTATATTCATTTTTAGGCTTTAGTTGTTCTTTAAGTCATTTTGTAAACTAGATATTGTGGGGCTGTCTGTGGGATGAAATGTACTGTTGTGGTCACAGTTCAGTGCCTACAGGTAGATGATAATCGCCTTTTTGCACTTATGTGCTAATTCATTCCAGGAAGTTTAGCAATGTCTAATTTTGGCAACAATTTGTATAAGTTGTACGATTTAGCCCTATAGATATACCAGCACAAACTTACAGTATTGATTGCTGCTTCCTAAAAACAAACGCTGAAAATGAAACAAATTAAATTACATTTTAACAATCCCCAGCATGATTTTTTTGAAGGAAAGTCCTTTGGCACATAGTGACATCAGCTCCTCTTTATATCTCAAGTGTCAAACAACAGGCTCTGGCAAAACCAGTTTGAAGGGGGTTTCTTACTTTGGGTTAGTTTCACATAGGAGGAGATGGGGAAAACCATTGCCTGGATCATCAAAATATCACATTTATGTGGATGTTCTTGAATATTTTGAAAGCTTTGCCTTCATAAATTTCACCACAATGGCACATACAGCCTTGGAGTTTTAAACTAATGGCACATTTGTCATCAGTGATTAAATCTGGGCTACTTGCTTCCTTGCTACTTGCAAAAAAAGTTTGGGCAACTTCAGAAAACAAAGTGCTGCGTATGCTTTCCCGGTGGTGATTTACTTTACTGCCAGTGGGAAATCATTTTGAGGACAATTGTTGCCATTTGTAGCCCAGATTTAACCCTTGTGTGTCAGTAGCCTTATGAGGTAAAGGTCAACTCATATGTAATGTATATAAATGAAATTAAACTGATAAAATATCAAGTTTATGTGGCACACTGCTGGTGAAGAATGACCAAGCCAAGGATCTCAGTAAACAGCTAATTTAAATCAGTTGATGTGATCAGTGATCTGGTGGTCAGTCAGGCATGGAAGGAATAAAAAGAATAAAAAGTAAAATACATATATTAAAAAATACAACAACAATATTTGTATAGTCCTTTCGGATTCTTAAAGCAGTGTACCTTAGGACAGGGGTCTATTAGTCTAGGTCTGTCTGATCACATGGCTTCTGCTATATATTATCAATATCAGAACCAGCAGTGCAGAGAATAAAAAAAGTTTTTTTGTAACTAAGAAAGATATTGTGTCGTATTTATTTAGTCATTTGCATTTTACAGTCCTGTGGTTACCCACACTAGACAGGCTGGCAAGTACCACATGTTTGCTGTTCCATTTAGGAAATTTTCTTTTTCTTCTATTGTATTGTTTATTTATCAGTCAGTACCAGTACAATAAACCATCTTTCCTTCGATTTGTACTTCTGTAACTTGGTTTAATGGAGTGGAGAATCTAAATATAATGACATATATTAAAGTTCACTTTAAACACATTCTAATACCAGTTATTTCTATGGCATAGCTCTTTCTGCACTGTATCCAACCCCACTCTCTTTCTGGTGCTGTTCTCATTGATCGGCACATCTCACTGGTAGGAATTGGCCAAGTTGTACAAACTGGCCTGCCATATAGACAAGTGTTAAAATACACACACATTTCTTTTCAATTTAATTCACCTCGCCTCGGGGCGCCCGGATTGGAAATCTGGCCGTGGTTTTAGGTTGTTCTGGGTAGTTCCAGATTTATTGCGCAGTTTTGATATCAGGCCTGTGCCTTGATCTGTTGAGAAGCTAGAAATACCCCTGGGGTTTATTAATCAGTACCCCCCACCACACACATATTTGCGTCAGTTCACTTGTTTGACATATTTTCTTCTCTCCTTGATAGAATTCAGCATTTTAAACAGTGTATCAAGTTTATTCACGAGTGTCGACTTCATGGAGGTGGCTGTCTTGTTCACTGGTGAGTTCTCTGTTCCCAAAAGACAGGTAAATCCTGATGTATACATAAAGGGTAATAATTATACAAATAATTTCAAATGAATACAAACTTCTATGTCTTATTATGGTGGGTTGAAAAACCCAACATACTGTTCTTCAACTTATTCTTCCGCTTCTTCTTATTATTCTTAGTGTCCCCCATTTTCTAAACGCTACTCCTCCTACAGTTTTTAGGGGTACAGCACCCAAACTCTCCACACTTCTTTGCACTATAGCAGAGCAGGTTGCTTGTGCTTTCACCCATTGACTTTGACAGGGAAGATTTTCAAACTGCTGTCAATCTACAGCTTTGAGGCTACGCTCGCCAAACTTGAATCACATAGTCATGGGATCAGCCTGATTGAAAATATGATGATTGTTGGATGCCCAAAAGTGGGCAGAGCTGTGAATAGCCAATCAGATTTTACCTATTGACTTTCAATGGGGGAAATTCAACCTGCTGCCATTTTCACAGTAATAACACCGGGGTCCCAAAACTTTGCAGAGTTACACACCAGGTAACTGTGGTTCAAGTTTAGAAAAAGTGGGCAGAGCCACCAACAGCCAATCAGACTTCACCTATTGAATTTTTTTTGGTTTAAATTTAAAATGCTTCCTTTCTCACACTATTTATGTCAGGGTTCCCAAACTTTGCGCAGTCAGTCACTGTGTCAGGGTTAGAAAAAGTGGTGGGAGCCACCAACAGCCAATCACATTTCTTTAAAACCAGGGTCCCCAAACTTTGCACAGTGGTTTTTACTATATAATTGTGATCCACGGTTAGAAAAACTGGCTGGAGCCAACAACAGCCAATTAGATTTCATTCAGTGACTTCACGTTTTTTAAACCAACATGAAGTTTGTTCTCATACTTCCCTTTCTAGTTCTTTTCTTAATGTCTTATTTTTCTTCTGGACATTTTACTGTCTGTTATGGTGCAGCAACTTAAGAGCCAGTCTTTTACGAATACAGTGTCACTGACTGCAGTCAGCACTATATATAATGAACATAGTGTACTGTATTAGGCTTTTAAAGTTAATAATTTAATTTCCATTTCAACTAGGGATGCATCCTATCTAGGATTCGGACTAGTATTTTTTTTTGTTGTTGCAAGATTCTGCTAAATTCTAAGGGACAGATCTATCAAAATCATTATTTGAGTTTTTAGTGGCAAAAAATGTGATTGTAATTATTTTTTAATTTGAGCCAATGGGAGGCTTACATTCAAATTCAAGCTATTTTAAAATTTGAGTTTTAGTAAAAAACTCGAGATTTTACTAACTCATTTAAAATGAAGAGAAGAATGTGATTTTGGTGTGACCAAGTATTTTTGGACATTTTTATGAATAAGTTAGCAATTGAAAGTTTCAAGTGTTTCAGATTTGAATTAATATAAATCTACCTTTCCATTGCTGAATTGAATTTGAACCATAAAAGTTGTGTCAATCTTAATTTCTCTTATACTTTAATATGCAAATTTGCATATTGGTATTTGGCTTGGTATTTGGCCAAATATTTTGTGAAGGATTTGGTATTTGTATGCAAAATCTGAATTCAATTCAGGGCATCTTTACCACATTTTAAACAGTTGGTGTGTGCTGTGGGTGAGTCTTTGTGATGCATGGCAGGTGTAACAATCATTCCCACCATTACAAGCATAATGTGAAATACAGTTTTATTGCATGTACATAAACACTCTTTTAATAACTATAGTTTATTAAATGTAAAGGCATTGCCTGAGGACAAATATTCAAAAATGGGACTGCCCCTGTAAGCTATTACAGTCTGACCAACTAACCTATGGGCAAAGCCATACTTTCTTGACAAGGATTATAACCTTGCATGTAAAATGTACATATTTTTGCCAACATCTAATTCAGCAACATTTGCAATCTATAGGCATTGTATATTCAAAAGTATGTTAAGTTCAAGCCTTATTAATTAACCTAATGTTGAAAAAAGGGGAGTATAATGCCATTTTATTTTGCAGTTAATTGATTCACCCTTACCTCTCCTGCCCATATTATACCAGAAAGATGATGGTGAAATAAACACATTATTTCCCTGTTCACAAGCTAGTCCAGCCAGGTTATTTGTGGCACAGTAATTATTCCTTTGCTTTTCAATTTCTGTACTTTTGCCACGCCATGCTTAGCTATTAAATGAATCAAAGCAGCATCTTGTGCCACTGAATTTATGATCCCTGACAAAAAAGTCATTAATTCCTATTACATTACAAATATATAAAAGACCATAGCATAATGCTAATAGAAATAACAGGCAAATATATCAATAATTTAATTATTGTTAACTATAAATCATCTATAGTGAGTGTACTCATTGAGGGGGTTTTTAGGCATTTATTAGTATGGTCATAAAATGTATTTGGGTTGTTAACAAATAAAAAATTATCGATAAATCTCAAAACATTTTATTGAATTGCCTTAATTTCTAATAGACTTACATTATGATAAATACCCAGCAGCAGTAAAAACTTTTTTCCCAAACATACACTTAGGCCAACTAATTTGACATTCAAGTATATACTAACACATTACCATTTTCACCAGCGCCCCATTAATAGTATTAAAGACTTTTTTCCACCTATTGCTAAAATCAGTGTTTTATGAAACAATTGAGCAATAGACTGGGTGCTCTTTGGAGCAAAGTACTTAGTATTTACTGCATGTCACATCAAGGAATTACAGTATAATTGCATGAAAACCAACAAAGCTTATCTACATGTTTACACTGGGTATTAGAGTATCTAATCTCTTAATCTCTTTCTTCGTTTGTTACAAATAAACAGCTTGGCTGGAGTATCTCGAAGCACAACTATTTTGGTTGCCTATCTCATGACGGTTACAAATTTTGGCTGGGACGAGTGTCTGTCTGCTGTGAGGTCTGTCAGATCCTATGTTGGGCCAAACTTTGGCTTTCAGCAGCAGCTCCAGGAATATGAAATGACATTAGTTAAAGAGGTAACATTTCCTGTACTTGTGCATGCAAATGTCATTTGACTTCTAGTAATGCTAAATGTATTTTCCAAGTCACAAACCTACGGTATTTGTAATACAAAGCTTTTATCATATACATGCTTTCAGATACTGAATTTTTCCCCATGCTGACATTAAGAAAATATTAGCATATTTTGAAAAACTTTAGGGGCTGACTAACAAATGGTAAAAAAAATACTTGATACGTTCAGAATGACCTCTTTTCTGCTCTGGAATGATTAGCTTTAAAAAGATTCCCTCTTTGAAACCTGCAATGGAAATTAACAATTTGTTGTGCTGGAGCTTAACTGCTTGCTTGCTGCTATGCTCTAAGGCTAATGCCACACGATGCGTATGGCGTATATTTTCGGCAAGCCGAAATGCACGCATCATGTGGCATTAGCAGGTCTTCAGCTGCAACTCATTCTGAGAAATTGGCACAATAATCTGATTTCCTAAATGTGTTTATTTGTATCAAGAACATTTTTCACACATTCAGGAAAGAATTAATAAAGAACAAAAATGTCAAACAGCTGGGATATATACCTTTTCCAGGCAGGTAAGGAATGGCAAATTATATTGTGCAATCAAGGGAATCATTCAGGTGACACTGTCCTACTGCCTTACCATGAAATAATTAGAAAACAAGCACTAACTTGAACATATTTCTACAAGAGCAATGGGAAGCAGCTAATAAATCTCCCAGCACAGTTGAAAGGTATTACTAAATGGAATTTAGAATTTATTGTTTGTGATAATGTATATCTTTAAAACAATGTGTGGAACTACATATGCAAAGTTAGACAGTAGCCTTCTCATCTAATCAGCCACCTTTAAATGTGGTTTTGCTGTGCTGTCTTACTAAAAATGTGATAGACCTACCATACATTTTTGCATAATAATCTGATTCTGGCTGACACATCCAGCCAGAACTCTTGCCTGCTGTGTTTAAAGCAAAACTAAATCCCATCCAATGCTGATCATGTGGAAGTCAGGATAACACCTGCATCCCCTGCTTATGCTTCTACTCTGCAGCACCTAGGAGCCAGAGACCGTATGTAATGTGGATAAACATGGTTGCTGCCAAGCTCTGCATTTGTAGATCAGGTACAGAGAAACAGGCCTGTTTTTGGGTATGCACTGAGAGCAGTTTGGAAGGGGGCATAGAAGCTATTTATATAGTGCCAAAATATTTAGATGAAACTGTATTGATAATTTGTAATTATCCATTATGGGAATCCATCATGCCTATTGCCAAGTTAGAAGTATAGCAGGGGAAACTAACAACTGAATAGACAAATTAACCAAAATGCCAAGTTCTTTTGCAAACAAATAACATAACATACCAAGTATCAAATTAAAGCAAATTTAGTCTTTGTTTTTACAAAAATTAAGATAGGGAATTAAAGATAATGCAAAAGTTGTTTTAGTCTTTGAGGGAAAAAAGCATTTTGAATTAAAACCATCAGTAAACATTTGGCTCAGTACCAATACAGTTTCTAATTTCTTATTTAATAATTATTTTGTTGTTAAGTAGTTTCCTCAGAGCTTTTTTTCCATATTGCAGTTAAACCTAGAGCTGTCCTATAAACCACACACACACTCGTCCTCATGAGCTATAACCTTACTTGTAGGCTTTAGATATGAGGAAATGAAACTTTACAGGCTGAAAACTGAGCAAAAATGCAATATAGGAAAATCTGAATACATGAGGCTTTTGCAGTTGATGGGGGAATCTGTCATGCTCTAGAGAAATAAACCACAATATATCAAGTTTAAAACAAACAGCTGATTGGTTACTACATGTAGGTATATTTGAAAATTTTTATTATATTGCATTTTTTGGCTAAAAATAATACTTAAAAATAACACTGTGTCTGTGATAGAAATTGAGTGGTGGGCATTTGGGAGGCTGTAAGTAAAGAGTTACATTGCTGCATTTTACACTAAATTCAGTTCAAGGAGTAAGTTCTCTGTGGATTTAAAGGTTTTGTTCATTTTTCCAAATCTTAAATGGGGGTCACTGTCCCCAGCAGCCAAGAAACTATTGCTCTGTGAGGCTACAATTTTATTGTTATTGTTACTTTTTATAACTTACCTCTGCTATAAATATGTCAGTCTCTCATTTAAACCACTGTCTGGTTGCTAAGGTAATTTAAATTGCAACAATTAACTACTGAAATTCCAAGCTGTAGAGTTGCTAAAAAATAATAATAATTAAAATAATAATATAATAAAATGCAGACCAATTGCAAATTGTCTTAGCGTATCACTTACTGCATCATACTAAAAGTTAACTCAAAGGTGAACAACTCCTTTATGTACATGTAAAGCACATTTTGACCATGGTACTTGTAAATTAGACTGTTTTAATAACTGCATATGTCATCCAACAAGCATATGTCTCAACCTTTTGCCTCTTTAGGGGGTCTTATCTCAGCCCTTTTCCTGGATGATTTAAGAAACCTTATCCTAACCTAACCTTGTTTCTGTATCACTCTAGCTACAAAAATTTCACCACATTAAAACAATAGCATCCTTATTTTTCTCCATATTACATTAACATTAAGGGACACAATGGGCACCTATCAGCCCTATATTGTTTCCCCCCACCAGCCCGCACCTCTGGTGGGGGAAACAATATAGGGTTGATAGGTGCCCTTTAAGGGTAAAGACACACAGAGCTACTAGTAGCAGCTACTTTTTCACAGCTATTAAATTCCAGACAATACCCTGCCATAGACAATACTGAAAATTGCCTCCGCTAAAATACACATAAAGAGTTATCAGTAAATGATCAGAATTGCCTATTTTAGTAGCCACGGCTAGTAGCTGCTTCTAGTAGCTCCGAGTGTCTTTACCCTAAAGGAAGAATTTAAGAGACCAATCCTGGAATATAAAAATCACAAAATATAATAAGATATCACAAAATTTTATTTTGATTTGTCTTTTTTTTTTTTATTTGGTATATTCAAATTCACATGGCTGTGTAGGGAAGTCTAGAAAAGAAATGTCAAAGTCACTAAACAGGGAATCACAGTATACTTAGAACATTTTCTCAGTACTGCTACCTCCCTTCTGAGTACACATAAACAAATATGTTTCTCAACATCATAGCCTACAATAGGTCCATGATAAGAAAGGGTGGCAGACACAGAATAGTAGAGGTTAGCGGCATATGATGCATCAATTGGCAGCACTGTTGGATGCACATCTGATAGAGCTGCTCCTTAACTAATGGCCGTCATAGGAACATGATTTATTGTCTCACACTTGTCAAAGGTTCTACCACCCCAAACTGGTGGTTTGTTAGGTGGCTTTCCTTGCCTTATTGAGGATTAGTTTTACAGGCTTTTGGAAGGCTTTAGATGAAATTTTACCGTTAAAGCGAAACTCTGGCTTCTGAATCAAAAATTGTTAAAGAGCTTCACACAAAAGAGAATAAATACCATTTTTATATGCTAAAATCCACCTGCAAAACAGTTTTTCTCTTTATGTAGAATTTGAAATCCTGGCGGGGAAACAGGGACTAAAACATTAATGTTTCAAATTGTAACAACTTCTCCGCAGTTTACAGACAGCATGCAGGAACCACATAACCCACAATGCATTGCACTGTGATGTTACTTTCCTTATTGACCAGGCCCGGATTTATGGGAGGCCACAAAAGCCCAGGCCTAGGGTGGCATAAATTTAGGGGCAGTAGGGTCTCTGGATGCCCTAAAAAGAAATCTGGCACTATTATTGACACCATGTGTGCTGAGGATTGTGGGGTTTGGAGGACACAGGCTGAAGGCAGGCTGAGGACAGTCAACTACTGTTCCAAACCATATTATTACATTAAAAATCATGAAAAGGCTGCATATTTATGAATTGATGTATACTGCAAAGTTGTTTGAAACTATATTTACTTTTCAAAACAGCTTAAGTTGTGTTTGGGTGGCATTCCCATTTAAAGCTACTTTTGCTGTGGTATGGTTGAAACAGTTCTAAGCAAGTTTTAAACTGGGTTTTCACTTTTCATTTTTTATGTTTTTTTTTATTCATTTGTCTTTATATTTGGCCCCTTTCTATGTCTTTCTGTTTTTTTTGTAGTTCTCCATTTACACACCAAAGCCATCTAGTACAGGTGTGAGATCTATTTCCCAAAAAGGGGAAACTCATCTCTAAGGGTGTGATTCATCAACGGTCAAATTAAAATTTTTGCTGCGATTAGAATCTTTTTTGTCCTAAAATTCATGAATTTGAATTATGGCTTCAAAAACTTAAATGCTTGATATTTATAAAGCCTAAAAAATCCTGAAACGATTGAATGTAAAACTTTGGCATCTAAAACCTTGAGAGCTTGGGAGCCACTGCTCTAAGACAGCATTGTGTCTGCTGTTTTAGAGCAGTGGCACACGGGGAGTTTAGTCACCCACGATAAATCTTCACTACAGCGGGCAACTAATCTCCCCAACATGCCATCCCACCGGCAATAATGTAAATCGCAGGTGGCATGGTATATACGCATTGCTTCAGTCATTTCATTCTTGCTGGTGGCATGGCATGTCGGGGAGGCTAAACCCCCCATGTGCCACTGCCCTTAGGTGGCAGCAGACCCAGATGCTCACCTATGCTCGATGGTAGCTAAGGTAGCATAAATCCAGGTTGGTAGCAAAGCCAATCTGTTTGTTTTCCTTAAGGCTACTAAAATACATTATTTAAATATGTATTAATAGCCAGGCATGCAGCTCCACATTACAAAAACAACCCTCCCATACCTTTATTAGCGGGTAGGGTTTAATACATCTGGGGATACAAGGGGTTATTTACATAGGAACACTAAGGGGTTGAAAATGCAGGCCCTTAAGGCAGAGGCACATGCAGCATTTTCTGGAGACTGATCTGCTCCTGGCTGCCCTATCTTGTGTGCTTATTGGCAGGCTCGGCATTGTCCCATAAGTGTTACGGGACCAATTTCAGTCCAAAGTTGCATAGTTTATTATTTCCATGTCTACATGAAGATATTTCTGTCAGTGAAAAGACAAGATGGGACCGATTGGCCATTTCTCCTCTGTCGTATCTATGCAAGTGGAGAAGATGCAGTTTGTCACTGGCCTTAGTACTTATTCAAATAGCACTTATCTCCAGGGTCTGGCTGCAGCATTGGCAGGCACAAGGTAGCTCATAGAATGGGCCATAGGATAGGCAAGCGCCTGGACTTAGTTAGGGGGTGGGACATTTAAGTGCAGTACCTGCCCACCCCTTATGTATACAGTGATGTTGAATGCAGCACTATGTTCATGGGGCAAATTCGGGTTTCTGCGCTGCAGCAATTTTGGTACATGCAGAGCAGGTTGCAAAGTGCAAAAAACATAGTGGAGGAGATGCCAAAAAACTAAATATGTTTATTTTTATAATGTATGAGAGCTTTAAAAAATGTCTGCTTACATGTGTATTGGTCCTGTTTAAGGAGAGCTTATTATTGGCATATATGAAATGAGTATATTGCAATTCAAATATTCGCATAAGTGGCAGTCCAGCAGAATATTTCTCCTAGGAAAAACAACATCTTGAAATCAAGTAAACAACTTAAGCAAGACATGTCTATCAATAAAACAAGCCATCCTTAAATTCCCCCCGTGTGATAAAGCATTGCGTGTGAGGTGCTCACAGGATGAAGACATTAAATAACCAAACCTACTTTTGTGGCTGACCAAAGCATTAGAAAAATGGCTGAGCAGACAGGAAAGGACCCAAAAAGGCCAACCTCTTGCTCACTCTGACAAAAAAAGGAAGCATACAACCAGACTGGAAGGTAATTGTATGAATTGTTCACCACCGAAATGTTAACATCAACTGCATATGAGCCATTTAGAATGCCAGAGACTGGATGCCTTTTGTGTGCCTGATATTAACACGGAGCAACTAGTCAAATAAATTTCATCATGGAAATGTTTCCATAGTTTTATAGCAGATTTGCTCATTACTATTTACATGACTTTGATAGAAAATACAACAAATAATGGAACATACAAAGGCAGTAAATATGCTGATAATGTCGCATGATATGAACATATTCTTGGAGAGCTCTCCATGCAAGCAATTCAGTTCCATGCACTAGTGTGGCAGATTGCAAAACATACCACTTCCACTTTATCATTGGCAAAAGTCCATATCACTGAGATTTTTGGAGCTGTAATTTTTTAAATGACTGTTGTATTTTTGCACTTGTGGTAAAATATATCTCTGATATATTTATGATAAAGATGCTATTTAAACATTATTATGATATTGCAAGTACAACATACTATATATATTGGGAGGATGGTGTTATTCTTCCCCTTTACAGAGCGCTGGTAAGACCCCATCTAGAATATGCTGTTCAGTTTTGGTCTCCAGTGCTCAAATGGGACATGATTGAGTTAGAGAGGGTCCAGAGAAGGGCAACTAAGCTGGTAAAGGGTATGGAATGTCCCAGTTATGAAGAAAGACTGGGCAAGTTGGGTTTATTTACACAGGAGAAGAGGCGCTTAAGTATATATAAATATATAAGGGGATTATATAATAACCTCCCTAATGCTTTATTTACCAGTAGGTCCTTCCAACTGCCACAAGGGCACCCACTCTGTTTAGAAGAAGGGAGGTTTCGTTTAAATATTCGGAAAGGATTTTTTACCATCAGAGCTGTGAAGTTGTGGAATTCCCTCCCTGAACCAGTCCTACTGGCTGATACATTATATAGCTTTAAAGGAGAAGGAAAGGCTAGTAAAGAGTTAATCTCAAGCTGCAGGCATACCTTCAGTTGTCTCAATAGTGCCCTTAAGTCTCCCCATATTTCACCTGTTCAGATGATTAGAAGCCAAACAGGAAGAAAAACCACTGAGCTGTTTAAAGAAAGTTAATGCCTCGCTCCTGCACAGACACCCAGACCAAGTGAACATGCTTAGTTATTTAGACTATGAGTCAGCTTCCTGCTGATTGGCTCAGATCCACATTCCTAAGGGGGGGAGTGAGTTCTTAGCATTCTTGAGGGTGGGGGGGCGCAGGAAAGAGCAGAGAACAGAAAGCTGCGTGTCTCTGGCACAGGAATTACAGACACAAGAAATCTTTTCACAGAGAAGTCAGTGCAGCATTTCTGTGAGTGCTTATGGCTGTATTTACATAGACCTTTCTGATAAAGGCTACTTTTTATCTTTCTTTCTCCTTTAAGAAGAGGGAGGATGGCTTTTTAGCAAGTGATGGAATACAGGGTTATGGGAGATAGCTCTTAGTACACGTTGATCCAGGGACTGGTCCGATTGCCATCTTGGAGTCAGGAAGGAATTTTTTCCCCTCTGCGGCAAATTAGAGAGTTTTCGGATAGGGTTTTTTTTTGCCTTTCTCTGGATCAACTAGCAGTTAGGCAGGTTATATATAGTCATTATGTTTAAATGTGATGGACATACATCTTTTTTCAACCCAACTTACTATGTTACTATATCTTTTTACAGATGTTATACAAAAAGATCCAGGCAGATTTAAAAAGCTTAGGTTGTGTTGAAAAAACACTGTATAGGTAAACCTAAAATTGCCACCATGATTTACCTCCTCAGTGAAAGAATCCAAAATGTTATAGTATTGCTTAGCTGCTTAGCAGCAAGGCTGGAACTAGGGATAGGCAGCAGAGTCATGTGTCGTGGGCGCAAAGGTGGGGGGGCACTAGGCCCTTAACTCCTCTGCGCCTGCCCCAACCAAGCTCTTGTCCCCCCACCTCCCACAGATCTTTTTGCCTTCCCTACGTTTGTCGTCAGTGGGTGCTTGTTGTAAGAGTTTGTGGGGTGTGGGCTGGGGATGAGGTGGACAGCTGGGTTACCTAGGGCCTAGGGTTTGTAAGTATGTTTATAGAACATCAGCTGGCAGCGAAAGGGTTAAAACAGACTCCGTTCAACCTGGTTGAACAGGGTTGACCAGAACATGAGCTCCAACCATCATACTGAAATTTGCATCAGATATCTTTTCTGTGATAATCTTCCTGTCACCTGTCAATGGGTATGATTTGGCTCTGTCCATGTGAAGAATAAACATTTTGTTGGGGCCTTTTCTATGTGGGGCTCCATGTAACTTTCTAAAAACTGTGGTTTTTTTAGTTGTTTGGTGATGCTGGAGGCTAAGGATGCTGGGTGCTATAAATGCAAATGTCTAAGGAAAGATGCAAAGATCTAAGTTGGTTTGATTGTGTATTCCTCTCTATTCTCCACCTCCCTCACAATATATTAGTAAAAAGAGCAAGGATTTTTCTTTTACTTAAACATAGAGCTAAGAAGGTTCTTCTTCTCCGACTTATCAACTCTGATCTGATCTAGAATATGGCTGCAATATTCTCACCCCACCCACTGATATTCCTTTGCACCTCTTAAGGTGGCCATACACCAGCAGATCCGCTCGCTTGGCGATGTCGCCAAGCGAGCGAATCTTCCCCCGATATCCCCACCTACGGGTGGGCGATATCGGGGAGCATTTAGGTTAAAAAAAAAATAATCCGATCGTTTGACCCTGGGGCCAAACGATCGGATTATGTGGGCGGCAATGGGGCAGTCAGATCGGGGACCACATCAACGAGCCAATGCGGTCCCCGATCCGACCGGATTTTCTAACCTGGCCGATCGAGATCTGGCCAATTTCAGGCCAGATATCGGTCGGCCAGGCCGCTCTGCCCTGCCCATACACGGGCAAGGTCCAAGGGACCGATATCGGCAGCTATAGTCGGCCCGTGTATGGCCACCTTTACTGATGCTTGCACAAAGCTGATACTATCATTGTGCAACCAAAAGAAACTTAAAATGTAGCATTGGGCCATTAAGGTGGAAATGGTATAAAGGCAACGAGAGACTTAAGTAACGAGATTTGAGTTTATCATCAATCTTTGGCTTAAAGGTGATTTTGAAATCCATAGCAAGTCATTCATTGGCCAAACGAGGAAGTATACAGTGTGAACCGGTAACAGGTAAACAGGTGGAAGGGAGATATATTTCCCCTAGGTTCATCTCCTACTCCCTCATGTATAGCGGTGCTGAGTGGGTTCATTCCCCAAGGGAGTCACACCTGGGGAATAATTAGCAGGCTAGATATGCCTGCAGTCAGAGAGAGTGAGGGGCTGGAGCTGAGACTGTGAACTGAACTTGCTGTGTGAGGGTCTGTGCCTGCCTGAAGCAGCTTGGAGCATTGTCTCCCAAAGAGAAGGACTCTCAAGGTACTGTGACTCTGGGGAGTTGTGTTTTGTTTTAGCCGGCAATCCCAGTAGGGGACCGGTAATAGAGAGGGAAGCACCCTGTGTATTAGTTAGAGCCCAAGTGTGGCAAGGGTTTTGTTTACTTTTGTTTTGCTTATGCTTCTGCTGGATACCAGAGTCAGTCATTGTACACAATAAAATGGACTGTATTCACCTAAAGGACTGTCTGTATGTCTGATCTCGCTTACAACAGATAAAATCATAAGTGGCTCAGTAAAGAGTAAGAGTTATGGAGAAGTATGCAGGACTAGTGGCGCATCTCAAGCACTCTGACTGAGGCAAGGGGGAGGGGAATTCATTAGTATAGAGGGCACAATTGCATCGCTGGTAATATGTCATTCCTAGTTAAGTGCCACCTGAGGCACGTTTTTCAACTTGTCACGGCAGAATAAATACAATGTGGCACTAAAGTGACATAAAATACATTATTTCAAGAGAAATTACAAGGTGCTAGAGAAACTCTTGTTCCTACGGACTATTGGAATCTTATCCTATTTCACATAGAGAAAAAGAAAAAACTTAAACACAAGCACAGTGCTTGGTTCTCAAATTATAATTTATTGACTTTATATTTTAATTATTTTATTAATCACACCCCTTTAAAAAAATGTGGCTGGCAAGCCTTCCACAACGTAAAAAATACTTTTACTAAAACTTAAAAAAAAAAAAAAATACACTGCCTACATTTAATTCTGCATCATAAATTTACGCTTAAAGGAGAAGGAAAGGTAAAAACTAAGTAAGCTTTATCAGAAAGGTCTATGTAAATACAGCCATAAGAACTCACAAAAGAAACACAGGATTTCTAGTCTTTTTTGCGTTCTTCAGTATCAGACTTCCTCTCTCAGAAAAATCCTTCATTCCCAGCGCTGGAGTCTGTGCAGCTCTCTCCTCTCTCCCTTCTCCTGCTCCCCCTCCCATAAGAACTCAGAAGAATTCACTCCCCCTCACATCAGAATGTGTGATCTGTGCTACCAGCTTCTTGCGCTGCAGCACGGAAGCTAAGGGAGATCAAGCTAAAATGGCAGCTGCTATCTTAAACAAACAGAGGGAGATTCTAGGGATCTTTACTCAGGTATGGTAAAGCTTTCTGCAGAAAAAATATAGTGATCTAGGTGGCATTAAGGCACTGAATGTAATTTCTAATTGTGGGTAGGGAATATGACACCTGGATTTGTGGGAAATAGAATTGCTCCGTTGTTGAAATCTCTAGTAATCGTTTGTTAGACTAGCGACTTGTCACTCGAAATCACTTTTTAAAAGTCGCAGCGACTAATCTCCCCGTGGGACATTAGCCTAATGTGGCAAATCTATTGGCAGTAAAACGCCACAATTACTTTCCTTCTACTTTAAATCAATCACAATTAACACAATCCTTTGGGTGAGTATCTGTGAGCTCTGTGAGCAGTTAGTTCTGTGGAACTTAGTTATGTAAATTGCACAAAAAAATTATTTTAATTGCCAAGGATACTTTCAGTAATGCCAACAATGTCTTCAGGGCACTTATGGTTAACAGTTGTGAGTCTGTAGTAAAAAACCTTTTCAGCTTCCGCTCGTGTATCTTCAGAGTAAATTTTGGGGACCCTGCCCTTTGCTACAGGTATAACTTTTACACACTTTAAAAACCGCTGTATGAAGATCACTTGCCTGTTGTCTCCCACATGTCCACCATAACGAAAAGATCTCACTCGCATTCAGTTTCTCCAAACACCACTCTGCGCTGCTGCTTCCAGCTCAGGATTCCCTGTTGCTCTCACTCTCGCAGCAGTAACCACCAGGTAGCAGACTTTTTCTGTTCCATTTGCTTATAAAGATGGCTGTGCATTCCAACCTCTTTTGTTTGCATGCCAACAAACTGTTTTGTTCTACAGTGACACTAATAACCAAGCCCGGATTTGTGGCAAGACTACAAAGGCCCGGGCCTAGGGGGCACAAATTTAATGGTGGCATGCCGCCCAGCCGAAACAGAATTTTGCTCCCAGTCCCATACAGAGCAATGGGGGTCGGACACACAGAAACTTTAGCACATCCAACCCCCACTGCTCCGTATGTGAGTTGTTGGGGCGCATACGCGCGGGGGGAGGAGGTGGACGGGCGCTGAAAGGAGCGGCCTCGGGGCGCCCGACCTTCAAATCCGGCCCTGCTAATAACTCCCACTCAAAGGTGCTGATTTATCAAAATTCGGATTTTTGTGGTTTTAGAGTGTTTTGAAACTGCGACTAAACTCATTTCCACAAAAACCACAGATGTCTAGTAATTTTTTAAAATATCCCAATTGAAAAAGGCATGAATGAAAATGTAGGAATAAAAAATGTTAAAACCACAACTTTTTCGTATTATCGCACAAATGAAAGAGTTAAAAAGCCCAATGAAAGATCTTCCAGTTGTAAACAGGACACCTGCCATTGAATTCTACATCTCAACAGCTTTTAGGTGGTATAATTTTTTATTTTGGATTTGTTGCAGTTTTGTCACATAATAAATAGCGCTCAATGTATATATTTCACTTGAACCCTTTAATCACCACTCTTAAAGACTCTGAATTTTAGAAAGGAATTCACTCAGTGGCCTTGTTTAATCCAAATAGTACTATATGATAAAAAAAAAATATATATATTTTTCTTTTGTTAAACTGTTATTCAGTTATAAGGTTATAAGTGGGTTATAAATTACACAATCCTGTGATAACAGTATCCCTGTCACTACATTGCTTAACAAACAAAATACAATGCAGCAATCTGCTGTAGCCTGATTCGACCCCCTGTTCTTGTGAGCTGTGGTTGTCTAAGTGAAACTAAAGTCACATTGTCACAGCAGCTGCTGTATGTATGACCTGATAGAATTCCCCTGAATGTTTAGCTAAGGGACTGGCTGTAAACAAGTAACATAGTAGTAACATAATTTAGGCTGAAAAAAGACACACGTGCATCAAGTTCAGCCTTTTCGTTAAAATAAATACTGTCTCACTGCTAGCTGATACAGATGAAGAAAGTTGGTGATATGATTATTACTACATGTGAAGGCAATTTTGAGTGTGTTATGCTATTTAATTATGGATATAGAGTATGGGTGGTTCAATATGGATTGTATTCCAATATGCTAAATTTGAATCTCATCTATTTCCGGGGCTGTCCTCAGAAACTCACTTAGCCCTCTCTGGTTCTCTGTAGATGTGGTCCCTTTTTGCTTATGAAACTAAATATTGCTTTTCATGACATGAGGCATGTTTACAGTTTGTATGTATTCTTTTTGGGATCAAGATTATATTCAAGTAAGCAATCAGGCTACTGCAGATGCCCTCTGTGCTCATTGATAAGGGTCATTAATAAAAGCAAAAGTAAATATGTCCAAATGAGAATCAGCTTTGTGTTTTAATACCTCTAAGGATGAAGACACGGAGCTACTAGTAGCAACTACTTATTGTGGCTACTAAAATAGACAAAGCTGATCATTTACTGATAATTGTCTCTATGTGTGTTTAGCAGAGGCAATTCTCAGTATTGTGTTAAAGGAACAGTAACGCCAAAAAAATGAAAGTGTATAAAAGTAATAAGAATAAAATATACTGCTGCCCTGCACTGGTACAACTGGTGTGTTTGCCTCAGAAATTTATATAAACAAAGCTGCTGTTTAGCCAGGGGGGGCAGCCATTCAAAGGAGAAAAGGCACAGGCACATAGGAGATAACAGATAAACACTATTGTATTCTAGAGAGGTCATCTGTTATCTGCTATGTAACCTGTGCCTTTTCTCCTTTTTTCCAACTTTAATGGCTGCCCCCATGGCTACACAGCAGATTATTTATATAAACTATAGTAGTATTACTGTAGAAAACACACAACTTTTACCAATGCAGGGCAAGAGTACATTATATTTTAATTACTTTAAAAAAACTTTCATTTTTTGGTGTTACTATTCCTTTAAAGGAAATGTAACACTATGCGACTATCGATTGATCGCGCCTAGCCTGACTCCTTCCTATACAGAAAGAAGGCTAGGCTCGATCAATCGATCGTCACATAGTGGTTTCTGCTCCTGCCTTTGCTGTATCGCCGTACTTCAATTGACAGGAAGCCAAGTTTTAGCAGGTATTTTCTATTAAAGCATTTAAAATACTAAGTGGTTTGCAGGATAGGGCAGTTATTGGTGCAGGGTAGAATAGCTTTTTTACTTTTTTTTTAATTTTAGTGTAACTTTTCCTTAAGTAGCTGTGACAAATACAGTGGTGTGAAAAACTATTTGCCCCCTTCCTGATTTCTTATTCTTTTGCATGTTTGTCACACTGAAATGTTTCTGCTCATCAAAAACCGTTAACTGTTAGTCAAAGATAACATAATTGAACACAAAATGCCGTTTTTAAATGAAGGTTTACGTTATTAAGGGAGAAAAAAACCTCCAAATCTACATGTCCCTGTGTGAAAAAGTGATTTCCCCCCTTGTTAAAAAATAACTTAACTGTGGTTTATCAATTCAATGTTCAATTTCTGTAGTCACCCCCAGGCCTGATTACTGCCACACCTGTTTCAATCAAGAAATCACTTAAATAGGAGCTACCTGACACAGAGAAGTAGACCAAAAGCACCTCAAAAGCTAGACATCATGCCAAGATCCAAAGAAATTCAGGAACAAATGAGAACAAAAGTAATTGAGATCTATCAGTCTGGTAAAGGTTATAAAGCCATTTCTAAAGCTTTGGGACTCCAGCGAACCACAGTGAGAGCCATTATCCACAAATGGCAAAAACATGGAACAGTGGTGAACCTTCCCAGGAGTGGCCGGCCGACCAAAATTACCCCAAGAGCGCAGAGACAACTCATCCGAGAGGCCACAAAAGGCCCCTAGGACAACATCTAAAGAACTGCAGGCCTCACTTGCCTCAATTAAGGTCAGTGTTCACGACTCCACCATAAGAAAGAGACTGGGCAAAAACGGCCTGCATGGCAGATTTCCAAGGCGCAAACCACTTTTAAGCAAAAAGAACATTATGGCTCGTCTCAATTTTGCTAAAAAACATCTCAATGATTGCCAAGACTTTTGGGAAAATACCTTGTAGACCGACGAGACAAAAGTTGAACTTTTTGGAAGGTGCGTGTCCCGTTACATCTGGCGTAAAAGTAACACAGCATTTCAGAAAAAGAACATCATACCAACAGTAAAATATGGTGGTGGTAGTGTGATGGTCTGGGGTTGTTTTGCTGCTTCAGGACCTGGAAGGCTTGCTGTGATAGATGGAACCATGAATTCTACTGTCTACCAAAAAATCCTGAAGGAGAATGTCCGGCCATCTGTTTGTCAACTCAAGCTGAAGCGATCTTGGGTGCTGCAGCAGGACAATGACCCAAAACACACCAGCAAATCCACCTCTGAATGGCTGAAGAAAAACAAAATGAAGACTTTGGAGTGGCCTAGTCAAAGTCCTGACCTGAATCCTATTGAGATGTTGTGGCATGACCTTTAAAAAGGCGGTTCATGCTAGAAAACCCTCAAATAAAGCTGAATTACAACAATTCTGCAAAGATGAGTGGGCCAAACTTCCTCCAGAGCGCTGTAAAAGACTCGTTGCAAGTTATCGCAAACGCTTGATTGCAGTTATTGCTGCTAAGGGTGGCCCAACCAGTTATTAGGTTCAGGGGGCAATTACTTTTTCACACAGGGCCATGTAGGTTTGGATTTTTTTTCTCCCTAAATAATAAAAACCCTCATTTAAAAACTGCATTTTGTGTTTACTTGTGTTATCTTTGACTAATAGTTAAATGTGTTTGATGATCAGAAACATTTTGTGTGACAAACATGCAAAAGAATAAGAAATCAGGAAGGGGGCAAATAGTTTTTCACACCACTGTAGTTGCTACTAAGTAGCTCCGTGTGTCTTTACCCTAAACATAACTATGTGAGATGCACAGCCCTTAAAAGTTCTACTTTACCCTGTTTATATTATATTTGTCTAATGGAAATGTTAAGGGTTTAATGTATAATACTTTTTCTATTGTTGTTTTGCAGTACAGGTATGGGATCCCTTATCCAGAAACCTGTTATCTAGAAAGTTCTGAATTACAGAAAGGCCATCTCCTGTACAATCCATTATAAGCTAATAATTCTAATTTTTAAAAATGATTTCCTTTTTTCCTGTAATAATAAAACAGTACCTTGTACTTGATCCCAACTAAGATATAGTTAATCCTTATTGGGGGCAGAACAAGCCTATTGGGTTTATTCAATATTTAAATGATTTTTAGCAGACTTAAGTTATGGAGATCCAAATTACCGAAAAATCCCTTATGCCGAAAACCCCAGGTCCCAAGCATTCTGGATAACAGGTCCCATACCTGTACTTCTGTTAAGGTTTATTGAGCAAATTAGCAGTAGGCATGGCCTTGCAAAAAAAGTAGTCTACTGGCATTTGTGGCACAGTTGGTTATAACGTTGCACCTCCGCAATAAAGATTTTTAAAGGGCTTGCCCCGTTATGCAGCCCTGAGTGCCAGTGCTTTTTAGTTGCTACAGTTGGTTATAGTGGCCAGTATTTAAAAAGTCATAATATTAACCACCCAAGTTTTTCCATAACCTATATAAGGAAATACCTTAAAACTGTGTTATTGTTGTTATTTACCCATACTAAGGTCAATTAAGCAGCAAATGTGTATGGTCTAGTGATCATTTAATTAGTGACAAACAAAACTCAAATATAATTAATGGCTCCTTCTACATGTAGGATAAAAAACACTAATATTCAAAGTGCTACTGCAAAGAAAGATAATGGGTATCAATAATATTTCAAGGTACAAAAATGCCTTTCTACAAAATGACTAGTTTTTGTGAATTGTCCTTTTACATCTATATTGATCTGTCTCTCTGTGCTTTTACTGTCTGCCCATCTTACCTGAAAAACTATGATTTGGGTATTTCAGTCTATAAACAGATATTGTGAAAAGGTAAATAATGTAGAAGAAATTATAATTATAAAGTCATAAAAACTGTTGAAATGAGATTTCTGTTTTTATTTAGAAACTTCCCAGGTGAATGATGTCAAGAAAATTATGGAATATGTAAAGTGGGGTGTGTTTAACATTTTTAAAACTGCTAATAATCACCTTGATTTGACAGAAGAACCAGTAGAACAGGTGGTAGTATGCAGAATTTAGTATCTAGGTCAAGACACAAGAGCCAAGCCATTTAATGATTTGACAGTAAATTCTTAAAGGTGCTGACTTTATTTTCTTATGTTAGCCCTGTTTATTTGTCTATTGGGCATGAACATAATCTATTATCATATTCTGTCATTGGTCTGGCATTTCTGATATCAATCTTTATATAGCCTTTCTGACAAGCATTAGTCACAATCCTACCATAATTGCTTATTTTATTGATTATTTTATTTTTATTTTACATTATATTCTTTTTATTGAACCTGCTGTCACTTGGGACACAGAACAGAGGGAGCCTGTAATGTCAGACAACAGACCACTGAAAGACCTGTTGGGGTGGTCCCTGCATTAAAATACCTTAGCGGAATATCATATGCAAAATTTTTTTCTTGACATTTACGCAATGCTACATTATCATAAAGGCTACTTGTAATAGTCATTCGGTATTTCCTCTTTTAATTAATTATATATATCCAGCATTGCTTAGTACTGACAATATTATATAGCTACCGAGGAACAGCTGGTGCAGATCAGAATACATACAGAGGAACAGGCAATATAACAGGTTGAGTCTGCCATCCTGTGTATTCAGAGGTCTTTATTTTAGAGAGGCTTACTAAAATGTTATAGGATATTTCACCTTAATTAACTTTTGAAATGATACATATATTGATATTCTGAAACCATTTGCAATCAGTCTTCATATTTTATTTTTTGTGGTTCTCAGTTCTCAGTTATTTAGCTTCTCGTTCAGCAGATCTCCAATTTGGCATTTCAGCAGAAAGTAGTTTGAATGAGAAGCTGGAATATGAATAGGTGAGAGAGTGAATAGGAATATAAGCAATAAAGAGTAACAGTAACAATACAAATGGAGATCAGTGACCTCCAATTAAAAGCTGGATAGAGGCAAAAGAGAAAAGCAAAAAATGAATAAACTGTAAAAAAGAAATACTGAATACCAATTGCAAAGTTGCTAGGAATAGGACATTTTATAAATACAGGTATGGGATCCCTTATCCGGAAACCCATTATCCAGAAAGCTCCGAATTACAGAAAGCCCATCTCCCATAGACTCCATTTTAATCAAATAATACAGAATTTTAAAACTGATTTCCTTTTTTCTGTAGTAATAAAACAGTACCTTGTAATTGATGCCAACTAAGATATAATGAATCCTTATGTTTTATTGATTTTTTAGTATACTTAAGGTATGGAGATCCAAATTACGGAAAGACCTCTTATCCGGAATACCCTTGGTCCCAAGCACTCTGGATAAATAACTGATTACATAATTTGTTATAAATAATGCAGTTTTTCTTTTTTGTCCCCTTCCAGTACAGATTATGGCTGCGCCAGGAATATGGGAGAAATCCCTTTAATGACCAGGACAAGGTACAACAGTTAATAGCAAAGCAAGAGGAAAAGGAGCAGTTGAGGCAGGTACAGAACCAATGGATTAACCGCTCTGAAACAGACTATCCACTCCCATACAAAGCCTATGGATCCAGCAGCAGATGGACCAATATATAGACAGCTCTGCAAGACTGTTTCTTTGCACTACAAGATAACCACTGAACCACATTTGGGATTAGCCCCTTAGCTGCTAATAAAGAGTGTAATTTGTAATATTTGTTTAATTGCTGAATTGAAGTCTATGTCAGCATTATATGTCTCCTCTGCACTGTTCTGGTTGAAAAACTCCCTTGTACCAAAGGGGAAAAGGATTATTTAGCCTGAGGTGCTCTAGTGTATCCATATACATTATGCACTAATCTTCTTTTGCACATTAATGGAATAAAAGGCTGTGTACTGAAATGCCATGATAAAGATAATAAAATGGTTTTGAGCTCAAAGCTAATGTAACCTTTGATATTTCAGCTGTGTTATGCATGAATGATCCGAGGATTCCCCATACATTTTATATTGCTGGTTTTACTTATAACTAAATAAAATCAGTTATGAGATAAGGCAAGCTCCGGGCACTAAATATTAAGAATCTTAAAGTATTTAGGCTTCCAGAAAGTGGGTGGGCCTTCAATACTGATAGGATATAAATGCATGCTATATACAAATAGACTAAATATTTCTTTATAAAATGAATAGTTTCAGGCCTACAGATTCTAAAAATCGTTTTGAACCCTTTTATGTTGTGGCAATATTATAATGTTTAATAGTATACAGACACTGCAGAGAATTTGTTCACCTTACTGCAAGGACAGGTATGGTGCCCCTTTGGCTACTTCTCCCAGCACCTTTGCTATATAAGGTTGCAGTGTGGGTGCGTGCATATGTGTATCTTATGGAGATGATTTCATGGGTTTCCATAGTTATTGTTCCACCAAAAGAATAGTTTCACTTATTATCTTTTTCTTTTAAGAGCTATAGTTTTGGTTGCCAATCTTTATATTTACACACATATAAAATGCACAAACATATCAAAACGTAAAAGGTTTACTTTAGATTTAAATAGCCTGGATATATTTTTTAGAAACAACAACCATTGAAACCTTTTTGTCCCATAATCCATGCTAAGGTAAATATGTATTTTTGTCTAAATTACAAATCATTTAGAAACTCCAAAAAAGGGATGCGGGAGCAGAGCAGGTTTTCTTGTTCGCACTTTCGTTTTAGCTCAAAGAGAACATAAGCAGAGTACACGCTTCCAAAAAACCCTGGTGCAAAGGTGTTCTGCAATGAGCCAGAGTTTCGTTGTGGTCGCGGTATAGGGATATACAGGTAATGAAATTAACATGTGCAGATATTTATGGACTTAAACGAGACAGGAGAGGAAGCTGGCATAACTTGTTTTTAAGCCTGTGTGTTGTGCAGAAGCAGTTGCTCAGTAACTTCTATTTGCAAAACGAATTCCATATATTATGTGCCATTTAAAACTGAGTTCCTGTTTTATATTAGCTGTTCATTTGGCTTGAGATGGATTGCAATATATGTATATCTTTTGCCACAGT
The DNA here is from genome assembly GCF_000004195.4 of Xenopus tropicalis. Lineage (NCBI taxonomy): Eukaryota > Metazoa > Chordata > Amphibia > Anura > Pipidae > Xenopus > Xenopus tropicalis. Next base: position 64,733,272 of record NC_030680.2, on the reverse strand, counting down.
GTTCGAAGGCTGATTTGCAAGGCAAAGTGGTTGATTAATATAATGACAATTATTGACTCTTTGTACAGCTTCCCCTCAGCATTACACCTAATATTACTAGTTTGATTTTCAAACAAAAATAGCTTCTTGCTAAAGGGGACAGAAATACATTGTAACAAGACTCACATTCAAGAGATGGTTATACTTTCAGGATGTACAGTTGCCATATTTACAATGCACTGTGTGTCATGGTCTTATCACTGGCTAGACTTCCGTATAAAAGATTAAAAACAAATAAAAAACAAAAAAACCCCAGTTTTTACTCTACATTCAAAGGCTGAATAGCCATTGAGGGATTTAACACCTCACACAGGTGTTAGTAAACATGTTTTTCTCCCTTTAGATAAAAATGGACATACAGAAGCTGTCATTGCCTGGAGATTTGTGGAGGCTGTACATATACAGCACTGATAAACACAATACAAAGTCATTACCATGATGTTATTTATGGCAAATGGAAGCAGGACCATTCCTGCTTTTTATGTATATTCACTTTGATATACTATGTAGTTTGGTTTTGAGAATGATGCCATAGCCAAAGTTACTTGCAGCTGTATTATTTTCAAGTGATTATTGCTTGGGTATGATGAGTTTCTAAGGAATTGGTATTTGCCACAAAGCAGACTTTAAGGGGCAGATTTATCAAAATGTGATATTAGAGTTTACCACAGCAAAACTCACCCACTTTCGGTTCATTCCTATGGGAACTTTAGAAGCATATTTATCAAATGGTTACTTCTCACTTTAACCCACAGATAAATACATTTCTAAAAATCCGTTAGGAAATAATAGAATGTGGGTGAGTGTTTCTGTGGTAAACTCTAATCTCACATTTTGATAAATCTGCCCCTAAATGACTGCCTCAACAATTTCATTACTGTGATTGCTTTCATAAGACTGCATTGATAAAAAAAACTTAAAGGACCATGCTGATACTTCACAGGGAAGTCCCTGAAATGTGGAAGGTAAACCCTGATTTAAACTATTAACTAGAAACAAATTTATTAACAATAGCATTCAGAGTGTTTAAAAAAACAGAAAAGGCACATTCCTGTTCATGCATGGCGCTGCTAAAGGAAGCTGTGGTAAAAGTAGTGTAGTGTAAAACTAAACCAAAAGCCCACTAGGGCAATCTCTAAACAGAAGCCAAAAAAATATACATCACAAGACCAATTTCCTGCCCTCATATATGCTAGTTTACTATCAACACTTCTTAAGAAGAGGGATAAACGAGACATTTAACATAAATTTAGTGAAAAAATATATAAAATCAGGTCATTTGGTTCAAAACTGCTGCCCTACGTATTCTCCCCAAGGAGGCCCCCAACTACTTTTCATAACTATTTTCTGTAGAAGCTCAATGTCAACCAAAGACAAGAAAAATATGGGTATTGCATACCCATCAATAATCCAAGAAACAAATACAGGATTGTATTTAATCCCAGGGATGATTTTGAGAACTCCAAAAGTGCATTCAAGCATTCCAAAAGCACCGATGTATAGGCATGCATTGAATCCATAATTTTTGGATTAAGCCCAAAACCAATTCCTCCACTGAAATTTTTGCAGAAAACCGACTAAATATGAGCCTTAATTTGCTTATTAAAAATTTGAGAAAAATAAAAAAGTTGCTTAAATCATGAACAAAGAATTGTCACAATCTGTTGGCCAAAATCTGGTGTCCTTCTTCAGAAGGCTTCTGTATGCCCTTGTCCTATCTGCAAGTTTTGTCCAGGGCAGTACTTTATAACTGACAGGGTAGGTGTTTTGCAGCGTGGTGTTATCCCTTGCATCCATTTGTAGATGTACCACATTTTGTGTAAAAACGTGTTGTCCCAGAAATCAGCTATGCTTGCCCAGCAGGAGATTTACACTGATTTTAAATAGTACTTTTTTTTACTGCTCCGTATGGGAGTTTGAAAGTTTGCACATGCACGCTCGCAGGGGGGGGGGGTCGCACAGAATGGGGGCGGCCTCAGGGCACCCGAAGTTGAAATCTGGCGCAGGCCTACTACTTACAAGTGTCTGTTCCTTCTTTCTGTTGTAGCCCTCTACAACAGAAAGGTGTACATATCAAGCACACATGCAATATAAGTGACCAAAAATGTAGAAGGCCCCTGCTCCCTAGAAAAGGGTGCATGAGACACAAGGGGGCTGATTTACTTACCCACGAACGGGTCGAATGGAGTCCGATTGCGTTTTTTTCGTAATGATCGGTATTTTGCGATTTTTTCGTATGTTTTGCGATTTTTTCGGATTCTTTACGAATTTTTCGTTACCAATACGATTTTTGCGTAAAAACGCAAGTTTTCCTATACATTACGAAAGTTGCGTAAAAAGTTGCGCATTTTTCGTAGCGTTAAAACTTACGCGAAAAATGCGCAACTTTTCGCGTAAGTTTTAACGCTACGAAAAATGCGCAACTTTTTACGCAACTTTCGTAATGGATACGAAAAACTCGCGTTTTTACGCAAAAATCGTATTGGTAACGAAAAATTCGTACAGAATCCGAAAAAATCGCAAAACATACGAAAAAGTCGCAAAATGTTCGTTTTCAAGTCGGAACTTTTCCAATTCGGGTCGGATTCGTGGGTTAGTAAATCAGCCCCAAGGTGTGAGGCTGGACAAAATAAGAAGTCAGCAAACTGAAGGAGGTTGTAATAAATGAATACTGTCATGGGAAAACACATTTCCAAAACACATCAGTTAATAGAGCTTCTCCAGCAGAATCCTGCATTGAAATCCGTTTTTTAAAAACACAAAAAGATTTTTTTAGATTTAATTTTGAAATCTCACATGGAGCTAGCCATATTCTTCATTTCCCAAGGTGCCACAGCCATGTGACCTCTGCTCTGATAAACTTCAGTCACATTTTATTGCTGTGCTGCAAGTTGGAGTGATATCACCCCCTCCCAGCAGCCGATCAGCAGAACAATAGGAAGGGAGCAAGAAAGCAGCTCCCAATCAATATCAGAACAGCACTCAATAGTAAGAAATCCAAGTCTGGCTTGGGACTCCTCCAGTTATATGGGAGTAGAAGAAACAATAGGTTACCTGAAAGCAATTCTAATGTGTAGTGCTGGCTCCTTCTGAAAGCTCAGACTTAGGCACAATACACTGAGATGGCTGCCTACACACCAATATTACAACTTAAAAAAAAATAAATTAGTTTTCCATTTAGAATACATTTTACCATTTAGAATAAAATTTTAAATGGTAGAGTTAATTTTTGCCCATAATTACAGCGACAATGTGGCCACAAGGGGCAGCGGTGTCGATGCAGCTAATTCAAAATTAACAGTGAAAATGTAATCTGACATCACTTCTGGAGCTTGTTATGAAAATGACATGTGCAGTCGATTCTTTAGGTACAAATCTGCTGTGTCACACCGGGAATCTTAGAAGTGGCAGTATCCCCAGGGTTAGGTCCAGTGGCATAAAGGCCAGAATGAAATCTAATCTGGGAGGAAGGGGGAAGATTGGAGTTGCTAACTATAATACAGTTTTCTAGGCAGATGTCTTAGATAAGTTAATAAACTGCTTATCATTTCCAAAGGACAGCTGTCCTTTACAACTTAGCTTATGCTCCCATGCTCCTCCTATCAGCTGGCCTGCTTCCCACTAATTAGTCAAAGTTTGAAAGCATCATTTAGATAGTTAGATAGGAGAATAATAGCAAGGGGAAGTAAAAGAAGGTGAGTATGTATGTATCCTGTGACTAGGCAGAATTAGATATAGAATGCAATGAAAAAGAAATAAAGCATTAATAGGAAGTATTCTAGGGGTGCTGATAATATCTGTTTACCATTATTTGTCTAGCATAACCTGACTACAGACTGGCTTCTCTGAGATTGTGTGATTAGGAATATACACAGGGGTTTCTGCCTAGAGCTACATTAGTTCTAAAGGGCCTCACCAGGGTTAAAATGGCCAGTTGCAACAACATATTGGTCTGTTAAGGGCATGGGCACAACATACTTGAACCTACAGTCCAACTCTCAGCACCCTCTATTATCTGATGTTGGAATTTGTATGTCAACAACAACTGAAGAACCAGAGGTTGGGCAACTGTATTACTACTGTGCTACTGATACCATACCCTGGCATTGATATCTTGTCTCACTATATATGCTATCCCCACTCTTTCCACCTATTACTTGCTGCACTGTAGGATCTACCATACGATAGCCCAGGGCAGTCATCCATTTTTGGACCTTTTGGACCTCTGGTTCTCCATGTAGCTGCACTCAGGCCCATCAGTGCGGCTACACAGGGCTGTAGATAAAAGTGGATCTGCTTTTCTACTCCTGCCTACAAAATGCAGGTAGGCTGAATTTACAGTAACGGGGCGTATTCTCGGCAATCGTTTTTCGGCTTGCTGAGAATACGCCCAGTTACTGTAAATTCAGCCTACCTTGTGCCTGCACCCGAATGAATGAAATACGCTCGGGTGCAGGCACATGTAGCCGATATATGGCAAAAAACCTGAGACTTCATATTTTCGGCGTATATTGACTACATGTGCCTGCACCCAAGCATATTTCATTCATTGGGGTGCAGGCACAGGTAGGGGCATTTTTGAGCGTATGGAGCGTATTCTCGGCAAGCGTTTTTTGGCTTGCCAAAAATATGCTCCATACGCTATGTGTGGCATTAGCCACAAAATGTGAGAATAGAGGTCACCGTAGGAAAATTCACCTACTTTCTATTCATTCCTATGAAATTTTTAGAAGCATTTATTAAATTGTGAACTCTTTTACCCATTTATATATACTCTTCTAAGAATCCCATAGGAATGACTAGAAAGTGGATGCATTTTTCTGTGGTGAGCTCTAACCTTAAATTCTGATAGATTGGCCCCATAGGGGGGCATTTACTAACTCCTGACTTTTTCGGGGGGGGGGGGGGGTTGATGTGGAAAGAGTTGCAAACCTCTTTATGGGAAAAAATGTCATAGCTTTTTTGAGACAATTCCGAATCCAAAAACTCTCCACCTAAAACCAGTCAAGGTAATGATGAACTCAATGGTAGATGTCACTTTCCTTCCCTGGAAAATTTTTCCTTACTTACTTAATTTCTTAATGTTTGATGCTAGTTTTTGTGAAAAAGAAACAAAAAATTGTGCTTTTCTTGACTTTTTTGATAAATCTCTGACATTTGTGGAAACAAGTTTAGTTGTGGTTTCATAAAAAATAAAATGAGATAAATTAGACTTTTAGTTAATCTGCCCTCAATGTGACCTTGCTATAAGAACAACTTGGTTTGAGCTTAGGCCTAAGGGAGGTGCTAAATCTGCCTGTCTATCTTTTGTTCCACCTATGGTCCAGCCTGTAGAGAGGCACAAGTGTAAATTTACTCAATTAGCCAAAGTCCACTGCAAGACAAAAAATGACAGTGGCACATAGCTTTCTTTTGTCAGGCCACACAGAGACCTACAGGGTTTATTAACTGAATGCTAGGAAAATCACGCAAGCTCCCTTTTTCAGATGTACATGATGAAGGTTTCCTCCCCAAATGTTTGTGTGTTTTTTTATTTGCCCTGAGCTACTAAAATGTGTAGGGCCCTGTCTGGCCCACCAAGAGGATGTAGTGATGTAGGAGAAATCACACCTAACATTTTTCCATTTACAACCAGGTACTGAATCAGATGTTCAAGTAACTGCTATTCTCAGACAATATGCAACTGGTTTTAATTTTTTTATTTTTTGTAGTTCTTTAGCTTTTTGTTTAGCAGCTGTTTAGGTCAGTGACCCCCATGTAAAAGCTGGAAAGATGTAGACAATGAAAGCAAACTTTAAAAAATAAATAATGAAGACCAATTGCAAAGTTGCTAGGAATAGTACAGTCTATAACAGTGATCCCCAACCAATGGTTTGTGAGCAACATGTTGCTCTCTAACCCCTTGGATGCTGCTCCCAGGGTCCTCAAACTAGATTGCCATTTTTGAATTCCTGGCTTTGGGGTAAGTTTTGGTTGCATAAAATCCAGTGTAAAGCCAAACAGAGCCTTCTATAGGCTTCCAGTCCACATAGGGGCTACCAAATAGCTCTTATATGCACCCCCAGGAACTTTTTCCATGCCTGTGTTGCTCCCCAACACTTTTTCCATTTGAATGTGGCTCACGAGCATAAAAGGTTGGGGATCCCTGGTCTATAACATACTAAAAGTTATCTTAAAGTTGAACCACCCCTTTAAATGGACAGAAATGCCCAAGTATTGACACCATTCATTAAAGGACAAGGAAAGTCAAAATCTATTAAGCACACTATTAACTAGTACTACTATTGCTGTGTAAAAACACTATATTCCTGGCTTGCCTAATGAAAGATTTACAGAGATACACTAACTACAAACTACATACTTGTTTTAGTGAACGGCGCCGCCATCTTTAACAAGGGATGCCCACTCCCTTTCCCTCACCGTCTCTACTGCGCATGCTCACAACTCCGGCTCACACACCAAATCCCAGCCCCCCCCTCCGATCCCCACTCCGCTCGCCGCCCCAACACCCCCCATCCCTGTTCTGCTCTCCGCACCCCCCCGCACATGCCGGCTGCGTTTTGGTTTTATCATCTCACAACTCCCTAACTCCCCCCTGCTCCGCTCACCCACAACCCCCCAACCCGCACATGCACACAACTTCACAACCCAAGCTCACAACTCCGGCTCCCCCCCCCACCCGCTCCGCTCTGCGCTCACTGCACAACTGCTTCCACAAGTGACAGCCCCCACCCCTGCTCACCACTCCTGCTGGCTGCTGGTTTAACTCACAACTCTGGCTTCAACCCCCGATCCCTGCTCCGCTCTGCGCTCACCGCACAACTGTGCCTACAAGTGACAGCCCCCCCCTGCTCACCGCTCCTGCCGGCTGTGTATACTGCGTTGCCATGGCAACGGGATGCTAGAGGGAGCGCTCCTCATGTGTGCACATGTGCTGCTGAAGATCTGGTCGCAGTGTCTGTGCAGGAGTGAGGCATTTTGGGAACTTTCTTTACCCAGCTCAGCGTTTTTTCTTCCTGTTTGGCTTCTGATCTTCTGAACAGGTGAAATATGGGGAGACTTAAGGGCACTATTGAGACAACTGAAGGTATGCCTGCAGCTTGAGATTAACTCTTTACTAGCCTTTCCTTCTGCTTTAAGGATACTTGCGTTTAAACAAGTTCCTTGAACTTTTGCACATTTTTGCTATGTGCCATTGCGCCAAGTGCATCTATTGGCATTAGGGAACCCTAGAGCCACTGCCATCCTAAATGTGGAGGTTTCCTATAGCAGACTGTGTCAATAGGTGCAACACAAATTTTTGCCAAAGGAATCATGCTCTTACAAGATAGGTTGGACCATGGAGTCCTAATATTATTAACAAAAAAAAAAAAAAAGCATTCCAGTTTAGGTTCCCCCTTCTGGTGCAATTTAGATTGGCCCATTAGTTTAGGGACCTCTAATCTACATCAATCTCTAATCTACAACAAAAATTAACTGCGGCATTATTTCTACACCTATAATATTTTATGGGAGACCTTAATTTTTGGTTGTATTTTTGTATGTAGTCTGTATGTAATAATAATGAGCTCCTAACATACATGATTCCTCACTTGGGCCTTAACACCCAGGAGTCAGAACTAGGGTATGCAGAACATGCACCTGCCTAGGGCGCAAGCGTGGTGGGGTGCTGGGCAGGTACTTCTTCTGCCAACCCCTAGCCTGGACTCATTAACCCCCACCCATAGGCAGGTTTTCAATAAGGCTAGGGGAGGCTAAGCCTTCCCAAACCTGCTTGGCACCTAAAAAAACTGCTCTAGCCTGGAACCTTTAACATAGGGCAAATCGTCTTGCATTGCTGCAAGGTTCGTTCTGGGGAGCGCAGGGCTGGGGAGATATTACAAACTAAAAGCACTGCAAAAATGAAGACTGATAAGAAAGATCTGAATATTTGCTGCAGGTTCCATCCCACTCCCACAGGCACTATACTGTATATGTCCTAAAGGCTGAATCACTAGCTGAGATTAAATAATTTGTTTTCACCTGGCATTTATAATATCCCTATCACCCTTGCTCCAGTCCTACATTTTTTTAACCCTGAAAAAGCTAATTGTGATTTTATATATTTTGTGTTTCTGTTATTTTTTGCACTTTTTTTCTTTTGTCACTGTTTTGTTAATTTCTAGTTAGTTACAGTGGAGCCAGGCCTGGATTTGTGGTGAGGCCACAAAGCCCTGGGCCTAGGGTGCCACAAATTTAGGGGCGTCATCTTTGCTCACATATGGAGCATTGGGGACAGGATGCGCAGAAAACTTCAGCGCGTCCTGTCCCCAGGCCCTGGCCAGTATAGCATTGGGGGGCACTGTCTTTGGGGAGCACTGTGTATGGGGGGCCCTGGCCAGCATAGCGTTAGGGGGGAACTGTCTTTGGGGACACTGTGTATGGGCAATTGGGGGCACTGTCTTCGGGGGGCCAATTGGGGGCTATGTGTATGGGGGGCTGGGGCCAGGATAGGATTAGGGGGGCCCTAGTCAGCATAGCATTATGAGGGCACTGTGTATGGGGGGCCCTGATATATTTTTGTCTGTGTGTCCTTTGGACCGATGGGAGGGGCCATGTGGGAGGGGAGCCCAGAAAATTTTGTTGTGAGGGGTCCTGTGATTTCTGATGGCGGCCCTGACCCACTGCATATAATGTGCTGGTTTTGTAAATACAGACTGTATATAATGTGCCTGGGATGTCAGAACCCACTGCCTTTCTCTCAATAAAACTAAAACACATTTAAGCTAACTGATCACAAAAACAAATGCTTGGAGATCCCCTCACAGAAGTGCATGTATGAATACCTTTACATCCTAAGCATTTTAGGGTGAAAAGAGCACTTCCATCCGCACTTTTTCACAGTATCCCTGGGAGTTAGTGGGAACCGCAAGAGATATTTTGTACAGCAGCAGCGAATCCACTAAGTCTCACTTTAGCTTTAGGTCAGTCTATGTATGGCCCATCTCTAGCCTCCCCAAACAAAAAAGTCACCCTCCACCCAGGGTCGGACTGGGGGGTGAAGGGCTCACCGGGGCTCCCGCCGCTGCTTGGCGCATTAGGGGGAAGAGCGGGGTGGCTGGCTGGGTTGTCTAAGGGGCCCAGCCTGCTTGGGCTGCCTCTGATAAACATTAAATGCTTTTTGTTGTTTCTTGAAGCTGCTCCATGTTTGGCCCTTGTGAGGTATATAATGTAAGTCTGGCAAACTCCCCTTATGGCACCCTGTGTAACCACATAGGTTGAAAAATTATTCTCCACACCTCCAGACTTTGTATATAATATAAAATAAACAATTGCTTATTAGTTTATTATTAAGCCTTTTTACTGTACCTATTTTGTCACTTATTCGCACAATTCTGTTACATATATCTCTGTTATACCACGTGTATTGTCTATTTTCTAGAATACTTGGTTTTCAAATTTCCTTCGAACCACGTGTAAGAGGAGACCACCTGAGCCTTCCTGTAGAAGTGCAGGGTTTCGGGTAATTAGGGTCGGTTTCCTCACAGTGCCCGTGGGAGGCATGTAATATAGTCAGTCGGGTCAAATGGACTGCAGTTTCTCGGAAAAGACCGCAGTTAAAAGAAGGAGCCTGGTTTCGATACTTACTGCCTATTGGACGGCTGTCATGCCCTTCTCCCCTCTCTATTGGACGTGCGTTGTGTCTATCGGCCAGGGGGTGGGCTCATTCGTCTCTTAGTCAAAATGCTGTGAGTTGCTGCGTAACCAGGGCCACTGACGAAGTAGCAGTGAAGGAGTTTGGCACTCTGAACAAGGAACTAAGAGGCACTAACGCTATTAAAAAGGTACCGGTCTCATTCTCATTGTACCCACTAGTTGCGTGACTAGAGCAGGTAGAGCTGTGCTCTCAGCAGAACCTTGTGCTTCCTGCGAGCAAGGATTGCTCTCACTGAGCAGTCGGTCACGTAGAGCTGTGGCACAGGTGCCCATTGCTGTACCCGGACATGCAGCTGCAATTTCGGCTTCAACAGCTTTCAGGATTCATTTAGAGCTTTAGCTGCTCTGTGACAGCTGAGAAGTGACAGCTTGCGGGTCTCAGGGTAAAGGCTGTGGCATGCCATGCTGGGGGTAAACAGGAGAGGATACTTGTCCAGTCAGATATATAAAGACTAATATAGGGGGCGGGTTATTCTGTGTATTTGAGGATACTAAAGTTTATAGAATATTGGGAGATCATATGCTGCTTCTTGGTTCAGGATTTAATCAGAATTTATGAATTTGCCTGTGGTGGCAGCATTATAAAATACTTGTCCAATGAAAATCAATGAAACATGCCACCTGCCAGATAGAGGTGTCAGTGGCTCCTAATGAAATTAGCCTGATAATGGACTACATTGGAAGCCATACAGGTAGATATGTAGTTGCTACTTGTAGCTGGCCAGAAATTAGTTTATTGCTTTTATTTAGGGACTTGACAACATCATGGTCATATAGAAAACTGTACACAAATGTAACCTGCTTTAAGTGTAGGCATTTACTAAACTCTCCCAATCCTATAATATTCTTAGCTGATAAGAAATACAGATAGTAGGCATAGTGGAGTGCCAGGAGTTATCTCTATCCATCCCTCTCCAAACCAGTAATATAAATTAGCTGTTAAATATAATGATATTGCATGAACATATTTAGCATTCCTTTTTCAGTTTCACTAGCTCCTCTTCACAGGTAAGAAATCTTCTCTGTAAGGAAGGTGCACAGCAGCTTACAGAACTGTGTTGTCATATACAGTGACATATAAAATAGATGAAAGTCAAACATTTTAGAGCATTTCTTTTTTATGTCACTGTCCGTTGGGCTGGATTAGCTGGTGTAAGTGCCTGTGCTAGCTCACTAATCACAATAGATCAGTTCTGGGTTGTATAGAAAGTGGAACAAGGAAGGGTGTCTGGCAGCCTTTGAACTAGCTAAGAATAAAAACCTAAACATTGCTTCAGCACATTGCCAAATACCATTCATGTACTTGTAATGCTGTTTCTTCTAAGAGTGTAATCATTATTTTATTGTCAAATATTCAAATATGGTAAGAAGATGTTATTTTCTAGCTCATATGCTGCACACTGTACCACTGTGTAATTTAACTTGCAAATAAATGTGCATTGTGTACACACAGACTGGCATGCTTTCAAAGGGATGGTAAAAGTTTTAAAAGGGAACTTGTTAGATTGTGACACCTCACAGTCCTGATGGATTGGAGGTATGTCACTCTGTTAGCATATTTGTTGGGAGGTTGAATCACTGTAAGACTGATACTTTTGTTCTGTGATGTGTAATGTGTGTTATAGCCTCATGGTGTTTATGTGCTGCATGATGAGCAAGTTAATATTCAGTGGTGTAGTTTTGTAATGAAAATTAACAGTAGTTGGTCCAGCAAGAGCAATATTGCAGCATACAGTGAGTGTGATATCTAGCGTACCTTGGGCTGTCGGCTGAGTTTACTGTGGTACAAGATCTGTTGACTTTAACTCCCACATACCCACTTATGTCTGTATGCTACGTGAGTATTAAACAAGATTCAGGTTCTTTACATCTTTTTTTAGCTTCCCAAAGCCCTTAAGAATATGGCATGGAAATCAAGTCATTAATATGACTTTTGGGGGAAAAAGCTATGAGCTGAGGATTCTAGGTACAGTCTTATTTCAAAACACAGAATTTAGCAGTGCTCTAAGTGTTATATAGTGGTTTGTACTGTTGTAAAATGTTCACAATTCACAGTTTGACACAGACCTGCAGAACCACACACACAAATATCTTAACATTACCTTTTAACAGGTAACCTCCAACTGAGCTGAAGGGAAACATTCCTGATGTTTCTCCACCTAGTCTTGCAGAAAACTACTAGCATAATATAAATACAGAACCTTGAATGCAAACCCCTATGGATATTTAAATATGTATGCTGCCTTTCATATTTAAAAAATCTAAGCCATCAAGCTCAGAATTTTAGAAAAGAGTTGCAGCCTGGATTTCTGCGCATGGGAAAACCTACTCCTGGTATCTGAATTACCCCTAGTGTTCTCTCTTTCATCTGTAATTTATACGCTTAGATTATTTTAGATATTGATGTTTCTTATGCTGATAGCATTATAATATGCATTTGTGATGCACCAAATCCATAATACCAATATCTCAGAAAACATTTGACTGAATACCAATCTGAATCCAAAACAGATTCATCGAAAGATCTGTCTGAGACTTAAACCTGCAAAAATGCTGAGATTTGGTAGCATTCTGATCTGAATCCTGGCACATTCCTCAAATGCTGAAATATGGCTTTGTTGTAACACCTTGCCACTTACAAATAGTTAAAGGGGTTGTTCATGAACTTTTAGTATGATGTAGAGAGTGCTATTCTAAGACTGTTTGCAATTGGTCTTCATTTTTTCTTATTAGCAGTTTTCTTATTTGTCCAGTTTGGTATTTTAGATGGTATGTGGTTGCTAGGGTCCAGTTTAACCTAGCAACCAGGCAGTAGTTTGAAAGAGAGACTGGAATATGAATAGAGGAGGGCCTAAATAGAAAGATAGGTAATAAAAAGTAACAATGACAATAAAGTGGTAGCCTCAGCAAGCAATAATTTTTGGCTGTGGGGGTCAGTGAGCCCCATTTGAAAGCTGTAAAGAGTCAAAAGAGGAAGGCAAATAATTCAAAACCTATGAATAAAAATGAAGCCCAATTGAAAACTTTCCAAGAAAAGGTAATTCTATAACATAGTAAAAGTTAACCTGAAGGTTAATCACCCATTTAAATGGGAATATTACAGAATGCACAACATGCAACACTTTATGATCTGTGAAACTGTTATTTTTCCCAGGCATTAGGCACCTCTTGCAGCAATGACATAAGTTTATATTTCACATCAACCAAGTAACACTGAAAGATAACATCTTCCTTCCTCATCATTGGTGGCTTTGTTTTTCCTTTAGAAACCCATCAGTTATGACAACTAAAACCTTTTATACGTATAGTCTAAATTCAGGGAGTGAACACCTAATTTAGAATCTGTTCATTTACATTCTGTAATTCTTTTCACATCACTTGTATCATTTTTGTGAGCTGTTTTTTTCTAGTACAGGTATGAAACCTGTTATCCAGAATGCTCGGGACCTGGGGTTTTCCGGATAAGGGGTCTTTCTGTAATTTAGATCTCCATACCTTAAGTCTACTAAAAAAGCATATACATTTTAAATAAACCCAATAAGATTGTTTTGCCTTCAATAAGGATTAATTATATCTTGGTTGGGAATAAGTACAAGATACTGTTTTATTATTACAGAGAAAATGAAAATCATTATTAAAAATTAGAATTATTTGCTTATAACAGAGTCTATGGAAGATGGCCTTTACATAATTCAGAATTTTCTGGATAATGGGTTTCCAAATTAGGGGGCTGATTTACTAAGACACGAATTCGAATCCGAATTGGAAAAATTCCGATTGGAAAACGAACATTTTGCGACTTTTTCGTATTTTTTGCGATTTTTTCGGGGCCTTTACGACTTTTCAGAAATTATTGCGACTTTTTCGTTACAATACGATTTGCGCGAAAAAACGCGAGTTTTTCGTAGCCATTACGACTTGCGCGAAAAAACGCGAGTTTTTCGTAGCCATTCCGAAAGTTGCGCAAAATCTGGCGATTTTTCGTAGCGTTAAAACTTGCGCGAAAAGTCGCGCCTTTTTCGTAGCGTTAAAACTTAAAAGGCGCGACGTTTCGCGCAAGTTTTAACGCTACAAAAAAATTGCCAGATTTTGCACAACTTTCGGAATGGCTACGAAAAACATGCGTTTTTTCGCAAAAATCGTATTGGTAACGAAAAAGTCGCGATAATTTCCGAAAAAAACGCAAAATACCGATCATTACGAAAAAAACGCAATCGGACGCATTCGGCCCGTTCGTGGGTTAGTAAATGTGCCCCTAGGTGTCCTATACCTGTACAGGATATCTGTAGCTGAAACTAAAGAAAGTACCTTTGTGTTGTGAAAAGGAAAGTATTTCTCATTCATATATATGGTTTCCCTTCCTCTATATAGATAGTAAACTAGTATTATGTGCCCAAATCCAATGTTTATTGACAACTATTTTTGTGTGTGGTGAGGGTGCCTTATTGCTGATTCTTTTCCTGTAGAATTTAGTAGAGCAGTGCACTGTATTTATGACATGTAAGGTCTGTTAAGTATATTTCTGCACTGACAAACAAAATGGTGACTTCCAGTTATATTAAATACAGCAGATAAGCAAGGAAAACAGTGCACTTATACCCTACAGACAGGAAAATAAATATAAAAAGAGTCAGAATATAAACAGAATAGACTTTCTTCACATGCAATTAAAAGAGGAAGCAAAAAAAAATATTTTTCAAAAATCAGAATGCTGTTTAAAATGTACTATTTTATCATATTTTCATATATCATATTTTGGTATTGATTGTGAGTTATTAAGCAGAGCAATAATGCAATTGATGACACTTTCTAGAGGAATATATTTGTGTCGCTGGTGGAGGAAGACATCATTAATATTTATTACTTAGCATTCCCCTCTTTTCTTCTAGTCTAGCCCTGTCTATAAGTTCTAAAGGTGTTAGATTAAGAATGGGGCAGAAAGTCAGTATGCTTTACCAGTTACTCCTAGGCCTGGCAATGTCAACCACTGCTCTCAAGTTAAGGTTTCCATACACAGAGGGACTTAAGCTATGGACAGTTGGTCCACTGTGATGGAATGACATCTGAGGAATATTAAATGATGGCATCATTATTAATTGTTCAAGGTTTAGATTATCTGTAGACACACTGCACTATACACTACGCAAGATCCAGCCACGCAGTATGATCAGATAGCTTAACATTCATTTAAATGTTTCCACTTCAACTCAACCAAGAAAAAAGTTCTTGCCTGTGAATAAATGGGTGTTCTGAAGCACAAGCATCACAGAGGGAAGGCCTTTATTTCCAAAGTACCTTGGGTAAAAGTTAATGGATAGGTGAATTTACTTATTCGCCCCAGAGGTAACAGTATGTCATTCTGTATTTAATATTAGCAAAATATTTAATGGAATGATAGCAGGAGCTTGGGAAGGATATCATGACAAATGCAGTGTTTTTTTTACTTTAATACATGGCATGGCAATTTGTTTATTACACAGAAAATAATTTGTTGAAAAAGAAAGATATCATCAGTATAATTGCTCAAGAAATTCAGTAGTCTTCCAGTATGACTTTGTACCTCTTGACCTTCTTACAAACCTTGCAACTATACAGTATGGCTGTGTATATTTAATATATATTGTATTGCACTTGTTCTAGATGTGTGATAGAAACAGTGGCAGAAGACTTCGCCAGTGGCTGATAGAGCAAATCAATAGTGGATTTTATCCTGGACTTGTGTGGGAGGATGATGCAAAGTGCCTTTTCCGCATTCCATGGAAGCATGCTGGGAAACAGGATTACAACCAAGAAGTGGATGCATCTATTTTTAAAGTAATTTGATTTCTATGTAATAGGGATTAACAAATATTAATGTATTGATTATGTAACAATTAATCAAGTAATTAATACATTTATTTAACTTCTGTTACATACTGTTCTATACAGGAAGACTAAATCTTATATTGTCATATGCTTGTTCAGGGCTAAAATGAAAATAACATGCAGAGTCACTTCCCCTTTTCTGCACTTATAATTCCTGCATTTCAGTGTTTTGGTTTCTGTGATTTTTGCTAATGTGCTGTGGCTAATGTTTTAAAGGATATATATATATATATATATTTATATATATATATATATATATATTTATATATATATATATATATATATATATATTTATATTTATTTATATGTGTGTGCATGTGTTCATTCATGTGAGACTAATGAACATCAAAATGATTTCTAAGTTTCTGTGTGCTGGGTTTAAAAAAAAAAAAAAAAAAAAAAATTATACTTATATTCTCAATAAACTAAGACACACATGTAAATCCATGGTTAGCCAAAAACCTCCCAGATTTGTTCCTGGGATGTTGACATGTTCTGGTAGACTAATCTTTGAAAGATTTAGGAGTACAAGGGGAATCTCAAGGGGAGCTTGTATGTGTTCTGAAAAGATCTACTGTTGAATAAGACATCAAAGAATATATATAAATATGTAACACTTGCATGCCTTATTCAACAGTAGATATTTTTAGAGGACATGTGGGCTTCCTTTGAGATCTGAAGAAAAGAGGGTTCATCTGAAGGTAAGAAAAGTTTTTTATTACTGTGAGAGCTTTAGAATTAGAAGTACAGATAAGCCTGAGACATTCTGGAATATTTTTAAAATGTATATCTGATCAGCACAGGGCAGTAACCCACAGCAACACAACTGTCATTATTCTACCTTTATGGGTTACTGCACTGCTTCAGTAGTCATGTTAATTTTTTACACCACGAAAAAGTTATTATATATCCACAGCACACAATTTGAGGGCTAATTTAAACATAGAAATTAGTTTAAAAATACAGGTGCCTGTCTGGAAAAAGCAATACAGGTTCCCCCACACAAACTGCTCACCGCTCAAATCTTTTGGTCCAGGTGCAACCTGCCCCGGACCCTGCGCTCAGGTGAAAAAACTCACGGCCAGGGGTAACTCACTTCCAAATAAGAAAGCATTATGCTTACCAGATAGTCCTGTTGACCCGGGTGCTTCTGCCCCGAGTCCGTAGCCAGGGGACAAATCTCGTCACAAAAGTTCACACATTGGCAGTGCACTCCAGGTCAGCATAAAAAAGCCGCAACAGGTGATATTAAAATTGATCAACCTTTATTTGCACATCTAAAAAACACAGCTTGAGGTCTTACGCGTTTCGTGACAGCGCACTTCCTCAGAGACTCAGGTCTCTGAGGAAGTGCGCTGTTACGAAACGCGTAAGACCTCAAGCTGTGTTTTTTAGATGTGCAAATAAAGGTTGACCGATTTTAATATCACCTGTTGCGGCTTTTTTATGCTGACCTGGAGTGCACTGCCAATGTGTGAACTTTTGTGACGAAATTTTTTACACCAGTCACTGTGCCAGTATAGCTTGCAGTTTCCTATCACATTCTCACACACACACACTAGGGTCAGTTTTATCAGGTCCCAGTTAACCATTATCATACTTCCCAACATTTAAAAAATGAAAAGAGGGACAAAAAGATTTGGCGCGCACAGCGTGGAAATTTTTTGACCACGCCCACATTTGTGGCCATGCCCAATTACCACACCCCATTTTTTAAATTCATTTTTTAAATATTTGAAATAGTGTCCCCAATGGCCCAATAGACAGTACCCCCATAGACAGTGCCCCCATACACAGTGCCCCATTTGCCCCCATATACAGTACCCCCATAGACAGTGCCCCCCATAGAAAGTTCCCCCAATTGACCTCATAGACAGTGCTCTCAATTGCCCCACAGACAGTAGCCCCCATACACAGTGCCCCCATAGAAAGTACCCCCATACACAATGCCCCCAAAGAAAGTGCCCCCAATTGCCCCCATACACAGTGCCCCCATATACAGTACCCCCCATACACAGTGCCCCCATAGACACTGCCCCCAATTACCCCCATAGGCAGTACCCCCCATAAACAGTACCCCCATACACAGTGCCCCCCATACACAGTGCCCCTATTTTCCCCCATAGACAGTACCCCCCATACACAGTGCCCCCATACAATTGCCCCCATAGAGAGTACCTCCAATAGACAGTGCCCCGATAGATGCTGCTTCTTGTGGCTCCTTTTCCTTATGCGGCTCCTCGTACGGCGGCGACAGGCCCTTTTATAAAGTTACACCCCGTGCGTACGTGTGACGTCGCACGTACGCAACCTTATAAAAGGGCCTGTCGCCGCCGTACGAGGAGCCGAATAAGGAGCAGGAGCCACAGAATGAGCCGGAGCGCTCGGCTCAAGCCAGCGCATCCCGCTGTCCTGGATAGTTCAATAAATGTTCTGCATTTCCGTAATGCGGGACATTCATTGAACTATCCGGGACAGTGGGATGCGCTTTAAAAACCAGGACAGTTGGGGGGTATGCATTATGTGGCAGGGAACCGTAACACCTTAAGAAAACTCACATGGACATATAGAGAACGTACACACATCTTTAAGATAGAGCCATGTTTGTAATCGAACCCAGGACCCCGGTGCAGTGCTTAGCACTGAGCTACCATAATGGAAAGAAACCACAGGATCAGTTAGAGCACATGCTGTAACTCACTACTGAATTTATTTCATAATCTCCCGTTTTCATTTTTGCTTCATTTCAGAGTGTATGGTATACATTTCATCAAGGAAATATCCACACTTTTATTGAGCACCCTTTCATAGACTTATTGGGCGCATCTTTTTTTGACCACACAGACTCCCAAGTCCCACCTGGCAGTGTCAGTGATTGGGTGCATTAATCCACATAACATGGCCTTGGGTAGTATGCAAAGTGATGCTTGTCATAATTTACTATGTGGACATAAGATTAACAATATGGTTTCCATTTCAGGCATGGGCAGTTTTTAAAGGGAAATTTAAAGAGGGCGACAAAGCAGAACCTGCTACTTGGAAAACACGCCTTCGCTGTGCCTTGAATAAGAGTCCTGATTTTGAAGAGGTGACTGATAGATCCCAGCTTGATATTTCTGAACCCTATAAGGTGTACAGGATAGTACCCGAGGAGGAACAGAAATGTAAGTGCTTTGTCAGGTGGAAAACATTACAAGATATATTTTGTTTCTTTTACAGTTATAATTTTAAATTATTGTTGTGTTTAGGTAAGATACTGGGAAGCAACTTAAGTGAGGGGATAGAAATGGATTGCAGCTCTTCAGAAATTGAGGTAAGTAGCATGGAAGTTGCAGGTGTGACCTCATGTCAAAAGTTAAGGTTACATAGTGACATAGGGTTGAAAAAAGACCAGATTTCATCAAGTTCAACCCTTCCAAGTAAACCCAGCACACACAAACCTATACTGACCTTTCTATACACTCAAATACATAAACTATATATACCAACATCAATACTAACTGTAGATTTTAGTATCACAATAGCCTTGGATATTATACTTGTTCAAGAACTCATCCAGCCCCCTCTTAAAGGCATTAACAAAATCTGCATCACAACATCACTATGAAGGTCATTCCACAACCTCACTGCCCTCACCGTGAAAAACCAGCTACGCTGCTTCAAATTAAAGTTCTGTACCTCTAATCTAAAGGTTGTTTTTAATTGTTAACTGTGTTTTTAAAATTCCAGGCATAAATAGGTGTAAGAAAACACTTTAAACTTAATTCCTATTACCTATCTGTTAAAATATATTTGAGTAGAAGCATAGGAGGGTGGGATAGAAAATGGTGCAACTATGTGTTAGAGTATTGTGTACAACTGATAAAGATTTTTTCTAAAGTCTTTATGAGTTTTACCTGGTACCTAAGGGCTGCATAGTAGATGAACAAATAGTTTGCTAAATTCTGGTAGCAGAACTTCTCTGGAAAAATTTAAAACACTTTAAAGGAGAAAGAAAGGTAAAAACTAAGTAATCTTTATCCAGAAGGTCTATGTAAATACAGCCATAAGCACTCACAGAAACGCTGCACTGACTTCTCTGAAAAAAGATTAGTTGTGTCTGTAATTCCTGTGCCACAAACACGCAGCTTTCTGTTCTCTGCTCTTTCCTGCTCCCCCCTCCCTCAAGAATGTTAAGAACTCACTTTCCCCCCTTAGGAATGTCAATCTGAGTCAATCAGCAGGAAGCTGACTCATAGTCTAACTAACTGAGCATGTTCAGTTTGGTCTGCATGTCTGTGCAGGAGTGAGGCATTATGGGAACTTTCTTTACACAGCTCAGCGTTTTTTCTTCCTGTTTGGCTTAAGATCTTCTGAACAGGTGAAATATGGGGAGACTTAAGGGCACTATTGAGACAACTGAAGGTATGCCTGCAGCTTGAGATTAACTCTTTACTTGCCTTTCCTTCTCATTAAAAGCACTGATATACACTGTTGCAGTATTGTGCTTAGGAATCATATCATTAAGAGATGGAAATACAGTATCAGATATGAACAACCCTTGATCTTATTTTAACTGGTAATTATACAACAATCTATAAAGAAAAAGTCAGGGTATTTGATTATGCAGAAGGGAACCCAATGACACCGTAGGCAATGCTAAAATAGCAGTATGTGGCAATTTTTTGATAGCAGGTTTTGGTTTAAGTTTTCCATTTAAATAATCTGTAGAAAAAAATGCATGTAAATGTGCACTTTAATGAGTTTTTCTATGTAGCTTTGCCTCTGTAGGGCCATCAGTGGCTGATTGCGAATTCCTCAATGAGGATTGCCATCAGGTCTGCCCACCTTGTGGGTTCTTGCAAGAGGATTGTAACATTACATGATTGCAAGGGGATGTTGCTGCGTAGCACAGTACAAGCTATGTTTTTCTTCCACAGCCATCCACTGATGATTATCTGACAATTATAAAACGGAGCCCTTCACCCGCAAAAGACACCTGCCATAAACAGTCACTACAGGATTGGGCAGTCTATCCTCACAATTCAGGTATTATTATTTTATTATTGTTAAGTCATACTTATAAAGCACCAACATATTTGTAGGAGTGCTGCTGCCATGAAGTGATTTGAGAGCCCTTAAGGATACTGGGGTAGCAACTACAGATGCACCGAATCCAGGATTTTGTTCGTTATTCGCCCAGGATTAGGCCAAATCGAATCTGAACCCTAAAAATCACATGACTTTTTGTTGCGTTAACACGCACGGCAACATTTAACCTTTCCAAATCCTAATTAGCATATGCTATGCCTGGTATTCAGCCGAATCCCTTATGGTGGGGTACATACAATACAACCAATAACAAATATGAAGTAGTAGGATGTGTTTTGGGTCTAAAACACTTATATTAACTTTAAATATATAACCTTTCTTAAACCTTTGATTATTTGATTTTAATTTAATTTTTTAGTGGAATAATAGAATTTGACACTGTTAAAATAAGACTACCAGGACTACTATGGTTATGCATAGAAAGGAAAGGGTGATGTCGCCGGTTTGTGTTCAAAGTACATTCTCTACAGTTTAATAGTTCAAGCAGCATTTTGCAAAATGTTTGTTTAATTTTTCAATCCGATCTTAATCATTTGTATGGAGTAGCATTAAGGTAAGTGATGGGTCCACAAATTTAACTGTGTAGGAATGATTCTCAATTATAAAAACAAAATTGACCACAGCAGTAACTACCTGGGGTGCAGGGGCTTGCTGGAGATGCAACAAATGATACAGAAATGAAACCGCAACAAAGGTATTTGCACTTGCACATGTCCTGTGGGGCAGTCGGAGCACAACCTGCACCTGGGTCCATATGACCCTATTACGCAACTGACCATAGTAAAAGAAGTCTGTTATTATCTGTCAGATAATACCTAGGCATCAAAATCAGCTTTCTAATTTTACATAACTGAACCAACATCACTATTCTCAAAAGCCAAAAGCTTTAAGCCTTTATGCATAAAATTACTGTTATTATAAAATCTATTACTAAAAAGAAGTCTATTACTGAAAAGAATCTTGAAATTACATAATAGTTTCTGTTCCCTCTCAGCAGTGACAGTGATGGACGGATATCCCATCTATGAGTCAGTTAGTCATGGTAAGATACATCAGTTTGTTTAACTGCATATATTTATTTTAAAAGTTTGCAAAATTGTTTCATTCTATTGATGCATAGTGTATTAGCTGGCATTGTGCCAAGGACTACTTTTCTCTGAACAATTGAAAGGCAATAGTAGAAAAATGAAGAAAAGCCTTAAAAAAATCAATATACATTAAACATGGGCAGATGGTAATTATTGAATTAAGGCAAGCAGCCTACTACAAAAGCAATAAAATAATATTATGTGGCTACAGTGGCCATATATGTTTAGAATCAATTGTGAGGTTTGGCTCATATTGACCTTCTTCCTAATAATATGTGAATTTATGTACAGTACTCATGTGGCAAATTGGACAGACTATTCTACATCCCTGTTAGTTGCATGTATGTGCAGGTGCAGAGGTCATAACTGTGACATCTTGTTTTTGTTATTATTAGTATCCTTTCATCATTCACAGCACTCCTTGCCCAACTGGAGGTTACAGTTGCCCACCTGCCTGTGCATGTCAGTTCCGAGCAATTAGGCCATCCAAATGTGTTACCAAAAAGCATCAATATCCATCCAGTCGTCTAGTTAGTTAAACATTAGAGACCTTTCCCCATGTGTAGCCAGCCTCAGACTGTCTAGCCTCATCCTTTTTTGTAGCCTCCCTTAGGCTAATATCAGACATGGTGGACTTTATACAGTATTGTATTACATAATCTTTTATCTTTTGTATGCTCTAATAACATTACTAGTTACTAATTTTTCTATTTCCTTCATTATTTTGGTAAATAGCATTTATTACTGTTGACCGAAATGCCTTGTTTGTACAGTGTTGTATTTTGTTATTGTTAATGTGTTATATTTAAGTTAGCTAGTCACCTACCATGACTGCTATATTTTTGTGGTGTTTTTCATGTGTTCATTAGTTAAAATAAGTGTAATTAGCTTCTATTTATTGTAGCACATTATATTTATTTATAAACAGCCTTTATTCTTAACACTGCTAATCAATGCTGCATAGCCATGTCCAGAACAAAGTATTGTTAATAAAATGTCCTCTGAGCCTCATTAGCATGAAAATATAGTATAAATGGAGTTTGCCAGGTATTAAGTAGTAATATTTGCATGGAGATAGTGTTAGACATATCATCGATTTTAAGCCATGGTCATGGTTTTTGCATTTTCCTAGCCTGGATGCTTATCTTTGACATTATGATACTCTGCATTTGTGAGTAAGCAGTTAAAAATAATGGAGAAATATGTTTTTGAACTTGTGCCCAAATGCCCTAAAGACAGAGTGAGGAAACACCTGTCATTAGAGAAGAGAGTTTGCCTCTTATGTCTGTGTCACTGTTCATTGAACCACAGAGGATGAGACAGAACCAGTGAACTGTAACCATTTTTGAGAGGTATCCGGAGTTTAAAAACATGCCAAAATATATGTATATTCTTCAACCAGAAAAGTTTCTGGCCAAAATGTACTCTCACCTGCAAGTGCCTGTCCTTTCCATTCAAATGAATGGGTGCTATGGAAGGCGTTCAAGTGCGCATTGAGATATTAGGCTAAAAGTAATGTCACAGGCTGGATTCCTACCACGACAGTCCCCCCAGAAAGAACTTCAACAGTGAAAATGTATTTCCCAATCTGCAGCCTTTCCCTATACATCTGAACGTGAAAAAATCTGATTCTGCCTAACAATAAGACTTTCTGGCAGGGAGTACTTGGGAATGATCACAATTATAGTTGTATAGTTATAATGGGAATAAAAACAATAAAACAGACTAGATTAGATAGAGGCACAGTTATGCACATTCACTTCACATTCACTTGCTTAGCTATTGCATTATAGTTCTTATTTGATTATATACATTCTTTTGTTTTTCACAGCTTTCTCACAGATGCTTATTCAATTTTACTATAGTGGTAAGTTAGTGGATCACGTAACAACTACACGTATGGATGGATGCCGCATATCTGTAGCCCAACATCTTACTGGAGGAGAAAACTTTGAGAACATTCGCTTCCCAACTGCTGAATTCATCACAAGTGAACGTCAAAGGCAAATCACTAAGAAGCTGTTTGGCCATCTGGAGAAAGGCGTCCTCTTGTTCAGTAACAAGCAAGGCATTTACATAAAGAGGCTGTGTCAAGGGCGTGTGTTTTGGAGTGGGAACTGCATGCAATATAAAGATAGACCTACAAAGCTTGAGAGGGATGAGATGGTCAAGATATTTGATACAAATCAATATATAAGAGGTAACTTCATTGGTTTACATTGACAGAATGTTACTGGGAAGTGGGTGGTAACCAAATCATTAGCTGGGTATTTGGACTATTTTTATTCAAACCTGTTCCAGCTAATCTGATACCTGTTTACCAGCCTTGTTTCATCAGTCTGGCATTTCTTCTTGGACATCAGAAATGTATAGAGTGATGTCAGTGCACATGGTCACTCAGTTGAGATGCTGCTAAAACAAGTGGGACATGATAGAAATTACTAATGTGCAAAAAAGCATACTTAATGTAACCACCTTTAGTTTTTCATAATATACATGCTCTATTGCTGTTCAGCAGGTCCTGAAAAACAAATGCAACCTACATGGTGCTTAAGGTCAAATTTCAAGTTTTTGCACTGGAGAAGTGAAATTTGTTGTAATAGACTGCACTGATATTGCCTCCCCTTGATGGTCAGACTACTGTTTTTAAAACCCCAGTTGTTGGGAGGACTTGGTACTGTCTAGAAAAAATAATTGATTTAAATAGTCTATTTTAGGGTGAGGGATTAAAGAAAAATACCAGTAAGTAAAATAATGTCTAATGGCTGAAAATAAGCATACCGTATATAGTACACAGTAGGGGGAATTGTGCACTGAATTGTGTTTGTATGTGTTGTTTTTGTTGACATATAAATTGACGTAGCTAAGGCTTTCCTTATGAAGCTGCAGAGAAGCAGGAACTAGTTTTGACCTCTAAGGAAGTGTATTTGTGGGACATTGTTTATTTGAGTTTTGTTTTTTTTCTAATATATAGATGAAAGCTTTTGGGCAAGTAATCGAAACAGAATGATGACTTGGGGGACACTGAAAAAGAACTTGCAGTGAAAGTTTGAGATCTTTACAATAAGCAACAGTATTTCTTGTGCTTCCATGACTTTTTGTCAAAGGTTTATTTATTGCTGGAGTTCTCCTGTCTGATGATCTTTTGTGCTAAGCACAGTGCTTACTCATAAGGCTAATGGCTAATTGCTGTTGTAAGCAGCAAACTCCAGTAATGTGACTCAGGAAAAATATAATTTGCTATTGAATTCCAAATTCCTCTTTAAAGAATTTTAGTGTACTTACACTACACTTATAAACTTACCCTGAGTGCTGGATACTTTTCTTTTTGTTTCATGTTTAGGGGGGTAGTATAGAACTATGTTGAACAAATCTTAAAATAGTAGTAAGTCACAGAAATAACATGACATTGATCTCTAACAGCTCTTGTCTAACACTATAAGAATTAAAAAATGTAGGTCAGTGCTTATAAGAAGTAGGGTGGGAGAAGAGAAATAATAAAACATGCAGAAAATCAAATAACAAATATTAACTATATACTTCAGAGGGTGAAGTAAGGCATGTGTTGCAAGTCAGGGATGAGTGCTACCTTAGATGAGTGCATAGAAGAGCAACGCTAAGCTGCAGTGTAAAGAGAAACACTTTACTTTTGATTAAAACACTGATTATGAGCCTTTATAAATATTCACATGCTCTATAATCGTGAATGATGAGAACGCACAGTTTATGTTGCATATTTTATGAGGAATACTGGTAAATTTGAATAATTTATTTTTATTGCACTTTGGCTTGATGATTTTTTTTTCACTCATATACAATTAATTCTCAAATTGATTTAAATGTGAACTGTAATATAGACTACGATAAGTGTACGATCATTCTTGTATATGTGGGCTATTTGGTCCATGAAATTCTGGTGTAGTCGTGCCAGCTTTATTTAGTCAAAAAGAAAAATCGGCAAACTGTTGACCCCCATCAGAAATTGTAAGGGCTCATTGTCCAAATCAGGACTGCATGGGTCTGCTGTCTAAACAAACAATTGTGCAAAGGTGCCACAAGAAGGTCACCTTTCAGATGAATCTTCTTCTTTCTTTAGAAACATCACATTATTCTCAGTTGATTTCTGCTCTAGGGCACCCAAAGTTAAATTTAGTGACATAGTTGCTGAGAAAAGGTTAATAAGTTTGAGTCACAGCAGAACCTGTGAAGTTGAAGCACTTCTATAGTATTCCTTCTGTCAGTGGCATTTCAGTACCTGATTTCATGCTTCTATGTTTTTTGCAGAGCTGCAGCTTTGTTACAGCAACCAAGGACGCATTCCAGAAAGCAAGGTCACACTTTGCTTTGGAGAGGAGTTTCCAGACGCCACTCCTGTGCATCTCAAATTAATCATTGTTCAGGTATTGGAAGTCAGTCTTTGAGCAAGAAGCAATTTCACTTTTTAGATGGGATATACTGAATCTCAGCAATACAGGTATCGGACCCCTTATATGGAAACCCATTATCCAGAAAGTTACAAATTACGGAAAAGCCATCTCCCATAGACTCCTTTTTAATCTAATTATTCACATTTTTAAAAATGATTTCCTTTTTCTCTGTAATTATAAAACAGCACCTTGTACTTGATCCCAGCTAAGGTATAATTAATCCTTATTGGAGGCAAAACAATCCTATTGGGTTTAATTACTGTTTAAATAATGTTTTTAGCAGACTTTAGGTAGGAGATCCGAATTATGGAAAGATCCCTTATTCGGAAAACCCCAGGTCCCGAGCATTCTGGATAATGGGTCCCATACCTGTATTTGCAGGTTTTATGTTCAACCAAATTGTGAGTGTCTGGCCCAATCTAAACTGTTAAAGCCATGTAACTTTAAGGCTCTAAATGACTAAAATAATTTTTTTTACTTATTCTGCAAATTTTAGGCTTCAGATTTGACTTGGTATTCACCCAAATCTTTTGTGGAGGATTCGGTATTAAGCCAAATTCATAAAATTATGCATTCAGTGTATCCCTACTTTTCACATCTTAATCTTTTTGGCCATGTAAGATTTTACTTTCGTATACCAGCCGTAGTAAAAAAAAAAGCTGAATATTTTATATAGCAGAAATGCAAAAGTAACAAATCATCCTGAATTACATTTATTTTTGTAGAGTACTCTTATATTGTGCTGAGAAAAATATGCATATATGTGACAGTGTTGTATTTCTGTCCTGTCACATGATTGTGGTTTTGACATATTTGTCATTCAGCATCTGCTGTGTTCCTTTTTAGATTGAGCAGCTTGGTTTGAGACAACTAACTGACGACGCTGCAAAGAGTTATGGCCCCACAAGTCTGCATTTGCTACAAGACCCTCATATGGATCAAGTCCCACGCATTCTCCCAGATGTTTGTACAACACATCAGAGATCTTTTTATCGAGAAAACCAACAGATCACTGCCTAAATCACCAAATTATTATTATTACTAGTTTTTTAACAGTTAAGGTTTTCTCTCTACACCTGCCTTATATGCCATGGGTTCAACATCAGCTGTGAATACATGAACAGTGGAAAGATAAGTAGACTACCCTCTTTGGGCTTGTAATGGAACTCTTCACCATAAAGAAAGCCTTCTCTCAATATGTACAGCACTAGGTGATTCCCAGAAGATATTACCTACTTGAATCCATGGGACTGATTAGAATTCCAAAAAAGAACGTATGTGATGTAGGTCCAACTAGCCCTTTCTGTGAATGTAAGGTTTACAAAACTCTTTGTATCTAAGTAAGCTGTATGTGGTACTCTGATTGGATATGTTCTTGTAATACAGGTATAGGATCCGTTATCCGGAAACCGTTATCCAGAAAGTTCTGAATTATGGGAAGGCCATCTACCATAGACTCCATTATACGCAAATAATTATATTTTGTGAAAATGATTTTCTTGTACTTGATGGTAACTAAGCTGCATGAATCCATATTGGTGGTCAAACAATCCTATCGGGTTTTATTCATGTTTAAATGATTTTTAGCAGACTTGAGGTCTGGTGATCCAAATTAGGGAAAGATCCCTTATTTGGAAAAGCCCAGGTCCTAGACCTTATGGATATCGGATTCTATACCTGTACATATATATTTAGCTATGGCTTTAAACCTCTTTGTGTTATTTTTAGGTTAAAAATAGAAATGTAAGGGGCTAACTGGATTTGTCTGGTTTATTATATGAACATGCATTTATGCTACAATTTACTGTTAAAAAGCAAGTGTTAAGAGCTAGCTTGACACTTCCTTTGGGTTATTGTGGGCCATCTGCAGCAATAATTGCCTGTCTCTCTCTGTTTTTCCAGTTCTTATCAATCTGCCTGCTCCTCCTTTGATACTCCTTGGGGTTTACGTGTCAAAAAGCAGTGAAAATGTGTCCTGGTCCATTAATTTACACCCAACAATCAGAACTCAGCTTTCATTGTCTTAATGCCAATAGAACAAGGGTGCCCAAAATATTAATCATGATTTGAGTTTTGTTATTTTAAATTCTGTGTAAGATATTGCCTATGAAGGTTGGAAATAACTGGTATAATAATTTATTTAAATATTTCTTCATCTTACTGGGCCTTTAAATCCTCTTCCTCAAGTCTAGCTGTTCTGTTGTGCACTTGCTAAATATTTCCCAACCCGCAGTTTATAAAAATGCTGACCATTAAGAAATTCATAAACATGCTTACAGGCGTTCTTGCTAATATTATCTTGCTTGCATGTTGTAATGTGAAAGAGAGTACTCGCAAGCAGATACCACTTGTTAGTTTGGGTAGGCTGCCCATGGGTGTATATTCACATGCATCGTGTTTGTGCCAGCCTGCTGTGGAATTCTGGGAGTAGATTTATAGTTGTAGCTATCATAATAACATTATCCTGCAAACTAAAAAATCTGCACACATAAACGCAAGCACAGAAGCTGACATCTAAGCACAAAGATTAACACCTTTACACACCAGCACTTCTATAGAGCCAAACACTCACAGATCCACACTTTCACACCCCTGCACACTCACACATTCACAGCCCAGCACACACACATTCACACATTTACAGCCCAGCACACTCAGATCTTACACCTGCTTTGTGGGTAAGGGAGCACAGGACTCTTTGAGCAGTAGCTATCGGGCAGGTAGTACTGTTGCCCAGTGATATCAGTTACCCACTGGCTTGCCTTCTCGCTTGCTTTGCTCATTCACACTTGAACAGAGGAGGTCAAAGCACCAATTTTAAATGCACTCGTAATTTTAATTGAGGAGGCTTTGTTATAATCTGCTAAGAGCATTGAGAACTATTTGAATTACCGTGTATTGTTTCTTGTCCAAACCAAGAAAACCCAACATTATATGGAAAGTATTTAGTTTTAACACTGCAGATTTACTATGTCCTCCTTCTGTGTATATATTAGGTCTTAGTATCAGTGATTTTTTTTTGTCATTTACTTTATATACCTGATAACTCTGCTCCACCCAAAAGCCAAGTGAATTTGGTGCACTGTAAATGATTTTTTGTTTTTTATAACAAATATTTTTTTAATAAATATTTTGGAGACTGCGATTCACTTTTGCATTTTGATCCCAGGGAAAGCACCCGATTATTTTCTAACATGAAATTATTTATTTTGTAATTTTAAATTGTTTATACAAATAAAAGCTCTTTATTTTGTATTTGTCATCTTACTGAGTCCTTCATTTAATCTTGGAATAAATCTCATCTTTCTTCTTCCTGCAACAGACATTGTCATCACAAGCGCAACGTACTACCAGTGGGGCTGGGCTGGCAATTTATAGTCTGTAATTTGAAAAAAATGCTGTTGCTTAGAGTAGTGTTTTTCAGTTTTCTCCGGGTAGTGAGTAACTGTCAGATATGCCACAGAAGCAAGGGACTGAATATATTGAAATAATGTGGCCAAAAGACATTTAGCGTGAGTCTCCATGTCTCTGTCAACCCTTAATATTCCAAAAACCCAGTTTTGCCACCACCTTGATTAATATTAGTGATTGTGTTAGCAGGCTTACATGCTGTGTATGGGTTAATGCAACACTACTTTATCTGAGAAAAAGTACCAGCAGATAATACAGCATTTAAATATTTATGGACTGCAAATCGTTTCAGTACATATGCCTTTTCTAGCATCCTATACAAGCAACAGCCTTACAATTAAAGGGGAACTCCATTCAAACACAACTTGAGCTTTTTAAAAAGTAAACATCCAAGCAACTTTGCAAAATTAATCAATTTAAAAATATGCAGCCTTTTCATGATTTTTAATGTATTAATATGGTTTGGAACAGTTACCTTAGCCTGCCCCCCCCCCATGCAGAGAGAAAAGAACTGTTTTGCAGCTGGATTTCAGCATATACAAATATTATTTATTCATACTTTTGAAGATCAGATAACAGCAAAGGTATATTAGGGGTTTATATGTTGTGTGGGGCTCTTTAACAAATTTTGATTAGGAAGCTGGAGTTCCCCTTTAAAGGACAAAGAAAGCCAAAGAAAGCGTTTCATTGCCTACTTGTCAGTAATGAAACACTATAGCAGCATTTTTCAGCAGCCATATACTGGAACCACCAGTCATTGTTCTCCATAAAATCTGAGTTTTGGTTATGCATGCTGCTTATTGATCAGCAGCACAAGGGATTTTTTGGATAATTAAGTGCATGTGCTGAGCCAAAAACTATTGTTCTGGGCGTTTGCTGCATGAAGCCCAAGCCTCTGAAACTTCTTATTCTCAGAATCTTTATTTTTCACTGCAGCCAAAGTATTGCAGGTGTGTCTGGATATAAAGGTGTTTTTGGGGCCAATTCACTAAAGGGTGCAAAAACAAGTGTTTTTTATAGGATGCGTTAAAATATCACTTCTTATATATGTAGAATTAACGATCGATTCACAAAAAAGACACTTGTCTGAATTAAGAAGCAATTTTATTGTTGTTATTTATGTTGCGATGACATATTTTTAAGCAATATTTTAAACCATGCAATATATTTATGCGTTATTTTGTAGCACGTGATATTAGCGCACGCTATTACGCACGAAACCGTTACTTTCTGAAAACTACCGTTATGAAAATGACAGGTTCCCTGAAAACTGGAGGATGCATCACTTTAGGATGATCACATACTTGAAAAAATCAGACTGCAAACTCCATCTTGTCACCGCAGACAATCACCAGCTGCAATGTTGTTTAGTAATGCCTACTCCTGGGAGGCATTAAGTTTCACAGTAATTATCTCCACATTTTATGCTTTTAACGCCTCTAATACAGTGGTGTGAAAAACTATTTGCCCCCTTCCTGATTTCTTATTCTTTTGCATGTTTGTCACACAAAATGTTTCTGATCATCAAACACATTTAACTATTAGTCAAAGATAACACAAGTAAACACAAAATGCAGTTTTTAAATGAGGGTTTTTATTATTTAGGGAGAAAAAAAATCCAAACCTACATGGCCCTGTGTGAAAAAGTAATTGCCCCCTGAACCTAATAACTGGTTGGGCCACCCTTAGCAGCAATAACTGCAATCAACCGTTTGCGATAACTTGCAACAAGTCTTTTCCAGCGCTCTGGAGGAATTTTGGCCCATTCATCTTTGCAGAATTGTTGTAATTCAGCTTTATTTGAGGGTTTTCTAGCATGAACCGCCTTTTTAAGGTCATGCCACAACATCTCAATAGGATTCAGGTCAGGACTTTGACTAGGCCACTCCAAAGTCTTCATTTTGTATTTCTTCAGCCATTCAGAGGTGGATTTGCTGGTGTGTTTTGGGTCATTGTCCTGCTGCAGCACCCAAGATCGCTTCAGCTTGAGTTGATGAACAGATGGTCGGACATTCTCCTTCAGGATTTTTTGGTAGACAGTAGAATTCATGGTTCCATCTATCACAGCAAGCCTTCCAGGTCCTGAAGCAGCAAAACAACCCCAGACCATAACACTACCGCCACCATATTTTACTGTTGGTATGATGTTCTTTTTCTGAAATGCTGTGTTACTTTTACGCCAGATGTAACGGGACACGCACCTTCCAAAAAGTTCAACTTTTGTCTCGTCGGTCCACAAGATATTTTCCCAAAAGTCTTGGCAATCATTGAGATGTTTTTTAGCAAAATTGAGACGAGTCATAATGTTCTTTTTGCTTAAAAGTGGTTTGCGCCTTGGAAATCTGCCATGCAGGCCATTTTTGCCCAGTCTCTTTCTTATGGTGGAGTCGTGAACACTGACCTTAATTGAGGCAAGTGAGGCCTGCAGTTCTTTAGATGTTGTCCTGGGGTCTTTTGTGGCCTCTCGGATGAGTTGTCTCTGCGCTCTTGGGGTAATTTTGGTCGGCCGGCCACTCCTGGGAAGGTTCACCACTGTTCCATGTTTTTGCCATTTGTGGATAATGGCTCTCACTGTGGTTCGCTGGAGTCCCAAAGCTTTAGAAATGGCTTTATAACCTTTACCAGACTGATAGATCTCAATTACTTTTGTTCTCATTTGTTCCTGAATTTCTTTGGATCTTGGCATGATGTCTAGCTTTTGAGGTGCTTTTGGTCTACTTCTCTGTGTCAGGTAGCTCCTATTTAAGTGATTTCTTGATTGAAACAGGTGTGGCAGTAATCAGGCCTGGGGGTGACTACAGAAATTGATATTGAAATTGAAAATTGAAATTGATAAACCACAGTTAAGTTATTTTTTAACAAGGGGGGCAATCACTTTTTCACACAGGGCCATGTAGATTTGGAGTTTTTTTTCTCCCTTAATAACGTAAACCTTCATTTAAAAACGGCATTTTGTGTTCAATTATGTTATCTTTGACTAATAGTTAACGGTTTTTGATGAGCAGAAACATTTAAGTGTGACAAACATGCAAAAGAATAAGAAATCAGGAAGGGGGCAAATAGTTTTTCACACCACTGTATGTGTGTGAATTATGCGTTAGTATTATTTCTATTAGATTATTACTGCAATGTGATGGAAATAACGCTTTGCGATAATTGGGGTTATTGCGCATGCGATATGAGTAGTAACGCATGTGAAATGACTTTCATGAATCGGTACTTAATTCACAAACACTTTTTAATGCATAAAACTATGCGTTACGCGTTAACGACCTTTAGTGAATCAGCCTCTATGACTTTTAAAAAGGCTGTTCAGATTAACATTTCTTATATGGGCTTTGTATGTCCTTTAATATTATACATTTTCTGTATGTTGATTAGCAACTTAAGCAGTTCGTTAGGCATTCTTAAAGGATAACTATACCCACAGAATGAATACGTAACCAACAGATAGTTAATATTATGTTAAGTTACCTATTAAAGAGTCTTGCCAAACTGGAATATATATCAGTAAATATTGCTATTTTACATTCCTTGATCCACCATTTTGTAATAGGCTGTGTGCTCCCTCAGAGCTCAAGTGACCAGAAATAATGCAGCTCTACCTGTAACAGGAAGTAGTGTGGAAGCAAAAGACAGGACTCTGTCCATTAATTGTTTGTGTGCACTGTGAATCCTATGATCCCAGGAGGCGGCCCTTAATTTTAAAATGGCAATTTTCTCTTGAGGATTACCCAATAGCACATATTACTAAAAAAGTATATTTTTTATGAAAATGGTTTATTTAGATCAAACAGGGATTTACATATATATTTTGATAAAGACCTACATTGTTTGGGGGTATAGTTTTTCTTTAAGTCTCATAATGATGTCAATCAGCAATTATGTTAACTGGCACATCCATTTAAGGCTAGACCTCACTGTGGCAGGGTGAATGTAATGAAAAACATTTTCACAATGAATAAGAATGACAGTGTTTTATAGATTATTCTTGTCTTCACCTTTCGATAAATAGTTGTCTTTATTGAATTAGGATTTAAGCAATGAAACTTAAATATCTTTAATTGCGTTTAAGTGCTGACTCTTCCAACACTATTTCAACTGTCAGGCTCAGAAATCCGCCTTCTTAACTGAATCCACCACCTTTTCTGATACCTTCCCTAAAATTGATCTCTTTGGTGAATTTTGACTCATATTGTATACTAAAGGTAGATAGTAGAGTAAATGGACTGATTTCAGAGTTATAAAAGTATTTTGAAGACAGTTTTCTTGAGATGTTTGTAGTACAGAGTTTAAAAGTAGCTTCTATGACAGACAACCTTATTTTCTGCTTGATTTCTGCTTAGCTTCTTAACAGCTGCCAAAGGACACTGAGCATGTGCATGCCACTGACACTCTTAACGGAATCCTACAAGGAGAGCTCCTGTGAGAACTTTGAAGGACTGGATCATTACTGCTACAGAGATGATGAACTTTTAGGCTGGTGCAATAAGTTCAGTAATATAAAATATATTCCAGTCATATGCATTTTTGGAGTTTAGTTCTCCTTTAGGGAGAAGGAAAATAGGTACACTGGAATATGATAAATGTGCATAGATTTTACTCATTCAAAAGCAAACCAGCATGTTTTTTTTTACATTATACAGGTTTTAGCACAGAATTCCAGTATTAGTGTAACAATGAACCCAGAGCCTTGCATGTTTCTTTAAACTGCTAACATTTGAGTGGGGATGGCAACGCTTCTCGCACAATAAGGGGTACACTGTTTATAATTATAATAATTATTATTCTCCTTTATTTCTATGGTGTCAACGTATTTCACAGTACTTTATATAGATTATGCAGGATTCACATCAGTCCCTGTCCTAGTAAAGCTTACAATCTATGGTCCCTATTACATTCACACTCAAACTAGTTCCAGTTTTATGAGGAGTCATTTAACCTGCCTGTGTTTTTATGGCATAAGGATGCTATTCACTTGGCACAAGTCAGTATCAGCTATTGTAGCTACCTGCTAGTAGAACCCTGAAGCTACTGCTACATTCTGCTGCCAGAAATCAAGGGTTAAGTAGTGTGAACTTGTGCACAATTCAGGGCATGCTGGTCAGGCACACTGGTGTTCCCAGCACAATTTTGTATTTTAGCATGCTTTACTTGCAGATTAAATGAATAGAACCTAAAGCCCCAGCACTTCAAAAATTTGCTTCAGTGTTATTAATGTGTGTGAGCATTCATTCCAAAAAGTACTATAAATTTAGGAATACTGTGCAATGTGCAAAGTACCATTTTCACATACAAGTCACCTTGTTTGTACCCACAATGCAGCATTGTTTCCCAGGTTTTCAGCATAAATGTAGGAGCATGCTAAGTTCCTTCCACTGCAACTTGCCTGTGATGCACCAATACAGATGCCACTTTTGGTATATCGTGCACAACTTGTTTTTACACTTTACCTTGCATTTGTGTTTAAATGTTGTCATTTCCAGCATGTGGTATTGTTAACTGCATTAGTGTTTAATTTAGTTGGCACAAATCAGTAGTGGGTATTGTTGCAACCTACTAATGAAACTCTGGAATTACAGGCAAGTGCAGGCTGATGATAATTCCTAGGTTAATTGCATGCTTTTGTGCTTAACTTTTTGGAGCAGCCTGGAGGAGAGCATTGGTGATTGCCACAAGCTGCACTCCTATAGATGCAAGTACATTTCTGAACAGTGTCACTGCACAGTTTTATGTCCAAACTAGGCCTTTGCACTTGTTTGTGTATTAGTAACTGAGGCTTTTTAGTGAATCTTTCTATGTTGATGTGCTTGTGTTTTTTAATTTTCATTTCGGTTAAGGTCAACGTCTGAGCAAGATGTTTGGGGCTAAAAATAAAAAAATAAAAAAATAAATCTGCCACCATCTGCTTCCTTCTAGAGTGCTCACTGCTGCCATGCCTCCCAGCTCAGCGTGTGAAAGGTTTTACTCTTACAAAATAAACAGCCACTTCTGATTTCTAGGTAATTGTTTTCCAACAAGTTATTGCTTCATAAGTGCTGAGTGGCCACTGTGCTAAAAAGTGAATTCAAAAACCTTATCCAGAATAGATAGATAGATATATTGTATGCTATTATTTTGTATGCAGTGTTTCATCTTTGAAATCACTTTAAATATAAAGTTAGTATGGAACTGCCCTGATCCTTTCAGTCATGCTTAGTTATCACCAGACTCACCTCCAAACTACCCAAACCTCCTTATACTTTTGGGCAAGAACTGCAACTTTTGGGTCCATGAACTAGCATTGTAACACTGTAATGGGTCAGTTGGGAGGTCCATTAGGATCCATAAGTGTAAAGCCATTAACTGTTATAATTTATTTCAAGTTTTAGTATTTTTTAAAACTTACTGCATCATTTTTATATTATTTAGCAAAAATAAACCAAAATAGAAACTTTCACAACCGGATTGGTAAGACCTATACGTGTCACAGTGTGAAACATCCTGGATGGCCTTCATAGTTTTGTTTTATCAGCAAACAGAGATATATTACTTATAATGCTTATACTTACAATACTTATACTTATAATGTACCCTACTCCAAGTAGAGAATACACCATTGACAACCACCTTATGTTTCTTTAGCCAGTTTTCTATCCCTGTACAAACAGCATTACCAAGACCAACAGATCTTGATTAGCAAGCAGTTTTTTATGGCGCTCTGTACAGTATGTATAAACATTATAAGTAATATAAGTCTCTTTGCCTAAAAAACAAAACTATGAAGGCCATCCAGGATGTGTCAGACTGTGATATGTATAGGTTTTACCAATCCAAATTGAGCCATTAAGATGTTACAATGCTAATTGTGGCAAAAGCTTCGGCAAAATCCCAGCAGATCACATCTAGTGCAATCCAACAGTCCAGGTTTCTACTTCATCATAAATCAAATCGATTTTTTTGACACAATCTGTCCTTCATAAAGTCATGCTTATTACTACTGTGACACGCTGTCTGCCTGTACACATCATTTTTAGGGGAAATTAGCTATGGTAGGCAGGTACACAGAGGATCAGGAGCATAGAGACAGGGACACCACTTACTTATATAGGCACTTATATCTGCCTATTTGTGTCTGTAAGTTACCCTCCCATATAGATTGTAAGCTCTACGGGGCAGGGACCTCCATCCTCTTGTGTCTTTGACTCTTAACTTATTGCAAATGTTACTGTATCTTGTATTTATTTGTATTTATTGTTATACTTTGTATTTATCTATTATCTTATTAACCCCCTGTTTGTATTAATGTATTCTACTGTACAGCGCTGCGTACATAAGTAGCGCTTTATAAATAAAAATATACATGCATACATACATACTTCTTCAGGCAAAAACGCTTACTTCATCTGTCTTCTCCCAGTCCATTATTAGAATACCGGGTGAAATCGAGACTGAGATAATTAGAAAATGTCTCCTGCCTAGAACTGAACTAAGCTCACAAAGTTTATGTATTTCAAAAGTCTTTTTCAGAGGAGTTAAAATGTTGGTTCCTCTTTAGTTTGTATTTTCAACTATGTGCATGTGTGGCATATCAGAAGAAAAGTTCAAGAGGTCTGAAAAAATCCCCAACACGTCTTGTGATTTTTGTATGTCCCTTCCTCTGTCCCTCTACTACTAAAACACTAAAAAACGATGCTTTCCAGCTGTGGCATAACTATGGGGGAAGCAGACCCTTGGTTGTGCGTATGAGTGGGGACAGTTTGTCTGGGTGGCAAACAGACAGCGGGAGGAGACAAACAGACAGGGGGTGGTGAGGGTATGAGCTGACGAGCATGCCAGGCTCCTCCAATAATTTTTTTGCATCGGGGGGGCCCTCTTGTTATTCTACTGCTATCCAGAAGACTACTGCAACATACAGTATTACTAACTGGTGGCCCAGAATCTCATCTTTACCCACTGCATACCATCCTTTATTTGCTACTTAGATCACCTCACTTGTAAATCTCTTTCCACCAGCCCGCTACTTGTTCCCAGTTAAGTGGTGCAATAATTATTATTTTCTAGAGGGAGCATTTCGCTTGTCTTCTTCTGCCATAAAAAAACCCTTCACCCTGCACTTGTCCCCCTCCTGATTTTGTTTCTGTCTCCTCATTTTAATAAATTGTAATCTCTTAGGAACAGGGACCTCAGAGGGATGGTTTTTTAGGACTGGGACCATCCAAGCAAATCGTTTTGAATTATAGATCAAAGAATCATAGGTATGCCTGGGCATAAAGTGGCCCTTTTTTCAAATTCTGGTCAGTATGACACTCCTCTCCTACTTTTCTAGCAGCAAAATGAGAATATTTTTCAAATGTCATGGACACTGCCTATGTGCAACACTCTGGGGCAGAGAAACACTGTTTTTGGTTGCAATTTTGAATTTATTTAATACCACCAGGAAAGTTTAATGAATGTATAATGGCATGTTGCTTGGAATTACATTTTCTTTTCATTAGGCAAATTATTATTTTTGGGCTATATATGCAAAAATAAAATGCACAAAAAATGTTTTTTCTAATAAAATTATGTTTTCGATAAAAATGTTGTTGTGTGGGGTGTTCTAGTTAATTGTGTGTCATTATGGATTTCCCCACAAGTCATTCACACTTACACAGTGAGAAGTCTCTCTGGATACTGATTACTAAGTAGACTGAAAAATAAACAGCCCTCATTTTGTTTTTGAACTTATGCAGTCCTGCCCTAGTAACCTCTAAGACAGAAAGTGCAGTTTGTAGCTACTGACTCAGCATGTGCACTGTACAAGGTTTACATTTTTTTTGGTTCACAAGGATAAAAGAGACTGATCGTAGATCACTAACACCACAAAAGGTCAAACTGATGTAAATACTTTCTACAGTGGACCCTTTGACTGTTGGGGGGTCTGGACTGCAGGGTCTGCTGTTTGGTAGACCCTCTCCCCAGCCCTTTCTGCTGCTTTAGTTTGGCTCATTTGACCTTGTTAGTTTTTTTGTTGTGGCTAGTGCAAATCACTACAGGCACATCCTGCCCCCATCAGGACATCATTGGCAATGGTTTGCACAGCACAAGGTTATTTAATAAAAGGCACTTAGTTTGCCCAGGTGAAGTAACAAGTAGCAACCAATCAGCAGGTAGCATTTACTGGTACAAAACAAAACAAAAATCTTATTGGTTAATATGGGTTACAGGTCCTGGGCAAACAAAGTGCATGTTATTACATATAGGGGGTAGATTCAGAAAACTGAAACCTGCACTTGAGTAGTAACCCATAGCAACCAATCAGTGATTATCTTTTTTTTCCAGCCAGCTTGAGGTAAAACAATCAAAACAAACATCTGATTGTTTGCCATGGGTTACTGCCCATGCAAATTCAGGCAGGGTATAAAATTGATGAGGATCTGGTTAAATAAAAAGAACTATCTCTTGAGAACTATGAAAACTGCAACAATCCTTTAGGTATCTGTTCCTCAGGAACTGGGGGGAAGGCAGGGAAAGCTGAGTAAAAGTAGGAGGGAGAGGAGATGGAGCCATGTTGGCTGAATGCACAGTGTTTGGTCTTTGGTGTGGCTGAGTATTTGCATTTTTTGTTTCCACTCCAGCAGTAGCTGCTGTATAAAAATGGCATTCTGTAATCTCTGTTTTTTCTATTTGGAGTAAAATAATAGTATAAATTACGATGATCGTGTGGTTTAAAATAATCTACTCCATTTATTTTACACCACTTTTTGCACCATGTTTCTGGTATACATTGTTTTACACAGCTTTATAAGTCATCCCTAAAACTCTCTTTGTATGAGCAAAATTTTCTGCCAGAGTATTAATTACTAACCCTGAATCTCAAAGGGTTTATATACCAGCATGTAATCTTGCACAGACGGGACATTGTACCTCTGAGAAAAAGGGAACAAAAAACAAATGACCATATTGAAGCAGTACAGACAGTGCACCAGCTTCCTAAATCTGTGGCGCCTGTAAGAGATGGGCTTCTCTGTCCCTGCACTCTCTGGCTATCCAGAACCTATTAGGCGGGATGTGGCTACTTATTCCTGAGGTCCAGTCATCCTGCTTGGCTTGCAGTATAGCTAAAGACAAACATTGCAACACTGAGGTTTCTGTGGCATGGCTAAGTTAAGAGAAACACAGGTGGTGTATGTGGAAGGCAAGTTCACCCAGACTGTACAATGCTCTTTGCTTAACCACGGTTATCTCGTTGCACAGGCACATGACAGGCCTGCGGCAATTTTGGTCTTTTATTGCTTAACTGAAGCTTATAGTTCCTATGGCAGCTGTGTTTCCTCTGCTCCCCCAGGTCTGTTAATCTGACTTGTTTCTTTTTCCTAGAATTAACTTAGAGATCTATAAACCAATATTAACAGATATTATTATTATTATTATAATGGGGAAAAATGATCTTGAAGAAGAATTGAAATAAGAAAAAAGATCAACTGCAATACTGTGCAGAGAATGATAGTAAAACAGCAAGCAGTGCACTTCATTTCAAATATATGTGTTTAAAGGGGATGTAAAGCCGAAAATAAAGTTTTGCCTGATAAAAGAAAATATAATTGTAACCCTTTCTCTTTCTTGGCACACTCACTTATTTTGGGCTGTATGCTTGATTAACAGAAGATTTGGCCCCCCTTGCAATAATGAAAGGTACTGGGAACTGGGATTTTAGCGCAGTGCCTCCACCTAGTGGAACCTCAAGGGGATTTCCACTAGGAAAATAATCACACACAGTTTGCAGCAAATATCAACTTTATATAGCAGAGTGAAGATAAAATACTTATAACATGCAACAGTATTAAACTGCTTTGGAAACTTGTGTGGTTTTAGCCACTACTGGCTCAGTCTCTCTGGGGACACAGTCCCACACTCCACTCCTGGAGGAAATACCCTTTCCCAGTTCAGTCCTGGCAAAGTCCCTTTCCCAGAGCTCTTTCAGTTTCCCCAGGTAGCGCTACCTGCCCCAAAATACCTCTCCTTTTGGAATAGGTAGTTGCTCCCATGTAGCAGGCCACGAAAAACACCTGTCCTTACACAGGGGACACACGCAGGAGACTTTCAATACCTTTCCCATAGATGGATCACTCACTGGGGATCCACAGGGAGTAAAGGTTAACTAGACGCGTTAATCTGTGCGTATTTTAGCGCCTAATTGGGGGAGGCGTTGTGCAGAGCACATTTTTCAGAGGAAAAAGGCAAGATGGAGTTTGCGATGGGGTATTTGCTTGATTTGGAGGAGGAACATCAAGTCCCCGAGCCTTCCAGAGTGATGCGGCCTTGCTATTTTCAGGAAAGGGCCACTTTAGAGGGCTTAAGCGAGGATGAAGTGGTCAGGTGCTACAGGCTCAATAGAGTGGCAATATCCAGCCTGTATGAGCTACTTGAGCCTTTCCTGCAGCCACTGACTCGCAGAAGCCGTTCCGGGAATGGTGAAACTGCTGTGCTCCCTGCACTTTTTGGCCACTGGCAGTTTCCAGAGGGTTGGGGGGGGTTTACGGGGGGGTGTCACAGCCTACCTTTTTGCGGTGCCTTGGCCAGGTCCTGGACCCCATCCACTTGGTGTCTGCAAATTTCATCTCATTCCCCAAAAATCGGAACAAGTGGAACGCTGTGAAAAGGCAGTTTTATGGGGTAAGTGGCACCCCCAATGTGTTGGGTGCAATTGATTGGCGTGGCGTTAAACCCCCCCAAGACAGGGAGCACATTTTCCGCAACAGGAAAAGCTACCACTCCCTCAATGTGCAAGTGGTGTGCGATGCACATATGAACATCCTGAGCATCGTTGTCTGGGTTCCCCATCTCCTCTCACGATGCTTATATCCTAAGGCAGTCCGCACTTTACGATGCTTTTGAGACAGGACAACTTTTTCATTAATGCTTAATTATGCCTAATTAGGGATTTGTGGAACCTACCTTTCTCAGGTTCCTGGGGGGCCACATTAGCTGTGCTGGTTCTGGCCTGGGTTGTGACCTGCTGCTGGGGAATGTTGGCTGGCTCCTCATCTGAAAACAAGGCCACGTCACTGCCACATACATGTGACCCTGTCTCACTTGCCTCCCCACTAAAGGTTTCCCCTTCAATTGCAGGATCACATTGTGGGGAGTGGAGCAGAGACAAGGAGCATTCAGCAGAGCATCTGTGGCCACCTTTTGGAAAAAAGAAAAAGACTTTATTTAATTTTTTGTTATTATGTTCATGAGGCCAGGCAAACTTCATGGACAATAATGATTGTCATTTGTTTTAAAACATGAACAAGTTTATTTTGCAAAAACTATTTGTGGACATTGATTCCTTCCAAATGAGCTAAAAAGGTAAAATATTTTGCCATACAGAGTGCAAGAGCAAAATCAAGTTGAAAAGATTTATTGTCCAAAAGTACAAGATGAACTGACTGCACCTAACCCAGCAAGACACACTTGTCCAATAACACACCTATCTTATTACATTGTATTACATTAATATGGGTTTGAGTAGTGTGAGTGCTATGGTCCAAGCTTTATGCGGGATAGTTAGAGTTGTTGGTAGTGGGGCTGTGTCTTTAAGGTGTCGATATGGAAAATTGCTTAGTCCTTCCAGGGAGCCGAGTATTGTTGCCTGGAGCTGCATATTTGGGTTAATAGTGTGTGTTTATAAGGTGTGGTGTGGGATATAATTATTTAGGTGGTTGGGCCTCTGGGTTTCATTTTAGTGTGTTTAGTTACGTTAGTGTCTAAACTTGTAGTGTATTCTAGTAATT
Source organism: Xenopus tropicalis (assembly GCF_000004195.4). Classification (NCBI taxonomy): domain Eukaryota; kingdom Metazoa; phylum Chordata; class Amphibia; order Anura; family Pipidae; genus Xenopus; species Xenopus tropicalis. The sequence continues at coordinate 64,690,912 of NC_030680.2, read as the reverse complement.
TGTTTTGTATAACTTTGTGTGTTTATTGTATTCTCTTGTTTTATGCGTTTTATCTACTTTATGATTTATGTTTATGTAAATATTTGTTTCCAAACAATATAACATCATTTTTTACATTTATTGTTTAGTAATCTCTTTGCCACACTATATTGCATAACTTTGGTTAGTCCAATAATCTTACACATTGATGGGATTTACTTCCCCTTGAAACTGGATGAAATAGAAAACAATGATGGGATTAACTTCCCCTTGAAAATTTGTCAAGTACAGGCTGTCAGTGACTAATCTAATTTGTATGTGCAGAAACCATTCTTTTTTATATTTGGCCCAATAGTAAATCCCACTGAAATATTTAATGGGATAGGAAGCTTTAATTTGCAAACTAGTACAAGTACAATTGACAAAACTGCATCATCTTGAACAAAAAAGTGTTGTGTTTAGTTGCCTTTTTAAAGGATAAGTAAACCTTACCTGTAAAGAGAGTGCTATTCTAAGCATGTTTGCAGTTTACATTAATTATTTAGGAGGCTGCTGGGGTTTGATCCCAGGACCTCCTGGTTGTTGGTTGCATTCCCTAACCATTGAACCAGGAGAGCAGCTGACAAGAGTTCATTGCGTATATGTTCCACTCACCTGTATCCTGTGACATCACCCCAGCAGCCTTATTGGTTAGGTGGAGTCAGCCAATCGGGGCTGCATCTGCCCTATTTAAGCCCAGCCCTCCTCACAAACCTTGCCTGAACATTGGTCTAATATGAAGCATTGTGGGTTGCCCCTAGTGTGTGTTTTCTGTTCTGGCTCCTGATATTGCTCCTTTGCCTGTGCTCCATGCCTTTGCCTTTGCTTTTGCTTCACCTGTTCATCCTGCTCCATCCTTTCATACTCCGCCCCACTCCGTCCGCTCCGTCCTGTCCTGTAACAGCCCCTGCCTTAAGGACTCACCTTTCCCATTTCCTTTCTAGCGCCCTCTACCTATTACAGAATCCTTTCCCATTCCTTACAGAATGTTCAAGCCTAAAGAGTCTGCAGAGCCTGTTTCTCAAGTAAATAGTTTTTTCCCTGGCCTAATAAAGGCACTTTGAGGGAATCCCTGCTAAGATGTTTCTGGAGGAAGCTCAGCTCCTTGCAAGGTTGCAGTGGTTTTTGAATTCCTCCCCATTTAAGTAGATCTCTCAGATCATACTTTTCCTGCTGGAGGGGAAGGCTCGATCCTGGCCAGGTCACTGGGGACTTGCAGTACAGTAAGTTATCTATGACACTGCTCTTTTCCTGCTGGCTTTCAAAGGAAATATGCACCTAACCTGCTGTCTATGCCTCCAGCTCCATTGCTGGCTCCCAGCCTGTCTGTTCCATTGCTAGCTTCCAGTTTGTCTGCTTCATTACCGGCTCCCAGCCTGTCTGCAGCCGATGCCCAGTCTGGTGCCAGTTACTCCTTGGGCCGCCTCTAAACCAGGGCTGGATCCCCAAAAGTTGTTGGTACCTGCTCCAAGGTCGCCTGCCCAGCCTTTAGTACCTGCTCCAGGGCCTGCTTCAGCTCCAGGGCCGGCTATGCCAATGCTTTGTCCTGTGCCCTGTACAGAGGGGCCAATGCTTAGTTCTCTGCCCTGTAGAGAGGGGCCTCAGCTGTGTTCACCCTTAAATGTGCTTCCTCCCACTTACCCACCTGAACCCATGAGGGTGGCTCTGCAGCCGACTCCTCGGGCACCCACGAAGGTGGTTCTGCAGCCAACTCCTCAGGCACCCACGAGGGTGGCTCTGCCCACACTCCTGCCTGAACCCTGGGCACCCACAAGGGTGGCTCTGCCAATACTTCTGCCTGAACCCTGGGCATCCACAAGGGTGGCTCTGCCTGCACTTCTGCCTGAACACCCACGAGGGTGGCTCTGCCCACACTTCTGATTGTCTCCAGGGCATTTAAAATATATGGTCCCTTAGAAGTCACCTTGTGAGCAGGGGGATAATGTTAGGTTCTGCTGGGGCTTGATCCCAGGACCTCCTGGTTGTGGGCTACTCTCCCTAATCATTGAGCCAGGACAGCAGCTGGCAAGAGTTTGTGGTGTATATGTTCCACTCACCTGTATCACCCCAGCAGCCTTATTGATTAGGTGGAGTAAGCCAATTGGGGCTGACCCTTCCCTATTTAAGCCCAGCCCTCCTCATATACTTTGCCTGCACATTAGTCTAATATGAGGCACAGTGGCTTACCCCTAGCTTGTGTTCCATGTTCTGGCTCTTGATCTTGCTTATTTGCCTTTGCTCCTGATTGTGCTCCGTGCCTTTGCCTTTGCCCCTTGCTTCACCTGTCTCCACCTGCTCCGTCCTGTCATGTAACAGCCCCTGCCTTAAGGACTCACCTTTCCCATCTCCTTTTCTTGCGTCCTCTACCTATTCCTTTACAGAATCCTTTTCCATTCCTTACACAGGGACACATAACAAGAGCCCTATGACTATGAAGATTTTCATTCATTCAGGTCATGGTATATCTAGTACAGGTATAGGACCTGTTATCCAGAATGCTCGGGACCAAGGGTATTCTGGATAAGGGGTCTTTCCATAATTTGGATCTCCATACCTTAAGTCTATTGAGAAATCAATAAAACATTAATTAAACCATTAGACCCAATAGGATTATTGTGCATCCAGTAAGGATTAATTATATCTTAGTTGGGATCAAATACAAGGTACTGTTTTATTTTTACAGAGAAAAAGGAAATCGATTTTCAAAATTCGAATTATTTGATTAAAATGGGGTCTATGGGAAACAGGCTTTCCGTAATTCGGAGCTTTCTGGATATTGGGTTTCCGGATAAGGGATCCCATACCTGTATAAGTAAGTCTAGAGCAGCTGGACTTGCTGATTAACCACTGAAGATGTTTCACTACTCATCAGAGCAGCTAAAGACTGGAATCCAAGACTGCATCCCAAGCACAAAGAAACATTTTCCTGCCCCTCCCCCCCAAAAAAATCATAAAATGTTTCCAAAAAGGGGGAAGATTTATGAACCATTTTTTTTCAAGCAGTAAAAATGGTTTATATATGATATTTATTTAGAGCAGCGCTGTCCAACTTCTGTGGTACCGAGGGCCGGAATTTTTCTGGCCAACGCGGTAGAGGGCCAATAATGAAAGCCCATTTGACCATTCCCCCTTTTAAACCACACCCACTTAAAACCACACCCATGTTATCACAAGAGCTTTTAAGACTATACCAACATTAATGGTGGTAGCGCAGCAAAACCCAAATGGATGGTGCTCACTGTAGGGATATCATCCTTCATTCATATGTGAAATATTATGTCTTATTAAGACTCAACCTCCTCTTCCCCTGTGGATAGCACAGCAACTAACAGCACATAATTACACATCTTAGGGACCATATAATGACTATTTTAAAATCTAACAAACTCCCAGAACAAACCCCTGCCAGGTTCACCTCCCACAGGCAGCATAGGGCAGGCAAAGTATGGCACACACAGGCAGCATAGGGCAGGTAGAGTATGGCACACACAGCAGGGTAGGGCAGGCAGAGTATGGCACACACAGGCAGGGTAGGGCAGACAGAGTATGGCACACACAGGCAGCATAGGGCAGGTAGAGTATGGCACACACAGGCAGGGTAGGGCAGACAGAGTATGGCACACACAGGCAGTATAGGGCAGAGAGAGTATGGCACACACAGGCAGGGTAGGGCAGGCAGAGTATGGCACACACAGGCAGGATAGGGCAGAGAGAGTATGGCACACACAGACAACATACACTGACACAATGCTAGCACTGCTCCTACAGTCTGAGGTGTGAACAGGGGAACAATGTGCGTGATTAGAGCCTGAGCCTGAGGTGTGAACACTGCAGGGGGTGAACAATGTAGGGAATAAAAGGTGTGAACAGTACAGGGGATTACATATTTAAACAATACAGGGGGATTACAGTCTGAATATGAGGTGTGAACCATGCAGGGGGCCATTTAATCTCAGTACTGATACCATTTAAAGCTTCCACAAAGGTAAACCATCAAAGCAGCCAGACAGGTGGGGAGCCACACAGAGGAGGGTCAGCCCTGATTTAGAGTGATAACTTATAATGATAGCCACTCAAACAATAATAAAAAAAGGAACAAAAAATATACATTTATATATTTAACCTATGCTGTGAAGGCTTCCTGGGCATCTTTGGTTGTAAACAGAGTTTTCCATGAATTAGGTATGGTTCTTATAAGAACTGCAATTCCTTGCTTAGATTAAATAGAAACTTTGCCTGTTCCTGTAATTCCAACTGCAGAAGTTACTTTTCGGTTTCAGCCAGTTCTAACTTTTCTTTATTTGGACTTCCTAAAAAATGTAAATGATTTTAACCCCTTGTTTCTAGAAAGAGGTTTGCAACACATTACTCTTTCATTGACTGTGAGGCTTAGGGAGGCAATAGTTAATTATCGTTTTGTGTACAAATTGTAGCCAAATTTTGCTTCTGCAATTGATGTGGCACGTAAGCTCATACTGTCATACTAACACCTTGCTTTTTGTAAAAAATATCTTTAAAGGCAAAATGGGTGCTGGCAATCTTTCTCCTCCTTTTTGTGTACAAATAATGGTTTTTTTATCATTACAGCATAACAGCTGACCAACCCCAGAATGTAGGTTAGACCGAGGGCTGACATAAGGGTGGTTTTAGCAGCCGTTGAGTGCCATGGCATGGGTTAGACTGAGTGCCGGCGATTTCTTTGTGTGTATTGTGTACATATTTTAGGGTTAAGTTTGTCAAAATTAAACTTAGAAAAGCCAATACTGGCTATATGTAGTAAAAACATTCAATGTAATGCTACCCTCTTGTGGTTTGAAATAGGGTTGCAAGCATCAGATGCCTTCATTCTATGAGCAAACACTAACCTGATCTGGTTTGTGCCCATTACCATGATGCCTAAGACCTGGAGGTGAGCATTTCTAGAATGTGCATAGGATTCTATTTATTTTAGGAATAGGCGGGGTCTTATGCTTGTAATCCATCGCTATTGGCTTATTAAGCTCTTTGGCTGCAAGTGTTTAAATGATTGTATCACTGAATATTTCCCATTATGTGTTATATATTATTAAAAAGTACAATTCCTTTTTTCATAGAGAATGTATAAGGTGCTTATTTATCACTATTGTGTAAATAAAACTTGCCAGTACTGTTTATACCAGTTTGTCCTCAGTTTTCTCCCATCACGCTCTGTCACACATGTCTCTTAATCCGTTTAAATAAAAGTACTGATTGGGAGACAGGACACCAAAGAGTTAAACTGCAAAGTGCAAATTATTCCACTACATATTTCAAGCTTCACAAACCCTTATCACTAAGGGCTAAGGTTTAATTTACTAAAGATGTAAGCAAGGTGCAAAGTACAAAACATCATGTTTTTGTCTTCATTGCACCACGCTTTTCCAGGACTCTCAGATGCAGCTTGTTAAAGTGATACTGACACTAAAAAAATATTCTTCAGAATCTGAATGAACATTAAAAGTTAATTATAGGTCATGTTGATTGTGTTTCACTGATGTTTTTTGCTTTTCCAAGTAGTTATTACTTGAAGTTCCTAAACCTGACTGTTTTGCCAACCAGACTGTCCCTTCTCAGCCTGTCACTTATATCTTTGAATGCTAATGGACTACTTCTACGCAAATATGGCAGCCCCTCACAGAGAAACATGGGGGATCAGATAGGTAATGTAAATTAATTGGTCAAATACTTTTAAGGCAAAATTATAAATAGCATGCCAAGCCAATGTTATGACAGATGTAACCCCAGTAAAGTACTAAATATAATGATATAGATCTGTGAATACACATCTGCACTTCCCATCCATATGCTCTTTATAGATGCTCCCCTGAAACACACTGGGATTCATTTATATGCTGTTTATATGTAAAAAAAAATATTGGTTTGGGACCATCCGTTTTACTGTTTATCAAAGCCGTGAATGTCATTGACATTGGGACAGTCAACGTGCATGTCAAGTCCTCTATGCCCTCTCCCTACCCATACTCACACAGCACATCCCTAAAAATATTTATATACCCACTACTTTACAATATACATATACTCATCTATATAAAAGAGACCTTGAGACCTTGATCATTTATAAGGTTCCATGACTCCTCAGTGGCTTTTCATATTAACAGTAAAGGGTACATTTCACACATATATATGTACACTGTAACAGTCAGCCTTATTATTATCTTATTTTTCATCTGTCTATACATCTGAGGAGCCAGATAATGAAGGCTTCCCTTGTAATATGCCCAGTTCTAGTAATTTAGCTACTGACGCATGGGTCACTCGGGAGGAAATTCAAAAGAGACTTGAACATGTAAAGGTAAACAAAGGTCCAGGGCCAGATGGGATTCATCCCAGGGTATTAAATGAGCTGAGCGCTGTGATTGCCAAACCTCTTCACTTAATTTTTCAGGATTCATTGAGGTCTGGCATGGTGCCAAGAGACTGGCGGATTGCTAATGTGGTGCCGTTATTTAAAAAGGGATCCCGTTCTCAGCCTGAAAACTATAGGCCTGTTAGTCTGACATCAGTAGTAGGAAAACTTTTGGAAGGGGTAATAAGGGATAGGGTACTTGAATACATTGCAGTTCACAATACTATTAGTTTGTGCCAGCATGGTTTTATGCGTAACAGATCTTGCCAGACTAATTTAGTCGCCTATTATGAGGAGGTGAGTAGGAACCTTGATGCTGGAATGGCAGTTGATGTCATCTACTTGGACTTTGCTAAAGCGTTTGATACAGTACCTCACAGAAGGTTAATGATCAAATTAAGGAATATTGGCCTAGAACATAATATTTGTAATTGGATAGAGAACTGGCTGAAGGATAGAGTACAAAGAGTGGTGGTAAATGGAACATTTTCTAATTGGACCAGTGTGGTTAGTGGAGTACCGCAGGGGTCAGTCCTTGGGCCTTTGCTGTTTAACTTGTTTATTAATGACCTGGAGGTGGGCATAGACAGTATTGTTTCTATTTTTGCTGATGACACTAAATTGTGCAAAACTATAAGTTCCATGCAGGATGCTGCCGCTTTGCAGAGCGATTTGACAAAATTAGATAACTGGGCAGCAAACTGGAAAATGAGGTTCAATGTTGATAAGTGCAAAGTTATGCACTTTGGTAGAAATAATATAAACGCAAACTATCTACTGAATGGTAGTGTGTTGGGGGTTTCCTTAATGGAGAAGGATCTAGGGGTTTTTGTTGATAACAAGTTGTCTAATTCCAGGCAGTGTCATTCTGTGGCTACTACAGCAAATAAAGTGCTGTCTTGTATAAAAAAGGGCATTGACTCAAGGGATGAGAACATAATTTTGCCCCTTTATAGGTCCCTGGTAAGGCCTCACCTTGAGTATGCAGTGCAGTTTTGGGCTCCAGTCCTTAAGAAGGATATTAATGAGCTGGAGAGAGTGCAGAGACGTGCAACTAAACTGGTTAAGGGGATGGAAGATTTAAACTATGAGGTTAGACTGTCGAGGTTGGGGTTGTTTTCTCTGGAAAAGAGGCGCTTGCGAGGGGACATGATTACTCTGTACAAGTACATTAGAGGGGATTATAGGCAGTTGGGGGGTGTTCTTTTTTCCCATAAAAACAATCAACGCACCAGAGGTCACCCCTTTAGATTAGAGGAAAGGAGTTTCCATTTGAAGCAGCGTAGGTGGTTTTTCACGGTGAGGGCAGTGAGGTTATGGAATGCCCTTCCTAGTGATGTGGTAATGGCAGATTCTGTTAATGCCTTTAAGAGGGGCCTGGATGAGTTCTTGATCAATCAGAATATCCAAGGCTATTGTGATACTAATATCTACAGTTAGTACTAGTGGTTGTATTTATAGTTTATGTATGTGAGTGTATAGATTGGTAGGTGTGGGTTAGGTGTGCTGGGTTTACTTGGATGGGTTGAACTTGATGGACACAGGTCTTTTTTCAACCCTATGTAACTATGTAACTATGTAACTATGTAAAGGAGTGAGTGCTTGTTCACGCAAAGCTTTACAATTATATTTTACAAACTGCATTTATCTACAGCACAGTCCGGTTTGGTGTCTGTCTGCTATGTTTCTAGAGGCACATGGGAAGTATAATATTATCTGTATGCAGGATAGATTTTTTTCTGACCTCTAAATGAGGCAAAGGGTGAATCCGGATCACAGGTTTAGCCAAAGCAGCAGTGGTAGGACAGGAACTGCAGGATTGTGGCTTCTCCTGAGAAAGAATATCTGCTGTCAGGGTAAGAAAAAGCAGGCCACTCCTTGGGACACATAGATTGATGGAACGATACATTCCTTGTTTTTAGGGGAACATTTCTTTTTTGTTAATACCTAGAGCAGGCTGTGACGGTCACTTTGTAAATTTCTGGATAGTATCTTCTTTAACCTTCACTGGAAATTTCACCACCATAAATACTCAGCAAATCCGTTATCATATATCTCCATGGGCCTGCCTCTTAGCATCACCTTAACCATTTACGTGATTACTATAGAATAAATCCAAAGAAATTCTCAAGAATGATTTAGATTGCTTACAGAGGTTAAAATAATGTTATCAATCTATTACACGGGTGACATTTTTTGTGGGGGTAAGGAGAATTTGCCTAGTTATAAGACAGGCAAAATGGTTCCATTGATATCAACAGAAAGTTAAGGTTATCCACACTGAAATGGAAACTATAAAGCTCTTACTTTATACCAGAAATTTTCAGTCTTCCTTTTGTTATCTATCATGTTATCCTTCATGCAGATACATAAAAAAATTGCCTTAACAGTCACCCTGCTATTGTTCCAGTGCAATGCAGAATACAAAATAAGCATTTACCAAAAATCTTACCTTAACTAGCCCTTTGTTTGTTTCTTGTATCCATTGTGCCATTGTACCTAGCCATCTACCCCTTCAAAAGAGGCAGCGCCATAGAAAACACAGGCAATTTCCCTATTTAGAGCATTGATCTGGATAAGTAAATGGATGTACCTGTAAGGGCACTAATATAAAATATAGTTTCATATAGTTAATTAACAAAATTGCTTTTTTTTACATAAAAGATGTGATCCTGGACATACGTTGTTTGCTTGGCCCAAAGGAACAGAGCATAGGGCTTACAATGCAACTTCATGATTTTGGTTGGTTTCTTGATATATGCAATAATTTTGTTTACTTGGCAATGTGAGGCACAGTTAAAAGAGCTGACCACCAGCAATAAAAGGGTTAAAAGACTTTGCTGTGGGGCCTACACACTTGTGAATACAACACTGCAGCCAACTGTAAGCAATCTGAATTCTGTTTAATAAGAAACTGATATTGCTTCCAGTTAAATGTTAAGTGGTTAAACCACACACTACCAGCCCTGCCTATACATTTCCAAATGTCCTCCCACTGAAGGTTGTACAGGCATATCTGCTCAGGATTCTCTGCCCAGCTGTTAAATTGCAGAAACTGAAAAAGAAGATACTTTAACCTTCATATTAACCCCATTTTGCAGGACCATCATTCAGTGGATGTGTTTCCACTGTACTTTCTAAAAGCACCTCTGGCCCAGTTGAGTTATAGGTTACAATAAATAATGTTCAAGAGGGTGAGTAATTAGGCCTGTTTTAACTCATAGTACAACAGGGCCATGTAGATCTAGCACTTAAGGGGTGAAGTACATTTAAAATAAAAATTTTCTTTCTGCCATATGTGCTATTATCAGAAAATGGCAGTTACAAATAGTAAAATGGGATTTTTTGTTGCCAGGATGCACTTTCTGAGTGTCAGTGATTTTTTTCCCCAGCACGTTAAGGCATCTGAGGCTAATTATGCAGAAGATGACCCTCGTGAGTCAGTCAGGGCCATAAAACAAACATAAGCCACAGCCCACAACTCAATAACCTGCAAAATATTTATTCCTTGTAAGATAAATATCTGCTATAGTGCTGTGAAGGGGCTATAGCTTTGCACGTCTGGGTTGCGTGGGAATGATGGCATGTGTGCATAACTGCCCTGTCATCATGAATATGTGTATTGTTTCTCAATGGTGACGTTTAGAATCTGGATTCTCCAGTGTTACGCAGTCCTGGCCATTAAGACCTCAGAGGTGACCTGGGGGCAATTTTTAAAGGTGATGGTAAAACAAATCTGCTTTCTTGTTTCCCAGTAAAATGGGTTGGGTACCTTTATCTTGGCCATTTCATTTGTTAAATTGACTCTGAAGCCTTGGACATATACCATAAATGTTTACAATGCACCAAACCATGTAAAATAATGTAAAATAGAAGTAAGTGCTTTTATTTGAATACCTTTGGGTTCAAATACGTCCAACTGCTTGAAAACTGTGCTCTACCCAGACCTTTTGCAAGCTTCCAGTTTAGACTCTTCAGTATGTGGCTGAGGCTGCTGGGCCCTGATAGACTTCAGTAACAGAGCAACAGCTACTTAAAGTGCAGTGAAAATGCATAGGGTGGGGCGGGGCTTTGCGATGTCACAGGTAGTCCATTCCTGTTCTGCTCCCTCCTCTCCCCCCCCCCCATATATAACTGAATATGAATGTTATAAAATGTCTCCTTTAAACAAAATTTTCATTTTTACTGAGGGGACTCCCATGCATGTATTCATTTTGGGACTTATAGGGTATAAATACCATGATTGCTGAGGATGTGGGTGAGATGTAGCCCACAACAGGTAGAGCATTTCGGTTGAGACTATACAACTGTATTCTTTATTTTTTACAATCTTTCTTTTATTGATTTTCATTATTGAGAAAGGGGTTACAGAACAGAAGGGGGGGTAATTTATACATAAAACAAGAACAAAAACAAGTACAATGGTAGTATGAAGGGTTAACAACAAGATATCGCTACAGATTTAACACAGTATTAACAGTTAATAAAAAAATATGTAGCATAATCTATACCAAACCTGATTGCTTGTACTTTAGAGCAATAAGGTTTGTATTTAGCCAAGGTCTTCACATAGACCAATATTTTATTGTGTTGGTATGAATTAACAGTGCAATTGCTTCTAGCTTAAGGTAGCCATACACGCTAAGATCTGAAATCGGCTGATATTCAGGCAGGTTTAAACCACGCCAAGTGAGCAGATCTTCTCCCAATATCCCAACCTACGGGTGGATGATATTGGGCTAATTAGGTTGTTTAGGTCGTAATTAGGTCGTTTTAAACCTGCCCAATCGATATCTGCCCGTTCTCAGGCCAGATGTCGGTCAAACAGACCTGTTGAAAGTGCCCATAAATAGGCAGATAAGCTGCTGAATCAGTCTAAGGGACCAATATCTGCAGAATCTGAGTTGTGTCTTTGAAAAATCTACACCATTGTCTTAATCAAATAAGTCTGTAGAAGAACCACAACATTGCAAAGTCATAAAGCTGATTTCCACTGAATCCTGTGGCTTTGCAAAAGCAGAAGTGGAGTCATGCTCTATTATAACGGAGCCAGTCTGAAAAAAGCAATATCTGATTAGGCAACCTGCAGCAGCACAAAACGCCCCTGAACAGCATGATATTGTTAGATCATGTGAACTAAATGGTCACTGCTGCCAATATTTATGATTAGAATAGAAATAGTGTGCATACTTTTTTTCAACTCAAAACCCCACGCCCACAAGCAATTTTTTGCTTAATGGTAAGCTGTTTTTTTTTTGCACTTTGTGCACTTTCTGAATTTTCCCATGGACTGCATACTCCTACCTCCTTGGACCTCACGAACCGAGCGGATCTTAATGTGTATGGCCACCTTAAGACATAATTGAAATAAGTCAATGCAAGTAATAAAAGCGTGAGCAGGTTGCTCATTTAGAGATGCTTTTTGCATGGTGCCATCAGTATACACAGTACTGTACTGTACTGTCAGCTCTGTGCCTATTTACAAAGGCTCCTAAAGTTTGTCTGCTAATAAAATATTTTTTTATTTGTTTGTTGACGCCTATCCACCAAGAGAAGCCTTCTTCTAGAGCAGTATGTGCTGTAGGTACAGTGAGCTAGTATGTGCTGTAGGTACAGTGAGCCAGTATGTGCCAAAATAGTGTGCAGGTACAGTGAGCCAGTATGTGCCGTAGGTACAGTGAGCCAGCATGTGCTGTAGGTGCAGTGAGCCAGTATGTGCTGTAGGTACAGTGAGCTAGTATGTGCGGAAGGTGCAGTGAGCCAGTATGTGCCGTAGGTACAGTGAGCCAGCATGTGCCGTAGGTGCAGTGAGCCAGTATGTGCCGTAGGTACAGTGAGCCAGTATGTTCTGTAGGTACAGTGAGCCAGTATGTGCTGTAGGTGCAGTGAGCCAGTATGTGCTGTAGGTACAGTGAGCCAGTATGTGCTGAAGGTGCAGTGAGCCAGTATGTGCTGTAGGTACAGTGAGCCAGTATGTGCTGTAGGTGCAGTGAGCCAGTATGTGCTGTAGGTACAGTGAGCCAGTATGTGCTGTAGGTGCAGTGAGCTAGTATGTGCTGAAGGTGCAGTGAGCCAGTATGTGCTGTAGGTGCAGTGAGCCAGTATGTGCTGTAGGTACAGTGAGCCAGTATGTGCTGTAGGTGCAGTGAGCCAGTATGTGCTGTAGGTACAGTAAGTCAGTATGTGCTGTAGGTGCAGTGAGCCAGTATGTGCTGTAGGTACAGTGGGCCAGTATGTGCTGTAGGTGCAGTGAGCCAGTATGTGCTGTAGGTGCAGTGAGCCAGTATGTGCCGTAGGTGCAGTGAGCCAGTATGTGCCGTAGGTGCAGTGAGCCAGTATGTGCCGTAGGTGCAGTGAGCCAGTATGTGCCGTAGGTGCAGTGAGCCAGTATGTGCCGTAGGTGCAGTGAGCCAGTATGTGCCGTAGGTGCAGTGGGCCAGTATGTGCCGTAGGTACAGTGGGCCAGTATGTGCCGTAGGTGCAGCGAGCCAGTATGTGCCGTAGGTACAGCGGGCCAGTATGTGCTGTAGGTACAGCGGGCCAGTATGTGCTGTAGGTACAGCGGGCCAGTATGTGCTGTAGGTACAGCGGGCCAGTATGTGCTGTTGGTACAGCGGGCCAGTATGTGCTGTAGGTACAGCGGGCCAGTATGTGCTGTAGGTGCAGCGAGCCAGTATTTGCTGTAGGTACAGCGAGTCAGTATGTGCTGTAGGTGCAGCGAGTCAGTATGTGCTGTAGGTGCAGCGAGCCAGTATGTGCTGTAGGTGCAGCGAGCCAGTATGTGCTGTAGGTACAGCGAGCCAGTATGTGCTATAGGTGCAGCGGGCCTGTATGTGCTTTAGGTGCAGCGGGCCAGTATGTGCGGTAGGTGCAGCGGGCCAGTATGTGCTGTAGGTGCAGCTGGCCAGTATGTGCTGTAGGTGCAGTGGGCCAGTATGTGCTGTAGGTGCAGTGAGCCAGTATGTGCTGTAGGTGCAGTGAGCCAGTATGTGCCGTAGGTACAGTGAGCCAGTATGTGCCGTAGGTACAGTGAGCCAGTATGTGCCGTAGGTGCAGTGAGCCAGTATGTGCCATAGGTGCAGTGAGCCAGTATGTGCCGTAGGTGCAGTGAGCCAGTATGTGCCGTAGGTGCAGTGGGCCAGTATGTGCCGTAGGTGCAGTGGGCCAGTATGTGCCGTAGGTACAGTGAGCCAGTATGTGCAGTGAGCCAGTATGTGCTGTAGGTGCAGTGAGCCAGTATGTGCTGTTGGTGCAGTGAGCCAGTATGTGCCGTAGGTGCAGTGAGCCAGTATGTGCAGTGAGCCAGTATGTGCCGTAGGTGCAGTGGGCCAGTATGTGCCGTAGGTACAGTGAGCCAGTATGTGCAGTGAGCCAGTATGTGCTGTAGGTGCAGTGAGCCAGTATGTGCCGTAGGTGCAGTGGGCCAGTATGTGCCGTAGGTACAGTGAGCCAGTATGTGCAGTGAGCCAGTATGTGCTGTAGGTGCAGTGAGCCAGTATGTGCTGTAGGTGCAGTGAGCCAGTATGTGCCGTAGGTGCAGTGGGCCAGTATGTGCTGTAGGTGCAGTGGGCCAGTATGTGCTATAGGTGCAGCTGGCCAGTATGTGCTATAGGTGCAGTGGGCCAGTATGTGCTATAGGTGCATCGGGCCAGTATGTGCTAAAGGTACATTGGGCCAATATGTGCTATAGGTGCCCTGGGCAGTGAGATGTGCTGCAGGGCCAGTACATCAGAAATGTTTTGGGGAAAAATTATCATTTTGAATGCTTTTCTACTGGTGTTTAAAATGGTGCTCAATAAAAACAAAATACATAAAGCAGTGGTGCTTTATTGTGTTCATCTGTACTAGTATCATGCAACATCTTGCTGGTTGAGCCCTCTTTGGTACATGAGGTGCAATACATTGACTGCTCTGGAGCAAGGGTCCCCTCTACCTGACACCCACCTTTAACAAAAGATCATTATTGGTTTCCCATGTTGCCTGTTGGCTCTATGGGCTCCTGAAGCTGCAGGGGCTAAATCACATGCAATTGTAGGGTGTGTAGGTACATGCCCATGCACAGCTTAAAGGGAATACTTTTAGCCAATATATCCAATGGAGTAACTGCACAAGTATGTGGTTTAGGGTAAGTGCACCAACATATTTGTTGTGGGTCAGCTAGTATACAGTCTGGGATCACTGAGAAAAATAATGTTGTATTACTACCTTGCCTAACATGGGGTCAAACAACTGAAGACTACACATATGTTTAAGTAAGTCAGGCATGACGTAGGTTAATTTTTTATTTTAGAAGAAGCTGACTGAAACATTAGATGTATCACCAGGTTCAAGAAATCTGTTCAAGAAGGTAGATAAAATAATGCCATGCATACTATGTCAGGAATAAAATTTATTAACATTTTTATAACTGCACAATCAACAGCAATATCATTGCAAGAAATGCCAAACATAGTCCTTACTACACAAAGAAGGTGCAGAATGGGGATTTAGTGGAATGGATTTCCTGGAAAATCTTGCATCTGGATGTATGATGCTTATGGGTGTCCTTCCTGGGAAAAGCACTGTTCCATCTCGCTGTAAACCCTGTGGTCTGCAAGAATGCCTTGTGTAAACATTTTAGGCCATCAAAATTACAGCTTATTTCCATGTCTAGTAAGCTGATGTAAATGGCACGAGACACTTGGCTGGGGTGCATGCACACAGGACCTTTTCAGATTCGCCGTGGGAGGTAGAGACGCAATATAGTAACAGGGGCCTAGTGAGAAGATAGACTCACGTATTTGGCACCAGGACTGGACAGAAGACTGCTGTGTGTAACAACTAAGAACTGGCAGAAACACAGCCAGACTAGGCAATAATGCAGTATATGCATATTCTCCTAACTGTAGGGGTAATTTACTTAACCATGGGATGCAAGTGCCTGAGCGCTAAGGAATGCAAGAGCTTATTTCACTTTTAAGTTCACAAGCACTTGAGAATCCAGTGTGAGGGGCAGAGTGCAGCATCACAAGGCTCTATGTGCCTCCCCCACATGCCCCTCACCATTACAGTGCTGATTAATGCAGACGCCTGTGACAATGAAAATACTCATACCTATGCCCTTAAATTGGTACTGCTTTATGCCTAGTGCTGACCTTTACACAATGCAGAACAACTTGACCCCCAGTGATTTGGTACAACCACTTATCATATTACTTATGGTGGCACAAAAATTATCACTGCTTCCTTGCAGTCCTAGGGTTGATTCTAGCCAGAACACTTTAGCAAAAAATTCCATGTACTCCTATGGCTTATATATGGTTTTCTCCCACGCTCCAAGAAAACATACTTACAATTATAAGACTGACTGTAGTGTACATGTGTATGAATGTAATAGGAACCTTTGACTGTAAGCTCCACTGGGGCAGGGACTGATGTATAATCATAGGCGGAGAGTGACTTTTTTGTTTGGGGACATACTAAAATAGACTGACCAAAAGCAAATGTGAGATTCGCTGTTCGCATAAAAATGAACCCACTGACTTCCAGTATTCATACATGAAGTCTGTGAGGTGTTCTCAGTCCATTTGTGTTTGGGATCAGTTAGCTTAAATGAGTTTTAGTTATTTTATAGAGACAAAGGCAGTGCGTACTGACATCCCAGGCACATTATATACAGTCAAATGCTGTTTATATTTACAAAACCAGCACATATATATGCCGTGAGAAGCAGTGGGTACTGATGGCAGATATTCAGGCTCTGGCACTATAACACTGGCACTGATACATAGCATTATTTTGTCTCCCAGCTATGCAGTCTCATATACAGTATAGTACTTGTGGGAGTGGGATGAAATCTGCAGCAAAAGTTCAGAGTTGGTGAGGTTCTTAGGTAAAGGTTACAGCCTGCAGATTGTTTTTATCAGTCTTCGTTTCTGCACTGTCTTTAGTTTGTAATATCTCCCCATCCCTGCCTACATCTGTGCCCTGATTGGTCAATTTTACTGTGTATCAAGAGAGCTGTCTAATTGGAGAAGCCACAAGAAGAAAGATCCAATCAGAGCACAATTGATTACAGCAGAACCGGAACTAGCAGGAAGGAGGAATGCAACAAGATATCCCGATGTTAAAGGTTCCAGACCAGTGCAGAAACTGAGTTTTTTTTAAGGTGCCAAGCAGGTTTGGGGAAGCTGCCTATGTGTATAATCTCTGTAAAGTGCCACACAACATGCCAAGACTATAAATAAATAGCAAAGAAACTGTATTAGAAGATATTATGTACCCCTTTACAGAAGGGGCAGTATGAGCATATTAAAATTTGTGTTATATAGAGGCATTTCTTTGCTTTACTATTTTCTCTCTCCTGTCTTATTGTGGTATCAGCGGCCTAACAAAGTGGTATTGGGTCTCCCTGCAAAAAATTCCAAGGGGTACTGCGCATTGCAAATCCCTTGCTCCACCCTTCATCCCCACATGTGCATACATGCCTGCCCGTGCAGGCAGCAGGTGTGTAAATATTCCCAGGGGAAAGAAAGCTGACCCCACAGGGCTTCCCCCATGGGGTCTGCTACCTCTACAGTTACGCCACTGTGTAGTATGTAACTTGTGCTTTTTACAAGCCTTTTCAAATTCTTCCTTACTGGACTACAAAAGCTCTTTAAACTCTAACCAATAGTTGTATAATGTTCTACAGCAGGGTGGAATCATCATTGGATACTGAACTACATTAAAAAAAAGAAACAGATACCATGCTTAACCCAGCTGTCTAAAACACGACAAATGTATTATGATTTTAAAATTACTGTTATAATACTGTATTTCTGAACCCAGTATAAATCTAAGCACTTAACAAAAACTGTGGTAAGCCAGTATTGTTAGGATCAAATTTAGTCTTGGTTATTATCTATTCATATATAAAAACATTATTGTAAACAGATGCCAGTTACACCATTTAAATAAGGGAGCTTAGCCAAGGGAAGATATTTTATACCAACATTAACTTTGTCAGTCACAAAGCTTAGACCCCAAATAAAAAGTGTCATTGCTTTTTTTCCCCTAATCCCCATAAGCTTTGATTTAACTTTGGTGTAATTTGCTATTTCATAAATAGAGAAAAATGTATAGAGAAATGTTATAGGCACTACTCACAAAGCTTAGGAAACATGATGCCACGTGTTCTAGAGCAATTAACACATGGTAGAAATAAAGAACTAAATGCGGAATAGTTTGCAATAGGAAATGGGTTACATACTAAAAGGAGTAGAACTTACTTTTGTAACTCATAATAACAGATATTTGCTTTTGATTTCTAACAGTGCTAGACCAATAAATGTTAACTGCTGATTGGTTGCTCTAAGATACTGGACTAAGACAAAACTGCAGGAAAAGATCACATTTTTGCAATTAATTCCTTTTTTGCTGCAACCCGTTCTCAAAACTTCCTTGAACATTCAAAAGCATTATTCAACACATACTGGCATTTAGCATTTCCCCAACTGTAACTTCAGTTATTACACTAATTGCCCTAATCAAACAAGAAAAGTAAACAGGAAAACTTGACAGGCTGATAAGGTTCAAAGATCTGGGTGGATGGAGGGATTGATGTTAAAATTCTCAGCATTATGGCACAGGGGAGAAAAGTTCATTAAACTGTAGTTTAAAGAGATGTTACTGTGCCTCAAAAGTCTTAATTTTTAAAATAAGGAACAATAATCAGCATATCTTTTAGAAGTAATGAAACGTTTAGTGTTGCTGTGGGATGCTAGAAAACACTACAGTGGCATGGTTGTCAGCTTCACTTCTATAACCCTTGGCTGCAAACTGGTTTATAAGCAAAAAAAGTAGAATACAAATCATCAAATAAGACTTTAATTCACAGGATTCTATTCTGTATACTGGAAGCAATTTCTATAATGGGATTTCCACACATCTGACCAGGACCAGAATAAATTAATAGCAGAAAAATAAAAATGGATTCAGGGTGAATATTTACCCAAAACTGCCACAAAAATGTCTACTGTGAAAAAGTATCTGCAAAAAAAACGCCGTAGACACCAATGTATTCTGCACAGAGGAGGTTGCTGCAGAAAAGTTGCCATGAAAAAAGGTTGCCATAAAAAATACCCATTGACTCCAATGTATTTTCATGGAGAAAGTATCAGTGAAAAAGTCACCCACTGACTTCAGTGTGTTTTGTGAATTTTATCATGTTTTGTGAATTTTTCAGCAAAGTGAAACGGGACATCACAAGATTTGTTGAATATTCAGGAGGCAAAATCATTAAATGGACAAACCTACAACTTCATGCAACAATTTAAATACAATTCTATTTATTAGGCAACAAGTGATTAATTACTCAGTTGAGATAAAATTCCTGTGTTCATTCCTCCCTTTCCATTAACCTGATATTTTAAAATTTTAAATTGTTGTTCCAAAGGTCCAGTCAAGGGATTAAAAGCCAAAGAACTAAATTAAAGGTATATTATCATGATTTTTATGGTGTAATTTTTATTTCTAAATTGCACTGTTTACATTTCAAATAATTCACTCTACCATTTCAAATGTTATTCTTGGACCAACAAATGTATTTCTATAGTTGTAATATTGGTGTGTAGGCGCCATCTCAGTGCATTGTGCCTGAGTCTGAGATTTCAGAAGGAGCCAGTGCTACACATTAGAACTGCTTTCAGGTGACCTATTGTTTCTCCTACTCCCATGTAACTGGGGGAGGCCCAAGCCGGACTTTGATTTCTTACTATTGAGTGCTATTCTGATATCTACTGGGAGCTGCTATCTTGCTCCCTTCCCATTGTTCTGCTGATCGGCTGTTAGGGGGGGAAGGAAGAGAGGGTAATATCACTCCATCTCACAGCTCTGCAAATCTGTTTGCGTTTTTGGAAATTTTATTTCAATGCAGCATTCTGCTGGAGACGCTCTATCAACTAATGTGTTTTGAAAAAAACATGTTTTCCCATGACAGTATTCCTTTAAGGCACAGTTTAGTGTAAAAATGACACTGGGTAAAATAGACAGACTGAGCAAAATAAAAAATGTTTTCAATATAGGTAGCCAAAAATGTAATCTATAATGGCTGAAGCGGGCAGATGTGTAACATAATGGCCAGAACACTACTTCCTGCTAAACTAACTAAACATTTATGTCCCATGTGCTCCCGTCTAAAGTCATGACTTACTAAGAGGTTGACTTGATTATGAGTACCATCTTCCTATACTCTAGGCATCCTCAGATAAGTCAGGGATTTGCTTAAACCACAGCAGAAGTCGTACTACTTCTTAATGGCATTAGTAAGGGTGAAAACCCTAGAACTTTTTGTGCAGAGTTTCAATAGTTCCGAAATATTAAGCCTGTCAGGCTTTAATGTTTCAGTATACTTGGACCCAGTAGCTTGACCCACCTTTTCCAAGCACATTGTGGAGTCTCTAATTAAGTATTTGGAAGCTTAGGCAGCTAGGCAAGGCCAGAGTGGTCACTTTTTTCAGCTGTTGTCAAACCTTGATACCCTATCAAGCCAATATACTGTATGTCATATTCTTCAAGCTCTAGTAACAGCTGTTGCTGTCTTAGGCATATTCTCAGTTGCAACACTCACTGCTGAGTTCTGTTTCCAGAAACAATGTAAGGGCAAAAGCTCTTTATAGGCAGCGTAGTATTATAGGTGATCAAAGGTGATCCCTTCCACTAAGGCCACACAAATCTCTTGGTGTGCCATTACACTTACGGCTACAGTATATAATGACTTTCTTGACAATACTGTGTTTCCTACCTCCATCCTGTGGCAAAGGTTTGGGGAAGGCTCTTCCCTGTTTAGCATAATAAAGGTCACAAAGGTCCATACAGAATGGGTTTTCTGAGATAGAAATTGAAGAACTTGACTAGTGTAAGCCCTGACCTTAACCTAAATGAACACCTGTGGGATGAATTTAAACACCAACTACAAGCCAGGTCTGGTGCCCAGTATCAGTACTCAACCCCGCTTATGTTCTTGTGGCTGAGTGGAAACAAATCCCACTGACAATGTACCACAATCTAGTGAAATTCCTTCCCAGATGTGTAGAGGCTGCTTTAATGAAAGATTGACTAGTTTCATATCAATACCCTTGGTATGGGAATGAGATTTTGAATAGGCAGGTGTCTGGATGTGTTGGCATAGTTTATTTTGAAGAAGGGGACTATTTCCAATCTTCAAGAAATGCTCTATTTGTTGCTTAAAAAATATAGCCGGGTCCTTTAAAATAGAATCACCTGACCACCCTTAAAACAATGTCTAATTGACAGTTGTCTACTCTAAGTTGAGGGTTAAGAGTTCTGAATCTTTACTCTGGCCTTTCTGCTGTATATCCTGTATGTCAACCAAATGGAACCAAATGGATAAGGAAACTTGCAGAAAAACATTGAGTCTTGCATGTTCTTTCCTTAGAAGAACAAACCTTGGAGCCGTCTTTAAACGTTGCCATTTCCAGGAGCCTGCGCTGGCAGCCTTCTGTCATAAGCAGATTCCTGGCATGAGGAGAGGAGCACCTGTGTGTGCTTCTATGAGGAAAACCTTTTATTTCCAGAGGAAATATGTTTGGTTGCTTCTGCCAAAATAAATGTCCTTGTTCCATTAATGTTCTGTAACAGGCCTGGCCTTTAGGCCAATGCATCTTGCTTGCTGGAAGTGCTGACTGAAGGTACATTAGGAGCATGTGGCAATTATTCACATAAATCTCTTTTTTTCCAAAAAGGTTAACTGCAAGTAATAACAAATTTAGTTTCCATTTTCAAAAGAAAAAGTGATAACCTTCAGCTTGAGTCTCAAGTTTTAGGAAGCTGGACATTTTGGAGACATAAATGAAAACTCATTGCTTGTGTGACATATTTCCTTTCCTTTGTGTGTGTCTTTAAACAAACTGACTACTAGATACAATGCCAATTTGTTTTCTCATTTTAATTACTACTTAATATTGCTGTTTATCATTGGTGCAAACTATCCATTCTTGTGTTAGATAATACAAGCCTTTTATTAATATCAATTTCCAACATGTAAATAAAATTTAAAATGCAGCCACTGCTTTTAATGTGTGCCTGATATTTGCATGTAAACTGTGCCTTCCTACATGTGCCAGACAGGCTAATTTCCTATGCAAAAGCGCACACACAAGAATCGCATTGTTTTTCTTTGCCTGAAAAAAAGGCATATTAGCAAACAAAAATATCACTAACTTTAACTTTAAAAACTTTATAGTCACTTTTGTTCTTTCATTTTTCAAGGTACAGATGAGTCTTTCAGTGATTTGGTTAAATGATTTACATGTACAAAAAAGTGGAGTAGATATGAACATAAAAAAGGGGATAAAGGTTTACAAAACTTTTGAAATAAATAAGAAAGCAGAAATCTTTATGACACTATTTCACCCATAAGCATTGCTTGTCTGTTTTTCATATAGAAAATCCACACAATACATTTAAGACTTATTTATGAATGCAGTGCAAAGTGCAAAATATGGGCACAAATCATACAAAGAAACAATAAAGATGCAAACTAGGATCTGTATAGCAAGATAGCATCATTTCCGGATTACCAATTAATCCATTTGCATTAATTTCCTTTGGTGCATGTTGGAAACCATAGAAGTGTGTGTGCCATACTCTGCCTGTCCAATGCTGCCCGTGTGTGCCATACTCTACCTGCCCTACTTCTATATCATAATCAATGAGCCAGGCAAACAAAGTTACAACATATGTGTTGCAGTTGCCTCTGCTCTGACATAACTGTGGTAGGTGTGGTGAAATTGCATCAAGAGAAACGCCCGTTTGCATGCACTTTGAAGCTGGAATTCTTGGAAATCATGGTGATTGCTCTCAAAATTGCACTTTGCTCACTACTTCAAAGTAAGTTGATGCTGCAGTGTATTGAATTTATTGACAGAGGTTTTCTAAATAAAAAAAACCTTATTCACATATTTGTGCTTATAGGTATCAACTGGATCAGTTAAGGCAGCCATTTTTCTACATCTGGATACACTGTATCTAACATTGAGTGCCCTTCAGTGGCCAAGTTATCAGGAGAAATGCTGGAATCAAAGTCTGATTTAACTAAACAATAACCCTTAAATGAAGTATCTCTCAGAGACAGTAGTACCTTTGCTTGTCTAAAAAAGAAATGGCATAAAAATCATCAAAGTTTTTCTAAATCTATAATAGTATTATTTTTATTACTATTACTGTTATTATTAACACAGATTTATACAGCGCCAACATATTCAGAGGCACTGTACATTAAATGTGAGTATACATTAAACATACACATGCAATAACAATTGATACGAGAGTTTATAAGGGCCTTGCCTGAAAGGTCTTTACTTTTAAATCTCTCTTTAAAATGAAAATACACTGTAAAACAGTCTAGTTGAACTGGATTTTTGTACAGCAAAAATCCTAGCCTAGATATAATAGAATAGTATTATAGCAATGCCGTATTTACCATATAGGCACTCGAGGGTCTGTGCCTAGGGTGGCAGCTTTTGGGGGCAGCCCTCGAGTACCTATATGGCAAATTAAAATTTTTCTTAAATAGAAAAATAAATCTTCCCCCCTGTACCGGATAGTTCCTGACTAAATCCGGCAGTGGAGGAAAAGGTGTGAGAGAGAGCGCAAAAATACAGGGCTATATTGTAGGGAACCAAATTTATATGCTCTGCTGTAACCTATGCCTTGGGGGGAAATGTATACACATAGGTCCAGGTATAGTAGCAATATGGAAAGGGAGCACATATCTTTTTTGAACTCCACCTGGTTCTGGGAGTGGATGTATTAGGGAGCTTGGAGCATAAGACCCCAGTAAAAGCTTTGTGCCCTAAGGGAAGTCAACCCCTTAGAGAAGTCAGGGACACAAGGACCCCATGAATGAGATGTAGGCAGTGTATAGCAGTTTTATGTCTAAAAAATGAGCTAGATAGTGTAAGGGACCCTTAGCGGAGAGGGACTAAGGCTAGATTTTTTTTACTAAAGGGGATCTGGAGAACTAGATATACTGTAGATATCCCACTACTGGTAAACCTGTCCTACTCATTGACTTATGCCTAATCTGTTGCTTACTCAAGGAAGTACCTGCTGCCTGTTATTAATCCCATTGTGATGTCCAAGAACCACTCGTGACATTCATTTCATCAAACCGAAACTGGATGAAAAACTACAACAATGGTTTAGGTGAAAGAAGGCATAATGTACAAAGAAAATAGTAACAAACTTAGAGAAGCTGGGGAAGTCAGTATTCATAGCAATAAATATTTTTCTGCAAGTAGAATAATGTAAATAAGGCTCTATTGTTTGTTTGGGATTACTGCACCCAGGAAAGTTTGCCCAGTGTTAATAAATGAGCCCTGCATTTTTATATAGCATAGTTCCGATTTAAAAGTTCATTTATTGACTTATTTTTTTACTTGCTTCGTTCGTCTTACTCATAGCTTTGTTGTTCTGCAAGGGTTCTCCTTCTTATTCTATTTTTATTCTAACTGGGAACACTATTATTACTATACCAGGACCTTAACCCTGGTTCAAGACCAAGCATCAATGGCAGGGGACCCATAATTTCAAGAGGCCCATATGAAGCATATATAGATATAGATATATATATATATATATGGGGCGTAGCAAGCAGCAGTGCTTGGGCAGATTGGGGGCTAGGACCTGACTGTGTTAGGGAAGGTACGGAGCTGAATGAACAGTTCATCCTTGATTGTTTGTCATTGTCTTAGATCTTTTCAACTTGCCAGCAACAACTCTGGTGTATTTTAACCTGTGGATTTTTTTTTAAAGAAAAGCCTCATTTACACTCTGAGTGACTTTCCTAAGACAATTAAATACTGTGGAAATGTTGTCTCATAATGATAAGAAAAAATATGGTGATATCACAAAAACCGCAAGACAATTAATACAAGAGCAGGTGGGTTTAGCGTCGGACTGGGCCCAGACCCAATCCCTGCAGGGCACTCCACTGATCCGTCCACTGGATGGGTGTTGGGGGCCCCTGTGGGGGATGTGTGTGAAGGTGGCGGGGCCATCATTGGGGGGCTCAGGGGCCCCTTAGTCAGAAGCCCTGGAGGCCCCTGTACCCCACAGTTCGAGCCTGGGTGGGTTTAATCATACAAATATATATTTATATATTATATATATTTATTATACCTTATATTATATACTGTGTGTTGTATTGTGTATATTTATTGTGTTTTGTCTTCTGTATACGAAAAAAATAAAATACAATGTGCAAATGATTTTCCTCCGTAAGGAACCTTCTAACTACAGAAACTTCCAAAATGTTACAAAACAAGAATAGCATATTTAAATTATAACTGTTTCTAGTACAAGCTTCTAGTACAAGTTAATATCACAGAGATCAGCATAATAATGTGACCAGCTGAAGCAGTCTAATGTCAATTCATGGTCAATATATTTGGCTTGGTTCTTACTCTGTGGCCCATGCCCACTTGCACTTTCCTTTTATTGCATCTGTCAAATTACAATTTGTCATTTTGCCACTGAGGATCATTGAGTGCATATTTCATGCACGTAACTTTCAATCCCACATTTTCATTGCTTTTTCACTGCTACACTAATGCACCATTAGGGCAATGAGGAAAAAGTCCTAAAATGCCTAATAATACAACGAAGCAGGGGCTTGATTTGTTCCAATTTGAAAAAAATAACACAAAACCACAATCTGGCAGGTCATATAAAAGGCTGAAATACAGTTGGTTGACAGCAACACTTTGGAAGACACTAAATAACATGGCTACCTTAAAACACTTACAGTAAATGGATGTATAACTGTGTATAGAAAGGGTAAAAGGTTTAGATTACTTTTACTTTAAGTAGTTTATAGAAGGGTACCGGTAAATCAAGCAAAGGCCTTGGTTTGTTTCACAGTTATGAAGAGGGAGCTGATTCCCTTTACAATTTACCATACAGTTTTGTAATTGGCCAGAGGTGTCAGTTTTCCCTAGTGGCTAAAAGGGGAGTCACCATGTGGTTCTGTCTCTTTGGACCAAATTTGCTGGTGGGGATGGTAAGTGCTGCATAGCCTGAGGTAGGAATAGTAAGTTCCAGTAAAGACTCCCTAGTTCCATCTAGGTGTGAAAGTCAGGCTAAAGCTGTCCACACACGTGGCGATTTTCGATTCGGCCCTGAATAAAATTCTCAAAAAAAAAAAAAAATTCGCGAAACGGCAAAAAATTCACGAAATGCATTTGTCGCGCAATTGTTTTTGTCGCCCGTGTCTTTTTTGTTGCCCTGTCTTTTTTGCCGCCCGCATCTAATTTTTTGGTCGCCCGCGCTTTTTTGACGTGGCCATGCCTTTTTTATGCGACCCCGCCCAATTTGACGCAACCATGCCCAATTTGAATCTACCACGCCCTTTTTGATGCAGCTGCACCCGATTTGACGTGTGGCAAAAAAAATTGCAATTACATCTGATTGTTGGTCTCTGTAGTCTTCCATGTTTCATTCCCAAAAGGCATATAAACATAGGCTCATTACTTTGGTGGCCTTTATAGATTGTTAGAGTGCCCATCACCTTTTTTCACTCTTTTCCCTCCCCTGAGCAGGGGCTCTGGGGCTGGTGCACCTGGACCACTACTCTAATTTGGTGAATTAGTTACTGCTGCGTATATTCTTGTGCATTATGTTTTGTTTATAAGGGTTGGTACCACATGGTGTCACCCACTAGCATAGGGAGTCAAGCAGTTAGGCTCAGAGATAGAGAGGTTCCTGGAGTAAGCACTCGGAGCATCCTTTTCTGTTGGGGACTAAGTCACAAATAACTGAGTATTTCCTCTGGTTGTAACTAATACCATTGGGTTAAATGATTCTCTGAGGTATCTGTGAAGTGATTGTATATTGTACCATTTGTGGATTAACACAATAGAGATTTTATGAGAACCAGAAAGTAAAGTGTTAACTATTTTCTTTAAGAACCACTGGCGCCCAGGTTATTTAGTGATCTTCGTGTGTGTGTGTGTGAAGTCAGCGTGATTAACCCTTTCTCTATTCTACAGAGCCCACCCTCCCATTTAATGCATGCTGTAACCCATGCTGGAGGAGTTGCAGGGAGCTATGACTCCAAGGGGCCTTTTCATTAAAACATGAGTTTGAATCCCGAATGGGAAAAATTCAGATTGGATATGATAATTTCTGAAGATTGCAAATATCACTAAAATGCTTACGAAAAAATCGTATTAGTCACAATAAAAACGTATTGGCGATCCGAAAGTCACAAAATTTTCGTACCGAATGACTGTAAACAGCGGCAGGACCTTTCCGAAATTTTCACGCAGGCGTACAAAAAAGTAGTGCAAGTGTACGAATAAGTCGCGCAAGCGCGAAAAAAGCGGCGAAAATACGATTGGAGCATTCGGAAGAATGCTCCAAGTGTTCATGTCTTAATAAATCTCCCCCCAAGTCTTAGTTAGGTAACAGCAATTATGGTTCTGGGGAACAAAAAGTAGTCTATTTTGTTTATAGCGTTACATGTCTTAAGGTGGCCACACATGTGGCGATCTGCGATCTTCAGATCCGCCAATAACCTTCAGGGCTGAAACAGGCAGATAAGGAGGTAGAAACAATAGGATTTCTACCTCCTTCTGCCGATTCAGCCCTGACGGCAGATTTTGCTCAGGTGCCTTCTATGGCGCCCAATCAAAATCTTTTGACCTGGCCGATCGGCGAGTCGACCGATATCAGCAGCCTCCTGCGATACTTATCGGTGCGTGTATGGCCAGCTTTAACAATGCCAGCCAGTAGAAAGTGTAAGTTTTATCTCCTCCTAAGATCCCTCTCTGCCACAGACTCTATTCTTATTAAAGCCAGTCTGTCAACAGGGTTCCTGCTTCAAATCCTCCAGTATATATTCAACATGTGCTTTTTCCTTTTAGTTTTTTCCCTTTACTTTTCCTTTGAGCCAGCTGTCTCCTCTGTGAGAAATTGCTCCCCCAGGCAATCTGAAAACACAAAGAGCATGTTGTGAGAACAATAAATTACCCTTAATGTCTTCATTTCTGCCAAAAGATGCTATGGATTATGCCATTTTCAGTGAATTAATTCAGAGTGCTGACAGCCAAGTCCCCCAGAGTTATTGTTATTAAGCTGAACTCCCCATTCTGGGCTCTAGATCACTATCTAGAAAAAAACACTTTACCTATAAAATTTCATTTGATTGGATGATGTATTTTCCTGCATAAGTCAAACCTTGTAAAATCCCTCTCAATGTTTTGTAATATCACTTTTAATGAACCTACATTCTCCTGCCTAGTCCTTTGCTAGAGGTTAACATTTCAATGAAACATAAAACAAATATAATAAAATAGAATTCAGATAAAGCAATGTCTGCCTTAATGAGATCATACTTAAGAAATGTCCTTCCAAATATAGGTATTTTGTAGAATCAAAATGATTTCAGTTATAAGAAAACCTCTAATATGCAAGCATTCAACTGTATTTTATAGTAATTGGTCAATGACAGAGCCATTTTAAAACAAAACATCTGTCCATTAGCATTTTCCTTGCTGCTTGTTACAACTATATGTTTAATCCAATGTATAAGCAAATGCAATTCCAAAATTTCACAAAATTGCACAAAATTGCACATTAAATGTTATTTTTTCTATCTCCATTGTGTCCCTCAATGCTTCACAGGGTAAGTGGACACAAATACAAGATACAACATATACAGACAAACATTTCACCCCAATAGATGCACAGTTAACATTTCATATTGTATGTAACTTTATTGATAAAGTGCTACTAGGATATGCAGTGCTGTACTATTTGCAAAATAGAAAAGTACACACAATGAAGACAGCATACTAATAAAAAAAGTAAATAAATATGTATAAACATACAGCAATACAGTGCCATGTGGTAAAAGACACATAAAGAAGGAATCCCTGCCCCGGAGAGCTTATAATCTATGTGGCGGATTTATTAATGCTTGAGCATTCCGTTTTCTAAAAGCTTGTGTGGATTCCTAAAGTCACGTATAGTTTCTGCATCTGAATACCTTGGCTTGTTACCGATTGTGTATTTTTTCCAGAGCGGGTTTTTTAAAAAAGTAGAAAGCTCAGCATCTAAAACCTATCAAACTATTTGACATGTGTGAACCATGTGTGAGTTTATGAACTCATGGTTTTCGGAACCGAATACTTGAGCCAGAGGCTCGAGCATTAATAAATCCACCCTCACCGTGTCAGTTCCACTTAATGTAGGCGTGCTGCAAGGTTCTGTACTTGGTCTGTTGTTATTCTCCCTATACACTCTGTCTTTAAATCTCATCCACTCATTTAGTTGTAATATTATATATGATTATAATATGATATCCAAAAATATTTACCAACCCTGTCATTAGTAGGTAAGGCTCAAATCTCAAACTGCCTCCTAGCAATTTCCAGCTGGATGAAATAACACCACCACAAACTGAACCATTACCAAAACTGAACTATTTATATTGCCTCCTAAACCTGGTTCTACCCCCAGGTACCCCCTTCCCCTTTACTATTTCTATTGATGGCATGTTCATTACCCTGTCAGCTCGGCACATTGTTATGGGTTATGTTTGACTCCTCTCTCTTCTTCTCTGACCATATTCACTCCGCTGTCAAAACTTGCCACTTTTCTTATGTAATATTACCAAAATCATCCCTTTCCTTAACAGGTAAGACACTCATGCATACTCTCATCCTATCCTGACTAGACTACTGTTACCTGCTACTAACTGGTCTCCGTAACTTCCATATCTCCCCCCTACAGTCTGTATTAAGCACTTCTGGCAGAATTCTCCTCCTATCATCCATGATAGTACAGGCCCCTCACCTGCTGAAGTCCTTATCATGGCTTCCCATAAAACAAAGAATATCTTATAAACTCCTTCTTAAAACCTTCAAAGCCCTTCATTCCTCTACACCTCACTACATCTCTTCTCATGTCCTCCTTACATTTGGAATGCCATCCCTGATTTTCTCCGGAGAGAATCCTTCCTCAGTCTCTTCATAAATAAACTACATCTTGGGGGCACTCGCATAGCACCTGGGAACTAGCATTTCTATTACTGTGTCACTCACTGTAACCTGCAGCAGTTAATATCCTACTTCGATTGTAAGCTCTATGGAGCTCTAAAACTTTAATGTAACTGTACTTTCTATTTATTTGTATTTATTATTGTAACAACCCCTGTTTGTTCTATTAATTTATTGTTCTGCTGTACAGCACTGCATACATAAGTAGTGCTATATATATAAAAATATACATACTTACAACAAAATAAGGGCCCTGCTTGCAGGAGCTTACAGTCAACAAGGAATTTTATCTGCCACATAGCAGATAGATCCCCTTACAAGGATGCAAAATCCTGGGTTGATAACTTGATATAAGTGTATGCTTTGTGCTCATCAATAACCAGAAGAATAAATAAAGAATAATCTAATGGACTTTTGTAAAACAGTAATACCCTGCCCATAAAAGCAGGAGGGCTTTAGGTGCAAAAAGCAGCAGATTTTCCATTAGGGAATGTTGGGATGGGAAATGAAAACATACAAACTTTTAAAGGATTTTCTATTAGTAGATACACGGATCTACAGTATATGTTAGCAATAAATTAGCTGATTCTTTACCTCACAATTAATATTGGATTTATGCTCGTAGTATGAGATACATTCTGACTGATACATTCTGACCAACTGCTGCGCATATACGACACATGGCTTTAATAAATCACATGGGAAAACACACAGGAAATAATAAAATCTTACAAATTTCACAAATAACCCTTGTGACTAAATTCAAATCAGTCCCCCTCTAATGGTTTGCGAAAACATCCGCTCATTTTAACCCTCTGTGACAGTCAGAAAATTCTATTACAATTACACAAATATGTTCCCTACGTATTATACTATGGACTCTAGAATTGATTTGGCAACCACAAAAAAGGCAGTGTCTATGACAGCACCACCACGCACATGTAACTGGAAATAACACAGCACATACAGGGTACCTAGAGAACCAAAATTACAAAATGTTAGTAAATAAGCACCTGGGTATAAGAAAATCCACAATATGAATAGCAGAAACAACCATGGCTACTAGTGGAGCAGCCTTAAATGGGAACTCTGGCTCGCGAACCATTTTTTATGCTGAAGTCCAGCTGCAAAACAGTTTTCCTTTGTGTCATTTAAAAAACTGGCAGGGGAGGAGATACTAAAACACTGATGTTACAAATTGTAACAACTTCTTCACAGCATACAGACAGCATGCAGGAACTACATAATTTGGATTTGGAGGAAGCAGGCGGAAGGCAGGCTAAGGACAGTTGATTAGTGTTACATTTTTTTTAATCTCAAAGTAGTCAGCCAGATCAGTAGGAGAACAGGGGGGCAGGCTTAGGTAACTGTTCCAAACCATCTTTTTATTATAAATCATGAAAAGGCTGCATATTTTTTAACTTATGTATATTGCAAAGTTGCTTGAAACTATGTTAACTTTTTAAAAAGCCCTAGTTTTGCTGAAGCTGTCCTTTAACAAGGCAACCATTAGAATAAATGCAATCAACACAAAGAGCTTTGCCTTGAAATAAATACAACCACGATGATAACAGTGATCTGGGCTATTTATAAGGCCTTTTAAAAAATGCTAAAAGTACTCTGCAGTTATGAGTTTAGTCTATGACGTTTCACAGTTTTGCCAGCTGTGCCGCAATGAAAGTGTTCTTTGGCAAATGCTGAATTGGAGGTGCAAATTCTGACTGGCTGGCACCAGAATGCATATAATGATCTTATAGTATCAGTTGGCAGGGTTCTTGCCCATGTGGACAAGCTGAGATGATAAAGAGCTTCTTATTAGCTGCACACAGTCATGACAAGGGGACTCTTCACCTTGAGGCACCCCACTAAACACCCTTGTTACATACCTTAATGAAACACCAGGAGACAGAGGTGGAGAAAATGGCCACAGCATTTATTCATATTTTATCAAATAAATAGGACCTTGCCAGCCTAACCCAAGGCAATATTCTAAAGCCATAATTGCATAGGTCACAGAGGTCACTACTATGTTCTTACCTACAGAGTAGATGGCCCCAAACTCTGCTACCAGCAGGAGCTGCATTACCAACCATGAGAGAAGTTCAGCAGCCCTGCTGCCAGTCCTGGATCTGCAGTGTCTCGATGATAGGAAATCCAGGCAGGCTGTCACTTAGCACAAGCAGTAGTAGCGTCTGTATCTATCAATCCACCGTGCAGTCACAGGAGAGAACCTCCTTTCTCCCTCTGCTAAAATTACCTGTGCAGTACTCTGGCAAGGTCCTACCGCTGTTGTGACAAATAAAACTTAAAATATATTATAATATATCTGCTGTTTTGATCCAGAGGAAGGCAAAAAACCCAACCTGAAGCTGGAGCCAATTAAGAGGGAAAAAATTCCTTCCTGACCCCCTTGGCGATCGGAAACATTCCCTGGATCAAGCAATTGTAGTTAACATGAATTGAATTCAATGCTGACTCTCAAGTTTATACTGTATATAGATACAGAAAGCACAATATAACAATGCATTCAGGAAAACATCCACATTCAGTTATTAATAGATAATATGAAAACAAAAATAAGAGAAACTCCTGGCATTTTGCAAAATATGGGTGGGTGGGATGTTTCTACCTACTCAGAAGATAAGGAAGTGAGTGCTTCTTTTTCTGACATCACATCCCTCTCTTTCTCCGCCTCCCAGGCCAGTTTTCTCCTGCCTTAACTCTTTCCTTCTCACCTAATCACAGTTGAACCTAGTTCTGACAATCTCTAAACATAAACCAGTGGCAGCTGGTTATTCAGATCCCTTGTCATGCAGCCCCTGCGCTTATAGCTCCAGAGCTTTCCTTTCCTTTGGAAATTACCATATGGTCACATAGACATTACCAAATTGGAGAATTATGATAATAGGCTCAGGCACTTCTAAGTGTTGGGGCAGAGAAATGGTGATGGGTATAATGTGTGCTGTGACCTTGTGTTATGAGTGTCAGTTTATGAATATAGATCTGTCTGTTTAATGCCATTTGAATTAACCCAGGTTAAAGTTTAAATGCTGGGACATTTAAGCCTGTACCTTACCTATGAGAAGCAGGAAGGGGCATAACAACTTGCCACCCCTCAATGATTCTTCCCTTACTTCTCTTTACCTCTAGTTACACCTTGTATGGCTCTTTGGCTCAGGTCTGGATATTCATCATATAAAACTTAATTCCAGCATAACAGTGTATGCTTTCAAACTAGTGTGTTGCAACTTATGTGCATTTTACCAGTGTAGGCTTAAATTAGCATCCACATTAATAAATTGTCTGCAAGTAGCCATGTTGGGTTTTCTCAGTCAATGTATGTGGAATTGGTGTCACTTCCCGGGTACTGATCCCAGCGTCAATAATCGTGCAGGTGCTATTCCCAGGATTTCTTTGTAGGAAGAAAGTTGTAAAAAACATTTATGGGAGAGCACTTTTGTAAATATCGTTTAAATGGGTGCAAACAAAGCTTGTCCTTATATTTATAAGTAAACCCAGTCTCATTTATATAAGATATTCACTGGGCAAATTTGCACCTGGGCAGTAACCCATAGCAACCAACCAGTAATTCGATTTTTCCAGCCAACTGCAGGTTAAACTCTGAAAGCAATGACATGATTGGTTTGCCATGAGTTACAGCCCAGGTGCAAATTTTTTATAAAATGATCCTAGTCTCTGAGATTGCATCTTTAATATCCTATATAAGAATAACTGGTATGCCAGTATAAATGCAAGGATTTTTTTAATTTATTATTCATTACTTTAGTGCAGACAAGGTTCTAAGATTTGAATTCTTTTATGCTATAAAAGAATTGCTACGGGACTGACTGGATTATACTTATACACTATATATGTATATCTCTATAATATATGGCACAAGTTTCAGATTTTCTTTTTCCTGAGAACGTTACAGCATACAGGAACATAGACATTATACTGCTTTAAGTTTCACTTATGATACTCTGCAGATACATTTTATGAACTGTGTTTTTCCCTCTTTAAATCAGGAAAGTAATCAGCTTTTGTCTAATTCAATGATTTTTTCCCGTTTTGTTGCCTAATCAGGTTTTAGGTATCAGTAACTGGCCAAATTCTGTTCATTTTTAAATAGGAACAAAATCAGGTTTGTGTTAGTAACTTGGCCCAACAAAACACTGTAACAGCCCAGCATCCTTAGCTAAATCAGGCCTATGTGTGGGGCAGAAACTGGGGCTGACTGTAGGAAGGGAACATACAATGAAATGTTTTCATGCTAAGAGCGTGTGCCAAACTGCAGTGGCTTTGGCATCAGTGTCCTGACCTGGAATTCTCTGGTGATGGGCTTTATTATTTTCCTCTACCTTGAAGAACACATGGTTAATCCAATCTAGAGGAATGCTGAATCTATTTCATATTATATTGGCAATTTGTTTTCCCTCTTGATGGTTGATTTAGAATAGAGCCACGTCAGGAACATAACCCAAGCTTAACTGTATGAAGAAAGGAAATAACTTGATGGTATTTTCATTTTAGTTTCTTACTGGTCTGGATGAAAGGCTCTCTTCTACCTTCTAATTTCCACAAATATATTAACCATGTCTTTATCAGAGGTTCCTATATTATTTGTCGCATAATATTTTTATATTTCTAGAGCCATTGCTCAAAGTTATTTTTTGTAAAACATTTATCTAAAAAACATTGTGTTTCTAAAACAAATAAAATATAAAGCAAGGGCATAATAATGCTAATGTTGCTCCATGCTGTTCTTGATGGGATTTTAGACTTATGTAGCCCCAGAAGACACATGAGCTTGAAATAGGGCTACCTGTAGCTGTTAGAAACCCATCACAGGAAACGGGTTTGGTTAGGCGTTTGCTGCAAGAAGTATACATCTCACCAGGTAATGCAATGAATCAAAGCACAAACTTTATTGAGCAGCTTCTCACAGGGATGACAAGGTACAGACTGGGATAAGGGAAGCCCAAAGTTTTCAGTAAATATCAGTTACATTAAATTGACACTTCTCCAAACTATCCTTTCACATCCTCACACACAGTGTTTCCTCTCCTAAAGCCTCCAATGCCCCTGTCATGAGGAAAATCCCATTGAGGGGGACTCCTCCCACAATAACAGTTTCCCCCTGTATCTCTGTTTTGCCCATCATACAGTAATTGAGCTTATGCTTCTCTGTTGTGTCCAGCATACATGAACTTCTCTTGAGTTGTCTCACTACAGCTCCTGTAGATTCCCACTACCTACTTCTGAACACTCCAATCCCTAACTGGTAAACAATCACCAGGGGTTTACGGCAAAGTCTAACTGCTCATTGGGGCCACAGACTGCCCTACTAACTCACCACTGAGATCTATCTCACCACTGAGATGATCCTGTTACAAACCTCATAACTTGCCTAGTCCAAACAGGGTGCTTTGCAAAAAAACCAAAATTTTCTGGAAATCTACAGTCTGTCCAGTTATAAGGCCTTATATAGTCTCCTGTAGGGAAATCATGAAAGAGTGCCACCTGCTGTCTGCATTGGACATTGCTTTAAACTATTTACATTTGAAATAAAATCCAATTCACATTCTTACAAGCTCATAGGGGATGTTTTGCAGTGGGACTAATGGAGATTACTTTTCAATGCTTGTTATCTTTAAACACTGAAATAAGGTGAAAATTGTTAATTTAGTTAAATGTTTGATGTTTCAAAATTTCGCAAATTTTCTGCGAATGGAAATGGGAGAGATTCGCTCATCACTATTCATCAGAGCGGGAATAGAAACAACGATTTGGCATGCACACTGGGGGAAAAATAGGGCAGTGGGGCGGATGTCAGCCAGTCTCAGGACTCGCTTTCTGTAAGTAGTGCATTTCCTACACAATAACATAAGGATACCTTAAGATTAAAAAAACGTTTTTTTAGGTTTTGTTGTCCTTTAATGCTCAAGACATTACTTGAAGCATTAAATGACAAAAAACTATAGTATAGTATATATAGTATAAACACATGTTAAATAAATATTAACCAAGAATATGGGGCATATTTTAAAAATGTGTTCTCATGTATTTTTATTATGGACTTCCTCAGTGTGTCTAAATTAATTTCCCTATATAATGAACTCCTCCTTCTTTATTAAGTCTTACAGCATGGTCAGTAAAGAGAGGGAGGACCTTTTTGTCCATTCTTGAATTAAAACAATACTAACAGTCCCATTCCAGTGTTGTTGTGGGTGCAAAGGAGGGTTGCGCCTGATGCAATTGCAGGCTATTTGTCAAAATGAATGTAACTACCAGCAAACTTCATTGTAAAACAAGTACAATCACTCTGAAGTCCTCTTGGTGCCATTTCTGGTGTTCTGATCACAAATGGCATCTGTGCCCAATTCTTTAGAAGTGTACTGCACCTATTGAAAAAGGGTGCAAATAAAACTCTGGAGCTACCATCTGGTCCAGAAGTGGCAGTAGCTCCATGGTTCCTCTGCATCAATAGATGCAGCATTACACAATTCACAACAGGGACAGGAGGGACTGAGCGGCACTGAGGGCAACAATTCAGAAGAGCAAAGACAACATTTAAAGAACAAAGTTTAATGTTCAACTGACTGTGGGTAAATAGCAGTGGTAAATGTCCCCTACACTTCTTTTTAAAATAGGCCTGAATTAAAGTCCTGGTATGAGTGCAAGCATGGAGGAAGTGAATGTAGGAAGTGAACTTTTAAACCACATTTCTGTCATCATTGTAGTGCGTGAAACATATTGAGGCCTTAGCAGCTTTCTATATATAGATTTATACAGATTTCTATAAATATATGTACATTTACTAAAAATTATTATGGGATGCATCTGCTTGAGGGTCAGGAAACTTTCATGATGACTGAATTTTTCCCTTGAAGCACAATGGCAAACAAAACATACTACTACCTATAGGAGTTTAAAAAGAGATAAGCATAAAAAGTAAATAAAAAATATAAATGTAAATGTAATGTAAAATGAAAAATCAGGTTTGGATGAGTGAGATGAAACATCACATTGATGAAGGAGGTGGTTCTGTTCTATTAAAACTTCTGCAAAATATGTGAGTCTCAGCTGAGAAAAAGCAGTCCCAGTAGGGACTTGAAGTATTCATCTGCTATCTGCTGTGACCTTAAAAAAAAAAAAAAAGATTTTTTTGATATAATGCAGGATGGGAATTCAACTGCATAGCTGTTAGGGTCAGCAGGAACTTGGAAATAATAGCTTTTAATCATGTTGTATTGAAAATGATGTGCAGGTAATTCATTGTTTTACAGCTCAGTAAGACAGTATTTTCCCCTTGCATTTAAAGACACAGAACATAATTAAGGATACTCTATGGACATTTTTATTCATACACGTCATGACATACTGAGACCCTGAGACACAAGGGGTTATACTCAGTCACTTCACACGCAGGTCAGACTTACAACAGATGCTCTAAAACATACCACAACCCAGAACATTCAGTTGCTGACACAACAGGTGATAGAATACTAATATGACTATTCCCTTGCTCTCTGACAGGTACTATTTCCCAATACAAAACATGTATCACTCCCTCTTTCTTACTATAGTTAGGGTTAGCTTCTACTAATACAACAAATACTCTAGCAGCCAAAGGGTTAAGTTCTTGAAGAGCAAAATGACAAAAAGAAAACAGTGCATTATATCAAAAAGATATTACAAGTGTCCTCCTGAGGCAAGAGTTGGAAACCTGGGCACATACTCCCCCATATAATTGGGTCCTCGGTTATGAGTTATCATGATTACGTGTCATCCCTTTTTTATGGCTTGCTGGGACATTCTCCCCTCACCTTATGCTTGTGGTGGGAGTGCCCTGGGGTTGTTGGTTTCAGGCCACTTTTCTGTAATATAATATTGGTTATTACCAGTACCCAATATTATAATGAAAATAGTGGTATGTGGTGATCCTTATGTAGGCGATCAGAATGATACCAAACATGAGGGATGTCTCATATTCCACAGAAATGATCCCTCCTAATTGGCGGGTATAGACTTGCTCTGTTTGGTATCATTAGGAAGCATGTGATCTGCACATAACCAATATGTGATTTATGAGGATGTGAACCATATAGTAGAGGAGATATAATCCATACTTTCTCATATCTGCTCCTCCAGGCAGCTCAAGGTCCACAGCTCCCTTTCTTTGTTCAACAGATTAAAGAAACCAGTTATCCCACCTTCCTTGTCCAAAATGTTCTGTTGACGTTCACTTGGGTGTTAGCTGAAACTCTACTATTGACATATTGAAGAATATGGTGTTTTTATTACAAACAACACAAAGGCTCTTTGGTATCAGCTGATGCTATAATTTGAGAGGGGCTGTAGGAAATATTTTTTAACTTTTAAACAGGGGATAAGGTCCTTTTTGGGTGAGTGTAGCCACAGCCAACATGGTAATCTAACCTATGTGCCCACATTTATTAACGTTCATATTTTGTTTCACAGTTTTTATCTTTTTGTGCTAAAAAATTATATTTTTTGTTACAAAGATGTTGAGGTAATGTAGAAGTCAATGGGAGCTCTCCTAGGCTTTTATTTGTGGTCCTTTTACTTCAAAGTATTCATATTTTTCATATTTTTGGGGGAGCTATACATGCTGTTAAAGAAAGGTTTGCACTGTTTTTTAACACATTTTGGTGTCCACTGCTTTTTTTGTTGTGGTTTTTAATAATCAAGTCATGCTTTTCTCATTTGTGAGTTTAGTTGTGGTAGAAAGAACCTCTAAAACTACACAAACTCCAATTTTGATAAATCTGCCACATCTCTTGATTTGTCTCTTGCTTCCAATGACCCCTCAGCCACTGAGTATTCTCAAGACCTCACCATTTACTCCACCAGCTGAACACTGTCTGAATAGGTAAGTAAAAAGTCACTGACATTTCATGGAAATGTCAAGCCATACCTTCTTTGCCAGTGGTGAGAAACTACTATCTAAAAAATGTTTGGGATTTCCAAGTAGCAAGTTCCAGTTTAAAGAAGGAAAGGTAAAAATCACTGGAGTTGCCTAACATTTGGCCAGTGATTGTAATCACTTATACTGGCCCACCAGGATACCAGGAAAATTCCCGGTGGGCCCAGGTGTTACTGAGCCCTCTTGCTTCTAACTATTTAGCCTATTTCATGGTCATTCCCTATTTCTGTATGGGGACAAGGAAGCTTGATAGATGAAAGAATAGAATATAGTATGTAGAGAAAAGAGAATAGGATAATAAAGAGTTTGAGGGAGGAGAACAGGAATTAAAGTTTTGAGAGTGGGCCCATAGTGCAGGGTTTTCTGGTGGCTAATGCCACAGGAATACATTTTCTGGCAATAGAGAACTGCCTGACTGCCTGAGACTGCTCCCATTGACTTCAATGGCATCTGTGCGGCAGTACAGACGTGAGTACTTTTCTGCCTGAAAATGCACTTGTGAGTGTTTTTTGGATGTGGTTCCTATTGATGTTAATTGGAGCTGTGGGAAGTGTGTATGTGTGTGTCTTTGCTGATAGTTTTCTACCTTTTAACACTAGTGTTAAAAATGATTTGTAGTCTCTCTGTATTGAGTGCATGGAGAATGGTCTGCCTCAGGAAAATGGGATTTGAATTTTAAAAAAATTCAAAGAACATTACAAAAATCAGTAGCCACACATAAGATGAGTAGGGATACAGAACTAAACATAAAACTATATTGGCAACAGCTGTAATTTGCTTTTCACCTGTAATGTATACAATGCTTAAAGGGGTGATTCACATTTCAGTTAACTTTTAGTATGTTATAGAATGGCCAACTTTTCAGTTGGTCTTTATTATTTATTTTGTATAGCTTTTAAATTATTTTCTTTTCAACTTTCAAATGGGGGTCACGGACCTCAGCAGCAAAAAAAGATTGCTCTGTGAGGCTACAATTTTATTGTTATTGTTACTTTTTTTTACAGGTATGGGATCTGTTATCCAGAATGCTGGGATCTGGGGTTTTTGGAATAGGGGATCTTTCCATAACTTTTTATTCCTTATCTTTCTGTTCAGACCCTCTTCTATTCATATTTCAATCTCTCATTTAAACCACTGCCTGGTTGCTAAGGTAAACAAGTCCATAGCAACAAGCCGCTGATGTTCCAAACTGAACTAAGCTTTTTGTTCAACTGAGCTGCTGAACAAAAAGCTAACTAACCAAAAAGCACAAAAGATAAAAAATGAAAACCAATTGCAAATTGCCTCAAAATATCAGTGTCTACATCATACTGAAAATTTTAATTTAAAGGTGAACAATTCCTTTAAGTCTGCTAAAAATCACTTACATATAGAATAAACCCAATAGGCTTGTTTTGGCTCCAATAAGGATTGATTATACCTTATTTAGGATCAAGTACAAGGTAATGATTTATTATTACAGAGAAAAGGAAATCATTTTTAAAAATTAGAATTATTTGCTTATAATGGAGTCTATGGGAGATGGCCTTTCCGTAATTTGGAACTTTGCTGGATAACAGTTTTCCAGATAGCAGATCCTATATCTGTAATTATATTTCTATTTGACCCTTTTCTTTCTGTATTCAAATCTTTATTAATGCACAAAAAAAAAGAACTCGTTATATACAGATTATTCCTTGATGGTCTTAAACACATTTATATTGTACATTCCTTCATTTAGATCTATTCTGCAAGATTTGTATACAGTAGGACATACAAGTTTTAACAAGGTAAGTAACTTAGTGCTATGAAATAATTCTATGTTAGTACTATCTTCTATTATTTTGCTCTGTCTTGTTTATTTGACCCTTTTCTATTCATATTCCAGTCTCTCATTGCAACTGTACCTTAGCAATGCCCTGGTTGCTAGAGTAATTTGGACCTTATCAACCAGGTAGTTGCTGAAATTCCAAACTGGAGAGTTGTTGAATCAAAAGTAAAATGATA
Organism: Xenopus tropicalis; assembly: GCF_000004195.4. Taxonomy (NCBI): domain Eukaryota; kingdom Metazoa; phylum Chordata; class Amphibia; order Anura; family Pipidae; genus Xenopus; species Xenopus tropicalis. Next base: position 64,650,531 of record NC_030680.2, on the reverse strand, counting down.
AAAAAAAACACATGAAAAATGAAGACCAATTGCAAAATGTCTCAGAATATTACTTTCTACACCTTACTAAAAGTTAATTCAAAGGTGAACAACACATTTAATATAGCTAAGTTTGAGAAATAACTTGTTGGACTCCAACCCCCCCATAATGTTGCTGTTTTCAAAGCCCCCTTTCCTGGGGGACATTTATGAAAGAACAGCCTGCTTTTAATTTAATAAATTGCTCTAAAGGATTGTAACTCACTAATTTCTGCTGGTGTTTCTGTCAGTGATTGCCTGAGGATACTCCATTTCATGCTTGGTAGCATTTGTTAATCTCATACCTTAGCTTTGCTTTCAACAGCAGTACACATCTGGCAGAAGTGTGAATGTATAGTTCTTTGGGGTGTGCTTGCTAACAGCAACCTCATACGTGAAATTCAGAGCCTTACAGTCACAACTGTGCAATGGTTAATTCTATTATACCTTGCTTTACATTTACTAAAATGATACTGACATTGCACAATTCACATCTTTATTATTATAATTATTAAAGATATATTCATTTCCTTTATACAGATAGTGTGGTACATTTTTTGTTTTGAACATATGATGGTTTTGCATTAATTCTTTCTTACTACAGATTTCTGTTTTGACAGCCCTAGAGCAGTGGTTCCCAAACTATGGGCATCAGTGACAGAAGGGGACAGCAAAAAGGTTTATTTGGGGTTTGGGGAGAAAGTCTATTTGTTTGTTTTCCTAGATTTTACTAGAACAGTTCTAGATTAGTTTTGAATATTAAATTATATGTCATTGCTTAATGCTAAATGGTATAGTCCCATCATCCTTTGAGTGACAGCTGCAGTACTGACTTGTATACCTACTACCATTGTCTAGATATTAAAATTGATACTTTATTTGAAATGAATCTAGCATGTATTCTGTTGGTATCTTATTCCAGCTAGGATTAAGACATTGGGGCTCATTTACAAAAATGTGAGTGAGGGGTGCAGCTCTTGGGGGCACATTTACTAAAATGCGTTTTTTTTTGGCCTTGAAACGTGATATGGTATACATTTGAAGTAACCACGATCATTTCCGTAGTTCTAAAATGTCTCAACAATGCTTTTATCGTTCGTATGAAAATATCTCAATTGTGCTCCGAAAGTCAAAAAGTTAAAAAAAGCCACGAAAACAGTTCTTTCTTTGAAGCCTTCAATTGCTGGCTTTGGAAGCCTTCCATAGGACTCAATGGCACTCGACAGATCAAACCTGGTGAAAATATAGTCCCGATGAAAATGTAACCAAAGCCTTAACGAATTCTGAAATGTTTGTATTCTCTGCACATGTTCCTGGAAATTTACCGAAAACCACAAAAAACTTGTGGAATTTTAATTAAATGTTCTATAATTTAGAATAAATACGAATTTATCTGAAAATTGTTTAGTAAATTTACTTTACTCTGTATGTGGCATTTCCAGGATTCCCTAGTGAACTAGCGGGCCCTGTAGTTAAAGTGTTCATGAGCCTGAAAAGTACTTGACTCTCTATGGAGCATAGCCTGCATATAGCAGCACTGCACATACATGAGAAGTGGGCATGGAGTGCATATTGCTTGCCCATATTGCACCATCTTCTGGGATATAATTTCTATTTTGCTGTAAGTTCTTATCATATATGCTTAAGTTTAATGAAAATTTTGGGCCTCACTTCTAATTTTTTTCCTTAAAATGTATTTGTATAGTATATCACTTATTTGTCAGTACATCTCCACTCTTATTATGGAAACTGAAATTACAACATCCAGACTTCATGATGCTATTTTCAAACTAAACTTTGATTTACCCAGGTTATTACAAAAATTATGTGGGTGAAGGATTATGCATCCACAATAATGTCTATTTTTGTGGACACGTAAATGTACAGTATATAAGGTTTTTTCAAATTGACACATAAATAAACGTGCACAATTGTGCAAAAGTATCCAGACACATTTTTGGCCAAAAGATGGAATCCTCATTTCTGAGTGCAAAACCCCATCTCTGTCAGGACAAGACTATTCTGCAGGATGATGGCTTTTTATGGATGAGCAGCTGCACACAAATTCAACATCATCATGTACAATGCCAAGCGTCAGTGCAAAAGTCACCATTATAGGGCTCAGGAGTAGTGAAATATGTTTGTGATGAATCACACTTTTTTATTTAGCAGTTTGACGGATGAGTCTGGGTTTGGCAATTGCCGAGAGGGCACTACCAGCCTGAATACATAATGCCCCCTGTAATACTATCTAGAGGAGCATTGATGACCTGAAGTTTATTACATGGATTGCACAAGAGTTTCTGGTTCTAGTGGATGCAATTAACCCTAGCACAGTAAAGAGTAATCCAAATGAACACTGCTGGGAGCAAATGGAATGTGACTGTAAGACAGGACTGATCACCCAGCATCACTACATAACTTCACTAATGCTTTTGTGGATGACTGGAATCAAATTATAATGCTCCCACATCTATTAGGAAGCCTTCCCCAAAATTGTAGAATTTGTTAAAGCAGCAAAGAGAAGGCCCTCATCACAATAATACCATAGCTTTTGGAGTGAGCTGTTGAAATGGAAGGTGTCTGTATACCATTGGCCGTATAGTTCATTTAGAATTTACCTAATTTATTTCCAAAGTTTAAGAATCCTTCATAGACAGGAATGTAACTTTATTTTTTTTAAATAAAATCTTGATGGTTTCTCTTTCTAAGAATACCTTACCATACAAGACACTGTAAAGCTCTGCTGGGGTTTCAATTTGGTACATTTTCTTTCTGTCTGTTACCTCTATGCCAGTTCTTGGCAGAACAAATATACCCTTACATAAGATATCTTAGATAAGGCTTACATAACAGCTTTGTGCTGTGATTGTTATAACAATCTATAGGTCTGATTTACTAACACAGGTGATTTTTGCTTTTGTTGATAGTAAATAATTTAGCGCCTATGTTAGAAAATGAACCCTTGTATGTATAATATCAGTAACTCACTTTACAGTAAAGTTATAGAATTCTTTGGAGTATGTTTTAGTGAAAGGGATCTGATGGATGCATTATGAAAGTTTGAAAAAGGGGTTAATGACATTCTACTACCAAAGTAATTAGTCTGAGATGATTGATCCAGGGGGTTGTCCAATTATTGTTGTTGGGGGCATTTCTGCTAACTGTATTTCACTAAACAATTCGACCAAGGTGTTAACGGTATCTCATTGATTATTGACACATTTGCATGGCACTTTACAGGGATTTTTCATTATTCACATCATTCCCTGTCCCAGACAAGCTAACTGTCCAAAGTGCTGATCACATTAACACAGCAGGATCAATTTCATCAGACTCCAATTAACCTTCCTTCATGTGGGAAGAGAAACCCATGCAGGCACAGTGGGAGCATACACATTCCTGTACATGATATATTAGTGCATGTTACAGATATTCTTCAATATAAAATATAATAATGTAATTAGGATGGATAAACATTTAAACAGAAAATATATTTCTCTTGATATAGGAACTTTTCTCTTGAACTTGTATTTTTGGGAGTCCTGGGGTGGGCAGGAAGATCCAATTTCAGTATGTGTTCATTGCGTGCAGCCAGAGGCAGGAAAAGCTTCCGCTGTCTCAAGTCTTGCTAGGGAAGCAGAGTTTAATGACGTTGCTAATTTAGAATGCAGAATAGAAAGTAATCAACACAAAGTTCAGCTCCTAGCAACACAATACTGCTAACCTTTTCTGTAACCCCAAGTGCTCTATGGGAAAAGGGATGCGGGAAAGGATTTTAGGAACAGTTTTCCAAAATACAATGGATACATCTTAAAATTTCCTGTGCACACAAAAAGCATGAAAACCATAAATCAAATTCTTCTCATTCCATTTTCCCTCTATCCCAATTGACGTATTTTTTTCTTTTTGTGAGCTAAGTAGTTCACTATAGGGGTTACTTTTCCAGTTTGTGAAAAATGCGACAGCTTGAAAAAAACATATTTATGTAACCATATTGCTAAAGGGCTACAGTGTAGAGTAATGGCAGACTGGATGTACTAATTTCAGTAATTGTTTTTTATGTGTCCATGTTGTTTACTGTGGCCCTGAGCTTAGGGCAGTCAGTTGGTTACTGGCTGCGCAGGGAAGCATCAGTGGTTCAGTCCAATGGCTATTGGATTGTAGATACGGCATATACAATTGGCTGGAAACTTTGTAGGGAAGGTGTTTCTGGAGGGTATTGTGACAAAAGTCTTTGGTGACAACTGGAATGGAATCTTCCACTTTGTACAAATATTTCCTACACTTTAAACAGAGCTAAGCCAACCAAAGTTCCATCTGTTTCACTATTTAATGTAGTATGACTTGTGAAGGCAAAACACTGGGATAAGAAGTATAGCTGGCTATATTACCTTGATCGCTTGCTACAGAATTCATTTGCACATTGATCAAAAGAACAAAAGGAAAAGAAAAGAAGACAAACCAGAGTAGTATAAATTAACGTTGTAAGTAGCAGAAAACTAATGGAAAAATTATGGTATGATAATATCCCTTTAAACATCTTTAAACATCTGAAATATGTTTGGCAAATGCCATCTCTCTCAGTGAGTGTTAGGTTACCCTACTGGATCACAGTAGGGCTTATTTGTCATTGGCGGGCAGGTTAAAAATTGCAAAATACCTTTTTCATTGTGCACCCTGCCTTCTGTGAGTGCGCTGTATTCCTAAGGGGTGAGCCTAGGCAGAAATCCCCAATCTTGCCCCCTACCTGTAGCCCAACATGCAATATACCCTAACATGTCAAGGGCATTTTAAATTTAAATTTATTATATAAGTGTGCACGATATTACAGATTCTGATTGAAGATTTCCAATAGTAATTAAAATAGTAACAACCCTTCATCTTTATTCGTGCATTTTCTAATCACTTCAAACTATTTCTAGGCTCAGAAAGCTGTGTTTGGTTTTAACAAGGAATATCTTTTACAATGTCACTGATGCTTCAAGCAATATTATGGGGCTGATTTACTAACCCACGAATCCGACCCGAATTGGAAAAGTTCCGACTTGAAAACGAATATTTTGCGACTTTTTCGTATGTTTTGCGATTTTTTCGGATTCTGTACGAAATTTTCGGATCCAATACGATTTTTGCGTAAAAACGCGAGTTTTTCGTATCCATTACGAAAGTTGCGTAAAAAGTTGCGCATTTTGCGTAGCGTTAAAACTTACGCGAAAAGTTGCGCATTTTTCGTAGCGTTAAAACTACGAAAAATGCGCAACTTTTAGCGTAAGTTTTAACGCTACGCAAAATGCGCAACTTTTTACGCAACTTTCGTAATGGATAGGAAAACTCGCGTTTTTACGCAAAAATCGTATTGGATCCGAAAAATTCGTAAAGAATCCGAAAAAATCGCAAAACATACGAAAAAATCGCAAAGTACCGATCATTACGAAAAAAACGCAATCGGACTCCATTCGACCCGTTCGTGGGTAAGTAAATCAGCCCCTATGTGTGTGTTATATGATGGAATCTCTTTATTAAGGGTGAAGATTAATGCCCTTCCCACACATGCCAGTTTCTGTGATGTTGATAATTTGCACTCATACCCAAAAACAAACCATGAAAAACTGTTTATTCTTAGTTATATTGCTTCAATTAGCATTTTATTTATTTTAGGTTTGCCTTGTAATTGTGTAAAAAAGCATGCTGTGGGTGTAAGCAAGATTATACTATGCACAGTACAGTGGGATTTTTTTTCACCCTCTATAAATGTAAAAGCTTGCATCATATCTTCTGAAACTTTTTCCTTAAACCACCATTCTTTGTGTTAAGTAGTATTTCCTCATGTTTCCCTTGACCTTCATACCCTTCCAGTGGCAGAACCTGACCTCTATTCCTGGCCCCTCTCTTCCTTAAGTTGGTGTTGGCCATGGATATTTTAGGGTCTTAATGAAGTGACCAACCAGACATTGACATATCTGCTGTGCTTAACTATTTCCTTTTGTTGCCAGAGATGTTGTGCAGCTGCTGCTGGAAGCGATAAAGTTATTAAACTGCCAAAAATATAGAATTGTTATGTCAATCAAAGTGTACTGATAAATGTAGCATTGACTAAAAGAGTATTTTGAGATGGCTTGAGAGGTCCGTCCCATAATAAAGACAGATATTACAAATTCTTTTTTTTCTAAGCAATTATCTAAAAGATCACTTTTTCTACAGTTGTTTCCCATGTCAATTAAAACTCCATAACATTATTTATGTGCATGTTGCTTTAGCAAATTGTCATTCAGAAAACCACTTGAAACCTTCACTGGAAAATGAATTGCCCGGTATGAAACCCACACCTCTTCCGTAACACATGTATATGTCAGGACTCCAAGTGGACTTTTCCTTACTAGAACAGGCACAAAGAGGTTCCACTCTAACAAAAGGAAACAAAAATAGCACAAAGCATCCTGCATTTTCCACTGATTCACTGCAAACACAGGAGCAAAGATGCATGAGTTGATTGTGACTGACCAGTAGTCAAACTACAGCCCTATAGATATTCCTGCTATATACAAAAAAACCCACAAAAATAATAACCCCCATATGTAAAAAGGGTGATCATTGTGCCCAGGAGCAGTAAACCATAGCAACAAATAACATTTGCTTTTAACCAGGTGACCAGTAGATGCTACCTGTTGATTGGTTGCTATGGGTTACTAATCCTGGGCAAATTTTTGGAATTTTATGACATATACCCTAATGTGTTCATAGTAAAATACCAGGTACTAAGTTCAAAAATATCTATAGGATATAATATAGCGACATACAGCATGCAGGGTCACACATAATGCAATTCTGGGGTCATTTAACACTTAACCAGATGCAAGTGCTAGAGCACTAAGCAGAACAAATTAATTCACCTCTCTCAGCCTGCCCTTCATGAATATTACCCTCATGGTGCAAAGTGCCTTTCATTTCATTTTCATTCACTTTTTAAATGAGCACTTTTCTTGTGTTTTACCAACAATAATAAGAAAAATAATTAAACATCCATAACCAAACATGGTGCAGCCCTACTGTGTACAATAGTTTGACTAGCTACCCATTCAACCTCAACTTGCTTAGCCCTTTAACAATTCTGTCTAGTAATCTCTTTAGCCACTGACACCCATGAGTGTAGTTCTGTATCAGCTATAAAACCCTATAGAGAGCATTTGTTATGTTATATATATCAGTAATTCTTCAAGGGATGAGTTGGCAAAGCCTGTGCCAGTGCCTTAAATGATAGCCTTAATTGCTCTTTAGCTACAAAGTTTGAAAAATATATATCAATTTGTCAAGTTTTCACTAGTCACACACAAGACAGAGAATATTTGACACAAGTCTGAATCTAAGAACATGTCTTATTAAAACACGGAGGATCAGTTCGTGTACTATATACAGACAATAAAAATGAATCAATAAGAATTTTATTGAACAGCACTATTATATGGTCTCTTACCTGACTGGCTGACATGTCTCTTACCTGACTTTACCTAAGCCTTAGTGCAAACTGGAGCAGGCAAATAAAATTCATATTGATTCATTTTTTATTGTCTGCAAATCTCACTATCTGTAAGATAGACCTCCTGAATGCATTATTGTATTAAAATAAACAATATACAGCATGTTGCAGCCAAGATTAAATGGATACATAATGGCACATTTTTTAAAGTGGAAAAGAAAATTAACCACAGAATTGTATCCCCTGAAAAGCCACCCTAAATCAGTTTGAGGTAAGAAGAATCTTGTCTGTCTCTGAAAAATAATCCAGACAAGTTTCCAATCAGATATACTGCATGGAATGGATACTGTAGGTTCTGCCATGCTATAAGAACTGGTTCCAGAGAATGGCAAGCTGAATAAAGGTGCTTCCACTGTGTAACGGAAAATGCTTTATGAATAAACAATACTATTAGGAGGGTGCAGTGATTAACTTCTGGAATTTGCAATGTGCTTATGCCATTCCTGGAAGCCTTTTGATTTAACTGAAAAATCTGGACCAGACTACCCAAAGGGCCGGAGCTGAAAATTTCAATGGAAAACAGTCCTCAGCTTGTGGTGAACTACAAACCTAATATTTAAAGGGGGACTCCATTGTTTCTTTTGCATAATAAATGAAAAGGAAATTCTAAGGAACTCTCTTATATACATTAATTAAACATTTTAGATGTTTTATGCAACTTTTTGCAATGCTTTCTGAATCACAACTTAGCAGAAGCCATTACTCCTGCAGCCAAGTTCAATTCCAGTTCCTTGCATTTTTCTTTACAGGTCAGCTGTCAGCTGGCTTCTGCTACACAGTTTTGAGTGTCAGAACCAGCAGTTCAGAAAACAAACACGAGACATTGCAGTAGTAATTGCAGTTGCAGTTGCATTTACAAACAACTTTAATTCCAATTAAAATGCTTAATAATTGAATATTGAAAGGTTTGAATTACTTTCCAAAGAAACCAGAAAACAGACTTATCTAGGGAATTAAAACTCTATTTGCCCATTAATAGGACCCCATCTTTTGCAGATTTGCCTATACAATTTACCATACATATTATTGCTATCATAATAAAAAAGGGTCTTCCTAAAAGCCACTAAACCACAACATCTTAGAATATTAACCAATTCATTAGGAATGCACATGACTCTACTCATTAAATTTGGAACTAAAGTACTCAGCAGCTCTTTCTAAACAGGAGTTGATAGCCTTAAGCAGGAAGGTGGAAATATGGATTTAGAGAAACAGGCATGTAGGGCTTATTAAAATTGAGTGCAAGGTGAATAGAGTTTTTGGTGAATTGTTCTGTTTTTAGCAAACAGCACTGCTTCCTGCATTCAGATGTGTGCTATACTAGTGGCACTGTGTCATCCACTAGGTCAGTGTTTCTTAAAAGGAATGTTTACATTTTGCAAAGTCCTCTTCATATATTTATATTACAGTGATACTGTAATTTTGGAAAAAAGCTGGTTGCGCTTGCAATTGCACTTTGCACAATTTACTTGGGAATATAAATGGGCCCTATAGTGATGGATCAATAATCTGTCTCCTTTTAATTAATACTGTCTATTGCAAAAGAAAATATCACAATATTAAAGGGTATCATGACAAACCACTCTAATAAGAAAGTACCGTCATGCAGTTTTGGGTCCTGACCCACAGGTAAAGAATTAGCATTAGTTGAAAGTGTTAAGGCTCAACATGCTATGGGAAACTTGGGAATAATGTATCCTTAAGGCAAGAGATAATTCCAGGGATCCCTTGTGTCTGTGAGCACTGTGCTTTAAATCTAGTATGTTAATCATCTGAGCAGACTGAACCCACATATTGGTGGTAGGTCTATATTTTAAAAAACTTGTTTACAGACTCATGTACCTGGATGAAAATCATTCATGTTTGCCCTAAATAGCACACAATTTAGCCCTATGCACTTTGTGTTGGTAAATTAGCTATTTTAAAATACATTTAAGTCATAACAGGATTCTGGGAAGAAATTCCTTAAGGCTCCTAGAAAAGTCCCATTTACATGGGTTTATCCTATAGGCTAAAGCTCACCCACTGGGTTTAAAGCAGAAGCCAGGATAATAGCTGATCAGATTCCCAACTACAGACCGGTTTCGCCCTTTTTGGGGCTCATCAGTGTAGCGCAGGGTTTTCTGATCAGCTTAGGTAGAGCCAGGAGTGGGGATTCACGAACAAGCTAACAGGATTGAGGAGACCGCCTCATACGTATGCAAATAAGTCATAACAGGATTCTGGGAAGAAATTCCTTAAGGCTCCTAGAAAAGTCCCATTTATATGGGCTTTGTCCCATTTACATGGGTTTATCCTATAGGCTAAAGCTCACCCACTGGGTTTAAAGCAGAAGCCAGGATAATAGCTGATCAGATTCCCAACTACAGACCGGTTTCGCCCTTTTTGGGGCTCATCAAAATACATTTAGTAAACTCGTACCCCCATACACCGCACTATCAGACTAATTTAGTAGTAGTAGTACAGTAGTACAGTAGAAAATAAAAAATATGCAAATTTCAACTTAGTACCATAAATGTGAAGATGAAGTAGAACAGTAGAAAAATATGCATTGTTGCATCTATTTCCTATAGACACTCCTCTATTTATGTACTGCAGGGTGACATTTGACCTTTAGACTATAACATAGCTATAAAGCAGTAAAACACACAGCAGGACATGTCATAATAAGATTAGTGGGTGCCCCTTAATGACCTTTCACAGCCCCAGTATTTTCTTCTGTGACATTTCTGCCTACTATAATTTAAGACCTCCCCTTCCCCTGGCTCTGCCTAAGCAGGTGCAAGTTAACTAAACAGGATTTCAAAAAGTAGTTTTTTTTGTGCCAATATATATATATGTTTTAAAAATGTCCAATAATTGGTGTATAATATTGCAACATACACATTCATGAAGCAACCAAAACTTCATCTACTTTTGGATGAAGTTTCAGTCTGATAAGCAAGCCCCCATGGAAAAGCGTCTTGCCAAATATTAGCAAAGTGAAGGCTACTTCCAAGTCTATTCACATCCGCTGACACTCATACTCCCAATTCATTTATACTAAACCTAATTCTTGACCTGTGCTGGCAGGTCTGTATTCAGGGTCAGTGCTTCCCTAGGAAATGGACCTCAGTTTGTTCCTTTTTCCTCCCCTTGTTGATCGCTACAAAAGCAGGTAACCCTCTTCCCCTCAGCTCTGATGTTGCATTTAGTGCCAGGTATCTGGTGGGATGCAATTTTTTTCTTTGCAATACAGGCATTCTATATGGTAGCTATGGCCCTGTGTGCTGGATTCCATATACCTGCCTATTTATAGAGCTTATGGGTGGGAACATCAACTATTTATAATGAATAAAGTAATAGATATCTTTAACCAAGCACAGTTGTCTCACATTTGTCCCAAAAGGGTAAGATATCTCTGCCCTGAAGCACTGTGGAATATGTTGGCACTTTATAAATACTTGATAATAATCTGTGCTATGTTGTGTACATAATAATGTTGTTAGATAGAGGGCACTAGAGAGACTGTATCATTCTAAAAGGGTCAAAGTTTTCCTCTTGGATCACGTTGCAGCTCCTATCAGTGGTTAAAAGATTAAACAGGCCTGGCTTTCCGCCTAACAGAGGTTGTGTCTGTTAAAAGCGATGATTTACCTGTTGACCCTGCTTAGACTCATCAGACATGAGCAGAGAACAGTAACAAAAATGAGGTTGTGAAAATGTTCTGAATCTACACAGACAAGTTCTGGATTTACAGATATACTCCAGACTCCATTAAATTACAGTGAGATGGAACAGGATTTTTTTTTTATAGCAGTGAGTGCAATGTAACGCCAAGAAGCTGCATATAAAACCAGTTTGTGTGTAAAGTTTATAACTTATTAATGGGCAATGGCCTACTTGCAATTTGATATGACTTGGTTTTCCCTTCAAATAAAAATAATGATGATTAAAATAAAAAGATAAAAAAAATTAAATATCCCTTGTCATAACCAGTTCCAGGTAATTAATACTTTGGTGACGGGGATCTTGGGTAATAATTCTGTCTAATCCTTGGATTCAGGGGTTCCAGGGCTTTTTTTCCCCACAAACCAATGTTTTCCCCATTATTCAAGCATCATTGTAGTTGCAAGGGGGCTATGTGCTTATTGCAATTGTGATGCACCTACAACAATTGTGTACATGCATTTTGTCGCAAATTGGATGCAATCTATTGACATTGGGCTAAAAGGGAACCCTGGAGCTAATGCATCAAATTTTATGCAAGTACTCTTAATAAAAGTGGTGCTACCTGCAACTGACTGTGGATGTGGCAGCTGCACTTGTGGAAGTACAGAAGCCCTTATGTTACTTTTGCTGGTCTAGAGGCACAGCTGACAAGATCAATAGGGCTTTTTCTAGCTTAGCCATGCCAGTGGCATATTGAAGGACTGAAACTGATAGATGCATCTACCAAATCCAAGTTATCAATGTAAATAAGTAATTATAACAAACTGTTCCAATGTGGTGCAGCTTGAGAAGTCACTTCAAATATACGGTTGAACCCAACCGAGTGCTGAGTGCTATTTCTTCCCTAGCCAGCCAGTATGAATCTGATGTTTAAAGCAGGTTGTGGGTAAAATCATGAATAAGAATTACAGTTTCATAACCAGATGATTTATATTACCATGTGATTCATCTTAACTTTTATCTATAGTGTAACATATATTAGGAAGGTGAGAAGTGACAAAATGTATATACCAGCATTCTTAATAAAACACCATATTTTTACAAGTGCATTAAAAGGTGCCTGGCTAAAGATTAGAGATACACCAGACCTGTTCCATCTGTTGCGTGAAATTTTTTATCTTATTCTGTAGTCCTGCTACAGTGCCAGGTGACCCTGCATCACCTGCAAGATAATCCCTTAACCAAAATGTGAGCAAAACAGATGCAGAAAAAACATCCCCATCTCAGGTCAAATATAATCAAAATCGGAGCTAACCAACCTAGTAGTTTCCAATCTGTCTTTTTCAAATTGACAGTGAAGCAAACGACCCCACTGAAAAACACAAAACTGGCGCAAATAACTGAGTGACGTCATAGAATGGGTGTCAATATGGCATCACCAGCAGAATATATATAATTTAAATAAAAGTGAAAAAAAAACAAACAAGTAAAAAATCAAACCCAACAGAGCATAGAAACTTGTAAAATATAGAAACTAAGGTAGTATGAAAAAGCAAAAATAGAGAAGCAGAGGGTAGGACACCTAAGGAAGGCCTGAATATGTGTAAAAAAAATATACATTTGTTACAAAGTCCTGCGAGTGCTGTGTTTTGATATCAACACCCAGGCACCCAGGCATTTCTAAATATTTTTTGTGGTGTGCCCTCTTTTACTATGGTATATATGGTATATATTTACTATGTGAGATGGCCTTTCCATAATTCTGAGTTCTCTGACTAATGGGTTTCTGAATAACAGATTCCTTACCTCTATATATAAATCTAGCAAATCCAGCTCTACTGATTTACTGTTATCAGTAGGTAATTTCTTCAATACACTATAGCAGTTTTACCTTATTCATGCTATTAACATGTTTTTAACTTTTGTTATGAAATGTATACATTTAAAGGTACACATTTACATATACATTTTGCTGTAAATCATTTCCCTTTCAGTAATGGTGTGGCACCATTAATGGACAAGTAAACTCTGCATTTTCCTACCATGTATAAAGGTTGGGCACATGTCCCCCACCCAAACTGCATCACATGTAATGCATATATCCACACTGCTCACCAGCACTACCACATGTTTCTGAAACAAATAGCGGCTTTCACCTGGCAGCCATTTTCCCTCTCACATAAACATGTTTCTTCAGCAGAGTGCACAGCTGGAGCAGAGTTTCTATGGAAACAAGCAATGCCATCTCTTTATTGGCTGCTAGATTAGAGGGAGTGTTTAGAAACCTGAATTAAGAAGAAGTGAGCATGCTCAGTAGCCAATAGCCAAAATCAATTCTTAAGGGAGGGGAACGAGCGGGTTAGAGGAGAAGAAAGAATCCCAAGTGATTAAAGGGATGCTACAGCCTTACAATTAACCTTTTAACATCCAGAGTGGCAGGTATTTAAATATTTCAAAGTGACTGTTCACTGATTATATTTTTTGTGGGGTGTTTACATGTCCTTTAAAGGTGGAAAAGTCCATTCTATTGTTGAATCCAAAATATGTATATGTATAAAAGAACAATACCTTTGGAAGACCAAAAACTGGAACTGTTTCTAACATCTCTTGCCAAATAGGTTGTTATTTCCAAGTTGAGTAGCAGCCCCAGGAATGGGGCCAAAATTCCGGCAGCACCAGAAGACAGGGCCAAGTACGAATTAAGTAGTAGGCGCTATGTGCTAGCTCTCTGGCATATTTTATAGACTCTGTGTCAGCAGTGGAATTTTTAAAAAGGTTTTCATGACGACAAATTGAGTCAAATGTGAAGGCTTAACATGATAAAGCCTCCAGCTCTGCCTTACATGGACAACAGCAAACAGATTACAAAACAACCCCTAAGAACTAAATAAGCCAGATATATCATAGACGAGGTCATCCTGAGGCTTTACCAGTGCATTTTATATCTATATTCATTATAACTTCCTTATGTAATATAAAGCAGAGACGGCTGAAGGTAATATTGGTTTTCTTTGGCCATGATTCATTTCACTCTTTACCCGGACACATTTTCCTTTGATGCTACATGTTACTGGAACATAGAAAATGATTTTTCTGTTTCTTAGTAACCCAACCTTCTGTTAATAAAATCTTACTAAACTTGTGGAAAAAAAAAATCCAGCTAATTAAGTAGGGGAACGAATCAATCTCTCTTATTCAAATCAAACATACTGGTGAGGTCTCATTAATATTCTTTGCTCTGATGGTTTGGATACATATGGGCCATTATTTTACTTAAAAACTGTATCTGAATGAAGAAGACATACAGGTATAATAATTGCCAGATTCAGTGAATGAGAGCAATGAATGGAGGCTGTTCTGTCACTGGTACTAGGCAGCAAAGGATACCTGTTTATAACTGCTTTTTGTGTCATTCCAAATACAGCCCCTTTTGAAATGCTATATGGTTGCTAGGGACACTAAAATGAATATTCATATTTTTTTATCATTTGTCTTTCAATTCAGTTCTTCTCTGATTCCTCTTCCAGTTTGTCCTTCAGTTGTTGCCTGATAAGTTGGACCCTACCAACCAGAAAATGGTTTAAATTCTAAGGTTAAGTGGCAGCTTATGTTGAGGTTTTAAGTAGTTAGTATTTTTAGTATTTAGTAAAACTAAAGAGCTGCTTGCTCTGATAGGGATGGGGAGCACTACCATAAGGCAAACTTGTGATAAGGGGCAGATGAAAAGAAAGGGTTAAAGAGGATTAAAATAACATTGTTGTTATGGTCAGGGGGTTGAAGGGGGAAGGTGGAGTAAATGGCACATGGTGTGAAAGAATGGCTTATGAAAAAAGGGGAATAAAAGCCGAGAACAGCACAAGGAGCATTGGGGGAAAGATCAAGATCAATGGCACTTTAGGGTAGCAGAAGGAGAAAAATGAAAAACAGAGGGAAAGAGGGTAAAGGCATATTGGTAACACCAGGCTGACATATGGCAACATAACACATAATGTCAGCAGTAGTTGGTAGTTGCTAAGGGTTTAGGGGAAGGATGGAAGGTGTCATCATCTAAGTGTTGGGCACTTGAGGTTAGGTTACCCTGTGGACCCCAGTCTGACACTGCTTTTATGTGAGGTCTGTACATTCTACAGCACATGGCACTATAAAGGTTTAACTAAATTTACATTTACACCTGACTAAATGAGTAGACACAAAGTTGCAAATATTTGCTAAAGGGAACCATACATATATGGAAACTGTCTAAAAGGACAGTGTCAGTTCCCAGGCTATATTTAGATACAGGCACCTGTGGGCCCATAAGTGCCTATATATGCAAACAAACAAAGGGAAATTTTCCCTGCCTAGTCAACAGGAATTTTCAGGGGTGTTACCATTTCTTTTGGTAAACCCCAGTCCCCTCAGCAGTCCATTGCCTGGGGTGCTACCAGACAGAAATAGAGCCTTTTAGTTCCTATATAATTGGTTGTAATTCAAACTGTAATTTAGCATGTCTCAGAGGGACACATTTCCTTGTAAATACATACATAGTTACATGGTAATTGGTGTTTATTATGAAGGCAATCACAAGGGATGTTATCCTTGGTGACTGGATATAATTCAAGACTTTGCAATTCTTCAGTCAATAGTGGTGCCCTCCCTACTTTCAACTGCTTTTCATGCTGGGGATTATATTTTATTTTCTATTTTTTATTCTTCTATGTAAGGATTATATCCTTTGACTATGCAGGAGGGACCAATAACAGGCAAACTAACTAAGGGTTGAGGTGGGAGAGAAGTTTCTTGCATTCACTGAATCCTCTTTTGTGGATCATTTATCAGAGGAGTTTAATATACCTGAAGCAACTTAATATTTGTTTTGCTGTGGTCATGGCAGTGGCCCCTCCTACTCAGAAATGAAAAGGTGCTGCTGGAAAAATGTGGCATTTTGCAGAATTGTAGAGGTAGGTGGCCCCACCCTGTTGGTAATGTAATTGCACTAAACCATCCCCTTTGATCATTTTACTGAGGCAGTCCTGAACATCTGTAATGTCATTGGAAGGGTTGATGTGGGCCTAAAATGGACAAGAACTTGGCATGTAGGGTCCACTGACTGACATTCTCCTGAGGATAGACTTCCCCTTCACTGTGACACCCTTTGGCAGACCTGGAACACTTAGGTGGCCACAACACTGGATTTGTAATCACAGCACCATGAGGCCTCCCCCATTCTTGCCCCCCTTCCCACGCATGTGCATCCATTTAGCTCATACGGAGAACTGGGGACAGGACGCACTGAAGTTTTCTGCACGTCTTGTCCCCATTGCTCCATATGTGAGCAAAGTTTCAGTGCTGCTTGGGTGGCATGCTGCCCCTAAATTTGGGCCTTGCCAAAAATCCAGGCCTGGGTGGCCAAAGCCAAGGATTTTCCAAACTAGTAGATGACTTCTAAGCCATAGGGGGATTTAACCTTATGGGTCCCTACATTACATTATATTGTCCATAAGGTGGGCAGAATATTTATTACCTGGTAATGCAAAGGCTTTCCCCACCCCTGTGTGATTCATTCACAAACAGTAGGGGGAAGGTGTCAGATACCTTTACACAAAAAAAATGAGAGAGTGCAACATAAGACACAAAATAACCGAAGGATTATTTACTAAGTGCTAACAAAAAGGGAGATTGTATCAACACAGCATCACATATTGGTAGGAGAGTTTCCTTCTTATATTGGGAAATAGGGTGCATAGAAGTTTACTGGTAGTACCTGGGTCTAGCTGTCCTGGGTGTCATAAATCATGTAATTCTTTAATACAGCTACCCCAATGCATGATCTCAGACAAATGAGGGCACTGTCAATGTAATGAAAGTGATGAGATGCTGGAAAAATTATTTTAGCATGGAGTTAAGTTCAGAGTTCAGTGGAAACTTTGTTTTACTCTGTGGAATGCTCAAACCAGTGTCTTAATGTGCAGTGAACCAATCAAATGGATATATTTGTCCATAAATACATTTCAGAGATTATTTTTTGATATGAAAAGCTTGCAAGTTCATATATTGCCACAAATCCGTGCTTGACTATTTTATATTATTACCTACTTACATTTGCATTAGTTATTACCTGTGCCAGTCCCCCACGCAAAAATTTATTTATTTTTAGCAAATTAGCAAACTTAACCCCCCTGATGGATCATTCTGACACTATGTTGAGGAAGCAGACCCCATGGTTTGCCAACATTTGTCTTTAAACAAACCACAATATAAATAGGGTTGTCACCTGACTGAACTTTTCTGGTCCAGTTGGTAAAAATGATACCTAATGCTATTGTTTTTAGTTACAGAAAAGAAGAGCAGTGCTTTTTTCCAAAGACAGTGGCAATACTGACTGGATGTCATCTGGACCATCTCTAATAAAGTCTGTAAAATATTTAGGAAATATGCTGTTCTACTGGAGCACAGCTCTGGAAAACTGACCGATACATTTTCCCTTACAAACACACTAAAATAATATATTATTATCCTTTGCTTATACATCACCTACATATATGGCAGCGTATGGATATAATGGGTGCACATGATAGCTTGCATCAAATTTCTATTAAAATTAAGAGCATTTTCTTTTAAAAAAATAATCTCAGCGCTAATAGCAATGACACCTAATCATGGGCAATTTTATCTGGAAATTATTTGTAGCACAGAAACCACAGTTGTATCATTTATCATCCAACTTGCGTGTGATGTCTCTTGCTTCTGCTGCACAAGAAATGCCATCATACATCATGTGGGTGTCCTGGTAAAGAGGCTACCAGAGCAAAGAGTAGTAAATCAGGAATGTGTTTACAAAAAGAAAAGCAAAAAAAAAAAAAAAAAGAATTCAGAGTAAAGCATGGGACCACCATGTACAGAAGACGTAACACGCGGCTGCTGGCTATGTGTCAGTTCTCATGGATCTCTACCACAATGATTGCTCTAAACTGATGAAGCACACCATACATTACTAAAATAATGTCTTTTATTTAATGGACCACAGGTGTTGTATCTGGGACTTATTCAAGAAACTGTTCCACTCTTGTGATTTTCCCAAATGTTGCTCACTCAATCATGCTCCTTGCTGTTTTGCTTCCCAGTTTAATCAAGGATTCTATTCTAAATTGAAGGCATGCAGTTTCCCTTTGGTTTATTCCTTCCAATCAACGTGAAACCATTTGTTCTGTTACTTTGCACAAGTAGTGTGCGAATGTGTTTATTTTCCTCCGCTTTTATTTCTTAATTAACTTTCAGCTGCCAAAGGGACTGAAAGTTTTTGAGTAATATTCTTCATTTCACCAGGAAAAAAGGAGCTTCTGAGCAAATTCTGGAATGTTATGAGACAAGTGTAATTAATTGTGCCAGGCAATAAACCTTTAATCAGGTGAATTTATTAAAACAAATACATTACATTAGATTATTTAAAGAAAATTAAAAACCATCATGTTCAGTTGAAAATTAAATGTGTAAAGAATACAAAATATATTATAATATGAAATAACCTACATACTAATTACATGTAATTAACTTTTTTTAATGTATTCAAAAACTTAAATGGTTTAAATGTTCTTGTTAATTACACACCAGGGGAATAAAGACTAGTATGTTATCTACAATGTAATATCAGGTTATCGCATTCGGTTTTCCAAATCTGCTACTGTATCACTGTACTGATTTCTAATTTTTCTTAACCAAATTACTGACCCCTCTTGGTAGCTGTAAGTTGTATATAACTGCTTAAGTGAGTGTGAATTTACATGCAATTACATATTACTGCAATTTATTAAATACTCCATTGTATTTGAGGGACACAATACAGAATTTCAATACAACAATGGAATAGCCGCCGCATAGGTTTGTGCTTGTCAGAAGGCGCCCCAATAAACCTGCCAGGTGAAGTTTCTTCAAAAGGTGGATGCGCTCGAAACACATTAAAAACATGTCAGGATGCTGCTAGATGTTTTTACTTTTCGATAAATAAAGAATTGTGTTTTTAACCAAAGATTCGGAGTACAGAGACCTCCTTTTCCCTCACCCAGCTATTGTGCAAGGATTGTGTAATGAGAAATGGGAACATATATTTGATGGGGAACTAACTCAAAAATGAATATGTAATATAAATTTGAACCCGTTATAATAAAAATCTGCACAGATATAATCAATAAAAAAATTGATATAATTAAGTTACACTTTGCTGTCCAAAAAATCTGTCTTTGTACATACAGGTTTGTGTTGGAGTTGGTTGCTTTGAAGCAGTTAGCTGTAATACATTGACTAGGCAAAAGGAGCACACACAGTTGTATCTGCCCAATCAAAAGCGGGGGCTTAACTACCGGGGGCGAAGGGATTGCACCTGGGCCCATGCCCCCTAGTGTATCTTGTGAAAGAAAGTGCACTTCCAGGGAGGAGCAGGGGGCCTGGTTGCATATCTTAGTTATGTAGCTGGAAAGCTGACTCCTGCATGTAGAGAGACAGAAGCTGAGAGGGGGATAGAGAAGAGTAACTTAATCTGCATTATATGCTTCTAAATAAATAGTTTAAAAAAAATGCATTTTAGTAGAAATGATATATATTATAAATCTGTTGAATAATGTGTGATCACTTGCCATTTCATGGAGTAACACTGATTCATGGCATGGGAAGAAATATTGCATGTATCTTGGGTAAATCTTAATTGTGCACAATTAAAATTAAAATATTTAACCAAACATTATTTTAGAGTTAAAAATTTAGGAAGATTTGCAAAAAAATCCTCACTAAATAGGAATATACCATCAAGGTATATCATTAACATTTGTGGTAACTATTCATTTATTCTACTCTTTCACCCCTCTTCTTTCTTTGGTCTCATCTTTCAGTCTTAGTTTTATGCAGAAGAACCATATGACCAAACTAAAAAAGTAAACATGTTGTCATTAATGAAAAATAGTATCCTTATAAGAAAAACTTGTGTGTGGGTATGCCTGTGTGTGGGGTTTATTCTATATCATCTTTTATGAAGTTGATTCTTCGCTGTTATTGTCACCCTATTCTCAAGGGGGTAGTCACTATTTCTGTCAGTTCCCTCTGTGCTAAAAAATAACATGAAGTTGGAAAATGAGTTCCCACAAGAACTATAGATGTTCCAGGAAAAGGGGGGTCAAAACAAACTCAGGTTGGGGTTTATTCCTGGTTTCAAGTCTGTGAAATGTCATAAGCTAACTGTCAAAAGAGAGATGAAACAGGGCAGGGGTCTTCAGATATCTAGAGGGGGCTTACCTAACTCACATCCTCCAAACTAATACTGTAAAAACTGTCAAGTTCTGGATGCTACAAGTTTATAGGCCTATACGTTTGGTGTGTCCTCTGGCTTGGTATAGTAACCAGCAGGAGTTAAACAAATAAAAAGGAATTATAAAGTTTGTTAGATTGGCACCACTGGATCAGTGCTATATATATATATTGTTGTATATATACATATTACTACATATATAATGTTCAGTAAAGACGTTTCTCCATCTGGAAGATAAAAGTCAGGCCACAAAATATTAAATATTTCTCTGTTGCTACTTCAAGGCACAGTGGCAGTGCCCTATTGCTGCTACTTTCTTTTCAGTAATCATAATATATTCATTATTGCACAGAATCTAACGCTGTCAGTTTATGTTAGGTTAGCACACAGTTTTACAAACCAGATCCTTGTCCTTCACAATTTCCTGATTCTGCAGAACCTCATCTCAGACAAGAAAAGAAGAAAAAAATGGACTAAAGGAAACATTATTATATACAAGTATAGGACTTGTTCAGAACTCTTGGGACCTGGGGTTTCCTTGATAAGAGGTCTTTCTGTAATTTGTAACTCTATTCCTTAAGGCTGCTAAAATCATTTAAACCTTAAAGGACATGTAAACCCCACACACAAAAATGTAATCAGTGAACAGCCTCTTTGAAATTTTTAAATACCTGCCACATTGGTTGTCCAGAGGTTAATAGTAAGGCTGCAGTGTCCCCTTTATCACTTAGATTTCCTTTTCCTCCTGTAACCCACTCTGCCCCCTCCCTCAGGAATTTGCTTTGGCTGTTGGCTTGTGGGCATGCTCAGTTGTTCTAAGCTCAGATTACCAAACACACCCTCCAGTCTAGCAGCAAGTGAAGAGATGGCATTGCTGGTTCCCATAGAAACTCAGCTCTAGCTGTCTGCTTCAATTTTTTTCTCCCAACCAACTCTCCTGAGCTCAGCTCAAACAAAGCAGAACTTTTATCAGACAGTTGTGCCTGTGTGAGCCTGTATTCTTGATGAAATGTATGCTGAATAAGGGTCTGTGTCTGTGTATGCTGTTTGCAGATTTAAATGTAACTGATTATGTATCAGAGGAAAAATGGCCACCGGGTGAAAGCTGCTGTTTGCTTTAGAAAAATGTGATGGTGCTGGCAAACGGAGGGGATATATGCAGGCCTGGATTTGTCGTGAGGCCACAAAGGCCTGGGCCTAGGGCGGCACAATTTCTAGGGGTGGCATGCCGCCCTGCCGCATTGAAATTTTGACATTTAGTGGCCATACGGAGCAATGGGGACTTCTCCCCACTGCTCCGTATGGGAGTTTAAATGGCCGTGCATGCACGCTTGCGTCGTGAATTTGAAATCTGGCGATGGATATATGCAGTACAAATGATGCCATTTGGGTGGGGGAGACGTGCTCAACTGATATACATTGTAGGCAAATGTAGGCTTTACATGTCCTTTAAATAAACTCTGTAGAATTGGTTTCCCTTTAATACGAATTAATAATTCCTCAGTTAGTATCAGGTACAAGGTACTTTAGGGAATCATTTGAAAACTTGAATTATTTGCTTTAAATTGAGATGGCATTCCCATAATTCAGAGCTTTCTGGATCCCTAAATATTTTTTCTTTTATTCCCCCTGTATTCCTACTGCTGATACAACAGAATACATACATCTGCTAGCACCAGACATAACCTAACATTTATATTATTGTATATGAAGAGAAAATGAACCTAGTTATTTGGTACAGTACTTCTATTACAGGGTGGCGTTTAGGGTGGCCCCTAAAAGAAAAAATCACAAAACAAGGTACTGTATTGCTTCACAGCTAATAAACTGCATTGTACAGATAAGCAAGGGCCAAAATAAATTAAGCAATCCCTCCTACTGTGGTTGCATTCTCTGTTGTAAGAGATGCTCTACATACACTAAAAGCCTGCTTAAAATCATTTAAACCCTAAATATTATTTTTTTTTAACTTTTAAAATGGTTATAGACAATGTTTGTTGAATGTTTTAATTATACTGAGAGTGCATACATTTTATTTGGAACACTGTACAAGTGCCACAACACTTTAGCAAGAAAGATCAAACCCTGTGGGCAGTATCTAATAATTGATATATGATATATATTGTGACATGCTGACTGCCTGTACACGCAATTTTCGGGGAATTAGCAATGGTAGGCAGGCATGCAGAGGATCTGGAGCATAGAGACAGGGACACCACGTCTTCAGGCAAAACACAGGTTTATTTAGGGCCAATTATTCCCAACATCGACATAAGACAGTTCATCAACATACAGTTCAGGATTATTGTTTGCCCTTCATCAGGGCTCTCACCTTCCAGAGTAACTCTCACTCAGGCCTTAAAGGAAAAATAAAGTCAAAGTCACTTGGGGGTGCCAAAATGTTAGGCACCCCCAAGTGACTTTGACCGCCTACCTTTTACCCCGGGCTGGTGCCCCTGTGAGGAAGGAACAGCACCAGCCCGGGGTAGCTGCCGGCGCTTCCTTTTCCTGATTCGCTGCGCGCGCATGCGCAGTAGAGTGAAAAGCCGAACTTAAATGTTAAAGTCGGCTTTTCACTCTACTGCGCATGCGCCCACCGCTGGCACTCAGGAAAAGGAAGCCAGGAAGACGGAAGCGCTGCGCTCCAGGTGCCCCGGGCTGGTGCTGTTTTCTCCTAACAGGGGCACCAGCCCGGGGTACGAGGTAAGCGGTTAAAGTCACTTGGGGGTGCCTAACATTTTGGCACCCCCAAGTGACTTTGACTTTCGTTTCCCTTTAAGCCTTGCTGACTCCTGTCAGCTCTCATCCGCCTGGTCACAACTCCCTCTGCTCCTTGCAGTGGCAGGAGGCACCCCCAGCTCCTCTGGGAGTTCCTAACACAGGCAGGCAGCCTTCCTACCCTGTGCCCCGCTCTGAGAGTGAACCCCTCTGAGTCCCCAATCACCTCTCTGTGTAATCCCACAGCCCTTTTATTTGCAGCTCACCTGCAGCCTAATCAGGCAGCCCCCTACAGCTGGCCAAACCAAAATACTAAGTGGAGTATGGAATGGAGGGTCTTTCCTGCTCTCCCTCCATTCACTCCAGGGACCTATTCGTTTGGCTTTTCCTAAGCCAGTAACAAAAACAAAGCATTACCTGCTGCAAAACCAGGCATTTTACCTAGTGCTACTTGTATCCCACCTTCAACACCGGAGGAAAATACACCAAACAGTGTTCTTACTGCTTGTATCTCTCACAATATATATATTCTCTCGATTGTAAACTATATGGATATTTTAAGTCACAGAAAAGTACCATATAAAGGCACAATGCAAATTACATCACTAAGCACCAATTATAACTAATGAAATCACTAAGCCATGAAGCACTGTCCACTGTTAAGGTTACAATTCACAGTATATTCATGGTTTTTGTGTATTAAATATATAATATACAGTTTGGCCATTTCCCTAAGGGACCAAACTGTAAATTCTATCCTTAACAGTGCTTAGTGATGTCATCAGTAATAATCGGAGCTTAGTGATGTAATTTCCATCATATGACTCATTAAAACTTATTAAAAATATATATTATAATAAATAAAGTACCCCCTTCAGCCTTGTGCTTTTATATGGTCATGGAACTCGTCAGTGACTTATAACATCTCTATATTTTACAATAGAGGGTATTCACTATATATACTTGCTAAACACATTTATCATATAATCCCTCTGTGATTTTATTATTCTACAGATAATAATAATAACAATCAGGGGCAAATACCAGGGGAAGACAGGGGCTTCATTAATACAGAACCCATTATCCCTGTTTAGCTATTCTGATTCCAGGGATGTCAATGGGGCAATAAGTGGAGGAAATTATGATGCTTCATTGCTTTATAATATATAAAAAAACCACAGATTACATTTAATTGACTGTGTGATAAACCCTACATGTCCCTACATAACCTTATGAACAGCACCCCTGCATTCTGGAAGCTTTGATTGTGTTTATATTTCAGAAATACTCTTACGTCTGTTCCAAACAGTGCTTAAAGTAGAAGGGAAAAAAAGAAAATATTTACAGTTTCCATTATCCTGAGGTTTGCAAAGCAAGCTTCAGCATAGTAGTTAATAATAGGATTGTATATATTAGTATTGATCATGTTATCTTAACGTCACTATGTATCATCGAGCGAGCTTGCTATGAAATGATATTGGGAGTGGTGTCAGATGGACAGGACATAAAGACCACTGCTATTTATCTATTTGTTGCTTGTGTGGGTCATGAGACAACTAAATAAGACTGGAGGGACATTGTCCAAACTTTGACCCTTGTCACATAACACCCAAGCTGACCCATTTCTGACTTTAAATATACAGACATAAAAATGTACAATACTCAACAATTCAACCAAACAGGATCATTCAAATGTAGGCCAAACAGTTGTGTAGAGTCATGCGTGTGGCTAAATTGGCCACTGGTCCAGTAGCCACAGAAATAGTATTTCTTAATAGAATTATTTTGTCATCAATATTGATTCATGCAGCTTAGTCACCATCAAGTACAAGGTAATGATAGCAAACAAACATAAGAGACAATACCACAAAGTCTTGTACAGTGATAGCTCATCCATGACTGTACAAGCATAAAGCACTCTTCATAAACAGGGACTCTTCCCTCTGCTAACTATTTCTTAAATTTATTATTAAGTGATCCTCCAAGCACTTAATTGAAAAATTGAGGCTCTTAGGGCTTATTTAATTGGTACTTGGGTCTTGGGTATTGCTGTATTTACACCTCATAATGAAAAAAAGGTGCAGCGCTGGTGGACACATGACAGCTTTGTCATTCATTGTCACTGACAATTGACAATTGACAACTGCCAGCTTAATTTGGAACAGAAGGGGCAGGATGGACAGTGTGGCAACAAGCGCGGATATGAAAAAGCACAAGAAGCAGCTTTTTATGCAAGTACCATTAATGAATGAGATTTTTTTGCAACCATTTTGTGTGACCGCAATTGCAGTTGCATAAATGACCGCTACAATCCATAGCGCTATAAATAGGTGTATGCACTAAACATATACTGTAGTACAGGTTAGATAAAAAAAAATACAAGGCCCTACCCTTCTTTTTTGTTTGATGCTAAAGTGAATGATTGAATTAGCCACTACAGATCAGCAATTAGCTTTGCGTAATCTACAAATGCAAGCAAAGATCCAATGGTTGTTACAGCCATAAATTGTAATAATGATAAGCATATCTGAAGACCAAGACTATAACTAAGACTAATTGAATGTTCTGGATAACATGTAGTTATGCATAAATAGTACTACTTGCATACACAGTGCTGCTTATCTTTATCTTACATCTTAAAAAACCTTCTGAAACAGATTTGTCCTTCCTTTCAGTACAATCCAGAATTTTAGTCCACTAAAAAGTTGAAGGCTTGTATGTGCAGGCCCCCCCCCCACACAAAACACACATATCAACACAGACACACACATAGGTACCAAACAGATGGCTTGTATTTCTTTTAGTGCAAGAGCTTTCCCCACCATTGCCCTGCCAATGACCTCAAACCTGACCTGGAACGACCACCCGCAGGGATGGCTGGTATTATTAGCAACCTCATTATAAAGGTTGCAGTGAACCACACTGTTGCAGGAACAGCTAGCGTGTGCCCATAGACATTTCTTGGAAAAACTGAAATAATTACTTACTGGATCATTAACCTTACTGGACAAATACTCAACTATGGGAGACCTGTGCCTCCACTACATGTTGTGCTTTTATCAAACCATAGTTTGGGTGTCCTTTAAAGTGCAACATAGACTTTTCTGTAATAATAGCACAAAATAGAAAAGGGCAATTGTACTCTTTGGATACTAAAGAAAAAAAATGTACTTTATTTAGAGCTTTTGGCCAATACCTGTAAAGTTATCTACAGTCCTGCACCCAATGCTACTTTGATGGTAATAGAATACCAAGAGATCACATATTTTTCTCTATTAAAGCCTAGTACAATAGTATGACATTATTTGAAGCTACTACTTTCAAGCTACATATCAGTTGTTTACTCTCCAATTAGATATATAACTGAAATACATTTCAGTTCAGTTGCCCACAGAATTTTGCAAATCCAAGATCCTTCTGCAATATGGTAATTACAAGCCCTTTATAACTTTGTTAAAAAAACGGGAGTTACTGAGTCAAATCTAGTTGGGGTTTTTAGCTGAGACTTCATCATCTTGGCTTATTATTCCAAACAAGCCAATTATTCCTGTCTCTTCTTCCCGGTTAGGACTCCTCTGGGGAGTGGACAAGGTAATATTTCTGAAATCTTGATATGTAGGGAGGGACTGTATGAGACTGGTATTAAAGTCATCTTAGAATGTCTTTGTACAGTGGCATCTGATATACTATTTTAGGGCCTGCAGAGTGGTAGACCCATCAAAAGAGGTGTTTATAATACTGAGAGGTAGCCAAGAAACACTGATGAACTGATCACAAATCACGGCAGTGGAAGAATTGCTACTATTCTTAATATATAGTAAAATCTACATGTGGGTCCAATAAGTAAATGTTTATTTTCATTGGAGTGTCTTGGCATTCTTACTAAAGAAGAACAATCAGAAGAAGTCTGTTCCTGCACCGAGGAGGGTACATTTCCCACTTACTGGTGAGCAGGGTGGTTTAATAAGTTGGCTACAAAAGGTACAGTTTGGCATTAAAAACTATTACAGACCAGATGTCCAGAAGAGTAATAAAGTTGTTCTCTTGGATAAGAAGTGCAAACTAGAGTTGATGTGTAGCTACATTCAGTTCTACATTACATCAAACATCATTGAAATTACAGTTTCCATATTTTATTGTGTTAATGTCTGGATTTTTTGTTTAGACATATTTATATTGCTCTTCCTGATTTTTTGTCTGTGCTATAAAACATAGATACATTCTTATAATACATCAGGAGCAACAGTTTTCTGG
The DNA here is from genome assembly GCF_000004195.4 of Xenopus tropicalis. Taxonomy (NCBI): domain Eukaryota; kingdom Metazoa; phylum Chordata; class Amphibia; order Anura; family Pipidae; genus Xenopus; species Xenopus tropicalis. Next base: position 64,623,079 of record NC_030680.2, on the reverse strand, counting down.
ATCAGTTAGTCACTAATCCAAGCCTATATGAAGTTAACTTGAGTACAAGAATACTGGCAAGAATGTCACTAAACAGACATTACAGGCAAATGTAATAGTTTTCAAATTTGTAGAAACATATATGTACAATCCATGCTGCAGCTTCTCGAAACTTTATAAATCAGTCCGTTTATAGACAAACCTACCCTGCATTAACATGACAGTGGTCATCTAACTTTTTCATGAATATTATGAAGGAAATTGTGCATCTCAAGATTGTAAATAAGTACAATTTCAGAGGTGGATAATTCAGCTTTATAAAATATTCTTTAAGAAAAAGCCCCCTGTGCTGCAATGACAGATAGCCTCTATGATCCATATTTTTGTTGTGGTGGCCAAAGGAGGCACATATCAACGTATAAATTAAGAACAGGCTTTCACCTATGTAAAGACTCAGCAATAGCATTCTTAATAAACATGCAGGGGACATTAAAAATAACTCTGGAAAACATATTCATTTCATTCTATTAGCAGCTAGACAAGATAATAGCCGCATATTGACTCTGTTTGACACTCTCTCTATGCTATAGACTCAATTAGCTTATGATTCAGGGATGTGAACACTGCATTTTTTTAAAGATAAGAAAAGTAAGGCAAAAGAATAATAATTCTTCTCTACATGAAACATTTATAATGTACAGGAGTTCCATCACATTTTCTCTGACCAGTAACATCACATATCGGGCACAGGAATACTGTCTCTTTAAAAATATCCACTGGCAATAATTAGGTTGTAACATACAAAATCTACCTCTGCAATTTAACAGCCCATTTGCTTAGGCATCTTTAGGTTGATGAATTGCTGTCCACCTGATATAGTTTTGCAGAAAAATTAACCTTTTTGCCAGTGGCCAGATAAAAAAAGCACGGCAGTATTATTTTATTATAACTATACCCCTGTTTTGTGTTAATGTCTTGTAAAGCACTGTGTACATTGTGTTGCTATATAAATTAATGCATACATACATATTAGAGTTTTGCCATACATTATGTTTCACCAGAAAAAATAGTTTTCTTTGCACCAGAAAAAAATGGCATCAGCTTTATTAGAATTTCTCCATGGATTAAAAAAAAAAATGCATTTTTTTTGTACAGGAAAAATCTGCCCATTGACTCCAATGCTATTGGAAAGCCATTTTGTAAAATTTTCCATGGTTTTGCCAAAAACCAAATGAAACAAGGTAGATTTGTTCCCCATAGTAAGTCTAAATCAATTATTATCTAAATCAGCTAGCAGCTATTTACTCCTTACATTTTGTTTGAATACAGTGGAGAATTGCTAATACTTGGCTAAACACAAATGTGCTGTATAGAGGTATATTAGATCAGATGGTAAAAGGACAGACTGTCCCTCCCAAAAATTCTTTGAAAAATAGTTAAATAGCAAGTACAAGTTTACTGGGAGCTACAGATATTGCATAGTGTAGCATTTATATTAAAATGTATAAAGACAATATATACAAATGCATAACATTCCACCATCATGAATTGTCACTCAAAATGGCTATATGGCTTAGAGTGCAAGTAATGCTTCCAAAAAGGGAAAATTTTATTTCTTTAGGTTTTCAGCTTCTAATACTCCTGTTTCATCCCGTAATCCTTGTTTTCTAAATTATTGCCCCGTTTGTTATATTATTGTAACATAGGTTGCTGGCACTATATAAATAATGCTGATGATTGAAGTGGAGCCTAGGCAGTTAGAAAGGCATCCGTGCTTTAGTTGGGATATTGCAGCTTGTTTTAATTTTCTGGTTCATTAGGTCTTACAATCAGTTTAGGGGCTCAAGACCTATGCTTTAAGCACACGGAGAAAGGCCTGAATGTGAGGTAATTCACTATTGAGCATTAATTCTTTTACATCCACAGAGCTACTTGCTTCACGTTTTACACTAGGAAGAAAAGATGGAAACAACTTCACCATTTTGGCCAATGACCAATTTTTTTTTTTCCATGGGGCTGCATGGGTAGAGTGCCAGAATCTAATTTTTGCAGCAGATAAGAATTGGATGTTTGAAAAATCATAACATCTAAATTGAGCATCTTTCAGTGATATAACTGTTGTATTTATTTTCAAAGCACCATATATTAGACATCCTTGTATACAAGGGCGCTAAACAACGATTAACATACAAACAAATTTAGACAATGGATAACATAGACAGTGGCATCAATGATTTAGAGGGAGTGAGGATAAGTGAGATACAAGGTATAAAAGTATGTGACTCTATGAGGAAATTAGTGATGGGTGCCAAGCTGAATAGTCATTAGGTTCATTGCAGTTAATAAAGAGATAATAGGCTTTTTGGCTGAATAACATTTGGATGAGAAAAGGGGAGATTTTAGAAGACTATCTGTGAGAATAAAAAAGTAATTTACATAGACCCTGGGCAGAAATGCGAGTTCACTAAGAGCATCCATGCACCCATATTGTTAATGCACAGAGCATTGTCTGGCTGCACTATGCACCTAAAAAGATCTGGTACAAGGTGTTGAGTTTAGCATCGATGGGCACATGCCAATCCTGTCTTTACCATCTGTCATATTGCACAAGATAAGTACAGGACCCTGTTGTGGCCTGTTTGCCACTACCCAATGTCTAAATGCCACGTAAGTAGTGGGCATTGTCGGATTGGGGTGTCAGCACCTTCTTTCATTCTTACTTGTGTCCCCATATAATCACATGGGGATTGGATGGGCTGGAGGGAAAACTTCACCCATCCAATCCATCCAATTCCCATGCAGGAAAAGAAAGAAGGTGCAGGCATATGCTCTCCCTCCCTCATTTCTGAAGGTTGCAGCACACTGACCACAGGGGGGGCAGCTAATCAAATAAGTGCAGCACTGCCGGGCCCCCCTAACATCCTAAAGCCCACTGTCACCGGGTTTTTTCCTGGTAACTCTCTGGCCCAGTCCAACACTGGTAATATGAAAAAGTGGGGGCCATTTTCATGCCATTCCCCTCATGAATAGAGTACTGATAAACATGGTTGCAAAGAGTTCAATGGTCAACTACTATTATGACTATTGTTTTTTTTCTATGAAGTACACAGTGGCTTTTATATCATTCACATAACTTTCTGCATTAGCAGATCTTACAATCTAATTTTAAGTATATATTTAAACAAATGCATACATATGCAGTCTGGTCCTGGCTTTAGGCCAGGGCACAGAGAGACCTTGCTCCAAGCCCCCAGCATTAGAGTGGCCCCTTTCCTGCAAATTGGCAAGGACCTTAGATAGTAAGCTTCATATTATATGTGAATGATACACATTAAATGTATATTTTGAGTGTTGTTTGTTTAACTATTGTTACTTTATTTTATGTCAAGACTCACAGTATCTGTCAGTGGTTATTGCAGTATAACTACAAACGGTGGGGCACAGGGTGGACAACTCTCATCTAGCTACTTTAGTTTTTTCCCTTATGGCTCAATTTTCCCAGGTGCCTTTTCTGTAACTCCTAAAGGGGGGGGGGGCAATATATTTGGCAATATATTTGATTGCAAATATTAAAAAAAAATAAGTAATCTGTTTAGAAGGCACAGCAATCCATCTCTGAGAAGACCTTAGCCACTGTAATGCTAGTACTGTACTACAGCATCAGACATAGCTGACTTATTTCTGCACACACTGCACTAAAGAGGCTGTACTTTTGCTGCTAATCCTCTGTATTCCAAAATGCCTTCCTGATCCCTGGAGTAGTGAGAGGTCACCTCAATCTGAATTGTGTCTTTTAGGTTATCAGACACCAGACAGTAGTTCCCCTTTCCAGAACAGCCTAGGTCTCTAGGTCAAATGTCAGGGGTCATCAGCCACCAGACCCTCATGTGGCATGGATTTAATCAAAAATTATCTCTAAGTGGCACAACAGCAGTCTGCAGAGAACATTCATCACAGACCTCATAAGTTCTCAGTGTAAATCAGGATTGACATAACAGACTTCTAACTCTGCCTTTTACACTGATTTAATACACAATAAAAGTGAAACAAGCAGTGGCCTGACCTCTTGTTCCGAAACTCAATGCATCAACTCTCCAGCACTGCAGTCTGATGGAAATATTGCACCTTGGCCCACACTGTGCTAAAAGTAACTCTCCAAGTAAATAATGAAATTAATAGCACTTGGATCAGAAAAATCAGGTCGCAAAAACTAACCAAGGAGTATATGGTTCTCTTTTTGTATAACTTGTAGATTGTAAGCTCTTTTGGGCAGGTATCGGTTATTGATTGCTTTATACGTTACTCTGTATGTCCAATGTATGAAACCCAATTATTGTACAGCGCTGCAGAATATGTTGGCACTTTATAAATAAATGTTAATAATAAATAATAATAATAACTCTGTGGTTTAGATAATATAACCTCTATGGCTGCAGAGATTGTATACAACTAAATTGGTCTTGGATATATGTAATATTGTAACAAATAGTAATAAAAGAAAGAATACTTAAATCACTATTTTTATATTTTAGTTGCAATATTTTAATTTATCAGAAATATAGGAATAGAATGTATACATACAGCTAATCTTTTTTAATAGCTCTTCAGTGCTACAGTCATTGCCTGAATCTGCCAGTTGATGGCAGTAGTATTTTTTAACTCATAACACAAAATTCTAGTCTTTTTTTGGAGCAGTAAAAAACTTTTAAAAGTAGAAAAGTATTTGTGATACTGAGCTGTAGCAAAGCGTGTGTGAAGAGGTGAGACAAAGACAGTTCCTTTGTCTCCAAGGAACAGAAAATAAGACTCCCAGCATACTGTAGTACTTCATACAATACTTTGTGAAATCCACTCAGATCATCTGCGGTCTATTCTTCAAATTAGCAATGATAACTGCTGCCAGAAATGACATCAGACTGACTAATTTACAGGGAGTAACCACAACAGGCAATAAAAATGGGTTTTATAAGCAACTAAAAGCCTATAGTTTAGAGGCTATTGTTTCTAGGGCAGTGATTTTTTATTGGTGTTTATAACCATATATTGGCAGAACAAGGAGTTGAAGAGGCCCAGTTTATTCCATACACCAAATAACTCAATATACATTTTGTGTTGGGATTGTAAGAAATAGAAAGCTAATTGAAATAATTAACTAATCAGCAGCCATTTTGATTTCTCCCGTATGTGATGCTATGATAAGGGAAACACAGATGCTTTAGTAATTTTGTTTACCACCACAGATTGTGCCCATTTGTCCCAAAACACCATAATTATAGTTAATTTAAAGGGCACATATACCCCTGAACATTGCAGGCCTCTATAAAAATATAGCACATAAAACAGCCTGAACCCTGAGGCCTGACATCTGGGTATAATATACTCCTACTGCCCCTCAAATATGTTCCTTTAATAGCACAGTGATGCCAACAGAAAAATAATCCCCTCCATGTCTTTGCAGGGTTATAATTGGCAGCCTCATTGGAATGCAAGGGGTTAATTTCCTTATTTAAATAAAACACCATTCCCAATGGATACTATGCTTGCTAGTACTTTGTTTAGTTGGATAATTTCATATTGAAAAATATTTTTAGTCTGCTAGTCTGCCTTCTGGCTTATACAAAGCACAGCTCAAAAAACAAACCAAGGACACACATACAGTATATGCTAAGGTACATCAGCCAATCAATGCTGACAGAGCTTCATCTTTTACTCCCACACTTCTTCTTTTACAGTTAAAGCATTATTTCTGGTCAGGTGATCAGTGAGGGATGCACAGACCATCACAAGATGATGGCTCGCGAGTCTTTCTCGGCGATTTCGGGAAATCGCGCTGCCGCGTGTGCCATCCCGCCAGCGACTTACATGTTCGCCGGCGGGATGGCGGGTCATGGCAACTCGGGGATTAGTCGCCCGCGAACAGGGAGTTTTGTCGTGGGCGACTAATCTCCCCCGTGTGCCAGAGCCCTTAAGGTAAAAGATGTAAAAGTTTAATATTTACTGACATTTGTATGCCAATATGACTGTAGAAGTTGGCTGGGAATAATTTCCCAGCATTACCAAGGGGCACTGATTCATGGAAAATGTGGCTGAGATTTAACAAGGCACAACTCTGAAAAAACCCAAATGCTGCAGGATTAAACAGTAGATATGCCAGAGACTTATTTTATGTAACGTAAAAGGGTGACTGAAACACATATCAATGTGCCCAACTGCCCATCAGTTTCAATGAATTTTGTCAGGTTTCTGCTCATAAACCTTTTTGTTGGGAAAACACCACAAAAATACTTGTGCCAATCTATTGCTTTAACCTTCTTGGATGCTTGGTATGCAAGGTGCAACATACAGGACATACAATTGCAAGGGTAATTGGGGGATTGGGAACCTTTAGTGAGGACACAACCCTATGCAAAATGATTAGCATTTGTAAAACATTATATTATGGACTGCCTTTTTATTTATAAGTCTTCTGCCAATGGTATTATGAAGATTTGCAAACACCCAAACAGTATTTTGTTACTTACTGCAGACATAGCAAACAAAATAGAGCAGGTTGCCTGTAAGAATAAAAAGCTGGTATATGCTTAAAGGGGAACTAAAGCTTAACTAAAGAAGTAGGCTAGAAAAGTTGTACATTATATTTGGGGTTCTGTACCAGCTCAAGGCAACCACAGCCCTGCTTTATTGATCTTAGAAACAAACTCACATTATACTGGCTATACAGAATATAAATATCACAATATAAGGCTGATTAGTAATTAATACAGATCATTTCTACATGACAGCTCAGAAACCAGTGCAATTAGCATCATAATATAACAACCAGCCCTGTAGCATCTATGATAGGCCAACTTCATTTTCTGCTTGATAATTTGCAATGACTCCTAAGCTTAGCTTCTCAGTAGTTGCTCAGAGCACACTGAGCATGTGAGTGTCACAGACACTTTCCAAGATGGGGAGCTCCTGTGACAAGTGTGAAGGCCTGGCTTATTGCTGCAATTGAGATGATGAACCTTTAGGCTGGTGCAGTAAGTTCAGTATATAAAATATGGCATTTTTTGCCACATTCATTTTTAGGGTTTAGCTTCTTTAATCTTTAATCTACATGTTATTCCTGAAATACATTGCCCTGAGTAGCACCCTAATATTGATTCATCAGAAGAAGAGCTATTCATTTATATGCTAATCTGTTTCTCAAAAGGCATTGGGCCCGATTCACTAAAGTCCGAAATAAGGAGTGCTATTTATAGCATGCGTTAAAAATCTTATCACTTCTTATTTTTCACTCGATTCACTAAAAGGACACTTGTCATAATTAAGAAGCGATGTTCTTGGCGTTATTTATCTTACGATGACATATTTTCAAGCAATATATTACGCAGCGCACAAGATATTACGCAGCGCGCGATATTTTACGCAGAGCGCAATATATTACGCAGAGCGCAATATATTATGCACGTAACCATTACTTTCTGAAAACCACCATTTCCCTGAAAACTGGAGGATGCATCACTCTAGGGCCAACATATACTTGAAAAAATACGACTGCAAACTCCATGTTGTGTTGCCAATGGCTTACTAACCACAATTTTCTTTAAGTACCGCCTGCCCCAAGTAGGGTTAATATTCACACAGATTAACACGATATTTTGCACGTTTAACGCTTCATATGTTTGTGAATCATGTGTTAGTACTATTTCTATTCGCTAATTAACGCAATGCGTTTTTTTTGTGCATGCGATATGCGGATTAACACATGCGAAATGACTTTGAGGAATCATTACTTAATTATCGCATGCTTTTTAATGAAAAAAACTATGCGATAAGCGTCATTGACCTTTAGTGAATCGGCCCCTATAACGCTTATCGCATAGTTTTTTTCATTAAAATATGTCATCGTAAGATAAATAACGCCAAGAACATCGCTTCTTAATTATGACAAGTGTCCTTTTAGTGAATCGAGCGAAAAATAAGAAGTGATAAGATTTTTAACGCATGCTATAAATAGCACTCCTTATTTCGGACTTTAGTGAATCGGGCCCCTTATTTCGGACTTTAGTGAATCGGGCCCATTGTGTCAGACTATATATATATCATATTTACATGACATAATGGTTTAAAGCAGCAGCGCAAATGTCTATTCATACTCAAAATGGTTGACGATGTAGCAGATAAATCATGTGTCATGTAATAATGTCTGTAGAGATAATAGAATCTGAGGAATAATATGGACACACAAAAAAGAACATCTGGATTCCATGCTGGTTCTATTCCCCCTACTAGTGGCTAGGCAAAAGTGACAACAGAGCCATTTTATGACTGCAGACGAAGTAATTAGGCAGCATCTGGATTTAATTAAGCATGGAGTCGCCTGCCAATCAGAGCAGCATCCTTATCAAACTCTCAAGCCAGGAGAAAAGTCAGTAATATGTCTGCTCCAAGCAAGCTGAGCTGAACTAATTCAATGAAAGCTCTTTAATTACCAACTTTATTACCAGTTTAGGGGATTTGCTACATAAAGTTTAAACCCTGTAATGGAAAGGGAAATTTATTCCATGTAGTAAAACTTTTATTAGGCCAGAGGTAAACTAAATAATATGTAGGTACTCCCATGGTCTTTAAACATCAAAATGTGATTTAACATCTAATACTGTGCCTTCTATTCAGGTTGCTATTATTCCTGCTGGTGTTTTTGAGAGAATTTATACACCACAGTCTTTCTGACTCAACAGAATTAAGACCTTATGAAGAGAAGGCACAGTTTGCAGGTGTAGAAAAGGTCACACTTTATGCTCTTTGTGGTGCTCACCCGCGTGTTCACGATAGGTTTTGTGTGTCTGTTTCTGATGACCCATAAAGCTTTGCTGTCAAACAAGATTAGTCTGGTGGTATATTATGTAAAGCTGAGGCTCCCATTCTGTAGGGCTGGCACAGAGCAGTGAAAATGGGTCCCAGCATCAAGGCCACATAAGGTGCAATATACCATGGAAGCATATTTGCTCTCCTAGATGTTCTAGCCTAAAAGTGATAAATGCCAAAATTTGGGTAAATACTGTACCTATTGGTTGTCCTAGGTATTATTACTGCAGGGTGATTGAAATGGCAATGTATTAGTAAACTTGCTGTGTACAATAGGGGGCTATGACCAAATTCTGAACTATGAAGGGGAGTGTAACCCAAAAGTCTCAAACCACTGGTCTAAGAGTTGTTTCAGTGCCATTTGATTTGCATTCTACACATCATTTTCCTGGTTTCATATGTTCTTAATACACAGAGTGATGTAATCAGTCAATTGTTTTTCATCAAAGGGCCTGAGTCTTAGGGACTGGGAAATAATACCAGTGAATATACTGCATGTGTTTTAGATTGATAGCTCAAAGTAGAACATTTGGTTAGTTACTGACCCTCATTGCATCTGAAGAGGGGGTTAAAGCTGGCCATACATTAAAAGATCCTTTATAATGGTGGATATTTTTTCAATATGCCCACCTTGCCCACAACAATGGGAATACAGGCCATTACGGCGAGGGCTGCACTAATGAGCCAATGCAGCCATTGCTACAACAATTTTTTTAAACCTGTCTGATTGATATCTGCTTTATTTTTAACCAAATATGAGTCTGGTAGTTCCATTGGAGTGCCACTTACATGGGCAGATAAGCTTGGCTGATATCTGAGGCCAGCCCCATTCGTCGCAAACCTCCCAGTGAGCATGCGCATTCGCGGGAATTTACACTCACATACAGAGCAGTGGGGGAGAGGTGCGGCGGGACGGCCCCCAAATTTGGGCCTGCTGATATCGGCAGCTAAAACCTACCCATGTATGGCCACCTTAAGTAGGTAAAGAAAACGGAAATGCATTCTAAATATGATCCGCCCATCAGACCATTTATACAAACCTATCTAGATTAGATAGAGTGACAGTTAGCATTGTTAGCTAGCTTTAGGTTTATTGATGATTATTGTTGAACTATTGTTAATGGATTTGTGTAGGTGAACTGTATAAAATGAACATGAAAGGTTTAAAATATTTCCTTGAGAAGAAACCCCCAAGGGTGTGCAAGTTTAAAAGCACCACAGGCGCAAGAGCAAGCCCCATAGTGTTCATTTACCAGCGCTTGCTCTCCCTGGCGTTGTTGCTCTCTGCATGAGATCATAATTTTATTCCACTGCTGCTTTCTTCTGCGGCTCCCAACTTTGCTGATTATTGCAATTATAAGGGAGAAAAATATTGCCAGTGGCATAAAAATATAATGTATAAATGACACTAAAGACAACTTCTACAGAATTCTAAAGCTGAATATATTGATAAGGCTTTTTTTCACCAGGATCTTCTTCCTGATTTGACTTTATTTTACTTAATTCAAAACCAAATCTTGTTGTTCCAGAATATTTACATAGTCTGTTGCCACTTCAGGAACTGGAACATGTTGGGCATCCTTGTTACCTATTGTTTCTCATGCCGTGCAATGAAAAATTACGCTCTTCTGTCCAGTTGAGAGCTTTTAGTGCTTTTGTTTAATTCCCTTGTAATAGCTGATGGTTTGCTACTTTCAGCCTGGTGCATCTGGCAGTGTAGTGATTGATGCAGCAAGTTGGTAGGCAAGATCTTTTAAGGACACACAGTGCCTTAATGGTGGTCATGCAGGGGTCACCCAGAGGCCCGCTAACTTTTTATCATCAAGGTAAAAGCTATAAAGTGACCGTTGGGCAAAAACTATTTTACTAAAGCATTAAAGGACAAACTAACAATATATTTTACTAGGAATGAATCCTTGTTGCACAATTTTGCTCCAGTGATGTGTATCTCAGAAGTGATTGCTTGTTACTCTGAATTAGCATTTTACTACTTTTTATGATGACTATTCATGAGCTCATTCTTAATGTAAAAAGGTCTTTACAAAACTGTCATTTATTAAAGGAGTGTGGAAATCAAAGCCAGTGCTGTTAAGTCCCCCATTTTACTTTCCTAAATTTGAGGGCTATTCTGTGGCACAGAAAGAAACAGCTATTTGAACTGTAAAAAAATCTTTAAGAAATAAAATGTTAGTGAAAATACTTCCCTGCACACCCACAAGGAGTATAATTACTGCATGCATTACTGCATTAAATACCACACATATTCCGTTTTACATAATAATTCACCTACACTTTTTTTTTTTTAGTAATAAATTCCTAATAAAGTAAATGTTGCATTATTTGCATTCATTATTTTTATCCATCATTGTTTTTCGGGTTTGTTTGTGGAACAAACCAGTTTTATGAAGCTGAAATAGGAGTTCCAGACCACATGTATTGTAAAAGGCAAAAGCCAGCTACCTGCTGTGGGCCCCAAGTTATATAGCCCAGAATTACTGTAAATCACGTTATCTAAGAATTTAAAAATAGTTAAAAAAAAGGTAAATTGTTGCAGATCTTTTCCATTGCCCACTCCCCATACCAAACTAAAAGGATTGTGCTTGTGCAAAGATAAATTCCTTAGTGGAGCATGAATTCTCAAATATTAGCTTTCCCCTGAACAAGACTAACCAGACACAGAGAAAATACTGCTCTGTTTTTAATAGTTGGTGCAGGGAAGCTATAAAAAATGTGCAGGCAAGCCTGTATCCACATTTTGAAGGAATGAATGTGACCTTTTGTAAGAAAGAGACAGACCAACAACAAGGATTGACGATTGTCATACTTGAAGAAATCAAATACTAAAACTAAAATAGTTGTGTATGGAGATATCTATTTTAATATCAATGCATACAGTCTTATGTACATTTTTTAAGAAGATTTGCACTGAGGATATGTACTGGGTTTCCATCAACATTGCAGGCATGGCCTCCTCCTCTGGCCACCCACATAACCCTGCTCTCCAAACAGCATCTGTCATGGCCTTAAACTAGAATAAGGGAGTTAAATATGGATGAGGTCCAAAAAAAAAGGAGGAGGATGTGTTATGCTACAATTATTGAAACAAAATCCTCTAATCAAGTTGGAATTGACAAGAACTTTTACAAAGAAAATCTGTCATTGTGGCATGTTAACGCTTCATCTTCATCTTTCATGGTTGTTGGATGATGTCCGATCTCTCTCCTTTTTTCAATCCTTTACTGAAAATTAGTGTTGCACAATATATTTATGGCTAATCTTTAATGCATTACTGCTAAAATATTTGTACCACCATAACAGCTGTCAGTTCATGTTCTGACATTCTTCAGTTCCTTGGTGGTAAGTGTGAATGAGGATTAACCCTTTCATGAAGTGCTTGTTTAAGCAGATAAAAGCATTTTTGAACAGTAATAGTTTATATTTGTCAAGAGCATGAAGGCACTTAATGACATGCCCTTGTACTGTACTCCTCATCTCTCACACCTCATAATGAGGATTGCTGTTATTTCAGCCCTTGCATTTTCTATGAATCTCACACTGCTGTAAGGCTGTTAAAATTATGAAGATTTTTTCTGAACGAAATTTTTCGCCAGGCATGGATTCGCTGTTCAAATACAGTATGACAAAAAAAAGTTGTGGTCGTGTCAAAAAAGTTGCAGTCACATCAAAAAAGTCGTTGTGGTGCCAAAAAAAAAAGTCTTGCGGCAGCCGCATTTCATGAATTCTTTGCCATTCCTCTATAGCAGGGATCCCCAACCTTTCTTACTCGCGAACCACAGTCAAATTTAAAAAGACTTGGAGAGCAACACAAGCATCATAAAAATTCATGGAGGTGCTAAATAAGGGCTGTGATTGGCTATTAGGCAGCCTCTATGCACACTATCAGCTTACAGGGGGCTTTATTTGGTAGTAAATCTTGTTTTTATTCAACAAAAACTTGCCACCAAATCACAAATTCAAAAATAACTACCTGGTTTGGGAACACTGAGAGCAACATCCCAGGGGTTGGTGAGCAACATGTTGCTCACAAGCCACCGGTTGGGGATCACTGCTCTATATTAAAGCATTATATTGTTTCATGTTTAGGCTTGCCATATTTGTGTGTATCAAGGTGAAATGTGTATCAAGGTGAAAGTGTCAACATATCTGCATAAGGAAAGAGTGCACCCCCACTAAAAAAAAAAAAATGAAATAACCAGTGTACAAAACATTAAAAATCTAAAAACACATAATAACAAATGTGATGTATCTCAATACACACATGCATATCAGTCTAACAGACTGCGTGTAACATATTTGTCCAGCTGAAGAAAATTGAACAAGATATTGCCAAACATAATATAAACAACTATACATATATTTATCAGACTTTATCTTGAATCTTTTGGAGCAAAAAGACCCTCAATAGTTCAGGCAGAAATATAAAATTGCATATATGGAATACACAATTTGAAAACAGAAACTGTTCATTAAATTTATTTACAGAAGCTAAAGGACCAGGAAATAAGGAATTGGCCTTCATCACTTTGGAAGGAGAAACAGGGTACCTTGACCTTTTGCCAGGTTTGACATAAGAACATAACTCCATCCACTTTTTGCTGGTAAAGGCCTCTTAACCTTACCATTTTTATGAACAGAGGAATCTTGTATGAAAATGACTTTAATATGAAAATAAGCCTGCCTCGTGTAATGACATACTAGGCGATTATTCTCCCGAGACAGACCTCCTCTACCGGGGTGACTAATGTGTCATTGCCCTAAATCAGTGCTGTCCAACTTCTGCGGTGCCGAGGGCCGGAATTTCTCTAGCATACATGGTGGAGGGCCGCTAATGGAAGCCAGTTTTGACCACTCCCCTTTTTGAAACCACACCCACTTCAAACCACACCTATTTGATCACAATGGTGGTAGCACAGCAAAATCCCAAATGCTTGGTCCTTACTGTGGGGATATCAGCCGTCATTCATATGTGAAAGAATTATATTATGTCATATACCCTTAAATTCCAAATGCCTCCTCCTCCCCTGTGTGTAGCACAGCAACCCCCAGTACATAATTATACACCTTAGGGACCATTTAATGGCAATTTCCAACTGCTAACAAACTCCCACAACAAACCCCTGCCAGGTTCACCTCCCACAAGCAGCATAGGGCAAGCAGAGTATGTCACACACAGGCAGCAATCTGCCTGTTCTATGCTGTCTGTGTGTGCCATACTCTGCCTGTCCTAACCTGCCTGTGTGTGCCATACTCTGCCTGCCGTACCCTGCCTGTGCCATACTCTGCCTGCCCTACCCTTCCTGTGTGTGCCATACCCTTCCTGTCCTATGCTGCCTGTGTGTGCCATACTCTACCTGCCCTATGCTGGCTGTGTGCGCCATACTCTGCCTGCCCTTAGCTGTCTGTGTGTGCCATGCTGTGCCTGCCCTACCCTGCCTGTGTGTACCATACCCTCCCTGCCCTTTGCTGCCTGTGTGTGCCATACTCTGCGTACCCTATGCTCCCTGTGTGTGCCATACACACAGGCAGCATAGTCCAGGCAGTACCTACATAGGTACCTACAGTGTGAACAGGTGACCATGGGGTTGATTACAGCCTGAGCCTGAAGTATGAACACTGCAGGGGGTGAAGAATGCAGGTATTAAAAGGTGTGAACAACACAGGGGATTACATTTTTAAACAATACAGGAGGATTACAGCCTAAATCTGAGGTGAGAACCATGCAGGGGGCCAGTTAATCTCAGTACTGATACCATTTAAAGCTTACACAAAGGTACGCATCAAAGCAGCCAGACAGGTTGGGGCCACACAGAGGGGGCCACCAGTTGGACAGCACTGCCCTAAATCAAAGGAAATGCTATTGTTTAAACACTGGAGAATTGGTTTAAAGGCAATCACGCAGTAGGCGATTAGTTGGCCATGATAGATCTCCTCTACTGCAGGCGACTAATCTCCTGCATATGTTTTGTCACCATCAATTTTGCAAGTGAGCTGCATAGCTACTTTCCAAAGTAGAATGAACTTTTCTGCAGAGGCATTATTGCCGGTGGGGATATACTGTATATGCAGGAGAGTAGTCACCCTTGTCATTACCCTTACATTTCAGTCTTCTGCAAACACTTTTAGACCGCAGTAGTGCTACTATAACATTATGACCCAGTGCAAGTATTCTACACCAAATATACAGTTTATTAGTTCACCAAACTAGGGTGATCCGATTTAGATGCAGGCCCTAATGTACACCGATGGCTTTTGGAAGGAACGCTGCTGCACAGTGTAGTAAAC
Source organism: Xenopus tropicalis (assembly GCF_000004195.4). NCBI lineage: Eukaryota > Metazoa > Chordata > Amphibia > Anura > Pipidae > Xenopus > Xenopus tropicalis. Next base: position 64,607,941 of record NC_030680.2, on the reverse strand, counting down.
AATTGTATGGTCAGTCTGGTAAGGTCTATGATACTTAGTGTGGAGCCATGCTTCATACATGATCCAGGGTTACTGAAATAATAGTGAGAAATACTGGAAAATTGTATCAGGTGATGGCTGCTGAAAAGTCTTCTGTGAGATCCAACCAAAAGCCATTGAAACCTATATAAACCTGATTTGGTCCACTATTTGGTGGTTAAATCAAGCAAATATCCACTGATTTGGTGATAGGATAGGTTTTCTTTTGTAACCTGCTGGATAGAATAGGAACCAGTAGGAATGGGTAAACATATGTTTCTATAACACAGTCAGTGAGGAAAAGGGGTCTTCTGCTGTTGGATTTCTGTAGTGAAGTCAGAAGAGATGCAAGCTATCTCAGGTATTTATGAGACACTAAGCAGCAGTAATCTCTAATTCCTAGATAAAGCAATGCAGAAGGTCAAGGCAGGCAGCAGGCTTCAATCTCTCCTGGGGGAAGGAGGAAGCCTCTAACAGCCATTTAACAGGCTGTGTGTTAGGGTCAAGCAGGATGCAAGTATCATAGTCCTGAGTGATGCAAGGGTCAAAGAAAAGAAAACTAAATCCAAGTCCTAGATAAAGCAAGGCAGGCAACAGGCTTTATGATCTCTATGAAATGCCCAAGATGGAGGCAGGAGGTAGCTTTTAACAGACCTTCAACAGGCTGGGGGTCAGAGTCAGGCAGGATGCAAGTATCATAGAATGATGCAAGGGTCAAAGAAGAGAAGACTAAATCTACATCTCTGAAAAGGCTTCAGCATGTCCACAGTAATCAGGAGCCATAATGGGAATCTGGAAGCGCTAAATGAGCCCATGTTTAAAGGAGTTTGGCTTCCACAACTGCCACAAGTGTGGAACTCACTTAAGAAGCACTGGTGCATATAGAAGTGCAGAGAGGATGAAAAGCAGAATGTCTGAAACAAATGAACCAAATGATTGGTTGAGGGATGTAAAGGCTGCAGATATCTGTTATAAAGATAGCTAGAATTTTAGCCATGAAACAATAGACCCTGCTGCATTTTGAGAGATACAGATGTAAAAGTTTAAATAATGTATTTGATCAATTTGGTTTTATATATGTCTACTTCAAGTACAAATAAAAATAAATAAATATGGATGATTTATTATATTAGACAAACACACATACACACACATATATATCCAGACTAAACAAGCAAAACATACTTTTTAAATTAAAATTGTTGCACATATTTTCCATTTCTGTTATTAATCACTCTTCATTCTGCCTAATATTATACATCCCATTCACCTTTTTCTCACTGCATCTCCCCTGAGTGAGTACTCTGATTTCCTCTTAGTCATACTTATTATTAAAAACAATAGATTGTTCTTAAACTACTACTATAACCTCAGATTTCCCTGCAGAATTGTGCTTTATATAAGGAAATCCATATGCTGGTATATAGATATCTCTCTGTACCAGCTATGACAAATCCTAAACTGTCCTTGCTTTGGAGAGTTCAACTGGTATCATGCCTCACCCAAAAGTCTGCTAGGTCATGCCTCTTTCTCCCTTCTTGTAATGACTTTATAACACAAAGCAGGCTTATGGTAGGTGATAAGGGAATCAGTGATCAGTCAGCCTGAGAGTCAATAGAAATGTGGGCTAAAACTGCAAGCTGGGACACTAATACTGCCACAATGACTATAACCAAAGAAAAACAAATATACATTCATCAAAAATTAATACATATACATTGAGCTTTTTGATATTTCAATTGTTCAATTAGAAAATGCATAAACCAAATGAAATAATTTAAAGGATTAGCAACAACAAAATATATATTTTATAGTGTAAGTTCTATTGAGCATTGCCCTTTTTACCTCTTATTTCTGTTATCATTTGTAAATGTTGTACATACATCTATCTATATTGGCACATGATAATGATGATGATAAACTATATTGTCAATACCAAAGGGAAAGCTATCTGCTCTAGACAACAAGAAGTGGGAAGTGTACAGTTGGGTTTTCTCTTAAAGAAAATGTGCCTACTATTGAATGTAAAAGAGCAGCTGAAAAATACATCGAAGCAAATATGTTTAATAATGGGGGTTGCGTGAAGACACAGAGACAGTGAATAAACCCATACAGAGTAACCCTCAATGCTATTTTAACTGGTAATGCCATAAATCCACAATTTTGGGGATCTTTCAAATACTGTACCCACAACAAAATATTTGGCCAAATACCAAAGTAAGTCCTTTGGGGGGGAAGGTATTAAAATTTGTAAATGGAAAAACCTGTGCACAAATAACAATACAAATTTGCATTTGTAATATTGCAGTCACTTACTGAATTGCAAATTTTAATTGTGCATTGTAAATGATTTAGACATGCTTGAAGATGGTGTAATTGTTAGAGTGAAAATAACTACTTTTTCTTTAAGAAGTTTATTACATACACTGCCACTTGCGCTAAAAAAAATTGGTATTGCTATCCTACTGTCACACGAAAGGCAAAGGGTTTGCAAAATGTATTTTACATTCACGTAAAAACAAAATTGTTCGCAATGTGAATTTTTAGTCCCATTGTGAACATTTTTTCCATTAGTGACCTATATTACATTTCCCCATTCGTATTAAAATATTAGGGACAATGTTAAAAACAAGATATGTCTATAATATAATTTTTATCACAGGACCATGTGAGATCTATAAAAAATACAATTTCTGTTCAAAAATGGTTAATCATATCTTAAATGCTCCATTAAATGTTAAGTCTTGATAAAAATCTATGACCCAAAGAAAGCCACATATTGACTCACAGAGTTGTCAGATGTGTACATTCAAACCAAGCTAAAAACATACAACAAAAGGTCAAATGGGCAAAAGAATGTGCCTTGCCATTGACAATGATATACACAAGGGAGATGAATCAGTCTTAAAGAGCAGTTGACAACTTAGAGTTAAGAGGTAGCATTAGTAAGGGGCTTAGTAAGTGCCTCCTGTGACAACTTAAGTGCATATGTGCCCATTTGAAATAATTTACTAACTGAACTCTTGAATAACTCCTGTAGTGAACCCAATTGTTATACACAGTCAAGAAGAGCAAAATATAAAAATATATTCTTGATAGAAATACCATTTAACTGATAACACAGGATAATTCACAGTAGCATAATAACATACATATGCTGTATACTAATTCTGAAATGTTAAAGTTATATATCTTAGTGCAGAATTTTATTGTAGTTACAAAGGACTGCTATGTGGCTTATGACATAAAAAATTCTTCTAGGTCTGTTGAATGTCAAGGTTGGTAAGAAAACCCATGCTTTTAAAGCTTTCAAGTTAGCTGGGACAGCTGAAACTTTCATCAGGTACAAGGAAGCAAATAAAGCATGCAAAAAAGCTATCAGGCAAGCTAAAATAGAGATGGAAAGGGATATTGCAGCTAGGAGTAAAGAGAATCCAAAATTATTTTTTTAAATATGTATAAAGTAAAAAAATGAAGAAAGGGGTGGGAGCCTTATTATCAAAATTCTGAGGAACCAGCTAATCAAGGCTTCATTTTTAATAGACCCAATTCTAGTAATATAACTACTGGTGCTTGATTCACACAGGAGTAGTGATGAGCACATTTTTTTGCCAGGCATGGATTTGCGGCGAATTTCTGCATTTCGCGAATGTTTCACGAAACTTCTGTGAAAAATCACTGCGGAAAATTCCCTGCGTGGTCAAAAATTTTTGTTGCGCTTCAACTTGGGCTCGGTCACATCAAAATTGTAAAAAAGCGTAAAAAAAAGCACAGGCGATAAAAAAAGATGCTGGCGACCAAAAAAGACGTGGGCGACAAAAAATGATGTTGCTTCTTGCTGTTTGGCAAATTTTATGGCAAAGTGAAATGGGACACATTCGCTCATCACTGTTCAAAATGTAAAGTTAAACAAAGGTCAAGGACCTTTCTGGTGGTGACGTTATTAAAAAAGGGATCCCATTCTCAGCCTGAAAACTTGATTGGCCTGTTAGTCCAACATGAGTGGTGGGAAAGCTTTTGGAAGGGGTAATAACGTATGGGATACTTGAATACAATGCAAATTATAATACTGTGAGTCTGTGCCAGTAGAGATGTAGCGAACCTCACAAAAAAAGTTTGCGAACCCGTTCACGAACTTCCGCCAAAAAGTGCGAACTTTTGCGAACTTTGCGAACCCCATAGACTTCAATGGGAAGGCGAACTTTAAAACCTAGAAAAGCCATTTCTGCCCATAAAACTGATTTTTAAGTTTTTTAAAGGGTGCCACGACCTGGACAGTGGCATGCAGGAGGGGGATCAAGGGCAAAAATTTCTCTGAAAAATACGTTGTTGACACAGTGTTGCGTTTTGTGCTGTAAAGGGCAGAAATCACACTACATTTCTAAACTTGTGTAATAAACTGCTTTAAAACGTCTGGCGTCTACATGCCAATCAAGTCGTGTAAAGGTTACAGCCGGTTCACACGCAAAGACAAAACGACGCAGTAGTGGATATGGAATATATTATTGCTGGTGGAAAAACATCGCTCAGGTGATTTTATTGCAATGCAATGTCACTACTATGTGTAACGTGTTTGGTGCACTACTATGAACAACAGCAAACAGCACTGGACACGTTAAAGAACAGTAATTTAAATTAAAAAAAAATAAAAAAATTAATAATAAAAAAAAAAAGTGATCTCTGGTTGGTGCTGGGGGTGAACTACTAGGAGCAGCACACCAGTCCCCAACACAGCTAGACTGATAGCACTGGGCTCTATAAATTACAGTAGCAAAGTAAAAAAACACAAATAAAAAAAAATGATGTGAATGTGTGGTTGGTGCTTAGTGCACTACTATGAGCAGCACACCTATCTCCAACACACACAGACGGAGCTGCAGTACACAATGAAAAGAAGAGTAACAGTAATCAGAAAATAAAAGCAGTCCTTACAAGGACTATTGGGTTACAGCAGATGAGATCAGCAGGACAGCTGCCCACAGCAGCTACATACAGAGCAGTAGAAAGTAGATTACTAGTCAGCAAAGCTACCTAAACTGTCCCTCAAACCCCTGCACAGCTCTCTCCCTATGCTAACTTATCAAGCACACACAGGCAGAATGTAAAATGGCTGCTGGGCATCGGTTTATATATGGAAGGGAGTGGTCCGGGGGTGGTCCAGGAGGGAGAGCTGCCTGATTGGCTGCCATGTATCTGCTGGCTCTGGGGTGAGAGGTCAAAATTTGGCTCCAGCTAAGGCAAACCCCAAATTGCGAACATCGCTAAAAGTTCGCGAACTTGCGAACACCCGATTTTTGTGCGAATTAGTTCTCCGGCAAACAGTTCGCTACATCTCTATGTGCCAGCATGTTTTTATGCGTAACAGATCTTAGCAGACTAATTTAATTGCCTTCATGAGGAGGTGAGCAGGTGCCTTGATAACAGTGGATGTCATCTACCTGGACTTTGCTAAAGCATTTGATACAGTATCGAACAGTAAGTTAATGATAAAATTGAGGAATATTTGCCTAGAACTGGCTATAGAATAGATTACAGAGAGTGGTGGTAAATGCACCATTTTCTAATTAGACCAGTGTTGTGGAGTACTGCAGGGGTCTGTCCTTTGACAGTCGCTGGTAAAGGGGATATAAATATTGGTTGGGGTTGTTCTTTCTCTGGAAAAATGCCTTTAAGAGGGGCTTGGATGAGTTCTTGAACAAGCATAGTATCCAAGGCTATTGTGATACTAAAAGCTACAGTTAGTATTGATGTTGGTATATATGGTTTATGTATGTGAGTGTGTAGATAGGTCGTTATCAGTCTATGGGGCACATTTACATACTCACGAACTGGCCGAATGCGTCCGATTGCATTTTTTTCGTAATGATCGGTATTTGGCGATTTTTCGGAAAATTTTCGCGACTTTTTAGTTGCCATTCCGAATGTTGCGCAAAATCTGGCGATTTTTTCTTAGCGTTACTACTTGCGCGAAAAGTCGCGACTTTTTCGTAGCCTTCGCGCCGAGTACGAAAGATTCGGATTCATTCAAGCTTCAATATGGTGACTTTTCTTGGGCCAGGTTGGAGCTGCAGGGTGCCATTGAGTCCTGTGGGAGGCTTCCAAAATCATGCTAAGTCTGAAAGTTTTGCCCGAGCGCTCAAGATACGAGCGCATCGTAATGGCTACGAAAAACGCGCGTTTTTTCGCGCAAATCGTATTGGTAACGAAAAAGTCGCGTCAATTTCTGAAAAGTCGTAAAGGCGCCGAAAAAATCGCAAAAAATACGAAAAAATGCGCAAAATGTTCGTTTTCCAATCGGAATTTTTCCAATTCGGATTCGTGGGTTAGTAAATGTGCCCCTATGTGTGTGCACTGGGGTGCGTTGGGCTTTGCTTGGAAGTGTTGAACTTGATAGATTTGCAGGGGAATGTAATAAAAGTTGGTAATGGGAAAATTATTTGCAATGCGAAAATGTATGCATCTTTGTGAACAAATTTGCCTTTGCGCGGATTTTATATTGGCTTTGCGAACGCTGAAACTGTTTAGCGACAGTTTTGCAAATTTTATTGTTTGTGACATTGCACAGTATATGTATAAAAAATTCTTAATGAAAAAGTTAAGTTTGCTCCAAAAGATTATGCCACCTTAAAAAGTTTGCAATGCGCAACTGAAATTTGCAATGCACAGTCTAATGAACAATATTACATTGCGAAATGTGAATTTTTATTCTTATTTGTGCGTACTTTTTTCCGCTTACGACTTTTATTACATTCCCCTATTGGTTTATTTTCGACCCAGCTTCACTATGTAACTATATTTATAAATGGAATATGGGCATAGAATGCATGGAATAAACCATGCTTAGCTTGTTTCATTGGAGATCTATGTGGCTATAGGATGGTAAAAGTCAGAAAAACAAAAAAATTATCAAGGCATTTTTTAGGTTGACTAGACTAATAATAATTTAATTCCAAAGTGCTAAAAATGCTAATATCCACAATTTCCCCATTGTTTCCCACAAGTCAACCCTCACCAAGCCAATCCTTGCAAAGCATTCCAACTGGCCAGAACCTCAAGCAACCTCTAGACAAATTTTTTTTAAAATGACCTACTGTTTGGGACAATGTTTATTTATTTTAAACATAAAAAAAATTAATTTGGTAGCAGTGATATACTGCAATCTTTTGGCAAATGTATGATAAAACCCTGATGTTTTATGGAGGAGATTGAAACATACAAAGCAAAATTTACAGGATTCCTGAAAACATCATTGCTCCCGATTCTGTATATTAGAAACATCACTTTATAAGGGTAGGTTTCCATAGAAATAAGCATAAGTTTAGGATAGCTAAGAATGTTGAGTAGCACTGTATCATATCTCAAATTTTAAACCTAGATCTGTTATGTTACAGAAAAGACCCAGGATTATTTAAAGCTTTGTATAAAACATATGCGAATCACAGGATATAATAGCATTTTAGATTTTTAAAATACCGTATGTAGCCTATGTAATATAGCTGCCAGCAGAAATGATTTCTCTTGTATTTACAACTAGAAAAGATGTGATTTTGTAATCATTTTCAGGTAAGGGCGTTAGATTTTGGCACCATGTGATGCTACAAATAAAAAAAAAAAAAAGTGGAGTTAGAGTTTGAAGAAAAACAGAAGTTATTTTCTTTCTTATTTGCGCCTGAAAGATTTATCTCTTTAATTCCACACTCCATGCCTGAAGCAACCTGGATATTTTCATTATCATGTTATCGTTTCTGAGTGTGTCAGCATATTTGCGAAAACAAGATATTTTTTACCAGGAACATTCTATCACTTCTTTTTACTTAATTGCGTGTGATTAGTGGTTGCCGAATTTATCACAGTCCACTCAGCATCAATCACCTCCCTTGCTAGTCCTTGTTATCACTAATCACCTTGAGGCAGAAGTTTCCCTACAATACAATGCTTTCAACTTTCTCCCCCGCTGCCACCCTCAAACTGAACACATTTTTGCTCAGATAGACTGTATTCCTTTATTTTCATATAATGCAAAAGGATAGGAACTTTTTCTTTGCCCAAGACTGGTATTTTTCTGATGGGTTGTTGGCTAGACAGCATGGTACCTTGGCAGAGAAGTTGACTTTACTGTCCTGCAGCGCTGGGATCTTGATTTAGATCCACGTTTTCTTTCTCTATATTTGCGTGGGTTTCTCCCACTGTGAAAAAAACATTCTCTTATTATTGATTAATTTGTTTGTTATTAAATGGACAATATTGCTGATTACATGCAGTCATTAGATTCTAAGAGCCCAGGGTTAGTAGAGTAATGTGAAAGATTCAGCATTTTCTCATGTGTAAGGGATTGGTTTTATATATAAAAAAAAAAGCATACACTTTGTTATAAAATATCAACACTACCATATAGTTGGAAAAAAGTAAATATATTCATAACAGTTATTAGAGCTAATAGAGCCTGCACTTTGGTTTGGGGCGGGCAGCCATGTTTAGTCATGCATCATGCACATGCATCTGGGGGGGGGGGGCTTTGCGTTCAGGAGGGATGGGGGTCTGGGGATCTTAGGAAAAGTAAGTATTGTGCTTGGCAGTGCCCATTATAAAGTTAAAACATTTTTTTGAAACATGTTGCTCCTAAGAATGTGCCTCAGCTAGCATTGCAAGCCCCTAGGAAGTAAATTATATTTCACAAGCCTTATAGGCAGGGGCGTTTCTGTCCCCTGAGCTGCCTGAGGCGGCTCCTGCAATGCTGCCCCCCATGCTTACCTTTACAGCGCCAGAGTGGCCCACACCGCTAGTGTAGGGAGTGCAAATGCAATTGCACATTGCAATATCTGTTTCTGCTTTTTCCTGCCCCTGGTAACTTTGGGGGCGCTGCCTTATGACAGCAACGCCCCTGCTTATAGGCTTATAGGGATTGCAGAGACAGGCAGACACCTGAAGGAATACATGGGGTCAGGAATGGGATGAAGAGATGAGAGGAGAAGAGAGGTGAAGGTAAAACAGAGTGTAGGTTGAGATCAGAGCCGATGTATATGTATATATATATATATATATATATATATATATGTACAGTTCGTCTACACAATAAATACTTTTTTATTTTTTGCACCTAAGTCCTGAGAGAGCGGCTTCTTTTTCTCCTTGTCTTGTTTACACTTTGAAGACTGCACCCAGGCGGATTTGCGAGTCATACGTGAGTGCCAGTATTGTATTTTGAGTTGTTATATATATGTATATATATAATAGAAAGAGTGCCGCACACACTGATATCTACTGGGAGCTGCTATCTTGCTGCCTTTCTATTGTTCTGCTGATCAGCTGCTGGGAGGGGAAAGGGAGAGGGTTTGATATGACTCCAATTTGCAGCTCAGCAGTAAAGTGTGACTGAAGTTTATCAGAGCTCAGGTCACATGGCCGTGGCACCCTGGGAAGTGCAGAATATGGCTAGCCCCATGTGAAATTTCAAAATTAGATATAAAAAAATCTGTTTGAGCTTTTAAAAAATGCATTTCAATGCAGGATTCTGCTGGAGAAGCTCTATTAACTGATGTGTTTTGAAAAAAATATATTTTCCTATAACAGTATTCCTTTCAGGTGATATTTAGCAATGTTACATAGATGAATAAAGCAAGAGTTGGCAAGTGTTCATGACTGAGTGAGGTACACTTGTCATTCAATATAGTGTTATAATTTGATAAAAATCAAATAAAATGGCACTACACAATTGATTTGGCAGGTCAGAATGCCTATTGGCTGTGTGGCTGGATCATTTCAAAGCATTAGAATTGTGCTGCTTTTGCAATTCCTATGAACCATTTAACACTTAAATACAATGATGTAGGCTCATTGGTCAACAGTAATGTCATTCTGAAGGCGTGAGAAGTTTTTGATATCTCAGAAACTTCAGCTGAAAGCCCCACACTCAGATCAATGTTCTACCAATTCAGGCAAAATCTATAAAATTAAGTGACCATCTTCCAACATGTGTGGCCAGTTGTAGGGAATTTCAGACTGTAGCATGGTTAAACGCACAAAATTAGATAAAACTTTGTATAGAGATAGAATTCTTGCTAAGAGATTTAAATTTCTATGTACTTTCACTTTGCATGACAGTGTATTATACAGTATAAACTATAGTGTATTATGTTTGATTAGCAAAGAAGAAAGGTACGATTTTTGATCCCAGGTGAGTACGTACAAGAGCAATAAGGGCACAATAGTGTGGGTGTATACACTGAACATACGAATTTACATACAAAACAAAAAGTAACTGATACAAGTGGTAGAGGGCTCTGCCCAAAAGACTTTACAACCTAAAAGTATGACAAGTTTTGCCTTGGTCAAAATTCTCTTTGCAATGGCTTAAACTGCCATTATAAAGATAGAACAACCGTGTTTGTATCTCATTATCTATGTCACCTCCTCCATCCTAATTTCCCACATACATCATTCCTTTATGGCAATTTTTTCCCACTACAATTGTATGGGAAATTATACTGGCAATTTTTTTACAAATTTTTTTTAGAGAATTTATTCCAGAAGAATATTAACTGCATTTCTTTCACAGAATTAAATAATAAATAAGAAATGTTTTGTGAAAATATGAATTGAAGTAAACTTTGGTAAAGTTAGACAAGAAGTAAATTCACACATTTTTTTTTAATATCAACAAATATTCCAAAAAGCCTTCGATAAACTGACAAGCATTTACATCAGATCCAGCACCTGTCACCACATATACAGAATGTAGTATCATTAACCTCATTGCAGCAGATCAGTAATAAAACAAAAAACTGAGAGGGAGGTACTAAAGAGTTCTGCAGAAAAACTTGCAGAGTAACTTCATAAACAGTTAAAGGGACAGTAACACCAAAAAATGAAAGTGTATAAAAGTAATTACTATATAATGTAATGCTGCCCTGTACTGGTACAACTGGTGTGTTTTCCTTAGAAAGACTACTATAGTTTATATAATAAAGCTTCTGTGTAGCCACAGGGGCAGCCATTTACAGGAGAAAAGGCACAGGTTACTTTGCAGATAACAGATAAAACCCCATTATATTCTACAAAGCTTATCTGTTATCTGCTATGTGCCTGTGCCTTTTCTCCTTTTTCCCAGCTTCAATGGCTGCCCCCGTGTTGACATAGCAGCTCATTTATATAAACTATAGTAGCGTTTCTGTTGCAAACTTACCAGTTTTACCAGTGCAGGGCAACTATACATTATATTTTAATTACTTTAAAACACTTTCATTTTTTGGTGTTACTGTTCCTTTAATCATTTTAAATGATCACATTAACAGGTGTATTTATTTACACTGGAGACAAACATCATCAATGATGTCGCCCATAGCAACCAATCAGATCTTTGTTTCCATTTTCTAACTTGTAGGTGACTGTTCAAATCTAATTGCTGATTGATAAGGCACACCTTATTCCTTATTTGTACAAAATTAAGCTAATATTAAATTTTCACAATAATTCCTCTGTAAGTTTGCCCACATCTAGTTACCCATGGCAACCAATCAGATGTTTCTTTTCAGACAGCTGACCAGTAAGCACCTGCCAATTGGTTTTTATATAATTACCACTTTGTGCTAACAAGTTAATCTTTAACAGTCCTTAATGGAATTCCCTTTAGTGCATTGATAACTAACATAACCTTTCATAAGCAAAACCTTTATGATTTCCTTTAGTGCTTTTTATATCAGTTTCAAACAGTAGGTTGCATTAATGACTCAATGGGGTCAATTTTGAGGTGTGATAGCAGGAGGTGTAAACACCAGGAGTTATATTTGGCTCACTTACAGTTGCAGGTGACTCTGAAGCTCACTGCTATACTGGATCTTATACTAAAACTTACATGCAAATTGGGAAATTTCCCCAATTATATAGGCACTAGTGATGAGCAAATCTGTCCTGTGAAACACGTGACTTTTTTTTTATGTGCGCCAAATTATTCAGTGAAACAATTTGCCAATGGCGAAATGCAGAAATGTGCTGCGAATCCATGCTCATCACTAATATGCACATTTTCCAGTGTTTCTTTGTGTGCCAGTAAATTGCTGATTGCCACATTATATTTCCATTGCTACCTATAGTAGCTAATGAAAAAGTTATGAGAGAATACTACCACTTAAGGGTGCCTGAATAATATAGGATAGATAGGCTCTCTGAATGGGTCAGTAGCCTAAAATCATACTGTCTTGTGAAGAGGATCAATAGCATTGCTTGGGACCCAGATAATACTTTTTGTGTCATTTGGATTTTCCCTACCTTAAAAAAATATTTAAACATTGAATATCCCCAATAGGATGGTCTTGCTTCCAATAAGGATTAATTATATCTTAGTTCAAGTACAAGGTACTGTTTTAGGATAACAGAGAAAAAAGTGAATTTGAATTTTTTGCTTAAAATGGAGTCTATGGGGGATGGCCTTTCCGTAATTCAGAGCTTTCTGGATCCTGTATCTGTATTGGTTTCACACTGTTTTGAACAAATTTTAACGTACATTACAGTGATGCAAGAACTGTGTTACCCTTGCAAGATAAGCCTTGTCAGACTTAATTCTACAAATAAATTTTACTTAATCCCATTATTAAACTGTGATTTGTATGCAGATGGTAAATTCATAATCCCCTGAGCACCCAGTACTGCCTGCAATGTGAAAGTGGATGACTCATTAGTAAAATATTCTGCCTTTCAACCTCCCAGCAGTTATCACTGCAATAATATATTTTCCACGTGCAAAAATTATCACATAAGTAGGGAGGAATAATTAGAGTGCATGTATGACATGTCAAATGGCCTTTGTCAGATCACAGTAAAATAGAAAGTATGTGGGACTACTTGTGCAATTTAACATAAAGATACATTATCATTTTAATTACCAGCCCTTTTAAACAGTGCCTATTTTTAAAAGAATAACAACTCTTTAAAAGGCCAATACATTTCCTTCTATCAGCAAGCGTTTGCATAAACATTATGGGCCTGATTCACTAAAGTGCGATTTAACGTGCGCTATTTATAGCGTGCGTTAAAATTTTTACCGCGTCTTAATTTTGCCTATTTTTCGCCAGATTCACTATAAGCATACTCGCGCTTTTTTACGTGCGATATTGCATGCGTTATTTAACTCGCAAAGACTATTTCAATGCGGTATTTGCTGGTACATGTGCTAAATTACGCCCGCGAATAGTCACCGCATATGAATGGTAGCTTAGAAATAGTGTATAAAAATTGTCGCCGCATATAAATGGTGTATATAAATATTAGCCACATATAAATGGTAGCATATAAATGGTATCATATAAATAGTAGATGCTTATAAATAGTAGCCACTAGTGATAAGCAAATGTGTTCTGGTTATCATTAGTGAAAATTAGCAAATCTTTTGAAAGATCCACGAAACGGCAAAAATTTTGTGCGGGCAAAAAAATTGTTGCTGTGACTATTATTTTTTGACGCTTGTATAAATTTTTGAATGTGCGGTGAATTTTTGCGTGGCAAATTTTTTCAGGCGTTTCGCCATTGGCGGATTGTTTTGCGAAACGCATGAAAAAATCCGCCGCAAAAAAATTCAACGCACGTCCAAAATTTCGCTGCGAATCCATGCCTGGCGAAACATTTCATCACTTGTAGCCAAATATAAATAGTTGCGCAAATGAACGCATGCCATGTTAGCCATACACGCCAATACTTGCAGAAAATTACTGTATTAAAAATGACCATTTCGCTGCAAACTGGCGGCTGCTTCACTCTGGGGGAAACACATACTTGAATAAATAACACTGTAAGTCCATATTTTATTGCAAAAAATCATTTACTGTACTTTTGTATAATTTTTCGCCTGCCTGTAGTAGGTGTTAATTTTCGCATAGCCGAATGCGATATTTAGCGCGCAAAAGTTATAGTGAATCATGCGATCATATTCTTTTCAGCACGGAAATGAACGTATGCGGTAAAACTAGCGCGAGAAATACCGCATGCGAAAATGCAACTTATCGCATGCGGTAATGCTGTAGTGAATCGCGCGCTAATTGTCGCGTCTTTTTTACCGCAAAAAAGCGTGCGATAAACTTTAGTGAATCAGGCCCTATATCTCTTACCAAATTGTAATCAATGTAAAAAACAAATTTACATTTATATTGCAGAGATTTGGAGCTGATCTCCTAAGTATGTACTAGCTAAACTAGATAGGCAGTGGCATAACTACCGAGGAAGCAGATCCCGCGGGGGTAGGGGGCCCAGATCTGCTTCCTTTGTAGGGGGGCTGCGGGTGCCCACAATTCCTGCACTTCCTGTCACTTTAGATAGGTGTTGTATTATAGAATGGAACTGCTTGTATCTTGTATTTAAATGTGATATAAATAACTACACAATAATTCTGGACATTTGCTCTAAAGCCAAATAATTATGGGATGTCTTATTAAAAAAAAAAGTTAAAATCATGACAACTGTATCATAAAATTAAAAATTAGGTTGAATATTTGAAGCAAACTGCCCAAACACTTTACTTTGATTTAACAATTAAAATTGTACTGATAAAATATAGGTATGTGTTATTCTATACACAAATCCTACAGAAATGCGATTTGTTATGCTTCAAGGCACACAATTGGTTTACCAACTTCATTCATCTTTTGAAATATAAAGGAACTCTGGGAAGGAGAGTCAACTTCAACCAAGATGGAATTCATCTGATGAAATGATAAAAGTACAGGCCTTTTTGACCCACCAGATCTGAAAATAGCTTGTGTAAAACATCATACTTAAACAATTAAACAAAAGGGATATCATGTGACCAGTTAAAGCAAAGTGTATACACTTTTAATCCACAATGATTAATGTGTGCTAGATGTTGTACACAAATGTACAGTGTGTGGCAAAAGAAATGCAAGTTCAACAATAAAGACTATGAAAATAATCAGGATAGTGGCTTAATATTTATAATAAAAACATGCTAAAAGCCTTCTTTCATTTAAGTGCTGCAAACACTTATACCATCTGCATCTGCCTCCAGTTATATGTCATATGCAAGATAGTTTTCTATTTTAATCATTGTCTTTCCAATATGAGATTAGTTTATATTTGTTGCCATTCTGAGAATAGGTAGAATGGAACTGTTTCATTTCTTATTAACAAGTTGCCATGTTCCTAGTTTCTCAGCATGCTTTATGTGTGTTACCCAGGGGTACATAGAGCAGCTGAGAATTGAAGTTGAACACTGATATAGTTTTGTGTTAGCTCTCTATGCAGGCTATGACCAAACTCTGGAAATTGTTTGTGCTGTTTTCGACCACTGTCTCTTTGATTTTTTTAAACCATAAAAAATGTGATTACCTTGAAAAACTTGAATTTACTAAATAGTTTAAATTGATGCCTGTTTCACACAAAAAGCCAATGATGAAATGCGGAAATTCACAGGGAATCCATGCCTGGCGAATTATTTTGCCCATCACTGATTTGTGCAGTATGATCCTGACGAAGGGAGGGTGTTTCCCCCCCGAAATGTTGATCAAGGTGGTCATAATAAATGGGGTAAGCTCCCCGACTGCATATGTTTGTGTGTGCGGCTCCATTACAGAAACAGTTCGATTGAGGATAAGGACCTGCCAGTCCTGCGGAAGGCTTGCACCTTGTGTTTGTACAGTATGATGCCTGATAATGTGCACCGATAGTGTATAGGACATTTTTTTAATGTTAAATTGATACTAAATGAATAATGTATTGATTTTAATGCTATTGCAGTTAAAGAGATACTCCTCTTTTTTTCTGGAAGTGATACTTTTGTTGTGTTTGCAAAATGGCAGATTTTTGGGCTTACAGCTGACTAAACTTCTAGAATGAACTGATTTAGAAATTCAGGTTGCCCAAATTCCTCTATACAAACATGCAGTAACCTGACTTTAGAATTCTCCTAAGACTGGAAGATAGAAAATGTAGTATTTTATATACTAATTACTTGTTATTTAGCAGATTTTTACTTGTTTATTCAATCCATCATGTGATTTTTGTTATACACTCATGATTGGTTCAATTTGTGTTTGTTATACTTGAACCATAAGAAACATTTATATGTACATAACCTATGCTACAATGTTTATGGTAAAGGATTTAGAATGAACTGTACGTTCAAGTTACATGCAAAAGGGACCTTGTCTACTCATTAGGGTTAGCTTCTGGCTGTTTACTGCTAGGGCTGGCCCATATTTGTTGCTGCTGAAAAGGATGGCTTCTTTTATAGAAGTCATATAACACAAAATAGAAAGTCCTGGAATCACATGAGCACATGGATTACTTCCCAAATCAGTCTAGATTGCATGTGTTCTATTTCATTCATAGAACATGAAGATTTTGTTTATAGAAGATTTATGGAGTGACACCAGACACCAAATAAGCAGAATACAATGTTTTGGGTATGTGAGTTTACCCCACACTTTCTCAAGTTAAGGGTGAGTGAATAGGGCTTATATATGTGGCATTGGCTTTTTTTCAAAGTTATTTTAGAAAAGTTTGCGGAACTTGATTTAAGCTGTAAAATAATTAAGGGCTTAGAATGGAGCTTTACATTTAATTTTCAGAATACATTTACATTTCAAGAATACTGTGAGAGGTAAGACCCTTCATCCCCTTAAAAATAGGGTACCATAAAGGTTACTGTTAGTAGAACTCCCACCTTACCTACCGTGAATTAGGGGTAAGTTTATCAGAAGTTTATATTCACACACAGGTGTGCCAGAAAAGTGTGTCCTTTTCTCTCCTTGCTGCACATTATATTCACTTTAGCACTTTATCACTTTATCTTTTTCCCCTTAATGGGATTTTAATAACCCTTCTTAAAAGCCTCTTTATATCATGCCATCACCCCAGCACAAGGTGTTGTAGGGATCCAATAGGAATCCTAAAAAATGTATTTATAGATTTACTATACCTACACCAAAACCAAAGACTAGGAGAAATGGGTACCCTGAAAAAAACAGAGCTTTACCTGGAAAAGAGAGGTAAAGAAAGGTAATCCAATATTCACCTAGGTAAGCATACTTTGTAGTCATGGGCTTCCCTTAAATTGCCTTTGCTTTGTAAATATGCAGTGTGAATCCTTCCACTCATGTACACATGTAAATATGCAGTGAAGGTGCATTCTGCATATCTGCATAACTCAACTGTGTTCTATTTCAAGAACAAGGGTAAAAATAATACAATAATAATAATATAAGTTGGCTAGACCCCTTTAATGGTATTCCTTTTGTGTTTTTTGCTTGATATGAATACATTTCTTAACTTAGATTTATTAATTTCTAAGCCTAGGTCTGTTAAAACTGAACAGTAGCTCTGGGTCATTTATTAAGCTGTATTCTGTGAGTAAAACTCCTCAGACTGGATACTGGCCTAAATAAACAGAAGAAACACAAACTTTTTAAAACAGCTATGATTTAGCAACACTGGCCTCTAGAAATATTATGATTTTCTTGTTGTTCTTAAAAAAATAATAGAATCTTGAAATTAATCCACTTTATGTTTTTTCAGAACATGTTTAACATTTTCCAGTTCTCTTCTTGAATAATGAACAATACTCTACTTTGTTGAATTAATTAAGAATTTATTCATACATATATTATGATCAAGATCAAATTAAATTAGTGACTGGTCAGAATTCGTCTATAACTGTATTGTGATGGGTAATGATGTGCATATGGCTAAATTCTCTTACCAGCACAGCAGTGTGGAATATTTTTGTTGCAAGGATGAACCCACTTTGTGCAGTTTTCTTTACTTAGCCTCTCTTTATTCTATTCAGATTTACACATAATGAGTTCAGCTCACCCCTGTTTTTATTCATTTATTTCTTCCAGTTACTGACTGTTCCTATTTTCCACCCATTATGAATATATATATATATATAGGACATTAATGTATCTTTGTTTCTGTAAAAAAGTTACTTTATCTCTTTTTATCAAAAAAAACTGACAGGGCTTTAAACCCATTGGTTTCCCATTTTCTGATGCTATTCCTTGTCTTGTAGACAAGCCTACGTGAATTCATTGGAGCACCAACAGCAATTCCATTTTTCACCATCTTGATCTAAACAACTGCTACTGCAGGATAAAAGCAGCAGGTTATAGCACTGAGAAGTGACAAAGCAAACTTGGATACACATTTTACCAACTTTATTGCATTACAAAGCTTTCTTGATATTTTACAGCTAGATCCAACTATTTGAAGATTTTTACTTTGTGTTCAGCAAGGAGCTTGAAAGAATGCCATTTTTGGTAACTAATATGAAAGGCTTGAAGTTAACTTATCTCTGCAATGAATTAGCTTGTAGAGAGACATTTTCCCTTCATAATTAAGACAAATGACTGGATAAATGCTCTAATAGCAGTTGATTGCATTGTAAAATTGTATCCAAATCTTTAGCTGCCTGTAAAATAATTCCTTTGGGTTATTCAATGCCGTTTTGTCATTTTGCCAGGGTGCTTAATCAGTCACCTGACCACACTGGCGGTATACATTAAAAAATGACATTCATATTGCACAGACGGTGCTGGAATGACTCAAATCCAGGCCAAAGTATACCCGGGAGTGCTGAACTGAAGAATCACGAATAATACCCCCTTTGCTAATCTGACACACATTCTAAATCTTACACATCTTGTATGGGAGGCAGAATGATTAATCACACATCTGCTATCAACAGGGGCTTAAGTACTAGTGCAACTCAAAAAGGACCAGCAATCCTATGCAGGCATGGAGATGAATTCACTAGGATGTCTACTGTTCATTAGATATGCCCATATGAGATATATATATATATTAATGGGTTGACCCGTGAGTAGTCTATTCCAAACTCTTCAAGATAAATAGGTCTGTTCAGTTGTAGATACTCTTTGAAATCATAGAATTGGAATGAACTGCTCCCTTGAGTATCTTTGGATTGGCCAAATTTCATTCTACACATGATACACAACTGCTATTAATATATTGCATACATTATTTGTATGACATATTATAAAAGTGGTGCAGATATATTAAAATCAATATACTACCAAATTCTATCTTGTTGACAGAACATCTCATACAATATATAGTTTAACACCATCCCCACAGTAAAACATGAGAGATTTCAATGTCAAAGGTGTATATAGCTGAGGTGGTGAAAGTCCTGATCTGTGCATACACTGGTTCATATACAACATGTTTATAAGGTGGATATTTGCACCAATTCAGCTTTAATACAACAATAGCCAGGCTCGGACAAGGCCACGGGGCACTGGGAAAAAACCCGGTGGGCCCCGGAGGCCAAGACCCAATCCCTGTCGGCGTTCCCCCAGCCACAGTTGTCCCACCAGTGTCCCTCCTTGGGGAAAATGTCAGGCGGGTGGCGGGGGCCCCTGTGGGGGGTTAGGGGGACATGGCGGGGGACCCTGTGGGGGGTGCAGGGCTCCTGGGGTGGTAGCCACAGTCCGACCCTGACAGCAGCAGTTATTTTAAAATAGCAGGTTAATGTTTTTTGCAGCCAGCCAGTCACTAGATTTCATTTGATATCAGGGGTAGAGAAACAGCATAAAAGAAAACCCAATTAGCTACAACCGAAACAAAAAATACAATGTTTTTCAAGTTGTTTTAGCTTTTTTTCAGAAGGGATGTATCAGAAGGAGTACCATTTGTACCAACTGGATAACAAACTCAAAAAACTAGTGCCGACTGCCTTGCTGTTCTTCACTTGGAAACATACCAGCGTTTCAGCCTGCTCTTTTCCACAGTTCGAGTTCAGACCCCATGTGGCATTAGCCTAAGACTTCTGCTTTCCATATTAGTTAATTTCAAGGTAAACAAATCCTTTCTATTTTAATTTGATACACTTATAGGGTTATTTATCAATTTTCGAGTTTGTGAATTCAAGTTTGTTTTTCTAACTCAAATAAACTTGCATATCGAATTCTAACTTATTTATTAATAATAATAATTTGAACAAAAAAACTTGAATATCTTAAATTTATGCAGTTTATGAGCTCTAAAAACTTTCACAGAGAGAATTTTTTACATTCAAGTGTTCAGGTTTTTTGCACCTAATAAATACCAGATAATTGAGTTTTCGAACCATAACTTGAAGCTGTGAAACAGGCTGTAACCCTTTCTACCTTGTACCCGGACACCAGAATACTCCCCACTCTCCTTTGTCAACTTGTATGCAAGTAACCCAGGCCAAAAAACTAACACAATGGATAAACACAATAGGTTAATAAAAATAGGAAGGTTGCCTGGGATTTGGTTTCTATCTCCAAAATGGATGTCATACCAAACTGACCCCAGTTCAAATCCCTTATGCTTCCCCTCCATCTGCAATGTATCTAAGCCCAACTATTAGCCCTGGCCTATCAGTCTTGTCCCAACCAGTCATGGGCCCTCATACAACAATTACCACACTGGGCCTTTTCTATGCATTTCTGAATTGGACTCAGGCCAGCTGATTGAAAGACCTGGAGGAGACCTGACCTCTGTTACTTTATTTTCAGTCAGAACTAAGAAGAAAAAGGGATAACAAGAAACACTGCTTTCAACTGCAATTGCAGTTGACTTTAAAACCATTACACATTTGTTTATCATGTATAATATATAATATATAATAATGCTATATAATAAAAAATAGTAATTTGTAATAATGAATTTGGAAAGTTGCTAAGAATTATACCTTTTTCAGTCTATAAGGCAGAAGACTCCTTTACTGGAATTAATTTTTAATAAAAAAAAATTTCTTTTTATTCCCCTGTAGTAATGATGCCATTGCTATTGTTACAAAACATATAAAAGCATCCTTATGACCTGTTTAAAATAAAAGTGCATTTTGAAAAAGGACATCTTCCCTGCTCCACTTAGACATGCATGTAAACATCCTGGTAGTTGCTCAACCTCAATTCACATACTTTTAATGTAATGTAAAAAAATAAACAATTAATTTTTAACCAGTTCCATCAAGGTTTAGCAGTCAATCAGCAGGTAGCATCTAATGGTATTCTATAGAAGCAAATATCTGATTGATCTGACTAGAAAGTGAACAAAGTTGTACTGAAGGGCAAGGAAACCCTAATTCACTGGGGTGTGCCAATTTGAACCAATTGGCGCTTTTTCTCTGAAAACTGCACCGGCCCAAGGTACTTTTGTGCAAGCACCATAGAGAGATCATCTTCCTGCTTCGTCTAGTCGGGTGCCAGTACACAGTAGACTGAAAAACCGAACTTTGAGCTAAAAAAGCAGCTTTGCCACTCTACTATGCAGTGGTGTAACTACCGTGGAAGCAGACCCTGCAGCTGCTGCGGAACCCGGCAGGGAGTCTGCTTCCTTGGTTGTCGCCTGCGATTTTGTGCGAGAAGGGGGGGTCATGTATGACCCATGATGGGAGCAAAAGTGGGGGTCACCCACAGCTTCTGCACAAAACTGCAGAGGGGGTCCAAAAAGAAATACTCCAAGCTTGTGCAAATTTTCTGATAGTAGGAGCATCGGGCCAGGTAAACAGGAAAGTTATTATAATCACTAGGGGGTGTTGAACATCTTGCAGCCCCCAATGATTTCACCTTAAGAATATAGAGCAAAAAAACAAACAAACAAAAACATTGTCTATCTATCTATCTATTATCTATATATCTATCTCTATTGCTCATTAAAGAGCAACTTGTAAATATTTTGTTTCGTGGCCCCTTAAATATCAAAGGTCAGTCAAAGTGTAAAGGTGGTGAAATTGCAAGGAATTTGATATCCCACTAATGGGACAGTGGCACTGGGCTTAAAGTCATTATAAGCATGCCTCTTAAATAAGTACATTCTATGGTTTATAGTGATGTTAAACAATCGGAGGCCCAGAGTATTCCATTACTCACAGCTGATTGAACTATATCCTCCCTTTTTAGTCCAGCTTCAGAGATAAAATATGAGTGTTATGTACTATATGGCATTCTGTTTCCTAATTTCAAATCTATTTGCTTTTTTGTGAGTTATTTTCTTATCTACTGCAATTTCCCCATTATCCGTTCTACCTCCCATGCTGTCTGGCTCAGAGACTCCAAGTTTTTCTAGTGTCTTAATGGAAAAAGAAAACACACTTAAAGGTAAAACTTATGACATTTGGAAGGTTCTGTGCTTCATCCATAAAAACCAATTGTTAATACAATTTATGTTATCTTAAACCAAAGCTCTTTGATTATTCTCAGAGCTACATGATAATAGGCACTGTTAGTGGGTAACTGCTGTAAAACGCAGGCAAAGAGAAGCCCAACAGAATGTGAACTAAGGGGAAGATTTATTGTTATTCAGTATCTTTTTAAGAGTGGTACCAATGTGTACTGCTCATAAGAAGATACTAACCTTTTTACAATTTATTTTCGGCACTGGGACAGTTAATCCAACAAGGAAAATGCTTGTCTGAATCTTTTTCTCAAGGCATGCAATATGCATCGGGCAGCAAGATTTCAGATAGGCGTTAATGCTCAGTGCTGCTTCTGAGAAGCTCTAAGTAGTAGCTATCTCTTAAAAATGAATGTATTAGACAGCTGTTGAACACATTCAGTCAAATTTTTTTAGGAAAAGTGTTGGAAAAATATTGCCCTCCATTTTATTTTGATATCTTAAATTTTTATGTCCTTTAAAAATCGGCCCCTAAGTATCTAAAATACAAATGAAATGCAAGTTAAATTCAAAACCTAACCCTGTCTCCCATAGACTCCATTTCATTAAAATAATTCAGAATTTTAAAACAGATTTCCTTTTTCTCTGTAGTAATTTAATAGTATGTTGTAATTGATCCCAACTAAGATATAAATAATCCTTATTGGATGCAAAACAATCCTATTATAAATTAATCATTTATTGATTTTTCAGTAGACTTAAGGTATGGAGATCCAAATTATGGAAAGACCCCTTATCTGGAATATGCTTGGTCCCGAGCATTCTGGATCACGGGTCCCATATCTGTACAACAGAAATAAGAGATTTTCATTACACTGTGCCTTATTGCTAAATCTGCCCAAAGGCCATGGATAAAATATGTATTGGGTTGCTGGCCCATTAAAGGAACAGTAACACCAAAAAATGAAAGAGCTTTAAAGTAATAAAAATATAATGCACTGTTGCCTGCACTGGTAAAACTGGTGTGTTTGCTACAGTAAAACTACTATAATTTATATAATAAGCTGCTGTGTAGCCATGGGGGCAGCCATTCAAGCTGGAAAAAAGGAGAAAAGGCACAGGTTACATAGCAGATAACAGATAAGTTCTGTAGAATACAATAGTGTTTTATCTGTTATCTGCTATGTGCCTGTGCCTTTTCTCCTTTGAATGGCTGCCTCCATGGCTACATAGCAGCTTATCTATATAAATTATAGTAGACTTTCTGAAGTAAACACACAACTTTTACCAGTGCAGGGCAGCAGCACATTATATTTTAGTTACTTTTATACACTTTCATTTTTTGGTGTTAGTGTTCCTTTAATATGTACTAACATTCAGTAGTACTGCAAATTCTTATCTACACTGGATACTGGGTTGCTTTGGTAATTCAGTCTAAAATTCATTTCACTCGTTTCTTATGTAGACATTCTGGGCTACAATTTCATTTCATGTGACTTGCCCTATAGAACACAATGGATCCTGTTTTCGGCTTACTAGAAATGGTCCGTTTGCATCTCTCATAGGGATATAATTTACTTTAGAAAAGTCCCTCTTTAAAGGCTGAATAAATATATTTATTTAAGGGTTAGACCTAGGTGTTAGTGCTATTAAAGTGTTTGGCTTTTGTTTCCCATGGTAACATTCAATAGGGGGAAATTGTGCAGGCTGGGTAAACAACCAAGCCTTAAGCTGGCCATACACGTGGCGATCTGACGATCCGCAGATCCGCCACACACCATTCAGGGCTGAATCGGCAGGTAAGGAGGTAGAAACAATAGGATTTCTACCTCCTTCTGCGATTCAGCGCTGAAAGGAGATTTTGGTCAGGCGCCTTCTATGGCACCCGATCAAAATTTTCAAACTGGTCCGATCGGCGAGTCGGCCGATATCAGCAGCTTCCTGCGATATCGGTCGACTCGCCGACATACCATACACGCACCGAATATTGTACGAAACGAGGTTTCGTACGATATTATCGGTGCATGTATGGCCACCTTTACAGCTGATGCGTATTCCTGTAACTTGCTTCAAAAACTACTAAAACTAATTTGTTACTCTATGTGACATTAGAGTACTTTCTTTAGTTGGGTAGCAGATTTTAGAAGAAGAGAATAAATGTTCTGATGCTGAATTTAAAGCCTTGGGTCAAAGGAAATACAAGAAAGTAGTTTATTATATATTATAATTTTGTATTCATAGAGCAGAAGTTAAGAAGATGTACACATACACACAAATAATACAACAATTAACACCTGAAAAAAGGGAAACTAAAATATGTTTGCTGTATCCATATTGCATGTGTGGCGCCATTGCTTTCTTTCTTTGTTTGTTTTTGTAGTAGACACGAGCAGTCCAGGCCAGTTGTCGGTGCAGCACTCAGTCCCATTTCACAAACCCTAATAGCCTTGTTTCGTGATGCTGAAGATACACAGCACCCATCCCTGCTAGAAGTGAAGGATTAGAGCAATACAGTGAATTTCCAAATTTAGAGTTCAGGAATCATTTAATATAAACAAGGAGGGATTTTAAAAACGAGAGGTTACAAAGTAACTGCCAGAGAACGTTAGCCTTTGTGACGAAATTCCGTTACTTTGCAGCCAAGAATCAAACTCGCTGCTGGTGCAACAGAACGAATACTTCCTGCCTGTCCAGCCGCATGGGTGGTCGAGCTTAAAATGAAATATACAGGCTGACAAATGCCTTTACAAAGGCCAGATTACAGCCTGTAAACGTACAGTCAGCTGGGTAAGAAAGTGAAAAAAAAAAGGCAAATGCCTCTTATACCATTTAAAGATTTCATTTGGCTTCAACTCGAAAGCACTTCATCTTAAGCGAGAGAAAAAGCTTAGGGTTTATAAATTGTTGTTTGAGATATAGTAAGCTAAGGACGGCGAAATATATCTGCAAGGAAACGAATGACCTTCTCTACATTTTGGGAGATCTGGGTATTGTTATGATGATAAAATGTTTAAGAAAAAAAAAAGAGTACAGAATCTGAGATAGTTCTATCATTCTCATTGCATGCAGCTGTAAAAGGGCAAATATTTTATGTCTTAAAAAATGGAGGATGTAAAATATGAAATCCTCTGCCTGAAAGATTCTTGTCATAGTACATTCCAGCGTTAACTCTGCATCATAAAAATGTGTGCATAGTGTGAGCGAAGTTACCAATCCCAAAAACATAGTTACACAGGTTCCTCATCAAGGCTTAATGCTGAGCAATTTTTTTTGCCAGACATGGATTCAAAGCAAAATTCCGGAAGACAAAAAAGTCGGCAAGTCCAAAAAGTTGTAAAGAAAAATGTCGCTCAGACAAAAAAACCCCAAAAAACTCATTGACTTTAATGCATTTGGAGTGAGAAAAAAAGTTGCGTGTAAAAAATGTCACACACGTAAAAATTTGTCAAGCGTAAAAAAATTCGCCTATTGACTTCAATGCATTTCGTTCACTTTTTGGGACAGATTCACTCATTACTAATGAAGACTTTGTACTGTTTTTGGTGTGATACTATAACTTTTTGGTTCTTAATTACCCATAAAAATTATGATGATTGTTTACATGAAAAATTAGGTTTAAAATAATTAACTATATTTAAAAATATATATTTTAAATCTAATGGGAATGCTGAAAAAACAGGAAACTATGGCAACTTTGGTGGTCTTACCAGCCCTTAATAATGCTTGACCAACTAATTTATAGTAGATCTTGAGATCATAAAGATCATGTGACAACTAAGAGACTTACTTAACCAATAATAACAACGTTATACTCTGCCATAAAGCAGATGTATTATTTTCCCTTTTTTTTTTCTTCATCCTTCCTTCTTTCCTTCTGTTTTTTTTACCCACAGTATCTTGTTAAAAACTAAAACTTAATAAAATATCCATTAAAAAAAGCAACAGATATAGGCACATTTTACATTTGCAAGGAAAGAGATATTGGATTCTTCTTGTTATAGAATTCTATTTGTGGACTGACATCAATAAATGTTTAAAATGGTGGGGGTATACCTATTGTGGCACACAGTTTTAAGCCCCATTTGTGCACAAGTCATGTTGTTTTGATCATTACCAGTAATGGTGGCTAAAGTTCTGTATGTGCAGTTGTCCTAATCATCTGCTGCTTTCATTTATTTATCTCTGCCACTTTGTAAGGAGATGAACTGTGGGAAATTTGTTAAACTTAAACTTTCTCAAACTATAAATAATGGTTCTTTTCTTTTTCAAAGCAGGAAATAGTTGATGGGTTCCCCAATAAAAAAACTGTATTTATTGGCTCTGCATTAACATCAGAAAAGACATCAAGGCCAAGGTTTTATGCATTTTTCGCATTACCACCCATAATCATAGGGGCTGATTTATCAAAATTCGAGCTTCAGGGTTTTTTTTGCAATTCAAGAAAAAACCCAGTGAAGAAACATGAATGTGAATATACTCAAGAACATTTTTAAGAACCAAGAATAGTCAGATTTATTAAAGAAAAAATACTTGAACATTTGAAACAAAGTAACTAAAAGCTGGCGCGGTTCAATAGAAGTAAAGGAGATTTGCCCCTAACAACTTTATTTATTTTCCTGGTAAAAATTTTCTTTGGAAATGTATGGAACAATGTGGCTCTCACCACTGAGCAACTTTTTTTTCTGAGACAAAACACGCATGGGAATTTTGTTACACATTTCAAAAAGAAAAGTTTTGTTGCGGTTATTTTTTTCACATCTGCTTTTTTTTTAAAGAACTCGAATTTGGATAAATCTGCCCCCTAGTCTTCATCAGCTGCTGTTGGTTATTTCATTGCTTTTGTTCATGTGTGGTTTATAGGAGTTGAGATGGTTAGTGTAGGATGCGCTCTGCTTACCTGTGCCTTGCAGCTTCCTGAGCCTGGCCATCTCAATGAAGAGCAATTTGGGGGTCCTCTAGGGGATGGCTAGTCCACACCTGCCCCTTTTAAATACAGGCAGCACTGCATTCAGGGCAAGGCACAGCTCTTTGTGTTCCATTCTAGGACTATTTGTCAATGTTACAAATGCATTTTACCTTCCATTAAATTGTATTTTATTCTTGTGGCTATTTCAACTCACTGGAATAAAGGAAATCTATGTGTTATTCTTTGCTTATAGAACCAACTTAAAAAATTGAATATCTGAAAAAGTAAATAGTATTTTGTTTTTTTTGTATTTCAACAAATCTTTATTGAATAACACACAATGTAGTTACAGCATTATTATCGTAATGATTAGAGCATATGTTCACAATCAGATGTTTTTAGTTATGAACAATAAATGGTAAGTAAATAGTATTATAGTAATTAAAAGAAGATTAACTGATAAGCACATGTACATAGTGATTGTCTGAAGTATATTTTTCTCTTTCAGCAAAGTAAGATGGGCTTATTTCTTAGAAGAGGATATGGCGAAGGCCAGAGGTTGATATAACAATTTACAATAGTATAAAATTATATATATATTTTAAAGAACTGGGAGGAATAACCTTGACCTGGTTTCAGTTCACATTGCTGTATTGCAAAGGCCAATTCACTTGTATAATTTTTTTGTGAGAGCAGGGTGCTGGATACTTTTCCTTGCCTTTGACAGTGCCATTGTATTGTATATGCTGGCATGTTAGAATACGAGTTTAATTAAAATAAAAACTAATAATAATGTACAATATTGCACCTGAATGTGTGTATTGGCTCCAAACCAAGCCAAAGTATCTGAGTGTTAAGGAAGAGCATGTGGATAAAAATGTGCTAGTTTTGCAAAAAAATGTATTCCAAGAGGATGGCTAATCCTTCAGGAGCAGCTGTATTTAGTTAAGATGATCATATTGATTATTGCTGCACTATGTGCTATGATAAATTATTCAATACAATTTGTTTACTTCACCCCTAATGCATATATAAGAGATAATTATGTGGGGGGGGGGAGGCTTGAAACTGATTTATTGCCCATTTCTTGTTCCACAACTGCTCTGAAAAACCAAGTAGGTGGGATCAAGTGTACAATGAGAAAGTGTTGTTAAATGTACCTTAAAGCACTGTTCAGTTCAACTTCTAACCAAAACTATATATATTGACTAAAGCATATTTATTTATGAATGTATTGGTAACCAGTTTATGCCGCTGTGTTGGATCCCAGGTGGCATGGGAATCTCCTATGTAGGGGTAGAAGAAGTAGTAGAGCTAGGATGATCCCAATAATGACATAGTTACTTAATTTAAAAACATGACTAACACAACTTTTCCACTAAAATTAACATTATGACAAATCTGTGAACAAAAGTGGAAGGGGATTAGGCGAGAATACGCTGGAAAGAAAACTTTTAAAAATAGTCAGGAAAATCACAATCATTTGAATCAATTTAGAACTCTTGTTCTCACAGTCTCAACCTTTAATAATTTGCCCTTAAGCAAAGGCACCAGCTCTTATGAAGTCATTTTCCTTTTAGAATCCAACATTCAAGCTTCTCCTGTATTAAGAAGGCATTCACCATATTTGTTATTAAAACATCAAACCAGAAATATCTGGGATTTCCAGATTCCTTATTTAATCATTCTGATCTGCTCGGCAAACCCGGTACAGGAGCTAGTATACTGCATCTATATCATATGGCCAAATGAATGTAGACACCTGTCTGTCCATAATGTTATTCAAGAACCATGGGTATTAATATGAATTTGATTCTCCCTTTTCTACTATAGTAGCCTCTCATTTTTTGGAAAGGTTTTCCCCAAAATGCTTGAACGTAGTTGGTAGGATTTGGATCCATTTATAAATTAAAAGTTGAGCACTGAATTCAAATCATACCGCAGGTGCTTGTCTGGATTGAGGTCAGAGCTCTGTGCAGTCTAATTAAATCTGTCCACTCTCTGCAAACAAACTTCATACACATCTTACTTTAATCATGGCATTATTATCCAGTTGAAACAGGAAAGGAACTTTCCCACATTGTTGCCACAAAGTATGCATCACAGAATAGTCAAGAATGTCATTATATGGTATAGTGGAATCTCTGTTGGCAGTTTTGGCTATGACTTAAGAAGACCCCTTATGAGGTTAATTCAGGACATTCCTACTGTTATGGAACAATATTAACAATGCAACACTCTTCTTTGTTTGTCAGGGGAGGTGTTATGGGGATGAGGTCAGGTGTTAAACAGCAGTTTGCTTTTGGAGGCATCTAAGGAGCTTTCCACCAAAAAAGATGGAGAAAAGTACCAAGTAGCATCTTGCAGTCAAAAGTGATATTGCATGCTTTCACAGAAGCTAAATGCGACAATACAAACAATATATTATTCACCTCACAAATCAACCTGGCTCCATCTGTATAGTTATTTCCCACATTATATACTGTATGCTGTCTGCATTGAACAAAACAGCATTTCCACATTTACATACTTAACAGAAAAATTATAGGATAGCTACAATTACTCATTAATGTTTAAGCCTTGGCTCCAACGTTCCTGAGCTTCTATCAGCACATTTTTTCCCCGGAAGGCCTAAATGTATATTCACAAGCATCTAAATTGTACCCACTTCCATATTTACATGCAGTTGTATATATGACCGGCAGCTCTACAGACCAGAATGTAAACTTGGCGGCTCAGTGGCTTACTTTCTCTGACATTATTTACATGTTGCTTAAGTTTCATAAACTGAAATGAAATGTATCTCATTATAAAACTAAAAAACACTAAATGAAAGAAAGAGAATGATAGGCTGATCCATCATGATACCAGTGGGACCAAGCTTCAGTGGGGCCTCTTATCTAGCCAGTTGACCTAAGTTTCCTGCTAGCACCATGGCTCTCTTTCCTTAAACTGGGGTACACTTGAATTCCAAAACTGGACTTTCAGTTCCGTGCTTATTGAACAGCTTAAAATATTGCTTTTTAGCTTAAAAGTATGCACTTATACCCTTTATGAATGAAAGAATGAAGGACATTAAAAAAATTGGAAGAAAGAGAGAAAAAGAACAGAAAACCAAACAAATATGAGAATAGAAAAATGCGAGGTGAGAAATACTTAAAGTAGGGTAAAAGAAAAATATAAAATAAAAGGCAAAGCAATTACAATTACTGATTTGCTTGCAGAATTAGTTTCCTAGGTACAGTTCCGATGAAGGCACTCTAATGGGGCATTTGATCTGCTTTTGTTTGTAACAGTTTCCTTCCACATTTCAAAACCTTACTGATAGTGTATGTGTATGTCTGTAGTAAGGCGACTGCGTTGGAAGCTCTGCTAAGGGGCAGTGCCAACTGTATTCTGAATAGGAGGTATGCTGAGTATTCCAATTATTTTGGAGGCCCAGCTAAAGCCTGATGTCATCACTATAGCAATTTGTTACATTTGACTATTACACTGTACCCTGTGGCAACAAATTGTGTATTAGCTTCCTCCAGGCAAACCGCACAAGGGGGGCCATGACATAAAAACCTAGAGGACAACTGGGGTTAAACAGGTGGGGAAAGACTTCAAATTAAAAGTCCCAGGGTAGCTAGTCATGGAAGCAGTATAGTAATCCTATGCAGTAGTACTGCTAAAATGAGCAAATATTTAGTTGAGATTCACTTGTTCTTTAATGGTAAATTTGACCTTTAAGTTATCGTTTGCCAACTTATAGAAGAACCTCTTCTTGAATTTTAGTAACTTGTAGTAGTAAGTGAAAATATCATCCCTGCACAAAAGTTTATTATACCACTGTACATACTCAGAAATAAACAAAATAAAAGTTTATATCATGTTACTCAATGTATAAGTGGTATATCTTGAGAACATTGTGACCCCACAAACATTGTCAATAAGGATTCTCTAGCAGTCTAAAAGTATATTTATCATGCTATGTAAAAAGTGGAGTAAAACATTATCAGTGATGTTGCTCATAGCAGCCAATCAGATGCTTTGCTTTGGTTTTCTAACTGTTGAAATCTAATTGCTGATTGGTTGCCCTGGGAAACATCACTGGTTTCCATCTTACCCCACACACTTTTTGTAGGATTCAAATTTGCTAATTTGCAAATCCATAATAGAAATGACCTCCCCTTCTTTCCTAAATTGCTATCAGTAGTGAAGTGTATATTACTCAATGACAAAAACAAAATTCACTACGTTGCTATGACAGTTATCTACAATTATGCTGCATTTATCAGGTTGCAAATCTTAGTTAGAAATATCCATCCACATACAATGTAACATAGTAACATAATAACATAGTAAGTTGGGTTGAAAAAAGACATACGTCCATCAAGTTCAACCATAATGCCTATATATAACCTGCCTAACTACTAGTTGATCCAGAGGAAGGCAAAAAACCCCATCTGAAGCCTCTCTAATTTGCTGCAGAGGGGAAAAAATTCCTTCCTGCCAAGATGGCAATCGGACCAGTCCCTGGATCAACTTGTACTAAGAGCTATCTCGTCTAACCCTGTATTCCCTCACTTGCTAAGAATCCATCCAGCCCCTTCTTAAAGCTATATAATGTATCAGCCAGCACGACTGATTCGGGGAGGGAATTCCAGAACTTCACAGCTCTCACTGTAAAAAATCCTTTCCGAATGTTTAAATGGAACCTCCCTTCTTCTAAACGGAGTGGGTGCCCTCGTGTCCGTTGGAAGGACCTACTGGTAAATAAAACATTAGAAAGGTTATTATATGATCCCTTTATATATTTATACATAGTTATCATGTCACCTTTTAAGCGCCTCTTCTCCAGTGTAAACAGACCCAACTTAGCCAGTCTTTCTTCATAACTGAGACTTTCCATACCCTTTACCAGCTTAGTTGCCCTTCTCTGGACCCTCTCTAACTCAATAATGTCCCGTTTGAGCACTGGAGACCAAAACTGAACAGCATATTCTAGATGGGGCCTTACCAGCGCTCTGTAAAGGGGAAGAATAACCCCCTCCTCCCGTGAATCTATACCCCTTTTAATACAGCTCAAAACCTTGCAGCTGCTGCCTAGCATTGCTTGCTACAGCCAAGTTTATTATCTACAAGGACTCCAAGGTCCTTCTCCATTATGGATTTGCCTAGTGCAGTCCCATTAAGGGTATACAGGGCTTGCATATTTTTACATCCCAGGTGCATGACCTTACATTTATCCACATTAAATCTCATCTGCCACTTAGCTGCCCAAATTGCCAGTTGGTCAAGATCCTGCTGCAGGGATGTCACATCCTGGATAGAATTGACTGGTCTGCAGAGTTTTGTGTCATCTGCAAACACTGATACATTACTCATAATACCCTCCCCCAAGTCATTTATGAACAAATTAAACAAAAGTGGACCCAGTACAGGACCCTGAGGGACCCCACTGAGGACCTTATTCCAAGTAGAGAATGTGCCATTAACAACCACCCTCTGTACCCGATCCTGTAGCCAGTTTTCTATCCATGTGCAAATGACTTTACTAAGACCAATAGACCTTAGCTTAGAAAGCAGTCGTTTGTGGGGAACGGTATCAAAAGCTTTGGCAAAATCCAAATAGATGATATCTACTGCATCCCCACTGTCCAGCTTCTTACTTACCACACCATAAAAAGCAATTAAATTGGTCTGACATGACCTGTCCTTCATAAAGCCATGCTGATTACTGCTCATAATGGCATTCTCCACTACATAATTTTGTATGGGATCCCTTAACAAGCCTTCAAATAACTTGCCCACCACGGATGTCAAACTTACAGGCCTATAATTGCCAGGCTGAGATCTTACTCCCTTTTTAAATATGGGAATGAAATTCGCCTTCTTCCAATCCCTAGGTACCATACCTGATGAAAGCGAATCTGAGAATATCAGAAACAAGGGCCACTGCAATTCTGCCACTAGCTCTCTCAGTACCCGAGGGTGTATTCCATCTGGCCCAGGTGCCGACATTTATCGTGTGTAACCCTTTAAGCACCATATCCTGTGCCAACCACTGTGTAGTTGGAGCTGAGGCAACAGTGCAGCTATTGGGTGGGACTTGGCCCTCTGGCTCCTCTACTGTATACACAGAAGAAAAGAACTGGTTAAGCACATCTGCCTTTTCTGTATCCGCTGTAACCATATTGTTACTATAACTCATGTATGGTACTGCTAAATAAATGATTTGGTCTTTCTATGGACAGAGGGATCTGACCTGCTTATGGAATTTATAGAGTGACCGACCAACAATAAATGTAATATCAAGTTGACATATATATTTGATAGTTGATTTAATAGTAGTCAGATTGATTTTGCAGATTTAACATTGTATTGAACATCCAAGGATATAGTATAGCATAAGTATATAGTATATATATATAGTATATAGTATATAAGTATATAATATATATAATAATAATAATATATATATATATATATAATATATATAAGTATATAGTATAAGTATAGTATAAGCTCTGCTTTCTCAATAAGTTTTTAGTAATCACTGAGTGGGGAGATGCCAACATGGGTTTATTCTTTTTTCTTTTGATTTTATTTGCAAATTGACATTATTTGTTCTGTGATGCTTTATTTTCATCATATGCCATAGTCTGTAGTTTAGAGGTTGGAATGTGTAGATCTTGTTGTTACCATGTCCTGGAGCATTATTGTACTTATGACTTGTAGAGCTTTTTAATCTCTCATTTATAGGGCATATGTTTTATAGCAGCTTTGCTGTTTCATGGCTGTGGTGCATGGTCTTTTTAGCATGTTTTTCATGTTATCTTATTCCCATCCCTTAATGTTTTTGAGGCATCTTTGGTAGATCCTATCTGTACTGACATGTAAGGGAAGCAAAAGAAAATGAAAATTTCACTTCATATTGTAAATCCCATTTCTTCTAGTCCCAGCATGTCAGTACAGGGTTTCTCATGCCTAGTTATTAATATTGGTTACTGAACTGCTATGGAAAATGTATAACTGTGGAGTCAGGTGGTCTTATAGGTCATGGTTAATTTTGATTGGCTGTGTTATAGGTCCTACCTCCTAATCTTGGAGGGGCAATACTGCCTATATGTACAGACTTGTTGTTACTAGAAGAAATTGAATTAACAATTTGAAGGCAAGTGAAATTCTCATATTCCATATGATGTAAATCTTTTTGCAATTTTCTCAGATTGATTATGCAAATTCAGGGTTTAGATTCTCTTTGGTATTTAAAAGAAAACTTTTTATAGAGTATTTAGCTGAACTGAAAACATTTTGATTTACCACACACTAAACTTCCTTACTCATCTTTTCTGGCACACATTACACTTCTACCAAACTCACTTAAGTGAATTCAACTGGATATTTGTGGTCTTCCCTGCTAAGGTAAATGTTCTATCAATCCCCCATTTTGTTTCATAAATATTGTTCTCTATAGGAGAAAGCAGATACCTTGTTGACTGTGAAACAGCTACAGACAAATAGCTGGGTCATATACAAAGAAACACTTTTGTCCCATCACTCTAACCTAATGTAACCTTGTAATATGGCTTAATTCTGTGTGTTAATAACAACTGGACAGATCGATGGTGATGCATCTGGAACACATTAAGGATATTTGTTCCAGATGCAGACACACTGAAGCAAGTGTGCTTTATTGTTTTGTTACATTAGATATTCTTGATGAAGATTGTCCTTTCCTCATGTAGTTATATATATATATATATATATATATATATATATATATATATATATATATATATATATGTGTGTATATAAACAAAAAGGCCCAGACTTTGTTTTTCTATATACAGTGTCCAGTACAGTGCTCCACTTTGTACGATTTATACATATATATATATACATATATATCAAAATAAAACAGCCAGCACCAAGGGTCTTTGTGTTTCAAAAAATCTCTTGTGTATTATAATTGCATGTACAACCGACGTTTCGGTCCCTTTTGGGACCTTTTTCAAGGTGAAAAAGGTCCCAAAAGGGACCGAAACGTCGGTTGTACATGCAATTATAATACACGAGAGATTTTTTGAAACACAAAGACCCTTGGTGCTGGCTGTTTTATTTTGATATTTATATGATATCCCGTGCACAGGGGCAGCTGCAGAGCAGCAGATTTTGGAGTGTGGTGCTGTCGTGTGGACTGTGTTATATATATATATATATATATATAAAAAGGCTGAGGCACACACGTATAGGGATTACAACCTGGGTGCAAATCAGATAAACAATGTAAATATGTAAAAAATGCAGATGCACACCAGGAAAATTCAATCAAAAAAAGATACTTATTTTATTTAGATCGACGTTTCGGTCCTCACCCGGGACCTTTATCAAGATATAAAATGAGCAAATAAACAGTGTTTATAAAGACTCACCCACCAGTTAACCACCACCAAACCACACCCCTCTCTGGAGTGGCTGTATTAACCCTTAAAAAAGATCTCAGTTCCAGCAGATATCAAACCAATCACAATTCCAGGTAATTTGTAAAATAAAGTGCATAATGCATAATATTCTATAAAGTGCAACGTAAGATAAAGTGCGATACATCATAGTGTATAAAAATGTATAAAACTTAAATTCCAAATGAATGGTGCAATGTAAGTTAAAATGCAGTCCATTGTGGTGCATACATAAAAGGACTTAAATGCCAAATATAAATACACACTATTAACACATAATAATAAAAGCATTGCAGAAAAATTACTTAAAAATACCTAGAGTAAAATGGCACTTGCAATAGTAGAAACGGAGTTTGAAGTGTACTGGGTGAAGCCCAAACATTACCTGGTATTTAAATAAGAGGCAAAGGAACAATACTCATTAAGACCCCGGGGGGAGACAGTATCTAGAGTTCTAATCCAAAACATCTCCTTCTGAAGCAGCATGCGATCCCAATCACCCCACCTGTTGGGCTCTGGGATCAAATATATTCCCATGAACTTGATAGTTGATTTAATAGTAGTCAGATTGATTTTGTAGATTTAACATTGTATTGAACATCCAAGGATATAGTATAGTATAATACTAAACTCTGCTTTCTCAAAAAGTTTTTAGTAATCACTAAGTGGGGAGATGCCAACATGGGTTTTTATTACAATTATAAAACAGTCTATTATAGGATACTAACATGTACTGTCTAAATCAAATGTCTAAAGCAAAAGTAGTGAATAGGATATTGCTCGGAAGCCCAAGCCTATGCAACATGTGCTATATCATTTTGAAGAGCAGCCATGAGTGAGTCATGCAGTCATTACCCACTCTTTAACACGAACAAGGTTAAATGGATAAAACAGCATTCATTTATACTGAACTCGTGTTGTTTCTCATCTGCATTCAGACATGCAGCTTTAGTCCATTGATGTTTAAAATGTTGGAAGGATTATCATGTGCCTTGTCCAGAGAACACACCACATTACAGTCTGCTCTGTTAGACAGATCTGCTATCGTACTTGTGCTGCCAAAAGACATAGCGCTAGGTTACTGTAACTTTATTTACTCAGAACTGGCTGCAGAACTGTAATTGAGATGTCTTGTCTGCAAAGACTGCATAGACTGAAAAGCATCTTAACATATGCACAAATTGTGTCGTTTTCTAGAGATGTAGCGAACTGTTTGCCGGCGAACTAATTCGCACGAAAATTGGGTGTTCGCAAGTTCGCGAACTTTTAGCGATGTTCACAATTTTGGGTTCGCCTTAGCTGGAGCCAAATTTTTACCTCTCACCCCAGAGCCAGCAGATACATGGCAGCCAATCAGGCAGCTCTCCCTCCTGGACCACCCCCGGACCACTCCCTTCCATATATAAACAGAAGCCCAGCAGCCATTTTACATTCTGCCTGTGTGTGCAGGGGTTTGAGGGACAGTTTAGGTAGCTTTGCTGACTAGTAATCTACTTTCTACTGCTCTGTATGTAGCTGCTGGGGACAGCTGTCCTGCTGATCTCATCTGCCGTAACCCAAAACGTTACACATAGTAGTGACATTGCATTGCAATAAAATCACCTGAGCGACGTTTTTCCACCAGCAATAATATATTCCGTATCCACTACTGTGGCGTTTTGTCTTTGCGTGTGAACCTGCTGTAACCTTTACACGACTTGATTGGCATGTAGACGCAGGACGTTTTAAAGCAGTTTATTACAGTTTAGAAATGTAGTGTGATTTCTGCCCTTTACAGCACAAAACGCAACGCTGTGTCAACAACGTATTTTTCAGAGAAATTTTTGCCCTTGATCCCTCTCCTGCATGCCACTGTCTAGGTCGTGGCACCCTTTAAACAACTTTAAAATCAGTTTTCTGGCCAGAAATGGCTTTTGTAGGTTTTAAAGTTCGCCTTCTCATTGAAGTCTATGGGGTTCGCAAAGTTTGCAAAAGTTCGCACTTTTTGGCAGAAGTTTGCGAACGGGTTCGCAAACTTTTTTTGTGAGGTTCGCTACATCTCTATCGTTTTCTTCTACTTCTCTTTACCTTCTGCTGTCAAAATACAACTGGTAGCATTAAGGCCTGGATTACTGCAGTCAGTTAGGGTTTACACCTGGTTGGTATTTTACTGGTCTAGCTGGTAAAATACCAGCCAGGGCCAGGTACATTTGTAATAACTTGTTTTACCCCCTGGCCTGCCTCTGATCTGCCTGTGATTTGCCCCAACCCACCTCCTATCCCCTCTATCAGCACCCTTTCTAGGCTGCCCCACTCACTATTTCTCCTTATATGCAGTCCACTAAAGTCATGCCCGCCCCATTTATGTCACAGCTCTATCCCTGATGTCACAGACCCACCCACTTGTGGACCCGCCCCTGCTCTGGCTGGTAAAAAGATTGAAGAAAGGTAGCAACCCTACAATTAGCTGTTCACCCAATAAAGGTTTCTCCACCTGCCTTATAAGGGGCACGTGCTGGTTTGAGTAGGAAAAAATCAAGAGGTACATGGTGCTAGGTGTCAAAATAATGTGTGCTCCATCAATACACATGCAAGTCCTACAGGGATTAACTTTAGTGTTATTTTGGGGCCCAAGAGCCCACAAGACCTATGGATCCAATATTTGATTGGAAGTGACCTAATTATATAATTACATTAATTCACATTTTACCAGCATAAAATATCTCTTTCTGCTTCAGGAAAAAGCTCTTTTGGGCAACATTTCTCTCATTTACAGCAACAGTAAGTAGATTTGTGCACCTATCCCCCACCTCAAGCTCATTGGTGCATCCTTCCCTTACATTACTAGTAATCTCAAACTATTTGGTGTACAAGATCTAATCTCAATTGGCTTCCCAAATCAGACCCTTAGAGGCACATTTACTAAGCCACGAACGGGCCGAATGCGTCCGATTGCGTTTTTTTCGTAATGATCGGTATTTTGCGATTTTTTCGGAAAAATGTCGCAACTTTTTCGTTACTAATACAATTTGTGCGAAAAAACGTGAGTTTTTCGTAGCCATTCCGAAAGTTGCGCAAAATCTGGCTGGTTTTTTCGTAACGTTAAAACTTGCGCGAAACATTGCACCTTTTAAGTTTTAACGCTACAAAAAAGGCGCAACTTTTCGCGCAAGTTTTAACGCTACGAAAAAATCGGCAGATTTTGCTCAACTTTCGGAATGGCTACGAAAAACTCGCGTTTTTTCGCGCAAATCGTATTGGTAACGAAAAAGTCGTAAAGACGCCGAAAAAAATCGCGAAAAAGTCGCAAAATGTTCGTTTTCAAATCGGAATTTTTCCAATTCGGTTCAGATTCGTGTCTTAGTAAATGTGCCCCCCTAGGATACAGTTTTAAAGTGCAGACACCCAATGAACCTTTCTGCTGTTTTATTAACAAAATGACTTATTTTATATTTAACCCATTTAACAACTTGAATTGAGTTTTGAAGGCTATAGACTAAAGGTTTTAAGCAGTGGGTCAGAAGCCAAAAATAAATCTCCATGGAACTGAGATTGGACCTCCTTTTGGTGCAGTGACATTTACTCATATAAGTTAGAATAGTAATTTAGAGGTAATGCATCATTACAAAGAATATGGATCTGATGTTGTACAATGAAATTATTCTTATTTTTGTAAATACACTTTCTCAACATATTGTGTGGGGGACTGCTACTATGCTATTCTTCCTTGTCTTATTCAAAACTGCTGAGCTGCTTGGTGTGAGGGGTTAGGTCTTGGCAAATGTTAGAGGTTAAGTGTGTTCTGGGGAGGTTGTTAGCTAGATTGGCGTCCTGGAGTGTGTATTTGTTTATTTTGTAACCTCTCGTTGCTACTAGTATTCTTAAAACACACAAGACCATTTCATAATAGCCTCATTAGCCCAGTACAAGAACAGACAGTTATTTTCTTGTAGGGACTGCATGGAAGCAAGCCATTTTGGTTTAATTAACAACAGCTTGTATTTCTAGGCAATGGTACCTATACAAATGCTTATTATCCAAATGATTGCTGGTCATTGGTTATGTTGTGCATGCTAACACAAGAAGTATGTTTTGTGTATTCATTAATTGTTTTACTTTAAAATGGTGTCTGGACAAATAGCAATGTACCTACCATAATTGTGCTCATTAATTAATTAATTTAAAGGTGCATTTACTTAGAACATTCTTCTTCACTTTTTTTATTCGTCGCTTTTAAGGATTTTCTTAGCACTTTTGACAACAATACTAACTTTTACAGCTTCTCTTTCGGAGGCAAACAAAGACACTCTTGTGTCTACATCTATAATCACCTTTAATGAATTTTGGCACTGCATTGCAGGTACAGGTATGGGATACGTTATCCGGAAACCCGATATCCATAAAACTCAGAATTACAGAAAGCCCATTTAAATCAAATAATTCAGATTTTTAAAATTGATTTCCTTTTTCTCTGTAAAAATAAAACAGTGCTTTGTACTTGATCCCAACTAAGATATAATTAATCCTTACTGGATGAAAAATAATCCTATTGGGTTTAATTAATGTTTTATTGATTTTTTAGTAGATTTGAGGTATGAAGATCCAAATTACGGAAAGACCCCTAATCCAGAATACCCTTGGTTCCAAGCATGTGGTTTTTGGAATTGAATGCTTGAGCCCAGAGGCTTAAGTATTAATAAATTAGCCCCTTAAGGTATGGAGATCCAAATTACAGAAAGACCCCTTATGCAGAAAACCCCAGGTCCTGAGCATTCTAGATAACAGGTCCCATACAATGTTTTTACTAGAGTCTGTAAGTAAGATTAAAGTGATTGCTCTGGCAAAGAACAATATGGCATCTGAGAAGAATAAACTATGACAAGATGTTTAATTGAACATTCTTTAGAAATATAAAGTAAACACAATTTTGCTTTAAAAGTCCCTATTATGCAATAGCTGTGCATACTCTGATAGATAGAATCAGTGTGAAACATTGGCACATTTTTACTAGACTCTACCCTGGACAGTAGAATACTAGGCATTTTTAACTGGAAATCTATTTCCAAATGCTGCATATAAAGGAAATGGAAAAATAGTTCAAGACAAGGTTCAACTCCAGAGGACCTCTTTTTTAGCAGCCAGTACATATTCACAAATGAATATGTTTGAACAGCAGGGCATTGTGCAAGCCTTGGTCTGTCAACAGAATATTAAGTCATCCAGTATTTTTTAGAAAGTTAATACTGCATTTAACATACATGGTTCATGACAAGAAGCTTCAGTTCTCTTTATGGTTGAACCAAATATGCACTTGGTTTCTGTACCACAACAACAAAAAAGATAGGCAAATATTCTATAGTAGGAAAGGCCAGAACTATAATATTGCTAATCTTAATTTATAACACATCATTTACTAACTTAGAGCAGGCACATTGTTTTTAAGAAAAGTTCTCATCTGGATAAAGAGCAAAAAAACATTTTTAGCTGAACAAAACAATCCTTACAATAGGACTCTTTACTATATAGGTGTGAAACTGCACTAGTGTAATTGACTGTGCCAACAAATCAGATCATTTAATCTTCTAATTTGTAGTAAATTATGTTAAAAATGAATTTCTCATTGGTCCATGGGAGTCAAAACATATAGTGCAAAATAAAAGTACTGAATATCAGTTATTCTGCAAACCGTTGTTGTGCTCCCTCTGCTTTCTGTGGTTAATTATTTGTCCCTAGGAGTGCAACACGAGGAGAAAGGATTTGGTATAACTTAATGCATTGATAACTCAGACGGCAGATTATTTTATCACTGTGTACTAAACAGTGATAAACCGTTACATGAGTAGTACTTTCAGTTTTACCCACCTTCTTGGCATGAGAGGAAGGAACTAAGCTGAGGGTAAAACCGCCCACCCATAATGAATTCTTTATTAGTAGAACATAGCCATAGTGTCTATACCTGGTGATGGTATAGAACATCTGTTTCCTTATGCCAGTTACACCTTTTATGGCACATTTAGCACAAGGCACAGATCGCAAAAGGGATTAAGCAAAGTGGTAATTTCAGGGCTCCAGAGCACCCATGTCCCACTCATATTCCGCCTCTCCTTGTATGCAGCACAA
This sequence comes from Xenopus tropicalis, assembly GCF_000004195.4. Taxonomy (NCBI): domain Eukaryota; kingdom Metazoa; phylum Chordata; class Amphibia; order Anura; family Pipidae; genus Xenopus; species Xenopus tropicalis. The sequence goes on along the minus strand of NC_030680.2, from coordinate 64,566,361 downwards.
CATACAGGTACACAGTGGGTAGCAGGAGTACAAGAGTACAAAAAATGTGGCTGTAGGTTGCACTTGAAATTTGGAGCTATAAAAATGCATTCTGGGGACAAACATGGTGCTTAATTTTCACTTTTCAACTGCCCCCCAACTTGCTTTTATATCTCTCTATTTCCTTGCCATAACATAAATAGAATTAGCCAAAAAACTGAACAATGGAATTACAAAAAATCTAATTTAGAAAATAAAGGTTTCTGCATTTTACTATACCTTTAAGGGCATATATCACCTAAAAATTGATTTCCCGACCCCACACTCTAGATGGGGGAATAATAGTATTTTTCATCAGGAGTTCCTTCCAGTTGTGGGGACAAGAATGCTCATAGGGGGCTTTTCTCAGAATGTGGGCTCCTCCAGTGTGGAAACATTTTAGGTGATAGTTGCCGTTTAAAATAGATATTATAATTTCTTGGTGTGATAAATTCTGTCATTCCAAGATTTAATTCCAACATCTGCTCTATTACTAATACATATGTTGCAACTTCTGATTTATAGTAAGATGTCTAAATGCGGCTGAATAATGCAGGGGGAGTGATTAATTGTAAGGGTTTGTGCATCCTTAGAAAGGTTATTTAATCCAGGCATGGTAGTCATTTGCAAAATAGCAGCTCCGTGTGAACCCCCACATTATGCAACAGTGTCCCTAACATTTACAGCAAAAGCCAGTGACTCATTAAACAGAACATTGTGCAGATATTAGCATTAATTAGAGTTAATCCACATGTTTATGTTTTTTCCATGTATGCCCCTGTGATTGTATCTTTGGACTCACTAGCAGCACTAATACTGTTATAGTCTTGAAAGATGTCTATGCACAGGGTGACAAACCAGAATAGAAAGACGCTGGTAAAAAAAAAAAAAACATTGGAACTGTCATGTGAAGTGCAGACACCCTGAGGTACCAGTATCTTTAGAGTATCTTCAAATGATTTCTCTTTGTGTCACAGGTTGCCTCCTTAAGAATGACTTTTCCTTTCTGTTAGCACATGCTCTTCAATAGCACATACAGAATTTTATTTCAGAGCTGCGGAGTTTCCTAATAATTTCACTTGACAGATTTCAAAGTCATATTTGTTATTTTAATAAGTGGTTGGGATTGGAGCCAGAAATAATGAAGAAAGAGGCACTGTCATATAGTATAAATGAATTGTTTCAGTAATGAAACTTTCTGATTTAAGAGTGATGGGGTAGGCCTAACTTTATTTTTGTGAAGAAGCCACTATGAAATGCAAATATGTCCTACATACTAGAGTAGATGGCAAGTCAAGGGGTTAATGGGCTTAGGTTCTTAACAAAGCTTGCAGTCTAAGGTTGGCTTTGCAGTGGATCATTCTGACCAAGCTCTAAACATTTAAATGTCCCAGCTGAGTCAAAGGAAAGAATTTGTTCTTATCTAGGGTCTTGTAATTTCCAGTACCAAAACTTGAATCAGTGCCACATCCTGTTGGGGAGATCTAACGAGGAATGTCTACGTACAACCTCAATGTAAAAACCTTTTCATGCCATAGGAACTAGACCGCACATCAGAGACCAATGGATGCCTTCAAAGCTCGCAGTATGTTACGTACATCAGTGAATCTCATACCTCATCTTCCGGATGTGAACACCAATGGATTTTCAATCATACATGGCATTTGTATACATTACTTTGTTTTGATCTCTTGAGTTTCCTTCGCCAGCCTCATGTCATTGAGAAACCCGGGCAATCTTTTGTCTCATGTCACTGGGGTATTAGGACAATTTTTCATTGAATGGAACTAGTACATAATATTGGAAAACAAACATGGCTTTTATAGACACAATTTACAACTACAAAGGGGACTTCCTATTTTAAATTTGGAAATAACCTTGTGCACCAGAAATGTACCCATCAAATGGAAAGGACAAAATCACGAATTTACGTCTTTGACCGATTTACTTTGGCAGAGCTTCAAAGACTTGGTTGCCATTGAACAGATGCAAACTGTACAAAGCCAAAAGAGTCAGGCTAGAACGTCTCTGATTAATGTAAATAAAATGACCGGAAAAATGTATTTGTACATTGTGTGTTTTGATTGGATCTATCATTTCTATTATTGCAATGAGAAATGATTTCTAAAGTATTATTTACAGGGATAAAAGTTACAATAAGGAATATAACATGTAAGGGATAATGGAGTGTGATGGATGGTGCACTACGTCTACAGATCATAATTTTCTTTATATTATAAAGCAATAGTTATAGATACTAAATACATTTAGATGCAAATATTTATGCTGTTCATATTGCCCTCCCTTAACCACCCACCCAAAAAATTATTTTGCCCTTATGTACCATATATTTATGCCTTTTGGATTATCAGAGAATACTACTTTGTTACAATCTTGGGGGTAGAACCGTTAGACTCAAGCAAGTAGGCTGCTGGTCAAAATGATCTTTTCATTACTCTATTTACTAGTTTTCATTTCTGATAAAGCCTTTTAGAGCTTGGCTAGGAATCAGCTCAGTGTTGTGGCTCTTTTTTCCAGCTGGAGAGGCTAGATGGACTTTCCTTAGTTTAGAAACCCACTTCATGTTAGTTGTTACTGCCTGCAATCATTTCTTGTAATTCTTATGCAGAGGAGATATTCCTATGAAATGAATGTTGTATAAAATGTAGTAAAATCATAATGCCATCAAAGAAAGTGATTGAAGTTTGTGTCCAGGCCCTCTTGGAGGGCCACATTAGGCCCATGTGTCTCCAACTGGATATCCTTGATGAAAAGTATACATTCACACAATATTACATCCATGTAATTATATTTATGTCATTAAAATGATGCTTTCATTGAGAGGAGGCTCATTAGATCCTTAATCCACTAATTTTCTTTTAATTACACCAGTATGCGAAAATAATTTCCCATGAAATTGCATTACCTACAGATGGAGCAGAATTTTAAATGGTATATGCGCACCATTTTCCCCTGTGTGAGCGGTTTTCGTGCTTGCCAACTAGAGCATGGCTTATCGCAGGTAACACTTTCACATTAATACATTATGAAAATGCTAATATAATCAATATTTGATCTGCAGCCGAGTCTCTACAGTCATAGCTAAATACTGTATAAAATTAATGTTTGCTGTCAAGCACAGATTCACAGATGAAAGGATCAATTTGCTGCGTCACACGCAAATAGCATAAACATCTCGTGTTATAGAGTGGCTATAAAGTATAGAGTATGGTAAAAAAAAAAAAAAAGCTGGATTCTGAGTCAGACAAGCCATGTTTTAATGTTCCTTAATCATCATGAACATGTCAGTTCACATCATCAACATCTCAAAAACCTCTGTGTGGTAAGCACCTGTATATAAGATGCTGCTGATAATTTAATGAACTGTGTAAATATATATATATATATTTATAAAGACAGAGAGCCGCACGCACAAGGACTTAGCGATTAGTGAAAAAAATTTATTTGAAAAAATCCAACGTTTCAAGTACTGACTGTACTCTTCTTCAGGGACAAACCAATATATATATATATATATATATATATTTTATATATCATTCCACTACAAAAAAGTGCGGGTCCTTCTGAATTGTTTTAAAGACTCACAAAAAGTCTATCTATCTATCTATCTATCTATCTATCTATCAATCTGTCTATCATCTATTTGTCATCTATATATCCAAATAATAAAATTTTTAAACATATTACCTTGTTTGTGGCTAGCTTTAATTTGATAATCTGCATAGTGATGAGTGGAAAATTTGTGAAACTCGGCTATGTAACTTTTTTTGACGCTGGTGACATTTTTGATGCAGGCGACTGTTTTGGCAAAAAATCTGCCAATGATGAAACGTAGAAATTTGTCGCAAGTTCATGCCTGCTGATAAATTCCGCTCATCACTCTGAAAATTCAGTTAATCAATCTGAATTATACTGCCTATTCCTCATAAATTTGTATATTTTGGGTGCAAAAAGCTTCTAGCTATTCTGCTACATTTTGTTTGTTGTTGGCCTCAGATGTAACTATAAGGGTGAAGACACACGGAGCTACTTAGTAGCTGCTACTTGTCGTGGCTACTAAACACCACAAAATGCCCTGCCATAGACAATACTGAGAATTGCCTCTGCTAAAACACACGTAGAGACAGTTATCAATAATTTATCAGCATTGTCTATTTCTGTAGCCATGACAAGTAGCTGCTACAAGTAGCTCTGTGTGTCTTTACCCTAAGGGAATATTAAGAATTGCCCTGCTATTTAAGGTTTCCTCTTCATACATACATGCTTACCTTAAACATATTAAAGAGCTGTAAATTCATCAAACAACCAGCTACAGCTTGTTTGGGATAACAAATATGTTTTGTCTCCAAATTTTCACAAATGTCAGTTCATAATGTTCAGTCCATAATTCTTTTCAGTTTCTTAAAAAAGAATTCTAACTGATTTTCTCTCATAAGTTAAGCAATCAGACATACAAAGCCTGCCATATTATACTAGTGAAATAAACAATCTTTTATGTCAAATATGTAAACGGAATAACACCAAAACAGACATTAACTATATAAAGCAGCTGCCTTTGTTGCTATAGACAGAAAAGAGATAGTATTTAGTATATCATTTTAACAGAGACCGTCCAAAATGTATTATGTCCGACATCCAGCCATTTTATAAAAATACACCAGCTGTGTAGTGTAATATTGTATTGCTGAAGAGAAATATTAAGCAAAGAATTAGTCAACTTTTTTTCATATTGGAACAGTGTGAGTGCTGCGTTCATTGTGCTGCTCTTAGATTACCCAGCCAGGACTTGTTCTTTTTTTTTTGACAGTAGCGACATGATCCTATGGCTTGATTCTGACAGCAGATAGGACTAAGGGAATTTAGAGAATGTTTTTACTTCTTGTGTTATCCAGGCACAATGCAGTGACAGCCCTTTACACTTACCAGAACTAAGGACCCCAGAGCTGAAATGGCATTGCCCACCCTGAAAGTCTGAAAGCAAAGTTTATTTTCATATATATTTTTTTCTTTCCATGATACAGCTTTCACAGACCACCAGGTACGTAGAAAAAAAGTGCTCTCCCCAGTGATGTGCATTCTGATTTAGATCATCCAGATCTGCTAGGTGTTTTATCTTCTATGGGGATGAATTGCAAATGTTTAAAAGTATCACAAATATGAAAACAAAAATCTTACTAATAAAGCATGTTTTTCCTATGTTCTGCTACTCCTTTGTCAACTTTATATTAGCATTGGAAAAATAAAACTTTTGTGATATGGAATTATTTTGTTTATCCACCTGACTTGCTTAGTGTTTAGGATATAGTTAATGCTTTAGAATAAACACTAAATATTACATTGTATTATTGTATTTGAAGGTAACACTTTTTCATCCAGCATCCATTAGACAGTTATTGCAATAACAATCAACCTGCGATTACCCTACCCTAAGCCAATATTTTCATTGATCTAATAAAAGTTTTTTTTTTAATTTTATTGAACAAAAGTGTGGAATAATAGTAATAACAGTAATAGTTTTGCCTAATTAAAGAACTTTAAAAACACAAACATTATATTTTACATGACTAAAAAAAAGAATAAAAATGCATTTTTCTGTTGGTTACTTTATTTTAGCATGTTATACTTCATTTTAGAGTTTAAAATGCTGGACCCTTTTTATTTGTTCTATTGGTCTGTGTGTTTTTATTTATATATACCCTACTCTTATCGTACAGCTCTGCAGAATATATTGTCAGTTTATAAATACTTATTTATAATAAACTTGCTAATACATGTCTTATATACATATTGGAGCAACAAATATAAAGATTTATATTCCTGTTTTATTTGTAATATAAGTATAAGTAATATTTTTGGTGCTTGTTCTGTTCATTGCTATTTTTAAACCAGTCTAATGCACTTTTCCCTAGGGGGAAAAATTTGTTAGGCATGTACTAAATTTGTAACTTTAAAGCTGGCATGGATGATACATGATAAATATCTAATTACATCAATTTGCTTTTTTATTAGCATCAGAAGCTGTAATAATTGAAATACAAATAGAATCCTATTAATAAACTGTATGTAACAGAGAAATATTTTATTTGTACATTTTATAGACAATTTGTATAAAATGCTGTAGCATTTTATACAAATTGTCTATTAAACATACAAATAAAACATTGTGTATTTAATATATATTTGATAATTAGTCTATGAAACATGATAAATAGAAGGTTTGATTTTTAGATTGTAAGAACATTTGAATTTATTCATCATTGCTCGGGTCTGAATAGAGCAATAAATACATTATATTTTCCCTTGGATATAAAGGGAGAAAAAGTGAGGCTGGCCCAGCAATCTCTGTATTAATGTGAAAGATAACTAATAACTGTGAGTATATTATAAAGTTGTGTAAACTGAATGTTGGACTTTCTTCCAAATGAACACCTGGAAGATGTAAATCAAATCTATGGTAAACATTTCACATCAGAACATATGACAGGCGCTGCACTCTGCTTGTTGTATGGAATAGACCTTCTGCAGGAAACCAAAAATCAATAAATCAGAGGATGAACCTTCTCTAATAAACACAGCTTTTATAAGGGAAAAAGTCACATTTTTGGAAAAGAGCATATAAAGGGATTATAGATTTTCAAACAGACAAGACAAATATATTTGTACTGATAAAAGGTGGCTAATGTTAATTCCTACAGGAAGATTTTGAAGGGAAAAAACATTATAAAGTTCTTTACAGATTTTTATTTTTCAAAAGTTATAATTATTTCTCCCATTTTTAATAAATATGTTATATTATGTACATAGAAAGCAACTAATTGCCTATACCATCTATTAAACTGCATGATTAGACTGACAGAATGTATATATTCATATGTTTTATAAATACATGTTGAGGTCCCCTTGTTTATAGATTGTGAACCACAAAATGCATGTCTTTTGATAAATGATAAAAACAAATTTGTCAAAAATTAATTTACTTATACTTACTTTACTATTAATTTACAAATAGTTTTTTTAGTGTTTTTAATACATTTAAATCTAGCTTTCCAGTATTATTAGTAGCATTAACAAGTAATTACTGGGATAAGCAGAAGAACGTTCAAAAAAACAGAAATTGTATCACAATGCCAATTATTTGGAGTTAATACATGCATGCTCTGAGTGTAATCACTTTGTTCACCTCTGGTTACTGATTCTAATAAACCTATGAACTGTTGCAATGTCAAATTAAAGGCAAAGATTATCCCTAACAATAAAACAGGATAATGAAAGCAAAGATCAATCAAGCAACCACTGTTTCTAAGTTTGTAAATACAACATATTGCATTTTCAGAATATTTATACTACTTGTAACATCGCATTAGTCCATTTTTAAAATAATATATACAAGCTTCTTTATGTTTAATGAATGGCTATTAAAGATATTCCTAAGATATTCTTAAGTTCCGCTATTGCAGTTTTTGAATGTATGGCTTGGCATTGTGGCATCTTACATGATTAAAGCACAATAGTACAATCTGCAGCCCATCATCTGTTGCTGAACTATTACTCCCACAACCTTTACAATAAACAAATTGCAGCTAAAGTATAACAACTGCAAGGGGGCCAAATAAATTGAGATCGCTTGGTTAGAGGATATTATTTGAATCTAGGACTTGGTGATGACTTATCTTGGTCTTATATTGACATTTTAGCCCATGCTCCTTGCATATTTTATCTAAAGTGACCTCATGTTAAAGTTTGTCTAACAAATGGCAGAATTTTGTGTGGAAGCTGCACACTATTAGTATGCAAAAATAAATAAAGAGAGAGAAGGTAATATTAAAATGGCAGCCCTTGGTTGTTGTGAATGCTACCCCACATCACTCCCATCCAGTTAACAAAAGCAGGAAGGAAACACTAGTTTTATTCTATACCAAACAGCAAAAAAAAACCATTTGAACTTAAGCACTGAATAAGGGCTGCCATAGTACTCATTAGGCACTTATATGTTCCATTTTTATAAATTGTAAAGTCTGCGTACTTTTATTCATAAGTCAAAAATATGATCATAAAATTGTATATGTTTTAGTTCCACATTTTATTTTTTATTCTGCCTTTGCAGCATCTTTAGGTTAAGAGCAAGTAGAACATCTATTCCAATATTCAAAACTGAATGAGGAGTAAAGGTTCAGTTTTATGTTTGTGTCTGTATTAATATAAGTAGGTTAATATTAGTATGTCTTTCTATCTATCCATCTATCTATCTGGCTATCTACAGTATCTGTCATCTATCATCTATCTTTCTAAAGAGAGAGCTATATATATATATTTTTTTAGAATTGAATGGAAATTGTAGCTTCATACTGTATGAAATCGCTGTAAGTGTGGTTGATATTTTTTCTTTGATTTCTTTTTCTTTGATTTGTTGTTTTTTTTCACAATTTTTGCAAGTTCAGCTATTTACCAAGTGGAATTACCTCATTGTATACAAAAAATGTCCAAAAAAAAGTCTTACAGAAAAGGAAACAGTTGTGCTAGCTCAAATTCATGTAAATTCATGCAAGTTTACAAGACAACAGTTATAATTAGCAGTCAGTTATTTAGAAAATTATTTTTACAAACATGTTCTTGCATAAATACAACTCATTGCATCTGAGACATTGGTCTCACTTGCAGAAACTGCTTGTCAATAAGCAAGTGTCAATCAAACGTCTGTCAACAACACTGCACGCTGCAGACAAACATTAACACCTACTCTGTCATCCCTTTTTGGAGCTATCTGCAATGTGTTACCAGTATCTGTCACTTCAAGTTGCTCTGTAACCTTTTCCTGAGGGTTTCTAAGGTCATCCCTAAATCTGTCTATGATATAAATGTAGAAGGACAAGGTAAATATATCCAATAAGCCCCCAAGTTTGTGAAATAAACTTGCATTAAAAAAAAACTTTTAGCACTTGCTTTTTTATTAATATGAAAAACTTTGAATAAAAAACCTTTGAATACCTTGTGTTTTACAAACTCGAATAAAACTCGAAAATCTGGATTTGGAAATATGGCTTGACTTTGCCTAGGACAACTCCCATTGACTTCTACATAAACAAGCAAGTTCTTAGATGCTGAAGTTTCCAGACTTTTTGCACCAAACATTCTGGTTTCTGAACCATCATTTGAATTTTGCAATTTTTAACGCTAAAAAACTCGAATTATGAAAAAGAATTAAACTTGAACATTGATAAATCACTTCCTTAACTTAATATATAACAAATAATATAGGAAATCTATTATTCAAATAAAAGATAATCACAATCTGAAAGACCCCATATCTCAGCACATAAGAAAAGCAAACCATTTGCCTCATTTCAGTAAGGGCGATGAAAATTACTTTCATGTTTATCCTGTTTTTTTACTGATCCTGGTGAAATCACAAGTAATATAACCTGTTATTGCGCATAGTCCATACAATGACATCAGTGATTTTACATGGCCTCGTGTAAGTACGACCTGTTGGAGGTCTGAACCTATATGTATACAGCAGGCTACTATATATTGCAAACTGACCAATACCATTTTAATTGCCCCCTTCTGTAACATCCCTGGATGGAAAAAAGTATTTTGATGTATTACATTTCTCTTTAAAGATGCAATATTGAACCTAGGGCTGCCACCTTCCGCTCCTACCAGTGATCACTAAATTATAAATTACCCTAACCCTAACTTGAACCATTTAACCCTTTTAGTGCCATCTATCGTAGAATATTGGTACCAGGAAAAACGTAATATAGTGCCAAAGCCAGAGATGCTACTCTACCAGGTTTGATATTGTGCCATGTTTTTCCCAAAATTAACAAAAAAAACAAAGTTAAAAGAGTTAAAAGATACAAAGTAAAGGTGGCCATACACGAGCAGATCCACGGGTGGGCGATATCGGGGACCATTTAGGTAAAAAAAATAATAATCCGATCGTTTGGCCCTGGGGCCAGACGATCGGATTATGTGGGCGGCAATGGGGCAGTCGGATCGGGGACCGCATCAACGAGCCGATGCGGTCCCCGATCCGACCAGATTTTCTAACCTGGCCGATCGAGATCTGGCCAATTTCAGGCCAGATATCGGTCGGCCAGGCCGCTCTGCTCTCCCCATACACGGGCCGATTAGCTGCCGAATCGGTCCAAGGGACCGATATCGGCAGCTATAGTCAGCCCGTGTATGGCCACCTTAAGACTTGCAGCACTTACACTTATCCATAAATAAATAAGCCTCTGCATAGTGCCCCGACATAGCTCTTTTTGTCCCTTGAATTATATTCCAGGACCTGCCCCTTCACCAAAACTGTACACAGTGTTTCCAAGATACATGATCAAAAAGTCCACACAGTTCAACAGAATCAGTAAAAGTGCAGTTACCAGAACCTGCTAAAACTGTTGCCCTGTTAAAAGCTGGAAAGTGATAAACTTGTCTAAGTTTAAAACCACCTCCCAACAGCTTTGCATGGCATAAACAGTGGCTTAGTACAATTAGTGCACACAGTTCATGATAATAGGTGTTTACATTAATTATGAAAAATACTACTACTTCCTCTTATAATTGAATTCTACATCATTTAATAATGTTCTAACGTGCTAAATTATAGAGCATATCAGGTCCTGAAAAAATGGCATGTCATACATTATCTAAAGTAGTTCTAGCTATCTCTCTTAAAATGGTCAACACTTTCTTTTTTGTTAGCAAACAGATTCATGTGCTGTTTACACTATAGCACCGTGCTTATCTTCTATTCTTCTATACTTGTTTATACATTCACTTCCCTTGCCAGATAATGAAAGTGAGAATTTTCTATTTATATGCCCAAATGATATACCTAGAAAAAGTCCAGCCCTTTTATAATGAAGTAAAGAATTTGGCTCTTCAGTTGGCCAAATTACTGTCCTTATGTACAAATTATGATTTTAAAATATACTGGCAGTTTCAGTTTACTTTTCATCTTAAAAGCAATCCCAAATGGCCATTTGCAAAGAAAACTCATATAGTTGAAAATAATAACAAAAATATATATACATGTAAAATTACTCACCTGAATAAAAAGCAATTCTACATTTAGATTTGACACATGATCCTTATATCACTATGGGGAAGATTTATCAAGACCTTTATCAGACCTTAATACATAAAAACTCACCCATGTTCTATTTTTTTCCTATGGGAGTTTTAGAAGTGTAATCAATGGGGGAAAGTATTTGATAAATACACTTCTAAAAAATGAATAGAAAGTGAGTTTGTTTTTATGTGTTAAGCTCTAAACTCACATTGTGATAAATCTGCCCCTGTATGCCACCTCTAGTGATCTTAACAGCTTTAGTATAGGTGCTGTATCCTTACTGTAGGTAGGAGCCTGTGAAAAGGCTTTTATTAAGAATGCTTCAACATGGTGGGTTCCAGGAGCACTTTAAAGTTTCCAGCTTAATGTAGTTTGATTTAGCCACCTAAGTTATACAAAGTAAATCACGTTTTTAAATGATAAACCATATCAGATGTCCGTAGATGCAGAAAAATTCCCTGCATAGGAGCATACTACCTAAACCATTGTCTTTCCAAACCCACTGTGTACAATAATTCAGTTTAATTCACAAAGTGGGAAGTGCAAAGCTTGTGTGTATACATAACTGTGAGCAAATGTCTGATGGTTTGCTTTTGGTTCCAGGACTTTGGCTACTATTTTCGCATATATTCTCTGTATTGTGATACACCCTCTGTGACTATAATGTGTGGCGGAATTCTCTAGCAATATAGCACCCCTGTTATACGTGTCAGACATTATTATGTTTCTTTTTAGCATTGTCCAAATATTTTGCAGACCCTATTTTTTAAGACAAGCTGTGTGAGCTCAGAATAGTTTCCAGTGGAGATGGTTCACTGCTTAGAATTACCACCGCTATGCTGATTGGGACACATTGTTTAAGAATTTTGTTTTGCAAAACAGGTTTTTGGTTATATTACACATAATAATTTGCCAGAAATAGCTTAAAACCACTAAAATGGCACTCAAGTAGAATTACTGGGTGGGAAATGTTTCTTTTCCCACAAACATGCCCTACACATTAGAATAAAGATTAAAAGGATGTTTGTGCTCTTTCATGGTTTATCCATCCATCACCAGACCCACGCTATAAAAGAACACAGCATTCCTTACAGCCGCATCTTAAATGCACAATCATTTGATGGGAAGGTGAAAGTGATTAGAAATGTAGTGGTAAAAAAGGCATAAACAGCAGATCGGTGAATCAAGTGATTGTTTGGCTTAGAAGTCTAAACTTGGGCTTCCTGATTTTTTTAATTTTAATAGGGGGACACAAGGGGCAGGGTGGGAAAATGATGCAGCACACAGAGTGTGTCACCAGAAATCTTTGCAAATTTCAAAAAGCCCATGCCCAGTGTGACATCAGCAAAATAAAAAACAAGGCAAATAATTTATTTGGTTTATGATTTTTAAATGTTTCTTAAACATTCCAAAAATTTATGTTGTCACAGAGAACTATTGGGATACCAAACTGTGAGGCTAAAAAGAATGGACGAACACACAGGTCATAAGGAAGCCCCAGGTATGGCTGTGCTGAAGTTTAGATTAAACTAGAGGGCCATAACATAGCTATAGTCTTAGCACTGAATGCCACTAATTAGAGTTGTGACCCAGCAATGGCTTGCTTAAAGGAGAAAGAAAGGCAAAGTCACTTGGGGGTGCCAAAATGTTAGGCACCCCCAAGTGACTTAAATTGCCTACCTTGTACCCCAGGCTGGTGCCCCTGTTCAGAGAGAACAGCACCAGCCCGGGGTAGCAGCGATCGCTTCCTCCTTCCGTCTTCACTTGCGCGCACATGCGCAGTAGAGTGAAAAGCCGAACTTTAACAGAGAAGTCGGCATCTCACTCTACTGCGCATGCGCCTATCGTTTAGTCGTTGCAAAACGAAGCAGGAAGAAGGAAGCGCTTGCATCTATCCCGGGCTGGTGCTGTTTTCTCCTAACAGGGGCACCAGCCCGGGGTACAAGGTAAGCGATTAAAGTCACTTGCGGGTGCCTAACATTTGGGCACCCCCAAGAGACTTTGCCTTTCCTTCTCCTTTAAGCAAGCCATCGCTGGGTTGCAACTCTAATTAGTGGCATTCAGTGCTAAGGCTATGTTATGGCCCACCCCCAAGTGACTTAGTCGTTCCTTGTCCTTTAAGGGTGTTTTTATTAACATTGAAGACAAACATCACCAGTGATGTTGCCTACAGCAACCAATCAGATCTTTGTTTTTGTTTTTTAACTTGTAGGTGACCATTAAAATGTAATCATCATCAGTGATGTTTGCCTCCAATATTAATAAATATATTCACAGGGGCATATTTATTGTAGTGTGTAAGCCAACATCTGCTGATGTTGGCCATAGCAGCCAATAAGCAATTTGATTTCACCTACAAGTTGGAAAACAAAAGCAAAGATCTCATTGGTTGCTATGGGCAACATCATTAGTGTTCTGTTCCACTACAGTAAGCTGGTAATAAACAGGATGGGATTACCGATTCTGAGAGGATTAGGAGGGTTGAAGTTTTGCATCAGTTGCAGAGTCCATACTTGGCTAGCACAATGCAAAGATGGAGCATTCAGTATACAGTGCCTCAGCAACCTGAAATCTCAAAGTAGGTTTATTAATAGTAAAGCTTAAAAATTAACAAAAAAATTATGAATTCCTGATCAGACTAAAGCTAAAGATAAAAGCCACGAAAAAAAATCTCATTCTATTGGGAATGTGCCTTTGAAGGCAGACCACCATGTATTAGCCGACAGGAATATTAACTTGCTGATAACTTAAAGTCTAGAAAACTACTGGCCAGAACCCCCATGTAGCAGAGTCACTTGCAGTTCATGAGATGCCCTTACTTAGAAAGCAAACAGATTTCATTCTCAAGGCAGTGTTAAGTGATTGATTAATTGGTGCCGTGTTCTTTGAGTGTGGCTCAACTTGCTGAAAAACTGTGATGAGAAAGTAGTCAAGCTGAGCAGTGATTAAAGAGAAGCTGTTGCAATCGCACTGTCTTGTTCTGCAGGAAAGCTAAACATTTCTGCTTTGCTAAATCATGAGTTACTAGGATATGCGTGAAATAAATAGAGTCTAGCTTGATGCAGTGGGGTTCGTGGTTTAATAAAACTGGAGCAACAAACAAGGGCATCTTTATTCCGCTGGTAGATGTAACGCTAAATACTTCTGAAGTGTCGGAATTTAAAAAAAAAAAACTTGTGCAAAATAAAAAAAATTGCATAAGGGAAAAAATTACTCATATTGCACATATTTTCCTTTTATTACATCAGTGTCTTGTGAATATACCATGAGGCGTTTTAGTTCTCTGCCTTCTGAATCATAGTTCTTTTGCACACTACCCATTTTTATGGATAAGTCTGTATTTCTGTTTAGGAGTCACAATCTTATTTTCATTGATTGTTGTCACATTCACAGCCACAGACACAAGCAAAAATCTTAAACATTAACACTGAGGCAGTGGGGAGACAAGTGGCGAGACAGAAGAGGTACATACAGTTTCACCTTGGGCACATGCCTCTTCTGCCTACCCCTAGTTCCAGCCCTGTTTTAAGGCAGTGCTATGTATGTAGTATAAGGCATATGAAAAGTTTTAAGAAGGCTATCACTGCACAGGTTATTTTTCACATAGAACAGGGCTGTCCAGCTGGACTTTCCCTCATGCATTAAGACAAATAAGTGACCCAGTAAATGTATAGAGCATCAGAATTGCAATCCCTCAGGCACATGGCATGTATTGTGCTCCACTGCCCTGAGGAGAAAAAAAAGCAGAGGATAAAACACCATTCTCCATCTCTCACTGATCCAAATACTATAGAATTAAAAGTGTTGCATAGAAATCTGGTTCAGCATTTGGGCAGGATTCGGCCTTTTTGGCAGGGTATGGTCCTGACTGAACCAAATCGGAATCCTAATTAGCATTTGGAAGGGTTAAATGTTGGGGGGAAATTGTGCACCAATTTTTAACCCTTACCAATCCTAACTAGAATTAGCATATGCTAATTAGGAATCGTATTCCATCGGGTGGGTTTGGCCAAACCCAGAAAAAGTGGGTTTTGTGCATCCCTAATGCTTATGTACAATTTTACAATATAGAAAAGTAGAAACAGGGAATAAAATCATAATATAATAAAGAAATATGTATAAATACAGTATAAAGAAATTAACTGCCAAGTGTTAAGAGACACCATAGGAAGTAGTTCCTAGAGAGTACTGAAATACCTCATGAAAGTATGGAGGGACTGTGGAGCCAGCCGGGGCTCAATTCGCTCCGGCACATGAGGGGTTAACTTGATTATCCATTGGGCGGGAAAGAAAAGATTCCTCACTCACCCCCTCCCTTCTTGCCTGTCAGCTCTCAGCGCAGCAGCGGCTCTCTCCACCTCCTGCAACACGGAGCGGCATCTCCCTCCCCCCCCTCCCTGTTCAAGCGCTGGTGAACTGTAAGTCCGTAATTTCGCTTAATTCACATGTTTTATGTTTTCGTTTCAGGCTCTGTTTATTCAAAAATAAATAAATAAATAAATTTTAAAAAAGAGAAATTTTAAAAGATTTATATATTTGTATAATTTGGTCTGTCACAGCAAATGGCGGGTGATAGTCCTTGGCCATTTAATCTTGGGTGTTGTTTGATGGTTTCCACGTGCCCACTGCATTCGCAGCGGCCGGCATTGGTTATAAAACAGTTAAAAAGTTTGTTAAGATGTTTGGTAAAGTTTGAAACACATGGCAAGGACTATTTCTGTTGTTGAATTCTTTAATAAAGCTGTGGCCGGACTCCACCCACAAAACAGTGTCATGGTGTTCTTCTTGTGTCATTTGGTTACATTGGGGGTTAAGGTTGGAAGGGAGGGAATAAGTCTCCGCAGTCTTCCCTGTATTGCTTACAGTCAAATTGGAAGAATAACATACAGGCACAAACAAAGTAAACCATTTCCTTTATAAATGTGCACACTTTTTAAAATGCATGCTTCCCAGAAAGGATTTCTGTTCCTTAAAGGAAAAGTAACACCAAAAAAATGAAAGTAATTGATTAAAATATAATGTACTGTTGCCCTGCAGTGGTAAATGTTGTGTGTTTGCTTCAGAAACCCTATAGTTTGTATAAACAAAAGCTGCTCTGCAGCCATGGAGGCAGTCAATCAAGCTTGAAAAAAAGGAGAAAAGGCACAGGTTACATAGCAGATGACAGATAAGATCAGTAGAATACAATGGTATTTTATCTGTTATCTGCTATATAATCTGTGCCTTTTCTCCATTCTTTTAGCTTGCATGGCTGCCCCCATGGCTACACAGCAGCTTATTTATATAAACTATAGTAGGGTTTCTGAAGCAAACACACAACTTTTGCCATTGCAGGGTACATTATATGTTAATTACTTTAAAGCACTTTTTTGGTGTTACTGTTACTTTAAACTATCTGCTTTGCCATGCTACTTATTTATAATAGCAATTTAGACAACAAAAACGTTTGCGTTGACACCAGAGGAAAGAAATCACAAAAACTGTTGTTTAAACATGAAAACAAATTGCAGAAATACTACTTTTGGGAGTACATGTTTGGATTTTAATGGTCCATTACACATATCCGGTAATTAGCAAACAGGAAATAACCCCTCTGGAAATTGCAAATGCTATTGAAACACAAAGCATTCCTTACTGTTAATATTTGTATCATGTTCCAATGCTACCAACTGTTCAGAGGGCTCCTTTCTTAATATCTGTGTTAAAGTTAATATAGCAGACGTAACACACATAAAATGTGAAATGATTTGTTCACATATTCAAAAAGAATTTCTGCTTACGCTAGTCACATGTTGTGATGGCTGCTGTGTTTCACATTTACTCCTTCTTCTTGACAAATAGCTATGTTGGGCAATGTAGTAGACACATATTACTAATAATGAGCGGACACATATTACAATTTAATGTATTATCTTTGTTCAGGCTCCCATGAAGCTAAGAAGCAGTCAGTGAAATATTTATAAATCAAAACCCTGTGGCAGGGAAACGCAGCAAGTCATGTTTTGCTAATACTATGGCTACCAATGAATTTCAAGTCATGTCAGCTGTGTGTCATGATTTCATGATGTATCAAGTCTTATAGGCTGAAGCCCCTTTTATGCTACTCTTCGTTATAGAGAAACAATATTTTTGTAATGTTTTATTGACAGATTCTACAGTGTGCAGAGGGATGTGTAAGGAAAACCAAAGCTGCCCACCCTATGCAGTAATGTAACTATATGCAATGCAATTCCAACTGCAGCTACATATGAGTAAGCACATCCATAGCTGAAACATTACACTAATTACAACTTATTTCCTTGCTTAACTGTGTCTACAGAGAAATAAATATGTTAGGAACAATTTCATGCCATGCCTCACTGTAAAGCTATGAGCAAACCTGAGTTAGATTGTGCATCTTTGCTGCTATTTACCCCTGTTCCTGTTCACATAGATTGACTAGAAATTTGAATGAATATTAAAGAGATAAGGGGAATTTTAGAAGTGAAGAGAATAGTGGCAAATATAGGCAAGCAGCATTGCAATGTCCAAATCACCCCCTCCATTGTCGGCAATTGGAAATGAGTGAACTTTGGGGGTTCTAGCATTCTCATGTGATTCCCACTGCAAGCAATGGAAGCATTCGTGAGCAATTTTGGGCATTATGGTAACCAAGCTTTATCCTCTCTCAAATTGCTGTACTGTATGTGCCATAGGCCTAAAAGAAGGGCAGTAAAATGCTGTTTAAAGAGTTATACATGATTCTCAAAGTCAAACTTCCATTGTTCAGGCCACATATAGATTATACAGGTATGGGGCCAATCATTTAGTATGATTTTTGCCTATTGTTTTAAAACATGAAAAAAAATTTTTTTTGTTATTTCATGAGTTAGCAAGGATAAACAGTTAAACTGAATCTACTCCAATATAATCATGTACCTCATAAGAGCCAAACATGGAGTAGCTTCACTTTACCTGTTTGTCCTGTTTGACTCATAAAACACATAGATTAAAAAATAGGAAAAAATGTATGTTCTGCACAATTCCTATTCACTGAACTCATTTTGTACAAAGACTTTATCGTTTTATGTTTACTGTGACACTGTTATAAAGGAGCCCCAGAATCAACTGTCCTACTTCACACCACATGTTTTTTTTTCCTAACACATTAGTACAAGGGGGTTGCAAACTGTCAAGTCCCAGATGATGGTGGATATTTGATTTGTGCCCTAAAAACAGAAGTAGATCCTAAAAATAAATGCATGGGTGGTGATGAGCTCAGAGGCATAACTAAAGGGGGTGGGGAAGGGTGCAACAGCATCTGGGCCCACACCCCCTCTGGGCCCACTGGAGAAGCAGAACTGAAGAGGATTTTTAAAGTACAGCAGATATTCACTTCCAGAAGGGGTGGGCCAAGTTGCACATCCTGCACCAGTGCACGGACAACGTTAGTTATTGGAAAGCTGGCCTCACATGTGGGCTATGATCCAATTTACTATATATCACCAATCTGGCTAGCAGATTACACATTTCCCCCCAACTACTGATTGAGCTGCGCTGGATATATTTTCCTAAAAACATGGCAGCATTTAACTTGCTAATTCCAAGAACAATCTTAAGAACAAAGGAAACAAGCCTATGGACACATGGAGTGTTTTGAACACAAATGCATGTATAGATGCATATGAACACAAATACAGCCCCAGTGCATTAATATGGTGCATTCTGATGCATCTTGCAATTTTTCATAACCTGGTATTTCATTGCATGTATAAAACTCTGAAAATTGTGCATACTGGAATACAAAAAAATCCCGAGTCACAAGGTGGCATTCTACTAACAATCATACATGGTGAAAAGGCTGAATGTGAAATATGCTATTTTGCATTCCTCACACTAAGATAAACGTACAGTATGTGAATTCACTCAATTTGCTTCACAGACTACAGATGCACAGCTGTTTCTGTAGAGTTGTGAATGGTCAAGCTAGAAGCTAATATATGCAATCATATTCTGAAATGTTATTGTAGGGTTAGATCTAGCTAGAGAAATCCCGTTTTTTATTGAGAGATTCCCTATTTATGTTTCCTCTATTTTCTTAAGGATGTGTTGGACTCCTGGTGCCTGTAACCTGGATACCTGAGTGGGATGTGTTACCTATTGGCCCAGGTGGGTGGTAACCAATTCCTGTTGTAGTTTAATGTATGGACTGGAAGCCCAGATCTCCTTCTCCATGGCTTCCAGCTACTGAGGAAGGTGGATTTCTGCTGAAGAGTGTGGAAATGCAAGGCCCCAGTAAAGGAAGGCCCTAAGGGAGGTGAGGCCTTATTGAAATTGGGAAATGGGACCTCATGAAGGAGGTATGTAGATAGTGGTAGGTCCTGTTATACTACACTCTAGGAGTGTAAATCAGATTTGTGTGCTAAATAAACATTTGTTGTTGGTTGGAAAACCCAAAAATTCTGCAGCACCTCTCCCTTCCTCCACATTGTATTGCAAAGTCCTAGATTAGACTGAGGGTCCAATGTAATCAGTGTCTACACCAGTTAAGTGGGGGCTAGTCCTCAGTGTTAAATAAGTATTACATCACTAAACTGCAACTCCCACAAGCCCCTACACCAGGCCATGTGATGAAATGAAATGGATAAGTTGATATAATAGCACATAGGGAGGATCTAAATGGAGTGGTACTGTCAGTAGGTTAAGAGATAGTTGCAACTTGGCACCAGCATAGCAGGAGTTAGAGCAGTGGAGATTCTATAGAATACGTTTTAGTACAGATTGGAAGAGAGACTGCATAAAACTCATATGAACTGATGCTTTGAAAATCTGTGACCTTTCCAGGGCCTCAGAAAGAAAGTAAAGTCAGTGTTAACTGTACAAAAGAAAATATTCACTATTTAATGTAATGTTTATTTACATGCATTTACCACAGAATAGATAGTGCTTACTACAATTAATAATAATAAAAACGCATATCCCCCTATCTCATCCTAACCATTTCTGTATAAACTTTGGAGCATGTCCTCTGGTATGGCCTTCTCTATAGACCTCTATAGAACAGTCTCTATAATTTATCCCTTAAAAAGTATTCCTTAATATATTAAAATTCAAGAATGTAATGTTCTGTGCACAGGCATTAAATATAGCCCTTTTACTGTGTTGTGTTTAGAAAAATATGATCATAAAGAGGGGATATATTTCGTTAAAGGTTAGAAAAAATATAGAACAGGAAAGGATTTTCAATTGAACTCCCAAAGCAGAGCCATTAATGGCTAAATTAGGACGGATTTCAGTTGATGAAGGGAGAAGCTGAGTGGGCCTGCTATGTAATTTAGGTATCTTGTAGGGCTTTAAATGCCAGCATATCTTTCTTTCCAAACGCTTGTGGATTCTTTCAAGATGACACATAAGATGAGCCAACAGTTGCCAGCTCTCCATTGGCAATAAACCTTGCTATCTCAACAGAAGATTTTTACAGAGTCCCCAATAAAAACAAATGCAGATCCCTTCATAAATCACCAGCTTAGCAACTTAAACCACTGAAAGCAATGCTTAAATGCAATCCGGGAAGATGGATAAAGAGGCAAAAGATACATTAAGAAGGCCAGAATGTTTTCTGTGATGCCTGTTACTGTAACTAGAAAGAATGTATAGAGCAAATGGGGTGGACAATGAGTATAGCCTACAAACCTTTTAGATATTATTCACCCTACAAATATATTAGCAATAAGCTAAATTATTTGGCAGTCCCATAATTCTAACTAATTCTGAGGTTTTTAAACATGTTTTAAATAAAAAGAGGAAATGTAGAAGTAATCAGCAATAGACAAAATCATTCAATTTTGACATCAGAAAGAATATATTAACCTCCATGAAATTCAGCCAAACTGGCTCCAATAACAGTAGCTGTTTTTAGCTCTTTTTTAGATGATTTAGAGAATTTTGCAAACAGTTTTCCCTTTAGTAAATAGCCAGCACTAGATTTTCTTGCCAGATATGATCTGTTATGGCAACGAACAGAATAAAAGGCATATTTTTTTTATTTATTTTCATATTATCCATTGAAAAAATGTTTACAGAAATGCACATGCAGATTGCATAGACTTGTGTGTCAGGGAGGAAGAAGATCTGTACAGAGACAGACATGTAACCCCCTGCAATGGATTTCAGGGAGCTGGTATTTCATTGGGTAGGACGCAGTCAGGAGTATAGTCAGCACCGGCTTTACAAAAACTGTAGTCCTAGGCCAGCCTCTTTGCACCCCACCAACACATGCACAGCTGACCTTACTTGGCTCATGCGCTCCTCTTGTTAGACACCTGCCTCGCTGGCAAAGGCACAATCTATCCTCCCTGGGTCTTGGAGTACTGGGGATTTGGCTTGCATGAGATTTAATCAAATGTCAAATCTTCTTCTCGCCCATTCCCCACTGCTCCGGAAAAAAATATGGCTGGGCGGCATGCACTAAAATGGTGCCCCCCTAAGCCTAGGACTTTTTCGCCTTTCCACATGTCTGGGCTGGAATATAGTACACTAGGTTAGTAGAAAGTCTTATATAAAACCAGACTCCACAAATAATGCAGTGAGGTACAGCTTATTGAACTGTAACAGTTTTCTATTTAAAGCTTTAAGGGGCTGGCCTGGAGCACTAGCAGGGAGGCTTAGCCTGAAGGCCATTTAGAGGGTGATTAAAGGGCAACTACTACATAACTGAAAATAATTATAATAATAAAGTTTTATTTAATGGAAAAAAAATTAATGTAGTTAAAAAATCTGTACTGTTTCTAAAATAATTAAGTTACTCTTTATGCAGGAATTGTAGTCAGATTGATTTAGACAGATCTAATACAATTTAGGGGGGACTACTTTTACCTACAAGATATATTTAAGATAACACTTCAAAATAAGTCTGACCAACTATGCATTTAAAAAAAAAACATTTGCATAATAGAATCTGAAAGAGCAATATTTTTCAGTTGTTTCTAGACCTACCTTAAGTCTGCAAATAAAATTATTTAAACAGTAAATAAACCCAATAGGATTGTTTTGGTTACATTAATTATATCTTGGGATCAAGTGCAAGTTACTGTTTTATTATTAACGAGAAAAGGGGAATGTGAATTATTTGATTAAAATTGGGAGATGGCCTTTCTGTAATTCTGAACTTTCTGGATAATGGGTTTCCGGATAAGAGGTCTGATACCTGTAAATAGTAAATCAACAATACTACTGGAGAGCTACTCTTGGAAAGGGAGAACTCTGAATTACCCTTAGTTTACTAGTTTACTCTAAAGCTGGCCATACACGCACCGTACGAAACCTCGTTTCGTACGATATTCGGTGCGTGTATGGCAAGTCGGTGAGTCGACCGATATCGCAGGATGCTGCTGATATCGGTCGACTCACCGATCAGGCCTGTTAAAAGTTTTTGATCGGGCGCCATAGAAAGCGCCTGAGCAAAATCTGCCGTCAGCGCTGAATCGGCAGAAGGAGGTAGAAATCCTATTGTTTCTACCTCCTTATCTGCCGTTTCAGTCCTGAACGGTTAGTGGCAGATTGTACGACCTTTTGTGTGACCGATGGTCGCACGAAAGATCTAAAATCGCCACGTGTGTGGCCACCTTTAGTTTACTAGTTTCCTAAGTCTATATGTGTTCAACTAATTGGCCAGTCTGCAGCATCTAGGTTGTCCAAGTATGCATTCCCCCTGCCCTAGATTGTAGACTACCTGGAAAGATCCTCTGTTTCAGTTTATATGTGCACAGGTCTAACAAATATGCTGTTAATTTCTAAACACAATAATTCCAGGCTTCAGCCCTGTATAGTGTTTTATCTCAGAGTAGAACCTAAGTCATATTCCATTTCTCTTCCAAGTAAAGTCAGCAGCTATGAAGTTGGAATGTTCTTAGTGATGCATGGAATGCTAAATGACTTCTTTAGTCTAATTCTGAAATAAATCAGGGAATGTTCTTAGTATTTTGCCTAATCCATACTAACTGATAGTTATAGTAAATCAGTTCAAATAAATTCTCTTATCTTAATAGGTGTAATTTGTCTATTAATGAACGTGTTCTGGGAGAGATATGCCATATTTGCAGATTGGGATTTTTTTTGCCTGGAAAATGAAACCTATAACTTTGGAGTCCTTCTTGGACAATTTCATTGGAAAGTAAACCCAGACTTAAAGGAATACTGGCATGGGGAAACATGTTTTTTTCAAAATGTATCAGTTAATAGAGCTTCTCCAGCAGAATCCTGCATTGAAATCTGTTTTTCAGGCTTGGGACTCCTCCAGTTACATGGGAGTAGGAGAAACAATAGGTTACCTGAAAGCAGTTCTAATGTGTAGCGCTGGCTCCTTCTGAAAGCTCAGACTCAGGCACATCAGCTAGTTGATGCAGTCCCAAATCCAACAGTGCCTATGTCCATTTTAATTTTCAGTCATTTATGCTGATAAACTGCAATTTTTAGCATCTCTCCTACAATGCACCCTTTGGTTTAGAGGTATGAATGTTCCTTGGGTAAGCAAGGTAAGCAAGGTTACAGGCACCCCTTGGCATAAAGACAGACAAAAGAAACCACCAACCTAATGGGGATACAGGAGTACAGAAGGCCCCATTATGGTCATTATTCATAAAACAATTTCAAAATACAGATATCTTTACCAACCTTTGAAGGGACTGAGGGTCCTGTGATTGTAATTTGAATTACAATCAATGTATTTTTTTAAATTGTAACAAATCACAGTGGAGTTCCTGCTGTGCCACTAACGAAAGAAATTCTTCCATTTCCATTTTTTAAATTTCTTATTGGGGGGGAGGGAGGTCAGGATCTTACTTCTCATCCTCATTCAACTGTCAAATAGAGGATGAGAGGTCATTAGAAGGGGTTGCTCGAAGGGCAAAATATTTTGTTTTATTCAGACTTATCAGACTTTTTAATTTATGGCCATCCCTAGATGCTAACCAGCGCTGTCATGGGATGCTTGAGGATTAGTAGTGATACCTACAGTCTTTGTCTTTTCCACCCTATGCCTCATGGAATGGTATCCATGAAAAGGGCATACAATGGACCCCCATAGCTGAGCCCCATTCACACGGAATTGTATCTACAAGCTACAAATTTAAATAATAGATATAATAATAGTATATCATGGCGCCATTTCAAAGGATGCTATATCTCACTAAGTAGCTTTAGATGCTGAGCTGATCAACAGCCGGTACATGGTTTTGAGGGCTGTAGCTTGCAGGAGCTATAGAAATAAATGTTGCTGGATATTTCATTACTTCTCCCTCACTGCTATTTAATGTGTTAATTATGTCACAATGTAGGACAGTGCTTCCCAAGATGGTTTCCAGCAAGTTTGCATTTCATTCATTACAGGCAGGGTACAATGACAAAAAGGGACAGTGGGAACATAATTTGAAAAAAAATAATTACAATATTTCCTGGTTGCCTTTTTTTAAACAATGGGGAAAAAAATTAAATCCCTCAATTGTGCGTGACTCTGAACTTTAGAACTCTCATCTTATCGTAAGAGGGTTCCATTTATACTGCAACAGCATCAATGTGGTACTTTTTACAGGAACACATTTTCTGCAAGTTAAAAAAGCTATTTTCTCTCCAAAAGCACAAGTTACTTCCCAGTATTAGTCCCTTGAGATGGCAAATTCCTTATCTCCTCTTTAACGGACAGCAAATATTCTGCAGGGTCTGGGCTCACAATCACTGTTCATGAATTCAGCAGCAGTGCAAAGAGTAAAACTATAAAGATTATTAGAATACACCAACGCTACTAGGAATTTACTGTATACAATATAGCCTGCCTGTTAGGACAATAATGATCAGATTGCCTAAAGAAAATTCATATGTAATAGAACAAATTGATTTCTCTTGAAAATCAGTGTTTTGGGCTACCAAGACCACATGGACTCTCTGTGAACTACTCCAATCCATGTGAATTAGCCACAGATGTAGTCAGTGAATTAGCAAGGCTGTGTGTGACCACTAATGCACCTCTAAAAGTGAAAACTGATCACATAATTGAAACGCAAGATAACTGCTGCAGAAGCAGTGTTTTGACTCCAAGAGTATCCAGACAGGTGCTGCATGGTCTGTTCATAAGACAGCAGACTATTATAGAAAAATTGTTCCATTTTTTCGGGGACGTTTCAAGCAAAAAATCCACAGTTATTATCCTATACCAGATGTGCACCTTGTATTTGTACAACTTAATTATTAGTGACTTATATGTAGCAATTCTTCTATTTCGCATATAAATGTTAAATGGTTGCTAAATTGAAAGGATATATATTATTTTAGTCTTAAGCAACCACAAAACCACATTATAGATCTATAGAGCGCCATGTTATTGTACTTCTCACTCTTTGTATAGATTTTATGGTCTGTGAGTCAGGATTTCAGTTGCTGCTAAAAAGAACCAAATTACAGGGTATTTTATAAGCTGAGATAATGTTGTTTTTGCAGTTTATTTAATAAATGGTGCAGTGTTTGTTACAGGTCTAATCACATAGTAACCAACCAGCAGGTAGCATTTACTTGTCACCAACCTGGTTTAAACATTAATTTGGAAAATCACTTTTCACTACTTATGCCTCAATTTAAATGTTGGATATCTAAGACCTGAGGTTGATTTGTGGTGTTCTTCAAGAGAGTGAGGCGTGAAAAAGGAAGCCTTTCTATGTGCCAAAACAGTGACCAGAGAGATCGGATCAATGCCATGAATATTTCATAGAGGCTATGGCCAGGGGCACATCTTGGGGGTCATTTATCAACACTGGGCAAAATTGCTTTTGGGCAGTAACCCATGGCAACTAATCAAACTGTTACATGTATAGTTCTACCTGCTGCTGGCTGAGCAGGCAAATTTGCCCAGTGTTGATTAATGAGCCCCAGTGTGTTTTTTCCAGTGGAGTCAGTGGAGAAAATGCTATTTTTTGCCCTCCTTGGATTTCGATGTGGAAACATATGAAATTTTGCAAAATTTGTGGAAAAAATGCAGTGTGCCCCCGCCTTAAGGCAATATTTTATGGCAATATCAGTTCCAGAAATGGCTGTTGATTTCTTAATTGCTGCTTTTGTAGAGTGTGTCACCCTTTTGAAGGCAAGAGGAGACATTTCTATAGGTGAGGGTGCTTAAAGGAGCACTAAATCCTACAAATGAATATGGGTAGAAATGCAGTGTTTTATATACTTAATGTCAGGATCACCTCACCAGATACCAGGTAACTTGAGAAGCAGATGGTAAAAGCCTTCCCCTATGCCTTCCACTGAGTGATCGGGACCTGGGTATGAGGACAGGGTGAGCTCAGGTGAGAAGTAACAGAGGTGCCAAAAGATAGGCAAATATACTGCAAACCAGATTTCAGGAACACAGGAGTCAGAAGGCAATTGTATCCAAAAACAGGCAGAGGTCAGGACAGGCAGCAATCAAGATAATCAATAAAGGTTGCCAAGGTCAATCAGGAAATCAGAAGAGGAATCAGGAAACAGCCAGAGAAAGTCAAATCAAGAATCCCAGGATAAGATGCACATGCATCAGATTGTGTACGAGGATGCGCCAAAGTATGCACCAAAATTTGACCAAAATGAAATACATGCAGATGTACACAAGCTAAAGCACAAACTTACCCTCATGCACAAAGTGACCCAACCAGCTGGAACAGCACAAGATGACTGACTCTTAACTTCCTGTACCATCTTAAAGCTGCAGCAACCCCATAACAGTAATATTCCATGCCCTCATCATTTTCCGCATGAGTTTGCCATTTTGGATCTTGTTAGGCTATCTTTTGATTATCGGCGACACCACACATGCTCAGTATGTTCTGGGCACTTGTTGAATCAGCAATCTTTAATTATGAAATTAAGTTTGCCTTTGATAGAAGCTGTTGCTGAAGGGATGATTATTAAATTTTGATGCAGAATGCACTGGTTTCTGCCATGTAATGAAAATCTGAATTGATTATAAATTAGCCTTGAATCTTTTATGATATATATATATATATATACAGTATAATGTATATTTTAAGTTGGTAGCTACACACACAGGCAGAAGATGGCAGCACAGTGCATCAGTGGAAAAGAAAACAGGGAACTACTGGGGGCATCTTTGGAGGCACCCAATCTGCTGTTTAGATACCTAGGGCCGGTAGTGAATCCTAAAATATAGGCCTAGTAGGTTGTAATAGGAATAACTATTTATTTAAATACAGGTATGGGACCCCTTATCCGAAAACCCCTTTATCCAGCAAGTTCCGAATTACCGAAAGGCCATCTCCCATAAACTCCATTATAAGCAAATAATTCTAATTTTTAAAAATAATTTCATTTTTCTCTGTATTCATAATATAGAACTTTGTACTTAATCCCAACTAAAATATTATCAATCCTTATTGGAGGCAAAACAAGCCTATTGGGTTTATTCAATATTTAAATGATTTTTAGCAGACTTAAGTTGGGGAGATCCAAATTGTGGAAAGACCCCTTATCCAGAATACCCCGGGTGCCAAGCTTTCTAGATAACAGGTCCCATACCTGTACAAGCTGGACTATTTTTTGAGTAGCATTGTCCAACTGCTTCTATAATGCAGGCCAAATATTCATTATACCATGGGCCCGATTCACTAAAGTCCGAAATAAGGAGTGCTATTTATAGCATGCGTTAAAAATCTTATCACTTCTTATTTTTCACTCGATTCACTAAAAGGACACTTGTCATAATTAAGAAGTGATGTTCTTGGCTTTATTTATCTTACGATTACATATTTTCAAGCAATATATTACGCAGTGCACAAGATATTACGCAGCGCGCGATATTTTACGCAGAGCGCAATATATTACGCAGAGTGCAATATATTACGCAGAGCGCAATATATTACGCACGTAACCATTACTTTCTGAAAACCACCATTTCCCTGAAAACTGGAGGATGCATCACTCTAGGGCCAACATATACTTGAAAAAATACGACTGCAAACTCCATGTTGTGTTGCCAATAGCTCACGAACCGCAATTTTCTTTAAGTACCGCCTGCCCCAAGTAGGGTTAATATTCACACAGATTAACACGATATTTTGCACGTTTAACGCTTCATATGTGTTTGTGAATCATGCGTTAGTACTATTTCTATTCGCTAATTAACGCAATGCGTTTTTTTTGTGCATGCGATATGCGGATTAACACATGCGAAATGACTTTGATGAATCGGTACTTAATTATCGCATGCTTTTTAATAAAAAAAACAATGCGATAAGCGTTATTAACCTTTAGTGAATCGGCCCCTATAACGCTTATCGCATAGTTTTTTTCATTAAAATATGTCATCGTAAGATAAATAACGCCAAGAACATCGCTTCTTAATTATGACAAGTGTCCTTTTAGTGAATCGAGTGAAAAATAAGAAGTGATAAGATTTTTAACGCATGCTATAAATAGCACTTCTTATTTCGGACTTTAGTGAATCGGGCCCCATATGTCTGGGGGCCGCTCATGTTTCCCAGTAAGCCAGTTTGATTGCTTTCTAAACTGTTAACATATGAAACAAAAACAAAATTTTATACATTTCTCAGCAGCATCACAGAAATGACAGAAATATATGTATCAGTTCATAACAGTTGCTCTATACTTTAGTAAAGCTAGTGAAGCATGTTCAGCACAATCTAACGATTCTGCAGTGGCACTATGTATTAACTATGTACCAAATTGTAACTGTTGCAGAAAGTCTGCCACCTGGCTCATAGAATTGCTTTAGAAAAACAGGAGAAGGGGGAAATGAATCAAATCTACATAGTAAAGACTAGAGAGCAATTTGGAAAATGTTATGTTGTGTGTGAACTTCCCCATTAATTTTACATTACTGCTTAGGACTGCAGACTTTGATTTTCTAGAAAGTCGGCAATGTAAATAACGCTAGATGTCAGTAACTTCCACATTCACCAGTGTTTAATCTTGTACTAATATACATAGGTGAAACAAATACTTCTGGTTCTTGTATGGTTTAAATGAAACTAGAAGAAAAGAAAAAGGGGTCTGAGCATTGCAGGAAGGTTGTGGCCCCAAATTCAGAAACAAATAACATATAATAAATAAGGAATGTGAGTACAACTGTTGTTGCAGAAGCCCAGAACATATTTGAAAGGAAAAACTAAAATTTCCAGCAACTGGAGCCTGCAGGTTGAACACCTCTGCTTTTTTGCTAACAGTAGTTAATAATTATAACATAATGTGATGACATTCCTTTGATACTTTTACCAATATTTTCTTTCCAAGGGGCCCCTGAGCCCGGTAATAAGGGTATATGCCTTCTCGGTTCTATCTCTTGTATCGGTTATTGATTGCTTTATATGTTACTCTGTATGTCCAATGTATGAAACCTACTTATTTACAGCGCTGCGGAATATGTTGGCGCTTTATAAATAAATGTTAATAATAATAATTGTATGCATTTATTGATGTATGTATGTATATCTTTATAAAGTGCTACTTATGTATGCAGCGCTGTACAGTAGAATACCTTAATAAAACAGGGGATTATTAAGATAATAATAGATAAATACAAAGTATAACAATAAATACAAATAAATACAAGACACAGTTGCAATAAGTTAAGAGTCAAAGACACAAGCGGATGGAGGTCCCTGGCCCGTAGAGCTTACAATCTATATGATATATAATTGGCCTGGTACAAAGATTTTATTGAAAGTAATGCAATTTTAATTTTGAACTAGGAACAATATTTTAACATTAAAGACAATGGTTTAGCAGCACTAAGCTGCAGTATTATATTTGTTTTTAAAGAATGTTTTATCCTGGGTCTGTAGGGCTTTACAGCAGTCTAGTGGTTAATATGGAGAAAGTGCTAAGCAGCACCCTCCTTCTCCATATGATATCATCCTGCCAACTCTAATAGCTTTGGAAAAATACATCCGCTTGCAATGTGAAGGCACATTTGAGTCACTTCTACTTAGCACCTGATGCTGCATTTGTGTGTCCATTAAACCCCTCCAAGGCCAGGAGAAGGTTAGCATAATGAAGCAAAGACCCACAGTAGTGATTGAGCTTAGGGAATGTGAGTGGACCCCAAAGAATACAGATGGTGAAAGGGCACAGCAATCCACGGCGGTAAAAATTGTTTCAAGTTTTTGGCAGTCGGTGGGATACTGGCAGTCGTAGTTCAGCAACATCTGGAGGACCTCTGACTGCCCATCACCAATGCTGTCTATACAGAAGGCCAATTTAAACAGCCCCCTGGCACACAACTACCATTGCGTCACTGGATTCTTTCAAGGCAGCAGTGAGCTAAGCAGATCAGGTTCTCAAGCTACTCTAGCCTCAGCAAAGGAAAGTCAGAACTACTGAATCACCCTGCTACAGAATAGATGATCTCAATCCAACCACGCAGTGACTGCATATTCTCACTATTGATCCATTAGGAGAAATGAGTCACTTTCCAAATTATCCCTGCTTTAGTTAGAAAATGAAAAATGCACTTCAAATTGAATTCAACTGGCAGGCTAGAAAACTGCACTCCCAAATAATACATTCATCTACCGTTTTACCATTTGTAAACTCACATATATAATATCCATAATAAATCTATATAAATATGTCAGGTGCTTCCAAGATATTAATAAGAGAAGTTGAATTTTCCATCCACCGCAAGCACCACAGGCACTTAACCACTTAGCAGTCAAATGGGCTTTTCAAAAAAGATGGCTGAAACTGGCAGCATTGTTAAGTGGTCTCCTTGGCAATCTGAGGCTCGTGGAGCTGTTATTTGCGTTTCTATAATAAATAGGAATATCCATTCCTACCTGCAAGGCACTCTGGATTATTTTCCAACTGCAACACTAACGCCTTGAATGCTCTGACTTGAAATGGTCTCTGTGGGTGGGATCATGGGTTTG
Organism: Xenopus tropicalis; assembly: GCF_000004195.4. Classification (NCBI taxonomy): domain Eukaryota; kingdom Metazoa; phylum Chordata; class Amphibia; order Anura; family Pipidae; genus Xenopus; species Xenopus tropicalis. The sequence continues at coordinate 64,535,335 of NC_030680.2, read as the reverse complement.
TTTTCACAGGCTAAATGCCATCATAAATTACTAACTTGGCCTGAAATGTTAGGAAATGTTTCATTACAGACACATGTCCTTCAATCTCGCTTGGAAACTTCAGGATCAGCTTTCAGTTTAACAGACAAAAAAATCTGTGTTCTAAATCCGAGAACATGATCCAGGCAGGGACTGGTATGTACTATGCATCCACCATGACAATTTAACCCTTGAAAGCTTTTATTGCAACATGTTGGATGTCACGGAATATTGAATTTAACACTTTGGATGAAGGAAAAATGGCATTTCAATCAATTCTATTGGTAAAAAAGTTATTCTGATTAATACAACCATAAGAATAAACTTGGTAAAATCAAAAATGCTGTTTAAGCATAAACAACTTTACCTTTAGAAAAATTGTTGAACCTTTTAAAAATCGTTGAAATGTAAAGTTGTCAGTGATTTCCACTTTTTGCTACAGCACTGCTTTGTGTATTCTTCCCATTGTAAAAAAAATTCTAACCTTAAAATCTATGTTTTTTTTTCAATGAAAGAATTGAATCAAAATCATTTATTTATAGAATATAACACTCTTGTTTTTTTCTCTTCAAATACAGAGACATAGATATGTAGATATAAATGTGCCCCCTATTGTAAAATATAAGGATATTAACAATCATGAAAGAGTTCCAAGACTATAATACATATAAAAACATGAGGCAAAGGCAAAGTGTTTTTATCTGGTGTCTTTTAATACTCATATATTACTATGGGGACTGCATTTCTTCTAATAAAATAAATGTAGCAATTTAGATAATGCAAATGTCATAACTAAGCACAGATTAGAAAAAAAAATATGTATAGGTTAGTGCAGATGAAGTCTTATTTTTGTATAATGATATATATATATACTAGACCAAATATATTTATATATATATATATATATATATATATATAGCAAGAGGCAATACATTTAATATACATGGAAGTAATGTTTGGGGAATAATGCAGTTACTGAATGTTATGCAATAATAATCTGGAAAAAGTTGTGCAACTCATGCATTTGCCAAAAAACACACATATGTAATAGAAATTACTCTGCAAAAGTAGTTCAGCTAAATAGGTTCCATAATCTCATAATAAATAAAGTTACACCTGTACACTGATGGTGCATGTAAAACTATTCTGATGTGAATGCTTGAGCCCAGTAACCACAGGCAGGAATATTAAGTAAGTTCTGGTTAATTTTTTATTTATTAATGAGGCCAGTACCAGTAATTTTTTTTAAAAAATAACTACTTTAATTTTATAGAGCAATTGTACAGCAAAAGGGTTGCCACCTATCATTTCTGATTAATCCTATAAGAGAAAGTGACACTAATCACTTTGGGTTTCTTGTATCAGTTTCTATGACATCAATATAAAATTGTGTTGGTTAATATAACTACACATGGTAGATAAAATATTAAGCAACAATCACATGTTTTCTGGGGGGGGTTTCTGGATAAGGGATCTTTCTGTAATTTGGATCTCCATGCCCTAACTCTCCTTAATAATTTAGACATTAATTAAACACAATAGGATTGTTTTGCCTCCACTAAGGATTAATTATATCTTAGTACAAAATGCTGCTTGGTTGATACAGAGAGAAATCAGTTTTAAAATATTAAAATTATTTGATTCAAATGGAGTCTATGGAATATAGCCTTCCCATAATTCGAAGCTTCCTGCATAACGGGTCTCTGGATAACAGATCCCATACCTGTACAAAGTATATTATAATGTTGTAATTTTTAATACTATAAAAGAAATAAAATCTCTTATCTCCCCCATACAATTATGTAAGAAAGATAGCAACATGTTAGTTTTAATATTTTAGTAGTTGTTCTTTTTAGATATAAGGGACTTGCAGAAGGAATGCACGAGTGTGTATGTATGTGTTTTAAATATAGGTATCACTTAAAAATATAATGTGTATAATAATAATAAGTATTGCTTTTTATTTTTGAACAACAATGATTTTTTTTCTACATTCTATTAAAAAGGAATAAAGAAAGTGGTTTAAAAAAAATGAAAAAAGTGAATACAGAATATCAATGGATAAATAAAACAACTGTGATCCTATGCAGATTATAGGGCTGCTGCAGTATTTTTTGCCTGAGAACATATATTGTATGTGATATGCCTAGAATGTATGGATAAGCTTACAACTACAAGTAAAATATAGAGTCATTTGTTAGTAATATTGTGGTTTATGTTGGAGCAGGAGGCAGAGAGATTCACTAAAACACTTTAATTCTTAACATTTTTGTTCTGGGCAGCCTGTTGATTTTTGCTGACATCCATTCTGTATTAAGGAAGGTGAAAGGTGAGAGGTCATTTTCCTCCCTAATTTTAAAGGTACAAAAGTCTGGCGCCCAGAAAGGTGTACACAATTTCCTATGGCAAACACAATAATATAACATCTAGATCAATTTGGGCCACTAACAAATGACATCTGTTTAACGAAAAAGACACAGCTATGAGTGGCTGCGTATTATGTTGAATAGGTTTTTCGCTTGTGACAGCATCAGTATATAACACATAAACAAAAAGACACCCACAGCTACATGTATGCTATAGGCTTTGTTTTGTAATACTAATATTATATAATATAATGTTATATTAATATGACATATTTAGTACACCAAATTAATTCTTAGTTTATATCACAATGTGAGAAAGTAAATGAGAAATAACATTTAATGCTCATCATTTTCTGTATGTGTTAAATTTAACACTTGCAAAGCCAGAGCCCATTAGTACATTTCTGTATATGCTGCTGTCAAACTATTCCTTGTCTTCTTATTGTGCCTGAAAAATAAGGGTATGTATATTCAGATACTGTTACAAAAATAGTTACATCAAAATATTTATTTAACACTTAAATATTTATACTTAAATAATTTACTTCTAACCTACTGTTTGTGTATAGATTCTATATAGTAATTTAGTATACTGAAATATTACATATACAGGTAAGTGATCCCTTATCCAGAAAGCTCCGAACTACGGAAAGCCTGTCTCCCATAGACTCCTTTTTAATAAAATAATTCAGATTTTTAAAATTGATTTCCTTTTTCTCTGTAAAAATAAAACAGTGCTTTGTATTTGATCCCAACTAAGATATAATGAATTCTTACTGGATGCAAAATAATCCTATCAGGTTTAAGTAATGTTAATTAAAATTAATGATATTTTCAGTAGACTTAAGATATGAAGATCCAAATTACGGAAAGACCCCTTATCCGGAATAACCTTGGTCCCAAGCATTCTGGATAACAGGTCCTATACCTGTAGTATTATGTATTAAATGCATATGTTGCTTATCAAAATATCTTTTGGTATATAGGCTTGTTTTATATACCTGGCCAGGAAGAAGATTTACTTTTAACATTACAGCAGGCATGTGTGTACATACACACATACACACACTATATATGATAAGGCAACAATAGGGAGCAAGAGAAGTATTAAAGCAGGAAGTTACATCCGTTTTATTTTCTTATTATGCAAATCATTTAACTAGTTAAATTAGTTATTTGTTAATTACAAAACTCCATAACATATGTATTACACATATCAGGAACAGTACTATGATTGGTCATCAGGTAACAATACACAAATACCCAGCTACATGCAAAATATAGAGACTATGCTACACTCAGTACTTTGATAATAAGGGTATTAAACTACTAAATTGTAAATCTAAAGTTTTCATTACTCACAGGTGACCTTTTCCAGATAAGGGGTCTTTCCATAATTTGGAAAATATAATGTAAACATTAAATAAACCCAATAAGGATTAATTATACCCTAGTTGTGAGCACGTACAAGGTAATGTTTTATTATTACAGAGAAAAAGAAAATAATTGAAAAAAATGTAATTATTTTTATTAAACGGAGTAATTTGGAGCTTTCTGAATAAGAGGTTTCCAGATAACTGATCCCAAGCTTATTTAAGTACCACTAGGTTTAATATTTTGAATATATCTGTATATATCTTAAATCCTTGAGGTCCAAACAGGAAGCAAAACTTTGGAATATACAGTGATTAAAAATACAAAAACAGTTTTATACTTTAAACCTCAATAAACATTTTTCTTATGGTTTAGTCCATTGCTGCTTTTACCTGCACCCAGGCTAGTTGCCTTATTTCGGAGTGTTTTTTTTCTGTCCCAGTACATTGGTATGTAAGTAATTATTTATATGTCTGTATTTATAGGATTTGAATATATAAGGGATAATGTATTCCTTATAAAATATAAGTATATTAAAAGCCACAAGAAACTCCCATAACCATATAGTCACAAGGATGCAGGCAGTGGGCTTTTTATACAGTAGGTGTATGTTGCGTCTAATATTCTCATATTTTACAGCAGGTGTATATTATTTTTTATAATCATATGTTATACAATAATACTATAATATATATATATATATATATATACACACACCCACAATATTTAAAAAAGGGCTGGCTATCATCTTTTATATACCAATGTTGTGGTTTGGAATGAGCAACATTCATAAAATTGTAATGCAATGGCATAATATCCTATTTTTAACATTCATAACATGAACCGTTGACCTGCCAGCACATTGCTTTACAAATGTGTTACCCTCTTCTTTTATAGATGTGATGGAGAAATCACAGGAGAGATAATTGCCTATAAACTGGGCTTGGCTAGAGTTGCACACACATCTCTTTGCATTTGAGTATGGGGTCTCTGAGCAGGCCCAGCTGGGAGAGCACAGCCATCAGAGCTCTGTTGGTGCAGACAGAAGTAAAGTAAACATGCGTGGTCATTCAGCAAGCAGTTAGTAGACTTTGGACAGATGAACGGGGCTGGGGAAGACCACACACAACCCCCTTTGCAGACCACACAGGGGCCAGACTGAGATGGCTTTGCACGCAACACACACCCTGCCTGCTCTCCTCCCACAGGGCTGACATTTCCTCTGGGCTGGAACCATTAGCTGTAGCCAGAAGCCTGATACCCTGGCCTGCTCCTCTAAATATTTCCTGTCTGCTCCAATGCTGCGAGCAATTGATTCAGAGCAGCGTTTGTTAGACTGGAATTAAGAAAACATAGCTCTGTTATTTACCTTAGTGAGTCCTGTGTTGGTATCTCTCTGAGCTTCCCTTTGAGCCTTTCTATGAACGCTGTCTAGGGTTTGCATTAACCAGACACTGCTGTAAAGTTTAATCCTACACTGTCAGAGTTAAAAAGCAATTTGCACATTATTAGCAGCAAGCCTACGTAAAATTATCATTTTTCTTCTTGATTGTTCTTGTTTTATTCATGTATTTCCAAAGCAGGGGAAATTGGTATAAATGAAAGTGTGTTTTTAAATCAATGAACAACATACAAGGGCTGATTTATCAAATATCGGTTAATTTTACTAAATGGACACGACAGTTACTGCTCAGCAAGGCATTACCGGTGCTTAGATTTAGCAATCTGCAATGTATTTTACATGCTGGAATGATTTGCTCCAGCTCAGGAAATAATTGTCTGAATCCTTGCATGCGATTTGCTTAAGGGATTAACAATTTTGATGGGTAATAGTGTGGAGCGCTGTAATCAGCAGTGCAACATGGACTCAAGGCCCCACCACCACCCACACCCCTAGGTCCCACTCTGGTGCTAGATGTGAATTTGTTGGGCGTGGGTCCAAGAACGGGATTGTGCGAAGTTGGGGGTGGAAAATCATGGGCCCTTACCGAGCTCCCTCTGTCTGCAGGCCCCTCTGCAGTTGTAGGATGTGGTGCTTGTTAGTTATGTCACTAACTTTAAAGAACTACTGTATAAGAAGGGCAGATAATTGTGCTGTTCAATGTTTAGAGCTACTGGCTTCAAGGAGCTATAGTTTTTATTATGTTTTTAAAGTTTTTGAGATCTAAATGGTTTATTAGAATGTTTCCTAAACATTGCAAAATGTGTGAATATAGAAATGGAAAACTCTCTTGTCTCTGTAATTAAATTGGGATAACTACCAGGGGGTGCAAAAGAGTCAGTTTTAGCAAAGCTTTATGTTTCCTTTAAAGTCCATGTCACCCTTCAATTCAGATTTACGGTAAAGGAAAGCATCAGACTTGAACCTTAGGTCAAGAACATTAAAGTGCTAGTATAAAGGAGACATATACTTTCCATAGCAAAGTTGCTTCACCCAGATATTCTTGGACTTCAACTCCAACAATTTTGCAGGATATTATCAAGGCTCAAAGCATGATCGAAGCTGAACTCCAGCACTTATAGAGATAAGAAATGCTGCAGAATAAATATTTTTCCAAATTTTCCAGTGGAAGCGGCTCAGTTGATGCAAAGGGATCCTGTCATGAGAAGCCTGCCTGTTCTCTTTACACTGATCCTCTTTTCTCTTTGACCATTATAGAAAGGCATCGCATTGTTCTTATATTGAGTAAGCTGCTCTGTATTTGTCCGTTTGATGCATAATAACTGTGCAATACTAATAATCCGAAACTGCTTCATTTGTTTTATATATTAGTTAATAACAAGATGACTGACACAGCTCTGCTAAGGTTAACATTCCAGAAACATACAAGCAGGTCAATTGGTTCATGATAAAGATAACCATTGAATGGGGTTAGTAGTTTAACTGCATCAAATATATTTCAGAGTTGTGTTAAAATATAATTTACAGTATCAAGACTACTGTGAGGCAAGGATGGATCCATTACTTACATATTATAAAGACAAAGCCTACTGTATGAGATTAGGGCAAGATGATTACTGGCCTGTAGCTTTAGGTACATTTATTTATTTTCAGCAGGGACTGGAAATTAAATGAAGAGTATACAGATTACAGCCTAAAGGTGGCCATACAATATAAGATACATTCTTTGGCAAGGTCATTAAATGTGCGGATCTTTGCCACATATGGCCACTTTGTAATGGTTGATATCAGGCAAGCGGTTGGTTTGTAAAAGGCAGCAATGCAGGCTGTCGGGAGAACACCATATCAACAAGCCAATGTGGTCCTCATCACAATGGGATTTAAAGGGACTGAATGAGTGGAGGAACATTTATCAACCTCCTGATTTTCATGGTTTCCTTACCACGAATAAACTCATTTGTACTAAAACTACAAATATTAATTCGAATATTATTAAAATATCCGAATTTAAAAAGCATGAACAAATTAAATTATGGAACTAAAATGAAAAGAACATAAAAACCACATATTTTTTGTGGGTTTTTACGTTTCCCTATCCAATCTACATGGACTTACAAATGAAAAAACCCTGAAAACCACAAATGAAATAAAGATTGTCAGTTTGCCTAGGACAACTTTTATTGTTTTCTACATGACCTCAACATCTTTTAGATGGCAAAGTTTTGTATTAGTTGTTTTTGTGGTTTTGACCCATAATAAATGGCGAACAATTTATGTAATTTTTGCATGAAAAAATGATGCAATGGCCTCTTAGCATAAATAGCACATTTCTTGTACTCGCTTTGACTTTTCTCATATCTGCTGCAGTGCTAAAATATTTGCTCTCTAATATATTTTCTAAGTATACACAAAAGCAGTTTTCAGCCCAGTACGAGTTTATGAATTGGCTCTGACAATGGAAAAAGTAGGCATGCTGGAGGGTGACAAAGCAATTTTCTCTTCCACACAAGCAGTGGGCTCCCTAGAGGAGAGAATATTGTAACTCAGTATTACAGTACAGGTATTGGACCCCTTATCTGGAAACCCATTATCTAGAAAGTTCCAAATTACAGAAAGGCCACCTCCCATAGACCCATTTTAATCAAATAATTCAAATTTTTAAAAATGGTTTCCTTTTTGTAATAATAAAACAGTACCTTGTACTTGATCCCAACTAAGATATATTTAATCCATATTGGAGCCAAAACAATCCTATTGGGTTTAAATATTTTTTTTAGCAAACTTAAGGTAGGAGATTCAAATTACAGAAAGACCCCTTTTCCAGAAAACCCCAGATCCCGAGGATTCTGGATAATGGGTCCCGTACCTGTAATATACGAGTTGTGATCGTTTCTGTTCATTAAGATTTACAATCACTTATAAACAGCAAAGCTTTTTTTGGCCTCCAAAAATATACTGACAAAACTAGACTCTCTTCCTGCTTGTGTTTCTGTAAAGGTATTGAAGTGTAGCTTGTAAGTGTTTCCCTGACATACTTCTAACGATATATTTATTGGTTCTGCCTATAGTGTTCCTTTATAATATCTATTAAGCACCATAAAGCATCAAAGCAGTAAATAATATAATACAGTAAGTTTATCATCTGTATCTGGTCCCTATCTGGATATCTGAACACGTACAGAAGTGCTTAATGCTGTGACAATATAGCTGGGAAATTGGCTGTCCTTTTAACATAAAACATAATGCTTTTGCTCAACATATCCTAATATACTACTCTGTGTATTCATCATCTCTTTGAAGCGCTATAGCCAGGAAATCCAGTTTGTGTCTCTTTAGCTGTTGCTGAACTACATCTCACATCATTTATCAGGATGTTGGTAGAAGGAGAAGCACAAGGAGTGCAGGAAGGACACAGATCTGACATCCTGGCTCTAAACTATCTATAAATAGAGTTGCCATTTCAGTGATTGAGAGAAGGTATAAACAGTTTTGTTGATCACGCAGCGCTGGCATTCATGGTGCTCTGGGTACTCCAGTTTCTGCCCACACTCCAAGAACATATAGGTAGGTTAAATACCTCCTTTTAAAATTGGCCCTACTATGTGTGAATGTAATAGATTGTAAGCTCCACTGTGTATAATCTCTGTAATGTGCTAAAGAAATGCGTCAGCACTATATAAATACAAGAGACGTGGACTTTACTAAGATAGGTACCGACTTGCTGCAGTGCATTTAACCATAGCAACAGGGCCGCTCCTGCCATGTAGCAAAATGAGAATGAGATGAGCAAGCGGTCAGTTACCTGGGGTGGCAAAAAGCCACAGCAGCCCCAGTAATGCCCATGCATACAACTAAGTTGTTAATATGCTTGATTAAGCCTTGCATGTTATAATATTTAATATAACCCTTAATGTGATCTCACAGATAGTGGAAGTAACATTAAAGTTCCATGAGCTGTAAGAGAGCATTTGCAATGTGAGCTCATACTTCTATGTGATCATGACATTTTTTTATCCTTAAATTGTACAGTAGGGAGTAGATTATTCAATTTACATATTACAATACTACTACATACTACAACTGCAGAAAATATATCACTTTCAGAGACAAGCAGAAACTATACTTTCCTGCACACTTCTACTTTAAGAACATCAGCAGCCCCTTACTCAAAATGTAACTAGAAAAAAAAACACAAAATGGTACAATTACAACAGTTTAAGCTAAAAAAATAAGTGTGATCTATCTGAAGTTCTTCCCAACAAGTATCTTAAAAGATACAGTAAATAAGTAACAAAGCAAGGGGTAAATGTAAAGATGAACAGTCTCTGAGTCTCTGTATAGCATTGTGTAAACGTGCTGGCACTTTATAAATAAAGGACAATAATAGTAACTATTGTTGGGCTTTGTCAAGCTAAGGAATCTTATGTAATATATTTTATTATATCTGAAATTGCCCTTTCATAAATATAGATGCTTTAAAAACATGACATATTAATTTAGCTGCAAGCAGTATTTCTGGGCAATGGGAAGGTGAGCAGTGACAGATCTGAGTGGTTCCATTGCATCTTCTTTTCCTGGGGAATTTTCTCTTTGACCCGGGGCAGGCAGAGGAGTGAGCTCTCAATCACAATTAACATCCAGACTCCAGCTCAATTTGTAGACATGTTCCCTTTGACAGTTGCAGGTCATCTTTAACACACACCAGGGACCCATTTTCACCAGAGAGCTGCAAAGAGCTTGGGGAGGGTGGTAGTCAATTTTGATTAATCAGCCATATTACCTGATAACTGTTAAAAAAAAACTGGTTTGCAGAGTCTCTGATATTCACAGTGAAAAAACAAATGTATTGGTTGATTTTGAGTGGGAACATATTCCCTGCTGAGCAACAAATTGAGTGCTTATTCCTTGAATATCCCAGCAAACAGATGATTAGAGATGTAGCGAACTGTTCGCCGGCGAACTAATTTGCACGAAAATCAGGTGTTCGCAAACTTTTAGCGATGTTCGCAATTTTGGGTTCGCCTTAGCTGGAGCCAAATTTTGACCTCTCACCCCAGAGCCAGCAGATACATGGCAGCCAATCAGGCAGCTCTCCCTCCTGGACCACCCCCGGACCACTCCCTTCCATATATAAACCGAAGCCCAGCAGCCATTTTACATTCTGTCTGTGTGTGCTTGATGAGTTAGCATAGGGAGAGAGCTGTGAAGGGGTTTGAGGGACAGTTTAGGTAGCTTTGCTGACTATTGATCTACTTTCTACTGCTCTGTATGTAGCTGCTGTGGGCAGCTGTCCTGCTGATCTCATCTGCTGTAACCCAATAGTCCTTTTTATTTGCTTTTATTTTCTGATTACTGATTACAACAACGTATTTTTCAGAGAAATGTTTGCCCTTGATCCCCCTCTGGCATGCCACTGTCCAGGTTGTGGCACCCTTTAAACAACTTTAAAATCAGTTTTCTGGCCATAAATGGCTTTTCTAGGTTTCAAAGTTCGCCTTCTCATTGAAGTCTATGGGGTTCACTACTTTTTTTGTGAGGTTCGCTACATCTCTACAGATGATATAAAATAGCTTTTGAAGCACAGTTTACCCCCTGTTCAACATGAGTTCACTAAATAAGGTTTTCTGCCTATTGTTTTAATCTTAAAATCTATGTTTTTTGTTATTTCTTGAACTAAACAGGGAAACTGTGGCTACTCCATGTTTGGTCCTTTTGAGGTAGATAATGAGATTAGTACATAAATGTGAAAACACTCCTTGTCATGTAGCAAAGTTGCACATTGTAGATAAAATTTCCATTTTTACAGTGGCTTTTATAATATACATTTTTTTAAAAACGCCCTTGTCAAAAGATACTGCAATTTTCATAGCAGTTTTGTTTAAACATTAGAATACACGTATTGCTTTTGGCTAGTTTTCTGTCAAAAATGACCCTTGCTCAAATCCTTTGCTCTTAAGATTGTTCTTGGAATTAGCAATACAGATGCTCCCGTGTTTTAGGAAATTGTTCAAAGATGCTCCCAGCGCAGCTCAGTCAGTAGTTGGGGGGGAAATGTGTAACCTGCTAACCAGATTGGAGATCCATAGTAAATTGAATAATTGCCTACATGTGAGGCCAGCTCATCTCAGGAAAATACTTACCAGTCTAAGAACACAAAGGAACACCCAGAATGTGTTTAACAGACATAACTAGCTGGTCTGTGGTACCGATCAGTTCAGGTCCAAAGGAGATCCTGGCAACACCATCCATACATTTGTTTCTAATCATTTGGGATCTACTTCTCCTTTAGGGCAGTAAAAAGTTTATAATATTAATATATGTAAGGAAAAAAATAGGTTATTCTGGGGCTCATTGATAAAGGTGGTATAGTATTCAAAAGCAAAAGTGTCGCTACTCCATGTTTATGTAAGGTATATATAATTACATTCCCAGGGGCATATTTAGGTCTGGTGCTGCCTAGGCACTGGAGATAAACACGCCCCTACATTGTGCATGTGGCATCAAGCGCAGCCACAACGTGGCAAAGCCCGCAACCCCCTACCCCCCCTCACCCAACAGCTCTATTGCCGGATTTCCTTTTATTTTTTATAAAAAAAGAAAATATAGGCACCAGGGTGCCATCCATGTACATTCCCATTACAGACTATCAGCAAAATGAGCTCCTGCTAACAAAACAGTCAAACAATGGTAAAGGGAGGGGCTTGTATACTGGTTACCTCACAAGGACCAAACATGTAGCCTCAGCTGTTTGCCCTGTTTAGCTAAAGAGATAAAACATAGAGTTTTTGAAATTAAAACAGTAGAAAAAAATATATTCAAGACAAACCCTATTCATTTCACTTATGTTGAACAAGGGGGTATATATGCTCCTTTCAGTTATATTCACTGGGTATGAGCACCTATTGAAATTGTTCACAAGGGCACATATGCCCAACAACATATTTGCTTTCCTACAAGCCCAAATGTACACCAGTAGAGCCACTGGACTTCTATCCAGTGTAGACTGGAACAGCACTCTAGATAACTTTCTTTTAAGGAACAACCCAACAATAAGAGCAATATCTCATAACTATACATTTTTACAGAACATTTTTACATAGCCAAGTATAGCTCTTATTGCTACCCCCAGGAACCTTTATCATGCTTGTGTTGCTCCCCAACATTTTTTCCATTTGACTATGGCTTACAGGTCTAAAAGGTTCGGGACCCTTGGTATAGATCCTCATACTGTCTTTAATACCCCAATGTGTTGGAAACAGTTCCGATGATACTGATGTGCTGACAATTTTCTTATTATGAAGATGATTCAACTTTCTACAACTAGTGCTCAAAAAAAACCAAAAAAAAAACAAATCGTATTTTTTTTAAATTTTAGGCAAAAATGCAACTATGCTTGTTTAAAATATTTAAAAAGAATTATTAATGAATTGAGATTTAATTTAGATTAATTAAAGAAAACTCAACAAATAAAAGCTCCCAAGTTTCTATTAAAGCAAATGCGAATGGTTGCAAATGGTGTTCAGGTGGGCCAGGCCTGATTGTTTGAATGGAATCGGATTAGTAGAATATGAGGGCAGGGCGTGGCTCCTTGTGATTAGGAATGGCTAGGTAGCGTAGGATACAGAATTTTCAGTTTGGTATGTTGGGGTACATTGTAGCTTCCCATTCTCCACCCACCTTAATTAAATTAACCCCCCTAGTCTTGTCTATTACCCTGAGTCACTGAGTTAATTGTATTTCATTTGTTTTGCTAGATGTCAAGAAAAACTATGGTATATTTCTTGAAAGATTTTTCAAATGTGTATGTCACCTTCTGGGTTAAATTGAAGTTGTCTAACTTTTTACATAACATGGTCAATCAAAATCTTTTAAACGTAGCCTGGACTTTGTTTCAGATTGCTGTAATACTCAAAAGTGTGCAGTCCTGACCCTATGTTGTCTCTAATTATGCTTTGTGATGCTGTCTAATGACCTCTGTCTCTCATTTCTAAAGACCTACTAGTGATCTTTGACCCTTGACTTCAACCTACCACGTTTAGCTGCCGTGGCCCTTATCAACTGAGCTGCTGTGCCGTCATTTATAAAAGTATCCTTAATCTGTATTTGGGGATAAGCAACAACAATGCCTCAGTGTTCATATTATTAAAAATGTCTGTGTAAGACACCATTCAGATTTTATCATAATTTATACAGGCCCGGATTTGTGGAAAGGCCACAAAGGCCCGGGCCTAGGGCGGCAGAAGTTTAGGGGCGGTATGCCGCCCCGCCGCAAGAAAATTTTTAAATTTGGCTCCCATACGGAGCAGTGGGGACCTCTCCCCACTGCTCCGTATGGGAGTTTAGAGGAGGGTCTGCGCATGCGCACTGGGTCGCGGGCGCGTTCGCGCATGCGCACGGGGCCGCGTTCGCGCATGCGCACTGGGGGCCGCGTTCGCGCATGCGCAGAGGGGGACAGCGACAGGGGCGGCCTCGGGGCGCCTCACAGAGAAATCCGGCCCTGAATTTATAATGCACCTATTTATTGTAAATCTGTACATTAAGATCTATTTTACTTACCTGCTTAAGAAGCTGCACCTTTCCTGTCTGAAAGGTGAAATGGGTTGGGATAAATTACTTTCCTACTGCTTTGGCTGTGCTTTAAGCTCTAGCTGGCAGAGTATTCCTCAAAACTGAAACTTTAGGGCTCCTTGCTATAAATACTATTCATATGGAAGGGTTGGCTTTCTAGCACATTTACATTATTGGTACATATTGCAGAAGTTTAATGCTAATTGTTGATTGGATGCTATGGATTAGGGTATTAAGGCAAATTTGCACACTGATAATAAATGAGCCAAACATACAAATTAGACCAGTTGTACAAGACAAACAGTAACAATGGCAAACTCATGCTATTAGTGGTACACACTAAAATATATATCTATTTATGTTATTATATGCAGATATTTACATTCATTTACTGTACTTCTGTGTTTATAGGCATGAATGGATGGCATTTAGGCAGAGCATGGACCCTTCTCTTATGGCTTCAAAAGGCAGTTTAGAGCAATATTCATGATGAATTCACATGCAAGTTACAGGAAAACGTGTCTATTAATACAATCATTGTATGCATCACATCTCAGTACGAAGAAAACTGTGCAGAGCTCAGTGAGTTAATGACAAGTTAATAGGTAGGCTGTACAGTCCCGGGATTATAGAGAAAGTAGCCATCGGGTCAGCAGGCTGGAAAATACTGGATGCTACTAATAGAACTGGGGAAATGTACTGCCCCCTCTTATGCCTCAGAGGCCTGGGCTCATCACGCAAAGCTCCTTTCCCTGCTGCTGGGATAAACAGAATCTCCAATGAGGCTGCCCTTAGTGGCTCCCACTACAACTTCCAAAGGAAACTGAAGTCATTTTTCAGCAATTTAAAGGCCAAAACTGAAATGGACTGACTCACAACTTTCCTACATTTTCCTGGTTATTGTGAGCGACTTAGGGCTTATTTCCTTGCCAAGCAAGGAAACATGTATTTGAGCATTCAACCTTTTATAAATCAGGTCACAGAATATTGTTCCAGTCTTTCAGTAAAAAAAATCTGAATTTGTGTGAGACACATTTAAAGCCAACGGTCATGTAATACTGAATAAGCTTAACACAAGCAGGTTTTAGTCCAGATAGATGTGGAAACTGAGATATATAGAGATATAAGTGGAAAAAATGTATCTTTAAGGTGATTCCTGGACTAATAATCACAGCATAAACCAACATTTAATCAATGGTTCATGCATTCTGGGAACTGTAGTTCAGCTACATTTGTATGCTGAAAGTAATATTGTGTAATAAAATTTCCTCAGCACTCTAAGTTTTCTACCACAGAACAACAGCAGTATGTTTTCAGTGTCCGACTGGGGGGTGCAGGGCCCACTGGGGCTGCTGCCGCAGGGCGGGTCCGGTGGCCCAGACCCGATTCCTGTTACCGCTCCCTGATGTCCTTCCCTGACGCGTTTCACTTACTTGCGCTCAGGGGAGGATGTTGGGCGGGTGGCAGGGGCCCCTGCGGGGGGTTAGGGGGCGCGGTCGGCGGGGCACCTTTGGGGTGCAAGGGGAGCCCACTAGGGCCAGGGCCCACCTGGCTTTATCCCGGTGGCCAGGTAATATCATCAAATCAAAACAACACAATAATCTCCATATAACATAACAGCAAGATGAATAATATAGTGCTGAGCTCTAAATTCACACTTTGCTAAATCCATATGGGGGCTATTTATGATCACTCAGGCTTTTGGGCCCCTATGTGTTTTACCATAGCAATTCTAATCGGGTGTAATTAAAAAAGGTGTTTTTAGGCACTTTGTTGCTCATAGGAAGCACAATTGCTAGCCCTTTAGAGCTAAGGTCTGCAGTGGGATAGATTGATCGAGCGTTTAACAAGACTGCCAATAACACTGATTAATGAGTTCAATGTATTTAGACACTAAGGACCAGATTTTTCAAAGAAATCTCACCACAGAAAAATATACCCACTTTCTTTTCATTTCTATGGGATTTTCAAAAGCATATTTATAAAATAGTGAACCCTAACTTTTACCTATTGATTAATACACTTATAAAATTCCCATAGAATTGAACAGAATGTACTGTACATAAATATCCCTGTAGTGAGCTCTAATCTCATATTTTGATAAATCTGGCCCTTAATATGGGGGTGATGCCTTTATGCAATGCCACTATCTTTATTGCCATATAGCAGGAAATATGTCATTAATATTTGACTTTTTTGAGGCTGTGTTTGTGGCCTGGCTTTCTTTGAACCCAGGATTAACATTTTTTACCCAGACTTGACCCTACCACTGATGACTTTACTCAAGGGAAAAATCTAGATTTGGGGTGGTCCACATATCACAATTACAGAGACTGTTGAACACAATCCAAGTACTGCTAGTCAGGAAACCAGCAGCTGAGCTTGCCATGTGAGTAAGTCTGATAGTAATGACTCACCCTGGCTGCCTGTCGTCTGCAATACCCACTGCATACTAGTACCCTTTATCTTTCTTATTTATGTATATGTAATAAAATGCACAAAATCTGTCCAGGCGCAGTAACCAGTAGCAACTATAAGAAATTTGCTTTTTAATGGGTGACCATTAAATGGTACCTGCTGATTGGTGACTAGACCTGTGGCAAATGTTGCAGCTTTTAGTACCTAATCCTTTCCCTGGCTACAAATATTTCATAACTATACATTTATAATACACAGGTATAGGACCCATTATCCAGAATGCTCAGGACCAAGGGTATTCCAGACAAGGGGTCTTTCCGTAATTTGGATCTTGTTTTGCATCCAATAAGGATTAGGATTAGGTGGAGTCAAATACAAGGTACTGTTTATTCTTACAGAGAAAAAGGAAATCAATTTAAAAAATCGGAATTATTTGATTAAAATGAAGTTTATGGGAGACAGGCTTTCTGTAATTCGAAGCTTTTTGGATAACGGATCCCATACCTGTAATATAATTTCCTTAACTGCGTGTAATAACCCCTTGCCCTGTAAGTTTAGGGCGTCTCCATAATTAACAACATTGGATTTTCGGCAGATGAGCTTGACAGCCTTAAGTGTATCATTTCTGTATCCAAATAGATTTTAGATTTCTAAACCTTATGCATATAATTCCAAGTAGTCTGTTAAACCATACTTTCGTTCAGACAGAATGCCTTTCACAGTTCTACTGCCTCCGAATGCCTTAGGCACAGACTCATTGGCTCCTCCTGTTTTTTAGTTCAATCTATCTAGGCGGCCAGAATATCCATCTCCTGGGAGCCAGAGCTGCCTGCCCTAACAAATGAGGCATCATCTTGGAAGTAGTGAATACTTCTGTGGAACTTTCCTCGTCTTGCCTGCAGCCGCCTACATTCCAGGCTTGTGGAAGGCACTCAAGGGAAGATTAATGAGTTAAAACTTTATAGAAATGCAGGAGGTACATCTAACACGCAACATGCCTTCCTCTGCTTGAGAAGAACACACTGTGGCTGGGTGTAAGAGTTTACAACAAGTGCATCTGTTTCAAATGCTGCCTAGCTGAAAATGCTAAGAATGTAAGGGATACTAAGGGACTGATATCGGCAGCTAGAATTGGCCTGTGTACGGGCAGTACCGACGGGCCTGCCCGACTGATATCTACCTTAAAAAAATTGGCCAGATCTTGATCGGGCAGGTTAAAAAATCTAGTCGGATCTGGGACCGAACTTTTCCTATATCCGTCGTTATAATTCTATCGTTAGGCCCCAGGGCCAAACGATCGAATTAGCCTGGATTCTCCCGATATCGCCAGGATATATGTTCCTCTATATCCTTATAGCATTGCTCTAGGACTTTAGCACGTTGGTGATGTGCTGGCAGGAACTGGTGCAAGTTAGCGAGGCAGCATAACAGACTAAGGCCTGGAGAAAGGTCCGCCCTCTTGCTGTCCAATTGACCCAATCACAAGGGTAAGAAGCAGCAGGACAGAATAAGGTGCTATTGGTAAGTTTTTCCTGACCCACTCATCACTAATCATTGTATTACTTATACAAGCCTTTAAAGATTCCTTTTTGAAAATAACTTCTAATAACTAATAATAATAATAAAACATTAGTTTTTACCTGAATGGTATAGTATATTAGAAATGTGTTCACATTAAAAACCTGTAGTCTGTTATATGCTTTGTGCACCTTGCTCCCTTTCCCACACCATTAGTAAATGAGCCCTTCTATCTGCAATGACAGAGATTAATTGTTTAACCCTTCTACTTTCTGCAAATTAAAGGCTTAGAGTGCCATAGAATGGATATTCTACATTCTGCATCACTTCCAGGCAGGGCAACCAACGCACTTTTTTTGCGTAAAATTAGTCGTGATAATTAGCGCGCGATTCACCATAGTATTATCGCATGCGTTAAGTCGCCATTTTCGCATGCGGTATTTTTCGCGCTGGTTTTAACGCATGTGTTAATTTTTGCGCTGAAATGAATACGATCGCATGATTCACTATAACTTAGCGCGCAAAATATCGCATTGGTCTATGAGAAAATTAACACCTACTACAGGCAGCCGAAAAATTATAGAAAAGTACAGTAAATGAGTTTTTGGCAATAAAATATGGACTTACAGTGTTATTTATTCAAGTATGTGTCTTTTTACTCAATTTCACTAAAGTCTTGGCATGTATGGAATTTCGCTACTAATATACAGTACTATAGCGGTAAATATTTAGTCGTGATAATATACAGTACTATAGTGGTAAATATTTAGTTGCGATAATATACAGTACTATAGCGTAAATATTTAGTCGCGATAATATACAGTACTATAGTGGTAAATATTTAGTCGCGATAATATACAGTACTATAGCGGTAAATATTTAGTCGCGATAATATACAGTACTATAGCGGTAAATATTTAGTCGTGATAATATACAGTACTATAGTGGTAAATATTTAGTCGCAATAATATACAGTACTATAGCGGCAAAGATTTAGTCGCACAAAATACATTACTATGTATATTTTGGCGATTTTTTTTGTCGCGACTTTGTAATCTCGCGACTTGCTGACATTTTGTAGCGATTTTGTAATCTCGTGACATGTGCGACTTGGGGCCATTTTGTGTCATTGAGCCTGCAGTCACACTACAGAGACGATCATGCCTGGGGTTTCTAATCTGCTACCAGGGGAGAGGCGCTATATTATCACCGTTCTCCTACGCTCAGGATATGACGACCTGCCGCTGGCGCCCTTAGGGGTCCACGAGAGGAAGAGGGCGATCCTGCGCGAGCTAAGAGAAGTTTTGCTCGCCGGGTTTGCCCTTGATGTGGACCTCCGCCAGCTCCACCGCCTATGGTCTGACCTGAAGCGTAGGAATTCAGAACTGGTGGCTGAAATTGCGAAAGGTAATTATTGTACTTTATAATGCTTTTACAGTATACGTTCAGTAAAAGATTTAGCAAGTAATTTGAACTAAAGGTACAAATGTAAGAAATGTCAGGGATGATGAAAGTAACATAGTAACATAGTAAGTTGGGTTGAAAAAAGACATACGTCCATCACGTTCAACCATAATGCCAGTGAGGAACTGAAACGTTGGTCACAATAAACTGAATATTATTTCACATCTTCGTGACTCCTTGTGAAAATCCTGTGTGTGTTGTCACCCCATACCTGTCTAGATTTTGTTTTGCCACAGGCACCCAGGTATTATTGTTCCTTATGGTGTGCAGCTTCCCAGCACTTCCTATTGTATATATATATATATATATATACACATCTATTTTCAAATACATATGCATAAATGAGTTTAAAGCAGGGGGGAAGCAGCAGGGAGCGGCCCATAGTATGAGTCATTTGGGGAAGGGCCACAAATGTTTTAGGGGGCCCTGGCTAACAATGTCTGTGTGTCCTTTGTATTGATGTGAGGGTTCACAGGGGGAGGGGCCATTGGGGGCGTGGGAGGAGTGGGGCCCAAAAAATGTTGTTGTGAGGGGCCCCGTTATTTATGATGGTGTATGAATGTATATATATATATATATATGTATAATATATTACACAAAATAACATCTTGCAATACTATCTCACAGAACTTCAGCTGGCGCCTCATCCCCAGGCACAACCCCAGGCCCTCCAGGCTCCTGTGGCCCACCAGGCTCCACCGGCCCCAGAGGCCCAAGCACCGGCCCCAGAGGCCCAAGCACCGGCCCCAGCACCGGCCCAAGCAGTGGCCCCAGCACCGGCCCTAGCACCGGCCCAAGCAGTGGCCCCAGAGGTCCCGGACACTCCCCCCCTTCTTTCCTCCCCCAGTTTCCCCCCAGGCCCTTGAGTTCTCCCCCCAGGCCCCGAACTCCCCCCAGGCCAAGCGCTGGGCCCCAGATTCTCCTGCGCACGAGGGACCATCAGTGCAGGAGGACCTGGCCAACATCAAGGCTGAGCTGGCCCAGCTCCGGAGGGAAATAGCAGAACTAAGGAGGGATGTCAGAGAACTCAAGGGCAGCAAGCCCTAAGTTTTTTCATTCCCAGTTTTTTCCCTTTAATTGTAAAAATAAAAGTTGTTTTATTTTTCTACTTTTGAACTGAATAATGTCTAATTATTTATCCTTCATTGATATGGTATTCTATACTTTCATGTAGTTTCCCCTACACTCTTACATTTATCAGTAACAGCATCAATATGCTATATGGGTTAAATGTTTGCAAATATTCTGCCAACAATTTTGTCTTTAGCCCATTTTGCTGAATAGTAAAACTTGCGTTAATTAGTACGTAGCGTATTTTCTGGCGAGTGTGATAACTGCCAATCAAATGTTTTGTTGGCAGAATAATTGCAATATTATATTTGTTCCCGTTTAATAAAGTGCCCATAAAATATTTGCCATTTATTCTGTGTCTAAAATCTCCCACTTAATTTAAGCCACTTTAGCAAACGGACCCCTAAGTATTTGGCTAAATATTCTTAAATGCCCCCCCCCCCATTTTATTATCTCTAGCACTTCTTTTTTTGGGGGTTTTTTTTCCAAATAAACATTTATACAGCACCTCTCTAGCACTCTGTGCTCTCCCAGGGCAAAATGTCGCCAGTTTTATGCTGCCGATTGTCACGCGCGTAATATCGCGACAATTAGCGCATGCGATAAATAGTGTGCATGCGAAAAATACCGCACACGCTATTTATCGCGACAAAAATACCGCATGCAATACCGCGCGTAAAATAGCGCAAGTATGCTTATAGTAAATCGTGTGAAAAGTTGCGAAAATTAAGACGCGATAAAATTTTTACCACACGCTATAAATAACGCACGTTTTATCGCACTTTAGTGAATCGGCCCCAACAAATGTGTTTTTGGCCAAAAAATGCTTTATTGCCAGTGTGAATAGCATATTCCTTAATTTCATATTGCAATAACACTTTGGTTTAACTGCATTTTTTCCATTTTATTGCATTTTCATTTCTGCATAGCTGTTAATTGCTTGTTTGCGCCTGCAAAACTTCATTAAAACAGCAGGACTTTTGAAAATTAGATTCTATCTGCACTTTCACTAGGAAAAAAAATGATCCTCCACTATTTGTCTTTATTGCACTCTAAAATGCTTGGAAAAAATAATCACTTCCCCTTTCAAGTGCATTTTCTCAACCCTAAAACTGCACGGCAAGGAGAAGCCTTACAGGGGCCAAATTAAATTTCATCCCATGAGTTAATGCCCTTTTTATTTAAGATAAGTACTTTATTTTGTTTAGCCACTACTGCCTAGAGTAACACAGTTTGTTATCCACAAACCTTCCTCTATTAATGAGGCCCCCAACACACTACTTTTTAATGTATAACTTACATTTGTGTTATTTCTGCCAAAATGCATAATATTGCATTTATCAACATTGAACATCATTTGCCAATTTGCCACCCAGTTCTCCAGCGGCAACATCAAGCATGGAACGCAGCACTGTACTGCTGAACAATAAATTAATAAAACCAGCTCTCATCATTCATTTTATCTTCCTCTGATACTACAGATTCAACCTCGTCTTGTTTATTTTTTTACTAATTACATATTTAAAAACAATTTTGGATGTAGCGTATTACTGACTACATAGCCCCTTTGATCCTATTTTTTAACTTGAATGCTTTTTTTGCATGCTTTATTTGCTTTATTTTTGTACCTAATAAAGGTTTCTGCTATTCCAGCTAAACTGAAACTTTTGCAGCAGCTAGAGTGTCAGCCATGAATTCATGTACATATTTTTAATTTGGGCCATTACAAGTCATAAAGTTTATTAAATGTATGTATAGTGAGTAGTGATGAGCAAATTTTTTCGGCAGGAATGGATTCACAGCGAATTTCCCCATTTCCCCATTGGCGAAACTTCTGTTAAAATTTAACACAAAAAAAAATTATGTGCGTCAAAAAAAAAAAAGTCATGGTAGTGTCAAAATTGCAAATTATTCAGTGAAGCCAAAGTAAGTATCATCTTATGGCACATAATACACATTCAGGGTGCACTTTTCGCTTTCTCTTACTTATTTGCAACTTTTGGCCACACATAAAACAGAAAGTAGTTTTTGCAGTAGTAGAAAAATATGCCATTAAATATGTATGCATAATGTACATTTTGTGGTCTTTTTATACAGTATACTGTATTTTTATAACCCTATGCATATTGGGCATCTAACTGTTTAGTAGATATGTAGTGATATGATGCTGTAAAATGCAAGCTTTGAGGCCATTTTGGATTTTTTATCAAAACTGCTAAATTTAGGAATGCTTTGCAGATCGGTAGTTTAAAGTAGAATTCTTCCGCTATTTAGGATTTGACAAAATGTGTACTTAAAATGCACCAAACATGCATGGTTTTCTAGGTTGAACCTAAATTACATAGATGTGATGATTTTGCAGTAGCTGTGACTGCCATGACAATTTGTGTTTATTACTGTGATTGGTTGAATGCGTATTTTTCAAAAATATATAGCAGTGATCCATGTGCAATTTTGAGCGCAATCTCTACCACAATGCAGAATTTTTTCTCAGATTTCCAGCCATTTGAAGGGAATCCTATAGTTACTACCTGGTCAGAAGTTAAAAGTAGCTCAAGGGTCTCCCTGCATCGATAGGCGCAGAAAGGTCCAAGGGGTGCCAAAGGCAACTATACTGAGGTGCATGGAGTGAATTTTGACACAAGTACTATTAATGAAAGTGGGTTAAGGCACAAATTGTGGGAACCACCATTGTCCTTGCAGATGTAAATGAGCTCAATACTTTTCTGGTGTTCACTTTTTTGTTTTTTATCCCACATAAAGGGGCCGAGTGCTATTTATAGCATGTGTTAAAAATATTATCCCTTCTTATTTTTTGCAAGTTAACTATTGATTCACTAAAAGGACACTTGTCTGAATTAAGAAGCGATATTCTTGGCGTTATTTATCTGGTTATGAGCGACTTTAAACGATATTTTAACGCATGCGTACGATATTTGCACATGCTATTATGCGCGTAGCAGTTACTTTCTGAAAACTACTGTTCTGAAAATTACCATTTCCCTGAAAACACAAGCATGCATCACTCTAGGAAGATCACATACTTGAAAAAATCCGACTGCAAACTCCATCTTGTCACCACAGACAATCACCAGCAGCAACTTTGTTTAGTAATGCCTACTCCTGGGAGGCGATAAGTTTCACAGTAATTATCGCCACATTCTACGCATTTAATGCTTTGCAATAGTGTGCTTTTTAATGCATGCGATATGAGTGATAACACATGCGAACTTTCGTTGATGAATCGGTACTTATTTATCGCATGCTTTTTAGCACAAAAAAGTGGGCGATAAGAGTTAATGACCTTTCGCCCCCAAAGTAACAGTAAATGTTTTGATTTTGCTGTCGCTGAAGTGACATCCATGACATGCATTATTGTGACATATTGAGTTTGTACATGCCAAAAACCTATAGTAAACCAATGCACGATTGGTATTAAACTGTTAACTGGGCCCCTGGTATTCAAATTTAGGATTTTATATCATGGTACCTAATGATATGTGGAAGAAAGCATGCTGCAAAATGAGAGTTTTGAGGGGATTTTTCAGAGTTTTCCTATATTTTTATAAGAATAGCTAGGTTTATCAGATCTTTGCAGGGTGATAGTTTAGATTAGAAACATATATTTATCCAATTTTGATTTGTCAGAATGGTTTGGGTATACCTTGGAATCTAAAGTATGCCAGTTGTTGTTGTGGTGCTTTGAAAAAAAGGTAGTGTACTGCTGGAAGTTTTTGATGAAAAGAAGGCAGAAAATCCAAGAAAGGGAAGTTTGAGAACAAACTTCATTTTGGGTTGAAAAATGTGAAGTCACTGAATGAAATCTGATCTGTTGTTGGCTCTGCCCACTTTTTCTAACCTTGGACCACAGTTATATAGTAAAAACCACTGTGCAAAGTTTGGGGACCCTGGTTTTAATAGTGTCTGAATGGCAGCAATTACATTTCCCCACTGAGAGTCAACGAGTGACATCTGATTGGCGGTTGGTGGTCCCACCCCCTTTTTCTAACCTGGAACTGCAGTTACCCAGTGACTAACTCTGCAAAGTTTAGGGACCCTAGGATTAATAGTTAAAGAACGGCAGCATTTTAAATTTAAACCAATAATAGTCAATAGGTAAATTGTGATTGGTGGTTGGTGGGTGTGCCCACTTTTTCTTACCTTAAGTCAAAGTCACCCAATGACAAACAGTGGGCACCCTGGCATAAATAGTGTGAGAATGACAGCATTCTAAATTTAAACCAATAAAATTCAATGGATGAAACCTGATTGGCTGTTAGTGGCCCAACCCACTTTTCCTATTTTTAAACTGCAGTCCCCCAGTGACCAACTTTGCAAAGTTTGGGGACTCAGGCATAAAAATAGTGAGACTGACAGCATTTAACACTTCACCATTGAAAGTAAATGTGATTTGGCTGTTGGTGGCTCCGCCCACCTTTCCTAACTTTGAAAGGCAAATACCCAGTGACTAACTATGGAAAGTTTAACAACCCTGGAATTAATACTTAAATAATGGCATCAGGTTAAATATAAACCAATGAAATTTAATAGGTGGAAATGGATTGGCTGTTGGTGGCTCCACCCACTTGTTCTAACCCTGAATACGTAGTCAGCCAGTGACTGACTGTGAAAAGTTTGAGAACCCTGACATAAATAGTGTGAGAAAGGCAAAATTTTAAATTTAAACCAAAAAAAATTCAATAGGTAAAGTCTGATTGGCTGTTGGTGGCTCCGCCCACTTATTAAAACCTAAAAATGCAGTCCCCTAGTGACCCTGGTGTTAATACTGTGAGAATGGCAGCAGGTCGAATTTCCCCATTGAAAATCAATAGTTAAAATTTGATTGGTTGTTGGTGGCTCCCACTTTTCTAACTCTGAACCACAGTTACCTGGTGACTAATTCTGCAAATTTTGGGGACCTTAGTATTAATATTTAATGAATGGCAGCAGTTTAAATTTAAATGTAAGAAGTCTATAGGTGAAATCTGATTGGCTGTTGTTGGCCCCGCCCACTTTTCTAAACTTGGATCATAGTCACCCATTGACAAACTGTGCAAAGTTTGGGGACCCAGACATTAAACATGTGAGAATGGCACCAGTTAAAATTTCCCCATTGAAAGTCAATAGGTAAAATCTAATTGGCTGTTGGTGGCGCCCCCTACTTTTTTTAATCTTAAACCGCAGTTACCTGGTGCCTAACTCTGCAAAGTTTAGGGCTCCGGCATTATTACTGTGAGAATGGCAGCAGGTTGGATTTCCGCCAAGTCAATAAGTAAAATCTGATTAGCTGTTCACAGCTCCACCCACTTTTGGGCATCCAACAATCATCATATTTTCATTCAGGCTGAGCCCATGACTATGTGATTCAAGTTTGGGGAGTGTAGCCTCAAAGCTGTAAGATTGGCATCAGTTTCAATTTCCCTTATAAAAGTCAATGGGTGAAATTTGATTGGCTGTTGTTGGCCCCTCCTACTTTGGGGTCATCCAACAAATGTTGCTGTTTCATTTGGGGTGACTCCATTATTATGTAATTCAAGTTTGGGGCTGTAGCTTCAAAGCTGTAAGAATGGCAGCAGTTTGAAAATCTTCCCTGTCAAAGTCAATGGGAAAATTGGGATGAAGAAGAAGAAAAAGCGGAAGAATAAGCTGAAGTCGAAGAACAGTATGTCGTGTTTTTCAACCCAACAGAAATAAAACCATCCATATCTGGTATTGGCACATTGAGAAGACATGGAGATTTCAAATCAGTTGGATTTGGACATAAAATAAAATATGTTTGTGATATATACAGTATTCTTAATATAGAAGATTTGCGTGTTCTAAGGTAAATGGCTCAGTTACATCTATTTACAGTATAAGAAGGACTAAATTCTCAAGGATGGCAAATGTCCAGGCTTCTCATTTCTAGATTATGAGGAAATCTGATCACTGGAAACCTGTGATTCCCCTTTATCCGGCTGATCTACAGCCAGACGTTTACTTCTTGGCTTTATCTGGGAAACCACTCTGAGTCCCGAATTCTCAGAAAATGATGTGGTTTCCTGTTCCCTATTTAACTGCTTTTTAGCTCTTCTAAAGTTAGGGGTTAATATACAGCAAAAAGAGCATAGTCGGCAAAAGCACTATAGTAGGTATTATAAATTATATGGATGTATGTCTACATTTCATTTTAATGTGCACCCTCCTATATGTACTGAATCTGATTTAATAACAAATAATGATCCTGGCAATAATGATTACTATTTAGGATGTTATTTAATACCATGGGAAGCAAGAAGCCACATAGGGATTTTCTTAAGTAACCTCATAACATCACCAGAGGAATAAAAAGTTCCCTGTGGATATGTACACTGAATTAGACTGGGTAGTGAAAGATTATACTGGCTGGATAGATGGTTACATTGCTTGTAGTATTTTTAGAGGCAATTCCATGCAATGGAAAATGCAATAACCTCACAATTCCAGTTAAACCCAATTGCTTGCTTATAATACATAATACAGGTATAGGATCTATTATCCATAACTGCTAAAAATCATTTAAACATTAAATAACCCCAACAGGATTGCTTTGCCACTAATATGGATTTATGCAGCTAAGTTAGGCTCAACTACAAGTTACCAATTTATTACTACAGAGAGAAAGGAAATCAATTTTTAAAGTTGGAATTATTTGCTTACATGAGCTCTATGGGAGATAAACTTCCTGTAAATCAGAACTTTTTCTGAATAAGAGAACCCATAGCTATATTGTCATTAGATAACTTATTTACCCTTTGACAGCGCCATGCTCTAGTTATGACCTAAGGTGTTAGCCGCAAATGATTTTGTACGCGTTATTATTGATTATTGAAAGATGCAAAGATTACTTGTAGTAGACATCTGTGGGAAAGTATTATAATTCTGCATTTATACTTTATGTCTGCTTTCTTCTGTTTGTTTCAAAAGGTTGAACAGACAATTTACTACAATTTGCCAGAAGAGAAATCCAGGATCTTATACAGGCAACTGAAACTACAAAGTTTTCTTCCTTTGAAATGTGGGAAATGTTTGTTCACTATTGGATACATATGTCCACTGCTTGATAGATGTAAAGTGCATGTGTGGGACACTTAAAGAAAATAATATTTTAAGCACTGAGTTGTGTGATAAAAGCCCAAATGTGGTTGGGGAAGAGAAAACACTAAATCTTAGCCTGTGATATACTCTACTGTGTCTATAGTATTTATGCTGTAGGTGATTATTATTGTTCTAGGGGATTTTTTATTTCATACAATTACATTAGACAGTCAATGTAATTCACTGAGAAACAAAAACCTATAGAAATTCATCTTGCTCTATGAAAATACTTAGTAATAGTATCAGATTATAATATTAGTTAAATTGCAGTTACATGCAACTACATTGTAGGATGCAACCTGTTGATTCGTGGGAGTAGTCGCCTCACAAAGGCACCCGAAGTTGCCTCACAAGGAAGGGACACTTGTTTTCCTGCCAGTGATATACGTTACTGCTGGTCGGAAAGCGTGGGGATTAATCGTGGGGTGACTAATCTCCTCATGTGTCTCTGGCCAAAAGCTCTCATGCATTTCATTCCTAATTCTCTACTTCAAATGTGGTTCTTGCGGAGATAGTTTAGTTCCATATTGCGGTACGCACTTACACAGCTGACCAGGATTGTGTGAAGATCCATAGTGCATTGTTGTGCCTAGTAGAGTGGAAATGTACTGGATATTAAAAAGGAAGTGCAACACACATGCTTGGTGAGAGATAAATAAGTTCCTTCACTACATACAGCATTGAAATTTCAATAACTGCTACCATCAATACATCTTAGGTCCCTGTGGAAACCCCCAGCTCACTGAAAGGTTGTACATATTTGCCTTGATAGGCTATGCATATTTCTACTTTAAGAGAGTGGGATAGAAAAGTAATTTCAGGAGTAAGATAAAGGTATGAAATCCATTATCTGACAACCGGTTATCTAGAAAATTGAGAATTGGAGAAAGGCCATTCTCCTGTAGATTGTATTTTAATAAAATAAATCATATTTTCAAAAACAATTCCCTTTTTGTCTGTGATAGTTAAACAGTACCTTGTACTTGATCCCAACTAAGATATAATTAATCCTTATTGGAGGCAAAACAAATTTACTGGGTTTATTTTATTTTTATATGCTTTTTCAGTAGACTTAAGGTATGGAGATCCAAAATACTGAAAGATCCCTTATCCGGAAAACCCCAGGGCTGAGCATTCTAGATAACAGGTCCCATACGTGTAATAGATATATCTTTGCTTCATGACAACTTTTGTGCTGTCTGCTGGAAAACTCAATGTATCGGCAGCTCAATACTTGCTCACTGATATAAGGGCTCAAAAAAGCCATGCATTAAATGGAGACATTCTGGCAACAGTGTCAGTCAAAAGACAAATCCAATATCTAGTTTCTAAACAATGCAAGGTAAGGAGCCTTTCAGAGCAAATGCTCCTCATGCCCACACTACTGCCTTCCCTAATGAAAGTATACAGAATTCTTTGGTTATTTTTTGCCAAGGCATGTCTGCATTTAGGTCATGTAAATGGAGTCAAGGTACCAAGCTTCAGTGTTTGTCCTGCTTTGCACAGTATGTAACTCAGCCCTCACATATTTCTCTGCCAGCACAGTGTATCTTATTCAGGTGCAATTATTTACAAAATATTCCTAAACACTGATTTGCTGTATTTCTCTTACTTTGTTTTAAACTGAGGTCGCCAAGAAATTGATGTGCCCTGACATTATTTAGACAGTAAGCTTCTTGGCGAGGGATTTACATGTCTGTGAATTCTGGTGTCTGCTATAAAGACTGGCAGAAGTACCTCAGACATATAGCAGAGAACTAGTCATAGGAATTTCTCAGTCTACTAATAGAATCATGTAGGCATGCAACTGGAAACTGGGTATATAGCATGTGATCAGAATCAGAGTACCTATGTTTCCCTATTAAAATAAAATGAGCCTTAATTTTTGAAGCAATAACATCATCTACTTTAGGTACGATGTTGGAAAGAGAGATTTGGACTAAAATGTAAAACAGGGATATATTATCATATTCCGTTGCTCTGCAAAAACACCCTTTGCAATATGCGTCACTTAAAAAATATGCATGATTTCATGATTTTTACTGTAATACTATGGTTTGGAACAGTTACCTAAGCCTGGCCCTTTGTTCTCCTGCTGATCTGGCTGACTACTTTGAGACTCAAATAAAATGTAACAGTAGTCGACTGTCTTCAGCCTGCCTTCAGCCTGCATCCTCCAAATCCCACAATTCTCTGCACATGTGATGTCAATAAGGGAATGTAGTTCTTGCATGCTGTCTGTAAGCTGTTACAATTTGTAACATTAATGTTTTAGTCCCTCCTCCACTGCCAGGATTTCAAATGATGCAGAAAGAGAAGAACTCTTTTGGTTCAGAAGCCGGAGTTCTGGTAATACATAATAACAATAATATATATCCTGGTAATATCTGAAATAATGATTTTATTTACCTGAAAGATCCTTTGCCTGCATATCATTGTAAACCAATTTAACTTAAGAATACTAACGCATTTATCCTTTAATAAAATTCTAGTATTCAATGGAAGTTTTCTTGAGTGACTGAAGGTTCATTATCTCTCTGCACATGCCAATGAATGTGCCATAAAAAGTCTATACCAGGGATCCCCAACCACAATCATGAAAAATGTTCCTGGGGTTACAAATAAGGGCTCTGGTTGGCGATTTGGTAGCCCCTATGTCGACTGGCAGCATACAGGAGTCTCTGTTTGGCAGTAGGCCTGGTTTTTATGCAACCAAAACTTGCCCAAAAGCCAGGAATTCAAAAATAAGCCCCTGCTTTAAGGCCACTGGGAGCAACATCCAAGGGGTTGGTGAGTAACATCCAAGGGGTCGGTGAGCAACATGTTGCTCCTGAGCCACTGGTTGGGGATCACTGCTCTATACACTTTGAAATTTATTAGAAAGAGCTTTTTAAATTATCTAGCTTTAACTCCACTTATGAATCAAGTGATATGTAGAAGTGTAATGGGACATATGTATAACATTTTTGATCCAGCAGAGAAAATTCCAATTAGCTCTGACCCAACCAGTGTTGCAGGAGCACTGACAGGTTCAGTAACAGTCTGTCAGTGGTCACATGGGGCAGATTTGGCTATAAAAATGCACAGTTTAATGCTTTCATGTCAAAATCCACCCCCATATGTTTTCATGTACAGGTGGATACTATGCCTTCTAATGCTGCTGCAACATGGGGTGGATTCGACGAGATTGGGGAACAGGTGACAGTGCTGGTCAGGTGCTACTGGTCTTTCCCATGGCAGATTCTGGCACTTCTATCAGGTTCAGAATTTTTAGGACTGTTAGCAAAGAGAAACAGATTTTGTTGAGGCTCCTTCTCTATCCAAAATTCTGTGCTTTCAGGAATTCATCTTGCAACATTTTTACTGTGGGGACTATGAAGATTTATGCTTCACCAGAATTTTAGTTTACACACTGCTGCTGTTTTTTTATTGATGTTACTCTATTCCTGGGATACTGTAAAAAGTGTTGGTGAGCCACACAAGCATGAAAAATAGATCTTTATGGATGCCAAATGAGGACTGTGATTGGCTATTTGGTAGGTCCATGGGGAGTGCCGGCCTGCAGGAGGCTCTGCTTGGAGTAAAACAGTGTCTCTGTGCTTCCAAACCAGAAATGTAAAAATGGGCACCTACTTTGAGGCCACTGGGAGCAACATGGGGTGGTGATTGGCATGTTGCCCCCGAGCCACTGGTTGGGGATCACTGGTCTAGGCATATGGACCTCAATACAATCACATGTCTCAGATGATTACTGAACCCTTACATGGGTTGAAGTTGTACCCATAGCTCATTTGTTTTTATATCTGTGAAAAATGGTACCTGAAGAAGCAAGAGCCCA
Organism: Xenopus tropicalis; assembly: GCF_000004195.4. Taxonomy (NCBI): domain Eukaryota; kingdom Metazoa; phylum Chordata; class Amphibia; order Anura; family Pipidae; genus Xenopus; species Xenopus tropicalis. Next base: position 64,504,182 of record NC_030680.2, on the reverse strand, counting down.
GTAGCATTTGTAAATAAGTAATAGAGCACCAGTCCAAATGTTCACTGAAACTGTGCATTTCCTCCCATTCTGTACATATAGGCAGGACTGCCCTATATCTTTTCATTTTAAATCTCTTAAATAACATTTAAAAGTGTGAAAGATGTGTTCAAATATGTGTGTTCTTTACACTTCTTTTTGGGAAATAAATGATGGCATTGCTTTATAAAAAGATTTGTGTTTCTTAAATTATACTAATAAATGATCACTGAAAAGATCTCCCTGAAGTCAAAGTACAGTTCACCAGAGCAGCTGTAACCTTTTTAGTTATCTTTCTATCTGTGAAATATTCTAACGTCCAGATCACTACGAAAGAATTCAACCTGAACTAGCATTTCTGACTTCAGACTAACAATTTCCAAATAGCATGTCATTGCAATTTCCTGTGACCTGGACAAAGATTTTGCTGGGAAAATGAGTTTCCTTGTCAGATTTCCAGCTGCTGATTTTCCCTCAGGAAAGTAAAATTATCCATTTACATAGACACTATATATAGTAAATGCATAAGGTTTGGGTGGTAATGTAGGGCTCACATACTGTAGCGAATGAAGACAGTTTTACTAGGTGCTTCTATAATGTGACTTCAATTTGTATATGGATATCTATAATGATAATGCTTTAGGTTTACTATTTTTTGCATAAGTCAGGCATAATAAGAATACTGCATGACTATCCAGCTTACCTACTACCCCCACCTTCTTCTTCTTGAATGCCTAATATAATGCAGGAAATTTTCTTAAAAAAAAAAAAAAATTTTACAGTGTGGCTTTCTCTAGAAGAAAATAAGAAACTTAGTCTTGAGCTTTCCCTATTGTTTTCATTAAAAATTAAATGGCTTCCCTGAAAGCACTTTCAATTTAAACTGGATACCACCCTTTGGCCTTTAGAGCAATTGTGAGAGAATGCAGTTAACCCAATTACCCTTCCCACTTTAATCCCATGTAATGAAATCCTGTATGTTTGTAAACTGGTAGTTAATGGGCAGAAGGAGGGGCCTGTTTATACAGAGCTCATTAACTGATTTCAGGCAGAAAAATGGGGAGGCAATAATGTGATAAAAGTTTTTTAACCTAAGGGAATAGGTAGAACACACTTTCAGATTAGGAACTGTTTATCTGGTTTATGTTGAACATAACTCTGAAATGTAAAGAAGCTTGTCCAGTTTGCCAGGAGTTGTAACTGAGATGTAAACCAGATACTCCATCTTGAGATTAACAGAACTTCTGATGGACTCCTCCCAGTTGTTGGTTGATTTTGCAATTTTTTAACTACTTTAATTCTGAGGCATAATATTAGCTAACAAAATAGTTTCATGATTCATCATCTATATTCTGTCCAATATCCTGAGTTTCTGTTCTACCTTGTCCATTGCCAGGCATAATCTCCCGCTAATACAGTTGCATTCTACCTATCTTCCTCTTCTAGAAGTCTCTTTCATTTGTGGAAGATCTCCAGAACAGAGCTACCAATAAATCCATGTAAAAGAAAAAAGAAAAATAACTGATCTGTAACTTGCCCAAATACAGTATACAACATGCAGTTTGACTATGAGTCAATACAGTATATTAAGCCTCTGTTTCTAAGTTATTTAGTGACTTATATTTCTGCATCACAAAACGTGCAGGGTTCCATTTTAAACATTTTAAGAACATTGGTTCTTGTTGCATAAGTGCTTATTGAGCATTAAGCTCCATACTTTCTCTGTGGATGGTATTTCTGGTGCAAGTAAAAACCTTCCCACAAGCTGCCAGATCTATTTAATGTAAATGGGCTCTCTATGAGCCCTCCATGATGCAGACCACAGTTAGCGCAGAATTCCCGAGATAAAATCAGCTTAACAAGCAAACTGTGATTACTCTCAAGACCCATTACTCTTTTCTGTGGCTAATCCCTGAAATAATAATGTACATAAACAAACCTGCAGAAATGTCCTGAAGGTCAAGGATTTACTGTATCTGACTTTCCTTGGTTAGAAATTGAACAGCATTTTGGTGAGTTCAGTGCAGAGCCCCCATTCCTCCCCGAACATGATATACTGTGGTCTGTATGCTTTTTGCAAACCAATAAACCAGACTGTCCTTGTATAACTTCAGTATTCACATAGATACAGCTTTACTACCTCTTTGACTATTTTATGTAGCATGTCACTGATTCCTCTTTGTTCAAGTCTGACATCAAAAGGTATTAAAGGTTTTTTAAAAAAATTCTATTAAAATGGATGTAGACTTCTGCTAGGCTGTTAGTTCTCACAAGCTTTTCTTTACTCCTGGCTATAATCAAAAATGTTTTTAGGTGTAGGTGGCTTGTGTATATGTTACTATTTCTTGCAGAACCAACAACTGGACTTGCTGAATGGAAGTTTTATAACAAAGCTCTTCAGTTTCAGTTATTGAGTAGTGGGGTTTGAGAATGAGGCATGGCCATGACAATGTAAATGTTTTAGGGTAGTGTCAAAGGTTTCCAACTATACTATTTACTGCAGTTTATGTCAATACTGTCAAAATTCATAACTACCAAAATAAGTTCCTAACCCCTCACTGAATAAAGACTGCAGGACTCTGACAGGCATAAGTTTGGACAGCTGCAAAGAAAAAAATCATAGTTCTTTACGGCACACCATGTCTTCTGCCATGGAGCAGAATAGAGATATTTGTGCTTTATAGATATTGAACACAGCAAAACCAACTAAAATCTCTATCTCTATCAGACAAATCAAAAGAAGATTCACTGCCTATGGTTGTAGATGTAGGGCCTCCTATGGCTTTAATCCCTACAAGATTTGTTATTTTACTTTCTAGGCAGAAGGGCCTGCATCTCAGTGAGTTCATTTAGATATGTATATTATTGACTAGCAGGTATGGTGACTACTTCCTGCCCATTCTGGGTAAGAGAATCCAGTGTGACCCATGTTCTACTGGTACTATGCTGGGATGGCATGGTTGACCCAGGTAGAGGTTACATAAGTAATAAGCTCCATGCAGGGCACCATCCAAAGATCTCCTGTACCTTAAAGTGGAACTAAACTCTAAAAATGAATATGGCTAAAAATGCCATATTTTATATACTTTACTTACTGCACCAGCCTAAAGTTTCAAAATCTTAATATCCAGGCCTTTAAACTTGTCACAGGAGCTCCTCATCGTGGAAAGTGTCTTTCAGCACTTTCAGCTGCTCAGTGCACTCTGAGTTTAGGAATTATTGCAAATTATCAAGCAGAAAATGAGATTAACCTGTCATATAAGATGATGTTACATGGCTGCCTACTAAATTTTAATGCTAATTGCTCTGGTTTCTGAGCAGCTATATGATAACTGTCTGTATTAATTACTAATAGGCCTTATATTGAGACATTTATCTTCTAGACACACAGTATATTTTGTATCGGTCCCTAAGCTCAGTTAACTGACAGCAGCACAGAGCATGTGCAGTGAATCAGCAGAAAAGAAGATGGGGAGCCACTGGGGGAAACTTTGGAGGCACAGACCTTCCCTGCTAAAGGGCTGTGGTTGCCTTGGGCTGGTACAGAACCCCAAAACATAATGTAGAACATTTCTGCCCTACTTCTTTAGTTAAGCTTTAGTTCTCCTTTAAGTCTGCTTAGATATTCTTTCATCTCTGTAGTTACAATATAACATCTTTGCCTGCCTATATATGGCATTTCACCTGTCCATACTTCAATTCAGTTCTCGTTGTACAAAAAAATGATTCTCACTTCAAACCCAAACCAGCAATTAAATTTAAATTCAGGTGAAAGTGCAACAGGGTTGATTAACCAAACATTATCAACAAAATAGGCATTGACTGTCATCAGCACATGCTATTAATTCTCTGCCCATCCTAGAAGTTGTTGCCTTAGCTCATGTTCAGTCAGTCTACCATGGCCAGATTGTACAAACATGCACCCTAACAGGCATAGGGTCTTGGACTACAATAACAACCTCTTTCTTGGCCCCCCTACAAATGGTAGTAGCATTGTTACAAATAGAACTAGATAGTAGTTGAAAAATGTACCTTTTCTAAGGTACAGAATATATATTGTTATAGTTTGTTTGTCTGCTTCAGTCCTGACGGTCCCAATTTGACTAACCTATAAAATGTATGTGTTGTGGAAAAACATCCTGGAAGTTTGGATAAAACCCTTCAGTTAACCTTAAACAGGCTTCTATGATAAATTCTTCTTTGCCCATCTACGTCTCTTTTCAACTTTTCGCCTGCATTTTAGAAACCAGTTTATATAACCCCGCTTTGTATAAAAGTGCACCCAAGCTGGGGGTATGCTGGCGCTCTAAGGATACTAAAAATGATGGGAAGTCTGACAGTGACAATCCCCATTGCAGCTCTATGTGATATAAACAGGGCACTGGTTTTACTCTTCCCTGGTATGTGCTTTGCAGTATTGACCCTTTCACCGTAGAATCTTATTTAATACCTGCCCATGTTTTCCAGGATAAGTTATATTATTATATTGCCAATGCTATTTCACAATTTCAGTGGTTTCAGGGACAGTTTACCTTTAGGATGATGAAGCCAGTGATATCTAAAATAGTTTTGCAGCTGGTCTTATTTATTTGTGGATTTTGAATGATTAAATATTTTCGCCTGCGACTTTTTACTTAAAATTGCTATCTGGTTGCTAGGGTTCCCCTGACCCGAACAACCAAAGCAGACAACCATCAGGCTAGAAGAGCAATAGGATGTCAGAAAGGGTTTGAATAGAAAGATTAGTGCTAACAAATATTGGTAATATTAAAATACAGCTTCGGAATGAATCTCCTTAAGGCTAATGGCACACATAGGGGCCTATTTACTAAACAACGTTAAAATTCCACGATTTTTTTTCTGGTTTTCGTTAAATTTCCACAAAAAAACGCACTTTGCACAAAGAATACAAATATTTCAGAATTCGTTAACACTTTGGTTACACTTTCATCAGAACTATCTTTTAACCGGGTTTGATCTGTCGAGTACCATTGAATCCTATGGAAGGCTTCCAATGCCAGACATGGAAGGCATCAAAGCCAGAAGGTGCCGCATAACGAACTTTGCGTCACGAAAATATTGTGACTTTAAGAACGTAATTGCGATATTTTCGTACGGACGATTATTCATGGTTAATTCATGGTTACTCGGAATTTATACCAAATTGTGTTTTAAGCCCAGAAAAAAACGGATTTTAGTAAATGTGCCCCATAGTGTATTCTCTGCAAACCGAAAAACACTTGCCAAGGATACATCCCCCTTCTGTAAAAACCTCCTACTTTTGCCTGCACCTGGAAACATTAAATACACTCAGGTGCAGGTACATGTAGTCGATATCCACCAATGTGAGACTTTGCATTTTCGGTGAATATCGGCTACATATGTCTGCATGTGAACATATTCAATGCTTTCTAGTGCAGGCACAAGTAGGGGCGTATTCTTAGCAAGCATTTTTCAGATTGTTGAGAATAAGCTACGTGTGGAATTAGGCTAAGATCTCCTACACACAGGTGTTTTTTTGTTTGAGATACAGGTTTGAGCACAACTAAATGCATCAGCAAACTGATTCCATTATTTTCTGGTTGTACTCATGAGCATTTAGTTGAATTTCATCACCTTCACATTTCATTGTGTTTTTTATGAAGCAATGCCTTTACTTGCGCTTGACACACATTCAAAAGACAAAAATGTAATAAGTTGCATTAAAAAATGCAAATAAATGCAATATTTATGTTCTCATGTGTTTATCTTTTCATGCACTCATCATGCATTTGTAAAGACATTAAAACATGCTGTCAGTGGCTACACCTATCATTTTTAATTTCAGGATTGAGAAAGGCAGAATAGAAAAGGCACAAAATTCAAAAAGCAAAGAAAATACTAATAGCAAATTCTCATAACAGGTTCAGATGAACAACCCCTTGAATGGATTTTGGAATGTGCTATGTAACTCTAGGATAGTGTCTGGGGTTTTATAAATTAAATAACAAAATTATTACATTTGTGAAGTGTCCCTTCTCATTCCTATAATACATTTATATTACTGATAAGGGGAAGTAAAAACACATGCAGCCAAGTTCACATTCTTATACTTTAATTCAGAGATTCCTGGCTAGGTGGGCCAAGAGTAGTCCTTGTGGGGAATTATAGAAGTGTGGTATTTTTACATTAGAAATGTAAACCTATTTAAGAACTATTTACAGCAGTGATCCCCAACCAGTTGGGGGCAATATGTTGCTCACCATCCCCTTGGATGTTGCTCTCAGTGCCCCCAAACCATCTAGTTATTTTTGAATTCCTGACTTGGTGGCAAGTTTTGGTTGAATAAAAACAAGGTTTACTACCAAATAAAGCCTCCTGTAAGCTGATAGTGTGCATAGAGGCTACCTAATAGCCAATCTTAGCCCTTATTTGGCTCCTCCATGAACTTTTATGGTGCTTGTGTCGCTCTCCAAGTCTTTTTACATTTGACTGTGGCTCACAAATAATAAAGGTTGGGGACCCCTGATTTACAGGGACACTTTGCATATACGTGCCATACAACGACTGTGCACAAATGTGGCATAATCTGCAACACCTATTATGTACATGACATGCTTCGTTACTATAGTTATAACAACACAACTGTGCTGTAAGCACTCCTTTTTTAACAATTACAAGCTATAAAGAGATAGAAGACACTGATAAATAATTTGCTGATATATGAACTGGTAACATATGTTTTCTGTTTGTCAGTCCTTTGCAATTTGTCAAAGTACAATGTTTCCAAAAGCAGAAAGTCAAAAGCAACTATGCTGTTAAGGGTTTTGGGTAGGCTTGGCCATAAATATGAACAGAAGAGGGGTTTAAGCCCAAGAAGTCAGAAAACCACCACTGTAAATACCAAAAGCAAGACGTCTGCCCTAAAAACAGAAAACATGATTGTTTCCTAATAAAATGTACAGTTCAAGTGTCTCTTTTTCTTTTAAGCTCAGTTTTAGCCTTATAAAGACATTTCTGCTTTTACACTCTAAAACCACCAGTGACTGGTGTCTGTGACCTCTGCGCTACAGTACTCCCACTAACTAAATAGACACAGCCCAAGAGAGGAGAGACTTAGCATAAATCACTTTGCCTGACAGGGACCACCTGGTAAATTTACCCTGCATTGTAGGTACCTTGTCTGCTCTGTGCTGCTGACTGTGCGCTTTCACAAGTTTTATGGGTGTTGTGGAAGGGAATCTCTCTGTTTATACTGAATGTTAAATGTTCATTTCTATTAGATGTAGATTCACTCTCACTCAGCGGGCAAAAAACATCCAACTAATTACGGGGGCCATCTGTCTCCTTAAATTTAATGGAAGCCTTCAGCTCTCTGACTGTGACATTGATCTAAGTTCAAATCTCAGTGTCAACTTCATGTAACCTTTACAAGGTCATAGGGTTATTCATTTATATTTTAATTCTGATTATTTATATAATGCCAACATATTTTGCAGTGTTTTTTTAAACATTAGTCCCAGCCCCAGTGGAGCTTACAGTCTATCACATTCACTTACACTAACATTCACTTACACTAAAACTAATAATTAGGAACACTGAGTAAGAAATATTTATCAAGCAGGGTGGAAAAATGCCATGTCACCCCAAAAAGGTATTATTTTTCATAGCTACCATAGGTATCATCAACTACATTTGTAAATCATTTCACCAAAGCAGTTTTACTTCTGTATAGTTAAGGACCACACAATTTTGGAAATTTCTTTCCAGTGTACATACAAGATATGATATTCATAATAAACTGAATTTGTTTTTGTAAATAAGTTACTTATTTTTGTGCAGTACATGGGTAGATATCTGAGTAATGAGTTTTAATGTGATGTGTTTCCTTCTTTTATAAAAGTACTGTATGAATGTTTAGTATAACAGCCCAAGGGAGATCAGGTTTTCTAAGGTGAGATTGCTGATTGGTGGCCAGCTTAACTGATCTACCCCGGGCACCCATCCTGGCACCCATCCATGCTTTAGAATAAAGCTATTTTTTTTCTGTAGTTGAGCACTCTAGTGTATCTGCTTCTTAATCCTTCACCTCCTGTTTTGGCATCTAGTAAAGTTCTGCAGGCATAGTAATGCACAGCATGTAATGATTCTCTGGAGCAGGAGAAAATTACATATTGTGAAATACTGGGGATAATTCAACTTCAATAACAATTTTAGAAAACCATGGAAAAAGTGGTTGACCACAACAATTTAATCACATTTTGAACCTGTGCAAAGGTTTGGCAACAGCAGTGGAGAAATCTATTCATGAAATGATTACCTACCCAGGAGTACTAAACAATAGTGGTATTCTCCCAAGGCAATTGATCTATGTATGCTGTAACTGATTATTATTATTATTATCATCCTTTATTTACACATTGCTGACACATTTACAAAGCACTTTAACCCTTTTAGTGCTGTATATCATAAATTCTGTGGCTTTTTTTTTGGCACCTGAGTGCCAAAGTTATAGAATTTACATTTCCAAGTTACAGCAAATCAAATGCCAACCACATGTTGACAGATACTAATAAGTGCTCAGATACCAGTGGGATTTTATTATGGAGAGAGAGATATATGTTTTGTCTTTTTTAAGCCTTTATTTATCCTGAATATGAAAATGAAGGGCTTGAAATGCTGCATGCTCAAAGAAATGTGCATTTAGCCAATAGAATAAAACATGGTGGCAATAGTTTGGCCTGGAAAAACTCAGCTAAAGACCAGATTAGAAATGAACAGCACTGCTGTGCTAGCCTATATAAATGTGTTTGCTGCCCAAGAATCAGACAAATGGAACCCAAGATATGTAGGAAGGCTCAGGTGTCAATCTGAAGGAAACAAGTTTTATATAAATCTGGGATGTCCAAGCTGCAGTTGTTTAACTCCCAGTGCAGCCACCTCACCATCCAGCCCCCGCACTATTAATAGCTTCTACATAGTTACTAAAAACCTACAATAAACAATGTGTATTTGCCTCCTAAAGCTTGTCACACATTGACTTTTCTCTATTCAATTTGGTCATTATCTAGCAGAACTAGAACTAGTCATTTGTTTGCAAGGCACTAGCTTGTACACAGAAACACACCTAATGGTTGTATATCCTTGCCATATGCAAAGGCAGGAAACACTTGACTAATGATGTTATGGATACAGTGTAAGATCTATTGAGCAGGGCCCTCTTTGCCTCTTGTATTGCATGTTGACAGGCCCCTGGCACAAAGCAAATGCCCAACCCCTTTTCACCCCACACACTGCATGCTGCCACTCGCCACAAATGCAAGAGGGCATGGAGTATGTTTGAATTTTGACATGACTAGAGAACTACCATACAGCAGACTCCAGGAACAGGCCCCCTCGACTGTGGGGTCTGCTGTATGGTAGTTATGCCACTGACAACTATACAAGAAGGTGGGGGGGGTTACATGAAACTGTGAGCCTTAAGGGGGGTTGGAAACTTGTCCCAGTGAGAGAGAGACTATCATGGTTTCCTTTCAATCCTTCAGTTTTTATTTGTGGAAGTTCACATAGTGAAACCCTTTTTATACATAAGCCCAACTGGTTGTGCTCATGTCAAAACCTTTAACCCCAAAATTACATTGTCCTTAGGAATGATTATTGTACAGTTAACCTTCTTACAAAGTGTGGATGAAAGAATAACATTTGTAAAATTTCTAAATGTTTCAGCTCATCACTATTCCTTAAATACGTTTCTAACAGGGAACCTACAGTGCTGTTTCTATTCTTATAAATGATAAAACAAACACGTGTCTAATTTTTTTTTTCTATACAGCAGATGGAGAAAGGTCAGGCTACAGTTCCTTTTTGCTGCACAAACCTATATTTCTGTTTAATGGCACAATGATCCCAAACATGTCTGTGGAAGGGTGGATCGTCCTGCTCTGGCTGGATTCCATTCTCTTGTTGGAGTCTTTCAGCAGGGGGATGCTACCAAGTGCTCCAAAAAAAGAATTTCTTTCATGACGTAAATGTAGCAGTGACACTTCCTCGAGCTATGTATGTTTCCTGCCAGAAAGTGGGAGAGAAAGAGAGCGATTTTGTTCAGCCTGTGTATAAATATATATATATTCCATTACACATTAAAAAAAAAAGCCTTGAAGTATGCTGAGTAAATTCATCGAACCCTTTGGCATGTCATTAACATTTGTGTTCCACATGGCTAGTTAGTGAGTTTAGACTCTGCGCAAGAGATCTGTTTTCTTGTGGAAATGATGGACATTAACTGCCTTATTTTCTTTTCTGCTAAAAAGACTGGCAAAGGGAAGGATTTTCTAAATGAAATATACTTACTCTGTGTTTCTGAGAAAAACTTTGAAACCTATATCTGAGAGAGAACCTTTTAAATCTGTGGTGGAGAAATGCAAAAGATTTCAGAAAGATTTCAAAATGAAAAGACTACCATAAAAAATCCCTTTATAACCTGTTCCTGCCATGGTGGATATTCTAATTCACTATATAAGATGGAGGATAGAGGGATATAGAGGGATGCAAGCAAAATGGAGACATTTTCCTGCACAAACAAAGCGGGTGTAATCTATCAAATGAATCTATTAAGAAATAGGGACATAATTAACACATGCATTTAAGGTGCTTTATTTACACCAGTGTTTCTTAACCTCCATGTTCCAGTTAATGTGCCACTTTACTTGAGTCCCTTAAAAAAGGGATTATGGAGACCCACCCTAAACAACATGGATCCTTACCGATTGGTTAAGAATCCTAATTAATACAAGAGACTGCAAGCCAAGGTGAAATTCTTTTACCTACTGAATTTATTGTTCAGAAATAACTGCCATTTCACAAAACTGACACAATATACAAAAGATCTTATGTCCATAAACACACTGGCAAAAAAGGGAAAGTTGTACTCAACCACTACATTTGAAACCATTAGGCGTGGGCTGCAATTTCTTAATGTCCTATATATATTGATAATGGGTCCTATATATATTGATAATGAGAATTTTTTTGTTGTTGTCTATACATAAAAACACTGGCACAGTGGATACAAGTCACAGGTACTTAGTGAGCACCCACTAAATCATTGTAATTCACTGTGGAATAAAAATGCTGCATTGTGGGTAATAAACATGTCAAATTGGGCCTGATTCACTAAAGTGCGATAAAATGCGCGCTATTTTTATTGTGCGCTAAAATTTTTACCGCGTCTTAATTTTGGCGCGATAATACTATGGTGAATCGCGCGCAAATTATTTTGTGTTTTTTAACGCAAAAAAGCGTGCGATAATTTTTATCGCACTTTAGTGAATCAGGCCCATTGTGTCTAAATATTGCAAATTGTACATTGCTCTGCATTTTAAAAGAATCAATTACTGATGTTATCTAAGCTAGTATAAGTCAATGTTTATGGCAAAATAATATCGAGTTTTTTAATGTATATATGTTAGAAGTGTTTTTTTCACATTATGGATCCCTTATACAAAAAATTCCAGGACCTCAGCATTTGGAATACTATATCCACACCCCTTCCATTACTTTTGTTGAAGTCAGTCTGTGGGTCATTCAAATTAGTATAACGCCTTTGATCAACTTCCCTTCCTTTCTGTGCTCCTGGTTTTAATTTTGAATTCCTCTATTCCTGGCTCTTATACTTTCTCTTTTTCATGTTTTCCTTTTCTTGGCCCTTTCCACTCAGTTATCTTTTTATCTGTTCCCTAGTTTTCAGCATCCCCACAAACCTGTGCACTTCATTCAACCTTCCCTTCATTTCTTTCCAACATCCCTACCTGCTCATACACAATAAAGTTCTGAAGGCAGTCTTTGCCATGTCTTTTCAAAGCAGGGGAAGTCCTTCAACCAGAACATTATTTAACATTAATATTGTTAAATATTTCCATTAGATTAATACTAATGGTATATTTTACTAAATGTTGAGGTTTTTTTGTATTAACATTTGTATTTAATTTTTTCGCAATTCATTTTTTTGCACTAATAAATTATACATTTTATGGATGTTGGATGGTTATTGGATGTTGAAAAGAATACCAAACATGATACAAATATGAGTGTTCTGTAGTTCAAAACCATGGTTATAATTAAGACAGGGGGATCTGCAGGCTCAGTTTTACATTGATAAATCTCACAACAGGCTAATGTATTCACCTGTAGGGCCTGATTCACTAAAGGGCGATAAAACGTGCGCTATTTTTATTGTGCGCTAAAATTTTTACCGCGTCTTAATTTTGGCGATTTTTCGCACGATTCACTATAAGCATACTCGCGCTTTTTTACGCGCGATATTGCATGCGTTATTTAACTTGCGAAAAGACTATTTCAATGCGGTATTTGCCGGTACATGCGCTAAATTACGCGAATAATCGCCGCATATGAATGGTAGCATAGAAATAGTGTATAAAAATTGTTGCCGCATATAAATGATGTATATAAATATTAGCCACATATAAATGGTATCATATAAATAGTAGATGCTTATAAATAGTAGCCACTAGTGATGAGCAAATGTGTTCTGGTTATCTTTAGTGAAAAATTAGCAAATCTTTCGAAAGATCCACGAAACGGCAAAAATGTTGTGCGGGCAAAAAAATTGTTGCTGTGACTATTATTTTTTGACGCTTGTATAAATTTTTGGATGTGCGGTGAATTTTTGCGTGGCAAATTTTTTCATGGGTTTTGCCATTGGCGGAATGTTTTGAGAAACGCATGAAAAAATCCGCCGCGAAAAAAATTCAACGCACGTCCAAAAATTCGCTGCGAATCCATGCCTGGCGAAACATTTCATCACTTGTAGCCAAATATAAATAGTCACGCAAATGAACGCACGCCATGTTAGCCATACACGCCAATACTTGCAGAAAATTACTGTATTAAAAATGAACATTTCGCTGCAAACTGGCGGCTGCGTCACTCTAGGGGAAACACATACTTGAATAAATAACACTGTAAGTCCATATTTTATTGCAAAAAATCATTTACTGTACTTTTCTATAATTTTTCGCCTGCCTGTAGTAGGTGTTAATTTTCGCATAGCCGAATGCGATATTTAGCGCGCAAAAGTTATAGTGAATCATGCGATCGTATTCTTTTCAGCGCGGAAATTAACGCAAAACGGTAAAACTAGTGCGAGAAATAACCCATGCGAAAATGGCGATTTTTCGCACGCGATAATACTATGGTGAATCGCGCGCAAATTATTTCGCGTTTTTTAACGCGAAAAAGCGTGCGATAATTTTTATCGCCCTTTAGTGAATCAGGCCCTTAGTGTCTTATAGATTACTTAATCAGATGTCTATAAATCTGTCTCTACTTCTTCCAGTAGGTTTTGCTTAATAATAAATTCTTGATTTGTTCCATATTCCTGCCTACTCCTGAGCTTGCACAATGCATTCATTTTTTGATCCAGTGTTCTGTTTGGTGGGTCTTCAGCTTTTTAACAGAATTTACCTCTGATGGGATCTTCACTGCTGACTCTGACCCTCTATTTGCATATCTTTTGCTTCCACCTCTAGCCCTGATAACTCTCTGCTCTTATACAGAGTGAGCTGCACAGTTCTATTCTGCTACTGGTTCCCTCTCACCTACTCTATAGTACAATCTACAAAGGTAGCAAAGAAGACTGAACTATTTTACACTTCATTGACTCCCTCCAAGTAAGTCAGCCTATCAGAGCTGTGTAAAGCTGGTCATACACTCACCGATAATATTGCACAAAACCTTGTTTCATATGATATTCGGTGTGTGTATGGCTGATCGACGAGGCGACCGATATTGCAAAGGCTGTAGATCGGACGGGTTAAAACGGCACCCGATACAGCCCAAAATCTACAATTAGGGCTAAATCGGCAGATGGAAGTAGAATCCCTATCATTTCTACCTCTATATCTGACGATTCAGCCCTGAATGTCAATGGGGGAAAACGACCAAATGGTCGCAAGAAAGATCAGAATTGCTATGTGTATGGCCACCTTAAGGCTAATCTGTGTTTTCCATGTGCATCACTCAGCTGCTGCCTGCAACTCATTTCTATTAATGCAACTTGCCTACAAAAAGAAGAGAGACACGTATTTTCATTGCAAAGCATTAATAAGACATACTAAAACCAACTGGTTTACTTGCCTGTTTCTGAATATTTCCTTGTTCACCTTTAACTTTGCAATTAGTCTTCATTGTCTATTTTTTAGACTTTTTGTATTATTGGGGGATCACTGACCCAGGCAGTCAAAAAAATCTTGCTCTATGTAGCTACAATTTTATTATTATTGTTACTTATTATTACTTATCTTTCTATTCATCCCCTCTTCTATTCATATATCAGTCTTCATCTAGACCACTGCCTGGTTGCTAAGGTAAACAAGATCCTAGCCACCAGATAGCGGCTGAAATTCCAAACTGGAGAGCTGCTGAACAAAAAGCTAAATAACTGGAAAAAAAAACTACAAAAAAATGAATAATAAACACTAATCGCAAATTAAAAGTTAATGTGAAGGCGAACAACTCCTTTAAATGTGTTATTAGGAGTAAATTTGCATAGTTTGTCATTTATGCCTACTTGACACTTTCTTGGCTTTGGGCAACGACAGGTTTCCTAACACTTATATGCCCAATGGTGTCAGTTTAAACTGAATTCTTGTGATCAGTTCTTATGACCTGACATTCATTGACTGACAGACTTGAGTGACAGAGGAAGAGGAAAGCACGAGGTAAAAGATTTCAGAAGCTGTATTTATTACAGTGAGAAAGGAACAGACCAATTAGAAGGGGATTACAGTAGTAAAGGCAAGTCACAGCATGGATTAGAGTTGTGTTGTCTCCTGCCTTTTGCAATAGAATAAGGTGATAAGTAATTTAAAGCCAACATTTTCAAAAGAATTGAATTTCTGTTCAGTATTGGTATTAGCAGGAAGGCATGTTATTGTATTTATTTTCAACTTGACAGAACTCAAATATGATTATATAAATATTATTGAAATATTTAATTGGTAATAAATTAAAGGTAAGTTGGGGATTCATAGAAAAAACTAAGAAGATGAATTCCATTAGTGAAATCACTTGCATTTTCAGTTTGCTTCATGATGGGTAACTTCCATATTGCAATACTGATGCAGATTTATTAACAAGTAGTGATGGGCGAAATGTTTTGTCAGGCATGGATTCGCTGCGAATTTCCGTGTTACGCCATTGGCGGATTGTTTCGCGAAACGGATGAAAAAATTTGCCACGGAAAAATTTGCCGCACATCCAAAAAAGAATAGTCGCGGGCGTCAAAAGAATAGCCGTGCGACGAAATAATAGCCGCGGGCGACAAAAGAATAGCCGTGCAACGAAATAATAGCCGCGGGCGACAAAATAATAGCTGTGCAACAAATGAATAGCCGCGGGTGACAAAAGAATAGCCTGCGGGTGACAAAATAATAGCCGCGGGCGACAAAAGAATAGCCGCATGCGACAAATGAATAGCTGCGGGTGATAAAGAATAGTCGCAATTTTTTTGCCGCACAACATTTTTACCATTTCGCGGATCTTTTGAAAGATTCGCGAAACGGAACAGATTCGCTCATCACTATTAACAAGCACTAATATCAATGGTTTCACACAAAATTGTTTTTAAAGTTCATTTACAACGTTTATAATGATTTTGAGCTGCAAACATATACAGAGACAAATTCTTATGCTTTACCCCAAAAAGCTTAAAAGTATTAAAGGACCATAATCAGTAGATTGTTTGGAAGTTTCAGCTGGCAGGTATTTTTGTACTTTAGGATTAAGTTTAAATTAATTGACCACTAAAAGCGTCACAATCCCTAAATTGCATTTCTAATGTGCCTATAAATATATATAATACACAAGAACCATGAAAACCCACAAAACAATTTAATAAGAAACCCTCACATAATGTTTCTCGTGGAGAACCAACACCATCAGTCAAATATTCCCGAGGGCCCACCCATTCTGGCTATAACAGCCACCAGAATAAGGCATCCCCTAGGGTTCAGTTGGAGAGTCGGCATACACATAAGCCGAGTTATCAGCTTGTTCATCCCAATAGGTTTGACCCCTTAAGGGTGGATGCACAGGCTGATACTTCCTCCAATGGGAACTTTGATACAACCATAACCCCCCCAGGGAGGCCCTCCAGGGATTTTCATCTGTTCCCTGTCCCAAGGGGTATAAAAAGGGGGGCCGAGCATATCGAGGAACCAAGGCAGGACAAAGAATACAGAGGAAGAAAAGAATATCGGAAATGACACAAACATCGATTTTTAACTTATCTGATAGAAATTTGACAAATAATGAAACTAAAGTTTTAAATAAGGGTTTAAAATTTGCACCAAGTTCGGGTCCCAATAGATTTGAACTCTATATTGATTTGCACAAATTTGTACGCCAACTTACCTTGAAGAGATATAGAGTTTTACAGAAACCTGGGGACCCCACCCAAGAAGTTTCCATTGTTAACCCTATAAATGGATTTAAATGTTATACAAAAACTAATTTTTATCCAAGAGAAGCACAGGGGGAACACATAAGGATGTATCAAAAATTGGTCCAACAGGATTTTGATGACTTATTTAAAGAGACACATACCTTTAAGAACAATTTGTCATACGGAGAGAGACAGGCCCTACAATCTCTGATGAAAGATCAGAACATTGTTATCAAACAGGCAGATAAGGGAGGGGGTATTGTCATACAAAATAAACAGGATTATTTTGTAGAAGCGGACAGAATTTTGGGAGATTTAGATACTTATGAAAGATTACTAACAGACCCCACAACTAAATTTATTAGCGAACTTGATTTACTGTTGAGTGATGCAAAAAAGTTGGGGACCATAAGTGATAAAGTATACAATTTTTTATTCTCCCATCATCCTAGAATTGCTTTGTATTACCACTTACCTAAGGTCCATAAGAATCCCCTGGTACCGCCAGGGAGACCTATTATATCTGGAATAGATTCCCTCACCAGTAACTTGTCTGACTTTGTAGACCATTTTTTGCAAGATTTAGTTGTTAGGCAGAAATCCTATATACGTGACACTAGGGACTTACTCAACAAAATTAGCAATATAGAATGGAGAGATACATATTGTTGGATCACCTGTGATGTGACTTCCCTATACACCAACATCCCTCACAAAAGAGGTATCGATTCGATACAACAAAAATTACGTATGGAGAGTGATCTACCACCAGCATTCCAAACTTTTTTATTGGACAGTATTTCTTTCATATTGACTCATAATTATTTTGTTTTTGATGATAGGTTTTACTTGCAAAAACAAGGCACCGCCATGGGTAGCAAATTTGCTCCAGCATATGCTAACCTATACATGGCGGTGTGGGAGGATGATTTTATTTGGGGCTCGCCCATCTTTAGGGATCATATTATACTGTACACCAGGTTCATAGATGATCTCCTTTTTATTTGGAATGGCCCCTTGGACCTTATAGATACTTTCATTACACACATCAATTCTAATGTATTTAATCTCAGTTTTACTGTGGAGATTAATCCCACGTTTACAAATTTTTTAGATCTTACCCTTTTTAGAGACGGTACCAAAATTCAAACGATGTTATATCGTAAACCAACAGACCGTAATGGGCTTTTGCATGCATCTAGCAGTCACCATGTTCAAGTTATTAAAAATATCCCAAAAGGTCAGTTTTTAAGGGCCAAAAGAAACTGCTCTAGGTTAGTTGATTTTACACGTGAATGCACCACCTTAGAGAACAGGTTTATAGAGAAAGGCTACAAGAGGTCTTGGCTAAAGGAGGCCAGAGTTTCAGCAACCAATACTGATAGGAATCAACTTATGCACAATAATAAAAAATCTTCCAGCCACACCCCGTATGAATATAACTTTTATACCAAATATAATTCGGCAGCATATAGTATTAGGAACATCATTCAACGACACTGGAACATTATTTTAGCGGACCCCATTCTTAGGGGGTCTTGTGGTCCGAGGCCACAGGTCCACTTTAAAAAGTCTCAAACGCTGAATAATATACTAGCACCCTCAAGGGTCCGGGGCCGACATGAGCATAAAAAACATCTTAATCCATTCGGTCTCAGTGGTACGTACAGATGCGGCAAAAAACGTTGTGGAACATGCTCATTTGTTGCACCAAAAAAACTTAATATAGAGGGCATACCAAAAACAAAAGACTTTATTAATTGCCGCTCTATATATGTTGTATACTTATTAGTCTGTCCCTGTAACAAGTTTTATGTTGGTAGGACTATTAGATCGGTAGGGACCAGAATTTCTGAACATGTACGGAACATCAGGGCTGGAAAAACTAATCATGGGGTCCCTAGACATTTTAAGCATGCGCATAATAGTGACCCAAAAGGTCTGATCTTCGTTGGCCTTGAACAAATAACATCTAGTATTAGAGGGGGCGACCGTTTTATTAAACTTAGACAAAGAGAAACCTTCTGGATTTTTAAACTTAACACGTTGCATCCATTGGGGCTTAATGTAGATATAGATTTGGCTGCTTTCTGATCTTAGGCTTCCCTTATTAGTCTAGTTAAGGACTTAGTTTCACTGTTGGTTTTTAAGTTAGATAGATTATGATTAGTCTTAAATTGACCCATTTCAATTTATATGAGGACAAATCGAGCAATGGATAACGCATGATATTTTCTCTTTTTGTATTTTTATAATAAGTGATATATTTTTGATATTGCTGAGATGGTCTCGGGTCGCCGGCACCATAGGTTATCATTATAAATATTTGACTAACAAATCTTGATATACACGTATTTTGTAAAGATGGGCATATTGACACTTATTGTCCTCTTATATCTATGGGTATGCTTTATTTTATTATATCTTGCTGTTGGCGAGTAAAGATAGGCATTTATTGTCCTCTTATATTTATATGTATGTGTTATTTTATTTTATTATTCCGCTGATTTTAATCAATCCCCACTGTGTGAAATTACTATGTATGTTTCCGTAAAGTTTAAAAAAAAAAAAAAAAGTGGGAAGGGTATAAATAGCCAAGGGGGATTGATGGTGGGCTCATTTGCTCCTGAGGAAGCGTGCCGTGAGCACGCGAAACGCGTTGGGCTTTTTGTTGTGTCTGATATACTGCTTCACACTGTAAGTAGCCTGCATTGTGCAGGGGCTTTATTTTACATATTAAACGATTTTATACTATTTTCGATTCCTCTTCATTCCATATACTCTGAGGACTAAGGATGCACTGCAATCAATAGCCGAATTGACTTCTCTACATGCTCTTATTTTAATTAAATCTGGTGAGCATTTACTTTGGACACATCGTGTGGGTGTGATACACTGCATTGGGCTGATATATAAGCACTTTTGATTGTTCGATTCACTTAATATATTTGCACATTTTGCACCAAATTAGAACGCTAAAAATCTTTTAGCGTTTTAGTCACAAAGAAAGTTTTGTACGTATTGCACTAGTTTTGCTTTTGTTTTTCTCTAATTCCATGCGCTTCCATCAACACGATTACACACATCTGAGACCCATCTAAAAAGGGAGGGTTGTTCTTATGAGGAGGCAGCACACGATCACACAGTTTCTACTATACTGAAGATTTGGTTTCAAAGAACTCCACCAAGAAGCGCTGAGTATTTGGGGGACCACCCTATTAACTGTTACAAAGAACCATGAATAGCCTGTAAATTCATCCTTAAAAACAGTGATTGGTGATGATATCAATTATAATCAGTGCTCAGTGATGTAATTTCTGTCACATGACTCACTGACACTTGTGTGGTATAATAAAAAAATGTAACTCCTGTTGTAAAATAAAGTATAATAATAATGTACCCTCTGTTGTAAAATAAAGGATATTAGAAGTCAACTCTGAGTAACTTTTGACACATCTTGCCTAGCCAATGACTATATAGTGTCCACATTTAGTGCATGTTTCATGATGCTGTAACAATTCTGAGTTGAAGCTATATTGATGAAG
Source organism: Xenopus tropicalis (assembly GCF_000004195.4). Taxonomy (NCBI): domain Eukaryota; kingdom Metazoa; phylum Chordata; class Amphibia; order Anura; family Pipidae; genus Xenopus; species Xenopus tropicalis. The sequence continues at coordinate 64,484,178 of NC_030680.2, read as the reverse complement.
CTATAATGAACTAGATGGTCACTGGAGGAGACAAATCTCAAGATGTAAAAATGTTTTGGAAATGTTCATTGCAATATTTTATGTATATCTTGGACTTTATTAATCACATCGGGGATTTGCTTGTTTCTCAATGTTTACTGTATTTGCTTATTCTAATGAATAATAAAAAAAAAAATTTAAGATGTTACCCCCATATCTCCTATTACTTTCCATCTCCAACAGCTTTTTACATTTTTTATAGTCCAAGTTTATATCTAGTAAGATGGAACTGGGAACTAGGCATGGAAGACATATTTATAACTGCAAACAGTGAAAGAACATACAAGTTGTAGTTACATCGTTATTACTTGACTTGAGTTCAACATGGTGCACTATTACACACCAATTCCTAAATGTAGTAAAAGGCACTAGTTTGCCCAGGTGTAGTAACCCATACCAACTAATGAGATGTTTGATTTTTAACAACTATCCAGTGAATGCTACCTGCTGATTAGTTTGCTATAGGTGATAAGCACTGTATTAAACTTTGCACCTTGTAGTTCACAACCCCTTTAAAGCGAATTTTCAAACACAAGTGCAGAGTGCAAAGTACAACTTTGGATGCAATGTATCATGTTTTTACCCTTAATGCAGGATATGCACTTGCCACTATTGCAGCTGATGCATCAAAAACTTTGACAAACTGGATGCAAGTTGTGACCCAAACTGGTCAGATGTGGACTAAGTGAAGACTGCATTATTTTTGGCCCTTGATGTTAAAAATAACATTTGCATGTAAGTTAAACTTAGTGCAAGCCTGTTTGCAGCCCACAGTGGGAACCCTGGGATTATTGTCACATTCAGAGTGAAGGTAGTCCGGGGCTTTCCCCGCTTCTGTAGGTGCACTTGCAAGCATCTCATCATAAATGACCAAATGGACACAAAGCACTCAGCACAAGTATATGGAGGAGCGAGGAGCATGTTTGAACTCAAAAACCCTTAATGGAGAACCTTAGTAAGAGTATTGCAGTACAACCACACTTAACTAAATCAGCTGTCACAATGTGGTTAAAAAAAATCTAACAAGTTCAACCCTTCAATCACACAGTTCTTATTGTGTCTATGAAGATTCTCATTCATCCAGGTCATGATTTACAGTATCTAGTAGAATTAAGTCTAAAACAACTGGACTTTTCTGAGTTTTTCTTGAAAACGTTTCACCACTCATCCGAGTGGCTTCTTCAGTTCAAATGACTGGTAGGGAATTCCCCGGTATTTAAACTCTTGATGGTAGTAGAGTCACAGACATCCAATCACAATGGTTCCATTGAACTTGTTCAGTTAGGTGTTAGCTGAAACTGACAGGTGTAAGAAGGTATGATCCAATCACAATGGTACCAAGATTCTCATTGATGAAGGTGTTAATCCTTCAAAGTACATGACTGGAAGTGTGAACTGTTGTGAAACTGCCGGGGTAAGGATGTCAACGCGCCATTGTATGTTGGTGACAAGCGGTGTCTCAGGCCCCCTCCTCTGTTCAGGGATGGTTTTTCCAGGCTGGCATAAATGGCCTCTTTCACACCTCTTTCAAACCATCTGTCCTCTCGGTCCAAAATATGCACGTTACTGTCCTCAAAAGAGTGACCTTTTTCTTTGAGGTGTAGATAGACTGCTGAGTCTTGTCCTGAGGAGTTTGCCCGCCTATGTTGGGCCATTCTCTTACAGAGAGGTTGTTTTGTCTCCCCAATGTATAAGTCTGAGCACTCTTCACTACACTTGAGAATCTTGGTACCATTGTGATTGGATCATACCTTCTTACACCTGTCAGTTTCAGCTAACACCTAACTGAATAAGTTCAATGGAACCATTGTGATTGGATGTCTGTGACTCTACTACCATCAAGAGTTTAAATACCGGGGAATTCCCTACCAGTCATTTGAACTGAAGAAGCCACTCGGATGAGTGGTGAAACGTTTTCAAGAAAAACTCAGAAAAGTCCAGTTGTTTTAGACTTAATTCTACTAGATACAGTTCTTATTGTGTTTCCAGTTTGTTCAGTTTGTTTCAGAAGAAAGCATTACAACCTCTGAAGCTTGTCTTTAATTGAACCAATCCCTGTATCCACACAAAGCAGTATACTCCTAGCTTTGTATTTGCTAAAAAGGCTCGCAATTTCCCAGAGAGATTTTTTTTTTCATTTTGGATATGGGCCCTTTATAAATATATATACTGTACACAATGGTAATATGCTACATCTTATAAATATATATTTAAGCTGAAATTTTTTTTTAAAAAAAGACTTTTCCGAGCAGCTGAAATTTGGTCATCTCAGATTTGGATGCAAGATTGTTTTTATTGATCTTCATCCAAATCAGCTCTGGGCTTTGATCATCGTTAGAGAACAGCAGGATGCTAAAAACAGGCTTATTTCTATTTTTGTTGCCTTATTACATTAGGAAAAGCACAAGGAATGCTCTAGGAAAGAGTTTACTCACTGAAACAAGTTGCCAAAATCAACTCAGAAACACATTATCCCATGTGCCACTGTAACAGCTTGGAGAGCTAATCAGGAAGAATGCAACATGAGCCCTCGATATCGGACAACAGGAATTTACCCTGATACTGAGGGAGTTGGTAGTAAATCATCCCAGTTTATTTTAAAAACAGTAGCTGTTATTTTATTATTGTGTTTGAGTTATGCAAATCATTTCTATTACAGCACAGGAAAATAAATATTAGCATATGAATAGCTTTGCTCGGCTTTTCAGCTCCATAATAATGGCAATGGCAATTTATACAGAGGAGAAGAGTGATCTAATAAATCTCGGCTGCTTCCATTTATCAAGTTGGGTAGCTGCTGTTCCGTGCTGCATAGAACGGAATATTTATTAAGGAGTGTCTTTTGAACTAATTAATTGCATGTTTCCATTCATGTATCATACCATCCCAACAGGGTGAAAAGAGCCATTTATGGAAGTGAAGCATTAACATCAAACTTCAGACATTGAAAATTATTGAATGAGTTTACCCTGAGCATATTCTTTATTAAAGGGAGCATAAACCTTCTATAAAATTCTGAGGAATGCACTTTAAGCTTGAAGTGACCATTGCAATCACAAAGAACGGGGTACCAGCTGTACAAAGAGCAGGCAAAATTCTTATTGGAGGATCCTGCTGTTTTAAGTGGGCTGCTGGCTTTTGAGAGCTGGGGAACAGTATTATGGTGGAATGATGCTTTTAAAAACATTGCTTTCTAAACCTCAGTTCACATAGATTAACTAAGAATCTATAGTGCTTGGCAGTAGGTACTTGGCTACAACTGTCATAGCTTCTACAATCCCTATCAGTTGTATTGTGGGGATGTGTATGGGGATGTTTGCATTCCAAGACAGCACTCCTTAACTGTGTTACCTAACCCCTAAAATAATAGGCACAAAGCCTTGCTGCTGTTTGAAATTATTTTTTTACAGCAGGAATTTACTTGCAAATATTTTTTTTCAGTTGACTTGAATTGGTTACACTTGCCTGCCACAAATGTAAATGAAAATACACAACTCTATCAATTTGTCATTTATTTTACACTGACTTTCACACAATTTTTCTGGTGTATTTATCTGCATGATAAATAGGCCCCTAAGTTTTAAACAGCTACCCCCTTCATCAGATTAGGGGGCTGATTTACTAAGACACGAATTCGAATCCGAATTGGAAAAATTCCGATTGGAAAACGAACATTTTGCGACTTTTTCGTATTTTTTATGATTTTTTCGGCGCCTTTACAACTTTTCGAAAATTGTCGCGACTTTTTCGTTACCAATACGATTTGCACGAAAAAACGCGAGTTTTTCGTAGCCATTACGATTCGCTCGTATCTTGTTGCGACTTTTCGTATTGAGCGCTCGTAAGCGGCGGGCGAAACTTTCAGACTTAGCATGATTTTGGAAGCCTCCCATAGGACTCAATGGCACCCTGCAGCTCCAACCTGGCCCAAGAAAAGTCACCATACTGAAGCTTGAATGAATCCGAATGCTACGAAAAAATCGCAACATTTTGCGCAACTTTCGGAATGGCTACGAAAAAGGCGCGACTTTTCACGCAAGTTTTAATGCTACGAAAAAATCGCCAGATTTTGCGCAACATTCGGAATGGCAACGAAAAAGTCGCGATAATTTTCCGAAAAATCGCCAAATACCGATCATTACGAAAAAAACGCAATCGGACGCATTCGGCCCCTTCGTGGGTAAGTAAATGTGCCCCTAGGTGTCAGTGAACCTGTTTTACATTCACTTTCTAATCTATTATATCCCATAACAGGACAGTAGGACTGCACTGGTAGGCTCATGTCAAGAAGCCCAGTACTGGGCCCCAGCGATCCACCTTACCCCACCCCAACAGATACTCAGCAGTACAGTCCTGACCCTACGTAATACACATACATTTGTTAATTAGGGCTGTCTGCTAGAAAATATTGATCAAATAAATGATGATGTTCCCCTGGGCAAATGCCCCTCTTTTCCATTTTTTAAATCCTTAGGGAAATTCTTTTCTCAACTTCAAACTAACAAGCACCATTGTCTGAATATGACATATGTTCCCCCTTTAGTAGGTGTTACAGTTATAAAAAAATACTGTGAAAAACTAATTCTGCATTTTAACATTTGTGTGTATAATAAGTTACCATTCAATTTAATAAATTTGGAACAGAGGATATGTGTCAATTTTGGGGCAGATTTATCAAAATTTGGGGAAATTTTTTTTGTGAATGATAGCTACTTTAGGAAAAAAACACGACAGAATATTCCCCGCCGTGTTTTGTACAATGAGGTTAAAAAACTCAAATGTTTTAATAAACTGGAAAAATAAATTAAATAAAGTTGTTTGTGGCAGTTCTTATTGACCTCCATTGAACCTCTTCAGCTTTTACTTTACAATTTTTTTTCTGGTGACTATGGACTTTTTCTTTATTAAATACAGACTATTCATGGTTCATAGGAATATTCTCTAGTATATTTGTACTTTACAAACTCAAATTTTGATAAATGGGCCCCTATGTGTCAATTATTATTTCATCTCCATGTTTGCACAACTTTGGCCTGAATTAATCTACATGGAGCAGAGACTGGGCTGAAAAATGCAAAAGCATGCATTTTTGGCCCAACCCATCTCTGCCCCATATAGCTGTAATCAGGCCAAAGCTGTGGATACACAGAGCTGCGCATGAAAGTGGTACACCACATGACTGTGGCCTAACACTCTAAAATGCAATTAGGCAGAATGTGTTCTTTCCTTTAAATTTACTGTTGACTCCCTGGAGAGAGACTTCGCAAACAATGAGAGATGCTTACAGATTATTGATGCCGCTTTGAATTGAGCAACAAATATTACATCCACTGCTAAATCTTCCAAGACAAACACATGTGATATGATTGCATTAAAGAAAGGATAGGATTATTATGAATTAGTAGGAGCACAAGACTATAGAGCTAGAATCAGATAACCTCTCCTATAAGCCAAAAACATCAGGGCACATTTGTTTTGTGTTTTGCTTTTTATTGGCTGGCTTTGCTAAGCTACTCAAATTATTCGTTTATTTGGTGGAAATGAGTTCTGTTGTTTGTGAGGTGAATTAGACTGAACAGATAAAATTACAGGCCAATGCTATAAGCATCTTGGAAAATCCTGCATTATATTAGCCTTTTTTCTGCTGGAATTTAAGCTGCAGTGCCCTATTCAACAATAAAACAAAATCACTCGTCTAAGTAACCACATCCATGCCATCTTAATTGGTTTCATGCTTTGGGCTTTTTTCTTAATTAGAATGCAAAAAAACATATTGTGGATATTACTTTGGTTGAACTAGAACGTAATCCAATTGTCTCCCTGTGACATATTTAATAATGAAACTGTGATTTCTGATTTGATGTGATAACCCAGTACTGGCCTACTTAAATAAGGACAGCTTAGGCTCAGTAAACCCCACCCCATGGCTAGCAGATGTCACTGAATTACAGCCCTCAGAATCATTAAGCTCAGTGCCTTTTAAACTGTGAGGCCAGTCCCTACCTTTGTTGCTCACTTGGTAATCTGGTTAGGCTCCATTGGACTACTTGCACCCTATACATGGCAGGAAATACTTTTCTTTTATATAAAGCATGTACAATTATTGTAATTGTGGCAGTGCTCCATCAAGTGAGATAAGCTTGGGTGTTGACTATGATAAAGATATGAAACTCTGGTGAGAAACTAACTGATAATATCTATTTTAGAGACTGGGAAGCCTTGCCTAAGGATTTCCTTCAGCTGAACTACAGTTCCCACCACGGCACATAAAGCTATGTAGCTGATGGTTTGATCTCCCCTTCTGTTCCTTGGTATGTGTGAAGCATTTTAAGGGCAGCACTCTCTTGCCTAGAGCAAGGATATCCTCTGTCAGGCTTTTAGATCAGCAAGTACAATATCTGCAAAATTTGCCAAAAAATATGACCCACATTACATGGGAAGCATTTAGCAGAAAAGGATCAAAATCTTGTTTTAGAAATATTTGGTTTGGGTAGGATAAATTCTTTAATTTGTATACTTTTATACTTGAAAAATATCCTTGTATATTTGTACTACTTTGCCAGTAATTTAATATCACTGGAACCTAGGAATATGTACTGCAGGATAAGGGTGGGAACTATTTTTCCCATACATCTGAATGAAATTATACTGATATCCACCTAATTTGCTTTTACATGACAGGGTCTCCTCTAAAAGAATTTGAAGATTTAACAGTGATGCTTTGAAGATGTTCGAGTATTTGAGGCACATGAGTAGACAGACCAGTGTATATATGTAATGTGATTTTCTGAGCTCACATTCCTGTGTCAGTGGAAGAAATAGCAGTACATGTTTTCGTTTAATTTCACTTTGAAAATGATTCTGTCATTGCTTAATTGCCCCCTTTGTAAAATATGAGCAGCTATGGACCTTAGTACGGGTCCCTGGAATGTGACTTTAAAAGGCTGCTATAGGAACCCAGATCTACAGCAACTCTTGCACAATGTTACAGTAACATGGTATTCCCTCCCCAAACGCGTCCCCTGAATTTCTGTAGCATGTGCTGTTTGCTCAGTTGTTACCATGATTCAAGGACCTAGAGCACATTCTGTCCTTTCTGGGCTGTCATAGAATGATAACTCCTATGACTTTGGGCTGCTCAGAGCACTGTACATATGTAAAACTAATATCAGCTAGAACAAACAACTTAACCAGGCCAGGCTGCAAAAAAAGTGAATCATAGAACTTAGAGGCATCAATTAGGGTAATATTTATCAGACTGTGAAACCATTCTCACTTGAATTTTTACATAACACGATAACGTGGATCAGCATAACTGCAGTGGTGAGGTCTAATTTTATACTTTGATAAATCTGCCATAATATGTATTGGTAGTGTTTTGCAGCTAGTGTTTGCCCATGTTAATTCTAGCAGCCACCAATATCTAAGCTAGAACGTATTTTGAGGTTTATTCATTCGGAATGCTAAATGGATTGGGTGGATAGTCATTTGGGCCATCCTTCCTTGTAATGCATTTTTTGCAGTTTTGGTAGGAACCTTTAAGACTTGTTGCTTGCAGTGATTCTTCATAGAATGTGTACAAATATCTACTTCTGCACTAAAATGGCTCCTAAATCAAGTAAATACTACTTTTCTTTTGTAATTTATAGGACAAAATTTGTGAGACCTGGATGTTGACTATAATTTTTATGCAAGGGCTTGGTGGACAAATGGTTAAGATCCCCCTTAGATCCCACTTGGGGATTCTATCAATAAGAACAAACATTCATTTATGAATTAAACCATAAGTGCAGTATGCTAAACTGGCTACAAAATTGCCTGTGCATTAAGCCATTCATTAAACGTAAGTGCGTCCATACATGCTCCTTGCATTTCCAATTATTGTAGGGAACCCAAATATACCTACCCAGCTTCATATGATGAATAAGTAACACTAGGAGAACCTGGAATTGCCACTCACTATCCAGGACATGGCGGCTGCAGGTACCTGTGCTCTGAAACACAGCACAGAGACCTGCAGTAATACAGTAAAAATGTGTAAAAACGAAATAAAGGGGGGCTAATAATAGTGAAGCCCAACTGCATAACACCACATATATGTGAATACTTGCATTGATAGCACTTTTTCACAACATCAGGTCTGTCCTGTCATTACTTTTTAGTGTTAATATGGCTTTTACAAAACATGCTTTTAACCTTAGTAAATGGGTAAATTCCTTACCCAAGCTTTAAGTTAACTGATGTTACTCCATCTGATAATCTATTAACAAAAAAAAGCCTAAAGGAAACATTTCTTTGTTCATTTCTGAAGCAAAAAGTTTATAGAAATTATTTAATTGCTCATTCTGTTTCCTTGTATTAGATGATAATGCTAATCTGCAAAACTGATCATTTTAATTTCCAACTCAAGCCAATATGACCACCAAAATGTGGGGCTGGCATCTAATGTATCTATAACCCTAAAAATGTATGTCTTATAACCCTAAAAATGTATGTCTAGATTTTCAGATGACCATGGAAAGCCAATTTCCTGCCTTCATATTTCGTACTCCAAAAAACCAGATTGCAAAGGAAGCAGGCAGGAAATGGAAGCCTTGCACTTCCTTGTAAGCCAAATACCCCAAACATTTGCCAATAGAGGGTCACAGCTGACTGATTGTTAGGCTTAGATTAGATTTTACTTATATATGGGGCCCACACAGTAGATAATAATCGCTTAATTCTGTCGTAAACTACTTTACGACTTTGCATGGAGTTTTACACATATATCTGTGTATGGTGCTATTGGCTTTTTAACATTACATTACATTACATTAACATTTATTTATAAAGCGCCAACATATTCCGCAGCGCTGTACAATATGTGGGTTACATACATTGGACATACAGAGTAGCATATAAAGCAATCAGTTACCGATATAAGAGGTGAAGAGGGCCCTGCCCAAAAGAGCTTACAATCTACAAGGATTAAAAAAGTTCAATTGTAAATTCCTTTCTCTCTATTTTGCAATCGTATTTAGGGAACATTAAGACATTGAATATGACCTATTCCTTAGCTACAGTACATTTGCAAAATAAAATCATATTTTTCACAATCAGTGTGTGTTTCTATGTTGTCTGTTCACATAAAATGGCAAATGGCTCATTTGATTCCCTTTAGGACAATTGCAAGTTCCTGAGCAAATAATAATTCTGGTGCTAACTTCAAATAGAAAACTGAAAACCTTTTTATGATTTGAAAGATTTTATATGTTTTCATAGAAAATACTAAGCATTACAGTTCATTCTTTATCCCATTAAACATGTTTACAATCTGTGCAACTGTTGGATGTTTTAGTGGCGTACACAAGCTGTTGCATTCCCTTTGGTATAAATCTCTTTCCTTAACATTGTTAGTAAAATGCCAAGACATGGGCCAAGTTAGCATGTCATGGTCTTACCCTTCTAATCCCTGATGTAAAATAATCCCTTTACTTAAGTATACAGTATCATTCAGCTAATTCAGGAGAATTATCCTATGAGGTGTGACTTTGCTCAAGAGACCACAAAAAGCAAGGTTAACGGAAGGTGGTATACACTGTGCTGGACCCACATATCTACTGTCATTGTCTATAACTGAGATCTGTTTAACACCATTGCCAGTAGATTGTGACTTAAAAACAGATTCAAACATTCAAATTTAAATGTGTTTTTTTTCCCAAACTCTGGATTCCTGTAACATTTAATGATACCTGCACTGGGATTTAAAACAGGCCCTGGCCCTGACCGAAACAGCACCCCCACCAGTCAAATAAAGTAAGTGTCTATGGCATCTTACAGTAGCCCCTCTGGCATTTGCCAGAATCCACAGATTGCCAGAAATGTCTCTGCTAGTGGCTGCTAATTGTGCCATGTAAGAAAGGTAAAAAAGAAACATTTCTATCATATGATTGTTTATCTATATGTATTTATCTTGACAAATTTTGATCTTCGTAATTACATGTAAAATTTCTACAACTATTTTTGTTAGACCTGTACGTTCATGTTAATTAAACCCTCAGTCTGTGCCAATTTAAGACCACCAGATTTGTATACCTCCATCTCTTTTGTTTATTGGTGCACTTGCACAAAGTAATGGGAATATGTTGCATAGATGTAAGGTCTAGTAAAATATTTGTTTCTGTTGTAGAAATCCAAAAAATAGGAAAAATGCTTCAGCAGGCTTGCTGCAAAATATTTATTGTGGGTAGTGGTAACACCACATGTTTTGGGTCAGTACCCTTTATCAAGTGTACAAAGTTCACTGACAATTTTTATTTTTTGTTTCTGTTGTATTGGATACCATGGAGATATTACATGAGCTAATACTAATTACATGCAGAATGCTGTAGTAATAATGGTGCAATACTTTCACCTAACCTACATTTATCTAGCCTAATATTTTGTTAAATGCTTCAAATATAGCACAAGGCACAAGATCAATAAGACACCAATACCAATCCACAATTATTTGTATATGGGATTATTACTTCAAAATGATTATGGGAATTATGTGACCTAAAATTATTTATATATCATAGGGCCCCCGACCAAACCACACCACTCACCTCTCCCCTGTTCCTGGCTCCACTCCCCTGTACCTGACAAAGAAACACATAGCCATGCAAGGAGATTGGCAGATGCCATGTATGCCCAGCTGACTCCCTTTTCCCTTGTTCTCTGGTGTGATAGACAAGCAATAGCATGGATAGTTGAAGCTGCCAGACAACTAGGGTCAGGAAGTCAATCAGCCAGACATGGTGGTGTATCCTGCTGCACTACTATTCCTTTTATTACCAGATATAAGGGAACAGGGCCATTTTGGGGAGTGTGGGTATTGTGGTCAAGGAGGGGTCTTCTTTAAAGGTCTTATGATATATTTAATTTCCTAGTCATTTAGAGCAGGGGATAGTTGCATTATGGACTAAAAGCCAAGAGCTTTGTTTGTGTTTGTTGTACCTTACAACTTTTCTCTCATTTAAATATGACATTTGTTGTGTCTTATTTTGCTTTGCAAAGTTATGAAAAATGGTTTCAGTTGTGTTCACCAAAAAAGGAGATTAACAACTAATTTTCTTAATATCTGGGGTAAAAAATAAGATTCCATTGACAGGTTAAAGACATATACGCCTTGTAAACTAGTAAAGAAGTGATCTGTGAACATGCATTTTGTTAGACCGGGCCCTGCAGGTAAGTGAATAGTCTTTAAAAGCTGCCACTGTGTTGTACATTATATTGCCAGGTATTTAAGACAGATTGCTTCTTACTGGCAAAAACCCAGTTTTGTAATTAGAATCAATGAATTGCTAATATGTGATAAAAACCTAAAGACTATTGGGATACACATAGCTAAAACCCAATAAAACATAACACTGCGAGCCCCAAAAACATATTTTTATATGTTTACTTTTTACTTTATAACATTTTACTTTATATGTTTTATGCATGTAACATACACATTATGCTGATGTTTTGGTAATTGCCATATAATTAGCTTAATACCTTAGGACAAGAGTCTTTGTTAAATAAATACTTTGGGATTAGACTTAAAGAATGTTTGGACTATCTGAAGGGCATAAGCCACAATAACAATCAATTATAGATGTCCAGCATATTGTCAGGACCTAAATGAGTATCCTGAAATAGCAGTATAAAGTTTGTTATTTCAGTTAGTGCAGGAGACTTGATGGGTTGTGAAGCAAGGAATCAATGAGAGAGATAAATATGATAGGGTTAGCTGTGCGCTAAAGGTCTTCCAGTGAAAAACCAGCTTGTGAGTGTAGACAAGGTCATGCAACTCAGCTGTCTTTGGGCTTTTGGAATCTTTTCAATGGCTTGCTTGACAAAAAAGGCTTATGGAATCCATCACTTTGGTTAAAATGGGATGATGCTAAAAATCAGATTAGTGGATAAGACCACCAAAGTAGAAATCATAGGAGCAGGAAGCCCTCCCAATCCATTGCTTAAAGGAGAAAGTTTATTATTGTTATCATCATATATTTATCAAGTGTCAACCTGTATTGGGCAGTAGAGAGTTGTCATTTTTTTACATCATTATTTTATTTGAAGTTCATCCACAATATAGCTTGGGAATTTGTTGTCACTTACATATGGTTGGGCGACATACCTACTATTTTCATCATGACAACAAAGAGGTCCCATGGACGACTCTTGGTACTGTTACCAGTGTGTTAACCGGAATTCTGTTCATCAAGTGCTAGAGGCTGAAGTGATAGATGTCGGCATTTGTGCCTTGTTGGGCTACTTAAGTTGTAAAAATATTAATACAGCTGTCATTTGATTTTATGTCCAAGAAATGGAAATTTAAGATAAAGAAAACTTTATTATAACCCTTATCATAGAATAGTAGGAAGTGGACCAAATGATGGTCAGTCCTAAAGACTTACTATTACTTGAGTGGTTATTGATGAATTCCCCCATCTAAAAGCTTTGAAAGGCAAAGGAACTTATTGCAAACCATAACACCAATAATAAAGGTCACAATTGTGCTGTCTCAGTGGCAGTCTTTACAACTTCTGCTGTCAATTTTCTTGGGCACTTTCATTGTACTTATCATGGCAGTCGATGCTTTCAGTTGAAGCACTTTTGAGACAGAATGTAAAGTTGACTGATTTAGCAATGAAAGGGTTATTCTAGGACGTAATTTAAGAAAATATATTGTAATGGTGAGACTTGAATACCTTTATTAAATGTATCTTTAATGAAGCCAAAATTAAGTTGGTTAGTATCATGATTTCAAGTGTAAGGGGCAAGATTTGCTAATAATGAAAACTAATAGCAGTCACTAGGAAAATGTGACTGAAATATGTACTAGCAAATGAGTCGAGACATTCATTCTATTTCCACCTTATACAAGTCCATTGAATGACAGTGGTTGAAGTCCAAAATAAACTCTGTGCATGTGTGGTTTCTATTTGATCATTTGCCAGGATCTGTGCTATCTGCAACCTTTACCAAGCTAATATTGGTAGGGCCACCACCACATGGTTCCAAGGTTATGCTATGTGAATTTATCTTGGAAAAAAAAATACAGTGTCCTTACCCAGACACCTAGATAGACACTCTTCTAACAGTATAAAACATGGGTCTTCAGAGACCAGCTCATACTTGTCAACACCTAATTTTTAGCATTCAGCACTTTGTGAGATTTAACATACCATCACCTAACACCTCTCACATCACAGTGGTTGCTGAAAGTGTTGAGCAGTAAGCAAGCAGGAAAACAGTCAGATCTTTTGTAACTTACAGTAATGCAATCCTCCCAAAAGTGGAATAATTATGACAGCACATACTCATTCAGAGGGTCATGAAAACCCAGGCTGCCATTTTATTCTTTGATCTTTCTCCGATAGTGTAGGTTTTACCAAGCTGAGGAATATCATTTATTCATGGCATTAAATCCTATTTAGATTCCATTGCTATTACTTTACTTTTTCCTTATAGAATGTGACCTAGAATGAGCTCCAGAATGGCCTGCGAATCAGTTAAGCCTACCACACACAACGCAGAACCTAGATGCTATCTTCACTTCATTTGCTCCTGCTCTGTTCTTAATTAAAAATTAATGAAGCTTCTCGTACCTAAGGTTTTGTATTCAGAGCCCCTGTCAGCAAATTCAGTGAGCCTTGATGTGTGTGTGGTTGTGTTCATATTCACAAATATTTATTTATTTTCTGTACATGCAGATCTAAAAATCATTAACTGCCCAAAGGCATGGAACATGCTTAAAATGTTCTCGTGTAGTACATTCTGGCAAATAAATAAAGGACAATATTGTAGACCATTCATTAACTGGAAGCCCAAAGGTCACAAGTGCTAAACTAACATAGACGTTTTTCTGGTCTAGTAACCCATAGCAACCAACAATGAGTTTGCTTTTAAACACCAGACCAGTAAATGATTCCTGCTGGAAACACAAGTTCTATATAGTAAAAGTAGTCAATTTCCAAAATAGCATTACTCTAGTAGCTTTGTATTGTTTAACTAACATGTTAAACATGCATCAATCCCATGAAACTGTGTTAACCCATCTTCCTCTGTAATTATTTAGAGAGCTTAACCCACAACTTTTTAGCTTTTAATGTGACTTACTTTTACCCCTGCAATTTTTTATTATAGGTGTTAATTCCATTAGGGGTGATGCTTCTCATTAATGTAGGGTGCTATGTAGCAAATTTATGAGACACAAAAACATTGCACAAAAGAAATGCAAGGAACATCAAACATCCCTGAAAAATGAAGGTACCGAATATAAGAACAATGCTCTCAGACCTTTATGTTTTGGGACATCTGCTTACTTTCTTTGGGTTTGACTGGAGCCAACACCAAACTCCCCAAAGGATAACATGCATTATATTTAGAAATATAGTCTAAGCAGAGATAAAAATGGAACCTGAGCTGGTGTAACTGCATTGAATAGATTGTGAGTAGTTGATAGTTCATCTCTTTAAGAAAAAAAGAAAACATAACCTGAGCTTGCTCAATCACTTTAAATGAATTGCAGAAGTAATTCTTATATTCCTTCTCATAATGTCATTTTATCAAACACCAAGTGACATGGTCCCTGGCTGAAGCTTTCATATACCAAGTCATTAGTCAAGGCCCAGTAAATGGCACTATTGTGAAACAGTTAAGGAGAACAGCAAGCACAAATTGGGCAGCAGCAGCAGCAACACACACACAGCTGCTTTATTGAATCATCCTGTCGATGGATTTCGTTTATTAGTCCCATGAGGGCACTTTCATCCCTTGTTCTTGTCAGTTGGTCTTGTACAACCGATGTTTTAAGACACTCAAATCCTTTAATTAGGACACAGTAAACAAAATCAGCATATCCTTTTAAAAGGGGAAGTGACACCAGAATAATAATAGTCAATTATTTTCCAAGCAGTCCTATCTTTTTTATTTGATCTTGCATAAACACAGGGTTTTTGCATGTGTGTTGCACCAGTTATGTTTCCACAAAGAAATGTTGTTGAAGACATGTGAAAGTGCTGGACCCCCACAAAATTGGCTTGTAGCTTTGTGGCTGGTAATAAAAATCTGGATACACTACTGCAAAGATTTACTTGTATACATGTGTTTTTACTCTTAAAGTAATACAAAAAGGAACAATATTTGCCTATGTCTATAAGGTTGGACCAGAGGAGAGTTGAAAGGAAGAACTTTATTATGTTTGAAGCATACAGGATATGATCAATATGATCTAATATAGTCATGGTGCTAAGATAGTAGATGTGTGTGGGGGGGGGGTAATGCCCTTTTCATTTGAATGAGGAATAGTAACAGAGATGTCAGATAACCCTGAGTCATTATTGATGCATTAGGGACATTTGTGTGACCTTATTGTGCATATTTAAAGGATTATTGTACCTGGGGAATAAATTGATAGTAAAGCAGCACCTACAGTAGAGGGGGTTCTAATTAATCATTAAAGAACTCATAAAACCACTGTGCCCCTTAAAGTCAGCCATTCTAGAAGCTGGGACTTGTTTTTACTTTGACCCTATGGAACGAAATTCTACTTTGGGGACATGGACTACTGTGTTTGTCAGTGCAAGTTTTGTGCATGATGCAAATGTAATGGGCAGGCATAAGGTTTTTTCTGGTCTAGTAACCCATAGCAACCAAGCCATTGTTCAGTTTTAAACACCAAACAAGAAAATGGATCTACTAGAAAAGCAAACTTTTCATCCATTATTAAATTACCTTCATACTATCACATGGAGTAACTATTCCTATTTTTAAGGGCCATGAAAAGGGGAGGGTCTGTCATAAAAGGTTGGTTGACCTTTGGTGGATTGAATAAGGTTTTTTATTGTTTTTTCAAATGTTGGCAAGTATGTTGGTAAGGTATAGGGCCATAAAATTGATTAGTTTGGCATCTCAAACATTGGAGTAAATGACACGGACATTCACTGAATTGAATGTATCTGCTGTCCTTTGTTTGTTTATTAAATTGTATAGTTTTTTTCCCAGGCCTGCACTCCATGTGGGGAAAAAAGTGCCCATTGAACAGTCTATAGCTGCACCATGCAGTCATCCTGCAGTGGCTTTCCAGTGAATTAGTGTTTCTATGTCCTTTAAAAGTAGTTATACACCTAATTTAGTATATTATTCTCTGTCGTATGAAAAAAAACATCATAGTACTAAAGGTGTCAGAGGGACTAATGGGGACCCATTTTTAGGGCCTCAACCCATAGATGCCAGAATCATAGATATATGTGTGTGTGTGTTGGTCTTTTTTATTTTAAGACTTTTTAACATCATGTTAACTTTTTTCCAAAGTGGTATTTCACTGTGATTTCATTATGTTTGTATGTGGCAATTTACAAGGTGCAAATTGTGATTAATGGGAGACTGCACTCCCTTCTAATATCCTTTATCACAATGTTCAGTTTATTTACCATTAGAATTCCATTAACCTCCATATGATTATGTCAGATGATAAGATACTGGGATCTATTTATCTTAAGTTTTTGTTGACTTTAGGCAGTTTAGATTAATTAATTCAATAAACCAACAATGTATCTAGCTCTATTTGACTTTTCGTTTATTAAAGCTGGTCACATCATATAATGACTAATAACGTTATGCTATATTCATATGTTACACTGTCAGCTCTAATTTAATTGGCTCCGTGTCCCTTATGATTATATATATACTAACCCAAGGCAGTAGGATGAGAAATGCAGAGAATATCTTAAGTGGTGCAACCGAGCAGAGTTTTCTTGCAGGATTCAGATTTCCAACCACTGAGCAGTATTTGGTCTGGACACATTTACCAATACAGAAGTCACATATTTGTAAAACCATACTGAAATTGACCTAATAATGTTAGATCCCCTGGTCATTCTTGTAAATTTTGGTGCTGAACCCCTTTTCTGCCAATGGCTTATAATTTACAGTTTGCAGATTTTTTATTTTCCCATTCTATTCAAATGAAAATAATTTGGTTCCTGAGCTACTAGCAGGAAGAGGTCAAATCAAATTTATGCACACCTCATGCTGATAAGACAATAGGGTTGATTCACTAAAGGTCGATAAGCGTTATCACATGCTTTTTTGCATTAAAATTGACGCAAAAAAACGCGCAATTCACTAATTCGTTAATTCTCTAACGCATTATTCACAAACACTTAGACGCACTAAATATCACATTAGTCTATGCGAAAATTAACTAAATAATAATACGGTAATTATAGAAAAGTACTGTTCATGAGCTTTTGGCAACACAATATGGACTTTGCAGTGTGATTTATTCAAGTCTGTGTTGGCCCCAGAGTGATGCAGCCTCCAGTTTGCAGGGAAATGGTCATTTTCAGAAAAGTAGTTTTCCGAAAGTAATGGCATGTATGGCTAATATAGTGTGCGTTTTTTTGCACGCGGCGACAGTTTGTGCGCACTGCTTTAATTAGCGCGTGTTGCGTCAAGTCTTTGCGACTTAAATAACGCAAACAGCATCGCATCTAAATTATCGCAAGTATCCTTTTAGTGAATCATGCGTTAAGACACGAAAAATAAGACGTGATAAAATTTTTAACGCATACTATAAATAGCGCTCATTTAAACGCACCTTAGTGAATCAACCCTTATGTATTTTCAAGATGGCTGTCTCTATAGATGGCATCTGTCTACTCCTGGCTTTCGGATGAGCATATTAAAGGTGATTTGTAAATGTAGTTTGCTATTGAAAGCACTGTTTCTATATCCTTTTCTGTTATCTGAGTCTGAATTTTTAAACACTGTAGCAGAAGTTGACCCTTTCTGCTCCATACTGGAATTGCTTATTACAGCTCAAGTAACCCTAGACCCTTCTCCATCAAGGATATGTGTAAGGGTATAAGTGGCTTGCATATTCTTGTATCCCAAGTGCACAGTCTTATATTTATGAATATAGAATCTCATCTGCCACAGTTTGCACAGACCCCCCTGCAAGGATGCCACATCCTGAACAGAATTGAATAGCTCACTGTGCTATACGTTGTGAGTATTGGTGGTGCATCTTGCGCATCTGGTCATCCATGGTAAAATGGAAGAGTCTGTATTTTCTGTGCTAGATGCCTCCATTAAGCCTTCTCTGTCTGTTTGTTTTTTCATATAACCTTGGTAGATTAACGTTTAACACATATCAGTTCCATCTACTCACAATTAGCTGCCGTTTGTATGACATAATGTGTACTTTATTAAGACATGCATATTATGACTTATGCCATTCTCCAGAACAAAATCTTAAATGTGATCCCTTAAAAAGCTTTCAAATATCTTGCCCACCATAGATTTCATATTAATAAAATGATAAATGCAAGCATTTCTTTGGAAAGAGAAAATATGCGTAGGAAAGGAAAAGCAGATACATCTGTTGATGTTTGTCTTCTGTAGAATTCTATCAAGATGGTGCGGCAAGGAATGAAGTCGTCATTTATTCTGAATAAGAAGGGATAGGTAAAGACTTAATGATATTTAGATATGTACAAATTCAGAAGCAAAGAGATTATTATTTTGACAGGGTCCCTTAACAAGTTTCCTGTGGGGATGTGCCCCTGTGCCATACGTGTTGACTAAAGAATTATTAATGCATCTTGTGGATCTGGTCCATGATGAAATGGAAAAGTATGTAGTTTCTGTGCTAGCTGCTGCCATTAAGCCTTCTCTATCTGTATTTCTTCTCATACAACCTATGTAAAATTGAAAAAATAAAGTCCAATAAAAAAGAAATTGCCACAGAAAGGTGAAATCCAGTCCAGTCAATGTACAAACATGATGTACAACCTAAAGGTCCCCATACACTATAAGATCCGCTCGCTTGGCGATGTTGCCAAGCGAGCGGATCTTCTCCCGATATCCCCCACCTACGGGTGGGCGATATCGGGAGAATCCAGGGTAATACGATCGTTTGGCCAAACGATCGAATTACAACAACGGGCAATGGCAAAGTCGGTTCGGGGACCGCATCAACCAGCCGATGCGGTCCCCGATCCGACCAGATTTTCTAACCTGCCTGATCGAGATCTAGCCGATTTCAGGCCAGATCTCGGTCGGGCAGGCCTGTCGGGAGTGCCCATACACGGGCCGATTAGCTGCCGAATCGGTCCAAGGGACCGATATCGGCAGCTACTATCGGCCCGTGTATGGGGACCTTAAGTGGCTAAAAACCCAATATAGGCCTTAAAGCTAGACATCTCAATGCAGGGTTCAGTCTTAGCTTTATTCTTAACCTTTTTCCTCAGGGGACTCATTTAAATAATATTATTATTAAGAATCCCTGCCCTATATGAACCTTGGAATATCCAACCTGTTGCCAACTAAGGTTGGCCAGTGTGTAACCAGATTGAGTTGATCAGAGTAAAAGAGATTTTTGGTTAGAATGCCCTAGTATGTAGATAATATAACTTTTTATCAGCGCTTAGAATTTTTTTTTTGCAAAAAAAAGTCTTAAATCTAGAAACCGCCATTGAAGGAAACTAGTTTACAAAGGCAGGAAAGGACTTCAAAGAAAGCCGCTTGGCAGCTCTGTGTGCTTGTACAGTGGCTGTCAGAGTTCAAAGGAAGGCACATCATTAGGAAGGTAACATGCAGCAGGATCTCTCTTTTTAGTACAACTATACCTTTTGGTTAGGAAAAAAACTGGCATATTAAAAATGACTAAGAGCATGTAATTATAGATTAAAATTCCAGGTCACTTGGAGGGTGAATTGGTTCTCAAAAAATACTCATTGTTTCAAAGCCCACTGGGAATAATTTGTATTAGCTGCATCTTAACATAAAGGCTAATATTGCAGAAACAATCTGTAGAATAGTGAATTGTCATTTATTTGGGGCCTATTTTGTCAGGGTCCCTTATTTGATGCTGTCTATTTTACTATTGTGTCAAATGGCTAAGGATTCTGGGAAATTAATTTCAGAGAAAGAAAGACTACTAACCAATGTTTGTAGTGCTCTGAAACTGAGAACAGTGAAAGGAATTAAAGAGTGATGGTTTCATATGTTTTGTTATCTTGTAAGGTCTTCAATAGTGATGGGCGAAAAGTTTTGCCAAGCATGGATTCGCGGCGAATTTCTGCGTTTCGCCATTGGTGGATTGTTTCGCGAAACAGATGAAAAATTTCAGCGCAGAAAAATTTGCCGCACGTCCAATAGCCGCGCGACAAAATAATAGCCGTGGGCGACAAAATAATAGCTGCGGGCGACGAAACAATAGCCGCGGGAGACGAAACAATAGCCGTGCGACAAAATAATAGCCGCGGGCGACAATTTTTTTTGTCGCACAACATTTTCGCCGTTTCGCAAATTTTTCGCCGTTTCGCGGATCTTTTGAAAGATTCGCGAATTTTTTGGCGAAGCGAAACAGAACAGATTCGCTCATCACTAGTCTTCAACACTGATTCATTATTTAAAAAGTAAAGAAAAGAAGTCTATTTATAAGTAGAAAATCATATGCCAGTACATTTTACATAAAGATGCAAAAGGAAACCTTTTAAAGGAGAGAAAACTTTCAAGAATTGATTATAATAGGTACAACTTTTAGGGGTTGATTCTTTAAAACACGAGTTTGAATCCCGAATAGGAAAAATTCGGATTGGATACGATAATTTCTGAAGATCGCAAATATCACGAAAATGCTTATGAAAAAATTGTATTAGTCACGATAATATCGTATTGGCGATCCGAAAGTCCCGAAATGTTCGTACCGAACAGCAGCAGAACCTTTCCGAATTTTTCGCGCAAGTGTACGAAAAGTCGCGTGGCCTTACGAAAAAGTAGCGCAAGCGCGAAAAAAACACAGAAAATACTCTCGAAGCATTCGTGTCTTCAGAAATCTCCCCCTTAGAGAACCATTGCTTTTTTAATACTGATAATAATTTTCATATTGGTCCGCATAACAGGATAAACAAAAAACATTGTTTAGGGAACCTTGGAAATGATTTACTGGACCACTATAATAGTTCTTGTGGCATATACTTTCTTCCAGTTATGTCATTCTAGTTAAGTTAGGCCCAAAAAAGTCAGTGGTCTGAAATCCATTTGGTTGCCTGTATCACAATCCTGAAACCTTCCAAGAAACAAATGACTTATTTACAAAAGCGAGAGATAGTTACAATAGTGAGGAATATAAATAAAAAAAAAGCCAAAAAAAATCTTCAAAATTTTAAAAAATGGATACATGGACATTACTCTGCTCCCATTACTCCCATTTCACTAGGGGGATAATCTAATAAAAGTCACAAAAATTTGCATCGATAATAGCAAAAATTCACATTTATCTGACAGTTATTACATTGCAAATAAATATTGTGCATGGTGTACCTTCTTAAAGGCACAAAAATAAAACTTTTTGTTAGAAAGTTTTATTACATACACTGCATATTATTATTATTATTATTAACATTTATTTATAAAGCGCCAACATATTCCGCAGCGCTGTACATATTGGGGCAAACTATAAAATTGCCAATCCTTCTTTCACTGAAGCATAGGTTTACTAAATATTTTCCATCATTCGTTAAAGCTATGTTAAATTTACGAATTTAGATTGTAAGCTCTATGGGAGGGACCTTCATCCTCTTGCCTCTTGGACACTTAGCTCTGAACAATCTTTAATGCAACTGTACTTTGTATTATTTTTATTTATTATCCTACTTTGTATTTATTTGTATCTATTATTGTAATAACCCCCTGTTTGTTCTATCAATTTATTGTTCTGCTGTACCAGCACAGCATACACAAGTAGTGTTAAAAATACAAATACAATACAAATATACCTATATAAAATGTTTGTAAAATTGATAAATTCAAAAGGAAGATTATTGTAAATGGTTATTGAATACCTTTGCAGTTTCTTATAAATTAGTCTAGTCTAATCTAGATTAGGGCAATGGCACACAAAATTTGTTACCTATGGGGAATCTGTGCTACCCTCGGGCAACAAATCTCCTGAACTAACATTGGAATCACCCCATGTAAAAACATTTATGGGAAAAGGCCTTCCTCCCATTTTCCTGTAATAATACCAGATTGTGTTACCCATGGATGGATAACCCATTATCCAGAAAGTTCCAAATTATGGAAAGGCCATCTCCCATAGACTCAATTATAAGCAAATAGTTCCAATTTTTAAAATGATTTCCTTTTTCTCTGTAATAATGAAACAGTACCTTGTACTTGATCCCAACTAACATATAATTAATTCTTATGGGAGCAAAACAATCCTACTGGGTTTAATTACAGGTTAAATAATTTTTTTAGCAGACTTAAGGTAGGAGATCCAAATTAAAGAAAGATCCCTTATCCGAAATACCCCAGGTTCCGAGCATTCTGGATAACAGGTCCCATACCTGTACTTGTAAATGTGAAGGTACTTTCTGGCAATTTGTCCACCGTGGGACTGGCAACAAATGGCTGAGTGTGCCATTGCTCTTACAGTCACTGATAATGTTTTGTTGTCTGCTTAGAACCCTAAGTAAAAGGGTTGGCTTTTGTATTTTTGTACATAGAAAAGAAGCCCTGAAAATAGGTGATAACATCAACATTTAAAAGGTGTGAATAAAAGATTTGTTCAATGAGCTATTCATCCTCAGGATAGACCAGGTAACAAGAGGACATCCAATATTATTGAAGAAAGATAATATTATTATATAATTCGGCAATTACTGAGAAAAAAACATATCTGAATGCTACCAATGGCCTAAAAAAAGGAATTTTCCTCCCGACTCAAAAAGCTTTCTTGGCAGCTGGCTTGAAGTTTGGTCATCATCGCTTGCTATAAATATATTAGGTTATTTCAAATGTTTAGGTAGAATACAGTGGATTTTTTATTGTAATTGCCCTAGGTGTCAGAAGGGGGGTGGGGGCACAGGAGATATGATGCCCCTAGAATTTTTATTCAGGTTTCAAAAAAGGTTTTGTTTCAAAAAAGGTTTTGGTGCAGCATACTTAGCAGACCACAGTAAAACTTACCCTTCCAGTGCAATGATCTCCTGCGGCCTCTGGTAATTAATGTAATATTTGTTT
The DNA here is from genome assembly GCF_000004195.4 of Xenopus tropicalis. Lineage (NCBI taxonomy): Eukaryota > Metazoa > Chordata > Amphibia > Anura > Pipidae > Xenopus > Xenopus tropicalis. The sequence continues at coordinate 64,461,090 of NC_030680.2, read as the reverse complement.
TTTGTCCCCCTCTGCATGATGGAGGGCAAATAAATAAAAGGGTGTTGCTTCTTCTAGTGACAATGATTCTATAAGATGCTTTGTATGACAGATGTAGCAATGATTGGTTTGGAGGAAACCTGCCTTTTAAGTTCTTTCATGGCTAGGGGAAAAATCTGGTTTCCTGATGTCTTGGATCCTATCCAAAGATGTTCTTCTGAGGTATTGAACAATGTCCAGCAAGTGTTCCATTGATCCCTTCTCATTTTGTGGTTGAGTAAGAAGGAAGGCAGGGCTATGTTTATACTAAGTTGAAAGTCTGAAATTGCTTTAAGAAGAAATGTTGAATAATAGCCCCAGTTGTAGTGACTGCCTGAGACTGAACCTTCCCTGTACTGAATGATATAATGGAAAGCAAAATAAGGCACAATAATTTGAATTTAAGCTATGTGTGTTTAATAATTTGTACAGTTTAAAGCATGAAACATCAAGCTTTTCAGTTTTGTTATTTTTTTATTGGTTGCCCTGTTGGTATTAAGTATCCACTCACCCAACTAGTATCACCTTCAGATGTAGTTCTGTTGGTATGGAACTTTGGCTACTCAACTCTTCTCTCATTCTCTGAGATTCCAGAACTGTATAGATCAAAGACAAATAAAATTATAAAAAAGGCCTACCCTGACTACAGCAACAAAAACATTGATTCTCAAATACCTTGAATGCTAAGGAGCCAATCTAAGCTAATGAAGTGTGCTGTTGATGTATCAGTCCCTGCCTCTACGGCCCTACACTAGTGTTGAAGAGTAGTCAAGAAAACATCAATTTATTAAAACAAAAACTACTGCTGTAAATCATTCAGGGTAAACTGATGATTCAATGTGCATGACTTTTAATTTGAAACGTGTTCTTATATTCAATTTCACTATTTGACAATATACAGAACCTCCATGGCCCCTGCAGTGGGCTTTTAAGCTAGTGGGGCATAGAGTAGGCAGCAATATATTTTGATGGGAGCACTGGCACTTTATAATATAGCTGCTGTGCTTGTTGCTGGGAACAAGGCCAATGTTACTTTTAGCCTTTGTGAGAGATGGCCAGGTTCACTCCATCAAACATTTGCTTTTTTGTCTGGATGTTTATATTGTTATATTATAAGCTGCAGTTTTTGAAATTCCATAAAAATCCCATAATTCAAATGTTCTGTTTCGCTAATTTTTGCAATGTATTAAAATTCTATTTGTTGAAAATATTATTTGATTATTTATCTTGGATAACCAAATCTTATTATTTCTTCGTGAAGTACATTTCTTTGGTAAAAAAAAAATATGGTGGAAATTAAAAGGGGGCTAATTAACACATGAGTAAACACTTTTCAGAGCATAATAGGTAATTTCTCTTTACTGATAATTGATGAATCCCTGCTGTACTGGAAAAAAAAACAGTATTACTCTGCAAAAACAACTTCATAGGGTACACAAGCCAAATATTTAATTGTTATAAACTTGTGTAACCATTGATCATTTAAAGCTTTTTGAGCAGAAAAGCAACAGATATGGACAGAGTTTTATTTTTTGCAAAATAGGTTATTTAAACATTAAATTAGAACTTACCCTTTATGCATTTCAAAGCGTATAAGTAAAACATTAAAATCCATGCATGTGTGACCTTATATCAGTATCTATGGTGCAGTTCCATTTTTTTCTCAAAGTATGTCTCTTAATTTGGTACAGACCCTGCGGCAGCAAAAAGGGGGTCCTTTTCTTTGGAAAGTGTGCAGTATGCGTAGGAATGATTATCAGCATATGTTTGCAAGCGTCAATGCCACCAGTTGAATGGCCTTCCGAAATGATTTTTAAGGCGTGGGATCTGCTGTATTTGCTTTTCTTTACACAGGGACACAATGATTGCATTGACTTCACATCAATAGCTGAAAGTGAGCAAAGGAACCTCGAAGGATACAAACATACTAAAAAGAAACTCAAGTTCGTGATATAAACAAAAGGTGGGTGGCAACCCCCAGTGCTCTCTTTTTTTTTGACAGCCAGTGGCGGCAGTGATGAATTTGTAAAGTTATCTAATTTTCCACTGTTTTAATTAAAGGCCTGGGCTCTGAGGACTAACAGCTGGGCTCTTTGTACTGCTTTCTGTTGCCTGACAGAGAAAAATTTCTAGGCTAACTCCAGCCAAGCTTTCAGCAAATGGAAGTTCTGCGATTCATAAACTTGTGGCTTGCGGACAGATTGCTTTTTTGGAATTTCTCTCTGAGCACCTCAGCAAATAGATTACAATTTGCATTTGTTATACCGGTATTAACGGAAATATTTTCCCTCTGTTCTACACTAATATATTGTGCTAAATATAACAGCTACATAAATCTAGTTCTTCCTCACCCAATAGTCAGACATATCCAGTGCCTCTTCTGCCAGCCTCAGGCAGCTTTACCATTGGCAGAAAAAACTTTACACATATTTTTAGATCTGAGTTCAATGGGCACCTTTTAGATGGTGACAGCATTCATTTATTTCCTGTTATTTATATTGCGCCAACACATATCCGCAGCGCTTTACAGAGATTATTCATCAGTCACATCAGTCCCTGCCCCAGAGGAGCTTACAATCTGAGGTCCCTATCTCATTCACACATGCTATGGGCAATTTAGCCAGGAGCCGATTAACCTTCCTGTATGTTTTTGGAATGTGGAAGGAAAATGGAATATCCACAGAAAACCCACACAAACATGGGGAGAACATACAAACTCCTTGCAGATCGTGTCCTGGCCAGGATTGAACTCAGGACCCCAGTGATACAAGGCAGAAGTTACTCACTGAGCCACCATGTGTGCAGTTTGCAGAATGCATGCCCTTTTGAATGTTATGAAATACTAGCAGTCACAATCAATGGACATGAGGAAACATTAGTCTTGCTACCTTACAAAGCTAACTTATAACCTGGATGACTAATTAGTATTTAATTTTAAATTGTACATTGTAAAATAACTAATGATGCATTACTGGCACCCAGGCATTTCATTTATTTTTGAGGGTCTGCTGTTCTTTTTGGGAAGCGAAGGGTTAATCTGTTGGGAAGGGTTATTCTGTCTGTCTGTCCTTATATTTCAGTAACAGAAATAGTAACTGGAAGAACATTCTATTGCATACTTCTTAGGTTTTCACAACAATATTGTGACTTTTTTTATAGCCAGATTTGTTTACTTTTTTACTTTACATTGATAAATGTCCCTGCCTTTTCTTCAGAATTAATTTTATGGATTTTACACAAGGCACAGGCCTGTTGTGACAGAGTGACAGATGATGACTATGTACCAACAGTTAAACATAGTGAAATGTAGTAATGGTTCAGAAGGTGAGGGCATTGTATTCTATTGTAAATTTTGATTGTTAGAATTATAGCCACTATGTTAACTTTTTCTGGTGAGCAGGTTCATCATGTGTTTTTAAAAACAACAAGCCGAAACAGTCAATTTGTGGTTGGTTAGAGAAACAGAAAAATTAAATTGTCCCATGTAAAAACATCCATTCTTAAAGGGTACAACAATGTTCTGATAAATTATATATTAAAGTCACCATGTTTCTGTTTTGCCTGTAATCTGTACATCTAACATGAGCGATTGGCCCCTGGGCTCAATAAATGAGTACTGTATGAGGGGCCATACATTTTATGGTGCCTGTTTCTTGGTCTTTTGGTTCAGGCCAACAGGTTAAACAACAGCAGGATCACCTCCTATTTTGTCAGCAGTATCATTGCCGATTCGGCAGATCAGGTTTTAAAAAAGACCTGACCTATAGACCAACCAATAGTCCATAGTAAGATAGCATAATAAAAATTGTATAAAATTATGCAATATTATTAGATTTAGGGCCAGATTCAGGATAATGAATTGTTAGGCATTTTTTCATAGCTACATGTTTTCCTTTAGACATAATTCCAGATGAGCAACTCAAAGGGCGTCACTCTTTTCTATCATTAAAGTTTCTTGTGTCATATCTCTGATTTTCACTGTGCATATGTGTGGTCAATGAAAGGACAGACCAGTAGAAAAGGCCACAGACCATCATAGCTGTTAATCTCAAGCAGGTTTCACATTGTAGACTACTTGGGACCCAACATGATTGTTAAAGGAGAATGCAAGTCAAAATTTAAAAAGCATACTGCCCAATAGTCCTCCTATTGTTTAGTAAAAATGCCACACTTTTGGCTCACCTAATCAAATATTTACTCAGTCACACTTACTTTTTACACATTTTCTAGAACAGGCAGCCATCTCTAAAAAGGTATTGTCCCTTCCTTTCCCTCCTTGCTTCATACTGCACATGTGTTTCATTCCCCCCCCCCCCCCGCCCCCGGCAGATCTGCTTCTGATTGGCTGGTGGGCATGTGTAGCTCAGAACAGCAGACAGGATCAAGTTACACACATGCTCAGCCTACAGGAAGGACAGAGAGATTTCAGTGATGTCACTGTAGTCTTCACACTGCTGTAGGCTGCCAGCACCATATCTCAGAAGCAAGCAGGGATCTGGGAATTTAGATATGCAGTAAGTACTTAAAAAGAATGCCTTTAGACTTACTTTTAATTTATATTAACCTTTCCTTGTCCTTTAAGGAGTATGGTGCTTTAACATTCTAAAGTTGGCCATACACTACCACAACCACTTGTTTGACAAGGTTGCCAAATGTGCAACAATGGAATCCTACACTGGGGCACATAAAGGCCCATTGATTGAAGATTGCATCAATAAGCCAATATAGTCCTCGTCTGACAGGATTTTTTACACCTGCCAATTAATATTTGGCTGCTTTGGCTCAGTACAGGCAAATCATCTGAAATTGTGCAATATTCCAAATGCACTTATTGACTGTAGCAAAGTCAAACACACTGGCTTTTTCTACTTACCCCTGCAGCTCTGCTACTCATTGTGCCGAACAGTGAATACTCGTGAAGTAATGGGAACAACTATCATAATGCTTTCCATAGAAAACATGCACAAAGCCAATTTAAATTATATTAACATGCACTATGGAAACGTTTGCCTATCCAAAGCTTCTGGATGAAGGTTCTATGCAGTAGGGGTGTGGGTGCTGCACTAAATGTGTGCTAGAAACTGTGACCTGTACCATTTAACCTAAGTAGAATAATCTACAATGGAAAATGCAACACAGTTCTGCTACTAACTAGAACAATATATCTGAAGTTTATGTTTAATGCTTTAAAATGATGACTGTTTGATTGTATACATTTCATCCACTGCATCTGGGGATTATTTGGAGACTGACAATGACAGCATGTGGACAGTTTACCACTGGCTTAGAGTACAAAGTTTAATTTATGATTGTGGGATTTACTCATCTGTATCACAGATAGTGGAGCTCTGTTTCCATCTCTCCACTCAGTAGCCTCTGCTTCCCCTCTTTGTGAATTAAAGGTGGCAATACACGTGAAGATCTGCTGATATTCCCACCTTGAAGTGGCAACGCTCCCTCGCAGCTACCCTGGGCTGGTGCGGTTTTATCCTAACATGAGCATCAGCCCTGGGTATAAGGTAAACGATAACAATCACTGGGGGTACCTAACATTTGGCAGCCCCCAGGGATTTTTACCTTTCCTTCTCTTTTAATGTTTTTTAACTAGTATTAGACACACACATTGTGCTTCTTGGAATTATGTAAATGTATTAAATGCAACTTTATATTATAGCTAATTAATAATAGTGCTACATATTTTGCAGTGATGTGCCCAATAGAAGAATGAACAAAAATAAGAGAAAAAAACAATAAATGCAATTACCCCCACCAAATAAAATCCTCCTTAAATATTGTGCCCATAGAGCTGCAGATACAGAAGTGCAGATACAGTTCCTAGAGTAGTGGTCCCCAATTCATTGGTCATGGCCTCTACTGATGTTACTTGAATCAGTTGTTCATTACCTAAGTACCTTGCTGGGCTGGAGAGCACCTTGCCTAAAGCAATGAGCAAAATTGACCCATTTGACAAAAAAAAAATCACAAAACCTTAGAAAAATTAGCATAATGAATGAAATTGGTAAAATAGGTGGAATTTTTGCAAAAATGCACTGATCATCAATAGGTGTTTTTACATGTTTTTCCCATGCTAAATGCAATTGAGTTGAAGGGCTTTTTTCTTGCGGAATATACACTGAAGTTAACAAGTGTTTTTCCCTATTAGAAAAAATACATGGTGAAATTTTAGTGCAGATTTCTGTAAATCTGGCACAAAACATTAATTTCACAGCAAAACTGTATCAGGCCAAAAATGTACCCATCTCTAGTGTTCTATTATATTAAGTGATTGTATTGTATTAGAAGGGATCTGGAAGACCCAACTAAAAACCAAAGTTGATAAAAAGGATAATGTATTTTAGTTGCCTTTGTAATTCAATGAGCCCCTAACTGGTTTCCTTTTTTGCACTGTAATTTCTCTGCAGGACATTAGATAAAGGAACCAGTGCCCCCGTGACTGGCCTTCCATTACACTTTTAAAGAAGATAAGGAACCCTTGGCGACTTTGACAAAACAGAAGTCATTGAACTTTTTGAGTTCACTCTGAACAGTTATAACATTTGGGTAATTGCATGTAACTGCCTGTATCAAGACTTTAATGAACAAACTGTACAGCGTGAAAAGAATAAAGGAAAATTCCTGGTGGGACTGTTCTTTGCTTAGTGTATTAGCTCTGTAAAAGCTGAAAGTTAAAGTCCAGCTAATCTACATGTTTTTTCTGCTTTCAAAAACATTTATTTAATTTATTATTCCCAAAGACAACTTGATATATTAAAGAATAAGTCTCGAAAAATGACTCTTAATGGTGCCTCAGAATAACATATCTTTCTCCCAGCATTCACACAAAGACAGTCAATACCTCCTCCTTTTATCAAAATCTTTCTCCCAATGTAGTGATAATAAATTGGATCTATAAACACATTTTATTGAATCATTTATGGTTTAAAACATATATTACAGAATAGATTTACATCTGTATAGAGCAAATAAGAAGGAGTTTTGAATGAGGCAGTGCACATGTTCCTATTCCTGGTTGCTGTGCTATTAAAAACAGGCAGCACATTATCAGCAACGTTGTGGTAAAATTATATCCTTAAAAACAGTGCTTAGTGAAGTCATCAGTTATAGTCGGAGCTTAGTGACTCACTAATAATAATAATAAATAAAGTACCCGTTGTTCTAAAATATGAGGATTTTCCATGACGGCCTCATGCTTTTATATGGTCATGGAACTCCTTGGTGACTTATAATATCCTAATATTTTACAATATATAATACACAAGAGCTATGAATATCCTGTAAATTATATTCTTATAAACAATGCTTAGTGGTATCATTAGTTATAATTGGTGCTTAGTGGTGTAATTTCTGTCATATTGTGTATTATAATAAAAAATGTACCCCCCATTGTAAAATATAAGGATAAAAGAAGTCAATTTACAGTTCCATGACTTGTTATATAGTTATGGAACTGCTTGGTGACTTTATTATTATTTTACAATAGGAGTACAAAAAAAGTAATGCGCATCAAAAAAGTGGTGGTTCGACAATTTTTCGCCAGGACAGATTTGTTCATCACTACTCATTAGTGATCTTCTCACACTTCTATCAAAGCACTGAGAGCCTATTTATCAAACTGGGTAAAAAAAGCATTGGTTAAATACACCACAGTAACCACCTGGTCACTAGGCATCACTTTGTTAAGTGAGGTTATGCTGAGTGATACTGACACTGAATAACTACTTTTCAAAATATGAATGTACATTAAAAGTTCCCTATAGGTCATGTTGATTGTTTTTTGCTGATAGTGCTGCTTGTGTAAGTAATTGTTACTTGAAGTTCCTAAACCTGACTGTTTTGCCAACCTGGCTGTCCCTTCCCAACCTGTCAGTTATAGCTTCTAATGCTAACGGCCTACTGCAGCACAAATATGGCAGCACACATAGAGGTACATGTGGGATCAGATAAGTAGTGTAAATTGCATGCAAAGACAGTGTTATGATTTATTTAAATTCAGGTGTCAGTCTCTCTTTAATTTTACCTGTAAAATTTTATTGTGTAAAAATGCCATAATAAAATCTAGAGCAAACAAAAGGAATTCTGGGAGTGAATTCCAAACTCTTAAAAAAATCCCATTTACATGGGTTTATCCTATAGGCTACAGCTCACCCACTGGGTTTGAAGCGGAAGCCAGGACAATAGCTGATCAAATTCCCAACTAATAAAATCTAGCAACTGCTTGAAAATGCTGTGTAGAAAAACCATTGTCTTTGTCAAAATCCATTGCCATTTTTAAACTTCTGTTTGTACTGCTGCAATATGCTTGCCAACAAAAGTTTTTCCCATTGACTTCCATAGGTTGCTCCATAAAAATAATGGAATTAAATACCACAACCTGGTGGCATGAAAGAAAGTACACACCTTACTTAATTCAGTATTTACTTTACACCGCTTTTTATACTGTTTTCCAGTGTAAATAATTTTACAGCGCATGAAATGCAGGTCCCCTAATGTTTGGGGCATTGTTTTATGGAATACCATTGGTTTATCCTTGTGACTATAAAAATATAATACACAAGAGCCATAAATATCCTGTAAATTATATCCTTATAATCAGTGCTTAGTGATGCAATTTTTGTCATATGACTCACTGAAACTAGTGTATTATAATAAATGATGTACCGCCTGTTGCAAAATATGAGTATAGAGTTCCGTGACCTTAAAAGCATTTAGCCTTCAGCTTTGCTGTCTTTATATGGTTATAGAACTCCTTGGTGACTTATAATATCCTTATATTTTACACTAGGAGGTAAATTATTCACTATATTATTACACCTCTGGAGTTGTGACCAGAAGATGGAAGGAATTGTGATTGTTAGATTAGGAGACATAACAAATGAGGGAGAGAACTATTTTTTACTTTAAAATGCTCTAAACCAGGGGTGCCCAGACTTTTTCCCCGGCGATCGACTTTTGACTCCGTACACGACGCTGCGTATGTACGCATACCCAATAAACACTCTGAACTGCCGCACTTCCGCATTTCCCGGCTTCAAAATGGTCCACCAGAAATCTACGGGGGATCGACTGGTGGACCACGATCGACGTTTTGGCCACCCCTGCTCTAAACTATGCTCAGTATAATAACTATATCACAAGTATGTTTACCTGTGTGATTTAAAGTTAATTGTATGACATTTTTATCATTTTGTCTCTTGAAAATAGTTAAAATGTTGTGGTGAATGTGGTGTGTCATGTATACCATTGCTATAATACTAAAAGGTGTTGTAAATCCTCCATAAAACTGTCCCACTCTGCTCTCTAGATCTCTGTAAAAACACTTAATGATACATGCAGGAAAACTCAACAACACTATGGGGCTGATTTACTAAGACACGTATTCGAATCCGAATTGGAAAAATTCCGATTGGAAACCGAACATTTTGCGACTTTTTCGTATTTTTTCGGCGCCTTTACGACTTTTCGTAAATTATCGCCACTTTTTCGTTACCAATACGATTTGCACGAAAAAACGCGAGTTTTTCGTAGCCATTCCGAAAGTTGCGCAAAATCTGGCGATTTTTTTCGTACCGTTAAAACTTGCGCAAAAAGTTGCGCCTTTTTCGTAGCGTTAAAACTTAAAAGGTGTGACGTTTTGCGCAAGTTTTAACGCTACGGAAAAATCGCAACTTTTTGCGCAAGTTTTAACGCTACGAAAAATCGCCAGATTTTGCGCAACTTTCGGAATGGCTACAAAAAACTCGCGTTTTTTCGCACAAATCGTATTAGTAACGAAAAAGTCGCGATAATTTTCCGAAAAAATCGCAAAATACCGATCATTACGAAGAAAACGCAATCGGACGCATTCGGCCCGTTCGTGGGTTAGTAAATGTGCCCCTATGTCTGTCTTCTTGCTGTTCTCTTACTTTTTGTTTGTTCTGTAATGGGAAAACTGTGCTTATGGCTTTCAGTTCCAGCTGCAGGAACAAGGGACATAAAACTAGATTTGCACAGATCAGTTGGAGTTCTCATTGGAGAATTCCTTTGCATTTTAATTGAGCCACTGTCTCTGTAGGAAGGTTTCATTGTACAACATTGCATAAAGCATACAACCCTGATATTGTTAGACTAAAGCAACCAGCCTGTTTAATCTGATAACATATTGGTGTACACTGTTTGCAGCAAAATGTGGGTAAAGTTTCTTGCACTGTTAGGGAGGGAGGAACATCAGACATCCAATTCAATGGACACATCTGTTTAGCTCTAATGAAAAAAAGGGCTATGTAATTTTTGTAACTCCATATTGAGTACTATGCATGAATAGAGTAGACTGAATAGAGAATCAGTCTGAAGCAGAGAACCATTTCAATACCAGAGACCAATTTAAAGTTTCCAATGGAAATCAATAGTGGAAGAAGAAGAAGAAGAAGAGAAAGGAACTCACTGCACAATCTTATATACTTTTTTCCCACTTGAAAGAATACTTTTCTTAATAATTATAACTAATGTAACAGGTTTTTGGACATGGGAGTTACTAAGATCTCAAATACCCTGGTAGTTTCGACAGGGCAACGGTTACATGCAACTCTTCTCTCAGTTAGGCCCTTGCGTTACTGTTGGAGGAATGGGTTAACCACACTGTATACCACTAGTGACGAGTGAATCTGTCCCGTTTCGCTTTGCCGAAAAATTTGAGAATCTTTCAAAAGATTTGTGATACGGCAAAACAAATTGTCGCCCGCGACAATTCTTTTAACTGGCGACTATTCTTTGGACACGCGACTATTCTTGCGACAATTTTTGGATGTGCAGCTAATTTTTTCATCCATTTCACGAAACAATCCGCCAATGGTGAAACATGGAAATCCATGCCTACCGAGACATTTCACCCATCACTATATAATACCATGATTCAGATATTTCAAATAATGGGCTCCAGTGGTTTTTTTTAAAAACAAATGAAACTCTTTGGAAGATGGAAGATATACAGTTCTATTGCTGGGTGTTGATTCAGATGGTACAAGATCACAAATCAGTAAATGCTTTAAGTATTTCTCATATCAGTTATTATTCACATAGTCTCAGTTGTATTGTTCACAACACCCAAGAGGTAGTACTCACTGTCCTAGTGAAACAAACCCCAACGCTAGGTGAAGTACAGTGGTATATTACTTCATTCCTCAGCCTGACCGCTTATGTACAGGCAGCATTAACACCCCACTATACATACATTTTTTGTGTGAGAGTATAGACAAGGACTGGATATGGATGATATATATATATATATATATATATATATACCGTATATACTCGAGTATAAGCCGAGTTTTTCAGCACCAAAAATGTGCTGAAAAACTAACCCTCAGCTTATACTCAAGTATAAGTATTAGAAGATGGAAGTTTGTTGTGCGCACCCAGGAGGAAGTCGCTGGGGGGGGCTGGAGGAAGCCGCAGGGGAACCAGAGGAAGTCGCTGGGGTTTGTGAGCTGGAGGAAGTCGCTGTGGGGGGGGGAGCTGGAGGAAGTCGCTGGGGGGGGAAGCCGGAGGGAGCCGCAGGGGGGGCAAGCTGGAGGGAGCCGCAAGGGGGGGAGCTGGAGGGAGCCCCAGGGGAACCTGAGGGAGCCGCAGGGGGGGAGCTGCAGGGGAACCGGAGGAAGTCGCTGGGGGGAGGGAGCCGCAGGGAGGGGAGCTGGAGGGAGCCGCCGCAGGGGAACTGGAGGAAGTCGCTGGGGGAGGGGGGAGCTGGAGGGAGCCGCAGGGGAAACGCGCGCATGCCCATCCATGGTGGGGGCACACAACAAGCTCGTTCCATCTTCGAATCCATTTTGCTTCATGGTGGATCCACAGTACCTGGTGAATGCAATTAAGTATTGGCATTCTCCCTTAATCAAATTATTGCTTGCTCTTTTGGTGCTGTTGGTAGTCCATGGGTAACCTGTGCAGAGACGGATACCCAATCAGTCATTTATGTAAAATAAGTTGTCCTCTTTGGTGGCAGCTTTTCTGGTCTCCATACTGTTCCAGGCCCAGCCAAGTTCTCCCATAGACTGAAAGAAATCTGATACCATCCTTCACTCTTGGCCTTCAGCCGCCCTCTTGTCCTTCATCTTGGCTTTTCCTGTATGTTTTTTTACATTTGATATGAGCTTTGGTAGGCTGTGCTGCAAACCAGGTCCTTATCCTTGTACTAAAACAGATATACGTGTCCTTGTTTCATTGCAATGGATGCTTGTGTTGTATCTAGTAAACAGGATCCATGCATCACATAAAATTTGTTGCATTCTTGGGTGCTGGTTGTAGTTTCAAAATATATGCGGCTGCATTTCCCACCCTAGGCTTATACTCGAGTCAATAAGTTTTTCCAGTTTTCTTTGGTAAAATTAGGTACCTTGGCTTATATTAGGATCGGCTTATACATATATATATATATATATATATATATATATATATATATATATATATATATATATATATAAATTAAAGGTAAATGAGCTTACATTTATGTCATGAATTATTCAAAAATGAAAACATGTTGATTTTCTATTCTACATTCTGTTACCTTGTTGTGGCTGCAGCCTGTTTTTGACTTGAATAGCCTTCACCCTTCTCTGTCCTTCCTATGAGATGACCAGGGGAAGCAACAATTGCAAACAATGGAATGACTCTACAAACCCTCAGTGGCATGACCTTTTAGCATCTGCTATGAACTGCATATACCATATAGCTATATGTCACACTTTCTCATACTAGAATTTCCTTGCTTGCTTAGCTATTACATTTTGCTTGTCTTTAATGCTAATATATATAATTAACTTCCTTTTGGGAGTACAGAATGGGAAAGCAGAGGAGATAGGGTAACATGAGGACAGCGTGGATAAGTGCAAGGGTCAGTTGTGCCAAGACAGTTTGTAATTCACAGTTTCAAACTGATATGAACTGCATTTGCCTGAATGTGTGCACTCTCCTTTCATGTATGTAGGGGTTCTGCAGATCATAAGCACATCATAAGTTGAACTGTCACACTATTAAAATTTCCTTTGATGTGATGTTATCTTCTTGCAACTGACATGCCCATAAACGAGACAGTGATATTGCCTTCAAAAGTAGTCATAGAATATAATATAATTACTATGTAGATGGCATCTTAAGGAAATATATAATTATCCTTTATGTGTGTTTGTGTTTATACACACACACACACACGCGGACGCATTCATATATATATATATATTTATATACTGTATCTACATGCAGTGCAGCAATTCTATATACTAAATATTTCCAATAAAACTCTGTAAGTCATAATAGGGTTAAATACAAAGTGTACATATAAATGAGATATGCTCTTATCAAGAAATGTTGCCACGGCCTTTATTTGCAGCTATGCCAAATCCCTTAAGGCTACAAAGTTATATCCCAGCTGCTTGTGTTCAAAGGTCTCAGTGCAAATGACCCAACACTGCCTGTGGGATCAGCAATGAAATGATGGTTTTGAGGCAATGTTAGTTATCAAGTTTGCATTCATTTAAAATGGATGATTTCTAACCCTCCTTTTAACCCCATTCCCTACAGTATGTTGTAATTGTTGTAATACATATATATAATTATAAAACAAATATTCTTATTTTTCTGTTTTGTTTTTTTGTTTTGTTACTCTAGTACCGGTATGGGACCCAGGGGATTCCTGGGATTTGGATCCCCATACCTTAAGTCTAATAAAAAACCATGTAAACATTATATAAACTCAATAAGACTGTTTTGTCTCCAGTAAGGATTTATTATAACTTAGTAACAAGTTATTGTTTTATTTGTACAGAGAAAAAGAACATGTGTTGAATTATTTTAGAGAGAACCTTCCTGTAATTGGAAACGTTCTGGAAAACGGGTTTCCAGATAACAGATCCCATACCTGCATAGTGAGGTCTGCTTCTTTAGTACCCTAGTGGTAGGTTAGCAAAAATGTATTCATTCTTGCGAATTCAATAAAGCTTTTGCGAACCTGAAACTTACATTATATTGTGAAATGCAGATTTTTATTTTTATTTGTACAATTTTTTTTCCTTTTATGACTTTTGTTACATACAAAAGATACATTTACTCAGGCACCACTGAAATTCAGTATACGAATTTTGAATTTAGCCTCCTCCCTTTTTCCCATAGCTCATAATTGGTCTGCAATATGAAAGACAATCCTGGCCTCCAATAAGGGACTCCAAAACTCAGCATTTTAGAGTTGTAACCAGAAAAATGCTCGTTATTTGACCAACCATTCCAGATCCAGGTTTCAGGAAAGCAGAGGGATGTCTTAATCCATTGTGTGACTGGGGGGGGGGGGGGTAGCAAACAAAGGTATTTCTAGGTCCCTCTGGAGTACGCAAATACTGTAACTGTCTAGATTTTCATAGCAAGCACTGGATTTATTGAATCACTTGCAGGCACAAAACAATGTTTCGGTCCAAAGTCAAGGCAATGCATGCATTGCATTTTACATAGTGGAAAACATGTAATATTATCATTTAAGAATGATAATGCCACACACCAAGCCTTAAACATGTAGGGGGTCAAAAAAATTCCAGCCAGGGGGCAACATCTAACACACATGCCAGTTAATATTATGGTTTAGAGGATAGATAGGGAGAGAAACAGATAGATATGCAGATATATGACAGATAAAAAGACAGATAGAATGATAGATCCTCATTGCCTAGTAAGATGTTTAGATGCCAAGCACAGATGTGGAGACTCACTGATTTCTTTCAGTTAGATTTGAGTGATGTATATTCAAACTACTGAGCTGTCAGTATGATATAATAGCTGCACCAGTTAGCCAGATAAACCCCAATACAATGCACACATACAAGTTTAACTAGTAGTAGTAATTAGCAATGATAATAATAACCACTGATTGCCTTTTGGACCTGCCAATATCACTTTCACATGATCCTGCACTACAAACCAATATCTTATCTTTAATCATAGGGAATCAAAGTCTCTGTGCATACATAATTAAATGGGAGAAATATCTCCACTGATAACTGTGTGGTTACTATAAGGGATATTTCATCTTATGTTAAATTTACTGTACCCCATGGAGTATCATAACAAACAGAGAGCATATCACCAGAGGGAGCCTTTTACCAGAGGGATTCAATTCATCTTTGATAAATCACTTTAGTTTATGTAGTAAGGCTCCCTGGGGCCTTATTTAAACTAAAACCTTTAAGCAACAAACTAGCATAAGGAATATCACAAACTAGTACAGACTGAGGTTTGAATTTTAGTTTTAGGTTTGGATTTGAGTTTTGAAACTATTTTATTTGAGCTTGTTTGCCACCCCAGCTCTCACAAGCATCTGATATTCTCCCTTGTTTTCAGGATCAGTGAGATGGGTTTGGTGAGGAACTAGAAAGCTGCCCAAGGGAAACAATCTCCTGTTTTAAGTTCACAGTACAGAAACTGTAGTACAGGGGCAGGGAGGGGGTTAATCAACACCCAGGGGCTTATTGCAATGATTTAGCACTGTCATTAGGGCTGAAATTAAATACTCAAAGCCTGCACACTGTTTTCAGTTATGGCTGACTATCCAAGTACTTTGTTTTCTAAGTAAAGAGAAATTCTGCCTTGTTGTCGTCAACATTTTCCCACAGCTGGCCCTGTGAAAGACTGAAATGGGAGCAAGTGGGCGAATGTCAAGGAATTTTGGATATTCTTCATTATATGGTCCACATATGGCCTGTCATCTAACACTACTGTATCTCAGGAGAAGTTTGCATGCAGCAGATTTTAAATGCACCCTGTTTTCCCACAACTTATTCTTGGCCATTTAAAATGCATTTGTTTCCATGGGAAGCAATTGGTAATATAAAAATTCTTTGCTGTAAATAATATTTTTGTTAAACATTAATAAATATATAGATACTGTATAACAGTGACTAGAATGTTAAATTTTCAAAGTACAATTTGAGATAAATGATTTCGATTTGGTACAAAATAGCCTACCAGGTAAGGTTTTCCTAAGTTAAGGAACCACTGTTGGTTTAGGTATATGAACAGCAATCCAGAATGCTCGGGACTTGGGTTTTTTTAATTAAGGGGTCTCCATACCCTATGGGGCACATTTACTAATCCACAAATCCAAATGGGAAAAATTTGGATTGGAAACGAACATTTTGCGACTTTTTCGTATTTTTGAGATTTTTTCGTCGCCGTTACGACTTTTTCGTAAATTGTTGCGCCTTTCACGTAGCCGTTACGACTTGCGCGAATTGTCGCGACTTTTTCGTAGCAGTTACAATTTGCTCGTATATTGTCGCGACTTTTTCGTATTGAGCACTCGTAAATGGCGGGCAAACCTTTCAGACTTTGCATGATTTTGGAAGCCTCCCATAGGACTCAATGGCACTCTGCAGCTCCAACCTGGCCCAAGGAAAGTCACGATACTGAAGCTTGAATGAATCCGAAACTTTCGTACTCGGCGCGGCGGCTACAAAAAAGTTGCGACAATTTGCGCAAGTCGTAACGCTACGAAAAAGTTGCGACAATTTACGAAAAAAACGCAAAATACTGATCATTACGAAAAAAACGCATTTGGACGCTTTTCGGGCGTTCGTGGATTAGTAAATGTGCCCCTATCTACTAAAAAATAATTAAAGCATTAAATAAACCCAATCAGATTGGTTTGCCTTAGGATTTATTGTATCTTAGTTATTATCATGTACAAGGTACTGGTTTATTACTACAGGGGGAAAGGAAAAAAAATTAGAATTTTTTTGTTATAATAGAGTCTATGGGAGCTTTCTGGATACTGGGTTTCTGGATAACAGATCCCACACCTATATTTCAAACACAGAATGCAGCATTTCCTTTGTGGTCTACTCATAGCATGGAGTCAGCATGTTCAACCACTGATAAGATCATTAAAGTCACAATTCTTTTGTATGTGTAAACAATGTGTGGCATGCACAATGCCTCCCTTCTTAGGTTCCTCCCAAGGATCCCCAGTTATTCATTTTCTTATCCACCCACTCCAAAGAATAGTTGGTTCAACAACAGGAAGTTTGAATGAAGCCCCATTGCCTTAGAGCTACTTCTACCACAAGAGGGGTTCAAAGGTTCCCCCCAAACCTTTAAAGAGCAAGAAGCATTGCCTTTTTTAACTTTTAAATTGTTCCTCCACGTCTCTATAGGTAAAGCCAAAATTCTAAACATAGCTTTGCAGCTGATGGTATAAAAGTCTGAATAGCTGGTTGAAATAGAGTCAGAATGCTGAAGCCATAATTTCCAGCATCTTAGCTGCATCATGTTGGTTTTTAAGTACAAGATGATGAGGTTCTGGGTCTTCATGATGTATTACATATACTAAGAGGACCCTTGTGCTATGTACAAACATTGCAACCACGTGAGATGCTTAAATTGTAATCAATGATCACATTCTTCCTACTGTTTGCATATAGTTTGTTTCTGTTATTTGGACTGTATTGCTATCAAATGAAGATGAATGCATTTGTTATAGTGCCATGCTATTATTACTCTGCTAATCCTTGTTTCTTTTTTTCATGAAAGGAAAGTTGTAATTTATGTGCAATAATTTTAATATATTTTATAAATTTTAATATATTTGTAATATATTTTAATATATTTATGTCACCTCAAGGGTTTACAGATTATTGACTAGATAACTGGTTTTGATTCCTTTCCTGATGGCAGTGGGGAATAAATATTTGGTACTCACAACTTCTCTGTAATTCTGAAAAAGATCTCTGTAAGGCTAAATAAGAACACTGCTTGGTTTTATAGCAAGTCCTGAGGGCTTATGGGAGTTCTGTCTCTCCTGTCTCACTTAAAGCAAGTGTTGTTTCCATAGTCTTCATTTATTTTCTATGGCCTTGCCTATTATGTTTTTAGTATAGTTTACAATCTTTGTTTTTGGCTTTGAGGAAATGTATTTGTGGCACAAGTCATGTGAATATCTTTATTTTTATGAAGGCTATTTACTGTATTTAATAAACAGTACAGGCTGTTTGCCTATTTCTTCTTAGCTTCTATGTGGTTTATTCCCCAAGTCCTACTCAGAAGTCATGTTCCAATATTTTCTACAGATGACATCTATTGAGACTGAAAGAAGCTAACAACAAATGTCCAGTTATTGGTGTGAATTTAAAGCTGTGTGGCAGAACTGGGAAAATGTTCAGGCCTAATATTGCTAGACTACAGCCCCTGGCAGGCTTTCACCCATGCTAATTTGTTGGAGTATGCTAGGAATTTTGGAAACAACAACACCTCCAATGGAAGACTTTGGTCCACTTTAAGTGAGGGTTTAAGGTATTATAATATATTATAAAGCTGTACTTTCTGTGTAGCATGAGGCATGTAAATCATTTCTGCATTACCAACCATGAGAGAAGTTCAGCAGCCCTGCTGCCGGTCCTGGATCTGCAGTGTCTCGATGATAGGAAATCCAAGCAGGCTGTCACCTAGCACAAGCAGTAGTAGCGTCTGTATCTATCAATCCACCGTGCAGTCACAGGAGAGAACCTCCTTTCTCCCTCTGCTAAAATGACCTGTGCAGTACTCTGGCAAGGTCCTACCGCTGCTGTGACAAATAAAACTTAAAATATATTATCATATATCCACTATTTTGATCCAGAGGAAGGCAAAAAACCCAACCTGAAGCTAGTGCCAATTATGCCTCAAGAGGGAAAAAATTCCTTCCTGACCCCCTGGGCGATCGGAAACATTCCCTGGATCAAGAAATCGTTGTTAACATGAATTAAACACAAAGCTGACTCTCAAGTTTATACCACAATATAAAAATGCATTCAGGTAAAATTCAACATTCAGTTATTAATAGATAATATGAAAACCAAAAGAAGAGAAACTCCTGACATTTCTCAAAATATGCAAAAAGAGGGAGGGTGGGTGGGATGTTTCTACCTGCTCAGAAGATAAGGAAGTGAGTGCTTTTCTGACATCACATCCCTCTCTTTCTCCGCCCCTCCCCAGGCCAGCCTTCTCCTGCCTTAACTCTTTCCTTCTCACCTAATCACAGTTGCACCTGGTTCTGCCAATCTCTAAACATAAACCAGTGTAATCTGGCTGCTGGTTATTCGGATCCCTTGTCATGCAGCCCCTACGCTTATATCTCCAGGGCTTTCCTTTCAGCTGCGTGCTGCAATTTGCTTGTCTTTGTGCAGCAGCAAGTCAATTGGTGCTTTTCTGTGGTGTCTTTTTTTTTCATGGTGACTTTTTCCATGCAAAATACAATGGAGTCTGTGGGCATTTTTTACAGCGACTTGTGTTGCACAAAATACATTGGGACCTATAAGTGTTTTGCTGCCACATTTTTTTTACTCAATAATTTTGCAGTTATCTAAACTTTAAAAATGGCGACACTTAAAATTTCCACTGCAAATCCATACCTGCCAAAACATTTTGCTTATAACTAGCTGATACATCCAGCTACAATTAGCCACTATGCAACCAAGGAGATATTGCATAAATTATACAGGAAAAAAGAAAGGATTGCATTTTGCCTAGGTTTAGTTCTAGGGTGAGTTACTTGTGCAAACAGTTTAATATACCTTTGCCTTACATTGGATGGGCAGGAACTCCCTCCCAGCGCCAGTTTTCAAAACTTTGTGGCCTGGTTCCCTCTGACTAGTAACTTGTGGGTTTATGTAATGACAACTGTACTGTACACAAACATTGTTGCTGTCGGTTACACAGTAACTGGTAAGCTCAGAGCAACTTTGCTCTTTTTTGCTCCATTTCCCCATATGTGTGCAGATTTCAGTAAAAAATAGAGATATTGAATAAATTATATAATATTATAAACAGTTAATTAAAATGATGGGTCTGTCTTTTCTGTGGGGGTTTTTGCAAGGTAAAACCTAGGAGTTTATTGCTTTCAGTACCAAAATGCTTTCAACAGTTCCAATTATTTGCTCGGCAGGAATAAAGAACATAAAATAATGTCTGAAATGGGAAAATGTCTAATGATGTTCACACTCACCCTTTCTTAGCCAAACTGTTGGCCTCTGTGGGCATTCTAGCAGATTATCACGCAGGGTCATTATCCTGACTAATTGCAGAACTCAAAAATAATAAATGATTTCCATGACACTTTTTGATAAGTAAAACAAGGGTATTCCCATGTCTGAGAGGTCTTTCAAGGTTCAAAAGTTATTGTTCGATAAAGTCAAGAATACAGTCTTCATTATTGTCTATAGATGAAATTTAACTTAGAATCATCACAGAAAACAATATGGCAGCAGCCACTAAATATATTAATATTTGTTCAAAATAATAGGCCTATAGCCTCATCAGGACATATACTAGGAATAGTTTATGTAATCTGATAGTAGCCTTCTTCAAGACCAAACATTATTGCACATATGGCCATATTAATTGTTTTGCTTTATTAATTCAGCACCTCCATATTCCCTGGCACACATATTAGACACCATTCACATCAGTCCCTACTCCAGTGGAGTTTACAGTCTAAGGCCTAGGTACCTAGGAGTGGTTCACCTTTAACTCAACTTTTAGTATGGTATAAAATGACCCATTCCTAGCAACTTTGTTATTAGCTTTTATTAATTATTTTTATAGGTTCTGAATTTTTCATCCTCTTCTACCTCTTTCCAAAAACTGTTGTCTTTCTATGCAGACGCTCTTCTATTCTTATTCCCATCTCTGGTTCAAACCACTGCCTGGTTGCTAGGATAAATACTAAATGGAGAGCTGCTGAACAAAAAGCTAAATAATTGAAAAACCACTAAAAATGAAGACCAATTGCAAATTGTCTCAGAATATCATGTCTACATCATATTAAAAGTTAATTTAAAGGTGAACTACCCCTTTAAGAACTACACAGCAGTTATTCTAACTACTGCATCACCACGCTACTCTACCATACTTAAGCTTAAACTGTAGTACTGAAATGTTTTAATACGCAAAAAACGCATTTGGTGGATTTTTGCCGTTTCACAAATTTTCCTGTTGTCTTGCGAATTTTCCAGCGAAATGGGACAGCTTCGCTCATCACTAACCAGAGTCCAAACCCAAGCCATAAAAAACAGACCATTATTTTAACTTCACAAAATTTTCTAGTCAGCATTATGAGTAGCATTTAGGTAGCATTTTCCTGACATATGACAAAAGTCCAATAATGGCCCCCTTTACACCACATATTAGTCATACAGTGGCTTGCAAAGTATTCGGCCCCCTTGAACTTTTCCACATTTTGTCACATTACAGCCACAAACATGAATCAATTTTATTGGAATTCCACGTGAAAGACCAATACAAAGTGGTGTACACGTGAGAAGTGGAACGAAAATCATACATGATTCCAAATTTTTTTACAAATAAATAACTGCAAAGTGGGGTGTGCGTAATTATTCAGCCCCCTGAGTCAATACTTTGTAGAACCACCTTTTGCTGCAATTCCAGCTGCCAGGCTTTTAGGGTATGTCTCTACCAGCTTTGCACATCTACAGACTGAAATCCTTGCCCATTCTTCTTTGCAAAACAGCTCCAGCTCAGTCAGATTAGATGGACAGCATTTGTGAACAGCAGTTTTCAGATCTTGCCACAGATTCTCGATTGGATTTAGATCTGGACTTTGACTGGGCCATTCTAACACATGGATATGTTTTGTTTTAAACCATTCCATTGTTGCCCTGGCTTTATGTTTAGGGTCGTTGTCCTGCTGGAAGGTGAACCTCCGCCCCAGTCTCAAGTCTTTTGCAGACTCCAAGAGGTTTTCTTCCAAGATTGCCCTGTATTTGGCTCCATCCATCTTCCCATCAACTCTGAGCAGCTTCCCTGTCCCTGCTGAAGAGAAGCACCCCCAGAGCATGATGCTGCCACCACCATATTTGACAGTGGGGATGTTGTGTTCAGAGTGATGTGCAGTGTTAGTTTTCCGCCACACATAGCGTTTTGCATTTTGTCCAAAAAGTTCCATTTTGGTCTCATCTGACCAGAGCACCTTCTTCCACATGTTTGCTGTGTCCCCCACATGGCTTATGGCAAACTGCAAACGGGACTTCTTATGGTTTTCTGTTAACAATGGCTTTCTTCTTGCCACTCTTCCATAAAGGCCAACTTTGTGCAGTGCACGACTAATAGTTGTCCTAGGGACAGATTCCCCCACCTGAGCTGTAGATCTCTGCAGCTCGTCCAGAGTCACCATGGGCCTCTTGGCTGCATTTCTGATCAGTGCTCTCCTTGTTCGGCCTGTGTGTTTAGGTGGACGGCCTTGTCTTGGTAGGGTTACAGTTGTGCCATACTCCTTCCATTTCTGAATGATCGCTTGAACAGTGCTCCGTGGGATGTTCAATGCTTTGGAAATCTTTTTGTAGCCTAAGCCTGCTTTCAATTTCTCAATAACTTTATCCCTGACCTGTCTGGTGTGTTCTTTGGACTTCATGGTGTTGTTGCTCCCAATATTCTCTTAGACAATCTCTGAGGCCGTCACAGAGCAGCTGTATTTGTACTGACATTAGATTAAACACAGGTGCACTCTATTTAGTCATTAACATTCATCAGGCAATGTCTATGGGCAACTGACTGCACTCAGACCAAAGGGGGCTGAATAATTACGCACTCCCCACTGTGCAGTTATTTATTTGTAAAAAATATTTGGAATCATGTATGATTTTTGTTCCACTTCTCACGTGTACACCACTTTGTATTGGTCTTTCACGTGGAATTCCAGTAAAATTGATTCATGTTTGTGGCTGTAATGTGACAAAATGTGGAAAAGTTCAAGGGGGCCGAATACTTTTGCAAGCCACTGTATTAGGCTTGTTTTTTTGTTGCTCCTCAATAACAAAACATACTCCAGATGAAGAGTTCCTTCTTCTGCTGAATATTGCTTTCAAAGACATGTTCCAAATTTAAAAGTATTTTCCATATTTCTGGTATCAAATAGAGGAATGTTCCCTTTCCCATTTCTAAGCCAGATGTACATTAAACATGCTGTGGGCTTTGAAGGTGATTAAATTCTTACAGAAGGTAGAGAAAGAAAGGGTTCCTCTTAGACGATTTCTGCTTACAATATCAGCTAAGGCTGATCACACACAATAATTTCCTCTAATTTGAGAAAAAATTGTGAGGTTACCAAATAAATGGATCTTTCGCCATCTATGTGCATTGCCTTATTGGACTGATCTGATCATTCAGCCCCTGGGCCAATGATCAATCATCTGGAGAAGACTGCATCAATGCCGTGACCCCACCTGTCTGGATTTTTAATCCCGCCTGATTTCATCCAGATATCTATTGGAAAGGCTGTCAGAAGAGGGCTAATAGAATGGCATTTAATCTGCCAAGTCAGTCTGAGGGGGACAAATCAACATCTTAAATCTGCCCGTGTATGGGCATCTTAAGTCCCAGAACATATCAGAACAAATGTCCTTCTGCCACTTGTTCCTGTATACCCAGATACTGCGGTACTGGTGTTTATTGCAACTAACCCTATTATCATGTCCTGACTTACTGACATTTCTCCCCATGTTGCTAGCTAAATTTAAATTAAACATTTTTGTGCATATTATCTTCAGTGCAGAAATCCATAGCAGCCAATGTGCTTTGAACAATCTGGAGCAGTTAAACTAATAAAAGCTAATAGCTACTATTGGGCAACCTTACTCTGTCGGTAAATAAGTTTGTAATATTCCTGTCCAGTTTCCTACCTTCCATGTTTTTCTGGGCCACAAGCAAATCAGCCTAACACAGTTAATCCCATGTGCATGTTCCATAATGACAGCTTTTAATTGTGATGGAAAATGTTCAAGATGTAGCAGCATTTCAACCATTCTAATTTTTCCATACTCAGGATACAGGTCAAGGCTCCACAAGCTGCTTCCTTTTGTAGTAAGAGTGCAATGCCAGTGCATATGATTTCCAAATGCATTTTCTGACCACAATCAAGTGAAAAAGCCCATATCAGTGTTTTCATATGATTCCAATTGACTTCTGTGGAAGGCCGTGACATATTAGGTGCTTCTTTGACCCCTATATTAGAACTAGGAAGAAACCCACAACATGTGTCATATTAGCCTGAAAGGCCCATTGTGGCTGTGGCAAGATATTACAGTAAAGAGTGTTATACGTGACATGTACATTAATCTGTTGGCTTGCTGCCTCCCCAGTCTGTGCATCACTGCATAAAAACAATTGTACCACACGAAACGATTAATTTGCCCAGGTTCATCTTGACAAGGCAATAAATAATATTAAATAAGAAGAAACATCTGAAATCAATTTAAAGGGCAAGCAGTGCATGTAACCTGTTAGTAGAACAGCTGCTTTGAGCTATTTTCCAATCCCTGGTGTCCGCCTACAAGTCTGCAAGTTGCTGTTGTCTTGGCCTGAATCTGAATAGAGAATTTACTGCTCAACTTTTGCAATTGCAACAAAACCAAATGGGCTTCAGATGCAATGAAAAGCTAAAAAATAAAAAGCCAATACAAAAACGTTTTGCAAAAAGTGTTTTTAAGAGTACTTTTATTATTTATAATTTATTATTTATAATTATTATTATTATTATTTACACAATATATCCTTCTGTTTTGACCACCAGTCAATAAATATATTAATTTTAATTGGTTTTCCTAAATAAAAACATTGTCACAGTAGAATTTGCAATTAGACCTATGGGGGCAAGTTTTTGAGCTTCCCAGTTGGAGTGCTAACAGTGGGCCTCTCTTTGTATTTGGCAGTTAGGTTGTCTTAACCTAATTCCGCCCATGAGTCCACAGCATGCTTTAGGGCATTATACATATAGGAAGAGCATGAGCTGGGCCTCACATGGGTAACCATTGGCATGTCTCTAGCTTGTGCCTCATTCAGTATGCATAGAACAGGAGCACCAAAGGAGGAAATGAGGGATATTTTATATGCACTTATTTCTATTAAATCTGGAGGCAAAGTTATTTCCAGGCGCATTATCACCCGAAGGGGAGAAGATTTCACAAGGGAGGCAAATACCAGCATCCTGAAGGTGATCACTGATGTTTTTTTCCCCATTATTTCTCCTTAAACTCTAATTTAATTTATATTCATTTATATTTTTTTAACTCAGCATAGAAAGCATTTTACCACTTTGAAGAGAAGTCAATAAAAACTAACAGTAGAGAAAACTTTCTGCTAAAATCTTTGACAAACATCATCACTGTAAAAGCTCCAGATAGCATTAAAAGCAGCACTCTCGGCATTCTAATCAGCCCCTTCTTGATAAGAAACCATACCTCAAAGGGTATTGGCCCATAGATGTCTCAGGACCATGGCACCTGGCATGTTTTTATAAAACGTTCTGTATGTCAGGAGTCAACACAAACCATCATCTGTTTATATAAGGTGGTAGAAAACGAGTTGTTTTAGAAATATATGGATCCAATTCCACCTTTCACACTTAATGCTATCTTGCAATCTAGGAAAAAAGGGCAGCCATTTTTTTCTGACAATAGTTTTGACTTTGGGCAGAATTACTGGTGGGTAATGGGACATTTATGCTCTCCGTCAAACTCAAAACCACATTTAAGTAGCCAGTCTGAAATAAACAGCTGCCATACAAATAACAGAGTCTTTGGGGAGAATGTATGGATACAGGATTATCAAGATTTGGATTAGCAAGCAATTTCCTGAGATTTTTAACTCCATAAATGAGGTCAAAAGGGTCCATTTTGAATGGAGCCCATTAATCTCCCTGCCGTTAGCGAGGAAATGTTGAAAAGTGCAGGTGTTAACAGTCTCTATGTTATTTTTGGGAGAATGTGAATTGAAACACTCACAGGAAGCGCAGTATTCCCTTGCCAGTATCACAAGTATTATTTTAGGCATCTGTACTAAGAAATGTATGCAGGGTTATGCTTTCATCACACCTTTTGGGATAAATTGCCCTGTGCACAAGAATTTGCCTTGAGCTTCTAAAGTATTAACCAATTAGTTGCTGGACTTTCTCAACCATCTAAACTAATTTTAAAAGCTGTAATGTTTTCTAAAATTACTCGGAGATATCTTCGGGGATAACAAAACTGTTCTCGTAGTCTATATGTTGGCATTGCTTTTACATTCTTACTTATATGAAATGATTTAATCTTGCATTTTGCATGTTTTACAAACTGAAGGAAGACGGAGACATTTTTATTATGCTTTCACACAACAATTACCAATATTCTAACGGGAGTGTTTATCAAGAGAAGCAATTATAGCTCCGCATCTGGTAACCTACAACTACTGGTCAGGTTTGTTTGCTACCTAGATAGTTGCTGTGGGTTACTACAACTGGAGCAAACTTTGTTCCTGTGATTTCAAACCTTAATTAATGCATTTTCCATAAAAAGCTTCTACTGCTTTAGTATACATTTAACAAAGGGACTGAGTTTTACTTGCAATGTACTTGCTTTCAAGGTTAAAACCCCAAAATGGTTGCCCTTTTATTGGCTCCACTGGGATCACCTGACTGTAGCTGGGAAGGGTGGGAGCTACAATATGAGGCTGGCCACTGCTCCTGTATAAACTATAGCAAACAAGGGGAAGTTGTGCTCACCACTAAATTTTTAACCATTAGGCAGGGGTAGAATGCATATTGAAACAGTAGAATTCTTAATGAATCAGAGTGTAGGACTGGCCTGAGGGGATGACTTTGACGTAGTTGGCCAACTTAAGTATATTGCAATACATAGACAAACAATCCCTGTTTTGCTTAGGGGGAGGGCATTTCTTGGTAGCTTAATGCACAGAATATATTATTAATATATATTGATAATAGGGGCAGAGTATCTCTTGTTGCTGTCTGTATCCTTTGTAACCTTGAATCTGGGCAGCCACACTGAAAAGTTTTTTTTATTTGCAGTGTTTTGGGAGAATGTGTTTAATTTATATAAATTGTTATTTAGTTAATAAACTATTAAGAATACATTTTAGTGCATATAGCTGTGCACAGGGTAACTCCACTTGTGCCCTTCATTCAGTTTCATAAAACCATAAAAAAGAGCATGTGTAACAGGCAATAAAAACAGGCATTGAAAAAAGATCATAATATGTATCTATGTTATGCTTACCATCTGTCCCACAGGTACAGGCCACAGTTAAGGACTTTGTGTCTTCCAAAGGGGGCCTGGTCTAAACATTTGCCGTCTCACCCTGTCCCTGGATTTCACTCTAAAAATCTGTCACCTTAATCTATGTAGCAGTTTTACATAAAACTTCTGGAGATTCAGAATAACCTAAACTGCACTGGCTACATTCAGCTAAAAAATGCTTCTTAAAGTTTCAATTGAGTTAAAGCCATTTGCATGGAAATTTATACACAGCACATTAGATATGGGACCTGTAATCCAGAATGCTCTATACGTGGGGTGTTCCGGATAAGGGATCTTTCCTTAATTTGTTTCACCATACCTTAAAGGGGTTGTTCACCTTTGGGTTAACTTTTAGTAAGATGTAGATAGTAATATTCGAAGACAATTTGCAATCTGTCTTCGTTTTTTTTTACTTGTGGTTTTTTCATTATTTCACTTTTTGTTTAGGAACAGTTATCTGGTTGCTAGGGTTCAAATTAGATTAGCAACCAGGGAATGGTTTGAATGAAAGACTGGTATATGAATAGGAGAGGAACTCAGAAAGTAACATTAGCAATAAAATTGTAGCCTCAAAGTGCAATAGTTTTTTGTTGCCAGGGTCAGTGACCCCCATTTGAAAGCTGGAAAGCGTCAGAAGAAGAAGGCAATTAATGAAAAAAACGTAAAAAAAAATAAATAATGAAGACCAATTGAAAAGTTGCTTAGAATGGGTCATTCTATAACATACTAAAAGTTAATATAAAGGTGCCATCCCCTTCAAGTCTTCAAAACATTAAGTAAACCCAATGAGATTGTTTTGCCTCCAATAAACTTTAGTTTTACAGAGAAAAATGACATCATTTTAAAAATGTGAATTACTATTTAATTGGAGTCTATGGGAGATGACCTTTTCTGTAATTCTGAGATTTCTGGAAAACAAGTTTCCAGATAACGGCTTTGGTACTTGTAGGAGGTGTATAGACCAAACAACACATATACAGAGAAACTATAGCAAAAACAAATAGAAGTTATTTATTTCTGCCCCGGGTGTAAGTGCAGGATGCAATATAGAGTCGTTAGTGCTCATAAATGCCTCCGCCAACTCTACCCTCATGAATACAGTACTACTCAATATAAGCAGTGTTGTTTTCATGGGGCAGACACAGGTCCTTGCATTTTATTTTTAAGCACAAAAACCTGAAGCTTTTCTGCCAAGTGAAGACCAGGGTGCGTAACGGTACAAAACATGAAGGTTTGTGCCTATTTTTGCACTTTGTTGTGTACTTTTTAAATGAGGCCTAATATTCCTTCCCAGGTATGGTGTTTCTACATAAGCAAAGTGAGTGTAATTTTATGCACAGTTTGAGCTGTCCCTGTAATAAATAGGCTGTGCATGAACCCCCAGTTCAGCTTTCTCAACAACTAGTTGGCAGAGTGTAATTGGTTTACAGTGAAGGTATAGGTTTGCACATTTCTACATGGGCTGGTGCAGCTTACAAGTCATAACATGGTGACGTTAGCGCTAGTGGAAAAACATTTCATGTGAAAATGTCAAAGCTTATACTCGTGACTTCTTTTGCATTTGTGGATTCTTTACTATGATTTTATTTATTGATAAACCTCGTTACTATTCAGCACATGACCTAGCTGGTTTCCATATTATATTCTCCACCACAGACATTACTTCATAGGTAGCTGCCGTCATGCTGCAAGCTGATGCTTTGTTAGTGTTACACATCTATACTTGTAATTTCTCTTGACCTTCTATGAGCTAAAGAATCACACTTCTTTGTGTGTTAACTTCCTGCATTTAAAATCTGCAACTGGATTTTAGATACAGTGGAGAAAAAAAACAAAGCTGGGAAGCAAGTCACAAAGGGCTTTATAATGTGCAAAGCGCAATTTCAAATGCTATCATCTTGTGTTTTTAACCATATTTTTACTTACATTTAGATTGCATTTTCACACCAATCAATATCTGAAGCAGAAAAATAGTGCTATTTAAGCCCACTTAAGCAAATAAACCCTGCCCATGCCCTGTTAGCCCTGCCCCTTTTGGATGTCCTGCCTAAACTGATACAACTGGTGTTAATTTTTTAGAATTTCTTTGGTCATTATTCCCTTATCTTCATTAATATATCCTGGTGATTAAAGGGGTTGTTTACCTTTAAATAAACTTTTAGCGTAATTTTAAAAGATTCACAAATTTTTCGGCAAAGCAAAGCACCATAGATTCGCTCATCACAAGAAGAGGGACCATACCAGATGATAATTAAAAGTAACAATAACAATAAACCTGTAGCCTCACAGAGCAATAGTGTTTGACTGCTGGGTCAGTGACCCCCATTTGAATGCTAGAAAAATGCATAAGAGGAAGGCAAATCATTCTTAAACTATAAAAAATAATGAAAATCAATTGCAAAATGGCTAGGAATAGGACATTCTATAACGTACTAGGAGTTAACTCAAGGGTGAACCACCCCTTTATAGGGACAGTATACTCCTTTGTTCATCATAAGTTTAATGAATAGGCTTGTGCTGAAAATACTGCTTGCCTTTTTTTTAAAAGCATAAAAAATACATGAATTTTGCTGTTTTTTGAGCTAAATAGGGCTACTAGAGGAAATAAAGCTACTCCATGTTTGGTCCTTGCAAGGCAGACAATTAAATTACTACAGCACAGATAAACACCCTATGTAATGGACTTCTGCTAACAAAACAGTCACAAAGGAGGGGGTATATACCAAACAAGCCAATCTGTATAATCAACCAAAATAAAAAGATATTCTGTGTTTGTATTTGCACTTTGAAAAAGGCTATTTTTGTTACATGAAACATCAGCCTCCACATTACTATATGTGTGCGTGTGTGTGTGTATGTATAGATGGATGTGTGCCTGTCTATGAATGCTATTACAATTTTCTTATGATCAGTGCTGAAAACCTCCAGTTTAATTACAGTATGAAACGTGCCTCTTTGCCTCTTTCAAGCTGTCTATTGATCCTGGGCCAACAAGCAAACAGTCTCTGCAAATAATTTTTCTGATTTAGAAACTAGTGATTGCAGAGAAAAAAACAAGATAAGGTTATAATTTACTCATTTCATATTTGCCAGATCCTATTTATTTTTATACATTTTCTGTCGAATGCAGTTTTTCAGCTATGTGTGATATAACCGATTCTTCAGGGTGTAGAGGCTGTGCATCCCTGTGCTTCACCTGGGTCTTTAAATTTTGACATAATGAAACATGGGGGCACCTATACTGAGAACACACAAAGCAAAACAAAATTATTATATATCACATAAAACTGCCCATGTGTAAAACACTGTTTTATATATATAAAGTTCAATAAACAAATAGATTTTGCTAATAATTTGTGCCATTGCATAGACCCATATCAAAACATGGCCATTTTAAGTATTAAGTCAATCCCTCATATGAGCCACTGTGCTCACGCACAAACCACGGGCACACATACCTGCTAGCTGATATCAGCCAGTGAATACACAGAGCTGTGTCTTTACTCCTTTATATCACTCTCTGCTATAGTAGCCTACATTATCCCTGTCAGGTGATCAGCAGTCTACACACACAGAATATCGCAAAATGTTGGCTCAAGGCAAAAAATTAAAAAAAAAAAAATGTTTATGCCAATATAATAAGATTTTTTGATTGGTCACTTAATAGGATATACTTAAAGATTTTGGTCAAAAGTTTTCCTTTAAGCTTCATTTTTATTATTTTAAAAGACAGACTGGTCAATAAATCTATGTGTTATATAAAACATGCAATATTATTATTATTTACAATACTGTTCACATTTTGTATATGTATTTACCAATTTACTGGGTATATGGTCATTTTGATTTTACCAGTTTGAGCAATAGGCAGGTTGCCTTCTCTTTGTTCCAATACCTGAGTATCTGTGAGAATAACAGTAGCTCAGCAGAATTCCTACAGGGGTGCCTGGTGCATAGTTCAGGTCAGCTTAACCCTATACTATTCTTAAGCCCAAACTTGACCTTTATACCCAGTGGCATAACTATATATCCTTCAGGCCTCACGGTTATTGCTATTTCAGGTAGAGACCTGCAGCAGGTCAGGTACATGTAGAATACCCATAAAGTGGTCAGGTTTTGGGTAGAAAGTTACCAACCAGGTGGGCAGTCCATAGGCACCCTGCCAGGGTATCAAGGTAAAGCACAGCTCTTAGCCTAGAAGATTTGCCTCCAGAGTCACATCACTCCTAGTCCACAGTGACATCACTTACAGTTTTGCAGTCCTGAGTAATGGTTCATAAACTCACTGTGGGTGGGTTCAGGTATCTGGCCAGGGTAGGGGGCATAGCAGGGTAGTGGGTCAGACCCATGCAGGGCTTTAATCAGGTTCTCTGTAGTTATGAGCATGGAAATTTACATTGTTGTGATAGTTAGTATCTATTTATTGGCACTTGTTTTGTTTCCATGGCTTGCAGGTCATCCTATATTCAACACATACTGTAGGCAATATCTCACAAACAAGATGCATTAGACTTTCAGAAACACAACAAAACAGTAATCTATGGAGTGGTGCCTTTTAAAGATTGTGCCAGCTCTCCTTGAATAGAGCCACCTGCCACAGTCTGCAGCTGAGATACAAGTTCTGGTGCAGTTATGGCATAAAGTGTGAATGATATTTAGAAGACAAGGAGAATAAACGCAAATTATAAAGAGAAATTCTAACTTTTGTCACTTATTGCCAAGTCTGAGATATGCTTTATTTAAAAAGTTACCAGTAGTAAAGCCAAGCAAACATTTTATTTATTGTAAAGCTGGGCCAGAATACTCTTTCAGACTAGTGGGCACCAAGTTGTTTTACTGCCCATTTATAGAAATATAAAAGTGAAACCCAAAACGAATATATAACTTATGTCTAGTCTTCTTTTAAATATTGCTTTATTGCACAAATAAAAAAGAAAAGTAAGAAAAGTTTGAATAAGTGTCCATATGGAGAAACTGTATGGAGGCCTTTGAGGCTCAGAGAAGTATTACATTACACAATTTGGGATGAGGGCATAGCATGGCCACGCAGAGGTGCTTATAATAGTTAATACAGTCAGACAGTCAATTACTGGCCTAGCCAGCACTTTGGCAAAGATAAAAAAGGCACATAGTCTGTGTGAGATTTTACAGAACAGTTTGTGTGGGCCAGGTGGTTCTTCCTATTTTCTTTCTTTATACACAAGAATTCAATGCATAATTATACCCAGAATTTTACATTAATAATGCAAAACACTACAGAACATCAGAGCCTTGACTACAGATGTTGATCTTTTTTTTTTTTTTTTTTAATTCTCCCTTATAGCTTTTAGCTGTAACAATAAATTCATTACTTGTGTGACATTCTCGGCAACGCACACTTTTCTATTGTTATGTTTTCATGTGATTCCAAGAACAATTTCAAGCAATCTTCTCAATGTGTGATTCCAAAGATTTCTTTTGATCACAATCAGTTCACCTAAATTAAATGATTCTGCCTGATGTTTTTAATTAGCTGGCTGGGAACTTCCCAAAGTCAAGTTACCGCACATTTGGCAGGATTTCAACCCAGCTTACAAATTACTTAGTTAAAACTAAAAGCTTTAGAAATCCCTGGGATTAAGGAGAGAGGCACAGGGAGGCCTTGTAGGGATGAGCTGGGAGAGAGAAGCTGTTTTTATTTACACTGGTTTAAGAGCTCATGCTGATCGCAGATGGCAGCATGACAGTATAGAAGCACAGAACATTGTGTCTTTCTTCCCAAGAATAGCATCAGGCACTATCTGGGCTCCATCTACCCAGGACAATTCAGACTATTGTTCTTCCCCCCACCCCTCATATCTGCTCAGCAGATTCTCAAATATCACTCTATGAGAATAGTTGATCAGCCATGCCATTATGTGTAATTGCCAACATTTGAAAATAATTTGCAGGGATGCTTTACTGCTAGGCTGGTGTGATACTCAGAGTCTTTGGAAAGGTTCATAATGCTCTATGAGTATCATACATGATATTTTAAAACATCATGTGCATATCAATGACCTTTTTCCATAGGGCTTCTATATTAGTTAAAAAAGCCTGAAGGACTCAACAGTCAATGCATTGTGTGTGCTTAGTGCCAAAAGGGCAGGGGCTGTGCCACAGGGCAGCAGCACAGGCAAAGCAGCAGTGCAGTTTCATGACCTAAGATTAAATAAAGTTAAGTAATCATAAAGAATGGAAATTAAAAAATGGTATCTGGTCACAAGAATATTTAGACACATTTATAAAGCTGCAAAACTTAAGGAAAATTTGGCATTTCTGAAGACAAAAATTTCCTAGGAAAGAGACACAAAAATCAGGACTATGCCTGAAAAATAAAGGCAGATATAAGTTGACGGTCTGAGAAACCTATGCCTGTCTGTTCCACCTTTCAAAAACACATTTCATATTTTCTCTTTCTAGCAAAAGTGAAGCAATACGACGTGCCAAGGAAACCTGGTGTGTTAGTAAATGCTGGCCAAAATGTCTGGCTCATTTACTCTTTTTATGAGTAGCGCAGTGATGAAGTGTGACATGGAGAGAGGCAGGCCTAGGGGACTATGGGTATTAAAATAAAGCAGAAGAAAGAGGAAGGGAAGAAAACAAAATAATAAAAAGAATTGTTTTATTATATATAAATATATATTATATATATTATATATATATATATATATATTTCTGCTACTTGAAATGAGTCGAGGCAAGAAAACAGCTAATACATACTGGGGCCAACAAGCAACTGGGCCACATTATTTTACCTGAAAATTGCTAGAAAGCAAATCAGAGTAAATTATAGAAGTAAATCAGCATTAAGTCGCACACACAGATATATTGAATAATAACCTTGGAGTGCAAGTATAGTTATTAATTAATAATTAATATTTCTGGGGTTCTCTAGGGTATCTGGAAGAAAACAGAAAGGTTGGGATGGTCTAAAAGAAGCCAAAGAGCCATCCAATGTATATAACAAAAGCCTTCAGAAAGAATTAATTTGCCACAAACATATCAGCAGATTATCAGTGATAGGCATGGAGCCCACTTATGTGCAAGGCATGTAGCCCACTTATGTGCAAGGCATGTAGCCATTTATATTAAGTCGCAGACTGACTAGTGATTGGTTAAATTCCTTATATGCAAGTGGGTGTTGTTCCTATTATTGTTTTTTCTCAATTGTGTTGTAATTCCTAGACCAGGGGTCCCCAACCTTACTTACTCGTGAGCCACAGTCACATGTAAAAAGACTTGGAGAGCACAAGCACCATAAAAGTTCATGGAGGTGCCAAATAAGGGCTAAGATTGGCTATTATGCAGCCTCTATGCACACTATCGGTTTACAGGGGGCTTTATTTGGTCTTAATTCTTGTTTTTATTCAACCAAAACTTGCCCCCAAGTCAGGAATTCAAAAATAACTCCCTGGTTTGGGGGCACTGAGAGCAACATCCAAGGGCTTGGGGAGCAACATGTTGCCCCTGAGCCACTGGTTGGGGATCACTGACCTAGACAGTCCTGCAGGTGCTTATTTTTTAATTCCTGGCTTGGGGGCAAGTTTTGGTTGCATGAAAAACAGGGGTAATGCCAAAGAAAGCCTACTAGTCCACATAGGGGCTACCAATAGCCAATCACAGCCCTTATTTGGCATCCCCAGAGACATGTTTCATGTTTGTGTTACACCTCTTGAATGTGACTCTAGCCAGTCAGCTTATGGAGCTTAACCCTATGCCGAAATGTTTCAAAGATATTCTTCAGAAACTATACAAGGGAATCCCGTGTTCTACCAGTGCAAAAAATGCCTAAGAATGCCAAGGTTACTGGTATTAATACTGTATGAATACCACTGTTCTGTGGCTTGATCTGAGTTGCTGTTTTTGACCCAGATGTTTTTTGTCTTCCCTAACCTTTAAAAGCATTATTATAGCTCTGCTATATTACACAACTAGTCAGCATTCACCTCAGTCCCTGCCCAAGTGGAGCTTACAATTTAAGGTCCCTGTCAGAATAATACAAACTAGAGTCAATTTCATGTAGTGCATTTATATAATGGGTTAAAAACTTCAGCACAAAAACAAAACCACAGTCATATACCTATACAAATAACATAAATATGTAATTACAGAATAAAAATAGATAGAAAATAGGGTGGTCATAACCACATCATGTAGAGTTTAATAGCAAAATGCACAGAAATGCCATGCTTACAGGCATAAAGGAAGATACCAGCACCATGCACAGTGGCACATTAGGTGTTTTAACTGCTGCTGCTGCTGCTATCTTGGGTAAAACAGTGATAGTCAGAACACCCTTGTCCACCAGTCACCACTCCTGATGGAATGGAAATTGCCTGGTTGATGAACACAGAGAAGTCATAGGCAGACCAGATGCATAAAAACTTGAATGAGTAGACATCTAGACATGCAAGCTTAACAGTTATAATCTCATATTATATCCATCAGAAAAGTACCCCCTTTTGCAACCACTATTTAATGGCCCTTGCATATCTCTCTATATCTGTGAAAAAGGTATAGTAAAAATAATTGCCTATATCAGAGAATGCCCCATGATAAATGTAAATAAGGTCCTGAAAAATCTGACCTCTTAAGGCAATCTCCAAACCAGCAGAATGTGCTTAGAATTAGCCTGTTCGTAGTAATCAGTTCCATATAATACTTCATAGCAGTGTTGTGCCACTTTCACTTTCTCATTTTTTATAATCAATGTCTAGGTCTTGCACCATTTCGATTGTATTACCAACATTCCTTTCATGGACAGCAATCACTGGCAATTACTGGCAATTCAGATTCCCTCATAGTACTACCTATGCCTATCCAATTATACCCACAACAATTGTATCCTCTATCAAACCCAACTCACCTGATCAGCAAAGCCATGCCCACAATTTGTCTGAATCCCAGCCCTAGTTAATTACATTTTTGACCCATCATAATTATATGTTGAAAAGGTGGCAACCTTATTCTTAGTCTTGTTCCCAAAACTGCAACCACATTTGGTCCCCTCCAGAAGAATGAGGCCAAAGAATAAGACTGATTTCTGACTGTTAGCAAGCTTTTGCATTGGTCTGGGTATTACTTGGTTTTTTTTTTTAGTAAAAATCAGTAGATGTAGAGCTGCTGTTGACAAATTGGATGCTGATCATTAATGTTATAAGGCTGCTGAACAAACATACGGGCTGGAACAGTAAATTAACTTTATAAAATTCAGTGTTTTTATCTAATTTAGGCCCTAGTTCTCTTTTAAAGAAGACATAACTCCAGGTTGTGGAATTGAATTAAGTGAACAAAAAAGTGAAAATAATGCATGTAGTCACACATGGCAAAGTAACTGGGCCTGTGTATGTTACCCTTGTTGCACTCTGCACCTCGCATGAGATATTTAATTCTACATAAAGTGAAGCGCACAGCAAACCCTGTGTGCAATTGCTGGGAACTCCCTGGTCTAGAACCAGGGACCCTGCATATACTTACTGCTGCTCCTCCAGATTGAGCGACAGGAGGTTAGGCCTGGAGGTTACTATCATTTCATTTTCCTTCTGGCTGCATTCCCTGGCTGACACTGTGATCCAGCTGCAGGCAATAGCCCAAGTAAGAGGATAGAACCAGGAACCCTGTGTATATTGGCTGCTGCTCCTCCAGGTTGAGCCACAGGAGGCACTGCGGTTTTGGCCTGGAGGGTAATAAAAATGACATTTTCTCCTGGCTGTACTCCCTGGCTGACAATGTGATCCAGCTGAAGGCTGGATATTTAAGCCTGCCTCCTCCTATTAATACCCTTGGCTAGATCATTGTGTTTTGCCTTGACCAAGTGCCTGAGTATCTTGTAAATTGTTCCTGTCCCATCCTTGTTCCTCATTCTCTGACTTCCTCGTTTTAATCATTGGCCTGGTTTCTGGATTACTGGTTGTCTGCCTGCCCTGACCTTCTACCTGTTCATAAACTCTGCTTGCTGCCTGCCCTGACCTTGTGCCTGAGCTGGAACTTATTTTGATGCCACCTGTACTCAGACTTTCTGTCAACTCATTATACACTGGGGTCCTTGCTTTCAGTTTTGAAATTTTAAATATACAGTTATTACCTCAGTATGGTTGCTAGGGAATACACTGCATGTCTCCCACTGAATAGTTCAGCTAGCACCCCTAACAGCAAGGGTCTTAGTTAGTAACCCCTTAAGCCCCAACAAACACAAGCTGAAATGGCTGTTACTATACTACTGTTTTAAAAAATAAACAGGTTTTTCAAACAGATAAATCACTATCTGCATTGTATTGATTAGTGGTAAAGAGCATCTCAGTAGGGACTATTATTTTTTTTACCTTTTTAATATTCATTTTGCTGGGTGTGATGCACAACACCTTTGGAAACATGTTATTGTAATCTTGGCAGATTGGGTGGCCAAACTGCACAAATTAAAAGAAATGACAAGCAAGCTCATCAGAGGGGTTTCCTCAGCACTACATGGTCACTCAGTAGTGGGCCAATAACTATGGAGAACTGGGTTATCAGTCTGCACCTTTTTCTATTTTGGTTAATTAATTGTTGCTCCATTGTACTAGAGCTTGATCATCACTTTGCTGGGGGGCAAAAATCTACTAAGGCTTATACCCCATATGTAATAAAAAGCACTATGTTTGCCCAGTAGCAGTAACCCATAACAACCAATAAGGTGTTTGCTTTTAAAAAGGTGATGAGTAAATTCAACCTGTGATTGGTAGTTATGGGTTACTGCATCTGGCAAACATAGTGCCTTTCATTACATAATCCCCATAGATTTTACTTGCATACTAAGTGAACTGGGGTAAATATTGGTGAGAATTGCTCAAAATCCTCAATGCACTGCTCTCTCTATTGATTTTTTCTGTAATACTAATCAGAATTCCATTTCACAGTTTAAATACAAACTT
The DNA here is from genome assembly GCF_000004195.4 of Xenopus tropicalis. Taxonomy (NCBI): domain Eukaryota; kingdom Metazoa; phylum Chordata; class Amphibia; order Anura; family Pipidae; genus Xenopus; species Xenopus tropicalis. Next base: position 64,423,049 of record NC_030680.2, on the reverse strand, counting down.
TAGATTGTAATTTGGGTTATGACTTAAACCTCAGGGTTTTTTTATGCCAGTAACTGGTCAACCACAAGTGTGTTTGAAAGCAAATATTAGGGAAACACCATATCCTGAATTGGTTTAAAGCAAATGATTCGTCCCCTTTAGTGATGCTGCCAGCCTACATGCTAGTGGGTACTTTCAGTACTTTTTTATGGTTTCACGGGTTTTGGCATTTAGTTTGGTCTGTGGCCAGAATATTTTTTTTATTACCCATATATGACAATGGGTAATAAGATCAGGCCATGTTTTGCATTAAATAAGACTGCATTAGCATTTTGGAATAATATGTTGAAATGTTTTTTAACACTGTGCCTTCTACTGAGATATACATTTTATAAAAATACTGCATTGTTTGTCACAGATCCATTTAAGAACAAACAGGAGCTGAGTGGGGCTACTGAAGGGTCATTGTTTAGAAGGAGTCCTAATGGAGTTTGACTTTGGCTCTTCATGAAGAGGTGTTGAATTTCATGTTTTGTCTGCATATATACAATACAGGAGATCCCACTGCAAAACAAATCCCTCAATTGTATTATTAGCGTTGTGTGAAGACAGAGCTTTGGCAAACAGCCATTCCATACGTGCAGCTGTGATAAAAACGCCACATTCTAAAGTGAATATCAGTCATAGGTGTACAACATCAAAAAATCCTAGAACATTTTAAGATAAGCTGCATATTCAGAAAACATAATGCTATGTAAGTATCGTTTCTCGAGCAGCGGAAGAATGCAAAACAGCCTCAGTGTTAAATTGATTTTGATGCTTACTTGATGCCTTCTGGCAGCTTTACACAATTTAAAGTTATATTCTGACATTTCCAATTCACATTCGTATTGACTTTACTAGGGGTGCACCCAGAAGCAACTAGTATGGAAACAGCAGCAGTGTGTTGCAAAGCCATAAAATGAATGAAAGAAGCAGAGTCATTTGCTTTAGCATAAAGGGAAAACTTTTCTAGTTTTGCTAATTTGTCAGTTTTGCTCATCATTAATAGTCAGTATATTGGCAAAGTGTTGTCTGTAATGAACCCATGATTTAATTTGCAAACAATTATGCTGTTAAATTACAGTACTAATAGCTTTATGCACTGTTATATAGTACATTTTGTAGTCAGAGGCTATACATTATTCTAATGTTATTGAAAGATTATTTCAGGGCATAAAAGGGATTTAAAATGATTTAACTTACAGTTCCCATAAGTAACATTATCTTGTTAAATATGTTAACCCCCAAGACTTTGCTGTGTTCAGCACTGGATACAAAGTAGGAGAGACACTTAACAGGGAGTGGAGCTGTCAAAGGTCAAGAAAACATTGATTTTCAAGATGGCTGTTCAGCTGTCATGGGAACACTGAGAATTTTTATGAGAAACAGACTTTGCAGAATTTTGTTTGCAATCAAGATTGTGATTTCTAAGATGTTGAGCATTCTGTGGAATATATATAAGTATTTTATGCTTATATGTAAGTGTGGATAAAACATTTCTAACTATATATAGTTTGTATCTGTAATCTAAAGTAGGGGGTCTTCTTTATAGTTACAAAAATAGCTATATAGTTATTTGAAGTATACTGGAAATTCATGGTCATTAGGGGAAACTTACAAAAAGAGGGGCACTCCCATAGACTCCATTATAATCAAATAATTCAAATTTTTAAAAATTATTTATTTTGTCTCTATAATAATAAAACCTTGTAGTTGATCCCAACTGAGATATAATGAATCACTCTCTCTCCGTGTGACTAATGATGTAACTCTGCCTTATCACCTCTCATTCTCTTGTTCCATTGGCCCCCAACATTTCATGGCACAATGTGCCCCCTGAGCACTGGGCACTAACACACCAAGCATACCATATACAGTGTGAGACAGTGACACTGGCCCCTCAAGCACACTCTACATAATGAAAGGTGTACCCTGGGATAGCAGTTTGAATTCAGTGCCCACTTTGTGTTTAATGGGCCAGAATACATAGCTGCATTATCAGGTAATCGTTGTTGGGGGTGGGCTAGACAGCTTTATGTGCTTATTCCTGCTGGTGTTGGGCCCTCATGAGTCCCACTCGCCCAAGGCCGTCCCTGGTGCCGAATAATGTCTGTTACTGGCTATTTGGTAGCCATTAGGTGGACTGGCAGCCTACAGGAGACTTCAGGAGGTCAGTACACCTGGTTTTTATGCAGCCAAAACTTGCCTCCAAACCAGAAATTCAATAATAAGAACTTGCTTTAACGCCAACATTTAAGAGGCTGATGAGCAACAGTTTTCTCAAAAAATTCATGCCTCACTGGTTCCCCTACAATTTACAATATTTTTGTTGCATAGCGTCTTAGGGATACACAGTGTAACATTAACATGCCAGTGGCATCTCAGTGCTCGGAATACATTAGCATCGAGATCTGCTCTTCTCCCTCTAACAATTATTATGCTTTGTTTTTTATTGTAGGCTCCGTCTATGAGATATTTCCTTCTTAGACTGCATTGTGTATACTACTTCTGTGATCAGCTCACTGTTTATGTATTGTGTTTATGCATTGTTTTTATGATTGGTTTTTATTAGTCTTCATTCGTTTTATATTATTTATATTAGGATATTTTTGTTATTTCTTACAATACCCTTTTTCATTGAGTCATGTGACATCACTAATCACCTGTGCTAAGGGTATACTTTACTGCAGTGATCCCCAACCAGTGGCTCAGGGGCAACATGTTGCTCACCAACCCCTTGGATGTTGCTCTCAGTGCCCCCAAACCAGGTAGTTACTTTTGAATTCCTGACATGGTGGCAAGTTTTAGTTGAATAAAAACAAGATTTCCTACCAAATAAAGCCCCCTGTAAGCTGATAGCATGCATAGAGGCTCCCTAATAGCCAGTCTTAGCCCTTATTTGGCACCTCCATGAACTTTTATGGTGCTTGTGTTGCTCTCCAAGTCTTTTTACATTTGACTGTGGCTCACAAGTAAAAAAGGTTGGGGACCTCTGCTTTACTGGTTGTTTATGACTTTTGCGCATCACTATTTAAGGATATAGGCTGAACAAGACCTGCGGTTGCATACCTTTACATGGTCACAGATCTTGGTGATTTCCAATATTGTATTGTATTGTATCTTCATTCTTATAGTTATTTATTCTTTATGGCTATATAGACTAAATCAACCAGGGGTACTCACATGCAAAGAATTTTAAGTGGGGAGACTCTCTCCTCGTTTGTATTCATAATGAAGAGAGCACTATAGCAGTTGCAACCAATGAATATTTATTATGGCCACCAATAAAGCATAGTTGGATGTCAAGGGGTGCATGGAAGACACAGATGGGAAAAGTATATAACAAATATACAGCCTTAGCTACAGTAGAAACAATGCCCAATATTCATTTATACCACACCTTTACTTCTAATATGTTTTGACCAATTCTAAGCAATTTTTCAACTGGTCTTCATTATTTATTTTCTATAGTTTTTGAAAAATTTCCTGGACTTTTTCCAGCTTTCAATTGGGGGTCACTGACCCCAGCAGCTAAAAAAAAATTTCTGTGAGCTTACAGCTATTGTTATTATTTTTTAATACGTATCTGTCTAAATAAGCCCTCTCCTATTAATATTCCAGTCTCTCATTCAAACCACATCCTGGTTGCTAAGATAATTTGGACCCTAGCAACCAGATAGCAGCTAAAATTACACACTGGAAAGCTGCTACACAAAAAGAAAAATAACTAAAAAAGGACTAATAATAAAAATCTATATCTTCCAGTTGAACAACCCATTTAATATTCTAAATTTAAAATATGGAAACATTTTGGCAACCATGACCAATACCTGCCCAAATTCCATTCTCCATTCCATTCATTCTGAAGTCATGATTTGGGTCTGCAGCACTTTAGGGGCAAAAAGGATGTATGTCATAGTTTGTACAAAGTGATAATAATACAACTATATTGGCAAAGGCATCTCTGTAATAATCACAGTTCAGCAGTTTTGGAACTAGCATTTTACATAAACATATCACTCCAGCTTTTTAAACAGATGTTTATTTTCTTATTCTCACTGCATATATTATTTGAAAAAGCTAAAACTACAGCAAAAGAAATGGCATTATTAATGAATTTATGATGAAATAAATGGAGACATATAAGCAAAGTGTAATAGATGAAAATCTTTTTTTATATAGATTTTAAAATAGATAAACAAACTTCTATTATAAACTTATTATGGCAGTTTTCCAGACACCACTTATATATTCATACATGGATTTATAAACGTATGTAGTCATGTAAAGCCTGAGTAAAACAAATAATTGCAGGCAATTTATAGCACAATGGGTTAGAAATAACAAAAAATTAAAAGCATAATATTTTGGCCCACATACCCTTCGCCAGATGCATGGGAATAGGGCCCACAAACTTCATGCATTTAATTAGCTGAGATCATTTGAAGCCTGGCAAGTCAGGCTACAATTACTTTTGAGATCTTCCATGCTAAAGCAGTAATGTGGGCAAAGTTTACCCCAGTCAAGTACCCATAGCAACCAATCAGTAATTAGCTTTGATCAGTCTAATGCAAACGGAATGCTGAAAGCAAATATTTCATTGGTGCCATGTTATACTGGATATGGTGACATTTTGTCTACTTTTCTAAATAAGCAACTTGATATTCTTAGAACTGTGAAACACTTAAAATCTAGAGGTGCCTCTGTGGATAGCACTGAATTATTGCAGCTCTGAGTTTCAGCTCAACCTAGACACTATCTATCCTCTCTGTGCCTTGGGGCACTTAGTCCCATACTCCAAAACCCTGCAGACAGGTTAACTTTGGAACCACCCCTGATTTATGAGTATCATAGGAGTGTAGCTTGTCCCTAGGGGCCCCAATGAATAAAAACAGGAATTTTCTATCTTTAAGGCAAGTGTGGGTAGCAAAATTGCCACAGGAACAGAGCACAGAGCTCTATGTTCAACCCTTAAATACAACACTGTCTGTATTGGGCACCAATATATTTATGAGGGATGAGGGGGGGGGCATGTAACGTATCCTCCCACCCCCATCCTGTCCACTAACTTGTCTGTCATTCATTCATGTAAGTTGGATGATGGCAGCAGACACTGACTAAATCGAGGCCCTGCATTTAGGGGTGTTTATTTATAAACCCTGGGTACATTTGCACCTGGGAAGTAATTCATAGCAACTGATCAGAGATAAGCTTTTCTTCACCAGCTGCAGGTAGAAAAATGAAAGCAAACATGTAATTGATTGCCATGGGGTACCTGCCCAGGTGCAAATTTGCCCATTGTTTTTAAATGACCCCACTGTCTTCCCTAAAGCAGGAGGTCCAGGGCCCCTGACAGAAGAATGCACTTTTTTGCCTCTTAGTACTCTTGCACTTTAGTTTCTGTAATAAGTAAAATGCCCCTATAGTACAACACTGTTTTATGTGAATTTAACATGTAGTATGCTTTTATTCCAGTATTACATAATGTAAAAAATAATGAAAAAAATGCACATTAGTGTATCTCATTTTTAAATTCAGATAGATTTTTTTGGCTACAAAGGATTGATTGTACCTATTGCTGCCTATGAAACTTAAAAACATTTATTTAAAGCCATAATAGGCAATTTGGTTTTGCATTATTGTTCTTGGAGCCTAAGGTTGAGTTGGAATTTCTTTTGTCATTCTCTTTTTCCTCCTGTTTCCAAAATGTTCTAACTTTCTGAAGTTATTGTGCATTTAATCATTGATATAGTAGACAAAACTAAACAAACAGTTACTCTTTAAAACATTCGAGTCTCCTTTTTAATAAAAAGAAAGTTCAAAATATCAAGTGTACATAAAATTCATTTATCCTTAGTATTGACAGCGATTGCAATGATAGGTATAAAGCTAAACACTCTTATCCAGCAGGTGTTGGCTATGTCAAAGGTTGCTGTGTGTATGTAACCTCTATTCCATTTGCAACAATGAAAAATATCCCTCCTTTTTATTATAAACAACTGTTGGCTTCATTAAACACCAAGAAGGAAGGTCACGGGATTGCTCATTCACATTTGTTTCTCTTTTAAACACAAGTCCAAAGTAGTTTTTCTCTTCTGTTGATGTCATTTCTGGAACATGGTAAAGCTGTTACAGTTTATGAAGAAAAAAAAAGATAATTTCTCCAATTTCTCCATCAGTATCTGTTTACCTAATCCCACTACATTTGTTTCAGAGGTATTTAATGTAAAGGAATCGGTGTTAAGATTGCCTATATGCATTTATGACATATTGAAGTTTATACCCTGTAACAGAAGAATATATTGCCTAGGGTATACAGGTACAACTTCTTAAAGTATCACAAGTCCCATTGTATATCAGTCCAAACATGCTTAGACACTGTTACTCTTTAAATCTTATACTTAGGCAAGTTATAGTCCCTGTGGGAATATACATGCAGTCACTTTGATTTAAAGGCTAGCTAGTTGTCTCATTGGCTGGGTAATTGAATAAAAGACATTCTAGATCAGTAATTCCCAACCAGTGGCTCGTGAGCAACATGTTGCTCCTCAGCCCCTTGGGTATTGCTCTCAGTGCCCCCAAACCAGGTAGTCATTTTTGAATTCCTGACTTGGTGGCAAGTTTTGGTCGAATAAAAACAAGATTTACTACCAAATAAAGCCTCCTGTAAGCTGATTGTGTGCATAGAGGTACCTAATAGCCCATCTTAGGCCTTATTTGGCACCTCCATGAACTTGTATGATGCTTGTGTTGCTCTCAAGTCTTTTTACATTTGACTGTGGCTCACGAGTAAGTAAGGTTGGGGACCCCTGTTCTAGTGGTTCATCATTGCTGACTTTTTAAGTACAACATGGACATCTCAGGCTCCATTTAGCGCAGGGGTCCCCAACCTTATTCATCTGTGAGTAATATGAAAATATAAAAAGCTGTAGAGCAATGCAAGCATGTAAAAGGTTCCTGGGGTGCCCAATATAGGCTGTGATCAGCTATTGATAGTCCTTATGTGGACTGGCAGCCTACAAAAGACTCTGTTTGGCAGTACATCTGTTTTTTATGCAACTAAAACTTCCCTTCAAACCAAGAATTCAAAAATAAGCATCTGCTTTGAGGCCACTGGGAGCAGCATTTAAGGGGATGGTGAGCAACATGTTGCTCGCAAGGCACTGGTTGGAGATCTCTAATTGAGCATATACAGTACAATAGGTACTGTCTCTGTAGCTCAAATGCACCTCTAGAATGGTTAGTCATTTAAAAAAATCTATAAAGATAATGCTTATTTTTGTTTTTTTAATTAATGTTTATTGTCTATTTTTATTAATTTTTTTTATTTAGACATTTTATAACATTTAGTATCAGAGAAAAAAGACTGAGCAGCCATCACAGCAATAATTCAATGTGATGTCCCACTTGAAACTTATTATTTGACTTAAACCTTGAATTGAATGCAAATGATTTTTATATTCAGCTTATCAGTGTTTTATTGTGCGATTGCCTGCCAGATATTTAATGTGTTTTTATCAGTCAGATCTCACATGATATAATGGAAGGCTAAAAAAATCATTTTACACTTTGGATTTTGGTCAGGTAACTTCTGATGCATCTTTATTGCTATAGAACAGTGCTGTCCAACTTCTGCAGTGCCGAGGGCTGGAATTTCTCTAGCATACATGGTGCCGCTAATGGAAGCCAGTTTTGACCGCTCCCCTTTTTAAACCACACCCATTTTATCACAATGGTGGTCCTCACTGTGGGGATATCAACCATTATTCATATATGAAAGAATTATATTTTGTCATATTAAGACACACCCTTCAATCCAAATGCCTCCTCCTTCCCTGTGGATAGCACAGCAACCCCCAGCATATAATTACACACCTTAGGGTACTAACAAACTCCTAACAAACTAAAAAAAACCCTGCCAGGTTTACATCCCACAGGCAGCATAGGGCATGGCATACTCTGCCTGTGTGTGCCATACTCTGCCTGCCCTATGCTGCCTATGTGTGCCATACTCTGCCTGCCCTATGCTGCCTGTGTGCCATACTCTGCCGCCCTAGCCTGCCTGTGTGTGCCATACTCTGCCTGCCCTATGCTGCCTGTGTGTGCCATACTCTGCCTGCCCTATGCTGCCTGTGTGTGCCATACTCTGCCTGCCGTACCTGTGTGTGCCATACACACAGGCAGCATAGACCAGGCAGTAGATACAATTTCTGAGGTGTGAAGAGGTGAACTATGAACCAAGCGTGTGCTTGCAGCCTGAGCCTGAGGTGTGAACCCTGCAGGGGGTGAACAATTTGGGGATTAAAAGGTGTGAACAACACAGGGGATTATATGTTTAAACAATACAGAGGAATTACAACCTAAATCTGAGGTGAGAACCATGCAGGGGGCCAGTTAATCTCAGTACTGATACCATTTAAAGCATACTCAAAGGTAAGCCATCAAAGCAGACAGGTGGGGGGCCACACAGAGGGGGGTCGCGGGCTGCCAGTTGGACAGCACTGCTATAGAACATCTCAATTCATCTTACATGCTGTTATATGAAAAGGTATCCAATCATATAACCTTCACTATAGTCAGCTCTACTATTTTCTGCAGTAGATTTATATGATGCTATCTGTACAAATATGGTCATTATCATAATTATTTTGGCAAATTAATGCTTTGGAGCCTCTACACCAGAGGGGGTCCCCAGGAGGTAAACTGTTGTTGTGAAAAATATACATACATACTCTATGTAACAGTATAGATATTTTCAATATGACCATTGCGAATTTCGAACCTGCCCCTTTTGTTTATAACCCCCAAATCCACCCTGAAGGATTCCCGAACCGAATCCAAATCCTATTGAATCCTATTGAGTAGATAGTAAAACATTTACTAAAGTTACAGAAAACATTGGAAACATATGTAGAGCGGGGCTAGGGTATTACAGAAAGCAAGCCTTTGCCTACAGCTTGTTTAATTATTGTAATATATGGTAAAAACTTTTTAGTTGCCAAAAAAATAAAAATGTATGTGACTAACTGTAACTGAAATTGATTGTAATTTTTTATTGTGCTATACTTTAAAAATAAAAATAAAAAAGAGAGATGTTTGATGTGTTACTGCTATTGATTGAGGAGTTGTAGAAGACATATTGAATTGACATATTGAATTGAAAAAGTCCACATGCCATACTGAGTTGAAGACTAGACTGTTGAAGACTGTTCTAATAAAGGCATGAAGCATAATGAAATACTAGTAATACTATAATAGTAGTAGTCACTTAGTACAAGAAAAGCTTTGCCATTATGTGCACATCAACATCATCATCATTTATACATTAGAAGCAGTAAAACTGTCAAAAGGGTTAATTGCTTGGCATTTTTGCATAGCTTGAATATGTGGAATTCCTCCTGGTAGTGGCAAGTTGGCAACTTGAACTAATGATAACTAACTTAAACTTAGTGACACTCATCAGAAAGAGACAGACAAAATGCAGCAACAGGCCCTTCTATAAGGTTGCGCCTCATCCGTATGTGGCCTGTCGCTGCCGCATAAGAGAGAAGCAGCCGCCGGCAATGACTTGGTCTGTTGCGGGTACTTTCTATGGGGGGGTACTATCTATGGGGGCAATTGGGGGGGCACGGCACAGTCTATTGGGGGTACTTTCTATGGGGGGGTACTCTCTATGGGGCAATTGGGGGCACTTCCAGATTTGGATTCGGTTCGGCTCAGAGCAAGGATTCGTCCGAAACCGAATACCTTGAAAAAAGGCTGGATTCGGCCCGAATCCCGAACCGAATCCGTATCAGGATTGAGTCATACTTCACAAGTGCTATGTGATAAGGATAAGAGATCCCCTTTTAATCTACTTCATTTTTAATCTATATGTTTTTGTTTGATTTTTCTCTCCATTGCACTGTGCAAGATTTATGGTTTAATCACATAAGGTGCTAAATCATTAACTTTTGGATTTCAGCATATAGTGAACCCTCAGCAGAAAATTCATATCAAACAGAACTAAAATGTGAACTCTAATTCTAATTCAAATGTGAACAAAATCTGTGAATAAAGAAGTGCATAACCTGACAAACTGTGCTTTTAAGCTCCATGGAATGCATTTACTTAAGGTCCCCACACACGGGCCGATTCTAGCTGCCGATATTGGTCCCTTAGACCAATTCGGCAGCTTATTGGCCCATGTATGGGGACTACCGACGAGCCTGCCCGACCAATATCTGGCCTGAAATTGGCCAGATCTCGATCGGACAGGTTAGAAAATCTAGTCGGATAGGGGACTGCATCGGCTCGTTGATGCGGCCCCCGAACCGACTGCCCCATTGCCGCCAATATAATTTAATCGTTTGGCCCCAGGTGGGGATATCGGGTGAAGATCCACTCACTTGGCGATCTCGATTAGACAGCAATAATAGACTCGATTAGACAGCAATAATGACTTGTGCCAGAAAAACACCAGGAAAAATGCAAGAACTTTTGTCATTGCAAATTTTCTGGCACACATTTTCACCAATTATCACATTCATGCTACATAAGTTGTCTAGCAAGGTTTACTAAAGATTATCGCCAAAATTGTCACCAAATATAGACAAAATAGTTTGCTAGATTTATAGCAGATAATGCAATTAACTTAAATGAGCACCAAAAAACTCTTAACTTGACAGATATAACACAGAAACTAACTGCTACGCTTGCGTAAATATTGCCACTTATTGCACTTTAGTAAACATGGGAGCTCCATTAATTTGTCTCAAGATTATTCTCAGCGATAATAGGTGATAGTTTATAGACAATTTTCATGAACTTAAGTAAACAGACAGGTTTAGCTGCAGTAAATACAAAGACATATTGTGCAGTACAGGCCCTATATTCAACGGAGCAGCCTTTCCACAGAATACAGAGAAAAGCCTCTTATAGCAGCAAAGGAGTATGCTTTCTACTGCTGTTTCTGGCAGTGTGTGGGGTCCTGCGTGCAATGCAAACGCTGGATATCGGTTTTCAAATATGAGCTTGCAGTAATGTCCAGGCTTAATGTAATGTCTGGAGCCAAAAATGTCCATTTTCATTTTCTTGAACAACAGCCACAAGTGAAAACCTATCCTTTATATTGACAGAAAGACAGTGAAAAAACTTAAGTCAGGGTCAAAAGTAATATTTAACAGTAACTTCTAAATAGCACATGGAAGAAATGGGAGTGGATAGGTAAGGGAAGGAAAGTGTCATTATGGTTGCATTTGGCACTATTACCTATGTATCAGATCTACTGGTGTAGCACATTACACATGACCTACCTGCTCCCAAATCGAACTTGTAACCTATTGTTCTCTGAATCTCCATTCCAAAAGGTCCATTAATTTTCTGGTGAATTAAAGGTTACAATTTGGTCCACAGCACTGAATTTATTATTGAATAATAGTTTCAATCTTTTGCAGGCGAAAATGTTAGTCGTGCAGTTCAGTTAGTCTGCCTATCTGGGCAGGTATACCTGTTATCTGTCAATGAACCAAGTTGGTGCTTATGTGTTACAATATAAGAGCTGAACTTGTGGCCTGAGGAAACGGCATGATGAAAGATGGCAATTCTGAGTATGGCCAGTCATATGATATACAGTATGTCTGTTCAGCCCACAGGTTGTCGTAACTTGTTAATAACTTTGAGGACTGGTCAGTGAATGGCTGCCATTAGGGTGTGAGCACCTCACCTTTTCATGCTACCCAGATTCCAGAGATAAACTGCAGACTTGTGAATGTAGAATTTCCTCAAAGGATAACAAATGAAATGCAATGACTGCTTCTGTAGCTAGTGCAGTTATGTATGTATGTTCAGATGGCTGCAGTGAAAAAGGCTATGTTGAGTCTACGGGATATTTAACATACATGTAGTATAGAAAAATTCTAATGATGTCATAGTGCAAAAGCGAATCACAGTAACTTTACTATGAGTAATGAAGAGATTCATTTTGTGTAAAAGCTACACTTCTCAGTCAGGGTGTAAATGGAGACCCATTTATTTCTTTAGTGAAAGGTATACAGAGTCATGCTGCTAGCTTAACTGTGTCCATCAAAATTTCTTATGGTATATATTTTACTCAGGCTACATACCTATTGAATTGTGCATGTCTCAACTGCCCTCCCCAACAAAGTAAGTCTAGGTACAAGGCATGTTATCTTCATTGCTGTACATAAAGCGTGTAGTCAGCTTGTTTTACAAGGCTTATGTCCCTTTTACTCATTGCAGTTAATGTTATTTTACTGTCTGGAAAACAAATCAAGAAGAAAGGCTGTAGGCTGCTAAATATACAGCCTTCAATGGGACGGAAGCAACTTGTGTGGGGTTAGGGGTGATTGACAGCAACAAAGATGTCGATCATTTTCGTAGAGGCAAAAACAGGGAACAACAGAGAACATAACAATTCTTCAAACAATCAATGGAAGTTTTAACTAAAACAACTTTTTTAAACAACTAAATTAATAGAAAAAAAATATTTTTTATTATTTTTATAATTGCATTGAGAACATAATTTATGGAAATTCAAAATATGACATCATTTTTATGGCTGTCTTGGTTGGTTTGTATAAAGGGGCTGAGATAACAGCTTGTATCTTCCTCCCACAACACACTTCTTTGAAACACTTTAGGGTTACAAAGTGCATCACCCCTAGATGGTTTTTCAAGAGTCTTGGGGTTACTCAAAGTCTACTATCTTATCTTTCTGGCTAGGGCTGGAATATCATCTTACTGTTACTATCCTATCAACTTTTATTTAGAGACCAGCTCTTCCTTTTGTTTTAATAAGCTGATGGAGAAAGCTATATCGTCTGATTGCAACATCTCCAAACAGCCAACATCACAGGGCTAAACTACCCAGCAAGCCACTCATATTGCTCAATGAGCAGCACAGGTAACAGCAACACAATATTATTTTTCAATTTTTACATCATCTAAAAGTTTGTTCAATAGACAAACTAAAATTTATAGCACCTGGACGTAAAACATTTCATGTAGTGCATTAACCCAGGGCTCCCAGATCAGGACGGGCAGCAGCCTTTTATCTGATGTATAAAAATCATCGCTGACCTTCAAAATCATAATAATGTTAAATAAATACATATTTTCACTCATGCATTTATTTGTGAGGGACAGTGTTATATGCATTCCCCAAAAGTACGCTCCTAAATCAGCTTTCAAACAAATGAACATGTGGTCAGTGACTCATGAGAGAAGTGCTATTAGCTTCATGCATGAACTTTCCTATGAGCCAAGCTAAACAGATCAGCAGAAATGTGTTTGTTTTTATTACAGTTTATGGATATTCCAATGTATCAAATAGTAACTAATTCTGTACTTTTAAACATCCAACACGGCTACATTGGAAATTCCTGGTCGACGGCTAGAAACTAGAGAACAAATTAAGGGAAAATAGCTACTACCTTTGCAAAATGTAAGAAGATAACTGCATTTCCTTGGAAAAGCCTCAACACAGGTGGCTTTCATTTCAATTAACCCTTTATTTCAGGTTGAAAATATATACATATAGTATCCTTTCTCTGTGTTTTCATTTGATTCTTTGGTTGCACCTTGACAAGCAATCTCAATACAGATCATCGGTTATGGCTCACTGACATTTATTTTTGGTAATTAAACAAGTTACTATAAACGTGTATGTAGTTTTGTATGCAAAGCCAAACGTATATGCCAGGAAAAACCAGGATAAATTGCCACTTGTATTTAGGAAGTAAATCTAGCATATATGAATAAAGCATTAATAGATTCCCCTATTAGTAATGCACCAGTATGTTTTGTCAATAAGAATGACTATATACTCACCTAAACACTAATCAGGATTGTTGAAAGACACCGGTCATTCAAGGCCAGTTACCCCTGCAATCTGCCCTAATGTGTAACTGATCACACACTGGAATAGCCAAATGGCATATAGCTATGATTTATCACTTCCGGGGTTTTTAAGTAGAAAAATGTATAATGAAGCCATAGAATTGTTGATGAATCAGAGGAAAGTGAGTGTAAGACTGGCCTGACTGGGGATGACTTTGATGTAGTTGGCCAGCTTGAAGTGTATTGCAATATATGGACAAACAATCACAGTCTTGTTTAAAGGGGAAGGCACTTCTTAGGAACCTAAAGGACATGTCAACCCAAAAAATATTATTTTTTAATAAAAGAAAACATAATTCTAAGCAAATTTCCAATATGAATTTATTAAAAAAGTGTCAGTGCTTTAAAAGGTAATTGCTGTTGAAAGCAGCATTAGCTTAAATCCTGGTTATGACTTTGCAATGTTGCAAAAACTTATCTCCTCCAGCAAGACAGGTCTGTCAGTCTGCTGCCTTGTGTTATGTTGTTTCAAAGCAAGGCCTGGATTTGTGGCAAGGCCACAAAGGCCCGGGCCTAGGGCGGCACAAATTTAGCGGTGGCATGCCGCCCTGCTGCAACAAAATTTTTACATTTTGTGCCCATACAGAGCAATGGGGACTTCTCCCCACTGCTCCACATGGGCGTTTAAATGTATGGTATACGCATGCGCACTTGCATCACATTTCCATAAAGATCTGTGTGTCCCCATTTCCGTGTTGATGAGATGCAGTATATTACAATTGTTTTTTGTTTTTAATCTGTTTTTAAATTATTCTAATGCTGTTACTTTCTCTGGCATGGTGACAAATAAATATAGCCTTTTATTATTCTACTTGCCTGATCTTAGTTGGTTTGATTCAAGGTTAGCACCCCTTATAATTAATATTGTGCGATTATTTAGTTTCCCCTGCACGTTGGATATTAGCTCAAATGAGAGATACTGTATTTAGGTTGTTTAGTTGTTTCCAGGTAAAAGTGTTTTTTTTTTTAATATAATGTTGATTATAACCTAGGAAAAAAGCAGATACATTTCATATAACTATTGCTGAAAGTTTAAAATATAAAAAAAATCAGTGATGGACTGGCAATCTATTATAGTTACAGTATGTAGATAATGCCCCTTTGTGCCATTAAAGTCATGTAGCTCAGTGTTTTTGGCCTTTGCTTGCCCTTTTTCTTTGACAATATTATTATTATTATTATCATGTAGTTATAAAGTGGCAACATATTCTGCAGCACTATGCAATAAATGGGCGTAGACATTGAACACACTGATTTACATCCAAAGCAACTAATAACCGATAGAAGAGGTAAAATGCCCTGCCCAAAAGAGTTTACACTATAAAAGTAGTAAAAGCAGTCTCTGGTGTGCGTTGGAGGGGGGGGCATAAACCTAAATAGCTGGCACCCTAAAAGAAATCTTGCTTCGAAGTTATGATGAAAGAAATGACCTAGATGGCTAACCTTTCCATTCCCGGGCTATATACTAGCTGCATTGTATGTCTGAGTCACTGTTTAATACATTCAATTTGCATCCTGTTTTGTTTCACATAATGACTTTGCATCAGAAATACCTTGGAAAAAAACATCCTTTCAGTTTAATGAGTGATCAAAGAACATGTTCCTAATGCCTGAAATTTGCTAGAGAAAAATCACTTTCTCACATGCAGGAATAATGAGTAATTTGGCCCCCAAGTCTTTTAAATCCATGAGGGTTTAAATGACTGCTGCGAGGATAACTTGTTTTCAGTTTTCTAAATCCAGCAGCCGCTAATTAAATACATAAGAATATATGGTCCACTTCATGTTTGAGCTGATGGAGTAATTGGGCTGTAACATACCCGTCATAATATGTTTACCATAATTAACACCACCTCATTCAACCTGATGAGATCAATTCATCTCAGTGAGATCTAATGAGATGTTCCTATTACATGTACTTTGTACACCGCTAACCGACTCTTTCTGTTTAGGGAAGAAATTGGTGGCCACCCACGTAGCTCAGGCACATGGGAATCATATATGCTGAAAAATATTCCTCAATGAGCGAATTTGTGTTGCACAGGATGGTTGGATGAATGTTCTCCTAGAGATATGTTTTCTCCAATAACATCATGCTTTTAACCCTTATGGTGGCCAAGTGAATATAAACATTCCAGGCAAGTCAAAGGGTTAAACAAAGAACAATTTACGAACTCTCTCCAGATTACCTCAAGCTGCAGAATGAAACTAGTCTTTATAATAATTCTCTTTAGTGGGGCTGCTGAAAACCTTTAGGCATTACCTACAGTTCAGTTAGAAAGGAGCACTACATTTTCCCTCCCGGGGGACTGCTCAGCAGCTCACTAGATATGGTTTACAGTCAGTAGGAGGCAGTTTTTGTTGTT
Source organism: Xenopus tropicalis (assembly GCF_000004195.4). Lineage (NCBI taxonomy): Eukaryota > Metazoa > Chordata > Amphibia > Anura > Pipidae > Xenopus > Xenopus tropicalis. The sequence goes on along the minus strand of NC_030680.2, from coordinate 64,406,763 downwards.
GAAAGCCCACATGAGAGAGGTATTAATAGTAAGCATTGGAAGACTGACTGGAGCAGCATGGAAAAAAAATATAAATGCTTTGCGCGAGTTGTACAAATTGGCAGTGACAAATTTTGCCATTGAAAAAAAAAGATGGGAATTGTGACATTGGCCATAGAGGTGTATAAAAAGCGTTTACTGAAGTAGAACTCCCAGTGTCCCAACAACTTACAGACAATTGTCGTTGGAATGTAATTGTTGAATGGAGAAGATGCATGTCAATTCTATTTACACAACAACGAATGGACCTGCACAATTTATCAAAGCCTTTTTGTAGAGCACTTAGAAAGACAAACGAATGGTTCTAAAGAAACTAAGATCTCGGTTTACTGAAGGTTAAACTAAAGCAGCACAGAGCTTGGCAGTGAATCAGCAGAAAAGAAGATGGGGAGCTACTGGGGGAATCTTCAGAGGCACAGATTTTCCCTGCTAAAGGACTATGGATGCCTTGGGCTGGTGCAAAAGCCCAAAACAAAATCTGCAGCATTTCTAAACTACTTCTTAAGTTAGGCTTTAGTTCTCTTTTAATATGCTGATGAATTTGCTCTGGGTTAGTCTGGGACTAAACAAAACATCACATGTTTCTGTGCTGTCCCAGTCTGTCCATACTGCAAAACTTTTGGTTTATTCACCTTATTTGGACCCAACGCCTTCTTTAGTTAGGGTGAGATTTAAGCTAGCCATACATCTAAAAAAAATATTGTACAAACAATATTGGTACCTGTTTGGTGACCTGCTAATCTCAGCCGATATCCATATACTTTGGATATTGGTCGGTTTAAGAATCAGGCTGGTCTGAAAATGTAATCTGCCAATACCTGATGTTGGTCAGTTCATGGTGCTTTGACAAATAAGTGCACAGTCCCTCTTCATATCCTGCTGTTCTAATTGTGCTCTTTGCACAAATGACTTGAACAATAAGAAGGCAGACATAATGGGGCTGATTTACTAACCCACGAATTCGAATCCGAATTGGAAAAATTCCGATTGGAAAACGAACATTTTGCGACTTTTTCGTATTTTTTGCGATTTTTTTCGGCGCCTTTACGACTTTTCGGAAATTATCGCGAATTTTTCGTTACCAATACGATTTGCGCGAAAAAACGCGAGTTTTTCGTAGCCATTCCGAAAGTTGCGATTTTTTCGTAGCATTAAAACTTGCGCGAAAAGTTGCGCTTTTTTCGTACCGTTAAAACTTAAAAGGCACGGCGTTTTGCGCAAGTTTTAACACTACGAAAAAATCGCAACTTTTTGCACAAGTTTTAACGCTACGAAAAAATCGCAACTTTCGGAATGGCTACGAAAAACTCGCGTTTTTCCGCAAAAATCGTATTGGTAACGAAAAAGTCGCGATAATTTTCCGAAAAAATCGCAAAATACCGATCATTACGAAAAAAACGCAATCGGACGCATTCGGCCCGTTCGTGAGTAAGTAAATGGGCCCCAATGTGTGTGACTTCTCATACACTCTTTGCCTGTTTAGCTCATGAGCCGATTGGGCAGAGAGCACTCTTGGTTGGCCCATGTATGGCCGCCTTTAGGAATACTGCCCATTTGCTCATTTAGATAGTTCTAGAAGTCCAACCCTATGTCAAAGTGAGAACACATTTGCTGCCCTGGATGTTCTCAAAACTATGGCTGAATTGCTCACATAGAAATATTTTTATAAATCTATAATCTTGTTAAAAGACTAAAGTCACAAAAGTCTAAAAAAACACTTCCATATTACCTGTTGTCAGGAGTGGAAAGTGCATATAACGAAGAGACAAACTACCAACTAGAGCTGTTGACATCATTTGGATGTGTTCTACTGGGTGAAGGCAAGGTATTAAATAAATTGAATGCAAAATATAGGCCTCAAAAATAACTATTGTATACCTACTGATCTAACAGCAAAACAACTGTATATTTTCCCTCAATTGACCATTCAACATATGTACATGGCACCTATTGAGGGTGGAGGCACTATGCCAGAAATAACAGGCCAGGCATCTTCCTATACAGTTGAATACAGGCACACGGGAATGAGGTGAAAGATGGGCACAAGTACATTTTAATATTTTTTTTTATGTATCTATAAACCACACAATCCTATAAAAATTCTAAAAACTTAAATAGTTTACATCTCAATTCTTTCTTACTGCATTTTTGTGTCACCACATTAAGATTAAAGGATTCTGCACAAACCAAAATTGTACTCTGATACTAAAAAGTGGCAGCAGTGGTCTATTCCTGCTAAACGAGTCAACCACATATTGCTATAAATGTTTGGCATTAGACTGGTGGACTAGTAACTTTAAAAAGGAGGTGCAAAGGCTACAATGAATATTGCTATATGCAACTTTGCACCACATTCATAACAGTTTCATAATAACATCATATCTGATAATATGAATTACAAGATATGGCCAACCAGGTGTCTCACGTGTAAATAACTTTGCAAGTTGCCATTTTTGCGTTGGAATTCTGGGGAAAATGTTGCATTGTGGGTGTAAAACATGATGATTCATGTCTAATAATGGGCCTTTGTATCTTTTATACCCTACTGGATAGATAGATAGATAGATAGATAGATAGATAGATAGATAGATAGATAGATAGATAGATAGATAGATAGTCCAAAGAGTGCATGAAAATACAATGGAACAAGGACACTACTAGGCACTACTAGGATTTAAAGCATTTAAATTTTTGTTTTACAGTTCTACTGTATATATCCTGGGAGTGCTGTGCTTGTTCCAGTATGCATGGTTGTGTGTGCACAAAAATCTAAACATTAAGTGAACCATTTCTGTAAAGGGATTCTGTTTAATAACGGACCAATACATTATGAGCTTACACAGCAACAAGGGAGTTAAGGTTTCACTTATATCATTAGCCTAAATTAATTCTGAGTAATACAAATAGGGTATCATTGCAACCAGCACATCACTGCTAACTGGAAAGTACTGCAGCTTCCTATTGCTTCAGGCCGGTCACATTAGTGAAACTTTCTTTGCCTCACTCTAATGTTAATGGATTGTGACATTTCTGATGCCAGCTTGGATGGTTGCTCCAATTTTACTTTTATTTAATAAAGGAGATGGAAAGTACAATGGCTTGTATTTGATTTCTTGAATACGGACAGAAAAAAAAATATATACAGCAGGTTTACAGTTTCTCCATATCAACAATGAGCTCCCAGATGTTCTTATTTCCCAGAGCGAAAAAAGAAAATCTAAAGCTACTCTCTAATGGTGAATGTCAGTTTGGGTGTTCCACTCAATTTCCTGCAAGGATCTTTAAATTTGTCTTATGAAGGTTGGAGGACCAATCAGTCCCTTTCCCACATGCAGCTGCCATGTAATTCTGCAGAACGAAGATCTCATTTCTAAGATGCAAATCTGGAGCAGATGTAGGGGTAAGTGTTGGTTTATTTGTAGCAGCCCAAGTCATCAGAGCTTGATCAGAAAGAGTGCTCACAGGAAACAGGCATTTTAGCGGTTCTCTGGAACACTTTTCTTACCAACATAAATAGAAGACTTAGCTTTCCCTTGTCTAAAAAAGGTCCCTCATTTATTGTATTTAAGATGCATGTGCATGTTTGTCAAAAAATTTTGACATGGGTTCATTCAGTTGTACTTTTGTAAAATAAAAAAAAGGCACATAAACACTTCCAACTTCCAAAAATAAATATGCATATATTTTTTCCTCAGACATACCTGATTCCACAGATTGAAAGGAAATGATTATGGTCTCCCTTTGACTCCTAGGAACCATTTCTTTCCAACCCTTAGGCTGGCAGAGTTATTCAACCCCTCCCTCAACTTGTTCCATGTTGATGGATTCTGGGACTTGAGGTCACTCTGCCATCCAGAGAATCTGTGCACCACCCACCATGGAAGGCATAGGAATTTCAAGTTGGTTCTATCTACCTCTTTTTTCCTGCTCCCCATCTTATATGGCCACTTTTAACTGCTTATACCCACACTCAAACTTTATGTGCCAGTCCATGCTACCGAGTACTTTTTTCTTGAGAGTATTATTACACATGGATAAGCCTGTTCCACAATGTAACTGGTTGACTTGGTTGTTCAAAGTGGAAAATCCACTTGCCAAGGAACTATTTCCAAGCACTTGTAGGGTCATCAAAGGGGTAGTTCAACTTTATATTCATTTTTAGTCTAATATAGACATTAATACTCTTAAGACAATTTGCAGTTGGTCTTCATGTGTTATTTTTATGGTCTATTAGCATCTCTCCAGTTTGGTTTTTCAGCAGATTTCTGGTTGCTAGAGTGCTGTTTTCCCTAGCAACCAGGCAGTGGTTTGACCGAAAAACAGGACTATGAATTGGAGAGAGCCGGCATAAAAAGTTAAGTAATAAAAAGTAACAATCACAATAAAATGGTAGCCTCACAGAGCAATAGTTTTTGGCTGCTGGGGTCCGTGACCCCCATTTGAAAGTTGGAAAGAGGCAGAAAAGTATAGAAAATAATTCAAAAACTATCAAGAAAAATAATGAAAACCAATTACAAAGTAGTTAGGAATAGGGTAGAATATAATATAAGTTAATTTAAAGGTGAACCCCCCCCCCCATTAACTATGCTGGCCAAAACGTGTAAATGAAATGTAATAAAAGTCATAAATGGAAAAAAAATGCACACAGAATAAAAATTAGCATTTTGCAATGTAATATTTTTAATTAGAATGTTATTACATTGCAACTTTTAATTGGGCATTGCAAACTTTTAAGCCATGCTTGAAGGTGGTGCAAACTTTTGGAGCAAACGTGACAACTTTTTCATTAAGAAGTTTTATCACATGCACTGTGCACAAACAATAAAATATGACTTTTATTACATTCCCCCATAGAGTTTTCTGGCAAAGTACCTTAAATGTTTGCCAGTGTTTCATTGTCATAGAAGTTGTTTGGAAACTGCTTTGACAAAGGGTTCTGTTTGCCTAGTTGTCTTTGAATATTAGACACAGAGGCTGTTCTGTTTAGTAATGAAACTACCTTGATATACAGTCAGGGGCGGGCCAAGCCGACCGGGCGCCCTAGGCAACCCGGTCGGCCACCTCACTCCTGCACCTTCCTCATTAGCCCCCCACCCCACTTTGGCGCGCATGTGCAGTTGAACGCGGGGGGGTCGCGTTGTGATTCAATGGATCATTGCCCCCACCGCATAAGGAGAAGCGGCGGGGGCAATGACTAAAGAGCGCGGACTAGGGGTAGGCAGGAGAGACTGCCTGGCGCCCCCCAATCGTTGCGCCCTAGGCAGCTGCCTCTTCTGCCTACCCCTAGTACCGGCCCTGTATACAGTACTGGTCTTCAATTGCTGTGGTCACCTTGTTGTAAAATAGATGAAAATTACTTGGCCTGTAACACATGTTGTGATGCTCCTTTAAAACCTTTTTAATTTAGCTCCAGTTTGGCATTCAGTTAATGTTATTTAGTTCTTGCAGTCAGGTCTGGACTGAGATTCAAAATAAACCCTGGAATTTGAAGTACACAGAGGCCCAAAAGACCCCCCTTGCAACCCAATAAATAGTGACTGTCTATGGCATCTTACAGCAGTCCTGGCATTTGCCAGAATCCACAGATCGCCAGTCAGAGCCTGCTAGCAGTAAAGGCAATCCTGTTTTCAAGATCATATTAATTCAGTAACTTTCCAGAAGTAGTTAAAAGACCAATACAACTCACACTATTCAATAAAAGCATGCATTGCAATAAAAATGTGTCTTTTAAAAAATTACAAACTGTGCATGAAAAGATACTTTTCAATATCATAAAAAAAAGTGTCATTTTTCTATATAAAATGAGTGCAAAAAAAGTGCATTCATTTTACACGTGTTTAGGTAACTGAATATATATATATATATAAGGTGCTTGAGAGAGGAGACTGATATATATATATATATATATATATATTTTTTTTTTATATATATATATATATATATATATATATATATATATATATATATATATATATATATATATATATATATATAAAACGTGCACAAACTTGCAGCAATCACAGGAATTTACACAACTGTGTTAAATGAATTTAGAGTGCGGTTTTTTATGTTCTTTAATAAACCTCACTCTATGTTTATTTAACACAATTGTGTAAATTCCTATATATATAACAGAATAGACGCACTTGTTGGTGGACTCTTGACGTTTGAAGCTTATTGTATATTTGGGCACCAGAAAAACAAAAATAATTTTTTTGGTACAAATTAACAAGGTTGATTGATGGCAACTGCATAAAATGGTGATGTAGCAGAACCATAAAATGTTTGTGCCATGGCTGCAGCAACACTTCTGCACTCTATCTGTAGAAATACAATCTCCACAATTTCCCTGCAAGCTCAGATGGATTCTGGGAAGGTGGAGAGCAGCTAACAGCCCTTTTACTGGCTTAACACATCAATAGATTACCTGGCTAACTATACATTACAAAACAGATGTTTCCTTGATTTCAAATGTGTTTAGACTTTTCTGATATTATCAGTTTGTACTTGAAATAATATTGTTTGGTCAAATTTGAAGAAACTGTGAGGAGATGTTTAACTACCCTCTGGCATTATTCCTCGTAATAAATGGGACTTTAAAAGCTACTGGTACGTGAGTCTAATATGGCACTGAGCAGAAATTCCTATCTCCAATCAGTCTTCCCTTGCTTTTACCAATTCCTCAGTCAAATATGTTGGTTATCAGTTGGCATGTTATGCATATTGTAATGGCAATTTTATTCTTTTTTTTTCAGGACACATCTGAATTTGTTTCAAGTGCAACCAAGTATAGTGGGTTGAAGAGTATGACAAAAACCATCTGTGTGACGTGAGCTATTTAGCTATCAAGTCTGCAATAAAAACAAACAAGCCTTTCAGACTTTAAGACACTCATTTTTCTCAGGTAGAGCAGATTATCTCTTAACATTAATCACCAGCTCTTATCACACACGCCCTGTCACCTCTGTGTGTCATTTGTCTGTCTTTTATTAGATCATTAGTTATCGATGTGGGGGGCCCATTCGTTTGGATCTGTAATTCACCCTTTCTCAGCTTTTTGTTTGCTTGATAGTAATACCAGGTGATATTTTCTGAATATCTTCATATTGTGTGAACATTTTAGCAATAGTTATTCAGTATATACAGGACCTAAAGGAAAGTCAGCTAAAATTAAAGCTGCTTATAAGAGAAATAATGTTCTTCATAAAGCAAAAGGCCAATTATCTTTTGTCCATAACAACGTGTTAATGCTTTGAGTAGATGTCTCGAATTGTGTGGCTGGTTCTTCTTAGGAAACTGAAAGAGCTGAATAAAAGGGCATTAGAGGTGCATGTTGGTTTACAGATCTAAATATTTCCACCCAAAGGTGCTACAACAGAGAGAGAAAGCAACAAACAGACCAACTCACCTTGCACTCAGAGGCAGAAACCAAACATGCAGAAACTCACAGCCACATGGCAAGTTGTGTTTTACATATAATGACTATGGATAACTGTAATCACATAAGACCTGTCCCTGTTAAAAAATGTGATGTTACTTTTTTTACTGTAATAATAAAACCTCCTTCTGTGCCACACTTTGGATACAAAATTTGGTCCCTGTCAGTTTGCGGCAAATAGTTCTAAAGCCGTAAAGGGCGTTGGTGAAGGCTGGTTGTGGCGGGGGTCTCTTGCTCCCCAAAGAGTGCAATCTCCTTAGCAGTCCCAGGCTCCCTGCTTCAAAGATCATGGCAATACCTCTATTCTGCAAAGTAAATATGGTGGCAAAGGTAAAACTTTAATATTTTCTCCAACCAATCATAATACAGTATTTGTTCTTACTGTGCAACATATTGCCAAGTGGCATGTTAACAAAAACACATAGGAATTTTATTGATTTGAGTAACCTGAGCTACATTTCTTCCATATGAGTGTTACAAGAATGTGATATATGTTAGTTCTGTTATCCTAAATAAAACAAGCAGTGCATCATTTTATGAGATCAGCCATTTCTGTGGAATATAAAAGAATTTTGTCATCATCATTTTTTTTTTTTTTTTGGCTTTAGCGCAAGAAATGTCAGTGTAACTTTTCAGTGGTACTTGCACAAACATGACTTTACCATGCATATAACAGGAAACATTCATGATAAATGTATTGAAGCATTTTGTAACCATACGAAATGTATCAAAGTTCAAATAGGACTTATAGCTTTAAAGTCTAGCATTATGAGTAGACTAGGTGGGCCAGATGCATGTCATCAACTCATAGTCTCTGTTTATATAGACCTGCCTCCCAAAACAGAATGTCTTGTGATATGTTTACGGGACTAGTTAAAAAATATGGAATAGTTAATATCAAGTCCCAGGACTGTTGTGAGCAGCCACAGCATACTGAATATATAGTTTTATATAGCTGATTTTACAGTGTATGGGTCATGTATTCTGCTGTTCTTCATAGTGTTGCTCTATATGAGGACACCCAACAACAGGAAATAGCTTTCTAGCAGCATTTATTACCAGAAAGAAAATTCTCACCCAGCAGTTTAATGGTAGGAAGGATAGAAAAGAATGATACAGTAGGGCAGTGTTATGTGCTGTGCACAGCCTATGCACCTTTTCATTTGAGACATTGCATCACATTTTATATGTAATTTATATATATTTATTATATTATTTAATTTTTTTTTTTTTGCTGTCATATTTTTAATAGAAGGAGGAGAGCATGACCTCTTCAACACAGTTGGGGGCTGATTTACTAAGACACGAATTCGAATCCGAATTGGAAAAATTCCGATTGGAAAACGAACATTTTGCGACTTTTTCGTATTTTTGCGATTTTTTTCGGCGCCTTTATGACTTTTCGGAAATTATCGCGAGTTTTTCGTTACCAATACGATTTGCGCGAAAAAGCGCGAGTTTTTCGTAGCCATTACGACTTGCGCGAAAAAACGCGAGTTTTTCGTAGCCATTCCGAAAGTTGCGCAAAATCTGGCGACGTTTTGCGCAAGTTGTAACTCTACGAAAAAATCGCGACTTTTCGAGCAAGTTTTAACGCTACGAAAAAATCGCCAGATTTTGCGCAACTTTCGGAATGGCTACGAAAAATTCGCATTTTTTCGCGCAAATCGTATTGGTAACGAAAAAGTCGCGATAATTTCCGAAAAAATCGCAAAATACCGATCATTACGAAAAAAACGCAATCGGACGCATTCGGCCCGTTCGTGGGTTAGTAAATGTGCCCCTAAATGTGCACAAATCAGTGCTGCACTAGCTGATAACTATATATATATATATATATATACATATATATATATTAAAGGGCAGCAGCAGAGGATTCAGCCCCTACTGAGCAGGTTCCCTGACCTTTTATAAAGTCTGTAACAGAGCAATGGCCTTCAAGAGGAGGAATTGGAGTGCCCTGATGTTATGAAGCCGAGGGCTGAGTTCCAACAACATGCTGGAACAGTGTTGTGCCGGCCTCAAACTGCCAACCCATGAGTTTCAATGGGCCATTACAATACTGGTAAAAAATGTATAAATTAATGTATCAAATTGTAACAGTTTACTTAGTAAAGTTGTACACTTGACCCAGAGTTTTTGTATGAAGAAATCAATGAAAAAAATCATTATTTATGATGCTTTATTGTCAGAAAGATATTTTTAAGAAAATCATTGGAAAAAAACTTGCCCCCAAACTGTAAATGAACTTTTAGTTTTATGTCAAACACCAATAACAAATATTTATCTAGTTGCCCTCTTCCGCTAATTTTGTTTCTAAAATTCATTTTGAGAATCTGAAGGGGAAAACTGTATTACCGTGTAGCATCAGGAATTTGATATTGTCATCAAGACTACTTGAATGGTAGGGTGAAAAACTTTTGGGTTTCCCCCAAATTTCATCCTGAATCTGAAGTCTTGGACTGAACCTATTTCAATCTATTTTTCTGTGTCATGGAAAATGATGGTTTGAAGTTGCTGAACTGGGTGCAGATATCACTTAAGATGGTGGATGTGGTGATTTTGTCCTTCAATGGGAGACTCTATATTAAAGGAAAAACTAGAGTGAGATGTATTGATAGAAGGTGTACACGAGGGTGTTGTAGTTGAAAACATCAGTGCATTTATATGTGGCCTGTTTTTTTGACTTAAGAATCTGTACCCAAATTTACAGAGTCCAGAAACTCCCCCTTTGTTAGGAACATTGATTATACAGTGATGGAATTGTTACCAGATCACGTAAAATTAGGGACACTTATTGTAAATCCAGCCAATAGGACTGCATATATTGCATTAAATTTAAATTCAATGAACAGTCAATCAGTGCAGCCCAGCAATATGGAGTGATTAGAAATGTCTCTGACATGTTCAGAGAATAAAAAACTGAGGTGGATGTAGGGTTCGCCCACCTGTTGTTAGTTATAAAGTACTTTGGAAAATGAGGTGTTATCCTATTCCAAGGCAAGCAAAAGTGTCGGGAGGGAAATTTGCCAAGGGAATTCTGTTTGAAAGTCTTAAAATTAAGGGTTTCTAGAGAAGTAAAATTAAAGACTGGAAAGGGTGTTGGAAACACGTGGACTTGCATTGTTTACAGCCACCATTATTAATGGACATCTGAAAATAGACATTTTTGTGGGTGGGGATGTGCTTAAAGCATATATTTAGAAATTATGCATGTAATATATGTGATCAAACTAAATCTGATATGCTATATACAATTGTGCATAGCTAGGTTAAGATATATATATATATATATATATATATATATATATATATATATATATATATACATACATAGATGCTACATTATGATGTCTGTTAATAAAAATAAATATATACTTTCCTTTCTCCAAATGAGTATAAGATAAACATAAATAACCCTGCTCCTAGCTTGTTTCATTTACTTCCTCTATGTCTATGCCATGGTTCTGGGCTGCACGTTCTTCACCATGGCACTTCTGTCTGCATAACCCTAGAGCCCATGTCCAGATTTGGGGGGAACTCTGTGTCTCTGCCCAACAGTGAAGCCACCATATGAACAGTGGGAAGAAAAAGTAAATATGTTGTTTTACATGATTGTTTTATATGGAACTGGCTAAATATCTGACTCACAAAAAACTTTTACAAGATAACTGGATCTGTGTATTAAAATATATAAAAATAAAAAACACTTAACAATTAACCTATTTCTCCCCTAATTAGGATCCTTCTCCTGTTTACAGTTACACTTTTAATGACTAAATGCAGCATATACTTTACATCTATGGGGAGGTTTAACGTGATCACCCATATTCATATGTAATACAAAAGGCTTTAAATTTAGGTTTGTTTCTCTATTGAAAATAGATAATGTGATTCATTTTACATCGGCTGTGGTCTCTTTAAAATAAATGTGGCAAGTCTTTGTGTGATCATATTGTGGACCAACTACTACGAGTATATTCAAACAGCATTAGGCTGTTAGTGTTTGCAGTAAGTCAAAACCCACAGGTTTTAAATCAGTGTTATTGATCCTGGAATACAGCCAGAGAGGCAACTTCACGGTTCTAGGCCCACCCACAAACTATCTTGAGCCCCCTCCACCTGGTGTATGTGCTCAAGCATCCTACAATCTCCATAGGCATACATACTGCATGTCCGAGTTATATCCCTACTGATTGTGCCTAACCGGACGCCGCCTCTCATCCTGTTTCCCCCTGTGGTTTTTATGCCACTGACTACAGATTTAACAAACCTTTATAATCAGTTTTGATTATCAGAACTACACACAGAAGTCCAGTGGCAAAGGAAAATCCAACAGAAATGAAGGTACACCTTACAAAATCTTCTTTTTAATGAAACTTAATTATTTGAATGACTCATTTGTATGTTACATAATTTAGATTCTATCCCACCCACAGCTGATAATAAGCCTTTAACTTAATCATCTCTTGTTAACTTTTCATGTGGCCCTTTTTGTACAGATCTGTGGAACACTGGCAAAGAAAGGGCACGTGGTAACTCAATGGTGCATATAAATCATATTTTACAGTATATGCATTATTCTCAGAGGTGGAGAAGTGAGGTCAATAAATCATTAGGGCAAAAGTTTCCAGAGGAGAGGGGTTTAATGGAAACTAAAATGAGACATTTTATTTTGGAAGGCATGCGTTTAATTTGTATGCATTGCATTAAAAATAAGTTTTAAGGGTCCTAGAAACTACTATGTTATATATATATAAAAACCTATACAGATTTAAAGAAAATAATAAGATTATGATTACTTCCATGTCAGGTCACATAAGACTTCACCTTGAGGTCACTTGGAGACTGACTCATCCAGTGCCACATACAAGGTGCCTAGACCTTTTCTAAGGCTCATTTAACTTGTATACAATGGTGTTAGTATTTGTACTTGTGTGTTTATAACCTAACCTTTTAATTTGGTAACTTCCAATTCATTTCCTGTCACCTAAAACTCACTCTCTTTGGGTCACTAAAAGTGTTGATTAAGAGCAAGAGACCTCACTTGGTGCATTCAGTTCATATCCCTGTGCATCTTTATTATTAGTAGTATCAGTATTATCCTCTACCTCAGTGGCTTTTAACTTTGTTAGTTAGTTTTAACTTTGTTCCTAACTAACAAATTATGTTGTAAAATCACAACACAAAAAATTGCTTTAGCACCCCTTATTAACCTTAATTTAGTAGGAAAACATTTTACATTATTTAAGTGGGTCAGGGGACCCATCCTAAACTGCATGGAGACCCATTCTTGGGTCCCAATCTATAGGTTAAGGATCCCTGCTCTACATAAGCAGTGCTAATATATTAACCAGCACTTTACAGAGAGCTAATAACCTAATTTCCCTACCACAGGAAGTCAGTTAACCTGCCTGTATGTTCTTGGTCAGTGGGAGGAACACTGACCACCCAGAATATGCTCTTACAAACAAAGCACTTACCAAGGAAGATCACATAGTACTTTAGTACTCAAGCTTAGTAAGCTTAGTAATGCAAAGTTCCCAACTTAATTTTAAAAATAGAAACATTTTATAATACATTGTATATTGCACAGCAATGGATCTGTAAGCACTAACTGTTTAGTGTGAACAAAGATAATTTTAGAATTTGCAATCTGCCGTAAGGCCCCCAGCATCAAAACATATTATACCACATAACCATTTTTTTCAATAAAAGTGGCTCAGTTGGTAACATTGCTACCTTGTATCACTGGGACATAAGTTGGGTTCTACCTGAGGCACTATCTGCATATGGCATAAAAATAAAAGCACTTTTTTTGCAGAAATTTTGCATTTTGTCTCGTGCTCCCCCCTATATATATTTTTCATACGCTCCCCCCTATATATATTTTTCATACGCTCCCCCTATATATATTTTTCATACGCTCCCCCCTATATATATTTTGCATACGTCTGTGTACTCAAGTTTCTTGGCCATACTTAAGGTAAGGTCACCAAATGAGTGGATCTTCTCCCGATACACTCACCAAAGGTTAAAATGAATGGTGGGTAAATGAGCATGAACAAGCCAATGCAGTCCCCAATCCAACGTGAAAATCAAACCTGCCCGATGGAGGTCTGGCCAATTTAAAGCCAGATGTTAATTGGGTAGGCCCGTCGGGGGTGCCCATAAGGGCAGATAAACTGCCAAATCAGTCTGAAGGACCACAATCTGCAGCTGAAATCTGCCCATGTATGGCCACCTTTACACTCTGATACCACACAGGCAATTGTATTGGCTCCTGATTAATATGATGTGTGTAATTATTATAGAGACCTTAGGTTGTAAGCTCTATTGGGGTAAGGAGTAATAGGGATGATAAACAGTCTTTGTAAAGTGCTGAATAAAATGTTTGGTGCTATATAAATAAAGGATAACAATAACAATGAAATACATTAGGGATGTCCAAGATGCAGTCCTGCAGCTGCTGTTGTACTTCAGCTCTGATATTTCCTCCGGCAGCCAAGGGCCACATAAAGTGTTGTGAATCCCTGAAATAGTCAACCAAACTCTACATTTAATGCATCCTTATTATGCTCCAGTTATAACTGGGTTTTTACATTCCATCTACCATCTACTTGATTTTGATAAATTTGCTAATGAGCGGAGTGATTTGTTTATACATCTTAATTCAGTTGCCTGTATGTATGGATGGTTCTACACATTCTGATAAACACAGATATATAGACTATTGGGGTTCACTTACTAACCTGTGCCTATGAGTTTTATAAATTATTAATAGGAGAATGTCTTTTAAATGTAAACGCTTTTTAAATAATGCAGTATTAGTAGGACATAGTCATCATTAATTCATAAAAGAAACAGGATCTCAGATTTTATTCTGCTTATAAAAAATATATATATTGTTATTCCTAAACATAATCCTATTTAGATTATTTAACCTTGTGCTCTTGTACACACACTCACAGTAACTAGTTTAAGTGGAAAAAAATGTGTGTCTCCATCAGAGCCCCCCAGCATCTGCCATTCCATTATCAGCCATATGTTTTCTTTAAAAAGTATCACTGTTAGGGAAAAAAAATCTTAAAGAACAATCATATTTTCTTAAACTCCATTAGATAACAAGCAATGATGTGTTAGAAGAAATCTGCACATATTTAAAGTTTCATTGTAGGCCTCGCTTTGAAGGAATCTAACAAGACAGGGTCATGAGGCCTGAACTGTCCTTGATAAAAACTTAACTTAAAAGACTGTATGGGAGATCAGACAAAGAGAAGAGAGATAGAGACCCTGAGAACATACTTAGGAGACATTGAGAAACGTGCCATAAAAATGATAAGACGGTAATCAAAAGTTCTCTGATAGTAATGCTTCCTCTTTCTACCTATTAAATGGGTGCCTCTGTGTATTTTCCATAGATACTTCGTTTCAACATGCATTTTAGTAATGGCACTGTCACTGTGTATTCTGGGTGATGATGTACAAATGATCACATCCGACTCATTCAGGATGGATCCCACCACAGACATAACAGAATATATTCCCAAAGCCTTTCTACAAGCAAGAGAATATGTTTAAAGCTTCTATGGGCAACAAGAAGTAAGAAAACAAATTCCAAAATGATATCATATTTAACAGCTAAAGGAGCATTTAATAGACAGCAGTCCCTGTTGTAAGGAACTATCTTAGGATGTCTGTCTCTATGCCTTTCAATATAAAGCTAATCGCAGGAGAGGCCTAGGCATTGGCGTCTAATAAAGAGAATCCCACTGCCATACACATTTGAAGAAGCTCTTAAATTAAACAGCTCAGAACATTACTGATCAAAATGAGGGAGGTGCTTTATTTAAAGGAACACTAACATCAAAAAAATGAAAATGTAATTAAAATATAAAGTACTGTTGCCCTTCACTGATAAAAGTTGTGTGTTTGCTTCACAAATGCTACTATAGTTTATATAAATAAACTGCTGTGTAGCCATGGGGGCAGAACAGAAAAGTGCTGTAGAATACAATAGGAATCTACTTGCTTATCTGATATCTGCTATGTAACCTGTGCCTTTTCTCTTTTTTTTTTATTTTGAATGGCTGCCCCCATGGCTACAGAGCAGCTTTGTTCATATAAATTATAGTAGAGTTTCTGAAGCAAACACACAACTTTTACTAGTGCAGGGCAATAGCACATAATATATGTATTCCTTTGATACACTTTTATTTTTTGGTGTTACTGTTCCTTTAAAGGCTATTGTTGAAATGAGTGACAGTTACCCCAAACTTTCCCCAGTTCACTATATATCCATCAAGGTGCTCCTGGTTATATGTTGAACCTTTGCTTTTTCTTTTTTTGTTAACCGTAGCGCTCAATGTGACTGCATCTAACTCATACATGACACGGAGAGTCATGAATAATAGCGCAAAATATAAAAGTTAATAGTGGAAAAGAGATATCTTAGTCTTAGTGGCATGAAGGAAACACATGAATAAACTGGAGCTTCATTCTTAGTTTGTTAAGTTAAACATTTAAAGGTCCCCTTAGCCCCATGGAACCACCACTGTTTATCTTTCGTACAGCTTGCACCTATACTGTCTGCTTTAGTGGTGAGTTTTGGCTGAACCGACATTATTCCTCCTCCTACTCTTCGGGAAAATGATGTGTGTTATAGAGAAGAGTTGTTTTTGTTTACACTAAGAAACTGTGTCATGTCTCCATTCATAGTGCCTTGCATGAGTGTTTGCCCAGTATGTCTCGTGCAATGCACACACAGTGATTATTCAACAACATTATAAATCTGCAGTGATTCACTAATGCTGTAAATATTTAGGACCAGCCCCCAGATCTTGTTTATGAAACATGCTGAGCTGTCCTTAACTAGCTTGTCTTCACAAAGTTTTCTAACCTTTAGGCTGTGAAAAATACTGAGTAAAACAAAGAGTGAGTTATAAATATATAATATTGGTTCACAACAAATCATAGATTGCATAGCAGGGCTAAATATTGTGTCTACCACTTTGCCCCAACTTTAGGCAAGTGTTACCCTTATTGGGGGTCACCAATGCCACTACTTATTGGTTTAGAAATCCAATGAGGGAGTTTATAGAGCAGAGATCCCTAACTGTTTTTACTTGTGAGCTACAAGCAAATGTAAAAAGTGTTGGGGAGCCACAAAAGCATGAAAAAAGTTCTTTGGGGATGCCAAATTAGGACTGTGATTGGCTATTTAATAGCCCTATGTGGACTGCTGACCTTGTGAGCAACAAGTCCTTTTAAAACTTGCCTCCAAGCCAGAAATGTAAAAATGGGCCCTTACTTTGAGGCCACTGGGAGCAACATCAAAGGGGTGATGAGCAACATATTGCTCACAAGCCACCGGTTAGGGATCACTGTTATTTGAGTATTAATAGTCAACCAACTCCATCCTTGGATTTCAGAACAGTAAGGCAGGGACAAAATCGGTGAGCCCCAATAAGGGCAAAACTGGTAAACCAATACATAAGTGTTTGCAGGGGAGAATCTCCTAAAAGCACTTTAACAAGCGCACTCAAGGTTTTACAGCATTTTGGTCCAGCCCCCCTGCCACCAGCATTGGCCAAGCACTACACTACTGAGCCCCAATAAAGCAAAACCCGTCTGTACCTGGGGTCTATTTAGAAAATGCCTTAGCAGTGCCTTAAAACTCAGTGGCCTAAAATGGACATTTCTGTAGTGTTTTCTTCCCATAATTCCTCATCACTTTAGATCAGGGGTGGCCAAGACATTGATCGCAGTCCACCAGTTGATCCCCCGTGGATTTCTAGTAGACCGCGATGGTGCGGATGCTTGAATGCATATGTACCCTGCATCTTGGGGGAAGAGTCAACGGTAGATCGCCAATGGACAAAGTCTGGCCACCCCTGCTATATATGCTGTTCCCGTGAATCTACATCACTACCTCTGCAAATGATGTCTGAAAAACCCTGCACTACACTGATAAGTGTGGCAATGAGGATGCATCTGTCTAGTGGGGATTTGATCAACAAATGGTTGTGCTTAAATATCCAGTGGGTGAGAATTAACTCATAGGATTTGCCAAAACAGTGGATATTATTAGAGCTAAACTCAGTTTTCTTCGGAAGATGCTACTGCTTTGCATTTAAGGGCATATAAACCATGGCTCATTTGCACTCCAAGACTTCCTAAATCTAAATTGATATCCCAACCCTATTAACAGATAGAAAGGAGATCTCCAATCAGAATTAAAATATATGCTTTATTGCTTTAGAAATGCACCTGATGATCTCAAGCTACAACTTTCATCCTGCTTTTACTCTTAATAATAGGTTGGAGAATCCTGTAGTTCAGCAACTTTTGGATGGAACAGCACTGCCCCAAGAACATAAATGACAATCAGCAAGTAGCATTTATTGGTCTTAAAGCAAACATCTTATTGGTTACAATGAGTTACTAAACAAGATTTGTGCAGCTATCTCCAGGTGATGTTCGTATTATCTAATTGCATCAAATTTTTTAAGCAAACAGGAGAACGCCCTCATTTTTGTGCCACGGATTTCTTGTCCTTCTCATGCACTACAGAAAGACCAGTACATGTTTTCTTTACCTACATAGTATGTTGTCTAAGATCCCCTCCTTTTCTCTTAAATTGCTTTATAGTGACCTGCAAATATCAGTCCTAGAACTACTTCTCATTTCTTTCTTCACTCCCTTTAGCTATAATGCAATACTTATACAGAAAGTATGTCCCACATTAAATGACATGTATTTTGTTCATAATAATACACTTTGGTAATGTTTTAAAATAAATAATGCAGAGGCATAGACACAGTATGCAATTCTGTACTAATAACACCCAGATAATTAGCTATTTGGGTATCAACATATTTTGTATAAAAACCAAGCAAATCATAGAATACTGTATATTGCTTTATTGGGGTTTGGCTGCAAGTCACATGCCTAATCATTCTGATATACAGTATTGTTTGTGCCAATTACAGGTGAGCTATGTATGCAGTTGAGAGACCAGAGACATTTTTATTTATAATATTATGCAATAACATACAGATTACATAACATAACATATACATAACGTAAAAATTCTTAGGATTTCTTTTTTATTATTTGGTTGGAGTTCCCCTGTAATTAGAATGTTTTAGTTGGTGGGAGGAAACTCACAAAGAGAAAAGATAAATACTCCTTGTAGACACTGGCCATTGCTCAGACTGGAATCATATATTATTAACACTTTCATTACCGGGAGATTTTCTTCCTAGGAAATCAGTAAATAATTCATGTTTAATTACTTTTTTCTTGTTTAAAAAATAAGGAAATATTGGAGAATCAAACCAACAGAGGAAGCATAACTTGGAAATTTTAGGGTGCTGCAATCATCCTTTGTGAAGGCTGCATTTTTGTATACATATTACAGTCCTATTGGACTAGAGCATATCTGTATGGACAGTAAATCCAGCCCACTAATGCCATGATCTGTAAGTGAAAGTGCTTTCTTCCATTTCTGTTTCCTTGAGATCTCTTGCAATGCAATGCAGAGGTCTTTAAAGAACCTTACTTTGTAGTCCAAAATGTAGCAGAGCATTCTTTAGTTCACAGCAAGGATACAGATACATAAAATCCCTTAGTCACTCTGGTGTAATTCTAAATAAAACAGAACACACCCCAAATTCCACCCATAGGTGGCCAGACCCACCATTTCAGACCGACCTAATGGCTGTAAGCGTAGATCACTGTCATTTTACAACCCATATAGGTGACCAAACCCTACATAATGTTAGTTTGGTTAATTTCATAGGCTCCTTCTACACCATCCCTAAATTCTCCCATTTGTAAACCACCACCTTTCTACACTATGCTCTCCAGGCATAATTCAGATGTAAACACATGAACAAAGAACAGAGACCCTTGGTCCCCACGAAAGTCACTAACTGGATATCCTGGTCTTGTTAGTGCCAGCTACTCCAAGATTTTGCCCATTTGTTGATATCTAAGTGTAGGGTTAATCTCTTTAACTCCGTCTGTGCTTCTCTGCACTGTATCTAAGCAGTCACGAACTGGTTCGATTTAATCTGTGCGTCGGCGAAACATCTGATATCGTCTGCGCATGTGCGCTGATCAGGGAACTTGTACAAACGATACAACCAGTATGTGTATTGCAAACAAGTTCAAATGTATTTTGTTTTGAAATTACTTATATAGTAGATAGAAAAACACATCCCATTATGCTTACGTATCATGGGTGGGTACATTTGCCTTGCAATTATTAGTAGAAATACAGAAATTATTTAATTAGCTGCTGAAGCTTTATTATGATCTCTTAGCCTTGAATATTAGCTGAGATATTCAAGGCCGGAGCAACTTGGACAGACAAGATAGTGAGGATAATCATAACAACTGAAGTAATACATACACAGGCCTTCATGATTCAAAACAAAATTGTGTAAATTCAGCATTTAGCAATTTAAACCCTATCACTAAGTGGGCCACTAGACCCCAGGGAGCTTGGATAATTGCTTTATTGAGCAATGTTGCTTTAAGATTTCAGCCCTGATGTTGCTAGATTGTCCTAGCATGATTTAACCCTTGAAAAAGTATAATAATGCTGTACGTAGGGAAAATTTGGGTTTCTGCAATAAAATGAATTACATTTGTTCAGGTGCAGGAGCCCCTGTTTAAAAGCAAACACTTTAATGGTTGCTATGGTTAAATGCACTTTGGCAAACTTTTTATTACATATGGGGGTGTGAGTTTTTCCTGTGGACAGCGCAGATTCTTTAAAGTGGATTAAATAAATTGCAGACCAATAAAAGTAATTGTAGTCCTAAGTTTCCATTATACAGTAATTAAAAATGTTCAATGTAAATATATCTGCTATTGAATGCATTATCTGTCTGTCCCTTGTTACCCTTAGACCTAATGGTTCTGACTTTTGAAACAGTGTAGAAGGAGCCAGCTGATTAACAGGCCTGTGAAGAAGCATGCAAGGCTGACTCTTGTTGCATCATTTCAAGATATAGAACCAGCAGTGCAAAAAGGGACACAAAAAAAGTCTTTCAGTTATATTTGAAAGTTTTACTTCCAAAAATCACTGAAAATGATTAATGAATGTTCACTGGGAAATTACATTTTCTTTAATCAGGAAAATTTGTTTTTGAGTTTAAATTAAATTCATCAAACATATGTTTCCTTTAACCTCAGTGGCTGGCACCCAGTGACCTTAAATAAAACGAAACTGGCATTAAAGGGAAAATGTACAAAAAAAATACATTTTTTTTAATGTATTTGTTCTAAATAGGCCAGCACAGCCACCCCCAACATAGAGTGTTCTTACTAATACACAGAAGCCCTGAATAACCTATAATATATATCTTTATAAACAGCCCTTTGTGATGTTATTACTATGATAAAGATATCTTTTATTTCTAGTCAGAATCTCCTCTCGATCTAAAATCCGCTGACTGCCGATGAAGAGAGAGTTCTGCCGCAACATTGATCCGAAAGGGGGGGTGGGGGGGATCTTTAGTAGATGGGGGAATATATCAGTGCACAGACGTATTTACCTCTTAAAATGCCCACTTGCCAGACTAAAAAATGAACATCGGGGCAGGGTTAAACTTTAAAGAAAGTCACTGTCACCAATGACATGGGTGCTGATGAGGCTGCGATGTGGGAGAAGCAGAAAGCACCTGTTGGGGACTGATGAGGGATTAGACATGTGTTGACAGACAAATTGAGCGGATTAATTGCAGCAGCCAGGAGTGTGTGGGCTGAACTTGTTGGGAGATATTAGTGCGACTAGACTTTCATCAGCTCTATCTCTGGGTGCAAGGGCAGCACAGCAGCTTGGTATTGCCCAACAGTGGTATCTCCCATCTACCCCCTGCCTGGCTGCTCCCATACAATGCATGAGAAAATACCCTAGTCTAGAATAATAAAGAACATCAGTACCAATGTTATTTAAGATTCAAAGCGCACGATGTTACAAAATGAAAAGTAATATATATAATAATGTAACGCATGAAGCCCTGTAGCTTCTCTATCGAGCCAAACATTTAACCCATTTCAGTACTGTTAGATAAAATATAAAAACGCTTTTTGTGGTGGTGTAGGGGGATGCTGCATGTAAAACTGGTTTAATGATTATTTTTTAATTAAAACAATAAAAATGACCAGAATGAAGAACACAATTTGTTTTACTGTTATTGAAGATACAATCTATTTTTGCTGTAAAGCAATTAAGCTTTTATAGAGGTACAGTACACAAATAACATTTAAATAATGATTTGAAATATTATTAAATAATGAATTGTATTTGGCTACTTACAAAATGCATATGTTGTCTATGCCCTCAGTAAGCAGACAAAAAAATATATTTTGCTCTATCACTGTGCTGTTCACATGCTAGTGATATATTTGTGCCAGATAAAAACGTGTATGTGTGTATTTAACGAGCTTTCTGTAGATGTGAGCTGTGTTTCACTAGAAACCAGTTCAGAGACTGCAGAAGTCTGCTTGTAATCTGTGTCCCTAAACAAAAATATACGAGCCCACCTACTGAGCAAGCAATGAATGAATGGAGTCCCGGAATGGAATATGAGGACCTGGGCTAATGAATGCAATATAACAAACTTTAAAAAAAAAAACAACTTTATTTCAGAGCTTGCATATTTTGTCGCAACACAGTTACATATAAATAAGACATTTCAGATATCAACAATTTTATCTTGTATAACTCTTAATATTGAACGTATATAATAAATGGCACATGGGTAAAGTCTAAAAGGCACCTAGATTAATTCACATTATGGCAATTTGAATGTCATGTTGTCATCTGAATTTGTCCGCTAATAGCCAAACAAACATTTAAAGATAATCTAAAAAAAATTAGAAGTAATCAGAATTAAAAAATAAATAAATAAATGTATACCTATTAATTTTATCCCTGTTATTTTATGCGTAACTGTTTTTAGTTTGCGTGTTAATTTTTTGCCTTTTTGAGTTTAGATATGTGTCTTGTTTTACTATACAGTTTTGTATATTTAGATCCATTTTATTTCATTGATTATAAGAAGTTCGTTCCTGTACCATAGTAGTATGTAGTGTAGCCCACGATTACCTGTAAGAAAAGAAAATTCGTGTGGTCAGTTTACACTATATTAGTAGACAAATACACAATTATAAAGCCTTGTAGACTATTTTCTAATGGTTTGTCTGAGGATTGTTTTAAAGCATTTTAGATCTGGGTATATTTTCCTTAGACAGCATCCCAGCACGTATATTTCTGTTATCTTCTATTACTGTGCAGGGTTAGAAGTTATCTCTTCCTGAGATTACTAAAGGGCACAGAGGTCTCACAAAGAAATATGCAAAATGTATCAGCAGATTTTCAAACCCAGAGATTTATTTGACTTGCAGGGTAGGACAATAAACGACTGCGATCTCTATAGGCACAATGTCATTTATATCTAATCCAAAAGATATGGAAGCAGTCGTGATGGAGGGTATGTGGGAGCTAGAGTTCGCTCTGTCTCCACTCAGGAGAATTTATTTTGTTATTAAAAATACATCAAAATCTATCATATGAAATGCAAGTCCACCTCAGACATTTTTGTATGTCTACAAAAAAAGAAAAGGCACCATTAAATTTTTTAAAATACAGAAATTGAAGGAATCAAAAGGAATTCAAATTCGACTTCATCAGAAACATTGCTATATAACATGGGTAATCGTTATTCCAAAATACAAGTTTGTTCGTAAGCAAATATTAACACAATGTTTACTGGACTGGATTGTTTCTTAAAATTAATTCACTGACATTAATAAAACGCAAAGGTTATTTTGTAGACAGACTAAAATTATAACATATTAGAAACCACAAACTATTCCGTTTACCCCTTCATTGCCCGTACCTAGCTATCTATGCATCTATGTCTAGAATGAGATACATGTGCATTCGTATACATTAAAAAAAAAAGGTTTTTTTGCAATTATACTTATATCTTTTGATCAACCAAACTGATGAAATGGGATATAAAAGAATGTCCTTGATTTCTCCTCCAGTGTTTTTTATACTTACAAAAAAAAGTTGTGTAAAAAAATCCACTCCTTCCCTCGATCAGTATTCTAAAAAATACTTGTGGTATATGCAAACCTGTGTGCGTATCATAAACCTTAAACATCATTTGCAAACAACTGCTGAGCTTATTATCATGCTAACATTTATTAAAATAATTGAAAAATTCTTTGTCACATTAAATCATAAGAGCGTTGGGAGGAGTTAAGGGCATAGAGAAAACTAGGTTCTGCGAGCACTGGTGTGTTATAATAATACATTTATCAGTCTTTGACCACGCTGTCTTTAATACCAATCTCATTTGCAGTAACTGTAGTGATTTACATTACTTTGATCAGTAGGCGTAGATGCAATAGAAACCTATTATTGCAGTATTTAATAGCGGTCTATATTTTAACTATTGTAGTTTTTGATAGAAAGCTGTTTAATGCCATCATTAAGTATTAAGATGTGCGATTGCTATTTGTGTCTGATAGGAACTTTATTAACTGTATTATTGGACAGTAAAGTATATTTATTAATCGCTGTTTATTTATTCACAGTAAAAACATATTACGCTTTGTAAGTGCTGGACTTCTAAAATGGGTTGTTCATCTCTGAGTTAACTTTTAGTATGATGTCGATAATAATATTATAAGACAATTTGTAACTGGTCTTCATTTTTTATTATTTGTAGTTCTTTTTAATTATTTCAATTAATGTTCAGCAGCTAACTGGTTGCTAGGGTCCAAATTACCTTAGCAGCCACAGAGTGGTTTAAAAGAGTCACTGGTATATGAAAAGGAGAGGACGTGAATAGAAAAAAGTGATGAAAAGTACTAATAATAAAATTGTAGCCTCACAGAGCAATAGTGTTTTTTGGCTGCTGGGGGTCAGTAAAACCCATTTGAAAGCTGCAAAGAGTTAGAACAAGAAGACAAATAATTAAAAAATCTATAAATAAATAAATACTGAAGATTAGTTGAAAAGTTGCTTAAAACTGGCCATTCAATAACATACTAAAAGTTAACTTAAAGGTGAACTATCCCTTTAATAGAAAGACCAGTTAGAGTGGCGACACTGATTGCAATTGAATGTAAATTAGACAGTAGACTAGTTAAATACCATTTGCGAGTACGGCTTTTCCATAGTAATGCTTGTATTCCCATCTGGGAAGAACTCTTTTTAATGCATAGCATAGCTGAAATGATAGTGACCAAATTATTGCGATATAATAATCAATATTCCTTAGCATCTCTGGGTACTGGCATATTTGATAGCAGCCTAGTTAGCGCCCACAAATAAAGACACAAACACATGTATTACTACCTGTAAGCATTAGTGATAGTGTCTGTGCGAGCAATAATACTTGTACTCTTTGTGACAAAAACTCTCTGTAATTAATCATATTCTATCTATTCTTCCCCCTTCCTTTGCTTGAGGTTTATTGTATCAGTTAGTTCTAATGTAACAACATGTGATGACATATAAGAAGATTAGAATCTAGGATAAAACTACAAATCTGCACCTATGTGGATAGGGCGACCCACGGATAAAGGTTGAATTATCGTCCAATTCTCGCTTCTAATTAAATGGAGCATTTAGCAAGAAAACGGCCAGTTCTGTGGCAGGAGGATGAGCTAAAGGGTGTTGGGAATCTCCCAAGGGAAGATTCGTTTGGGAACGTGTAGGAAGACATGAGGGTTATTATTCTTTTCTCTGTGGTGCGGGCAAGAAATGGTTAAGTAGCAGACTGCTGCTCTGTACTGTAGCCTGTCGCTGCTGCTGTAACTGCAAGTCTGTGCCCAGGCCGCTTCTATACACAATGAAGGTAAAGGAGGATTTGATGCGAGTCTCCTGCATTTGGGCAAATACAGAGAAGAGCTGCTACTCAGCTTTAACTCCCTGCACCTCCTCACACTCTGCATTGTTGTAGTTGAGTCGCAGGGTGGTGTCAGGGAAAAAGGATATAGGTGTGATCAGGAGTGTGATACAGTATGTACGTGAGCTGGGAAGAGTGGAACTGGGGTGCCGGGTATATGTGACTGCTTTGGGGGGGCAGGTTGTATATGAGACTGATTGGTGGGGGACAGTGTATATATGACGCTGGTAAACTGTATTTGAGGTGGGCTGGGTTGTATAGGTGTGGTATAACAGTGTGTGTGATAAGCTGCCAGTAAAGGGTCAGAAGCGTACTGTATATACTGTATATAAGGTCCTGTGTATGTTTCATGAATACCCTATGGTGACTCAGTTGGACAGAAGTGTATACCATGATATTATGAGTTATGGGGGTGCTGTGAAAACAGTAGGGGTGATGTATGTTGGCTTAAGGGTTTCTAGATCTTCTGTGCACAGTATATTAGAAGTGTGGTATGGGGGGTCCTGTGTATTATGAGGGGATACGTTACATTATACCGGGAGAGTGGATCTGATAGACCGTGTGTTGTATAGTCTGCTTGTAACTGTCACCCTGAGTGTATAACTCTTTGTATATCTGAATCTTACAGTTTGGTAGTATGTCATTTGGGCTCTGAGTGGCCAAGTTATGCGGCCAATTGCCTCTATGGAAGCTGCTGTAAAGTGAGTGAAGCTGTACTGCCCCAGGGGTGAGCGCTGCCCAGAAGGAACATACGCCTCACAGGGCTCACTAACGATTGTCATATGTATATAGATATGTATATAGATACCATTCCAATAAAACTGGTAAAGCAATACGTCACAGTGGAGCACTTTATGCTTCTAACGTACCGCACTCACAGGTATGTCTGGCACAGTGACATTGAACCATTCATTTGACATGTAAAATTACCTATCTATGATTTATAGGGGGCACAACAGTAAATCATTTTGAGCCCTCTTAAACCTTGGGACAATTTTTATAAAGATATACTGAAAAGTCCTGATCAGTCAGTGCCCCCCAGGGCCCCCTTTAACTTCTGTTCCCAAGAGCTACCACCCACCTCCTCAGCAGCCATACTAGGTATTACCTGAGTGTAATCTTAGTGTGTGCAGCAGGGGAATTACAATTGACATATACTTTTCAATGTGGGTAAAACAATGCATTTTCAGGTAACAGAAATTAAAAATCAGTCGACTGGTCTTCTAAATCTGAGCCAATTACTTACAGTTTTGAGTAAGCAAAAGACCTTTAAAACCTTTTAAAAGGTCAGGGCCCACAATGCATTGTGGATACCAAAAAGCAAAAAAGTTGCTTAATTTATAAAACAGGGGAACTCAAAACGGTCCTCCACTGCACAGACCCACATATAGCTGTGACTGATGAGTCGGGGTACATGTATGTAATAGCTTCGCCAAAGGTTAGTGAATATAGCAGTGGTTGGTTCAAACAAGTCTTTGGTAAGAGGCGCCTTAATTAATATCAAGGTTACAGATATACAAAACGTTGCTGTATCAGTCACTCTAAGTCACACTATCAAATATTCAATCGTTCTAGGCGAGTGTCTAGTGTCCTCGAATGACTTTTTATCTCTGATAAAAATATATCTAATAAATTAAATGTTTAAATTGACAGTAATCTTCCTGCAACTGAGCACACAGAGCGGATTCTGGCTAGAAAACACTTGTGTCCCCGCATGTCAGTACTGGACACTTATGGTTTGGTTTTGTTCCACTTCTGTCCTTTCTCTGCTAGAGATTTTCCAGTGGTGCTGAACATAAATAGAGGAAATTTATTAACATTGTAGGCAAACATCACAGGTGATGTTGCCCATAGCAACCAATTAGCAATTAAATTTGAGTGGTTACCTACCAATTACAAAACAAAACCAAAGATCTGATTGGTTGCTATAGGCAACATCACCGGTGATATCTGGAGTGATATAGCCCTAACTGGCCTTTAGGCTGAGGCCCCTGCCATTGCTCCACCGCTCACCCCAGCAAGTCCCACAGTAAGGAACCACTGGACAAAGTGAAAATATCACCTCTGGGAGCAATTTTATCACAAAGCAATATTAACACTAAAAAGTGTCTGAAAAGTGTCTACTGTTTGCTGTTTTTGGTATTTATAATGCATTGTTTCACCCACAACGTCATGCAGGTACCTGTCATTTACATTGCCCTGCTAATTATACTGGGGAAAAAACTGTCAGTTTCCTTGTAAACAGGGTGATATTTTACTATTTCTTAAGAAAAATTATAAATCAACCTTAAAGGGGTTGTTCACCTTTATATTAACTTTTATTATGATGTAGAGAGTGATATTCTGAGACAATTTGCAATTGGTCTTCATTTTTTTATTATTTGCAGATTTTGAATTATTTAGCATTAGTTCAGCAGCTCTCCAGTTTGGAATTTTAGCAGCTATCTGGTTGCTAGGGTCCAGTTTTACTTAGAAACCAGGCAGGGGTTTGAAAGAGAGACAGGTATATTAATAGAGAATGACAGAGACAGAAGGATAAGCAACAAAAATAAAACTGTAGCCTCACAGAGGAACAGGTTTTGGCTGCCAAGGTCATTGATTCCCATTTCAAATATAGGATAAACCCATGTAAATGGGACTTTTCTAGGAGCCTTAAGGAATTTCTTCCCAGAATCCTGTTATGACTTATTTGCATACCTATGAGGGGGTCTCCTCAACCCTTTTAGCTTGTTCATTTCAAAACTGGAAAGAGTCAGAAGAGGAACCAAATAATTAAAAAAAAATATACATAAAATAAAAAATTAAGACCAAATGAAAAGTTGCTAAGAATAGCATAACATACTAAAAGTTACCCGAAGATGAACCACTCCTTTAAAAATTAGAAAATATGGACCTTTAAAAACAGGCACAAAGTTTGTTTAAACAAAGAAGGAAAAGCAGAAAATATCTCCCTTTTTACTAGGAAACATTTCAACATGGCAGCAATCTGTTATTTTCAGTGGAAATAATACAAATTATTAACATATTGTACCTTTACCGGTATTCCAATATACACCAAAATAGAAAATGAATTGAATCTTATTAAGTGTGCAGTGGCAGTTATGTTGCACCTTTACTCATATAGGTAGAAGCTCTTTGAAGGTATAATCTAATTATGAGGGAAGGATTCAGACAGGTGCTAAGTAGCCCTGATCACTATCACTACACAGAACAGGATGGCGCTCAACTGCTCAAATAAGCAGAACAAATCGATCAAATTGATAAATATTTCAGTTCTTTAAAACTTTCCTGTCAGGATAATTTTGTTAAATGGAGGAAATATTAAATTGCTAGGATTCCCCAACTCATATTTCATAAATCAACCCTTCTGTGTTTGCTTCAGTAGCTCCAATCTAGTTCATGTAAACAAACGATGTTGCCATAGAGCTGTCATTCAAATTCCAACAGGACAATAACGCACAGGGTGCTTTTGGAAGCTTTAAAAAACTGAGCGCTAAAACTCCCAAACTAATCTTTGAGCAACTGTTCATGGGGCAAGATGCGCCAAAACATAACATTACTCAATGCTATTCGCTTGAATGGGGAAAGAGTGACAGTATATGTACTGCCACTTTGCAGCCCTCACCTTTACTGCCACTTTGCAGCCCTCACCTGTACTGCCACTTTGCAGCCCTCACCTTTACTGCCACTTTGCAGCCCTCACCTTTACTGCCGCTTTGCAGCCCTCACCTTTACTGCCACTTTGCAGCCCTCACCTGTACTGCCACTTTGCAGCCCTCACCTGTACTGCCACTTTGCAGCCCTCACCTTTCTGACAATTTGCAGCCCTCATCTTACTGCCACTTTGCAGCCTTCACCTGTACTGCCACTTTGCAGCCCTCACCTTACTGCCACTTTGCAGCCCTCACCTGTACTGACACTTTGCAGCCCTCACCTTACTGACACTTTGCAGCCCTCACTAGAGCCCGTACTGGTGCAGTCAGGCATTTCCCATTTGAATGCATGGGAGGCAGCGGTGGTTCCCTCCCTGCAAAACTAAAAAGAAAGACAATGTTGCCAAGTGACATCAATCTAAGTATAAATATATATAGGTCAGATGTCATTCATGGCTCTCTACATATATAGAAAGCTTTTTTCATATGACTGTTGTAGCCAAGATATATGCTATTTGCAGTTGTAGGACACACATACAGTATAACCTTTTAATGCAAATACATATATTCACTATATGGCATTATTTGCCCTTTAAAAAAGCTTCAGCGGGTAGAATGTCATCTCAGAAATAGTTACAGTGCTGTGCATTGAATAAGCAGTGACTGACAACTCTCTAATGAATATCGCCCTGAAATATTGAATTTATTCAATCCAGTTAACTGAATCAGCATAACTGTAGCCCTGTGTGTCTAGTCCATGAAACTTCTACCATAATACCATATATGTAGATTGAAATAAATGATCCAATATATAAAGTTATAGGCGTAAGTATCCATATCCATATCTATCATCTAATCATCTTTCTGTCATCTCTCTATGGTCTTGTTCTTCCTTTTTTCTACTTTACTTGGTAAAAATATTTAATAGCACTTGCCCTTGAGCATGTATCTGTCAGCTAGCTAGCTGTATCTCATTATCTCTCTTTCTGTCATGCACATATAGCCAATTTTTTCATATATAATGTATTAATTATCTATATCTTTCCATCATTTATAAGATATTTGTTGCCTTTTATTCAATATATATCTATCGTCTGTCTGACTCTCTATTTATCTATCTATCTAGCCATCCATACCTAAACAGCAGGATAGGAATTATTGGAGTAGTTTCGGACAAGCACAGCCCAGTTCTGTGCAGTGAAGAAGCCCTGACTGCCAACTCTCTTTAAGGAGTCTGGCCCTAAAATATTTATATAAATTTATTTAATCCAGTTTTAAAAATAAATGTGTTTATCAGTATAGCTGTAGCCCTGTATGTCTAGTCTAAGAAATGTCCTCCATAATACCATATATGTACATATTTAAATAAATGGTTCAATATATAAAGTTATAATCGTAAGTATCCAGATCTATCGTCTATCTCTCTATGGTCCTGGTAAAAATATTTAATAGCATTTGCCCTTGAATGTGTATCTATCAGCTAGCTAGCTATATCTCATTATGTCTCTTTCTGTCATGCACATAAAGCTATTTTTTCATATAATGTATTAATCATTTATATCGTTTTATCATTATAAAAAATCTGTTGTCTATCTATCTGTATATCTGTCATCTATCTATCTATCATCTATCTATATCTATTATCTATCTATTTATCTATCTATCTATTATCTATCTATCTATCTATCTATCTATCTATCTATCTATCTATCCATATATCATCTATGTATCGATATATCTATCTTTCTATCTATCTAGTCATCCATCCATAGTTAAGTGGCAGTGTAGGAATTATTGGGGTAGTTGCGGTCAAGCACAGCCCATAGTAGTTTTCCCTGTATGTTAATAAGACGTATTAAGCTGTAACTAATACGGTTTGCAGAGCGCTGCCTGTAACACACATACTGAGGGGAAGGGAATTAATTGCATGGGAATAATGAGTTTAGCAGAGAGCCTGGCAATCTAGTTTTCTCTGATTATTATTTTCTATAAGCACATGTGTAAGTAAAACTCCTTATGATAATCAAAAAACATATTTTAATTGCTTATCTCTAATATTATAGGCAAATAAAGCAGAAGAGCATTAAAATGGCAATGCAGATGTATAGATGGGGGTAGAAGATAAGCTTAAGGCCTAATTTTAACTAATACCCACCTTGTTAGATGCTATTAATTCGAAATGTTTAAATGTATTGAGGGCATTTACACAACAGTAGCATCAGCACCATCTTGGTGCTGCCATTCATGACCATGCATACCATATATTTTATTTGTGTCCATTGCTGCCGATGTATTTTGCTTTTTTTTATTGAACATGCATCTCTATAGTGTAGAATAGAATGACAGCTTCAGTTTAAATATACCTAAACCCTACTTTAACATTGAGTAGTGTCTCTCTTCCCTGAATGATTTGTAGTGATCATATTTTGCTTGCCCCTTTTAAAGTGAATTGATTTTATTTGAATTTGATTTTAAAAGAAATTGGGACTCAACTGCACAAAACTGCTTTCCAATTCTAAAGAATAATATTCAGCAATATATTCAGCATTATCAAGAGGAATATGTATTTAATAAAATAAAGTTTGTGGGTGTGTATGTGTGTGTTTGTATTTATAAAATATATTTATAAAATACATTTCCATAATTTTACAAAACACACAATGATTACACCAAAAAGATGAATCCCAGTCTCATATAGAGCAAGAAATTATTCATTATCCTAAAAATCTAAATTAATTTATTACTTGAAATATCTAAAAGAAATAAACTTATCCAACATAACTGGGCCCTGCTTTACCTTAAAGATGTGGTTGTAAAAATAAATTGTGAACAGAATTCCACTACTACAATAATAATGTGAGGTCCTTTAAAAGTCTTTCAAGGTAAAAGGCACAAAAGGCACATTTCCTATGCAGATGGGAAGAATCTGAAGCGAGTTATGCACAAATGAGAAGAGGATAAGGCATCTGGATTGTGACCAAAAGTCGCCCTTTTATCTGCCGTGTAGCTCTGCGGGCGCTCTGATACACAACATAGTTATCTGTGTAACCTCCTGCCTCAGGGACTTCTACTGCTGCGAATACACTTATATTTCGGGGGAAAAACAGCAGAATCGGTTCCAATTGAAAGCTGAGGAGCCACATATATTTACAGTGCCCTAATCACAAGGAACAAGGGAAAGGCGAATAGGGACACCTTGGGTGACTGTGCAAAGTGGGAAGGATCGGTTACTGTTACTGAGCCAAGACGTCAAACAACTTGTTTGTAGCCAAAATGTGATCTGAAAATAGCAAAACGTTAAACTATTCTGCACCAATTGGCTGCTGTTTATGGATTATGTAAATCATATCTATTCATAACTGTTTGGTCATAAATAAACCGCTCTCACCCCATTCACTTCATCACTTACACATTTCCAGAGATCTGTGCTACACTACAAGTGTGTAAATGATTTCTGCATCTACACGTTTATGGGTGCATTCCCTGCAATCTGCTAATATTAATATTCATTCTTTTACTGTTTCCAAGAGGTTTGAATGTAGTTGTTTTTTTTTTTTTTTTTTTTTTTTTTAAATACTGCAATAGATAACAGTCCATTAGTGGACCTCCTGCCTCCATCTGTTGACCTCCGACGGTGCTCACATTAAATATTATGGGGTTTATTTAGACAAGATCATCCAGAGTCAGTAAGGCCAATAAAGTGTCTAAAGCACATTTAGCCGTGGCTCCTCCCTGTCAACACCTTTTATTTGGAACTTTTACAAGAGAACAAAATGCCATATATTTCTTACCCTGCTAGTAGTATTGGGCTGTCACAATCTCCGCCTCCCACCCCACCTTATGTAAACGTTTAGAGATCAATTTGCAATGGTGTATGGCAGCGTGTGGGCCAGAGGACTGAGCAGGGAGGGGGCTATAACATCTATTTGGGGGGGTGGATTGTGCAAGTGAAGTCACTGGTGTTAATTAAAAGCAGGGAGAAGAGAGGGGCACACGCCTGTCTGCTGGAACCATGGGTGGTCTCCCAGTCTGATAAACACAGGGCCCCCTCCTAAGGGAGAGCTGCACAGGCTCCTTCCAACAATATTCCCTATATACATTGCGCTCAGATTACACGTGTAACTAAGTGAGAGTCTGCCCCACTGAGACCAGTTACTGGCAATAGAAAAGAGTGGGGGTGGATTCACTTGCGGTTTCCTTGCACCTTTATCGCAGCCTTTATAGTTGTGTGACCCTTTGTTGTGTGCGCAAACGTGTACAAAATCGAATTATCCACTTCGGTTCTGCTACTTTCATTATTGGATGCCAGATAGAAGTCTAGCTTTTATTCCAATTACGTCTCCTATTGAGGTGGAGAGTACGTTCTCTCCAGTCAGAAATTAAAACGGCCTGTATTACATTATAAAAATGAAATATAATAGATGTGTATGTAAGAAAGTGGAGGGTTTTCGGATCAGTCGGGGCGCTAGATAAACGGATTGTGCCAGTGTGGGTAAAGTTATCAAATTGTTGGGTAAAAATATAAACTTATTATAGACAAATTTAGGAATACATCAGCATAAAATGTATATACGAAATCAACTGCTTCCCTGCATAATAATAAATGGGTTGCGCTAAATACTGATGGATCATTCTGTGCTCTTGGTTGCTGTGTGTGTGATAAAACGGTACAGAACGTTCAGATATTACTGACACAGGATGGAGTTCCATGAGAGTAATAACGCGAGACTGGATCTGCGCTGCTTTCATGCAGTGACGCTCACTGAGTGGGTCCTGGCTGCGACTCTGGGTTGGGTATTGGCTGACCTGGCTAATGATAGCCAATGTGGTTTAATGGAAATTTGACCGTCGAAGTCGCTGACCGCAGGCGTGTGGTGGCGATAGCTGGTTAGGTAGAGAATTTCAGAACACATAGGAAATATATTAAGTACAGTTTGCCTTTTGTGTATCTGTCCGACTGAGCCATGAAGCGAACTGGTTGTGGCGTAAGTGAGACTCAGTTTGGAAAGCATGCACGTATTAGAATGTTCCAGATTAACCCTTTCCTGCCTGATCCTTCCTTTAACTATATAGAATATATCTTAGGCCCTGCCCCGAAATTAATAATTTTTTTTTTATAATAAAGTTCAACATTAGATTTATAGACTGCATTTAAATAGAAAGATTTCATTTTCAGATAAGAATGTAGTCGTGCTATTTTTTTTTTGTCAGTGTAGTTTTAAGCGGTTCAATTGAAAACACTTTTTCCCGTTACTTTTTTTTGTCTATTAAACCCTGCACCGCTCAGAGAATCTCTAAATTCTCTCACGATCTCGTGTTTTTATATTAGAATTCCGCATGATTCGGATACCTGGGTAATTTACAAAGTAACCCTCCGTTAATATGGACAGTTTATTTTCAGGAATCGTTTTTAATAACAGAATAATGATGATTGATAGATAGATAGATAGATAGATAGATAGATAGATAGATGATAGATAGATAGATAGATAGATAGATAGATAGATAGATAGATAGATGATAGATAGATGATAGATAATAGATAGATAGATAGATAGATAGATAGATAGATAGATAGATAGATAGATAGATAGATAGATAGATAGATGATAGATAATAGATAGATAGATGATAGATGATAGATAGATAGATAGATAGATAGATAGATAGATAGATAGATAGATAAATGATAGATAGATAGATAGATAGATAGATAGATAGATAGATAGATAGATGCTAGATAGATAGATAGATAGATGATAGATATATGATTGTGTCATTCTTTTGTTGTTAAATCAACTTTCGGTATATTCGGTGCAGGATTGCAAGTGTGCAATAAAGGGCAAATCGGTGGGTGTGTGAACAGAAAAATAATTCCAGAAACACACACGCATTTTATTCAGTCGGTGTATGAGAGTGGCAGCTTGAGTTGCCTGCCGTGCAGCGCCCAGGGCTGTTATCAGCTCAGACAAGGCAGGCGCCCTCCTTATGGGGATTGGATGCAGTGACCGGAGAAAGCTGCGCTAAATAACAACACACTTGTTGTGTTATGATAAATAGCACGGGTTAATATCGGGGACAGTCTCCCTATCTCCAGTCAGTTGGATTCCTCACAGGGGACTGAGAAAGCAAGATCTTTCCTCCTTTATCAGAGTGTGTAAAATCAAGAAAAGGGGGTCAATTTGTTTGTAAGTAGGTGCCAAAAGTTGAAAGTGGCTTACCTTGATGCATATCTCAGAGCCGAGTTGATGGCAGATTGCTTTGAAGAAGGTCCCTTTCCCAAACGAGCAGACAATGCTCTCCTGCCGAAATAACATCACAGTTCTGTGCTCCCAGGTTTAGAAATAAAATCAGAGTGAAACAAACAACACGGAAGACACAAAGCACGGTTTATATGCCTCAGAAAGGAGCACTATGGAGACTAGCAGGGTTTTAGCTGTTTTTTATTATTAAAGAACTGGGGAAAATGTTTACATTGAGCTGTATAAACATCCTGCCCATGTTGTTTTCTATCTGCGGAGAAATCAGAAACTCAGTGGAAGTAGGCAAGTCCATGAGAAACCCACCTTAAAGTTAGATTGCCCGTTACAATCCTCCCCCCCTTTGATCATTTCAAAGTTGTTGTCTGTTTATTTCCATTGTGAGGGGGCATTATTATGATTATATGTCATTGTACAATTGGAAGAAAGTTAGGGGTGTCTGAGACAGGGGACACCTGCTTATACCCCAATAGTTTATTTATAGGTAAGAGGGACTTACATTAGTTGTCATCAATATATCCAGGTGTATGGGTTTATTTAATTTATATATAAATATATATATATTGTCCCCATCACTACAAACAATACACGAGGAGGTGAAACAATGGCCCAGTCAGACATTTTTTTTAATAATAAAACCTGTGGAATATGAAAACCCTATTGACCTTATAGCTAGCTGCCGCTCTGTCTATGGAGTCGTTCATCTATAAAACGCATCTGAGTATCCTATGGTGTATCCCTGTTACATTTATTAGAAAATCCGTGTAAAGCAAATTCTTGTGTAAAACACACAAAAATGGGTTTCAGTGCTTAAAAGACCTAAGTGGCGATATTCCTTTAACTGACCCCCCAGTGGTTGGGGGAGTGCTAAGAAACAGAAGGGGGGCTGTGGGCGGGGACAATCCAGTTCTTACGTCTTACTGTGAAGAGCCGACAGACGCCGATGACAAGAGATAAGTATAGGGCGATCTGCCTTTGTGGGGCAGAATCCAGAAGTTCGAGGCTGAGCAGCAGCAACTTTCTGCTTTAGCCCGGAGACGCAATCGTAGGCAAGGTCCTTGCCAGCCTGCACCCAGCCATCCACTAACGGACCCAACATCAGTTACCAAGGGACCATTCAGCCACACACAGCGGGACCTATCACCGGTGGCGCAAGGGCAGCGCATATGTAGGAATTCTCCGCCGCTTCTCCAGCTCTCGCCTGTATTCCCAGCGCTCAGAAGAAACTTTCCCAAAGGCCAAGCAGCCAAGTGCGAACTGCGGGACTCGTATCCTCCCTCCCAGCCCTGCCTGCGCTCTCAGCTTTCCTCATTTTCTTCAGCTGCAGCCTGAAAAGCTCTGTAAATGACTGCAGAGATTCAGCAGCCCCCCTCCCAGCCCCCTGCCCAGAGCAGCCCAATGTCTGCGGCCACTGACAAGCACGGAGGGCAGCCATCGGTTATGGAGTCTGCCAACTGTGCCACCAAAACCAAGAAGACCAACGCTGGCATAAGAAGGCCAGAAAAGCCGCCTTACTCGTACATTGCGCTAATAGTCATGGCCATCCAGAGCTCCCCCACCAAAAGGCTCACCCTCAGCGAGATCTACCAGTTTCTGCAGAGCCGCTTCCCATTTTTCCGAGGCTCCTACCAGGGCTGGAAAAACTCTGTCAGGCACAACCTGTCCCTAAATGAGTGCTTTATCAAACTGCCCAAGGGGCTGGGCAGACCCGGGAAGGGCCATTACTGGACCATTGACCCGGCCAGTGAGTTTATGTTTGAGGAGGGCTCCTTTAGAAGAAGACCAAGAGGCTTCAGGAGGAAATGCCAAGCTCTCAAACCCATGTATAGCATGATGAATGGCCTGGGCTTCAACCACATACCAGAGACTTACAGCTTTCAAGGGGCAAGTGGAACCATCGCTTGTCCACCCAACAGCTTGTCATTGGACAGTGGCATTGGAATGATGAACGGCCATTTGCCAAGTAATGTAGATGGAATGGGTTTAAGTGGACACCCAGTATCGCATATAGCTGCTAACGGTGGTCATTCCTACATGGGTAGCTGCACAGGCTCCTCTGGTGGGGACTACTCCCATCATGATTCCGGCTCTCCTCTCCTAGGGGGAGGGGGGGTGATGGAGCCCCATTCCGTCTATTCCAGCCCCGCATCGGCTTGGGCCCCATCAGCTTCAACCCCATACATCAAACAACAGCCTCTCTCCCCTTGTAACTCTGCTGCTAACCCACTGTCCTCCAGCCTCTCCTCCCACTCTCTGGACCAGTCCTACCTGCACCAGAACAGCCACAATACAGCCTCAGAGTTACAAGGTAGGTGCTCTGGGGAAAATAAAGGAAGCCAACAGTATCTATCTATCATCTATCTATCTATCATCTATTTATCTATCATCTATCTATCTATATCGATCTATCTATCTATATATCTATAACTGGGCTACCAATTATTACAGATTTCTGTCTATCTATCATCTATCTATCTATCTATCTATCATCTATCTATCATCACCTATATATCATATTATTAAATGACCAAAAGCACTACCAATTGGGTTTTTAAAAAAATCCAAATTAATTTAAGCTTAAAACACAGTGTAATTGTAAAATGCTATTATGAGATACTGAACCTTTTAGTGGACGCAGCTTATGCTCTGTGGTGGCCCTTGTCCCCGGCCACTTCCTGCATTATCTCTACAGCAATTTTACATTAAGCAAATAAAGTATATTCAGCTGGGGACAGCAGGAAGGTTAATGGCCTCCACCACACATGTGGAATAGAGTCCCAATGTGATAGCATGTGAGCATTTAGAGTGGTGCCACTGGGAC
Source organism: Xenopus tropicalis (assembly GCF_000004195.4). Classification (NCBI taxonomy): domain Eukaryota; kingdom Metazoa; phylum Chordata; class Amphibia; order Anura; family Pipidae; genus Xenopus; species Xenopus tropicalis. The sequence goes on along the minus strand of NC_030680.2, from coordinate 64,368,610 downwards.
TGCTGCAGAATAATTAAGGATCAGGAGGGTAAAAAACTGCCTGAAGGCCCCAGGCATCTTTAGAGTCCATGGGGATTGTCCTAACATCCTCCAGCTCCAAACTGAGTATTTAATAACGTTGCCTGGGGGGTACCAATCCCTTCTGTTTTCCCAAGCTAGTGCGAGTCAGGGTCACATTTACTTGTAAAATAATCATCTGATAATATTGCTAGATTTCAGAAACAAAGAAGGTTATTTCCTTATTTAATGTTCATTCTGGGATATGTGCTCTTCAGTGTGGGGGACATTTGTACAAATATCTTATTTAACTCTGTAGGCGTAAATGAGAATTTACATGGAACAAACAGAGGTTATACCAATTAATTACATAATTGCTATCATAGGCATGCTTGTTCTGTGTTGTCTGCATAAGGAAATGCTTCAGCAGGGCTGTGTAAATTTTTATCTAATTCCAATTTAACATTTTATAACGACCTAAATAAATACACCTACATAGCAAATGATGGAGAATAAACAAAATGTGCACGGTTGCACGGCAAAGAAAACAGTCTTTATAAATAAGAGTGGAAAGTATGCCAATATTGTTTTATGTATTTTTACTTTTTTGCCTTAGCTTTCTGTATACGGTGTATAAATAAGTGTACTTTATACACAGGCCCACTTTATTTTACCGTAAAAAAATTGATTACCCTTCACTGAATTTAGAAGAATTTTAGATTTTATTGTGTCATGTACTATAAATGTAATTTAATCCAGTATGCATTCGATTTGGATGTTAACCAGTTCTGGTTTATATTTGTGATGCCCTGGTTGGTGTTATTAGTATTATATCGATTGCAATAATGTGTGTGATATTATTATTATTTATTATTATTTAGTTTTGTGGTTATGAATATAAGATATTAAACTCAGGCCTCGGTTTTGCATGTAAGTATTTATATTTGTAATTATGTGTTTTCCTCCCATAAATGTCGGCTAACATTGTCCCGTTTGCCCTTGCAGGTATCCCAAGGTACCACTCCCAGTCTCCTAGTATGAACGACAGAAAAGAATTCGTTTTCTCTTTTAATGCCATGGCCTCATCATCGATGCACTCTGGCAGTGGATCTTATTACCACCAGCAAGTAGGTTACCAAGATATCAAGCCCTGCGTGATGTGATTGGATAGCTTTGTCTCAGACTTGCCCTCTTCCAGCGCTTCTGGCAGCCAAGTGGTTAAACAAGAAGTTAGTCATTGCACTAACCAAAGAGGTATTTGTTCCCATATTGAGGACGGAAAAAAAACTCTTAGATGGAAAAGAAATAGTTTTGCATAATAGATTTTCTTACTGAGGTCTTTTTTATACTTCAAACATTTATGTTTTTTAAAGAACTAGCACAGAAAGGCCAAAACGTTACCCTTTCATTGCCTGGTAACCTTGCAACCCACCCAGTGTCGAGCAAAACCTAACCAGGCCTAAAGGTGCGTACCCAATAACGCAGCAAGATCCTGGACCCCAACACAACAACTGTCTCCTCAAATTCTGCGGGGTAATTATCGAAGAAAGGTGGGATGAGAGAACTGGTTTCATTTTGGACATAAAACAATGAGCGTTCAGTGTATTTTTCTAGTATAAAATGTGCCCTTTATGTGACAGGCAATGTACTCCCTTATTTAGCGCAACGGCGTTAGATGGAATGAGAAGAAAAGACTTCTGAACTGCCCTCTGTAGAGAGTTACCATGGCACTTTTCACTCACTCTCTTTATTTATTTATCTTTCCCTTTCCTTTTTTTTTTAATGACAACGCGACACCAGATGCATCCGTCGGTTTATCAGTATTGATGGTGTTTTTGTGTTGGCAATATTTGCCAAGTGAATTTTGTTTTCTTCTTTAAAGTCACTGTAAATTTGGAACAAAATTCCGTTCTGTGTAAAGTCAGTCTTTAATATGTTTTATATAAATCTATATTATATATATAAAATAAGGGATGTTCGTGTGTTAGGTGGGTGCATTCGGCACCGACCCTGTTATTTTTCTCTGCACTGTATAAATGTAACGGAGACAGCGTTTCCCCCCTTGTGTACATCTGACAAAAAACACCAAGAAAAAAAATAAAATTTGTATGTTATTTGTAATTGTATTATATGTAGTCTGTTTTAACGGAATTTCATGGAAATGCAATTTTTATTTAGGACTAATGGTAGGGCATACCTACGTTTATCTTTTTTGTATAACCTACTATGAGGAATAATGAGGCCATAATTATACTTTAGGATATATGTATGCCTGCGCCTGTGTGAGACTGAGTGAGTTATAATACCCTCGCATTCGCTGGATGTTTGTTAATTAATTGGGATACAGATGAAGAGAAAAATATATATATATTTTTTTAATTAATTTTTAATAACTACAGCTCCTTAATTATATTCCTTAATTTATATACATAGATATATAGATATAGGCATATATATATATATATACTTCTCACAGTTAAACCTGCTGTCTTGTCAGAGGGATAGCCTTCCTTATATATACCTAGTATACTGGAGAGAGGAATGGAACCAGCACTGCAGTAGCAGCTGGGATGTAATGTAAACATAAAAATACAATTTTAACCGATAAAATGTAATTCTAATCAATATCTTGCAAAATCCTACGGTCTCTTTCTATTCATGGTGGTTCAGACTTTTGAAACAATGTAGCAGAAGCTAACTGTACAGACCTGTGCAGAAACATGCAAGGTTTTCCTGCAATATTGTTTCAACAGAACCAACAGAAAAGAAAGGAACAGGCAAATATCATATTAAATGCAAATACAGTTACACACACAGCATTTTAATTATTTAATGAATGTATATTGCCCAATTACTCAGAATTATATTTTCGTTCATTAGTCAAATTTTAACTTTTTCGTTTACATACTATCATATGCTTAATACCCCAGCCAGTTTGGCTGCCTAAGAGTCCCTTCCCATGCACACTGCTGTGGTACATTGCACACTCCGAGGCTAAGCTGCAGGGCTCACTGACTTGTGTGGGGCAGGGAATTCAGGGAGCAGTAGTTGCCAGACATCCCTACGGACAGACCCACTGCAGTTACCCACACTGCCAGTCCGTCACTGGGATCTCTGTTTCGTCTCAGTCTGACACACCCCAGGTACTAAATAATCAACGTGTGGGGGCTACAATTCAGTGTCAGATTATCAGGGCACAGCTCATAGATTGTCAGCAGGACCCTGTACCCCTCAATAGGAGACTGCTGAACCCCCTCATTTCCCCCCGGGCTGCTAATTCCTGTGAGACAAGACCCCACCCGTTAACCTGTGAGCTGCATTATGTAAGCCACTGACCTGTACCTACCGGCTCCCAGACCCCTGCAGCCACAATTTTCAGACCCACAAACTAATAAAATTAATTGTTACAAAATTAATTTGGATTCCTGTGCAATTTGGCGCAATCCCATATGCAGTGAACCTTTTCTGTTATATCACTCTGCCCCCTATTTATCATATAGAAATCAGACAACATTCGCTGCTGATAAAGGAAACGGGAGCCAACATTAAAGTGGAAGAAATAAAGGTCCTTTAATATTATACATATGAACTGAGCATTTTATACATATTTTTTTTATATATAATATCAAATAATTCGATTTTCTATTGATACTCATACAAGAACGTTAGACCAAGGCTTCTGGAGCTTTTTATTTTTTTACATTTATATATATATATATATATATATATATATATATATATATATATATATATATATATATATATATATATATATATATATAAATATATTTACACATATATGTATGTGTATGTGTGTATGCTAGATGGATATGTGTAGCAGTAACAACAATTAAAATACAAAACATTTTAAATATAAGTGCTGCTGTTTTTAGTTTTCTGATACATGTTGGTGTATGCAGCTGTATTTTGTATGTGCACATTGGCATGCACTAAGATAAAAGCTTTTAGGTTATAATGTTGGTTTAAATGCTAGAAGCATGATGTGGCACCCAGGCAGTCCAGCAAATATAGAGAAAGTTCTCTCTGCCCCAGAGTGTAGGGATTGGACTTATACAGTTTTGGAATGGAATATAGTGTATCAGTAAGAAGCATACTGCTAAGTTACCAACATGTACATGTTTCCTGTAGCCATTTTGCTGCTTGGCCTTTACTCCCTACAAACATACATAAAGCCCATGACTACTGTATATGATAATATGGGAATAAATACAAGTATGTGCTTAATCAACCTTTTCAATAACTGGGCTTTAGAGTAAAGCTTGCCATACAATTGTCATTAATTTGGCAGGATCACTTAAGAAATAATTCTGTTTGATTTGGTCACCAAGTGGTGGACCAAATTGGACTGACCCCCAAGGCAGGTCTATGATCAAATCACATGGAGAGACTAGTCTTTATCTGACTGGATTTTACAGCCATCCCAGTTGATATCTAAGCTACTTCATTTTCAGGAGTATGATGAAATGGCCCATGTAAGGTCATCTTAAAGGGGAAGTAAACTTCCCCATTAAATTATTGGCTTGCGGAGGACCAGTGGACCTTCCCCTACCACTCTTAGATTCACAATCACTTAGATTGTAAGCTCTACAGGGCAGAGACCTCCTTCCTACTGTGTCTCATACCACATGTCACTTATATATATACATATATATATTTATTGTATTTATTTATTATATCACTTGTCCTCCCTGTGTGTAATTTTGTATTCTGTAAGATTGTACAGCGCTGCGTACCCTTGTGGCACTTTATAAATAAAGTTATACATACATACATACTTACATACCATTTCCCCCCATCTCTCCAAACTTTACTGTTAGCCAGTTTCACTTGTAAAGCAGCACATTAGAGTTGGAGGACCAACAGGTTTGGCCATGTCACTAAGCATACTTGGCCAAGAGCACAGATTGGCTTTTATTGATCTGCATCTGCTCACCGATCAGCATATAAGAGACTAGGAATGGAAGTGAAGGGGCTAAATATGACAGTTTGACCCAGATGTGCAGCACTGTTCTGATTACAGGTAGGTGAAAACCACTTGAGGTGGTCAGGTGCGGTTGGTATAAGGGCATGTAGTGATAAATCACTAAAGGGATCACTTCCCCTTTATTTAGGAAGGCAGAAAAACAGCAATCTCTCAAGCTGTTATTTTGGTTTTAAGAAAATACTATGTTCTTAGCATGAGTAAGTGAATATCCTTCTACTCTAAGGCTATTGTCCCAATGAGTGAGTTAGTCGCCCACAATAGATCTCTGCTACTGCGGGTGACTAACTATTTCAAAATGCCTTTCCACTGGCAACAATAGGAGTCGCCCGCAGCAGCACAGATCTATCACAAGCGACTAACTCACTTCACATTAGCCTATGGGGCAAAGAAATACGGAGCTACCAATAGCAGATACTTGTCACAGCTACAAAATGCCAGAAGATACCCTGCCATAGACAATACTGAGAATTGCCTCTGCTAAACACACATAGAGACAATTATCAGTAAATGATCAGCATTGTCTATTTTTGTAGCTGTAACAAGTAGCTGCTACTAGTAACTCCATGTGTCCTTTCCCTAAGGCTAAGAACCCTAAGGAGGCAATTCTTAGTATTGTCTATGTCTTCATTCACAAACTTTGTGAATTAAGGGTATTGCCTAACATTTTGAACACCCCACCCCCCAGTGAATTCAGCTTTCCTTGCCTTTTGATTGTTTTACTTGCCTTTTAATTGCTGTAAAACAGTGGTTTGAGTGGGAAACTTTTTTTTTCACCTCTGGGGTCAGTGCCCCCCCCCATTTGAAAGCTGGAAAGAGTCTGAAAAAGAAGGCAAATTATTACAAAAATCTTTATAATATAAAAATAAACACCAATTAAAAAATTGCTAAGAATTGGACATTTTCATGCAAAGAAATTCACTAATGAAACAGATAACTATTTGACCACAAACGTTATTTATAATAAGCATTATGTACAATAGAGAGATGGGTTTATAAATGATGATACAGGATAGATAGATAGACAGACAGACAGACAGATGATAGATAGATACATTAACAGGACATGATGCATTAAAGAGGCAGATGGCAAACAGCTAGCTGCAAGCCTTCAGATCTCACTAGCCAACTCTCAATACAATTGCTCAATTAGTAGTTTGAACTACTGCCTAAAATCTGTACTAGTTGGTAGCCCAGTGGATGCAAAGGTATTCTAGTTATTATGCTCACTGTCAGAGTATCAGTGGAACAGATTTAGGGAGGGGATAGACATATCTAGAAAGAGCTCTAATCTTGGCTCGCTATAAAGTATTACTAATTACAAGCGCCATGCCTTCCTCTGTACGTAAAGCAGATCTAACAGGAATTCTCTCTGCATTTACGCAACACCAAAAGGCCAAGAATGTCTGCAAGGAAGAAGATCATTAATAATACACAGTGCTGGGGTTCTGATATCAAGCAGAGAAATGGATCAATAGCCAAGGAGGCCTTTGAAGAGAATTTCTGCAGCAGGTGTGTCCGAGATAAGAAAGCTGTGGGGCTGGAAGCTGAGCATTTATCCTGGTTGTACAGGAAACCCAAGAGATTGCTCTGCTGTAGATATAGAGGTTTTATATATAGACCCATGAGGAAGTCTGGGGCTCTTTTGTAGGACACCCTGTCAACTTTTCATCTAATCCGCACCCTTTCCCATCACACTCATCTTAGCTATTGTCCAGCAGACAGGCATTCTCTGTAGCTGTCAAATGTCCAGGGTAGACCTATAATATACCACATTGTGCGCTTGAAAGGCCTACCTACAAGACCTAAACTATGTTGGCTAATACCAGGCTATAGCAGACTTTGTACTCAGTTAAAGGGATACTATCTACCCCAAATTTTAAAAAAAATATTTTTATTTAATTTTTATACATATTTCTGGGCATTTACATTACGTTGCTATTATTAAAAAATGGCTGCAGTGTTTTCTTTATCTTGCTTAGCTTTCTTGCCTCTAACTACTCTCAAGGGCTACAAAATACTGAAGTAATACGGGTATGTGTCCTGTTTTCCAGAATGCTCGGGACCTGGGGTTTTCCAGATAAGGGATCTTTTCATAATATGGATCTCCATAACTTGTCTGCTAAAAATTATTTAAATACTGAATAAACCCAATAGGGTTGATTTGCCTCCAATAAGGATTAATTATATCTTAGTTGGGATCAAGTACAAGGTATTGTTTTATTATTACAGAGAAAAAGGAAATCATTTTATAAAATTAAAATGATTTGCTTATAATGGAGTCTATCAGAGATGGCCTTTCCGTAATTCAGAACTTTCTAGATATTGGGTCTCCGGATAACTGATCCCATACCTGTACATATATATATATATATCCAAAAAGACCAGCAACAACGAGTTATATTCCAAAAACAATCAATTGTGTATTAAAAACGCATGAACAGCCAACGTTACGTTTCGGCCCCCATCGGGCCTTGAGAAAGGTCCCGATGGGGACCGAAACGTAACATTGGCTGTTTATGCGTTTTTAATACACAATTGATTGTTTTTGGAATATAACTCGGTGTTGCTGGTCTTTTTTGGATATTTAAATCATTTACCTTGCACCCGAGCTAAGAGCTGAAGCAGAGTGCCACCCTGGGTTTGCTATATATATATATATATATATATATATAAATTCTTGCTTTATCCTTTAAAGGAACAGTTCACCATCAGTATAGATATTTAAAAAATAGATACTCTACATGTAAGTTGAACAGGAGGAAGTGTGAGTGTAAAAGACAAAGTGCATTCATTGGCTGATGTAACTTAGCACATCTGCATGCCCTTGGCTTGGGTGTTACCAGAGTATGTCATATGGGTCTGACCATGGGCTTTAGTACTTAAAATGGCAGTTTTCCAACATGGTTTTATCCATATTTAATGGCACACAATACTAAAAAAGTAAAGTTTTCATGAAAAGACTTTTATTTATATGAAATGGTGTGTTTGGATGTTTTATGTGATATATATATATATTTATAAAGACCAGCATTGTTCTGAGGTATAGCTTTCTTTTAAGACACTATTGAAGTTTGCATTCATTTTGTATGTCAAATTCCCAGTGTCAGTAAGACGTTTTACCATCACCGTATATGCACAGGATACAAAGTGTATGCAGCCCCAGCCTGAAAATCTGGAAATCTGGATATCTAGATCCTGGAAAATATCAGAGGGGCTGCTGTAAGATTCCATAGGCAGTCACTGTTTTTTGGGGCTGTTTGGGCCCATTATTTTCTCCATTTGGTGGCTCAATCACTTAAAATAAGCAGAGAGGCACAAATATTTGCTTAATTTTTGTCAGACAACAATTCAGACAACAGCAGACTTCGATACATGTATGCATGTTCACAATTGAATTAAGGTAAACTGTAATTACATATTTACTAATTAATCATATTGCTAATTTTGCAAGTGTTAGTAGTATACATATAGTATACTAATTCCTATTTTATTGTATATATGTTTGTATACTAGAAAAGTACAGTAGATTTTCCATAGCTTTCATTGCATCTGAGTGTATTTCAAGAATCTTTGCAATAAAGCAAGACCAGAAAGCGTTCCAGGAAATTCCCAAACCTACACACAGCTACTGGAACCCCCTGCAAAATACATTATTGTGCTCAATATCATTTGTTGTTTTCAAACATATATAATATGTATATAATGTGAAGAGAATTTTCTTGCATTAGCTGCAACTGTGTCAGGCACAGCTCCTCCTGTGAATGCAATTAGGCTGGAATTATTAGGAAAAAAAACTACTGCATTATGGATAAAACAAAACCTGGCAATGGCATCTGAATTTGCACTTTGCACTTGCAGGTAGTAAACTTCCCGTAAAATGTTATATTGCATTCAGTGTATAATAAAAGTATATAATAAATGCATGTGATAGCTACACTTTTTAAAAAAAATTTATTTCACCTTTAGCCTGACCTCACTCTCGCTCTTTATAAAAAAATGTGTTATTAAAAGGGAGGACCACAAGATAACGGTATCAGTAAGATCAGTCATAGCTTCAGCTTTAGCCAAGGGCACACAGCAAAAAGTCCAGATTTTCCTTATTAAATGAGATTTTGTTTTGACTTGCATAACATTTGACTAGATGGATAGTATCAGTTGTGTGTAGGTCATGTGTAACAAGTATGCAACTGGCAATAGGTCGGATGCTTTCTGTGCAATCTGTATATATAAGAAAATAGTGAGTATTGTTGAATAACAACTGACAAAACAATTACAGCATGAAATCTGCCTTCCCTTGTTCCAGTATAACATACATTTAGCTAATCTATAATTAGATAAAATGAAATAAAATGCAATTTTAACTGGTTTTAATCACTATGAATTTAAATGAATAAAATCTGTTTTTTTTTTTCTTTAGGGAGTGGCAGTTTCATTTTGTGTGTATTGTTATTATGTATTGAGTGCAATCATATTAGAGCAAAGGGCCACACACAAGGATGGTTGGATTGCACTGATCTAATCAGAGTGTGCAAGTAGTGTGAGGGAGGTTAATTTTGGCCGATAGCTTTCCTCTTGGGAGTCAACGGCCAACATCCATTTTAGTTATGAGTAACACTCTGATTCAGTTGGAGTGGCTGTTAAATGCTCAGGTTGAACATTTAGGCACTCTGTACATGAAGAAAATTGTGGCCTGAAGATTTATCTGCCAGTTTGGTTGAAAACAAGAGATCAAACAATCTTTTTACGTGTCACAATCTTTACTGCAGAGATGCAAAAGGTAAAGTAATAGTTAAAGCTGATCAAGACTAGTACTGCACAGCTCCAAGAATGACTGCACAGACTCTGAAGAACTCTTCTGCCATCTGCTGGCATTTTCAATTTGACTTAAAACAAAACAGTTCAGTGTGACTTGCTTAAAGGGGAACTATTATGATAATGTAATATAAACTCTTCAGTATGTAATAAATACTCTTCAGTATCCCCTTCTCATCGGCACTCTGCAGGAGTCAGAGTCAGATTTTAAATATCAGGTCCATTACACTGTGTGCTCCCTTTCCCTGTGAGAGCTAAGTGTCTTTAAAAATAGCCAACTCCGACACAAAGCTGCATATAGAAAAAAGAGGGATTGCCGATAGGTCAAAAGTAACACTATAATTTCAAAAACAGGAATTGATTATGTTTAAAAAGATCAACCTCCATAATCTTGGTATGATGGAATTGATATTAAATTGTCATTTTTGTAAGCAGCAGGCAATATAATGTGGATAAAGACAAAAAAAAAATTTCAGGTCTTTTTGTTACCTTTACATTGTGCAGGAGTTTTGGGGCAAATAATGCAGAAGTGTGCCCCTGGATTCTGCCAAATCACACCTTATTGCTCAAATGAGCGAAATTTAGCAGCATGGGAGCAGGAATACAGAGAATCACTGCTAATCACATTATAGAACTGCAGCCCCACAGTCTGTTATTCATTGGTTACATTTACATTTACTGCTAAATGTGCTTCATTAATAAAAGACCTCTGCCAATATTGAACCACAAGATTAGCGAGAACTTGAATATTAGCACTTATTATTATTATTCCCTTGCAACCATGTTACAAATCAGCGCCTGGCCAAGGAGGCGGGGAGCCCTAGGCAACCCTAGACTATTGTGGGACAACACAAACCTTTTTCTTGCTTAAAAGAATTTACTTGTCTGTATGAAGGTATTGTACATTGTATAACTGGTATGTAACCATTTCATTCTCTACTTTGGTCTTGTCCTAAAAACCAGAACATCTCACACAGAAATACACAAAAGCTATTAAATCCTTCAAGACAAAACAAATTCATTCCACTTTAGACTTTTCACAAAGGCTTACATTTACTGATGTTTTTAATCTTTGCTAAACTTGTGTCAAGCACTGGTGAGTTTCCATGATGCAGCACATATGCGGAGTAAATCCTAAATAAAGAGCGGAAACAGTTACAGGTATGGGACTTCTCCATATTTTTAAGCAGTGCTGTCCAACTGGCGGCCCACGACCCCCCCTCTGTGTGGCCCCCAACCTGTCTGTCTGCTTTGATGGTTTACCTTTGTGTAAGCTTTAAATGGTATCAGTACTGGCCCCCTGCATGGTTAACACCTCAGATTCAGGCTGTAAACCCCCTGTATTGTTTAAAAATGTAATCCCCTGTGTTGTTCACACCTTTTAATCCCTGCATTGTTCACCCCCTGCATTGTTCACACCTCAGGCTCAGGCTGTAATCACCCACATTGTTCACACCTCAGACTGTAGGAGCAGTAAAAACCCACAAATAAACCCTACACACTATAAAAAGAACATATACTGTGGTGGTACTGCAATTAAAAAGTTTTTTAATAAATAGTTATTGTTAAGACTGGAGGAGCAGTGCCAGCATTGTGTCACTGTAGGCTGCCTGTGTGTGCCATACACACAGGCAGCATAGGACAGGCAGAGTATGGCACACAAGCAGGGTAGGGAAGGCAGAGTATGGCACACTCAGGCAGCATAGGGCAGGCAGATTATGGCAAACAGAGGCAGGGTAGGGAAGGCAGAGTATGGCACACACAGGCTGGGTAGGGAAGGCAGAGTATGGCCCACACAGGCAGGATAGGGAAGGCAGAGTATGGCACACACAGGCAGGGTAGGGCAGGCAGAGTATGGCAAACACAGGCAGGGTAGGGAAGGCAGAGTATGGCACACACAGGCAGGGTAGGGAAGGCAGAGTATGGCACACACAGGCAGAATAGGGCAGGCAGAGTATGGCAAACACAGGCAGGGTAGGGCAGGCAGAGTATGGCACACACCGGCAGGGTAGGGCAGACAGAGTATGGTCAAAACTAGCTTCCATTATCGGCCCTCCACCACGGAGGCCGGATAAATTCTGTTTGTGTTTTGATGAATGGATTTCAATGCAGGATTCTGCTGGAGAAGCTCTATTAACTGATGCCTTTTGAAAAAAAAAAGTTTTCCCATGACAGTATTCCTTTAAGTCCACTATAAAATCATTTAAAAATTAAACCCTGGTCCAAGATCCTCAAAATTCTGGCAATTTATTTTAGACTTCTTAATGTCATCTTCCTGCTTATTTGTCTCCTGGGGACCCTAGATGTCCTTATAATGTTTAAATATGCCAGAAATAGGTTCCAAGCCCTACTGTTCTATGCAAGGAAAAATACTGCTATGCACTGGATGGGTCCTTGCCCAACTGTCAAATCATGGAAGCAATTGGTCAACAAAGCTATACCCCTAATTAAACTTACAACAGAGGTGGGTGGGTACACAGGGGAAATTTGATAAAATTCGTACCCCGTGGTGTGAAGCTGGCCTAGACTCATTATCTAGGTCAGTGCTGTCCAACTGGCGGCCCGCGACCCCCCTCTGTGTGGCCCCCCACCTGTCTGGCTGCTTTGATGGCTTACTCTTGTGTAAGCTTTAAATGGTATCAGTACTCAGATTAACTGCCCCCCCCTGCATGGTTCTCACCTCAGATTCAGGCTGTAATCAGGCTGTATTGTTTAAATATGTAATCCCCTGTGTTGTTCACACCTTTTAATCTCTGCATTGTTCACCCCCTGCAGTGTTCACACCTCAGGCTCAGGCTGTAATCACCCACATTGTTCCCCTGTTCACACCTCAGGAGCAGTAGAAACCCACAAATAATCCCTGCATACTACAAAAAGAACATATACTGAGGTGGTACTGCACTTAAAAAGTTTTTTAATATATAGTTATTGTGCAGACTGTAGGAGCAGTGCCAGCATTGTGTCACTGTAGGCTGCCTGTGTGTGCCATACACACAGGCAGCATAGGGCAAGCAGAGTATGGCACAAACAGGCAGGGTAGGGAAGGCAGAGTATGGCACACACAGGCAGAGTAGGGCAGGCAGGGTATGGCACACACAGGTCAAGTTTGGCACAAACCAGCCAAGAATGGTACACACAGTGAAAGTGTGGCACACGCAGGCTGGGTAGGGAAGGCAGAGTATGGCACACACAGGCAGAGTAGGGCAGGCAGAGTATGGCACACACAGGCCAAGTTTGGCACAAACCAGCCAAGAATGGCACACACAGTGAAAGTATGGCACATGCAGGGTAGGGAAGGCAGAGTATGGCACACACAGGCAGGGTAGGTAAGGCAGAGTATGGCACACACAGGCAGGGTAGGTAAGGCAGAGTATGGCACACACAGGCCAAGTATGGCACAAACCAGCCAAGAATGGCACACACAGTGAAAGTATGGCACGCAGGCAGGGTAGGGCAGGCAGAGTATGGCAGGTTTTTGCTGTACTACAACCATTAATATGGGTATGGTCATGTGATAACATGGGTGTGGTTTCAAGTGGGTGTGGTTTCAAAAAGGGGAGTGGTCAAAACTGGCTTCCATTATCGGCCCTCCACCACGTAGGTCGGAAAAATTCCGGTCCTCGGTACAACAGAAGTTGGACAGCACTGATCTAGGTGATTGGCCTTATATCCAATACATAATTCAAATGTACTGATCAGATATGTCTTCTACATTGACCTCACATGGCTCTGTTTACTACATCTGTATAACCACCTTCCGACTCTTACTGTGATATAATGATGGCTTGGCATAATGTAATGTTTTGATTTGTTTGTTCCTAAAACTAATAAATAGTTACCTTTAAAAAGCATTAATTAAACCCAATAGGATTGTTCTGCATCCAATAAGAATTATATCTTAGTTGGAATGGAGTATAAGGTACAGTTTTATTATTACAGAGAAAACAGAAATCATTCTTAAACATCTCTCGTAATTTGGAACTTTTTAGATAACAGGTTTCTGGATAATGGATCCCTTACCTGTATACAGTTTATTAATACAGATGTAAGATCTATGTTTGTGTATTTTTTTTTTTTTTTAAACATTAAGTGAGTATATGCGGTTGAAGAACATTGCTTGATTTTGTTTCTCTCACAATTTTTTTCCCAAATCCTTGGTTTCCGTTGGTTTTGTGCCTCTGAGTCCTTGCCAATTCCACCAGTAGGGAAATACCATTTATACTTATTCCTTCTAAGCTGGAAACAGCCTGCTTGGCCTGTACCACATCTTTGTAATCGAGGAAGGCTCTGTGCTGAGCCCCTTGCCATGTTAGCCGTAGAGGAGCTGCCCCTCTCTCCCTCAACATGCTCTTTAACTCACTAACTCTTGTAGATGAAGGTATGTTTCCTATATATACTGTTACCCCATCATACAAGTTACATGTTTCCAGTTTAGTGTGCAGTTGTAAATCAGCTGGATGTTTATGCTCACTCAGTACAGAACCACAAGGCCTGACTTCCTTCTCTGTCACACCAAAAGGAGACTGCCTAGTGCCTTTTTCAGATGCATTTTCATCCTTCAGGGACACATCTCTTCCAGCTTTTCTCTCTCTGTCCTGCAAATTTCTAAGGATTGGGATTTTGGCCATCATCTCTCTTGTGATCTGCAATAGAGAAACGTGTGTTTAGCTGTCTTAACATATACCTTGCTTTTCCCTTATTCAATTAAAGGCAACAACAAAAGCTGTTTGTGTTCTATTTGCAAAACTTTTATATATAGTAGTGAAAGTAAAACCACATTGCAACTCAACTTCCACAACAGTTGTCATCTCTGCCTAAATGAACAGGGCACTTTTAGCCACATATCAGGGAAAAGTATAAAATAAAATAACTGTGGTTACTAATTTGCAGAACCCCCTTGATCCTAAGCATTGCCTTCTGGTCCTCCTGTCTGTCTGGGTTTATGGTGCATTTAAAAATTCTGGGGTAAAAATTGGTGTTATCTTGTAAAAAAAATTGCACAAAAATAGAATTTAGGATTATGTTGAGGTGGTGTAAACTGTTAGATCAACTTTAGGGCTTAGCTAGAGATTAAATAAATGCAAATTTTAGACCACGTGTCAATTTTATTCATATGAAAAGCATTTCAGAGTAAAATACCTTCTCATCAACGTTGAGCAGAAAAGCTGCTCTGTACTGAGGAGCCCCAATAAAGGGTGAAACCAGTCAGTAGTGGGTATCTTTCCAATAACTGCCCTATCTGAACTTTAAAGTGGGTAAGGTTTAATCTACAGTGAAACCTCAATTTTACATACCCTAATTTTAAGTTTTCCTGCATTTTAATTTTTTTTGAGGTCCCACCAATTTATAATGCGTTTCAATGGGTGCTTTTCCACGATTTTACATATTCTCCTGGAATGTTCCCAAAAATGGCTGTTTGTCTATTATTTTTAGTGAAATAAAGAGGTTTAAAATACTAAGTTGCATACTTTGCCATGGTTTAGTCTGTAAATGGTCAGTTCCAATTCCCAATGCACAAATCACTTATTGCTTTAGGTTGTACATCTGACTGCCAGAGAGGCCTTGAACGTGTTGCACTGCTTAACCCTTGTTATTAACTCAGTAAATATTGTATTTTAAAGTAAAACTGACACCTGTGCTTATATCCCTTGAGAACCTGAAGAATAAGTTGCTTTAACACATTTTCCAGATGTTATATTTTCTCAAATTGTACAAATGGAGGTTCTACAGTATGAAGTATAAAGTCAGGGACAAAACTTTCTGCTTCATTCTGCTTTGGGATTCTTTCTGTACTGCGTCAAGTTTCACTTACATCAAAAGCACTGGCCCAGATTCAACAATAAATTAGAATTATCGCTTTATCAATTTACTGTTTATAAATTAAAATCGAGCACATAATAGTAAAACTTCCAAGTCTGGCCATGACTCCATCAGTTACATTGAGTAGGAGAAACAATAGCTTATCTGAAAGCATTTCCATTATTAAGTGCTAGCTTTTTCTGAAAGCACAGGACCAGGCATAATGAATTGGGATGGCTGAATACAAACCAGTATTACAAAAAGTATTGATAATTGGTTCAAGAATACAATTTTAAATGGTAAAATGAATGATCTGCAATGTACACATGGTAATTTAGTAATAAAAACTACACCACAAAACTCAAGATTTAATAATTTTAATAAAAGTTTGCATGTGCTGCACATAATGCTATACTTTATTTTGTACTTAAGTGAGGGTTATTTTTCTTATCACAGCAGAGAGACATTTTTTATTTATGTGCCCTGACTAAAAGCTAAGGTTTTATACACCGTAATGCACTGCAGCAGCATTCTTTGAAGCCACGTGTACATTGCTAATGTTAATTCATTAAACCTACCATAGACCATATGATTCCTTGGGGTTTTGCACGTTTGCAGTCTGTTTTAATAATTCTGGTTGGTGTCAGTATAAAGTCCACTGTAAGATCATGATCTTCAAGAAGCTCCTCAGGAATATCTACCACCTTCAAGAAAATAGGAAAGTAGCATTTAAAAATATTAAAATGTATTATATATATTATATAATACATATATCAAATGAAATATATCTTTTTTTCAGCCGAGACATTCTTTAAAGTTCTGAATTGCAGAACCAAAGCTATGTGTTATAATAGACAAGACAGACAGCTTAGCTTGGTATTTGCTGCCAGTCCTTAACAAAGAAACCAAACCATTAATTCCATCCTCATTTTCTTGTTTTCCACAATGCCAGGGTGTATACAGGCCATATGGTTAGCAAAGGGGCAGTGTTTCTTAAAGCACAAGGAAAGACTTCACTTGGAGGGGTGTCAATTGGCATGAGATTTTTATTCCACACATGGTGGATTCTTAGGCTATGGATAAACACACATTTAATACATGCTGTATTCTGCCACTAGGTGGTGCATGCAGCAAGAGCTATCAACAACACAAGATAGGAAAAAGTTAACTAATCTACTTTTAGCAAAACCCAATAAATAAGATAAACCATTAGCTGGATAAGCTCCTTATTATTACAAATGTCAATATATACAAAATCTCATTAAATGTCTCACGGTATACACTTTCAGACCCATTACTTGGTCGACACAGAACTGTTACTGAACAACCCCCTAGTCCTAGAAACAAACACATATATACAGCAATTAACCCATGGTGACAGACGATTGCAAAGGTCACCTCCAAGGAGTCATCAAACCAACCAATTGTTGAATGTTATCAAAGTGGATTCACCTTGAAAGCAAGATACTAGGTAACCCACCCACGGAACTTATAACATGACTAACCTCAAATCAAAGTTTTTACACAATGTTGAACAACAATATGCCCGAAGTGTAAATATTGTCGACCATAAGATTAAATGTCTTACTTTGTACTAATTTGTTTAAACTGTTAAACAATCAATGTTAGATCTTCTATGTATATCTATTTTTTAATTGTAAAAATAAAAACATTTTGAGAAAATTTTTATACATACATACATACATAATAATATATATATATATATATATATAAAAAAAGGGAAAGTTGTGCTCAACCACTAAATTTTAAACCATTAGGCGGGGGTGCAATGAGGTTGTGACCACGAAATACATAGAAACAACAACAAGAGATCCTCTACACTCACCCATTATCAATATATAGAACATTAAGACATTCGGTGCATTTAAGCTACTAAGAAATGTCCTTCCCTTTAAGCAAAACAGGGATTGTTTGTCCATATATTGCAATATACTTCAAGCTGGCCAACTGCGTCAAAGTCATCCCTTTTGACCAGTTCCTACACTGACTTATGCGATTCATTAAGAATTCTACTGCTTCAATATACATTTAGCCAAGGGACTAAGTTTTACCTGCAACTTACTTGCTTTCAAGGTTAAAACCCCCATATGGTTGCCCTTTTATTGGCTCCACTGGGATCACCTGACTGCAGCTGGGAGGGGTGGGAGCTACAACTAGGAGCTGGCCACTGCTCCTGTATATATTAAGTAATAGGAACCTCGCACTACAGTATTTATGTTAGGGTGCACAGTGTAAGGGTATACTATTAAGGTATATCTTGTTCTAGACACAAGAAAAGAAGGAAAGGACACTGGCACACTGCTCCTGTATAAGCTATTGCAAAAAAAGGGAAAGTTGTGCTCAACCACTAAATTTTAAACCATTAGGCGGGGGTGCAATGAGGTTGTGACCACGAAATACATAGAAACAACAACAAGAGATCCTCTGCACTCACCCATTATCAATATATAGAACATTAAGACATTCGGTGCATTTAAGCTACTAAGAAATGCCCTTCCCTTTAAGCAAAACAGGGATTGTTTGTCCATATATTGCAATATACTTCAAGCTGGCCAACTGCGTCAAAGTCCCTTTCCCTTTTTTTTCTATAGCTTATACAGGAGCAGTGGCCAGCTCCTAGTTGTAGCTCCCACCCCTCCCAGCTGCAGTCAGGTGATCCCAGTGGAGCCAATAAAAGGGCAACCATATGGGGGTTTTAACCTTGAAAGCAAGTAAGTTGCAGGTAAAACTTAGTCCCTTGGCTAAATGTATATTGAAGCAGTAGAATTCTTAATGAATCGCATAAGTCAGTGTAGGAACTGGTCAAAAGGGATGACTTTGACGCAGTTGGCCAGCTTGAAGTATATTGCAATATATGGACAAACAATCCCTGTTTTGCTTAAAGGGAAGGGCATTTCTTAGTAGCTTAAATGCACCGAATGTCTTAATGTTCTATATATTGATAATGGGTGAGTGCAGAGGATCTCTTGTTGTTGTTTCTATATATATTATATATATATATATATATATATATATATATATATATATATATATATATATATAATATATTATATACACACACACAAACATACAAAATCCCTTTAATACATGCTGTATTCTGCCACTAGGTGGTGCATGCAGCAAGAGCTATCAACAAAAGAAAACTTGCAAAAATTACATAAATGCAAAGGCTTCAGGAATCAATGAAACTGACACATCCAGCATTTTTTGTACTGCATTATAAAATAAACTACAATTCTCTGTAACTGACAGACTTTTTAGGCCTATGGCAGTTGTTGGCTCTGTCAGACAGAGATCACTTTGGAACACTTGCTTGGCGTTCTAAAACAATTTCCACCTGAGTACACCAGTATCCGATATAAGCAGTACCTCTCACAGAGGGCAAGAAAGAGGTTTTGGTTTTCCTCAAATCCATTGTGGTATGGTCAAAAAGACCAGTATACAGTTTGGTACCTTAGGTCTATGTCACAGGGGCTGAATTTTGAGAAAGTATTGCCTAATGAATTTTCTAGCACAGGGCAAAATGTTAAAAATTTCTCCAAAACCTCCCATAGTGCTAAATGGCATTAATTTATTTAACATTCTACAGCTATTGACAAGCTAAGACATGTAAGGCAATAAGAAGTATAGGTTACTTACTTGACAGTCATGAACAACAGTAACAACAACCGTATGTTCTGTTACTGCCCCCATGGACACCATCATTGCATATTCCATATCAGCAAAACCTTCTCCTTTTCCAATCCTCCAACCTTGAATAATAATTTGAGGAGGTGAGACAGTATGTTACAACGTGCCTCGATATAAACATTCTCTTCCATGCAAAGTGTCCAAAGGAGAAGGATAGGTTTATTCAGTCGGGAGGGGGGGTGCCTGGTATTTACTTACCTGATACCCTGGGCTGGTGCTCCAGAAAATCACACCAGCCTGTAATATATGCAGGCAAGTAATCCTTTTCCGTCTTTTTTCTTCATGCTGGCTGCGCACACGCAGTAGAGTGAAAAGCCAAAATGTAACTAAAAAGTTGTCTTTTTGACTCTACTGTGAATGCTGGGCTCGGGATTGCAGAGAAATAAGAAGGAAGAAAGAGGATCGCTCACTTGCAGGTATGCCGGGCACCAGTCCAGGGTATCAGGGAAGTGATTACAATCACTGGGGGTGCCTAACATTTGGCACCCCACAGTGGCAACTTTCCTTCTCCTTTGAATATAAATTGTGATACACTGAAATATATCTACATCATGCTTATGTAGACAGAGTGAGTGGCACTTACAGGATATATAATTTTATTGCCACAACAGGTGAAACAACACTCCACATCTATCCCTTATTACCAATCTAAAGCAGAATTACAAAGTACAGTCCTTTAGCAACTATGTCCAGTAGTAGTTGCACATGGTTTCCAAAGATGGCATGTAGCGTTTAGAGCAAAACTGCTTTAAATGACACATGCTTACTAGCCAACTCAATCAAATTTTACAGGAGTTACCTGATTTTTCACCCCCACAGACTCCCCTCACTATATGCCATTCCCCTGGTTTTTACAATTTCCCCATGTGAGTTAGATGTGCGCAAGCTAAGTGAGCATTCAGAGACATGGAATGTCCTGTGCACATGCGCAGCAAGTTGTATGCTGCATATGCCACTGATCCCCCAGGAAGCCAATTTACAAAGTTAACATCTGACTTTTAAGGCTAATACCAAGGGGGCTTATCCATGGCCCACATTGGCTTCTGTGTCTGAACCAAAAGGCACAGCCTGGGTGCAGACACCCTTAGCAGATCTCAATGCAAAAATGCATGCCACACACTTCCATGCCAAAATTCACTCAGTAGCCTAACAATGTAGAAGGGCATTTTTCTGCAGTGTGAGACAGGCAGTGGGATTGCACTGAGCAACTGGGCAAATGGTAAAGGAATTTGTTTTCACAGATACAGAGTTAATAAAATCAAAATATTTACCATACCTTCCACAGACACGGCAACAGAACCTACAACCACTAAGTCCACCTGAACTTTAGCATCCAGACCCATTGGGACGCTGTAATCTCTCACTCCCTAAACATAAAAGAGAATTAATTTTTCTCAATACAGATACTAGTTAAATATGTTCTTAATGGTTAACAGCATGTTTAACAGGGTACACTGTCCAATAACAACTCACCAATCATACACATTGTTTAATTTAACAGCTTTTCTCTCATCTTTCCCTAGTTAAAAAATTTGATGCATATTTGGGCCCCATAGCAAATCATCCCAGGCCACATCCAGTTATGCCAAGCCATGCCACAATCTGACGCACCACATGCTATATATTTGCAGAAAGCCAAAACCATGTAAATAGAGACAGTTGAGAGAAGTCTTTTCACAGCATCAGATAACATAACTGCTCATTACTTATGCCAATTAGTGATCTGTGGGTAGCAAATCTCCCCACACAACACAGAAGCCCCTAATATACCTATCACTGTAATCTGTTCCTTCAAAAAGTATGACTAAATACCATTTTTATATGCTGATATACAGCTGCAAAAAAGTTCTTCTCTTTCTGCATCATTTGAAATTCTGGCAGGGGAGTAGGGACTAAAACATTGATGTTACAACTTGTAACAGATTCTCCACAGACAGCATGCAGGTGTGACCCCAGTATTGTAGTGACTTTCCTTTCACTATTGACATCACGTGTGCAGAGAATTGTGGAGTTTGGAAGATGCAGGCTGAAGGCAGGCTTAGAACAGTCTGCTACTGTTACATTTTAGTACATTTGTAGCACATTTTAGTCTCAAATTAGTCAGCCAAATTAGCAGGAATGCAGGGACCTATGCTTAGGTAACTGTTCCAAAGCATATTATGACATTATCATGAAAAGGCAGCATATTTTTTAATTGTTGTATATTGCAAAATTGGGTGGCATTCCCCTTTACGCACTTCAAAGGGATACTGTCATGATTTTTATGGTGTACTTTTTTTTCTAAATTACACTGTTTACATAGCAAATAATTCACTCTAACAGTTAAAATGTCATTCTTGAACCAACAAATGTGTTTTTTTTAGTTGCAATATTGATGTGTAGGCAGCCATCTCAGTTCATTGTGCCTGAGTCTTCAGAAGGAGCCAGCGCTACACATTAGAACTGCTTTCAGATAACCTATTACTTTTCCTAGTCCCATGTAACTGGAGGAGTCGCAAGCCTGATACAGCACCAAAACAGAACCATAATACATAATTTAATTTATAGGGCACACATGCCCAATGTTTTGGGTATTATTAACAGCTTTGTAAACATAATGAATATGGTAAAAGTTTTTAAACTAACATTCTGACCTGAGAAGTTGAACAGATTCTTAGCACTTCTTTGTTTGCCCCAGAAGGAGGGGTTATTTTGTTGAAAAGACCAGTTCGTAGCCGTGGCGTTGGAACTAACAGAGTCTTATGAGCCTGGAGACGCAGACAGAACAAACAGCAGAAAAAACAGCACAAAAAACATACATGTATATTAACTGGAAAAAAAACCAAAACATTTTTAAATGTATAACACAATTCCTTCCATTTGTTTAATTTTTCTTCTTAAAGAACAAGTCAACCCAATTCACTGGGGAGGGGAAATGTGTTAGGCACCCCCAGAGACTATAATCATTTACCTTAGACCCTGGGCAAATGCTCCTAATCATTAAAAAGTGCACCAACTCAATCCCTTGAGCATCATGCAATTTCTGCAAATATCCTGAATAGTAAAAATCTGAACTCTAACTCTAACTCTGATGCTGGGATAGGGCGAAAGACCAGGCTAGAACATTGCTTACATCTCTCAGACCTAACAAATTTTGACCCTCCCCACTACTTGACAGGGTCTCTTTTACCTGCAAGGCTGCCAGACGAACTCCTTCCAAGGGCTTGTCAGGATCTACTTTAACCTCCCTTGTTCTTCTGAAAATCTCTAGATCTGTTATTTTTTGGCAAGCCTGGCGAGATACCTGTACAATACAGAGGCAGAAACATGTCACTTACTTCTAAAGTGAGGAAGCGTGCACTCTTCTGAGGTGTATCAGGGTTAATCTTAACAATCTTGGCAGCCTGGTACTCCTTTAATGAAGATAGCTTTTCACATGCCTGGGAGGCTCCCTAATCCACAAGAGAACTGAATGTTGAAAATACATCTAATGCAACACAAAGACCATACTAAAGTCACAAAGCACTAAAACTATTTAGCACAACTGGTACTCTGTGCTTTTAGGTAAAAAGTCACTGTTTGCCTTTATTTTGAAATCATTGCTGCATTACTAACTAGCATAACCCATATGGCATATTACAATACTTCCACTACACTACTCTTGAAACCCAATTTAAAAAAAATGGGATGCAAAAGACTTAACATACCTTGAAATTTGGTATCCTGTGATGAACTGGCCTTGGGAAGTCAGCCAAATTATTATTCTCAATATGATCCCACACCTTTTGACGTATGTCCCATTTGCTGCATGCTTGAATTATTTGTCAACACAAAAAAAGAAAAAAGTTAGCAAGGAGTCATATATTAATTATAATCATTTTTTAACACCCTTTTCACTTTTTTGGTAGTGTTTTTCCCCCAACATCATTGAAAATAATAGTGTATCAGCCATAGTTCCAATAACCGTTTAATTGAAATCTCACCCTCATTAACCTTCAAACTGAGCATTCATGCCACCAAATATGTATTCTACCCAAATTTCCCCAACTGATCTTCAGGCTTTTACAGACTCCCCTAAGTCAACCACAGTTTGGAAACCATTCCTCTGTGGGATAGCTCTGATGCCTTCACTTTAGGCTATACTGTGCATGTAGACTGTGTGTTTGTCATGTTATGGGGAAACAAGGCTCTATAGGGCTCCACAGATATCTGTTACCTGCTCATACATATATTAGGTGGGAAAACTCTGTGAAAGGGCAAGAATGCCCTACTAATTTAGAATCCTGTGCATTCTTTACTGGAAGAAATGTATACACCTATTTAAATTTACAAATGTTATATGTTCTCTTATGCAGAGCAGTACAAAGTGCATACAAAACAAAATAATATTAACACATCCAAACAGTTATAAAATATTGAATGCAGAAATCAGTCACAAGTAGCAGGACTCCAGTCACTCCAGCACTGAACACATTTACTAAATAGCAGGCTATCTACTTTCTGTCCATGGAAATGTATTTCTATTTATACTGGAGCAAGAGTGGATTAATTTCAAAGAATGAAAACTGTGCTTAATAGTAAAGCAGATAAAAGTATCAGCCCCTGACCTGGTTCAACTCGAATTCCAGGTTCCATGACCCAGCAGAGCGGCAGGATCAGAATCTAGTTAAGTTAAGAAGTTCTGTCTCAGTACAACAGCTGCTTGTTCCACGTGTGCCAGCAGCACTACGGTAACCTTCAGGGGACAAACAATGGAAAAACGCAAACCACCTGTAGTTGTAGGAATGAGAAACACTAATTTACAACAATAAGTTACTTTACTGTCTTTTCTTTTAATATTAGTATCTTTGGCTCAGACAGCTATAATTTTTTAACATTTATTTTACTGACAATTTCTTTTAATCTAAAAAGATTTTCCTATTTCAAATCAGAACGTGTAATCCAAAATCTATGAGCAGCAGTGCCAGAACTAGGGGTAGGCAGCAGGGGACCCCTAGAAGGTACCTCTCTTTCCTGGCTGCTTGTCATTGTGAAGCAGTCCCAACCCCTAAATTTTCATACATGCATGGCAGGGGAGTACTCAGGGGCCAGGTGGCTGGCCAGGTTGCCTAGGGTGCCCAGTCAGCTTGGCCTGCCCATGATAAGCGGTGCCATATTTCTCTCTTTTCTTTCACGCAGCAACATGTGAAAAGGCTGTGCGTCATTCGAATTCCACATGTCACCTATTCCTATTCACATAGAAAATACAGGCAGGCACTTCCGGATCAGCAAAAATAATGTTTCAAAGCAGCTCAATTTAAAGTAAAAACATATTAAGTTTATTATGTCCATACATAAATTGCCAAAAAAAGCCTTACGCGTTTCACACCTAGAGAGCCTATGACAAAGTACTGCTCTAGGTACGAAACACGTAAGGCTTTTTTGGGCATTTTATGTATGGACATAATAAACTAAACATGTTTTTACTTAAAATTGAGCTGCTTTGAAATTTTTTTTTTGCTTATCCAGAAGTGCCTGCCTGTATTGTCTCTGTGAATATGAATATGTGAGGCAATAAACAAAAATTCAAAGTTATGTAACAAAAATTAACAATAACAGGAAAATTGTAGCCTCACAGAGCAATATTTTTTTGAATGTGGGTGGTCAGTGAGCAGTGCCGGACTGGGACCTCAGGGGCCCACCAGAGACCTTATACCATGGACCCACTCTCCAAACTATTTTTCCTGCTTTCCTTGCACAACCTCTTTATTATTATTTTTCTCATAGTCTCTTTTATTTACATGCTAGCAACTATTATTCTACATCTTTTTCCCATTCAGAAATAGGGAATGACCATGAAGCAGGCCAAATGATCAGGAGCAGGAGGGCCCACCGACACCTGGGCCCACTGGGAGTTTTCCTGGTTATCCTGGTGGTTATCCTGGTGGGCCAGTCCGACACTGTCAGTGAGTGACTCCCATTTGAAAGCTGAAAATAGTCCAAAGAAGAAGGCATGGTGAGTTCCCTGCAGGCTCTGCAGTGCTTGGGCTCACCCTGCGCAAGTGTTTTTATCTGCTGCTGATGTGGTCCTCTTACCTGCAGGCCAGAACACAGCACCTTTTTTTCATTGTGTCTTGTACCTTAGGGCTGTTCTCTGTTACCTACAGCACAGGTGCAGCAAAAAGTCTTCAGTTTGTGGATCTTATTAGCCTATTTTTCAGCATGAAGGACTCCTAGTAGTGAAAGTTGGCAATAAGCAGGCCTTTTGATATGTCCCAATGAGCCTTGCTTTGATTTAGTAAATTATTATTTTATTTATCGGTGTGTTTAATAAAATATATAAATAGTGTGCCTTTTTCCTATATAGGCCCTAGAGTTGTGAATAAAGAAATACAGCAAACCCTTATGCTACATAAGAATAAGGGGCCCATTCATTAAAGGACATGTAAACCCCACACACAAAAATGTAATCAGTGAACATCCTCTTTGAAATCTTTCAATACCTGCCACTCTGTTTGTCCAGAGGTTAATAGTAAGGCTGCAACATCTCCTTAATCACTTAGATTTCCTATCCCTCCTGTAACCCACTAGGCCCCCTCCCTCACGAATTTGCTTTGGCTGTTGGCTTGTGGGCATGCTCAGTTGTTCTAAGCTCAGATTACTAAACACACCCCCAGTCTAGCAGCCAGTAAAGAGATGGCATTGCTGGTTCCCATAGAAACTCAGCTCTAGCTGTCTGCTTCAATTTTTTCCTCCTAACCTGAGCTCAGCTCAAACACAGCAGAACTTTTATTAAAGACAGTTCTGCCTGTGTGAGCCTGTATTCTTGATGAAATGTACGCTGAATAAGGGTCTGTGTGTGTGCTGTTTCCTGATTTAAATGTATCTGATTATATATCAGAGGAAAAATGGCCACCGGGTAAAAGCTACTATTTGCTTTAGGAAAATGTGATGGTGCTGGCAAACGGAGCGGATATATGCAGTACAAATGATGCCATTTGGGTGGAGGAGACGTGCCCAACTGATACATTGTAGGCAAATATAGGCTTTACATGTCCTTTAAAGTACAATGGGCATGATTGCAAAAACTGGTTTTTTTTCTAAACTTTAGAACTGTTCATACTGTTAATGATAATATCGTTAAAAAAGTACGACTTTTTGTGATACGTTCGTTATTTTCCCGACATTTTCAAAATGGCGTAAAGCTCAGTGTAACTCTGTCAGATCAATTCTAAACTCTTCTGTTTTGTTTTGTTTCACCCACTCTCCAATTCACTCTTCTGGTAGGGGGTCATAAACATATTAATGGGGATTAGCAGACTATTGTTTACTATAGACCCTGTGCCACACCTCTCACAACTCTGGTCATGCCCATTTCCACACCTTGTGTCTCAACCCTTTCTCCTTGTAGATTGTACGCTCTTTTGGGCAGGGCTCTCTTCACCTCTTGTATCGGTTATTGATTGCATTATATGTTATTGGAGTGGAGATAGAGGTTTGTGAATAAGGTGGAAAATCCGACAAATCTATCTCCACTTTTATTTTGTCTCAATATCACCACTTTTGTGAACAAATTGGTTTTTTTCTTGGTGTTTTTAGTAACAGTTGTGAGATTTGTGGGTCAAACTGTGATTGGCTGTGGGGCAGCTGTAGCAGGTTGTATTTTGCAGAAGTGGCTGAATAGGATTGTGAAAAATGCTGAAAGATAAAGGGGGAATTAAAAAAATTGGAGATAGCCCTTTTTTGGAGTAAAAGTGGTGGAAAACAATTTCACAAGATTCACAAACAGAAATACGACTTAACTGCCACTTTTCAGTTTTTGGTGAAAGACAGTTTACAGACACTTTTGTGAATTTGTTGTTTAGACGACATTTATACAAAGTTTTAACGGCATTTTTTCCCGACATTTTGAAAATGGAGTAAAGCTCAGTGTAACTCTGTCAGATCAATTCAAAGCTCTTCTGTTTTGCTTTGTTTCACCCAGTCTCCAATTCACACCTCTGTTAGGGGCATCATTTGGGGATCATTAATATATTAATGGGAATTAGCAGCCTATTGTTAGGGGACAAGTTTCTATCTAACCCTAGAACAATAGGTGCAAAAAAAAAGTTTAAATTATATTGTATATATAATAAGTTTTTACCTCACATTTGCATTGTTATGCTTGTTTTAGCTTAATGAATAACAATTTTGAGTAAATATATTGTATTCCAAGGCTCATGTAGCTGTGGGAATGGGTTTGATGGCACACTGACAAATTTACCAAGAGCTAATGACAAATTAATAAAAAAAATGTTGGTAAAATGGAGATAAAGGTTTGTGAATAAGGTGGAAAATCCGACAATTCTATCTCCATTTTTATGTTGTCTCAATTTCACCACTTTTGTGAATTCCCCCCATAGTGTCTGCACATACAGTGCCCCTGTGTGTAATCTAATGTCAGTACAAATACAGCTGCTCTGTGACGGCCTCAGAGGTTGTCTAAGAGAATATTGGGAGCAACAACACCATGAAGTCCAAAGAACACACCAGACAGGTCAGGGATAAAGTTATTGAGAAATTTAAAGCAGGCTTAGGCTCCAAAAAGATTTCCAAAGCCTTGAACATCCCATGGAGCACTGTTTCAAGGGATCATTCAGAAATGGAAGGAGTATGGCACAACTGTAAACCTACCAAGACAAGGCCGTCCCCCTAAACTCACAGGCCGAGCAAGGAGAGCACTGATCAGAAATGCAGCCAAGAGGCCCATGGTGACTCTGGACGAGCTGCAGAGATCTACAGCTCAGGTGGGGGAATCTGCCCATAGGACAACTATTAGTCGTGCACTGCACAAAGTTGGCCTTTATGGAAGAGTGGCAAGAAGAAAGCCATTGTTAACAGAAAACCATAAGAAGTCCCGTTTGCAGTTTGCCACAAGCCATGTGGGGGGCACAGCAAACATGTGGAAGAAGGTGCTCTGGTCAGATGAGACCAAAATGGAACTTTTTGGCCAAAATGCAAAACGCTATGTGTGGCGGAAAACTAACACTGCATATCACTCTGAACACACCATCCCCACTGTCAAATATGGTGGTGGCAGCATCATGCTCTGGGGGTGCTTCTCTTCAGCAGGGACAGGGAAGCTGGTCAGAGTTGATGGGAAGATGGATGGAGCCAAATACAGGGCAATCTTGGAATAAAACCTCCTGGAGTCTGCAAAAGACTTGAGACTGGGGCGGAGGTTCACCTTCCAGCAGGACAACGACCCTAAACATAAAGCCAGGGCAACAATGGAATGGTTTAAAACAAAACATATCCATGTGTTAGAATGGCCCAGTCAAAGTCCAGATCTAAATCCAATGGAGAATCTGTGGCAAGATCTGAAAACTGCTGTTCACAAACGCTGTCCATCTAATCTGACTGAGCTGGAGCTGTTTTGCAAAGAAGAATGGGCAAGGATTTCAGTCTCTAGATGTGCAAAGCTGGTAGAGACATACCCTAAAAGACTGGCAGCTGTAATTGCAGCTAAAGGTGGTTCTACAAAGTATTGACTCAGGGGGCTGAATAATTACTTTGCAGTTATTTATTTGTAAAAAATGTTTGGAATCATGTATGATTTTCGTTCCACTTCCCTCGTGTACCCCACTTCGTATTGGCCTTTCACGTGGAATTCCAATAAAATTGATTCATGTTTGTGGCTGTAATGTGACAAAATGTGGAAAACTTCAAGGGGGCCGAATACTTTTGCAAGCCACTGTATGTATTTGACAAATTGGCAGTAAAGTAAAGTTATGCTGTACTGCAGCACAATTCTTTGCAATTCATTGCACCATTTTATAGCCTTTTCCATATTACTTGGCACTGTTGGCACAATATTGAAAGAGCAGTGTAATACTCAACTGGATGTTATAGCTTTCTATTTATTGTTTTATCTGCAAACAGTTACGCAACCAGCAGGAAATGCTTAGAAAACTGCTGATAGAAGAGCATGTGATTTATTAAAACTTCGTAAAGTTTACTGAGCTTCAACAATAGTTACAGCCTTTTAGAATCAACTATTTAGTTTCTGTGCTAAAATGATTTATTCCAGCACTGAATATAATTGTCCAAATCCTCTATCCCCATGTGATATGTATCTGCATGAGTATAATTATATGGGGAGCAACTGCAGGGGGTGCCCTGGGGAACCCAGGGGCAGCAAAGACAGAGAGGAGGGTGGAGCAAACATTTAGCACCAGCGAATAATTTTTAAAAACTGTATTTCGTTAACTGATCAGCTTGAACAAAATGCAGTTCCTTGCATGTCATTGCATCATTCTACAGCCTCTTATATATTACTTGGTATGCAATTAAAAACTGCTGATAACATAAGACAGTTATTTATGATACCAATTGTATTTTACTAAAGAAAGATATGCTATCAACACTTTCAGGAGTGCCCTCTTATTCTAGTTGCACACTATTTGGCAAATTTGCTCTTTTCTGCTTCCATGTTGTATATTGGACTGTCAGTTCAGGGGATGAATTTCAGAGCATAGTTTTGTGTTTCTGTACCAAAATCAACCCCAACAAGGCAGCAGAAGATAGTAGATTTGGGTTTTCTCTTCCTGTGCTTCTACAAAGCCAAAGAAAATGCCTTGTTTCCAAGTATCCTAAATATATCACAACTTTAGAAATATGCAGTGCGGTACAATACATTATGCATACAGAATACATTAAAAAAACAATAATCCATACAATAGGTAAACAGGAATCTGCCCAAAAGAGCTTTGAATCTAAAGTACCAAGTCTAACACCAAAATAATAAAATAAATTATGTAAATATTATTAAATATTATTGGCAAACCAATTATTTCTATGCAGAACATGTCAGATGTTTTATTCAAACACAAGACCTACTTACATATTCTATTAGCTTTGAAATCTTGCCTAAACAAAGTCTCATTGTGTTACATGGAACTTTTTAGAAAACGTATATGGATGACTTGGTTAAGGTACTTAGCCCTGTAAAATGAAAGAAAAAGTGTATTTAGATGAAAATTCCAAGCTTCCTGGAAATTATGCAAATTTTTAGAAAGTACAAAAAACATATAAATGCCAAAAAAAAATATAAATGCCATTTTATTTTGCAACAGAATAGAAGGAATGTGCTTCAAAAAGTAGCATTTTGGGCTGATTTATTGAAAATTTCTCCAAAAACCCCACTAGTCCGACCCATTTGTGCCACTGTGCATGGGAGTTGGTGGCACTCAGCACACTTAAACAGGAACCAATCAGCAGCTAGGTTGACCTGATAGGGAAATGAATTCATTCTGAAGGTGGCCATACACCGTCAGATCCGCTCGCTTGGCGAGCGGATCTTCTCCCAATATCTCCCACCTATGGGTGGGAGATATCAGGTGAATCCAGGCTAATTTGGTTGTTTGACCCTGGGGCCAAACGATCGAATTAGAACGTCGGGTATAGACGAAGTCGGATCAGGCACCGCATTAATGAGCCAATGTGGTCCCCTTTCCGACTAAATTTTTTAACCTGCCCGATCGATATCTGGTCTATTTCAGGCCAGATATCGATCCGGCAGACCCATTGTTAGTGCCCCTACACGGGCCGATTAGCTGCCGAATCAGTCTAAGGGACCGATATCGGCAGCTATAATCTGTCCGTGTACGGCCACCTTTAGTTGTGTGACTGGAGGGCTGTAATTGGCTATCCCCCTGTTACTGTGCTTCTGGCATAGACCGTTAGAACACGCCCACCCCTCATTTGAAACATGGACAGGAAACTGGGAGGATCTATAAGGATCTCCAATAAAGGGGCCATTTTTACAGATAGTTTTAATTTTCAGACCAAATGGAAGCCAGCACCATATAGTATTCATAACTGCCTACAAGATTAGAGTTTTTTTCATTTATCCTATATGTCTCCTTTAACTATATAACTATGTAACTTACTGTGTCTCCATAGCAAAAATAAAGGCTGTTATACTGAAAAGATGTCCATTCATATGAGAAACAGTAATGGGTATGTATTTGGCTGCTCTGTGTTAACTCTGATGGATACCAATGAAACTGGCAATGGTAGCATACACATAGGTGAATTTTCTATAAGGCTAGGGGAGGTTAGGCCCCCCAAACCTGCTTGTCTCCTTAAAAAAACTCACTTTGTTTCTGCACTGCTCTGGAACCTTTAACATTGGGAAAATCTTCTTGCATTCCAGCAAGCTCTGGTTCTGAGCATACATTGAAGAAAGTGTTTTTAGGGAAGTGAGCCAAGAGCAGGCAAGGTGATGTTGCTTTACTATGATTGACAATAAAACGACTAATAAAACATTAGAGTGAATCATTTTTAAAAACTGTACTTCGTTAACTGATCAGCTTGAACATGCCTTTGAACAGACTCTCAAGGTGAAGAACAAAAGATCCTACCCGCACACCCTAGCTCTCCAAAAATTTTTTTGCTCGGTGCACACTGCTTGGAGGGATCGGCACCCTCCCAATTCCAATAGCCACAAAAAAGCACTGGCACTCAAAGCTGCAAAAAAGGGACAAGCCCTATAAAAATCTTTAATGCGGTGGCACCTCCGCATTAAAGATTTTTATAGGGCTTGTCCCTTTTTTGCAGCTTTGAGTGCCAGTGCTTTTTTGTGGCAGACTCTCAAGGTGGCCATACACAGGCTGATCTCTTATAGTATATGACCAAGTAAATTCTACTTATATACAGCACAGTTTTTTGCATGTCATTGCATCATTTTACAGCCTCTTATATATTACTTGGTCTGCAATTAGTGGATGTTATAATTTGCTATTTTATCTGCAAGCAGCAGAAGATAGTAGATTGGGTTTTTCTCTGCCTGTGTTTCTAAAAAGGCATAGAAAATGCCTTGTGTGCCAGTATCCTAAATATATCACGAATTTATAAATATGCAGTGGAGTACAATAAATGAGCGTATACATTATACATACAGAATACATAAAAAAACAACCAATAACCTAGAAAATGTGTTTAACCCAAACTCACCTCAAGGGCTTTTGAAAATTAAATAATTTTTCCTAAAATTCACCTTTAAGGAGAAGGAAAGGCAAAGTCACTTGGGCTGGTGCCCCTGTTAGAGTGAAAAGTCGGCTTTTCACTCTAATGCGCATGTGCCTGTCGTGGGGTCCCGGCAAAACGAAGCAGGAAGGAGGAAGCGCTCGCTACAGGTACCCCGGGCTGGTGCTGTTTTGTCCTAACAGGGGCACCAGCCCAGGGTACAAGGTAAGCGATTAAAGTCACTTGGGGGTGCCTGACATTTTGGCACCCCCAAGTGACTTAGCCTTTCCTTGTCCTTTAAGGATTGGTCCCCTAATTAACTGTTTTGGGTAGCTCCACAGACGGAAACCTGTGGTAAATACTGATGTGTACTGAGGTGCTTCATGTTTTAGAGAGACCTTTTTCAGTTGTAATGGCACCACAATTTTTGGAAAGCTTGGCAAGTGGCTTTTGTAGCCACTCCCTTGTGGCATTGGGCAGGATGGAGGAAATGTATTCCTGTATGATAACATTAGTACCATGGAAACATCAAATCAATCCACAACATTTGTTGATTATCAAATCCTACCCCCAAAAGGTAAATGAATGACGAAATTGCATTTGCCTTGCCTTAATTGAATAGTGGCATTATGATTTGTATGAGCAGTACTTTATGTCTACATCTCTAGTGTCATGTGACCACATTCACTTCTAGCAAATATTTGGCTAAATCAGAATTTCAGAATATTTATTGTAGTGTACCCCTTACGAGAACTAGTATCATTGGGGGAATAGCATAAGCCCCTAGCAACCATTTGCGTTCATAAATTTCTGTATGTACTTATGCACTTTTATGCTGCAGTTATGCTGCAGTTATATATTATTTGAGCATATAAAAAGGTCAGTATAAGTCTATATATGTGCACTGTAGTTCATTTTAAGGGGTTGAATGTGATGGACTTTTGTCTTTTTTCAACCCAACTTCAAGGGGACATATTATGTAAAAACAATACTGTGCCAATTAATTGTACTCATCTAAATATAAAAGGAATGTGCTTTAAAAAGTAGCATTTTGGGCTGATTTATTGAAAGTTTCTCCAAAAACTCCACTAGTCTGACCCATTTGTGCCACTGTGCATGAGAGTTGGTGGCACACTGCACTGTAGAACAAGAACCAATCAGCAGCTAGGCTGACCAGATAGGGAACTGAAGCCAGTCTTAGCTTGTGTGACTGCAGGGCTGTGATTGGCTATCCCCCTGTTACTGTGCTTTTGGCATGGACCATTAGAACACACCCACCCCTCATTTGAAACATGGACAGGGAAATGTGAGGATCTATAGGGATCTCCAATAAAGGGGCCATTTTTACAGATAGTATTAATTTTTAGCCCAAAGTGAAACCAACACCATATAGTATTCAAGGCTGTTATACTGGAAAGATGTCTATTCATATGATAAATAGTAATGGGCATGTAGTTGGCTGCTCTGTGTTAACTAAAATGGATAACAATGACACTGGCAACAGTTGCTTAGCAGCATACACATAGGTGGATTTTCAGTAAGGCTAGGGAAGTTTAAGCCCCCCAAACTCCTCTGCTCTGGAACCTTTAACATTGAGGAAATCTTCTTGCATTCATGCAAGCTCTGGTTCTGAGCATACATTGAAGAAAGTGTTTATTGGGAAGTGAGCCAAGAGCAGGCAAGGTGATGTTGCTTAACTACGAATGACAATAACACAAAACTTAGTAATGTTTCTGTGGGTGTGGATAGAATTTCATTTAGCAAGATATGCACGTACTTATAGCATATGCTAGTGCAAAATGTACACACAAGTTACAGAACAAAGCTGATATTCTGTGTTTTTTTCCCTGTGTCCACAGAAAGAATACATCTAGCCAATATAAATTTGCCATTAATTCATAGCCATTTGTAAGGAACACACATCCCTGAATTGTACTTTTACATTACAAAAATCGTGTATTTTAATAGTAACTCAAAAACACAATTTTGTGATTTATCAAGTGTACAAACCTAGAAAAGAACTAGCACAAAACTATGCCATCTAAAAGCTAGGTCATGTAGAAGTCAATAGGAGCTTCATTTAATTCAACGTTTTGTAAGTTTTCATGATTTTTTTCATTTGTAAATACACTTCTAAAAATCCAATAGGAATGAATAGAATGTGGGTGAAATTTTCAGTCGTAAGCTCTAGTCCCACATTCTGATAAATATGGCCCATGCTGGCAGATTTATCAAACTTCAAATTTGTGTAAAAGGAAAGGGAAGTTTGAGAACAAACTTCATGTTGGGTTGAAAAACGTGAAGTCAATGAATGAAAAATGATCTGTTGTAACCTTGGGCCACAGTTTGTGCAAAGTTTGGGGACCCTGGATTTTATAGTGTCTAAATGGCAGCAATTTAAATTTCCCCACTGAAATAGGCGAAATTTGATTGGCTGTTGGTGGCTCCGCCCACTTTTCCAAACTAAAACTGCAGTCCCCTACTGACCAACTGTAAAAAGTTTGGGGACCCTGGTGTTAATACTGTGGGGATGGCATCAGGTTGAATTTCCCCATTGAAAGTCATTAGGTAAAATCTGATTGGCTGTTGGTGGCTCCGCTGATTTTTTCTAACCTTGAACCACAGTTACCTGGTGCCTAACTCTGCAAAGTTTGGGGACCCTGGTGTTATTACTGTGGGAATGGCAGCAGGTTGGATTTCTGGCAAGACAGGTAAAATCTGATTGGCTGTTCACAGCTCCGCCGACTTTTGAGCATCCAACAATCATCATCAAGTTTGGGGAGTGTAGCCGAAAGCTGTAAGATTGGCCGCAGTTTCAATTTCCCAATTAAAGTCAATGGATTAAATTTTATTGGCTGTTGTTGGCCCCTCCCATCCAACAAAGTCACTGTTTCATTTGGGGTGACCCCATGATTATGTTATTCAAGTTTTCAAGTTTAGGGAGTGTAGCTTCAAAGCTGTAAGAGTGGCAGCAGTTTGAAAATCCTCCCTGTCAAAGTCAATGGGAAAATTGGGGTGTTCGGAGCGGCGCCACAAAAAGACGGGGAAAAGCACAAGCAACCTGCTTACAAACACAAAAACCTCTAAAATCATGAATTTGCCTAGGACAGCTCCCGTTGACTTCTACATGACCTCACCAGCTTTTAGATGTTATTTGTGTTTGTCATGGTTTACACTTGATAGATAACGAAAAAATTGTGTTCTTGAGTAATTATTTACATACATGATTTTAAGCACTAAAAAGTATGATTCGGGGAAACAAAAAAAATGAACCTTAGTAAATCTGACCCTTAGAATATGTGCAAATAAAAACTGGTTGGATTTTCATACCTCATAAATGTAAGATGATACTTTTTCGAAACTGTGTAAACATTTTGCATTATCATACACTTTAAGCAGGTGCATATCTTGCTAAATGGAATTTTATCCTCACTCATAGAAACATTTCTAAGTTTCTTTATATTGTCCCTTGTGGTCAAGCAACATCACGTTTCCTGCTCTTGGCTCACTTCCCCATATACAGTTTTTTAAATGCATGCTGCTTAGCAGATGTCGCCAGTGCCATTGGTATCCATCACACAGAGCAGCCAAATACACACACATTACGGTTTATCATATGGATAGACACTTTTCCAATATAGGAGTCTTTATTTTTGCTATATAAGATTTCATTCATGCCTTTTTCAAATGTAACTTTAGCTGTCCACCTTTCTTACAACTGCTTTAGTCCTTCTGGGATATTGGAAGATGGAGTTAAACAATAGATGGCAAGGATAATGAAAATTCCATGTGTAATTTTCCTTGTAAACCCGAGAGCATAGTGTGCAAGCCATAAGGCAATCTATAGAGCACACTGTTACTAAAGGGATTCTGCCATAATTTTATAGGGTACTTTTTATTTCTAAATTTCACAGTTTACATAGAAATTATTTACTCTAACATTTAAAATGTTATTCTTGAACCAACAAATGTATTTTTATAGTTGTAATATTGGTGTGTAGGCAGCCATCTCAGTGCATTGTGCCTGAGTGTGAGCTTTTAGAAGGAGCCAACACTACACATTAGAACTGCTTTCTGATAACCTATTGTTTCTCCTACTCCCATGTAACTGGAGGAGTCCCAAGCTGGACTTGGATATCTTATTATTGAGTGATATTCTGATATCTACTGGGATCTGCTATCTTGCTACCTTCACATTGTTCTGCTGATCGTCTGCTGTGGGGGGGTGATATCACTCCAACTTGCAAAGTAAAGTGTGACTGAAGTTTATCAGCACAGGTCACATGGTACTGGCACCCTTGGAAATGAAGAATATGGCTTGCCCCATGTGAAACTTCAAAATTAAATATTAAAAAATCTGTTTGCGTTTTTGAAAAACAGATTTCAATGCAGGATTGTGCTGGAGAAGCTCTATTAGCTGATACAATTTGAAAAAAAATGTTTCCCATGATAATATTCCTTTAAAACAATCCTAGGGTTTTTTTCTGTTCAACTCGTATACTAGGCAAACCTGCAACAAGTGCATACGTTTCATTTATTACTTTTTTGTGTGGTAAACATTTTCTCAGTGGAGTAACTAGAAGTTACTTAATCCTGCTGCACAGTCATTTTTACCCCCCCCCCCCCAAACTATGAAAATGACACAATTCTCACAAATACATACTGATTACTTATCAGTCAGTGTCCCTCAGGGCCCCAGTCAGGGGGGATTGGGCCTATTGGAAACAACAGAGAACACTCAGTCAGTGTTGGATTGGGCCTCCAGGGACCAACACAGAACCAGACAAATTTTAAAAGAGGTTGTTCACCTTTAAATTAACTTTCAGAATGTTGTAGAAAATGCGATTTTGAGATAATATGCAACTGATCTTCGTTTTTTTTATTTTTTTTTTTATTTACTTTTTATTTAGCAGCTCTCCAGTTTGAAATTTCAACAGCTATTTGGTTGTTATGATCCAATTTAACATAGCAACTTGGCAGTGGTTTGGAAGAGACCCATGAATACGAAAAGAGAAGGACCTAAACTACGGTACGCTCCAGCTCCCTGCTGCATCCTCAAACTACGGCCCACTCCTGCTGCCTGCTGCGTCCTCCCACTATGTCAATGCGATGAGGCAGACAGTTAGTAGCCAGGGGCAGGGCCTGAACTTGGGGTAGGCAGAAGAGGCAGCTGTCTAGGGTGCAACAATTAGTCTGCTCTCTTAGTCATTGCCCCCCCGCCGCTTGGCACTATCGCATCACGAACCCCTCCCACCCGACTGGGCATGCACGCCAAAGCACACGTGCAGGGAGGGGGGGCGAGGTGGCCGACCGGGTTGTCCTAGGGCACCAGGGGTGAGGACACAGCAGGGCCCGGATCCGGCCCGTTGCCCGTAGTTTGAGGATCGCTGCATATTAAAAGTTAACTTGAAGGTGAACAATCCCTTTAAATGTAGTTGCAAAATGTGCAAAACATAGTGTAAAATGTTACTAGTTTTATACAGGACTATTGTTTCAATATATTGTTGCTGAGCACTGCCTTTAGGTTGGGCCCACAATCTTCTTTTGTAAACCAACAGCTAGGGGCACATATACTTACTCACGAACAGGCTGAATGCGTCCGATTACGTTTTTTTCGCAATGATCAGTATTTGGCGATTTTTCGGAAAATTGTCGCAACTTTTTCGTAGCCATTCCGAATGTTGTGCAAAATGTTGCGATTTTTTCGTAGCGTTACTACTTGAGCGAAAAGTCGCCACTTTTTCGCAGCTTTCATGCCGAGTACGAAAGATTCGGATTCATTCAAGCTTCAATATGGTGACTTTTCTTGGGCCAGGTTGGAGCTGCAGGGTGCCATCGAGTCCTATGGGAGGCTTCCAAAATCATGCTAAGCCTGAAAGTTTCGCCCGCCACTTACGAGCGATCAATACGAAAAAGTCGCGACAAGATACGAGCGAATCGTAATGGCTACAAAAAACTCGTGTTTTCTCGCGCAAATCGTATTGGTAAGGAAAAAGTCGCGACAATTTCCGAAAAGTCGTAAAGGCGACGAAAAAATCGCAAAAAATACGAAAAAGTCGCAAAATGTTCGTTTTCCAATCGGAATTTTTCCAATTCGGATTCGTGGGTTAGTAAATGTGCCCCCTAGTCTAAGTCCGCCCTAGCAGTTGCAATGTTTGCCTTCTCTATAGCCACGCCCCTGCATTGTTTTCTAGGTTACCAATCTTTTTATTTTATTTTAATATTTTTGCCAAGCCTTCTAAATCCGTTTCTGTTTATGTCATCAACATACTAGAGAAAACAGGGCAATTCATAAGCAGACACAAAATAAACCAAAAAACGTTTAATAACATTAGCATTTTGTAACCCTGGAGAACTACTTCTCCAAAAACGAAAGCTAACCTAATCCAAGCGCTACCCCAGCTCCGCCCATTCCAGTCACGTGCCTAATGATGTCACCCTAAACTGCTTTTTGCTTGCAGCCCTTGTCATTTGTCTCTCAGTCTCAGCTGCTCTTGCTCGCTGCACCGGAAGTGCTCCTTTCCTTTTGCCTTCCAGCGAACATGGCGGATGTAGAGGCAGCTGCTCCTGGTAACTCTGAGCCCAAACTGAGCAAGAAGTGAGTGAAAGGGACATTTTGTTGGGGTGGGCAGGAGAAAAAAAACTAGAACGAACTCAGAGCAAAAGTAAAAGCTGAATGTAATGTGTGGGTTGCACGCTTGATATCTCTGCACATGTGCCATGCTCTGCGCTGTGGGGAATTTTGGGTAGTGTAGTTTTTTGAGAGAGCCTGGCAAGCGATTATAAAGGCAGCGGGATAGTTTAGTGACTACAGCTCCCAGCAGAGTATGCCGGCTGATGTAACTGCTAGACATTAGTAGGACTATCCTGACTTGCCTGCGCGTTTAACCAGGGTTTTGTAAAGGCATTTTGTACCCAAGAGATCAGAAACTGTTTTTGCTATATTATTTCGTATGCAGTCCAGTGCATGCTGAAGTTATGCTTTGTCACAAAATACAACTATTTAGGAATAGTAATTATCATAGTTGTCTTTTATTGAAAGAGAATACAACTTGTCTTTAGAACATCCATTTTCCCCAAATTTGTACTATTTTATGGCTCTAAATAATGTCACATTCCAGCCTTCTACTTGGCTATTTTTAGTGGGAGGCAACAAGGGCTGATTTAGTCTGGCAGAACAGTGGCCCAAAAAAGCTACATATGTAATCTGTCAGGGCATGGGGTGCTTTCAGGTCTGGACTGGGAGTCGACTTAGACTCTGGCATTCTAAGTACACAAGTGGCCCAAACAACCCCCAGTAGCCCACTAAATAATGACTGTCTATGGCATCTTACAGCTGCCTATTTGGCATTCGCCAGAACCCACAGATTGCCAGTCTGGGCCTGGATGGTTTGGCTGTCAGTTTACTCAGACCATGGGTATAGATGGTAGTTTACATGGCATTTTGCTTCAGTTTGAATATCACTTGTAATTGCCTTTCATCCAAATGACTGCAAAATGCCTTACAGTGTCAGTATTGGTGCTTTTCAGCCTAAAAATTGACTTTTGACAACTAAGGACTCCTTCCTGTAGCCCATTAAATTATGTTGCAAAATATTAGACTGATTTGAAGAACCAGTAGCATAAGAAAAGTCTTAATGTAAAATAACTTACATTGACCCTGTATTAAAAAAAAAAATTATAATTGTTTTTCATCCAATGGTTGGATTATGTACCCAGCACTGATATTTGTTTTGGCAAGGACTCTAACAAAACTAACTAAGCCATTGTAATGGTTACCATGCTATAATGATTCAATGAAGACAGCATCAATCCGGTTATTTACTTAAAGGAACAGTAACACCAAAAAATGAAAGAGCTTTAAAGTAATAAAAATATAATGTACTGTTGCCCTGCACTGGTAAAACTGGGGTGTTTGCTACAGTAACACTACTATAATTTATATAATAAGCTGCTATGTAGCCCCGGGGGCAGCCATTCAAGCTGGAAAAAAGGAGAAAAGGCACAGGTTACATAGCAGATAACAGAAAAGTTCTGTAGAATACAATAGTGTTTTATCTGTTATCTGCTATGTGCCTGTGCCTTTTCTCCTTTGAATGGCTGCCTCCATGGCTACATAGCAGCTTATTTATATAAATTATAGTAGTGTTACTGTAGCAAACACCCCAGTTTTACCAGTGCAGGGCAGCAGCACATTATATTTTAGTTACTTTTATACACTTTTACTTTTTGGTGTTACTGTTCCTTTAAGTGCCAAAGGCAACGTTTTGGGCTTTAATTCGGCCCTTTATCAAGCTGCTATAACTTTTTGCAGTTCAAAATGAAGTTAGTTTTTATTGTTGTAATTTTTATTACAATTTAATTATATTGTTTGTTATTTAATTTTATTGTTGTAATTATTGGATGTGTGCTAAATATTGTTGTGTGCTTCTTCTCCATTAGCTAAATGTGTGCAATGAAAGTTGCATTACATGAGATCCATCATGTAAAAGGAAGAGGAAGTATGCAGTAGGTCTCCTATATCAGATTTAGGCAAGCAAGCTTAGGGGTTCACTGAATCATTTTCAACCCACATGTATTGTCCTTCATTAGAAATTATTATTATTATTAACATTTATTTATAAAACTCTAACATACAGCGCTGTACAATAAGTGGGTTCCATACATTGGAAATACAGAGTAAGATATAAAGCAACCAATAACCGATACGAGAGGTGAAGAGAGAAATATGGGTAACAAAATTGCTAGAAGACTTTAAAAGCATATACAGAATCCATTATTTATTATAACCCCCAGTGAAACACAAATAGACTTGCCACATATTAAGAATGAAACTGTAGCAAGTATTGAGCAAAAGACTGTTCTGTTCTTTCAGTTTCATTTTACTATCATCTCTGTCCCTTCAAACATATCTGTTGCTAAAACAAATCCGCACCTGGCATTTTCACTTCACTGATTTTACTTAATACAAATCTGTAACCTGAGTTACAGAAAGTATTTTTAAATAAATTGGTTATGCTTTCTAGTCACAGTGATGATTATTTTGAAAGACTGGGTTGGCCATTTAATGTAGTTGTTAAACAAGCGGATCTCATTTGGTCACACACACACTGTGTAATCATTACATTGAAATATATATGCCCTGTATGTAGTTCCTAGTGTGCAGCCAAGACTGAAGAAGTGATGTGATTCTGATGCAGGTGTGTAATGGCATGGGCCAGGGAGCACATTTATATAAAAATCTTATATAAAAAAAACATGTTAGTATTGTTTTGAGGCCATGCAACACCTGAAAATGTCTTTCTATGCATTTCTATGTAATTATGATATTGTTAAAAAATTTTAACTAATGGCCTAGGAGGGCCCTGAATGTACTTTAAATTATTTAAATAGGTATTGTGCTTGTTTTTTTAGCCTTGTATAGGCTAACAGCTCCATGCAGCCTAGGTTTGGTGGTACACTTGCATTTTGTGCATCCAAGTCAAGAATTCAAAATAAGTTCCTTCTTGGTGGCCATTGGGAGCAACACCAAGGGAATGTCAAGGGTTTTATATACCTTTATCATGTACATATTTGCACTTCTACAGAGCATACAAAATCAGTTGGTTTAGCCCCTTTCCTCCCCAGATTGTTTTTTGACTTCATACTGTGAATAGTGTAGATTATTTTACCAGATGATGTATTTCTATCTTTTAGGATCTTTGGGGTATGTTTTTGTATTTTGATGCTTATATCCTGGATTCTGTTCTCAGACTCCATGCTTTGCTATTTTTCTTGTTAGGTGGTAATCCTCAGATTCTTGTCAAGTTGAGTTGGGGGCAATGTTGGTACCAGCGCTGCTCAGGCTGGTTAGATACCCAATCTGGGTACCAAGAGTTCTAGAGGTGGATTTCCATGGAAAGCATCTATCTACTTTCTTTGCTCTCTACAAGGACCAGGCATTTCTTGGGAAAAAAAGGTCGGTGCAAGCTGTTTAATTGCTATTTGTGCCACCATCTTTTTTTCTTCATGAATCTCCTGCTTCATTAAAGCACACCATGGTGCTTTTTATCTGGTTAGATACCAACGTGTACATTCAGGGCCCTACTAGGCCTTTAGTTAAAAATTATAACAGTATTTTAATTACACAAAGGGCACCTTAAACACAGCAGAAACATGTCCATCAATGTTGTTTTCGTATCTCTCTCTGAAAAGTCCAGAAGTACCTAAAATGAGTGTTGTCACTAAATTCTGTTTTGGGAAAGTAGTGGCCTTAAATAAATTGCTAGAAATATTAAAATTACACTTCAGCTACGGTTCTGGGACACATTTGATTTGCAGAGCGTGTTTTTCCATGTGACAGTTGTATATTTGGCAAGGTTGTGGCTGGGTGCAGCTGTATTTGCATCTACCATTACAATTTAATTGTTTATCTTCTTTAATTACAACAGATAATCATATTCCGTACAACAACATTTTACTTTCTGTTCTTGCTTTCAGTGAGCAAAAGAGGCGATTGAAAGCTGAAAAGAAAGCCACTGAAAAGGAAGCCAAGCACAAAGAACAGAATGAGAAACTGCACACAGAAGAAGCTGCTATTGATGAGGAAACCTTGGATCCTAATGTACGTTGTAGTGCCTGCACCACAATACTGCTATCCTAGTCTAGTGTTGCCTCAAATACCTTTATATTTACTGTTCAAATTGTGTGTTTTCTCTAGCAATATTTCAAGATTCGTACACAGGCAATTCAGCAGCTGAAAGGCACAAAGGATGACCCCTATCCTCACAAGTACCATGTTGATATGTCCCTCACAGAGTACATTCAGAAGTACAACAACCTTCAGACTGGAGACCAGTTATCAGAAGTTGTCAGTATAGCAGGTGGGTTTGCTTTAGCTTACTGGATAGATATTTTGACCACTGACAGGTCATTTGCCAGTGGCTCACAGAATAGTGCAGCTCTGTTAGCTTTAAGAAAATGAGTTAGTCAGGATTCCTTGCCCAAAATAATGAGCCAGCATGCTTTGCAGTAATAATTTGTGTCCCCCACAGTAGGCTGCAGCTAAACCCCCTTCACTAAATGCATAAATACACACTGTAGTATCATAGCACTTATGCACCAAATACTTCACTTACTTCTATACATTCAGACTCGGTTGGCTTTCCAGTCCATAGTATGCCAAAGTGTAGGGAAGTATTACAGAGGTAAAATGGAAGCACTTAAATAGCTTTTTTCAGATGTGTCTCCAGCTCCATGCAGCCTTTGATTCAGATTATTAATGTGAGGATCAGTGTTTCATGACCGTAACCGTACTATTACTTGAAACACAGGTCGAATCCATGCCAAGCGTATTTCTGGAGCTAAACTAATTTTCTATGATTTGCGAGGTGAAGGAACAAAGTTGCAAGTGATGGCCAATTCACGGTAAGTTAAGTACATACAAATACTGTATATACAAACATAACAGCCATTTTATTATTCTGACTTGACTTCAAGAATAAGCACTATAATGCTGTAAGTCTATAATGGGCCCAGAAAACACTGAAAAAAATAATCTGCCCATAAAAGTGTAGAATAAGTTGGCAGTTTGACCAATTTCGCCATATACAGCCTAGCTGTGTGAGCATGTATTATGTGCTTGTTGCTGAAAAGCTCTTGTTTTTCCCTCACATTTTCTCTTTTACAATTCATAATATTTTCTCCATTGAGTCTCTGATCTGTTCCCTTTACTCGATCATTCTGCACTGAACTTGTCTATTTATGTAGTTATGTGAAAAAAAAATGCACATAGGTCTCACAAAATATATTGATAATATATTGATCAATAATAAAATCTACCCATTTCTTAAGTAGTGGTTACTACATGAAGACATGAAGTTATGATTTACAGATATACTGTAATGTTTTGTGTTCGTAGATTTTACAAATCTGAGGAAGAATTTGCAACAATTAATAACAAGCTCCGTAGGGGTGATTTGATTGGAGTTAAAGGAAATCCTGGAAAAACTAAAAAAGGGGAACTGAGTATCATACCACATGAAATGATTCTGCTTTCCCCATGTCTTCATATGCTTCCACATCTCCACTTTGGATTGAAAGACAAGGTAAAGCTAGCAGACCCTATCTGTTCATAGGATGGTTGAAAACCTAATTTATGGAGGTAATGTAGTAAAAGGTCTTGTACCTCATAGCAACCAATTAGATATTTGCTGACCTAATCCTATTGTTGACAAGCTGCAAATTACTGTAGTGATGAATACTTTGCACATTTTGTTACATTGCCCCCTGTGTGATGTATGATATCTTGTAATGATTTGT
Organism: Xenopus tropicalis; assembly: GCF_000004195.4. Lineage (NCBI taxonomy): Eukaryota > Metazoa > Chordata > Amphibia > Anura > Pipidae > Xenopus > Xenopus tropicalis. The sequence continues at coordinate 64,324,020 of NC_030680.2, read as the reverse complement.
TCTTCAGAACTCTTTCTGTGAGTCACATTGCTAGACTTAACTATACTTAGATTGTTAAGGAAAGAGTCCAACCAAAAGTCTGTCACACATTTCTACTTATTTGTATCTGCCTATAATCCTTTTACAAGAGAATAAGTTTAAGAATGATAAGCATAAGAGTAAACAGGAGTAAATAAGTACTATAAATCAAATTATGCTATTAACTGTACAGGTATGGGGTCTCTTATCCAAAAAACTCAGAATGACAAAGTCTATCTCCCATAGATTCCATTTTAATTAAATAATTCAAATTCAAAGATATTTTTACCTTTTCTCTGTAATTATAAAACAGTACCTTGTGCTTGATCCCAACTAAGATATAATTAATTCTTGTTGGAGGCAAAACAATCCTAATGGGTTTGATTAATGTTTAAGTTTTGATGATTTTTTTTTCTAGTAGACTTAAAAGTAAATTATGGAAAAATCCAGGGTCCTGAGCATTTCAAATGACCGTTGTACCTTTTTTTTTTTTTTCCAGGAAACTAGATATCGACAGCGATACCTGGATCTTATCTTGAATGACTATGTGAGACAGAAATTCATTGTTCGTGCCAAGCTTATAACATATCTTAGAAAATTCCTTGATGATTTAGGATTCCTTGAGGTAAATGAATTAATTTTTTAAATGGCTTTATTTTCAAAATCCTAGCAAAATTAGTCTTTTAGGCTAGCTGTGTCCATTACTGGCATTAAAGGAACAGTTCAGTGTAAAAATGAAACTGCATTAAATAGACTGCGCAAAAATAAAACTCTTTCCAAAATAGTGAGGCATAAATTTAATCTATAAAGGCTGGAGTGGGCAGATGTTTAACATAATGGGCAGAACACAGTTTCCTGTTGTGTTACTTTGTGAGTAAGCAGGTCAGATTCAAAAGCAAACTGACTAAACACTTATGTCCCATATAACCCCCCCCCTCAAGTCACTGATTAGTTACTGACTGCTAACAACTTAGAGAGCTCTAAAGGAGAAAGTAGTGTTCTGGCTATTATGACATCTGCTGACTCCACTGCTCATAGATTTTTGGCTAACCAACTATACTGAAAACATTTTTTATTTTGCACAGTCTATATATTTTACCCAGTTTAATTTTTACACAGAACTATTCCTTTAAGGCAACACACTGAAGTGTCACTTTTATATCCTTAGATTGAAACTCCAATGATGAACGTTATTCCGGGAGGTGCAGTAGCCAAACCGTTCATTACCTATCACAATGAGTTGGACATGAAGCTATATATGAGAATAGCTCCTGAGCTATACCACAAGGTAAACGAGAGACTGTAGTGTCAGATGCAGAACTTGTTGAGAGAAAAATTGACATGTTTTCTCTGTACAGATGCTTGTGGTTGGTGGAATTGACAGAGTCTATGAAATAGGCAGGCAGTTCCGAAACGAGGGAATTGACCTCACCCACAATCCAGAGTTCACAACATGTGAATTTTACATGGCATATGCAGACTACTATGATCTCATGGAAATCACAGAAAAATTGCTCTCAGGTGGGGTGAGAAACTGCAGAAGAAACTATTACTGCCTTGAATATGGCATGTCACTTTAAACTATATATTTCTCTTGTTGTAGGTATGGTTAAACATATTACTGGTGGTTACAAAGTAATCTACCACCCTGAGGGACCAGAAGGCCCAGAATATGAGATTGACTTCACTCCACCCTTCAGAAGAATAAGTATGGTACATGAACTTGAAAAAGCCTTGGGGAAAAAATTGCCTGCAACAGACCAGTTCGACACAGAAGGTAAAGACAAAGTATTAAAATATGGCTTTAATTACAAATATAATTTATACACTGTGTTCCACATTAAATTGTGGCTAGGTGTTTTAATGAAAGTAATTCATTAATTAGTGGTGCTTGCGAAGCAAAGCATCACTACTATTATCTCACAGGCTTATTATTATTATTATTATTCTTCCGTACAAAAGTTCGGCACGGAACTTGCCCCGCACCGTTTGTCGTAGACCCATGAGTGAGGTGTCAAATCGTGCAGCCTATTCGGGAATGGGGTGCTATGTCTTTTCTAAGGGGTTGGCGGTTAATTGCCCCAAAAATCCCATAGACTTAACATTGAGGCCAACTTTGACGGATTGTAGCGCAGAGAGGGAATTTTTTCGAAACGTGAAATTTACCACATTTGAAGAGGTTTGCAACCTGTGTCAGAAGATACCCCGCACAAAGGTATAAGTTTTACCCCCGGGGCAAGAGAGGTCCCCAAATTTGCCCCATTGACTTATAATGGGGATTTTGGCAAATAACTAGTTTGTCGTAGACCCATGAATGAGGTGTCAAACCGTGCGGCCTATTCGGGAATGGGATGCTATGACTTTTCTGAGGTGTGGACGGTTAATTGCCCCCCCGCAGGGGGCAATTAACCGGGCCAAAAATCCCATTGACTTAACATTGAGGCCAACTTTGACGGATTGTAGCGCAGAGAGTGAATTTTTTAGAATGTGAAATTTACCACATTTGAAGAGGTTTGCAACCTGTGTCAGAAGATACCCCGCACAAGGGTATAAGTTTTACCCCCGGGGCAAGAGAGGTCCTCAAATTTGCCCCATTGACTTATAATGGGGATTTTGGCAAATAACTAGTTCGTCGTAGACCCATGAATGAGGTGTCAAACCGTGCGGCTTATTCGGGAATGGGGTGCTATGCCTTTTCTGAGGGGTGGGCAGTTAATTGCCCCAGCAGGGGGCAATTAACCACCGTTTGTCGTAGACCCATGAATGAGGTGTCAAACCGTGCGGCTTATTCAGGAATGGGGTGCTATGACTTTTCTGAGGGTTGGCGGATAATTGCCCCAGCAGCAGTTTATGGTTTTACCCCCGGGGCAAGAGAGGTCCCCAAATTTGCCCCATTGACTTATAATGGGGATTTTGGTAAATAACTAGTTCGTCGTAGACTCATGAATGAGGTGTCAAACCGTGCGGCTTATTCGGGAATGGGGTGCTATGCCTTTTCTGAGGGGTGGGCAGTTAATTGCCCCAGCAGGGGGCAATTAACCACCGTTTGTCGTAGACCCATGAATGAGGTGTCAAACCGTGCGGCTTATTCGGGAATGGGGTGCAATGGCTTTTCTAGGGGGTGGGCGGTAAATTGCCCCAGCAGGGGGCAATTAACCGAAGGGAAGGAAACATTGTAATATTGGGGCACGAGTTTTGCCACGGCAAGCACCACTCACATTTTCTTCAGGAAATGTACCTCTCTAGTTGTTCTTCTTATTGACTTTAAGCTTTCTTGCAATGGTGTTCCTAAACGTGCTGTTCTAGTATACTAGGTGACCATACATGGTGGGATCTGCTGGTTTGGCAAAGTTGCCTAAAGAGCGGATTGTCTCCCAATATGCCCACCTAAGGTGGCCGATATTGGGCTAATTGGGGCCTTGGGGCCAAATGATCAAATTAAAATGGGCTGTCTGACAGCATCAACAAGCCGATGCAGTTTATGATCTGATGTAAAATCAAACCTGCCCGATAGAGATCTGACCAATTTTAGGCCCGTAGGAGGTGCACATACACGGGCAGATAAGCTGCCGTAACAGTCTGAGGGACCCGATTCAGCAGCTGAAATCTGCCGTGTATTGCCACCTAAAGGGGGCCACACATAGTATGGCTGCCTTTCTATTGTTCTAACTCTTGTGCAAATGATAGAAAATGACTGAAACAGCAGAAGTGCAAAGAAGCTGTGACTTCTTATGTCATCTACTGATGCACCATGCACTGGACAATATGGTTCATCTGCAGGTTACATTTTTAAACCTGCCAGATTTCAGTCCTACATAGATATCAGTTTGGTTTGCTAGGCTATCATACACTTGCCAATAACCATAAATATTTTGTACAGTATTATTGATATGTGCATGGCCTGCTTGTGTGGGATATCTGCTGCTTGCTTGTAAATGCTAGTATATTACTTGCCTCAAGTGCTATTTTGTTTGTACATGGCATAAGTATAACGGAACGAGACTGCATTCATATACTAAGCAGCGTGCCAAACTTCTTAATATTAAACACTAAGGTTTCATTTGGTGAGAAAAAAAAAACTTTTTTGCATCTTTATTTTAAAGGATATAGCTTAAATGTTATTTTGTTTTTTACTGTGTACAGTAACATGTACTTGCATGTTCTCTCTGCTTTAGTTTAATTAAGTGGGTGAACACAGTAACTTGAAATGTGCTTAGTTTTAAATGATAGCCCCTAAAGGCTCTTAATGAAGTTAGTTATTTCAGAATTCCTGTGTTCCATACACTTGCTTTGGATTTTATTGCTTAAGTATTTTGTTGCTGCTCTTAAACAGAAACCCGCAAACTTCTTGATGACATTTGTGTGGAAAAAGAGGTTGAGTGCCCAGCACCAAGAACCACTGCCAGGCTGCTAGACAAGGTCAAAATTTTAAGAATAATTAATTTTCGGGTTGTGTTCTGTTTTTTTTTTTTTTGCTGGCTAACGATCCCTCTTGCAATTTAGCTCGTTGGAGATTTCCTGGAGGTTACCTGTATTAATCCAACATATATTTGCGACCATCCACAAATTATGAGCCCTCTTGCAAAATGGTAAGTCTTGAATTATTTACAGGAATATCTATAAATAATTCTGTTTGTTTACATACATACAATAGTATGGAATGTATCAAATACATTTGCATGTTTAAAATTGAGATTTGCATCAATTATAACATTATAACATAACATTTTCTAGTTCTCCATTATCACGTGGATTAAAGGGTAGGGCTGGACGATATACCGTTTAATACCGAATACCGGTGTTTTTTTTTTTTTCTTTTTAAAACTATATTCATTTTTCAGATACCGCAATACCGGGGTGTCAGGGTACTCACCCGTGCGGCCTGGTCTCACGCGCCTCCGTGCGTGCGCGTCCCGTTGTCCGCGGGACTTTGCGCACGCGCGTCCAGGTGCATAAAGCAAATAATACCGTGATGTAAATTTTTGGTCATACCGCCCAGCTCTATTAAAGGGTCCTTATTCTGTTCGGCTAAGCAGTTAGGAGTCATCCGAATCCCAAACTGAATCCTGGATTTGTACATACCCATGCAAAACAGTTATTATTTAATTTCTTTCCATAAGGCACCGATCTGAAAAGGGACTTACAGAGAGGTTTGAACTTTTTGTAATGAAAAAGGAGATCTGCAACGCCTATACAGAGTTGAATGATCCAGTCAGGCAAAGGGAGCTGTTTGAAGATCAAGCTAAGGTGATTGAGCACCAGTAGGCTGATGAGACTTTATGCACTCCACTAGAGTATAGCCTTCCACTAACTGCTGCATAGGGAAAGGGCATTTAATAGAGAAAAAATACAGGATATTGTTGTAGCAGGATTCTTGGCAGTAGATTTCTTATACACTTTCTATAGTCTGTCAGACAGAGAAGGGAATAGCAAAAGAAAGACCAACTGCTTTTTAGTTTCAACTTCATTTACAAATAACCTCAGAATATTAAATGTATATTGAAGAGCAGCTTAGAATTTCATTTATCATTATGCAAACAAAATATTATTATTATTAACATGTATATATAAAGCTCCAACATATTATGAGGGTAAGCTGCTCTAAATATATGCGTTTTTAGAGATCCTGTTGAAGGCAGAAAGATTGTGAGAAAGTCTGAGAGATTGTGGGAGCCCTTACAAAGTCTTGAATGCGAGTGTGTGAGGAGGTAATGAGAGAGGAGTTGAGAAGTAGGTCAGTAGAGAAGCGTAACAAGCGGGTTGGTTGGTTTCTAGAGATAACGTCTTAAATGTGAGGGTCATAGGTTTAAATTTTATCCTGGATGGTAGGATTAAGTTGTGCAATGTCACAATTTTGTTTTTAAAATGCTTGGCAATAACTTGAGCAGTGCCTGAAGCACACTGAGGGGGTGGGAAAGGGGACAGCAAAAAGTTAAAGGTAGAGAAAATTGTGCAGGTTTTTTAGAGAGGGAGTTAAAGAGCAGGTTTGTTTAGCTTGGCAGAGGGTGGTATTCTAGGAGAGCAGAGCAGATTTGTAGCTGCAGAAGTCTGATTCTGACTTGAATTTGCACCAGTGGCGCTCAAGTGTACGTGACCATCTTTGGAGGGCTTTGGTATGAGCAGTGTGCCAAGGTTGGAGTGGTTTGGGCCTCATACATCTTGTCTTGGCAGCAAGCTCTTTAAGGGCAGTGGTGAGTGTGATGTAGTAGACAGAGGTAGCCTGATTAGGACAAGAGATGGTTAGGATGTTAGAATTAAGAGAGTCAAAGGAAGAAGAGAGATGTGACTTGTTTAGGGATTGCAGGTCTCGGTACATGCATGTTTGGGGGCCTGCAGAGGGAGTTAGGGAGAGTTGAAATGTAGATTGTGATCAGAGAGGGGGAAAACAGGCCCGAATCTGTTACAAGGCAGCATGCCGCCCAAGCCGCACTGAAATTTTGCTCACATATGGAGCAATGGGGACCTTTCCAATGCACAAGTGGAGTGCCTCGGGGCACCCAGATAACAAATCCGGCACTGGGTGAGAGGGGGAATCAGATCACAGAGATAGTGATAAGATGTTAGTGAAAGGAGGGCATTAGGATTGTTGACAGGTATTGTAAGTCACTTACAACACAATAAAATACAAATGTTCTTTATTTAGGTGAACATACCTTTTAAAATCACATTGTGCCAATGTATTTTGCTTAAAGGACAAGGCAAATGAAATTCACTTTGGGTGGTGGTTCGTAAGGAACACAGGCAGCTGATTGCATTTTCTCCACTGGCATATTTACCTTAGTGGAGACAATGTGCTGTGTGTCATAGGCCTAAAGTTTATTGTAGTTTAAATGGCTTATTTGTTTTGTAAAGTTGGCCCTGCACTTTTAATACCAGTACTAGGATGAAAGATATTCATATAAATGATATTAGAACTGTTGAAGCTACCATACAAATTTATACATAGGATTAATGCATTGCATAACGATTATTATTTAATTTTTAGCTTTTTTTGTTTTGGTTTTTTTGTTATACGCTACATGTATTATATATTAGTTACTTTAAAGGCATCTCTATGTTCAAAATGGTAACTATCTTCTCTATTTGCCTATGCACATACAGGCCAAAGCAGCAGGTGATGATGAGGCAATGTTCATTGATGAGACTTTCTGCACTGCACTAGAGTATGGGCTTCCACCAACTGCTGGATGGGGAATGGGCATTGATCGAGTGGCCATGTTTCTTACAGATTCCAATAACATAAAGGTATTAAAAAATCCCAACGGTTTATAACACCCATTCGACTTGCACTAGGTGCCTTGTTACTAAAAGCTATTTCTTTATTACAGGAGGTTTTACTCTTTCCTGCCATGAAGCCTGAAGATAATAAGAAAGATCCTAATTCAACCCCAAATTCTGATGGGACATCTGTGTAACTGTTTTTATGATAATCACGCTGTTTGTCCAGGATTCTGTCATGTTGGAAGATCAATATTACCTCCTTTTTAAATGCAGATAATAAATTAAACTGATTTGACTGATTTCTTTGTCTTCACGTAATATATGGAAGCCAGTGGTCCAAAATGAATTATGCCATTAAACAAAATGACATGCCTCATTACTATATTTCATATCTAATGTGGACACAATTTTCAATGAGCTAGAAATGACATGAAGAGAATATCAAGGATCACTAAATTCCATGTTTAAATGATATGGAAAGTGGCTGCTGGTGGTGAATGTAGTTGTGGTTGACGTGGCTCTTCCTAAACAGGGAACATAACTAAAAGGTGCAAAGAAACACCCAGCATGTTCTTTATTTTAATAAAGAGTATTGAACCTGCAAATAGCCTTTCTCTACAATATGTACAAAGGATTATTTGCGCATAATATCTGGTGTCACTGGAAAGTGTCAAGGAAACCTTTCAGAATGTACAGTCAGATACCTTCTACCGCACTGTGTTTGTGGATCATATTATTCCTCCTCCTGGGAGGATTTTCCTGACTAGGTTACCAGTTATATCTGATTTTGTGTAATTTCCTTTATGACCACATGATGCCAGTATTGTCTAAATTACTTTACATGTAACTAGTGATGAGCGAATCTGTTTCTGTTTCAAAAGATCCGCGAAAAGGCGAAAAATTTGCGAAACAGGCGAAAATGTCGTGCGACAAAAAAAATTTGTCGCGCGGCTATTGTTTCATCGCACGCGCCAATTGTTTCGTCGCCCGCGGCTATTGTTTCGTCGCCCGCGGCTATTGTTTCGTCGCCCGCGGCTATTGTTTCGTCGCCCGCGGCTATTGTTTCGTCGCCCGCGGCTATTGTTTCGTCGCCCGCGGCTATTGTTTCGTCGCCCGCGGCTATTGTTTTGACGCCGGCGACAATTTTTGGACGTGCGGCGAATTTTTCTGCACACCTAACCCACATCTACCAATCTATACACTCACATACATAAACTATAAATACAACCACTAGTACTAACTGTAGATATTAGTATCACAATAGCCTTGGATATTCTGATTGTTCAAGAACTCATCCAGGCCCCTCTTAAAGGCATTAACAGAATCTGCCATTACCACATCTCTAGGAAGGGCATTCCACAACCTCACTGCCCTCACTGTGAAAAACCACCTACGCTGCTTCAAATGGAAGCTCCGTTCCTTTTAAAGGGGTGACTTCTGGTGCGTTGATTGTTTTTATGGGAAAAAAAGAACATCCCCCATCTGCCTATAATCCCCTCTAATGTACTTGTACAGAGTAATCATGTCCCCTCGCAAGCGCCTCTTTTCCAGAGAAAACAACCCCAACCTCGACAGTCTCACCTCATAGTTTAATTCTTCCATCCCCTTTACCAGTTTAGTTGCACGTCTCTGCACTCTCTCCATCTTATTAATATCCTTCTTAAGGACTGGAGCCCGAAACTGCACTGCATACTCAAGGTGAGGCCTTACCAGGGACCTATAAAAGGGCAAAATTATGTTCTAATTTGATTATTCATTTTAGCTATTTATATGCATTGCTTATTATAGCTTAATGTCAGCTGTTTATTTTGGGAGCTATATACTGAATTATATGAGTATCTCTTACATGAACTTTTCAGCAGGTAAATGACAGATTATTGGGCCCCTATGCTTTTGTAGTTTATATAACTTATGCAAAACCTTGTTACTAACAAAGAAACTAAACAGAACTTATGTATAAACTACACTGCCTCCCAATTAAAATACTGGCTTATTAACACAATTATTTTATGAACTACTAGTGACTAGTTTTTGGGCCCCTCAGCAGATTGCATAACTTATGCAAAAACTTACTTAACTTTTATATCAAGCAATGACAGCCAGAGTTGGGGCAAAAAGGAGTGTGGGGTTTAAACTTTGGGCAAACTCTACTGCTCCCCAATGAAGTGACTGTTAATTAGCACATAAATCAATTAAACTCTTTATATGAACTGCTTATTATAGAGTAACATCAGATGTTTAAATTGCACACAAACAAAGGGCATGGCCAGAATTTTGGTACTGTGCCCTTGTGTTCATGGGGGGCCCATATAAATAACTTGTATGGGGCCTCAAAGGTTCCGATGGAGGCCCTGATTGTGCATAAAGTTCCAGCATTGATGATTTTTAGATTAAATAATCGCTACGTGGCTAAATTCTAAATCGACTAGCATAAAATTCAACAAGTCCCAGTGTGTACCTGGAATCTGTGCAAGATTGCCAGAGAGAAATTTTTAGACCATTATCGATCTATTTGGGCTTTTCAAGCCTTCTTTTCTGTGCAGTTATATACACTTTTAGCTACAAGGTTTTGATTATAAAATTAAAGGTCAAGGTAAACCCCACATGGTGGTCCTAACTATCTCTAGCCATATTTTTTTAATCTCTATTTAACACGTTTTATACATATATTGTTAACATCATCAGTAACAGGTGTTCAATTTAGCATGATAAAGACAGGTGGAAAAAGTAGATAGTAGATATTACATGGCAAAGCATAAATAGATGAACAAATAAAATGTGGTTGATCCATCAGGAAATTTATATGTTTGGGTTTCGTATTCTCTTGACAAAACATAATTTGTATCAAGTAGAGTTTTGGAGTTGAAGTTCTTGAGTTCCAAATGAGGTCCAGGGGTCCCAGATTTCCTTATGCTGTTCAACTGTGTCTGATAATGTAGCAGAAAGATAATGCATTGTATGAGTATAGTTGAGAAGTAGCTAAATGTTCAAAGCAATAACCCAACGGGCAGCTGCTATAACTTGTAACTCCAGTTTATTTTAAACTTTAGAAAGTTTTAGAAGGAAGCGATGATAACACTAGCTCTAAATCAGCTAATTAGTCCAAAAGTGAGACATAACCACTGAGAATGCAAATAATCTCCTCGAATCTGACAATCCCGGAAGCAATTGATGGATTTGAAGGTCAAAGAGATTTGCCTAAATCCTTTTTCGGTTAGTAGTTGAATAGGTTTTAAGGTGAAACATCTAGCCATATTTTTGTAGGCTGGAACCTCCTTGCATGCTTGCATTTATTGAGGAAAACTGTCTCCAAACCAAAGAATTGATCTTACAGGCTGTAGTTTCTATAGGGAAAAGACCTCCAAGGCCAACACCTATTTTTAAAGTGCACCTATCACCCTCTAATTGTTTTCCCCACCACTGCTGGCTGACCGCACTGGGTTGTTTGCTATGCATGCACATAATGAGTGGGTGTCCAAAATGTCTCCCCAAACCAGGACCTCCCTTCTGGTGTTGGCAGCCTAGCGCTGGCTTTTATTTGAAAAAGAAAAAAAAAAATTATTGTTTCCCAAACCGGAGTGCAGGCTCTATTACCCCCCAAAAAACCCTGCTTCATCTAAATAAACCACTTGCATAAAAATATACTTCCTTAGTAGTATGTGCTATTTGGTACTCCTAAATAGAAAAGTGCCATTTTAAGAATTAAGGGCGCCTCCTGGGATCATAGGATTCACAGTGCACACAAACAAGCCAAGGCACACCTACATGCTAGGCCCCATCAGCCAATAAATGGACAGAGTTCTGCCTTTTGCTTCCAAACTACTTCCTGTTACAGTTAGAGCTGCATTATTTCTGTTCATGTGATCTCTGAGGGAGCACACAGCTGTGCGCGTGAATAGTCACAATGCTGTGCGCGCGACTATTCGCGAGCACGGCATTGCGACTATTCACGCGCACACTGCCGCGACTATTCGTGCGCATGCGTGCTACCGGAGCGCTGCACCGCTGAAGATCCTGAACACGCTGACCCCTTAGTCGGGTAAGATCCTTACAGTACTAGTTGTCTGTAGGGACCAAAATAGCCCCTAATACACAGCCCCACCACCACCACCATGGGAACAGACTATGTAAAGCTGCTATATCTGACTAAAATTAAAACAGGTATTCTAAAAGCATTCCCTTTTTCTGTCTTGTTCCAATGCCCAAACTCCCCTTTGAAAACCTGCTGTAGTTTTACAGGTATTTTATATTTCTGTTTATTAAAACTACCGCAAAAAGCTAAAGGCTTCATTTGGAGAACAAGATAGACATTATTGACCAACCCTGTGGCTAATAGCCACACTTTTCTCTAAACCATATCTACTTGCAAGGAGGCCTGTGGTGGTTTCCAGACAGCCAAGTTGCTTTCCTGCAGTGAAATCAGTAATTTCAGAGGGTATAACAAAAAAGATAGACGAGCTTGCTTGGTTGTCAGTAACTTGAGGGGGGACATAGCTGTTCAGTTAGTTGACATTTTAATCTGACCTGCGTGGTCACACAGTTATGTCCCATGTGGCTCCCCCTAAAGTCACTGACTTACTAAGGTAGGTAGGTCAGAGAACTGAAAAGCAGGAAGTAGAGTTCTGGCTATTATTTTAGAGTTCTGGCTCACTCTGGCCTTTATAGATTACATTTTTGCCTAACCAAATATATTACAATTTTTTTTATCATATATATATATATATTTTGTCTATTTTACCCAGTTTCATTTTTACACTGAACTGTTCCTTTAAAGGAGAAAATGTTAGGCACCCCCAGTGATTGTAATTGCTTACCCCGGTCTGGTGCTCCTGTTAGGACACAACCATACCAGCCTGAGGTAGGTGCGAACAAACAATCCTCCTGCCTACTTTTTCACAATTGCGGGGCCAACACATGTGCAGTAGAGTGAAAAAGCCTGCTTTTTAGTTAGAGTTTGGTTTTTCACTCTACTGCGAATGCAGCATAAAGACAGAAGAAGGCAAAAGATCGCTCACAGCTACACTGGTTTAATCTTCTTCTAACAGGAGCACCAGCCCTGGGTACAAACGATTACATTCACTGGGGGGTGCCTACACTGGGTGCCCCAGTGATTGTACCTTTTCTGGGTGCAATGTATATCAATTAGCCCTTAATATAGGATGCCATAGAAGCAGGGTCAGACTGGGGGGTGCAGGGCCCACCGGGGCTCCCGCCACCCTGCAGGTGCCCCAGCCAGCAGTGTCCCCTACCCCCCCAGGGGCCCCCCCACAGGGCTAGCACCTGACGTCCTCCCCTAGCGCGTATAGGGGAGGAACAGTCAGTTGGGGGAGCGCCGGCAAGGGTCGGACTGGGCCGCCGAGACCCACTAAGGCCGGGGCCCACCGGGATTTGTCCCGGCGGCCCAGTCTGACCCTGCATAGAAGTGTGGTTTAAACAAGAAGGAAAAGTATAGTTACTGGGTGGATGGGTTGTAAAAATGTAGGCATTTACCCAGTGATTTTAAATGCTTACCTGTTTGCTGAAAACAGCACCTGCTTGGGGTACCACTGCAGGAGTACCATATCACCATCATCTTCTTTCTAGATCTTCTCTATGTTTGATCCAGGTGTGCATGCACAGCAGAGTGAAAAGAAGAGAAAACGACAGTGTAAGAAGATGGTGGCATGGTTCTCCTACAGAAGAATCCCAGGCCAGTGCAGTTTCAAGCAAACAAAAGCTTTGACCCAGGGTCTTATAATAACTAGGGGTGCCTAACATTTGCCTATACCTCGTGATTATACCTTTACTTCTCCTTTAAAGCGTAGTATGGGTAGTACTACCCATAATAAATGTTTTGCAGCAAACCTGCTGAAGCTTTTTTCCTATTTTTTGGATTTCTATAACTCACACTGAGGTCCCCCAGCAAACCTTAAATAAAGCACACTGCACTTGCCCTACTCTTCCTGCAGGTAGCGCAATATGGCTCCCTTCATTCCCAAACAGCATTCTCCCAGCCACTCCGTATATATATCACTTCTTTTATCAAGCAGGGGTACTTTCCCCAGTACATATTACTCAGTTCCTAGAGTTGCCGCCTCTTACCACTTTAAAGCAAAAATTATATTTAGAGGAGACATTTTATATAAAATTTATATTCATTTATAATATTAATGCTCGCAGTCTGCAGACACAACATCTCAGGTCAGAAGCCAGAGTGAAATGAAAGGTGGGAGTGTCTCTTCAGTCTCCCACAAGTGGTCACAGCACTGACTGACAGGCTTAACTCACCAGTAGCAGTTAAGCCTGTCCCAGTTTCTCCCTTTGTGTCTCTCTACTCCAGGGCTGCAAAATTTTGATCAGGTGCAGGGAGTTGCAGGGGATTCAAAGCTGCAGCTGTTGTTCTGGAACAGTATAGGACCAGGTGCAGGGAATTCAAAGCTGCAGCGCTTGTTCTGGAACAGTATATGATCAGGTGCAGGAAGTTGCAGGGAATACAAAGCTGCAGCAGTTCTTCTGGAACAGTATATGATCAGGTGCAGGAAGTTGCAGGGAATACAAAGCTGCAGCAGTTCTTCTGGAACAGTATATGATCAGTTGCAGGGAATACAAAGTTGCAGCTGTTGTTCTGAAACAGTATGTGACCAGATGCAGGGTGTTGCAAGAAAAAATACAGCTGTTCTTGTTGTAGGGAAAAAGGTCACAGCTGTTATTCTGGAATTGACTGTTTATTGTATGGACATTCTACAAATTGTAAATTACCCCAGAAAATAATAAATGTTTTTAGTAGAAGATTGCTTTTTTCAATCATAGTTGTTTGTTTTACCTTTTTTAGTTAATAGCAGGGCACAGGCGGTGTGGCAACGATCAGAGCACAGATAGAGAGATATGGGGGGGGGGGGTGGATGGAGCAGAGCACAGACAGAGAAGAACAATCAAAGGGGGGGGATCATAGCAGGAAGAGGAATGAGCAGAACAGGCTGATACAGTCTGTGGGAGGAATGCAGGATGGGACAGAACACTTTGCAGAAAGGGACTGCAAGCGCCCTCCCCCGCTATAACCCACGTCTCCTACATTATCCCTCAGTGTGTACTGCGGCACTTCTCTGGCGTTTGAGATGCGCATGGATATTTAGCAGGACACAAGGCTCCCGCCCACATTTTGGTCACATGTCCGTGACATCATGACTTCCTCAATCCTCCTCTGCAACTGCTACAGAACGTAGTGTGATATGTATGTGGTGTTATATTTGTTAAAGCGCTCCGTTCCAGCTTGTGCTATAGGCAAACTGGGCAACTGAAACAATCTGGTCACAGGTCCTCGTTTTCGCTGCTCTAAACATGCAAGCGAAGGGGCAGGTTATGAAGAGAGAAATGTTTCCTGTTTGTGTGTCTGTAACTTTTGGTTGCCACTTGGCTGGTATGAATGATACTTGTCTTGTTATTAATAGGGATGTAAGAGAATATGTTAAGGAAATCTAGAGAAGGTGGCAACCAATAGTGTAACTTTAAAGGGCAAGTTAGCATAACAACTCCCTGTATTCTGTTATGTATGTGACATAACTCATGTAACAAACTCTGCTATTGATATGGTTAATGTTTTGATAAATGTTATAACATTAATCAGTACATCAGTAATGTAATTCACAGCACTGCTGTACAGGTTGCAGGGAAAACCAGAGCCCATAGTGCCTGTGAGGCACTATGGGGTCTATTTTTGAAACTAGCACTGACTTCATGTACCTGAAAAAAGTTATTTGATTATATTATTGCTATAAACCTTTATGTAAGTACCCATGTAACTGTTAATGTGCCTGTCATTTTTAAAATTATCCACGTCAGTGTTTCTTTTCTCATCTGATCTTTGAAGGTTATGGTCTGCAGACGAGATTGCTGCTTTGAGTTATGGACATTACACTACTCAGTTACCTAAGCAGGGATTACCTGATCCAAGCAGAGAATGGACGCTGATGGCTGCAGTAATACAAATAGAGTCTGTGGAAGACACAAAAGTTATAAAAAAAGGTACACCTGACAAAAGATTTTTTTGCATACATTTGACCATTTAGATTTTGTTCTTAGGGCCCTTCCACGTGGGCATTTATTCTTGAGTTCTTGTTCTGTGGCTTTTTTTTATTCTTTCCTATAATGCATGTACCAACAGGACCATGATTTAGCACTGAACTCACATACGATGCTGCCTATGTTGCACAGTTCTAAGCTAAGGGGCACATTTACAAAAGCACGAATGCACGAGCGTTCATGCGAACGCTCCGAGCATATTTTCGCCGATTTTTTCGGGCGTCCGTACGACTTTTTCGTACGGCGCACGACTTTTTCGGACGTTTGCACGAAAAAATCGGAAAGGTTTTACTGCTGTTTACAATTGTTTGGTACGAAAATTTCGTGACTTTCGGATCGCCAATACGATATTATCGTGACTAATACGATTTTTTCGTAAGCATTTTCGTGATATTTGCGATCTTACGAAATTTTCGTTTCCAATACGATTTTTTCCCATTCGTGATTCGGATTCGTGGATTAGTAAATGTGCCCCTAAGTGTAGATAGTTTATTTGGAAGTCCAGCTTATGCTATTCATGCTCTAAAAAGTGCCAGTCTTTATCCAAAGTTAAAAAGCTATAGGCCAAGCTAATCACAATCCAAACATGCACTATGTATGAATACAGTACTTTTGCATTGAGGGTAGTACAGCATCCAGATGGCATACACTAAACTCTGCATGGAAGTAAGATTTAAAGGGGAACTAAATCCCCCCCATATCATTTTTAACCATTTGTGTCCTTATACAGACCCCCTGTCCCCTCTCAAACCACATCAATGACACTTAATAAAAACAGCCCTGTTCCCCTATTCTCCCCCAATCGCTGCATCTCAAATTTTTAGAGCTGCAGAACAGGGTTGCTAGTTCTCTGAAGCTTTTTGCAAACCAGAAGCATGCTCAGTGGAAGCCTGAATCATATATGAATCCAGTACACATGCTCCTGCTCACCAGTCAGCTCCAGGGACTGGATGTGATGCGGCCAACCATGCAGCACAGCTCTAATCAAGTAAATAAATAAAGTATGAAGGATCAGTGCTGTTTTAGGGAGTGCATTTACCATGCCCCACCTGGGAACAGGTGGCTGTACACAGGCACAAATGGTTTAAAAGTGAATAGTGATATAAGTGGTATAGGAGTGTTTTCCCTTTAAAGGGAAAATGTGCTTTAATGATACCTTTTACTTTTCTTTCTATAATGGAGTACTGGTGTACATTATTATAAAAAGAGAGTATATATGTATAGCTCCAGCTCTAGACAGGACACTATCTGCAAGGAGTTTTTATGTTCTTTGGTCTCCTCTAATATTCAGAAAACATACAGGCAGGTTAATTGGTTCCTCAGACAATTGACCATAGTGTGTTTAATTGCAATTGGAAACTTAACTTCCTTAGTTAACATAACTTCCACACTTCCACTGGGACAGGGGCTGATGTGAATGATGTATAATCGCTGTAAAGGGTGGCACAACATGACAATATATAAATAAAGCAAAATAGTAGTATAATAATAATATCATCCATATGTTCGATGTTACAATAAAAATTATGGTGTTGTTTTACCAAATGATGTGGCCTGCAGATACTTTAACCTTTTTAGTGCCATAGGACGTAGATTCTACGTCCTAGGTACCAAGGGACCAAAGTGCCATAGAACGTAGAATCTACGTCCTACAGCACTAACGGGTTTACAAGCGCTGCGCTCGCTTTTAAAGCAGCGCAGCGCTTGTAAAGCCTGCACAACCCCCTAGGCAAAGAGCAAGTAAGGTCATACTTACCGATCCGGGTCCCCCAGCGCCGCCGATCCGGGTCCTCAGCCAATGACAGCAGTGGACACGCATTGATGACGTGTCCACTGCTGTCCCTTTAATTGTCGCCGCCCCCGCCGTCGCCTCTTCACTCCTGCTGCCACGTGAGACTGCTGGAGCCCCCCTGCTGCCTTCCTGCTGCCTTCCTGCCAGATTGGTCGCCCTGATCGCCTGCCTGCATTGTGTAAGCTGAACTACAACTCTCTAACCACTGTTTATTTTGCTTATTTCTATTAAAATTTTTTTTTTTTTTTTTTTTTCCATTTCTTCTTCTATCTTTGTCATTATTACACTTTTACACACATACACACTTATTTACAACTTTCCCAAGCACACACAGACACTTACACACACACTTACACTTACACTTTTTTTTTTTTTTTTTTTTCTTTCTTTTCTTTCTTTGCTTTCTCTGGCAGTCTTTTTTTTTTACTAAAACTTTATTTCTGATCTTGCTCTATAATTATCTGATTTATTTGGTTGCATTTTAGTGTTTTTTTTGCATTTTCATAATTGATTTCTGTTTTTGAATTATTCTATTGCACTATAACTTTTGTATTGCTATTGGGTGCTGAATTTGCAGTGACATTGGTGGATCCAGGGCTCTGACCACCGATTTCATTGCAATAATTGTTCTTCTGTTGGTTTGAGTGGTTTTTATTTGAATTTACTGATTTTATGGTGTTTTATCTTTGCATTGTTCTTTATTGTGTATTTAGTGCCCCAAAAAGGTTGCTTTTGCAGTGACATTGGTGGATCCAGGGCTCTGACCACCGATTTCATTGCAATTATTGTTCTTTGATAGCTTTTAGTGGTTTTATTCCATTTTAACTTCATTTGATTTCAGTTGTTCTAGAAAGGTCCAGAGGTGCTAAGATTGTTCTGGTAGTTTCTATTGCCAAGGGTTAGGCTGATGCCACACATGGTGTAGGGCTGATTTTTTCAGCAAGTGGAAAAACGCTTGCCGAAAATTCAGCCCTACGCCTGCTACTTGTGCCTGCACCCGAATGAATGGAATACGCTCGGGTGCAGGCACATGTAGCCGATATACGCATGAAAACGCGAGACTTTGCATTCTCGTATCGGCTACATGTGCCTGCACATGTGCCTGCACCCGAGCGTATTCCATTCATTCGGGTGCAGGCAAAAAAAAAAGGGGTGCATAGAGTGCAGCCCCAATATTATGCATTTTCAGGTTTGGCGGCCATGTACTTATGTGCACCCATACATATGGGGTATTGTTTTATTCAGGGGAACTTGCAGATTTATGGTTAGTAAGTTTTTGGTAGTTGCCATGGAGATTTTGGGGAGAAATCTAGGTTTGTATCTGGTTTTTCCTTGATTTCTGACCAAAGCGTGACTTCTGCAAGGGACTGCGGCCACAATTTTCCATGTAGAAAGAGAAGAGTGGTGTCTTTGAATAGCTGAAGCTGTGCACTTTTCGTAAATATATAGATTGTGGGGGTTATTTCACAGGTAGGGGGGTGTTTAGACTAAATAACTGCAGGTAGAGCACATACCCCCCTTATGCATTGCCCCTGTTTGGGGGCATTTGGTGGCCACGTTTTTATGTGCACCCATACATATGGGGCATCGTTTTATTCAGGGGAACTTGCAAATTGAGGTTTAGTAAGTTTTTGGTAGTTGCCATGGAGATTTTGGGGAGAAATCTAGGTTTTTTTATCTGGTTTTTCCTTGATTTCTGACCAATGCGCTGACTTCTGCAAGGGACTGCGGCCACAATTTTCCATGTAGAAAGAGAAGAGTGGTGTCTCTGAATAGCTGAAGGTGTGCACTTTTCGTAAATATATAGATTGTGGGGGTTATTTCACAGGTAGGGGGGGTTAACACTGAAAAACTGCAGGTAGTGCACATAGAGCGCAGCCCCCAAAATTTCAACTGAAATTGCCCTTATGCATTGCCCCTGTTTTGGGGCATTTGGTGGCCACGTCTTTATGTGCACCCATACATATGGGGTATCGTTTTATTCAGGGGAACTTGCAAATTGAGGTTTAGTAAGTTTTTGGTAGTTGCCATGGAGATTTTGGGGAGAAATCTAGGTTTTTTTTATCTGGTTTTTCCTTGATTTCTGACCAATGCGCTGACTTCTGCAAGGGACTGCGGCCACAATTTTCCATGTAGAAAGAGAAGAGTGGTGTCTCTGAATAGCTGAAGGTGTGCACTTTTCGTAAATATATAGATTGTGGGGGTTATTTCACAGGTAGGGGGGGTTAACACTGAAAAACTGCAGGTAGAGCAAAGCCCCCCCTTATGCATTGCCCATGTTTGGGGGCATTTGGTGGCCACGTCTTTATGTGCACCCATACATATGGGGTATCGTTTTATTCAGGGGAACTTGCAAATTGAGGTTTAGTAAGTTTTTGGTAGTTGCCATGGAGATTTTGGGGAGAAATCTAGGTTTTTTTATCTGGTTTTTCCTTGATTTCTGACCAAAGCGCTGACTTCTGCAAGGGACTGCGGCCACAATTTTCCATGTAGAAAGAGAAGAGTGGTGTCTCTGAATAGCTGAAGGTGTGCACTTTTTGGAAATATATAGTTTGCGGGGGTTATTTCACAGGGATGGGGGTGTTTAGACTAAATAACTGCAGGTAGAGCAAATCTCCCCGTTATGCATAGCCCCTGTTAGGGGGCATTTGGTGGCCACGTCTTTATGTGCACCCATACATATGGGGTATCGTTTTATTCAGGGGAACTTGCAAATTGAGGTTTAGTAAGTTTTTGGTAGTTGCCATGGAGATTTTGGGGAGAAATCTAGGTTTGTATCTGGTTTTTCCTTGATTTCTGACCAAAGCGCTGACTTCTGCAAGGGACTGTGGCCACAATTTTCCATGTAGAAAGAGAAGAGTGGTGTCTCTGAATAGCTGAAGGTGTGCACTTTTTGGAAATATATAGTTTGTGGGGGTTATTTCACAGGTATGGGGGTGTTTAGACTAAATAACTGCAGGTAGAGCACATAGAGCACAGCCCCCCCTTATGCATTGCCCCTGTTTGGGGGCATTTGGTGGACACGTCTTTATGTGCACCCATACATATGGGGTATCGTTTTATTCAGGGGAACTTGCAAATTGAGGTTTAGTAAGTTTTTGGTAGTTGCCATGGAGATTTTGGGGAGAAATCTAGGTTTTTTATCTAGTTTTTCCTTGATTTCTGACCAAAATCTAGGTTTGTATCTTGTTTTTCCTTAATTTCTGACCAAAGCACTGACTTCTGCAAGGGACTGCGGCCACAATTTTCCATGTAGAAAGAGAAGAGTGGTGTCTCTGAATAGCTGAAGTTGTCTTTTTTTAATCAATATACAGTTTATATGGTTTTTTTCACAGGTAAGGGGCAATTTTGTCTGAAAAGCTTTGAGATGTGCACATAAATTGCAGCCCCATTATTATGGATTGCCCCTGTTTAGGGGCATTTGGTGGCCACGTCTTTATGTGTACCCATACATATTGGGTATCGTTTTATTCAGGGGAACTTGCAGATTGATGTTTAGTAAGTTTTTGGTAGTTGCCATGGAGATTTTGGGGAGAAATCTAGGTTTGTATCTGGTTTTTCCTTGATTTCTGACCAATGCGCTGACTTCTGCAAGGGACTGTGGCCACAATTTTCCATGTAGAAAGAGAAGAGTGGTGTCTCTAAATAGCTGAAGGTGTGCACTTTTTGGAAATATATAGTTTGCGGGGGTTATTTTACAGGTAGGGGGGGTTAACACTGAAAAACTGCAGGAAGTGCACATAGAGCGCAGCCCCCAAAATTTCAACTGAAATTGCCCTTATGCATTGCCCCTGTTTTGGGGCATTTGGTGGCCACGTTTTTATGTGTACCCATACATATGGGGTATCGTTTTATTCAGGGGAACTTGCAGATTGATGTTTAGTAAGTTTTTGGTAGTTGCCATGGAGATTTTGGGGAGAAATCTAGGTTTGTGTCTGTTTTTTCCTTGATTTCTGACCAATGCGCTGACTTCTGCAAGGGACTGCGGCCACAATTTTCCATGTAGAAAGAGGAGAGTGGTGTCTCTGAATAGCTGAAGGTGTGCACTTTTCAGAAATATATAGTTTGTGGGGGTTATTTTACAGGTAGGGGGGGTTAACACTGAAAAACTGCAGGAAGTGCACATAGAGCGCAGCCCCCAAAATTTCAACTGAAATTGCCCTTATGCATTGCCCCTGTTTTGGGGCATTTGGTGGCCACGTCTTTATGTGTACCCATACATATGGGGTATCGTTTTATTCAGGGGAACTTGCAGATTGATGTTTAGTAAGTTTTTGGTAGTTGCCATGGAGATTTTGGGGAGAAATCTAGGTTTGTATCTGGTTTTTCCTTGATTTCTGACCAATGCGCTGACTTCTGCAAGGGACTGCGGCCACAATTTTCCATGTAGAAAGAGGAGAGTGGTGTCTCTGAATAGCTGAAGGTGTACACTTTTCAGAAATATATAGTTTGTGGGGGTTATTTTACAGGTAGGGGGGGGTTAACACTGAAAACCTGCAGAAAGTGCACATAGAGTGCAGCCCCCAAAATATCAACTGAAATTGCCCTTATGCATTGCCCCTGTTTTGGGGCATTTGGTGGCCACGTCTTTATGTGTACCCATACATATGGGGTATTGTTTTATTCAGGGGAACTTGTAGATTGATGTTTAGTAAGTTTTTGGTAGTTGCCATGGAGATTTTGGGGAGAAATCTAGGTTTTTTATCAGTTTTTTCCTCGATTTCTGACCAAAGCGCTGACTTCTGCAAGGGACTGCGGCCACAATTTTCTATGTAGAAAGAGAAGAGTGGTGTCTCTGAATAGCTGAAGGTGTGCACTTTTCAGAAATATATAGTTTGTGGGGGTTATTTCACAAGTAGGGGGGGTTAACACTGAAAAACTGCAGGTAGTGCACATAGAGCACAGCACCCACATTTTTAGCTGTAATTGCCCTTGTGCATTGCCCCTGCTTTGGAGTGTTTGGTGCCCATGTCTTTATGTGCACCCATACATATGGGGCATCATTTTATTCAGTAGAAATTTGTCTTTCAAATTTGCCTTTGTTAGAAAATTTTTATGAGATTTTTTTTTGTCAAATTCACATTTGATCATGCGTCCAAGTTTACGTTTTAGAAAAAAAAAAAAATGTCAAAAAAACTTCCAAATTTCACAATGCACTGACAAAAGGTATTTGGCTTTTGAGTGAAAACTACATTGCACCTAGAAACCTGAAGGTCTGTAGTTTCTAAAGATACCAAACATGAGGGGATATTTTAGATTTACATGTAAGTTATGCTGCATCAACTGTTACAAGCGCTTTTCCGCTTTGTTCTGGTGTGATATTGTACAAAGTATTTCTTTAGTTTGGGGGTTACTTCTGGACAGGAACTGTGGGGTACCACCACATATTTGGTATCGTTGGACTTGGGAGTATCAGGGCTTTTACAAACAACAAAAAAAAGTGTGTAAAATTAACTTTTCTATGGAAAAAAAACTCAAAATATACAGAAATTTTTCATAATTTTTTTTTTTTTTTACATAATTCACCCAAAATACACATCATATCTCCAGAAAAGTTATAAAATTTGGTATGTATGTCGAAGCCCAATTAGTGACGAAAAAAACGATATATAATTTCCCTAGTTTCATGGAGGTTTTCCTACCAAAAAACATTGTTAAAGCGAATGAGTACAAAATGCTTAAAAAATGTCTGGCACTGGGGGGAACCGAAATGACGAATTCGGCTGGCACTTAAAGGGTTAAAATCCAAATATTGCACACAAATTTACATGAATGACAACTGGGCCCCACCAGAGAGAAGAACACTTATTTAGTGTTTTTATGAATCAGATTAAGCTGTAATAGTAACACAGACCCTCAGAAGCAAATATTATGCTCGTTAAAAGAATTACACAAATTCATAAATATGAATACCATGTGTCTTCTGCATTGTTTACTGGCAGTTCCTTAGCAATATAATATTATAAAAAATCAATATGTTGTGTCTTGGACCTTTTTTTCCTGTGATGTCACAGGCGCATTCTGGAATGATCACTTAGATCAATATTAGATTTTCAATTTTCAGTCTTGTTGGGAAACCCCTACATTATGTGGAAACCACTGGATTAGGCAATGATTTTCCTACCATATTCCATAACAAGTCTTACTTTCCATACTTGTAAAATGCCTTTCAATTCTTGAGCCACTTATGCTGGCTCAACAAGTTCATCTTGTGTGGAGGTGCTGATGCATTGCAATTTAGAGGAAAGGGTTGCCTCTTTGGAAGACTGGAGAGAGATGTATTACATACATTTTAAGTATATAATATAAGTATATAATTACAAACCTATCAATTCTGTCTAGCAGATTCAATAACTTTTGAATCTAGTATCTCCCAGCCATGGAAAAAATGAAAAGGAGAGACCCCAAACAGTAACAGCTATTGTTATGGCCAAACAAGCCCAAATTTAACAAACATTTTGTTAAAAGGTTATTGCTTCTTAAAGTAATTCATATAAGTTCTAATAAGACATGTGGGCTTCAGAGGGCAGTCTTGCATTACAGCACAAATATGCAACAATATGTTTTACTGTACCTTTATAGATAAATCCTAATAAACCCTAATAAAATCCTAATAAAACATGTGGTGATGCAATACCGATAGCAACCTGTTCCTCTTTTGTTAATCATTTAATATTTTCATGACTCCATCTTTTATAGGTTTTATTATTGCTATAATTGTAATCACTTACGTTTGTACTCATTAATAGATGAACTTAATATTCTGTTTTTTTAGTTTAATTACATTATGTTACAATCTAAGTTATTATAAATGATATCTTGGCAAAAGCCTTTGAACTGATTAGTAATCTTTTATTATATTAGGCTTTAATATTGTTACTGAATAGGCAGCATTTAATTATAAGTGTCAAGTAAAGATAAATGAGGGGAAGGGGCCATTTGATACTTACATGTGAACATTAAAGGCAGTGGCACACCGCGGGCGACTCATCTCCCCGCAATGCCATCCCACCGACAAGAATGTAAATCTTGCCGGTGGGATGGCATTGCGGGGAGATGAGTCGCCCACGGAATGAAGATTTGTCGCAGGGCGACTAATCTTCCTGTGTGCCACTGCCCTAAAGGTAGGGCTGTGACAGACGGGGAGATTAGTTGCCGCGCAACAAATCTCCCCATAATGCCATCCCACCGGCTAGAATGTAAATCGCCAGTGAGATGGCATACACGGCGCCGAAATTTCCGAAGTTTCCTCTCAAGGCAACTTTGTCAATTTCGGCAAATCACTGCACCACATATGCCATTCTAGCTGGTGGAATGGCATTTCGGGGAGATTAGTTGCCCTCGACAAGGGAGATTTGTTGCGCGGCGACTAATCTCTCCGTCTGTCACGGCCCTAAAGGTGAAGACACACAGAGCTACTTAGTAGCGGCTACTTGTCATCAAGGCTACTAAACGCCAGAAAATACCCTGCCATAGACAATACTGATAATTGCCTCTGCTAAAACACACGTAGAGACAGTTATCAGTACATGATCAGCATTGTCTATTTTTGTAACCGCGATAAGTAGCTGCTACTAGTAGCTCTGTGGGTCTTCACCCTAAAGGTGGCCATACACGCACCGATATTATCGTACGAAACCTCGTTTCGTACGATAATCGGTGCGTGTATGGCATGTCAGCGAGCCGACCGATATCGCAGGAAGCTGCTGAAATCGGTCGGCTCGCCGATCGGCCAAGTTAGAAAATTTTGATCGGGCGCCATAGAAGGCGCCTGACCAAAATTCTCCCTTCAGAGCTGAATCGGCAGAAGGAGGTAGAAATCCTATTGTTTCTACCTCCTTACCTGCCGATTCAGCCCTGAATGGTGTGTGGCGGATCTGACGATGTTTCGTGCGACCGACGGTTGTACGAAACATCGTGAGATCGCCACGTGTATGGCCAGCTTAAAGAACATGGAAACCCCATATAGTAAAATTAAGTACAAGAAAAGGCTTTGCAAATTCCATTATTACTTTTTATTACTTTTGTGTTGGAAACTTATTCTCCCATACTTTGCCTGCAATACTGCACCTTTGAGTTAACTTTTTGTATGTTATAGAATAGTCTCTTCCTAGCAACTTTGCAGTTCATCTTCATTATTTATTCTTTATAGTTTTTGAGTCATTTGCCTTCCTCTTCTACTCCTTTCCAGCTTTTAAATGGGGGTCACTGACCCCAGCAGGCAAAAAACATTTTATTGTTACTTTTTATTACCTATCTACCTAATCAGTCCTTCTACAATACTTATTCCAGTCTCTTATTCTTACCACTTCCTGGTTGCTAAGAAAAAATAAGACCCTAGCAACCAGATAGCTACCGAAATTACAAACTGGAGAGCTGTTGAACAAAAAGCTAAATAACTAAAAAAACCACAAATAATAAAAAGTGAAAACCAACTGGAAATTTCTAAGGATATCATTGTCTACATCATACTAAAAGTTTGTTTAAAGGTGAACAACCCCTGTAAGGTATGGAGATCCAAATTACAGGAAGGTCCCTTATCTGGAAATCCGCATGATCCAAACATTCTGGAAACATATATGACATACCTGTGCCATTATTTCCCATTTTTTATTTATCATTATAAAATCAAGTTCTCCTGTGTCCTTGCACCATTACATCTCACAAGCTAATCACTGGTTTGTTCCTGTTCCTTATACACTGTACGTCACTTCTCTGTTTTCGCCACTACATATAACAAAGCATGCTTCTTTGTGAAAGATTTTTCAGTGATAATCGATTATTGTTATTATTATTATAAACACCTATTTTTAAAGTATTATTAATAACATTTATTTATAAAGTGCCAACATATTCCACAGCACTGTACACAGTACAAACATATTCAACAGTGTTGTGCAATAGAAGCATACATTAAACATAACAACTACTGTAGTGACCCATGAACAGAGGCACTGCTGCCATGAGGCAAGTTGAGAGACTCAAGCCCAATTTCCAATTTGAAACCGGAAATTTGTGTAGGGTGTGCAACACCTATACACACTATAAAGCAGGGGTGCCCAAAAGGTAGATTGTGGTCTACCAGTAGATCACTTTAAAGTTTCTGTTAGACCTCGAGGTGGAATGCAGTGGGATGACATCCCGCCACTTTATTTCCCCCCCCCCCCCCAGCATACTGGAGCTTTTGTAGTTTCATCCCAGTACAGAAGATTGTCCCCACCGGGCCGCTGTATATATTTGTTCCTGCTTTGTATATGTTTCTGTGTGCAGACTGCAAAGTGGGTCATGAAGAAGTAAAAACTACTACAATCCTTACACATTAAACTTGAAGTTGGCACTTCTTGAATAATGTTATTTGTGCATTAATTGTGAATTTGGCACTGCATTTATATATTGCTATGTGTATTTGTTAAACATCGATTGATACTTTTTCTTGCTTATTGCGCCAAATGATAGACGTCGCATAATTTTAACTGTGGTAGATCTCATGACAGATGCCAGGTGGCAAGAGTAGATCACAGGGTGACAAAGTCAGGGCATCCCTGCTATAAACACTACAGTTGCTTTTTTACTTCCTATGTAACACATAGTACTGGCAGCAGACTTAACTCCTGTTGGCTGTGTCTCCTGTCAGTCTGACACTGCTTCCTGTGCCTGTGACAGAGTGCTGCAAATCTAATGTAACAGTATGTTAGATTTGTGATGTGTTGAGTCTGTTTGCCTATGCCATTGCAAGGTAAAAATTAACCAATGACCTTTCAATTTATGCAACTGGTTAGAGTGTACAAGCTACCAGTGAATTGGTCCAAAAGGAAAAAGGTAAGGGCAAAGCCTGGATGTGATGATAGAAAGTTTTCAGTGTGTCAGGTTCAAAATAGGCCACTCCCATCCCTTCAGAAAACTGATCAGAGAGAGAGAAGAAGGATTTAACAGGGATTTAACAGATTTAAAAGGTGAAGGTGAACAACCCCTTTAAAGCAAACAAACCATTTATAACTGCATTCTTGAGCAAGTCACCCGAAATATTTCCTTAAAGCAAAAGCTGTATGCTCATTACTTTCAATGAATTATGTCACCTTTGAACTCCCTAGATGTTGAAGTGACAAAACATGAGAAAATGTATTTGACACTTGATATGTGCTCCTAACAATTAATCAGAACATTGTATCCTTTACTTCCTATTTGATCAGGCATTCCCCATTATATATGGCAGCAAACAAATTCCTTATTGTTTCTGTAAAGGTGGCCATACACTGAAAGATTCTCTCGTTTGGCGAAGTGGCCAAACAAGTGGATCTTTGCCCGATATGCCCACGGCAAGATGGTTGATATTAAAGTGATCCAATTGTTTGGCCTGAGGGCAACTTTAATCAGCCCTTGTAGTGCCATCTGAAGACTCACATATTTTTAAATGTGTAAATCAGGACTGTTCTTTAAGAACTTATGAGAGTTGATCAACAAGATACCTACAGTCATGATAATGAATGATAGAGTTGTGTACCATTGTCTGTACCCTACATGTTATAATTTAGCATTTGCAAATAAAGGACCATATGTAATTTAAATCATTCTTTCTAAATAATATCCTACTTTTCTTCCATAGTTGTTGCTATGGGAACTGGAACTAAATGTATTGGGCAAGCAAAGCTACGAAAGACAGGTAAATGGCATGTGTTTAGAGTGTTTTTCGTGCTTGGGCATCGCCACAAAAAGCAATTTTTTAGGTAGGGTTGTGACCAACAAAACATTATAACCATTGCCTTGCTTAATAAAATTCCAAATAAGAGAAAGCAGAAAAATCAAACTGCTAAAGTATTTAGTTCCCCCTGAAGCAAATCCAAAGCAGAGTGCATCCATGGAAGGGATATAAAAAAATAGACTTTATTGCACCAATATTAAAATCCAAACATAATAAATCTTAGAAGATTTGAAATGTTTTTCACCAGACAACAAAAAAGGTGTGCTTATTCACAAGAATTTATTATCTGGTTGGTGTTTTATGGCACTGCCATTTTATTACTTATTTAATAAAGACTCTTTTTATGAACTGATACTTTCAAAGCCTGCTCTGGATGAACTATGGCATAGAAAGGGCCAAACAAATACTACTTTTACCTGCAGTTTACATTTACAAACAGGTTTGAAACCACTGCAACATTATAAATAATGTATATTGGAAAGTTGCTTAGAATTTCATATTCTTTTATTATGCAAAAATCTGTTTTTGGGTATAGATCTCCTTTAAGTTACAGCATTCCCATCTTTTGACCTCCTCTCTATAAATTTTAAATTCAAGTTTCTGAATAAATTACAAATATATTTAAAAATGTAAGTATGAATAATAAGTGAGTAAGTGAGGCACTTGTATAAGGCTTTGCAAATCTGTGCCTAGCACAAAAAGACTGTGTTGACTAATAGACACTACCCTGTATTTATAGAATATATATTTTTATTCATAATTAGAAATGTGTACCATTCTATTGAGTGGGTTTGATGCACTTGCCAGAATAAATGAATGCCAAGCTGATGATGTCTTAACCTTCAGATGAACTTTAAAAAATACGCACCCAACTGTTAAAGACAAATTCTTTTTGTGTGATTGTTTGTCATGTCAGGCTAATCTACAGTATAGTGGGAATATTTGCTTTTCTCCAATAGGTGATGTTCTCCAAGACAGTCATGCAGAGATAATTGCAAAAAGAAGTTTTCAAAGGTAGGCATTCTTTATTGTGTTCAGGCACAGTTTGATTATAGGCCACAGATAAGATATTAATGGAAAAAGGCAATGAAAGAGACATATTATTTAGAGGTACACTGCATTAGAACTTTTCATGTACACTACACCTCATAATTAGTTATGTTACCGTGAGCATAAAAATCAGGTTCCAATCTTGAGTTTTCAGGACCTTCAATTTCCTTGTTTCTGTGTCCGAAGAGCAAACTCCTAGAGACCACATTTATGAACTATGCAAGGTGGAACTCTTTCAGAAGGAATTAATATCCAAATGGTGCAGAATCCTGCATTGAAAAATGTTTTTTAAAAGCACAAACAGGTTTTTTTTTTATATTTAATTTTGAAATTTTACATGGGGCTAGCCATATTCTTTATTTCCCAGGGTGCCACAGTTATGTGACTTGTGCTCTAATAAACTTAAGTCACACTTTACTGCTGCGCTGCAAGTTGGAGTGATATCACCACCCCCCCCCCATCTTTTCCTTTTCCCCCAGCAGGCGATCAGCAGAACAATGGGAATGTAGAAAGATAGCAGCTCTCAGTAGATATTATAATAGCATTTAATTGGTGCCTACACACCAATATTACAACTAAAAAAATATATTTGTTGGTTTAAGAATAAAATGTAAAATGTTAGAGTGAATTATTCTCTATTTAAACTCACATGCGAAAATGGGAGGGGCACACAAACAATTGCAGTGCGCACTGGAAATCTATTTACCCACATATTTAAGTACTTGTTGCACTGGGTTCACAAACTAATTTAGGGCCATACAACATACATCAATCATCATCAGTTGGTCACTTTAATATTCCTTAAATAGCCCAACTATAAAGATGCAAAGCAAATGTTCATACTTGGATGCATGGAGAGTTCAAAGTATCCCTTCAGAGCCATGCAAGGCGTTTCTGAATACTAAAAGAACTTCCCTGCATAAAAAGAATGAATACAAGAAGCTGAGATTTTATTGTAGTTTCACATTATCCTTTTATATCCGCTGATTTAGCTTTTATTCATTAGATGAACTATTGATCCCTGGAATGTGTAGCCTCTAGGGTTTGTGACTGCTGATGGCATTCATAGTACCGAATAGAGTGTTTATTGAAGGATGCTATATCAATATATCACAACCTTCTGGGCACATCTGGAGGCAGACTTTTAGGCATGTGGTTACATATAATCCTCTAAGTATGATTCTGGTTACGGACAGGATGCTAGACTTGATGGGATGTTTGGTTTGTATCAGTATTTCCAGCAGTGTTTCTGTTTGTAAGCAGAATATTAAGAGATCCATATTAACTATTTGCTTTTTCAGATTCCTATGTTGTGTCAAATCCTATTGAAATGATGTAATAAAAACATGTACACTATGAGGTTCTGGTGCAGTCTGGGAACATTTGGCAGAGATTGATCTGGCACCCAAGAAAGCTTTTATTTATTTATTTTTCCCCATTACACTGACTTTCTTTTCTTTATCTTGAATAGATATCTCCTTCACCAGCTTTCTTTGGCTGTATCAGACACCAAGGATTGCTTGTTTATTCCAGGAACTGAAAAAGGAAAGTGGATGCTAAGGCCAGAGATCTCCTTTGTCTTTTTCACCAGCCATACCCCTTGTGAGTATATAACACACATATTGTAGACTTTATCAGTTAAATCTTATGTCGCCATTATATTATTATTTTGTTGTATCACTTATTTTCTCTTTATAATTATTATAGTGTGTATAGTATGATGTTTCACATCATGATATTTATTGGTTTAGGTGGTGATGCCTCTATTATTCCAGTTATATCTCATGAGGATGAACTTGGACATCCTCTGCCATCTGAAGTTACAGAAAAGGACCACAGCAGCAACAATGTGTGTGAGTCTGTAAATACAACATACAAAAGAAAGGTAAGAAGTGAGGAAGATTTAGGTTTCATAAGTAAGAAAATGAAACATAGTATAGAAAGTGATGAGATACTGACCCGACCGAAGAATTATGAAGAGGAAAATCGCCATGACTTTCCTTCTACGTGTCAAAAAGCTCTGGATGTGCATAGAACTGGAGCAAAGTGTGTTGCAGGGGAGCTTCAGGACAGTTATAGCCCAGGAGTAAATTATCACACTGTTGGGGTTCTCCGTATCAAGCCAGGTCGCGGAGACCGTACCATGTCCATGTCCTGTAGTGACAAAATGGCTCGCTGGAACGTACTTGGCTGTCAGGGTGCTCTGCTCATGCACTTTCTGCAGCAGCCAATCTATCTATCTGCAGTTGTGGTTGGAAAGTGTCCATTCAGCCAAGACGCTATGGAGAGAGCTCTCTATAACAGGTAAAAATAAGAGGATGTCATGCCTCCCTTAATGCCATAAAAAATAATGTAATGTATATATGATGTGATGTAATCACTATCATGTCCTATTTCCTGCAGATGCCATAAGGTGTTATCTCTGCCTTGTGCATTTAGATTGAATAGGGTTCAAATCATCCAGTCAGACTTGGAATTTCAACATGGAAGGCATGCACTGACTAAAAAGGATGCTACCAGGAAACTTGTTCCATGTGGAGCAGGTGAGATCTTCAAAATGTGTTGAATTGTTTTTAGATTTTAGCATCAACCATCCATATAGATAGAGGGCTTTACTGTTTCTATAGAACAGAAGTCAGTACAGAAATGTGGACTGTTAAAGTGATAAAAAATATATGTAATATAAATAGCTTAATTTCCTTCTTAAACTTAAAATCTTGTCAATGGGCTAAGCTGCTGCATTTTATGCCAGAATCGCCATCACGGATCTACTAATCTTCTCAACGCTCTGGGTCTCCTGAGGGAGGAAAAAAATAAATAGTCTATAACAATGCATGGAAACTAAATCAACATTTACACCTTCAGCTTCATAGATTTCACTGAAGTGACTTTTTTTTAATAATCTGGTATTGGGAACCTTTGAACTGCATCTTGGCTGAACTGCCACTGACCTCATGTCTATATGAGGATTATGGAAGGCATATGAAAAGATGTAAAAATAAAAAATTGCAAACTATGGAGCACACATATTTTAGCCACAGAATCTAAAAATTTAGAAATAAAAAGTTTCTCCATCTTTTCTGAGAGAAGAAAGAATCCATGCCTGGTCTTAAGGTTTACCTTATTACCTTATTCTTATTGCTTTTCGGGACATATATCAAGTTTGATTGTGAGCTATGAAAGTGGTGGATAAAGGATAAACCTGTGTGAAGGTGGTGGATAAAGATGTGTTAAATGATTGGAAATCTGTTTCTGTATGTTACCCATCCACTTAGATTATAAGCTCTAAGTTCAGGGACCTCCTTCCTACTGTGTCTTATAACACATGGCACTTAATCTCTGTGTATTTATCATTTATTTATTTTATATATTATAAAAATTCTCCTCCTGTGTGTAATTGTGTATATTGTAAGATTGTACAGCGTTGCGTATCCTTGTAGCACTTTATTAATAAAGTTATACATACATACATTTTCAACCCCTGTTACACCAGCTTTTCTTTTATTCTTGTTTAAAATATTCTGCAGCTGTTAGTTGGAGTGCAGTACCCCACCATCCACTAGATGTCACTGCAAATGGCTACAGGCAAGGAACAACCAGAAAAGCAATTGGAAGCCCTCAGTGCAGGTAGGAGACTAAAAAAGTGTCAGTTAATATGTCAAAGTTTATTTTGCCCAAAAACAAGTGGCTTTTCAACATTTCATAAGGAATTGATGGAGCTTATTCATGTGTAATAAATGTCTCTGATCGGTTCTTTACTTTCATTTTCCAACTAATCTCTCATTATTTTCTATTGGCAACTGCATGTATGCAAGTAACACCTATGTATCTTCAGCCTATGGATTTTTTTTTGAACTACCCCTTAACCCATATGATTGCTGCAGCAACTGGAGGAATGCCACAAGTGTCTTATTTAAATTAACAAAATATGGAATGTTTTTGAAGTCATACATAATCCATGTCAGTTTCACTTACACATGAAACTACAAGAAGTTTATTAAGTGACCTTGCTTTCAACTAGAATAAGAAGCCATATAATAAAGAGTTCTGCTAGACGTTTAACCAGTGCTTTAAGCACTGTCTTCAAATCATTATCCAAAATAACTCGCAAAAATGCATAAATCTTTACTGTACAGGTGAATTTTAATCACTGGGGGATGGTGGTTGCTGGCACAGGATGAACACTGTGCTTTTACTCAATGGTATAGGGTTGTATAATTTATTTTCTTCAACAGGTACAAATACATACTTTAATCAGCCTGTGATGAAATCCAGCTTTCCCTCCACCCAAATAGGAAAAACCTCTTGCTGGCTGCCAACCAAGATTTTCTCTGTCTGTGAAAAAAATTACATCATATGGAGGGTGGCTGGCACTGGGCAAAATGCCATAATACACACCCCTGAAAATGTACACCCACCACTTATTTTAAAAACCTAAAGAAGATGTATGTACCTTATATATAGCTTATAGATTAGCTATGTTAGCTTATCTTATTGAATTCAACAAGGACTGCCACAAGTGATAATTACTAATTAAGTGATATTTCATATTTACCCATTAATACATGATTTATATATAATAACTTTTATGCTAGTTTGATATTAGTAACTGACTTTTATTTTCTTCAATCTTTTCCAGGTCTCGAATCTGTAAAGCAGAAATATTCAACACATTTCGGGAGCTGGTGCAGAGGCTGTCAGAGAAACAGCGCTCAGAGTCTCTTAGGTGAAATGCAAGTTAATGTCAATATGTAATGTGGCTTCTATACATCTGGGTAGTGGCAGTATATTGTTTCATGGCTACCCATAATGATAATGTAGTTAGCAGTGGATAAAGAAAGTCTACACACCCCTGATAAAATGTCAGGTTCCTGTGCTGTACAAAAATGAGACAAAGATAAATCATTTCAGAACTTTTTCCACCTTTAATGTGACCTATAAACTGTACCACTCAATTAAAAAACAAACTGAAATCTATTACGTGGAGGGAAGAAAACCAAAAAAACTAAAATAATGTGGTTGCATAAGTGTGCACACCCTTAAACTAATACTTTGTTGAAGCACCTTTTGATTTTATTACAGCACTCAGTCTTTTTGGGTATGAGTCTATCAGCATGGCACATTTTGACTTTGCAAGATTTGCCTACTCTTCTTTGCAGAAACGCTCCAAATCTTTCAGATTGCGAGGGCATCTCCTGTGCAAAGCCCTCTTCAGATCACCCCACAGATTTTCAATTGGATTCAGGTCTGGGCTCTGGCTGGGCCATTCCAAAACTTTAATCTTCTTCCGGTGAAGCCATTCCTTTGTTGATTTGGATGTATGCTTTGGGTCGTTGTCTTGCTGAAAGATGAAGTTCCTCCTCATGTTCAGCTTTCTAGCAGAAGCCTGAAGGTTTTGTGCCAATATTGACTGGTATTTGGAACTGTTCATAATTCCCTCTATCTTAACTAAGGCCCCAGTTCCAACTGAAGAAAAACAGCCCCAAAGCATGATGCTGCCACCACCATGCTTCACTGTGGGTATGGTGTTCTTTTGGTGATGTGCAGTATTGTTTTTGTGCCAAACATATTTTTTGGAATTATGGCCAAAAAGTTCAACCTTGGTTTCATCAGACCAGAACACCTTTTCCCACATGCTTTTGCAAAATGTAGCCTGGCTTGGATGTTTTTTTGGTAAGAAAAGGCTTCTCCTTGCCACTCTACTCCATAGCCCAGACATATAAAGAATACGGGAGATTGTTGTCACATTTACCACACAGCCAGTACTTGCCAGATATCCCTGCTGCTCCTTTAATGTTGCTGTAGGCCTCTTAGTAGCCTCCCTGACCAGTTTTCTTCTCGTCTTTCATCAATTTTGGAGGGACGTCCAGTTCTTGGTAATGTCACTGTTATATTTCTCCACTTGAGGATGACTATCTTCACTGTGTTCCATGGTATATCTAATGCCTTGGAAATTCTTTTGTACCCTTCTCCTGACTGATATCTTTTAACAATGAGATCCCTCTGATGCTTTGGAAGCTCTCTGTGGACCATGGTTTTTGCTGTGGGATGCGACTAAACAAATGTCAGGAAAGACCAACTAGAGCAGCTGAACTTTATTTGGGGTTAATCAGAGGCACTTTAAATGATGGCAGGTGTATGCTGACTCCTATTTAACATGAATTTGAATGTGATTGCTTAATTCTGAACACCGCTACATCCCCAGTTAGAAGGGGGTGTGCACACTTATGCAACCACATTATTTTAGTTTTTTTTTTTCCTTCCCTCCAGCTAGAAGATTTCAGTTTGTTTTTCAATTGAGTGGTACAGTTTATAGGTCACATTAAAGGTGGAAAAAGTTCTGAAATAATTTATCTTTGTCTAATTTTTGTACAGCACAGGTACCTGACATTTTACCAGGGGTTTGTAGACTTTTTATATCCACTGTACGTGCACTGATTGATATTTTGTACTACTAGATCATAAATGGGTTGGTATGAAGTTTACTGGCAGAACCAGCTATGGATAAATATTCAGTAGGCATACCATCATCATTCTCAGTTTTGGACCCTCCTTTACTGATCAGAAAAAGTTGGGACAGCATTGCATGGTATCATCTATATTTATAACGAAGTAACATGTATACCACAGGTGATGCCATATTTACAATCACAAGTAAAAGTGCTAAACACTAAAGTAAACACAAACTTGGGCACACTTTGATGCCATTTACAAAGGTACTTTAGCCTGTACATGCCTGCCCACCCTGTTATGACTACATGCAAGTGCATATATAGATGCAAGGGAGCCCTGAAACTCCTGGCAGTTTGAATGAGTTGGTATTTTCAGGGTTCTACTAATGGTTTGTGTACTACAGGTATGGGACCTGTTATCCAGAATGCTTGGGACTTGGGGTTTTACGTAATGAAGATCTCCTTAAGGCCTTAAGTCTACTAAAAAATATTCAAACAGTGATTAAACCCAAAAAGGATTGCTTGGGCTCCAATAAGGAATAATTATCTTAATTGGGATCAAGTACCAGATAATGTCTTTTTATTACAGAGAAAAGGGAAATGTGAATTAGTTGATTAAAATGGTGTCTGTGGGAGACGGGCTTTCAATAGTTCAGAACTTTCTGAATAATGGGTTTCCGGATAACAGTTCCCATACCTGTACTTGGCTTGTGCCAAGTGATTTGTACACTAATGCCACTATTAAGGTCACATGCCAGTAATAAAACCATTCTAACACAAATCCTAGGCAAATTGCTTCTTTCACGACTTCATGCCATTTATCAAAAGGATAAGAACTTGTGTACATACTGGTACATGGCACGCAAACTATGATGGTCACAACATAGCACGTTTCCACAATTATGTTGGAATTCTGGGCAAAAGGCACTTTTCACTTTTGCCACATTCATAAATGAGGCTTGTGGTGTTTCATTTGCTGCTGCTAAGCAGCTTCACCTGAGTAAAACCTCAGATGTGATATAAGGTGCACAGAGATTTGATTGATGCAATCCACTCTTGGGGAAAAGCAGTGATCAAACTTCTTTGAGCTAATGTTGGCTGTTTTGTGTTACATTGTATAAGCACCATCCTCTGGCACAGGAGTGAGCGTAGATCCTAGTGAACAACAAAGATGTCTACATTTTACTGCAGTTTTCATCAGGGTCAGACTGGGCCGTTGGGACACCGGAAAAAAAACCTGGTGGGCCCCGGCGGCCCAGACCCGACCCTTGCCGGTGCTCCCCCGGCGACCGTTCCTCCCCTGATGAGTTAAACTTATTTGCACTGAGGGGAGGATGTTGGGTGGGGGACCCTGCAGGGGGTTAGGGAGGCTCAGCGAGGGCCCCTGCAGGGGGCCACACCTAGGCATAATAATCAGGCACAATTTTATTAGTTACAAAAAGCCTTCTAACAGATAAACCACTTAAAAATTAGTGAAGAAAAAAGTGCAGCTTGTGAAGAAATAGCCAGTGCTTTTGATTTGTGGGACATTGTTTTTTTTTTTATAATAATCCATTAGATACATGTTGCTGTTGGTGTTTTATGTATCTTTTTATCTTTTTCCCAATATGAAATCTGTCTGTCTAGCTTTATTCTTTGAAATACTCATTAAAAAAGGCTTAGTGGACTGCAGGCAAAGCATGTCATATTGCCAGGAAAAGTTGCCTAACGTCTGTAATGAAATCCAGCATGTTACATATACTTTTTCTTAAATTAACCTTTTATTACAAGTTGGACATGGGTAGTTGGGACAATGTCCATTTGTTGCAGGCAGTTTACAATTTACTATTGAATGCTGCTTATCCATGTTTACACTGCTACTTTATATTTTTCAAAAAGGGGTTATCCATATTTTTAATGCACTTAAGGACCTTTTTACAAAAATGAAAGTTTTTTTTTTTTTTTTGTTTGTTTTTTTTTAAAAAGGGCAGATTTAGTGCAATTTTGCAGTGGCCAGGCTAGTTCCAATGACTCAATGGTAATAACTGTCTCTATTCCATAGATTCTTGATTATTAGACCTTTACACCCTTAGGCATCCAGATATTTTCTTATTTGGTCTTGAAAGTTTTAATGGGTTGCCTTTGATTTTGCCTGTGTAATAGTATTCAAAGATATTTGTTCATTTGCCTGTGAGATGTGAGAATGGAATTCCTAGCTGGCGTGTCTTTAAGTGTACCTGCCAATAGTTAACCACATTTGTCACTATGCTTATAAAACTGGTGCAAATGATCTGTTAGTTCTTTCCTTGTGTTTGTGAGGTCCATTAGCGCTGACGTGACATAAATACGCTTATGTAGTTTTCCCAGCTTCACTATTTTGTTTGACAGGTTTCAAAGTGTTTTCCTTTTTTATGCTGTTTGCCCAGATGATCCCTGATTATACATTTATGTGCTTCCCTGGTTGGGGTTTGAAAACTAATGGCACCAGCCAGTTCTTCCTCTGTGAGAAGTGATTCATTTCTGCTCCAAGAGCTGGTCTTCTTCTCTGCCTTGGGAGAATGGAGGAAAACTGAAGTACAGAAGACCCCTGCTTTACACTTTTCAGTGGGCCAGGAAAAAATGGTGTAAAATCCATGTAAAACATGTAAAATCATTGAAACGCATTATATATTGGTGGGACCACTAAACTGCTGTAAAATGAGGGGAAACTTAAATCGGGTTATGTAAAATTGAGGTTTCACTGTAGATGCATGGTGAGGCTGTGGTGTTAATCTGTGCCCGTAAGAAGTGTTTATGTAAGACAAGATTGTATATGTGAATAGGAAATGTGGTCTTTGGTGGAGGGGAAAAGTGTACGCTAAGGTTTTCTCTGAAAAGTTTTACTATTTTTTTATGTCTTTTTCGAGATTTAGGTATATGTTTTTCGGCAGTATACGATTGTTTCGTTTTTTCTCAAAATTCAATTTCTAAAACTTTGTGACTTTTTTTAAATGACAAAAAGTAAGCCAGATTTTGCGAGAACCTATGGAGACTTTTTAGTAGAGAAATAAAAGTCAATGACAGCCTGTTCTTGACACATTTTCAAGGGGAAGTTAACCCCATCATTGTCTTCGATTTCACCCAGTTTCAAGTGAAACTTAAACACATTATTGTTTTCCAAGAATGAGCTACATGTCAAATGTCAAAAAAGAGTTTCAAGGCCAGAGAAATTTTAGTTTTAGTAAATCTGCCACTTAGGGGCAGATTCATCAGAATGTGAGTTTAGAGTGTTATACATAAAAACTCAACCACATTATATTCATTTGTATGTGATTTTTAGAAGTGTATTTATAAGTGCTTGAAAGTAAGAGCTTACCATTTGATAAATAAGTTTCTAAAAATCCCATAGGAATGAATAGAACATGGGTGAGTTTTTAAGAATTAAGCTGTAAACTCACATTTTGAAAAATCTGCCCCCAAGTGTCAACTAGCTGTAGTTAGTGAAGTATTAATTTGCTAATTTTAGAGATTTGGCAATAAGGAATACTCGATATTCCTTAGGAAGTGGGTTTTAATGGCATGTTAGGGTCTGTCTCTGATATAAGAGTTGATTCTTATATTCAAAGTTCTGTAATGTGTTCCAAGGAGGAGGCTTGGATAATTTGGGATGGTACCGCACTTAATGTGTATTGGTGATCCATCCTTTCATCAGGGATAACTCTTGGTTCAGTGCATATAAGGGACATGAGACAGGAGTGAAACAGTATGGAACAGACAAGTCATGCACATGAAAACACATGGGATCACCAATGACACAATAAAATATAGTATCTATGGCAACCAGAAACAAGCTGTCATTCATTCTGTGGCACTGATACAAAATTAATGTTACTTTGCTACAAGGGAGAAGCATGTTAACTTTAAATCAGCTAATTTAGTAAAGGTAACAAATAATGTGCACCCCCTGGCAACAAAAACATTTCTTTTCATTACGTTTTATTTGCGTAAAGCTCATTGGTGTGTGCAGTAGAGGGCATAGTAAGAGGCAAATGCTGTTTTTAATTGCAGGTACATTAACAATTAACTTTTAAAAGTAATAACATTTTAATTCACTAATTCCAATTTCTTTTACTATGCTTTTTATTCCGTGGGTTTATATTCCCTAAACCAGTGCAATTTATTGCATGTAGTGGGACAATTATTTCTCATATAGGATGTTCAAAGGCCAGATTAAATTAAAATCATTTCATACAGTGAAGTCTGTGATGCCTTTGTACAGATTAGGGGCCCTAAAAATCCTTTGAAGGGCCACAACTGGCCCACGGGCCGCCAATCAGACAGCCTTGCCCTAAACTAATGTTTATCTTTTAAAATAGACGATAAAGAAAACATGTTAAAATGAATGTAAGACATGTAACCAAACCTAAATCCATGCCAGGCTACACGCAAGTTAAGTTCATTCAGAACTGTCGGTTTCAAACAATATATATATTTATCTGTGCATGTATGGGCTGAGCTATCGATCCTACTGCCGTTTTATCAACCATATGATTGGGCATGAGGTAAATTACCAATTTACTCAGTGGAATGATGGGCAAATTATTACCCATAAATGGGACCATCTGTTAACCCCAAAACTATGCACATTGTTTAATTTAGCCATCCCTGTGTACAGAAGATAGCCAGTAAAGTGGCTTTTACATTTTTAATATTCCTGTAGAAATATAACCTAAAAATAAATATGTCCTAAAAAGTGATGTTTTTCACACAGGGCGTTAAACTTGATAATAAGACCCCAATTAAGCAAATAATTCAAAGCATATAGCTTGCTCATATGTTTATTGAGAAACAATATCCAAAGTTCTATATTTGTGTGTGGCAATATGTGAGGCTTTGCATTTAGTAACCAAATTCTTTTGTGATTTGCATTGAGAAGTAAGGGCTTAGCTAGTGGAAGTGCCGAGTGCTGCTGCTCCTGAGCAATGCAGAGTATGACCACCCCATGAAACACAATAGTGTTTAACTTCGTCTAGGATATAAATGACTTGTCAAAACACAAATTACATTCTTGTTTGTGTAAATAGTAATTAAAAAAAGGAACGTGTGCATGTGTGCGTGTGTTATGGTTTCATAGTGTAGGGCAGTGATCTAATAGGAAAATGTCAGTAATTGAGGTGCTGGATTTTGTGCTTAGACCTGGTAAACATTTTACATGTGGAAATTGCAGGGATTTGGTTTCCTTACTAAAAATGACTTGCCCTACAGTTGCTAGTTAGTTGTTGTGCAGCTGTGTTTATGAGGGGGTTTGTTTGCGGACAACACAGACTGGGACACACAGTTCTAGGCACACTGTAGAACCTTTCATTTCCTTTTTCTTCAAATAACCTTTGGTAACTCCTTCAGCTACTGACCGATATGCAGCGTATGATCCCTTGTGCAGCCCAGTGAAATGATAGGAAACAATACTCAAGTCTAACTAAGTTTTAGAGCAATGACACAGTGCTTTTGTTTCCCCCATTTTGTCATTAAAAACAACATAAATACCTTGCCACCCCCCTTGAATGTGGGCGAGGGTGACAAAATGCACCATGTGTCATTGCCCTTAAGGGAAAATTTTTAGTAGCCAAGTGTAAATGTACATCAATAAA
The DNA here is from genome assembly GCF_000004195.4 of Xenopus tropicalis. Classification (NCBI taxonomy): domain Eukaryota; kingdom Metazoa; phylum Chordata; class Amphibia; order Anura; family Pipidae; genus Xenopus; species Xenopus tropicalis. The sequence goes on along the minus strand of NC_030680.2, from coordinate 64,283,124 downwards.
AATATATTTTGTTAGCTTTTATTTTGCATAAGCGGCAGATACATTTAAACATGATATTCTTACTATTTTGTTTTGGACTTCCCACACTTTATTATAGACTGTTTATTAAATCTATATAAACAAAGTCATTAAAAAAAACATACGAGTTAATGGCAGATAGTACTGCAAATACACTGGATAAATATGACACTGGGTGTCCTTGGACTGTTTTCAGCAAAAATTTGAAGCAGAGCCAGTAGTTGTGAGATAGCAAACAGAAAGTGTTGGTGTCAATTTGCTATAATCCTGGGAAGCACCTCTATCTCTCCCTTCACATCTCTTCCTCCTTAGTCACCCACTCTTATCTTTACTCTCTCTGTTTTCATTTCACAGCAAATAAATATAAAAATTTGCAAAGATAGTATCCAGCTAGCAATATATTTTTATGTCACCTTAGTTAAAGGGATAGTTCACATAGTTTTTAAAGGAGTAGGACATCTAAATCACTGGGGGTGCTAAATATTAGGCACCACCCCCCCGCCCGTAATTGTAATCATTTACATTCACAGCCTCTGCTCCTGTAAGCAGAAAACTGCACCAACCCCGGGTACTTTCTGGTGAGCACCACAGGGCAACCCTCTTTCTGCTTTTCCTTTCTTCGTGCGAGTGTGCATGCCCAGTAGAATGAAAAGCTGAACCTTAACAAAAAAATGAGGCTATTTGGATTTACTGCACACATGTCAGTCCGGGGACATTAAAGACAGTAGTGGAAGAAGACGATCGTTCCATGGTGCTCGCTAAAATGTAGCCTGAGACAGTGCAGTTTTCTGGTATCAGAAGCACGGGATATCAGGTAAGTGATTACAATTACAAAATTTGTTCAGCACAAGCCCTTTTCATTCAGCTCATGTTTAAAAAGTGTGTATACTGTCCCTTTAACCTTAACTATAACTTCATTGGATGGACTTCTGTTAAAGGGGAGCTAAACTTCGAAACAATTCTGAGCACTTTTTCAACTAACATACATTTTCTATTTTTAGTAGTCTGAAATATAGGCTTTGGTTTCAGTAGCTCTCTGAAAGTCAGAGGCAGCAACAGTACTGTTAGTTAGACGGGACATATGGCTTTGCCACCTTTCCAGTGGACAACAAAGTGCCTGAAAATACCTTTGCACTGGTATGAATGTAAATTCCTGCATGTGAAACACATTGCCTTCCAGGGTGTGACTATACAGAAAGCACAGACAGTAAAGGTGGCCATACACCTTACAATTACAATCTTTCTCCACTAATGTTCAGAGCTGAATTGTCATATATGGAGGTAGAAACAATAGGGATCCTACCTCCACCTGACGATTCAACCCTAAACGCAGATTTTGCTCAGGCGCTGTTGAGGCAAAATCTTTTGTCCACCTGATTGGCAAGACGACCGATATCCGAAGCTTTTGCGATATCGGTTGTCTCATAGATCCGCCATACACACACTGAATATTGTACGAAATAGGTTTGTACGATAATATCTGTGCATGTATGACCACCTTAAGTTTCACAGACACTCTGAACTTCATAGATAGCTGTTAAGCCAAAGCCTATTGTTAGCAATTCAAATCTACTAAGTATCTTATTAGATCCTTTTAAATTGCAAAGATCAATTGCAGGGGATCATTGTAAATATGTTTACAATAATTCATTTTTTTGGTTTAGATCCCAAAAGAGAAAGATAAACTGATATTTATCTCAAGGCAGTGTGCTAAGTCAACAGGATTTATGATCATCCTCTCAAACATTGCTTGCTAAGGGTTACTAGACAAGCAGCAAACTTAGGACCATCTAGTATTACATTAACCCCATCACAAAAACCTGATAGTTCATTTTGTTTTTTTTATACAAAAAACACTTTTCATGAATATCAGTCCACTACATTTGAAAAATGTCTCAATATTTAGTATGTCCACCATAGGCATAAATCCTTGCCTTCACTCTCTCTGGCATCAGTTATACCAGGTTTTACAGAATCTGAGAACACGTATTAGCCCAGCACTCTTTTAGAGCTTCCCAAAGGTTATGATGGTACAATATGTTTTGCCCTTGCAGAGGTTCCTAAAGTTGCTTACTGGGCAAGTCAGCAATTTTTGCTGTTGCTTGGATTTTATATAGACTTGGAAACTGCTTCCAGTTTTTAATCCAGGGATTAAATTAGTACATTATTAAAATATACATCTGAAGACAAAAAATATATACTTTTATAAAAAGCAATACTGTAAAAAGCAAAAAAAATTAAATAAGTAATTTTAGCATACAGGTACTGTTTGGAAATATATTTTGAACATATTCCCATTTTAAAACTTTAGTTATTAGTATTATTATTATTATTAACATTTATTTATAAAGCGCCAACATATTCCGCAGCAGTTACAATGGTGGCAAACCTTTTTTTTTGTCTGAGTAGTAAATTAGATCTATTTTTTCATTTCAGCAGCCAAGGACTGAAGACCTACTGGGATTATAAGGCGGCAGCTATCACTTACCAGGAAGCCTGGAATTGTTTGAGACAGCAAGCTTTCACATCTTGGATCCAGACACCTCGTGATTTCCTTATGTTCAGCTAACTGCAGACTGGACATGCTTTGAGTGATTGGCAGGGAAGGAAACCATGAACTCTTTTTATTTTATTAAAGCCTTATTTAATAGTCAATAAACCACTGGTCTTTTTTCTTTGAAAAATAAGTTGTACATACAGCACCTACACACTCGCCAAAGTTTTTTTTACTAGTATTAGCTCAGAAAGCCCTAATCACTAGTTGTACTCCATTTTATATCAGGGACATCCACATAAGGGTCACAGTACTTTTACTGCTAGAAAAGTGATCCTGATTCTGCTGTAGGTTTCACTTTTGCATACGTTTCCATTTTTCTCTGATCACATCTTTCCTTATCAACTTTCATAGCAATGTATCTTTACATGACGACGGGGACATTACCTATCGTTAGCCTCCTTTGCTAGAATACACCAGGCATAGCATTAGCAGAAACAGACCCTTGATTATGTGAAAGGTGTATCCCCCTATATAATTTAGCAGAAAGTGATCAGAGTTTAATTTTTGAATATGTATTTGTGTTCGGTCTGGTACTGGACCCTTGCAAGATGTATAGACCCTCATTTAATTTAGAACAGGGCAGGCATATCAGGTTTAGTCATGTCTGCAAAGAATTAGGACTTTAAATAAAAGAGAGTTGCAAACCTTTACTGAGATTAATGACCCACTAGGTTCAATTTAAGAAATAAAATATAGTAATGCATAAACGTTGTGTGAAAAAAATCCACATCTAGAAGATGTTCTATTAATAAATATTTTACAAGTATTCAGTCACAGCTTAAACATTTTTTTCCTTCTGAAACAGTGCATTCATTTTGATTACCAGAGTGTTAGCAATAGAAATTCCTTGTACCAATTTAAAATGCCTAGCTAGCAAATTATCTGCTTAGCGATGCTTCTAATGCTGATGATTTACTATGGCAGCTTACTTATCCTTATATCCATAAAATACATACTCTAAACGTTATTATTGGCAGACACAAATGCAAGTCTGCAGTGCTTCAATGGACCTTAATGAATTTTTTTCAATTACACAAACACATTAGAATAATGTTCTCATAACCATAAAGAACCCATCAAAAAAGGCAGATTTACTCACTTGGGGGCAGATTTACTAAAACTCCATAATTTCTCTTTTTTTTATTTTCAAATTCGTTTTTCAGGATTTTTAATATTTACTAGGAAAAGTCGCTGAGAGAAAAGTGGTAAAAAACTCGACTTTTTAGAATTGTCGTGGTGGAAATGCCGACTTTATCGAATTGTCGGTGCGAGTTTTGAGACATAAGAAAGAACTTCAAGGAAAGGGGCCTTTGCCATTGACTTCTACATGAACTCAGCAAGTTCAATCTGTCAAATTGTCGAATTTGGATTTTTAGCCGATTATATGCATAGTAAATCTCGTCCTCCCCAAACAAAAAAAAGTCACCCTCTGTCTATGCGTGCCACGCACTTCTGTCTGACCACATCAGTGTGAGCTAGTAAGTGACATACCCTGTACAGGCCAGCCTGCTATACCCCCAGTGAATACCATGGATATTACATACACCAGCATCACTATGGTAAAATATTGCATATAGAGATAAAAAAAGGACACAAAGTGATTTGGTGCTCTGTGTTATAACAGACCTAGCACCCTGTATGGTGAGAAGAAACAAGGACAAGCGGGTAAAAGAGGATAAGAAAATAAAATACTGAAATAATGAAAATAATGTGAAAATGATGATTATTTTGGGAAAATAAAATTTGTTGTGAAAACCAGGCGCCATAAGTTCTTGTCAACGGACATTGGTATCATATACAGTATATGGGTAATCATCAGGATAAAAAAAAAAATGTGATAAAATAAATGTAGCGTGATGCTTACCTAAATAGAGAAATGAAAATCTTCATAGACTAAAGAGAGTGTTAATATTTTTAATGTTCATTTTAAATGTATTATTTTGGTATAGCTCTTTTTGTTTCTTATTTTATATTTACAATAAAGATTAAGTTTAATGGGGAAATTCAGCATAATATTGGTGTGGAGGAGGGGGAGGTGCAATATTATGGGTCATACTTTTTTCTTAATTTTGAGTTCATTACTGTTTTTTGACCCTGTACACCCTCCTTTTTGTTTTTTCTAAATTAACGGGAGGTGCTCCCAATTTACAATATTTCATGTTTACTGTTATATCCCTCCATGATACCCAAAATGTATTAATACTTGTCACTTTGGCATATTAAAGGAGAAAGAAAGGTAAAAACTAAGTAAGCTTTATCAGAAAGGTCTATGTAAATACAGCCATAAGCACTTACAAAAAAGTTCTCTATCAAACAAAACACAGGATTTCTTGTCTCCTTTTTTGTGAACATGTTCTTCGGTATCAGATTTCCTCTCTTTTAGGGCTCCTTCAGATTTGGAGCATGAGTCTGCTCTGTTCTCCCCTCTCCTCCTTCCCCCTCTCATAAGAACTCACTCCCCCCAACCTTAGGAATGTGTGATCTGAGCTTCTAACAGCTATAACTGCAGCAGGAAGCTACCAAGACCAAGCTAAAATGGCAGCTGCTATCGAAGGGAGCTTTTAGGGCTCAGGTATGGTAATGCTTTCTAGGTGGTACTAATGTGGCGAATCTATTGGTAGGAAAATACCAAAATGACTTTCCTTCTCCTTTAAAACTATTAGGGAAAAGGCACATATGGAGAGTTGGCCTTGTTAAATTAAATGTAACTTGACAGAAGAGAAAATAAAGGCATGATGTGAACTACCAAATAAAAAGAAGCTGGTCATAAAACCAGCTGATAAGGGAGGAGCAGTTGTGATGGATAAGAAATATTATATTGAGTTGATAAAAGGACACCTTATCTGGGAATGTAATAAACTGGTTTCTTATTTGCTTCAAAATAACCTGATACCTTCTGTGTTATATATACTCCCATAGGTCCACAAGAGTTCGACAAGGTCACCTGTAAGATAGTGCTGAGTTGAAATTACATTTTTTTCCTGCAAATTAAGGGAACTGTTATGGGTTTGAATGCCGCTCTGTCCTATGCAAAGCTGTACATGGATGGCTTTGAAAGAACCTTAATATATGTGCATAGTAAGTTTCAGAGATACTGTAAATATTATAGGTATATTGATAATGTGTTTGCTATATGGACAGGGCGGCATTATGACCTAGTGAGTTTATAGATTTACATTATAGTTATAGTAAGCCCAGAACAGAAACAAGTCCTTTACTTTGATGTTCTAATTGGGAAACAAAAGAGCAGTCTTTTGGGGACAGAAATACACTGGGATTTGACTCCTATCCCTCCTACATAAAACAGTTGCTTCCAAAATCTTTATTCAGGAGAGTATAACATTGTTCAAAATAAGCTGCTATAGGACAAAAGGTTGGATGAGATCGAACACGAATTTAGAATAAGAGGATACCAAATAAAATATCAAAGAAATACTCTTATGGGAAAACGTTTTTTGTTTTTTTTAAATCCATTTGAAATCAAAAACACAGATTTTTTTATATTTAATTTTGAAATTCCATATGGGGCTAGCCATATTCTTCAATTCCCAGGTTGCCACAGTCATATGACTTGTGCTCTGATAAACTTCGGTCACACTACTGCTGAGCTGCAAGTTGGAGTGATATCACCCCTCTACCAGCAGCCGATCAGCAGAACAATGAGAAAGTAGCAAGATAGCAGCTCCCAGTAGATATCAGAATAGCACTCAATAGTAAGAAATCCAAGTCCAGCTTGGGACTCCTTCAGTTACATGGGAATAGAAGAAACAATAGGTTACCTGAAAGCAGTTCTGATGTGTAGTGCTGGCTCCTTCTGAATGCTCAGAATTGGGCACAGAGATGGCGCCTACACACCAATATTACAACTAAAAAATACATTTGTTGGTTTAAGAACAACATTTTAAATGGTAGAGTGAACTATTTGCTATGTAAACAGTGTCATTTAGAAATAAAAAGTTCACCATAAATATCATGACAGAAACCCTTTCAAGGATCAGAGAAAATCACTAGCTGCAACAAAAGGAGTCGCCGGTGGAAAGCCCTATTGCGGGTGACTCAACCACTCTTCGTACCCTTAGGATGGAATCTCTCAGGAATTTGGGCTTTTAAAGGAAAAGTAACATTAAAATTTTTAACTAAAAAATCTATTCTACCCTCCCCCAATAATTGCCCTATCCTGAAAACCATTTGTTATTTTGAATGCTTTAGTAGAAAATACCTGTAAAAAACTTGGCTTCCTGTCATTTGAACAAAGGCGATATGGTGATGCCGGGGAAAGTATCAGGAGATGCATCAACTATGCGGCGATCGATTGATAGAGCCTAGCCTGATCTGTGTATAGGAAGGAGTCAGGCTAGGAATAGGACATTCTATAACATACTAAACATTAGCATAAAGGTGAACCACCCCTTTAACACTAAAATTGCTTTTGGTATGTAAATATCTTGGGACAGATATCACACAGAACATTTTATTGTATGATAATAATGTACATTTATTTGATGGATTTTGTAAAGTTGGACTGTTACATAGCAGTAAGAGGACGGTTACTGATTAATGGCGTATATTCTTATGAGTCCTATGAAAGCAGGCCTAAAATGAATCCAGGAGTATTCTGAATAAAACATACAATGTTCATTTACTCAAATCACACTTTCCATTATGTGTAAATGGCATAATATAACTGCTGCTAAAGGAACTGTCACAATACCCTTTAAGCAGCAATGTTAAATGACAGAACAAGAAAATAATAATAATAATAATAATTAAATTATCTTAATTTACTAGCCTAAACACAAACATGAATACCAAGACATGTGCATTACTGAAATGTATCCAGTTTTAGAAGTGTTTCCTAATGGATGGGAGTTTATGTGTGGTGTTAAAACAAAACCACCTATATTTACAAGATTCACTGGCTGTAACTAGACTCAAACACCAAATGTGTTCTCTCCACTGTAGGCCACATATAAGAATCCATCCTCGTCTTTTTCTTTTTCGTAGAGTTGTCCCATTGTTAGGCTACAGATAGATGAGAGTAAAGACAAAACATTTAGTTGAAAGTTTACTATAACTTCTTATTTCAGCACTGCAATCCATTTTATATAAAAATTATAGAAAAAATATCAACATAACATTAAAGAATGTCCAAAATGTATCTTAAGTGTGACCTTAAAGGAGAAGGAAAAGTAAAAACTAAGTAAGCTTTATCAGAAAGTTCTATGTAAATACAGCCATAAGAACTCACAGAAAAGCTGCACTGAGTCCTCTATCAAAAGAAACACAGGATTTTCTTGTCTTCTTTGTAAACATGTTCTTATGTCACAGACTTTCCTCTCTCAAAAATATCCTTCATTCCCGGGCCAGAGTCTGCACAGCTCTCTCCTCTCTCTCTTTTTCTGCTCCCCCCTCCCTTAAGAATGTGTAATCTGTGCGACCAATGGCTAGAGCTGCAGCAGGAAGGTATGAAGACCAAGCTAAAATGGCAGCTGCTATCTTAAACAAACGGAGGGAGCTTCTAGGGCTCTTTACTCAGGTATGGTAAAGCTTTCTGCAGAATAAATATAGCATTGTAGGTGGCACTAATGTGGTGAATCTATTGGCAGTAAAATGCCAAAATTACTTTCCTTCTCCTTTAAATGGAAAAATATTTTTCTTAGCAGCTTTCCAATATTGTTTAATTACAAATGGTTAATAGTTCTAAAGTTATCTGTAAATGTAGTTACTACTAAAAGCAGTATCTGTCCGGTTTAATTATATTCTCAAAAACTGCTGGTTCGGACTAGTGAAACAAGGTAGCAGTAGCCAGCTGCTAAACAAACATGGAGAACTGACTTCTGCTACACTGTTTCAAGACCCAGGACCAAAGACTGGATGGGATATTACATTTACATTTTCCTACATTATGTGGAGATGCTCCTCCTCCATCTGTGGAGGTATGGTAGTTTATCGGGAGGGGAATGCCAAGAATACCGGTTTCATTAATGTCTGAAGCAATTGCTGCTATGTCATTTTCTAATGATTTTAGAGGAATGATTACTCTGCTAGCTGCTTCCATTTAGTAGTTCCGCCTCACATGAGCAACTGCAGTGAGCACATTATGTAATGTTAGGGAATCATTACAAATAGATTTTCTTCTTGAAATGTTCAATACTTTTTTTGGGGGGATGTGTCTTGGAAGTCCTTAATAATTTTCCAGGCAGTACATTCAACCTCAGGTATTTCTGTGCTACGATAAAATACATGTTTGTAAATAATTCCACTCACCTAGACTGGGGCACAGTCTTGTCTACAAACAAGAAGATTGCTTTCTCTGATGGCAACTGAATCCGTTTTCTGATTATCCACATGAACTGGGCCACTGTAATGTCGGATGGAACCAGGTACTTCCGTTTATCGATATCTACAATCTGGGAACCTGAAACCTTTTCCACAATAACCTGGAAAACACAATAAAAAAAACTGTATAAAAAGTTATTATAAGGCTTATCAGAGGGAAAAATACATGGGTAATATAAATCCATATCGTAGAATGTTGTAAATGAGTTGCCTTCCTCTTTTAACTCTTTGCAGTTTTTAAATAAGGCTCACTGTTACTTTTTATTCCTTATGTTCAATGCATCCTACTCATATTGCAGTCTTTCAGTCAAACCCCTGCCTGGGTGCTAGGATAATTTGGACCCTAGCAACCAGATAGCTGCTGAAATTCCAAATTGGAGAGCTGCTAAACAAAGCTAAGTAATTAAAACCCCCCCACAAATAATGTAAAATGAAGCCCAACTGCAAATTGTCTCAGAATTTCATCATACTAAAAGTTAATTTAAAGGCAAACAACCCCTCTTCTGCCAGTTTCCCGGCAGTTAAAGCTGGGTTGGGGAGCTGCCTCAACTGTGTGTACTCCCGCAAGCTCTCTATAAGTTTAGTGAATGAAGAGGATCCAAAAAGACAAAAGATGACATCTGTCAACTCTGCTGCGCACCTCTGCATGGTTGTGATAGATTCACAAGTAGGAACACTTTTGAATGGAATATACTGTTATACATACATACATACTGTGCGGAGATGTGGTCCACTGGAGGCCAGTTAAGGGGGGCTGGGGATTGCGGGGGTTTAGTTCTCCTTTATGTTGTTATAGATTACATATAAATGTTTATAAATAAATTATTATTTTGCTGCCATGTAGAATATCCTGTCTTGTGATCCCTGTATAGCATAGATGGCAACTAAAAATACAAAATGTTTTTTTATTCAAACCGCATCAGTTTAATATAGCTTTTCCAGCAGAATCCTGCATTGAAATCTGTTTTTCAAAATGTAAACAGGTTTTTTTTTTATATTTTTGTAATTGTACAAGGGGCTAGCCATATTCTCTATTTCCCAGGGTGCCTCAGTCATGTGACCTTTGCTCTGATAAACTTCAGTCACACTTTACTGCTGCGCTACAAGCTGGAGTAATATCAGCCCCCCCCCATCCTTTTCCCCACAGCAGGCGATCAGCAGAACAATGGGAAGGTAGCAAGATAGCAGCTCCCAGTAGATATCAGAATAGCACTCAATAGTTGGCTGCCTACACACCAATATTCTTAAAGGAACAGTAACACCAAAATATGAAAGTGTTTTAAGGTATTTAAAATATAATGTACAGTTGCCCTGCGCTGGTAAAACTGGTAAGTTTGCAACAGAAACGCTACTATAGTTTATATAAATGAGCTGCTATGTCAACACGGGGGCAGCCATTGAAGCTGGGAAAAAGGAGAAAAGGCACAGGCACATAGCAGATAACAGATAAGCTTTGTAGAATATAATGGGGGTTTTATCTGTTATCTGCTAAGTAACCTGTGCCTTTTCTCCTGTAAATGGCTGCCCCCGTGGCTACACAGAAGCTTTATTATATAAACTATAGTAGTCTTTCTAATGAAAACACACCAGTTGTACCAGTACAGGGCAGCATTACATTATATAGTAATTACTTTTATACACTTTCATTTTTTGGTGTTACTGTCCCTTTAACTTAAAAAATATACATTTATTGGTTTAGGGCTCTGGCACACGGGGAGATTAGTCACCCGCGACAAATCTCCCTGTTCGAGGGCGACTAATCTCCCCAAATTGCCATCCCACCGGTGAAAATGTAAGTCGCTGGTGGGATGGCACACAATGCGCAGGCGAGTTGCCTCGCGAGGCATTTTCGGCGATTTGCCGAAATCGCAACGCCGCGTGTGCCATCCAATGGCAACTGATAGCAACTCGGGGAGATTAGTCGCCCGCGAACAGGGAGCTTTGTCGCGGGCAACTAATCTCCCGTGTATCAGAGCCCTTAAGAATAACATTTTAAATGGTAGAATGAATTATTTGCTACATAAACAGTGTAATTTGGAAAAAAAAAAGTACACCAAAAAAATCATGACAGAATCCCTTTAACCTAATTAGCCTTCAGGCTCAGCACTACTGCCAATTCTCCCTGAGGGGCCAGCAGCTTAGTTTTGGGACCATTCTTGCAGTGATAAGTCAATGTAAAATAGCAAAAAGTCTTTATTTTGTTGTCATTTTTGTGGTGCAAGTCTTGGCATTCTAACATATCTGGTATCTAAAGATTCATTTTCCAGAACAGAAACATTATACCAGAAAGCTTTATACCAATTGTGTTTGACTTTACTTGAAAAAACAATAGCTTCTGTCAAGGCACAGAATGCAGTCTTGTGTAGTAGTGATGTGACTCCTTAGAATGTACTCCTTATTAACAAGATAAATTGATGAATTATAAATGAACAGCACTAAAAGCAGCAGAGATTGATGAGTAAAAACTGTACATGGCAGCATTTCCTGAAACTAAATCAATCACATCTGTGGGCTTTATAGATGTTCAATGCCTAAAGCTGTAACAGACCTGTTGGCAGGATACAAATAATATACTGTATTTTTACACACAAAGCTGTAACCATTGTATATGCCCTTGATATGCATTGGAGCATTTCTGCTTACCATATTAAGGGCATAAGGAGTAATGCCTTTAATGTAAAGGGTTTAATTAACTTTTAGTATGCCATAGATATTGCTATTCTAAGGCAATTTGCAATTGGTATTTATTGTTTAGGTTTCTGGTGGTTTTTCAGTTATTTAGCAGCACTCCAGTTTGGAATTTCTGCAGCTATCTGGTTGCTAGGGTCTTGTTTACCTTAGCAGCCAGGCAGTGCTTTGAATAAGAGCCTGCAATATGAATAGGAGAGAGTATATCATTATTATTTTTCCTAAAACTGACATCCATTTGCAAGCTATATGATTTAAAACTGATCTTCACCCTGGTTAAAATAACTTTGACAGGGGCTAAGGCATAGAAAGTAAGGTAAGATTAAGGTTAATGTTACATCTTTTATGCAGCTGCAGAAAACACCAATCCGCTGCTACTAAGCATCATGTTTCACCAACACAACATTAAATCATGGGGAGATTTCAGTCCCCAAATCTACCCCATATGTTGGCTGTGACTCAGCCTTAATGTTTTGTTTCAAAAATAACCAGCTCTAATGGGTTTATAATAAAATGCGCTAGGTCCTGCAACAGGTCTACCAGTCAAATCATCTTTTCCCTTGCTATGGGTTAATGTACCTGGGCAAACTTTGTGCCTTTTATTACAAATGGGGGTAATACTTCTAAAGACCACCATCAAACATAAATATTAAAACAATCGCACAAAGTATGTTATATCATGAAGTGCTCAAGCTACTGTGTATAGAACACTCCACTAGTGTGTCACTGTTTGTAGCTTTCATAACAACAATTACAGTCTGAATAGGTAATCATTCAAAAAAGAAAAGCAAAATAAAAGAGGTTACCGGAACCCGATCTGGATACTTGGCTCTGATTTTTGCGGACTCCACACACCTGTGTTCTGAAATAGGAAAATTTAGGAATGTTATTTTAAAAAAAAGTATTTGTGCTTATAGTATTCAGTATCATTTTCACTTTGTTTACTTCCTTACCGTCAACAGCAGCCCATTCATGTCTTATGAGTAATATATCTATATAATGAGCTACTTGTTTTTGTACTATTTATAGCTGGCTACGAACGGGCTTCAGGGCCTTCTGTATGCAGGAAATCAACATGCAGATCATGTGGTGGGCGACATTTACAGCAAAGATACCTATTTCTAGCCAGGAACATATACCGGTAGTTCACTGACACTCAGCTCTCCACACTGACATGTTTCATTCTTGATTGGGACATTAATGTGTTGTTCATTAATATTACAGGAAAATACTGTAAATTGGTGTTAACTACAGTAAAGTTATGGGATCCGTTACCCTCAAACTCATTCTTTAGAAAGTACCAAATTACGGTAATCTCCTTTAGACTCTATTTAAAGGACATGCAAAGCCTACATTTGCCTACAATGTACATCAGTTGGGCACGTCTCCCCCACCCAAATGGCATTATTTGTACAGCATGTATCCCCTCCACTTGCCAGCACCATCACATTTTCCTAAAGCAAACAGCAGTTTTCACCCGGTGGCCATTTTTCCTCTGATACATAATGAGTTACATTTAAATCTGCAAACAGCAGACACAGACCCTTATTCAGCATACATTTCATCAAGAATACAGGTTCTGATAAAAGTTCTGCTTTGTTTGAGCACTGTAATGGTAAAGCTGAGCTCAGGAGAAAAAAACTGAAGCAGCCAGCTAGAGCTGAGTTTCTATGGGAACCAGCAATGCCATCTCTTCACTGGTTGCTAGACTGGAGGGCATGTTTAGTAATCTGAGTTTAGAACAACTGAGCATGCCCACAAGCCAGAAATTAAAGCAAATTCCTGAGGGAGGGGGCTGAGTGGATTACAGGAGGAGAAGGAAATATAAGTGTTTATGGAGATGTTGCAGCCTTACTATTAACCTCTGGACAACCAGAGTGGCAGGTATTGAAAGATTTCAAAGAGGCTGTTTGTGCGGGGTTTACATGTCCTTTAAGGCAAATAATTTATTTTTTAAAAACGATTTCTATTTTCCCTGCGATAATAAAACAGTACCTTGTACTTGATCCCAACTAAAGATGTTCTATTGGTTAAAATAAAATTGGATTTTTTCTTTACAAGTGGCAGGTGTGCTTGCTGTTTCTGCTTATCCTTGCACTTCCCCTACAGCTATGGGTTGGGAATAATGCAACCAGGCCACTCAAAAATAACTGCGAGTGCACTCTATTCCTAAATTATTTGAAATTAATTTGTATCGGCTGGCCTGTGAGATTGGGACCTGGGGTTTATATACACGGGACAATCACTTCATCAGGTAATCTGATTCCCATGTCTAGCCCAGGGTTGTACACATCCAGGCTATGGAATATTCATGGTCAGCACTTATTAGTTTATTTTGAGAACTGAGCCGCACTTAGATTGATTGCTTGATCCCAACATATCATATTGGGTTTATTTCATATTTAAAAGATTTTTTAGTTGACTTTAGGTATTAAGATCCAAATAACAGAAAGACCCCTTTTCCAGAAAACCCCCAGTCACAAGCATTCTGGATAATAGGCTCAACACATGTATGGGTTCTTGCTATGCTAAACACAAATGGTGCACAAAGATAAAAACAAACCAATCCTCAAGTCCTTTATGGAAAAACTTTTTCATATTTTGTTTTTTTAAGACAGGCCTTTGCAAGGACACTATAGGTATTCTTTGGTGTTCCACAAGTAAAATAAAAAGAATACATTTTTCTTTATTCCCCCCAACAGCTGAGCTGGTAAAGCAAAGCTGGAAGTAGTTGTGTAATTTAGTACCAATGGTTGTAAAAAAAAACAATATAGAGTAGAAAGGGATGTGTGGTCAGGAAAGTTAAAAGCAAAAACAAGCATATGAGTGACAAGGTGGAGCAAACATACCATAACCTTTGGTAAGCAGTTAGGTATTTGTTGTTAAATATTACACATAGGATATATACTGATAAACATTACTGAATATAGCTGCACCCATTTGGTGACCATATAAAATAGTGTAGAGGCAATTTTGCTGTTTTTTGTTCAAACTGACCTAACCACCATTTCAATGCAATTACTGCCACTTGGACCTATTTACAATCTGATGTCTCATGACAAGAGTTTTACAAAAACTGCAGCATTTGGAGCTCAAAGCACAATTCCATGGGCTCTAGGGAATGTTATTATAGATGTGACTGAGAAACTGAAGTTGATGAGATCACGGTTGATTAATGAGAAAAAAAGGGCCAGGGTTTATATGTTTTTATCTTTCAGAGAGATAAACACACTAATGGTAAAATAAGGTTAGAGGACAAAGCCTGGGAGGGTACAGTCAGTACCAACAAACAAACTGCGGGGGATGGGAATAGTCGCTACTAGATGGAAGGGCAGCGCTACGAGGTGTAGCCTGTGCCTATAGGGCGGGGGCGATGAAGGTGGGCTAGCAGCGACCGCTTTAGAGTATACAGAGGTAACTTCAGGTAGTGTTGCCAGATTAGTACAGTAAAGGTAATGGGCTACCCCCCGAACTTTCCCCGTTCTCACCCAGCGAATGGTCTTCCTTGAACATCCACTTCATGGTACCGACAGATGACAGCGACGACAATAACAATAAGGCGGAGTCTCCCGATGACGACACTTCCGGGTCAGGGCGCCCTGGGGTTTCCAGTACCTCCCATTATGGTTAATAATAAGCACATGGGAGGGGTTTCGTCGGCTAAAACAGGAGCAAAACAAAAACGTATTTTCCGTGGGGTTATAGGGGTTAAGCTGATGCTGAACTGTAGTGATCAGTCGCACAGTAATGTTTAGCAGCAATCAGCTTATTCTTCGTGAAAAATATCATAGCGACTTAACCCTAGAGGTTCCTCTGGTTATTTTGAATGCGAAATATTTGTGTATGAAAGTCATCTCCTATTTATCCTCCACAGAGATGACAACTAACCCTGTGTAAATGGGGTAATAATGTTGCAATCATGAATGTTTCTTGTTTTTATTTTTTTTTGTTAACCAAGCATTGGAGCAAGGGAACTTTGGAACTTGAGTGGGCATTTACTAAACGTTTCTGAGATTTATTATGTGACAAAACTGACAATTCCAAATGTGAAAAACACTCCTGCTAAAACCTTTCAATATACAGAAGTCAGTGGCAGATGTTCCTTTTACAACTGAAAGATCTTGCTTTGCTTCCTGGTTTTTGGGGGGTTTTGTCACTGATATTTTTGTAACAAGTCAAAAAAGTTGCGGTTATTATGCGAAAAGTCAAAAAAGCTGTGGTTTTTGCGACTTTTTCCAGTTCAGATCTTTTTATAAATGACAGGAAATGAGTTTATTCATGGTTTCTTTAAAATAAAAATAAATGTTTTAGTAACCACCCCTTAGATGACACTGTCATTTATATATACTTGCTTGTTTATTTTCGATGTAAGTCGGTTTGCCTGACGCAAAAGAAAGATAGAGAGCGCACACCTGAATAAGTATTATGATAAGGTGACCAGATTTTGAAAATGAAATCCGGGGTTAACGTAATACAAAATTTTTGTTTTGTGCCACACCCACTTAATGTCACGCCCACAAATGTCAGCCTCTGTATAGTTCCTCAGCTGCACTATAAATGTATGTGTAACCCCTATTTGGCTGTAAAAACAGGCAGCGCCGGCTAGAATGGCTTTAGATCATGGTGTACATAGGGCCCTACACGTCAGATGGGCTTTTGCTAAGTGGAAATATCCTTGGATATAACTGTAACTCACTTATGTTGTTTTCAAAGTAATTGGAAAGAATGGACACCAGAAGGTTCTTGCTAATGAAACAAACAGTAACTGATTTATTTGTCCTAGACAATTAGCTCACAGGGTCATAGATCATACTCACATTGAGGAAATAGCAGTACCACACTCTGAGGACAGCAAGAGAGGATGCCCACCAGTTTATCCCACCTCTAATGAGTCTTGGCAGGATAAAGACACCTGGCAGCACGGCACCCAGGGCACCCCCCCCGAGTGCGCATGCGTGCGTGACCAGCGGTAGTGTGCATGCGCAAACCGGCGGGGTGGGGGTGCAAGCGGGTATGCACCGTGGGCCAACTTGCATACGGAGCAATGGGGAGAAGTCCCCATTGCTCCGTATGGGAGAGCAGACATTTCAAGATTTTTGTGCGGCGGGGCGGCATGCCGCCCCCAGATTTCTGCCGCCCTAAGCCCGGGCCTTTGTGGCCTCTCCACAAATCCGGGCCTGACGGCACCACTATAGAGGGCAGTCTGGAAAGATACCTCAGTCCTCAGGATGAATACCTTAGCTGTATTAGGATCCCAACAGCCGACTATGGATCAGGGGTTTTCACTAGCCCGATTCCTAGGTCTTAACCATGCCCCTATACTAAGGCAACAGTGCCTGTAAGGAAATGTACCTAGCTAACCTTCTGGTTGGAGCCAGAACTGCTCTTACTACCTTTCTGCTCTGCCTCACTTTCCTAGAAAGTGCTCTACTGAGTTCTTCTATTTAGCTATTCCTTCTTCATGGGGTCCCTGTCCCCTGACTTCACTAGAGTTTGGATGGTTACTCTGGGGTAGAGATGGCTTTACTGGGGCCCTGTTGATCCCAGGCTCAGTGGACCTTCCACCTGAGACACCAGAAGCAGTCAAAGAGAAAGACCCACCCCTTTGCTAAACACTATATTGGAGTGCAAAGGGTGTGGTCAACCTATAAAGCAATAAGGCACATAATGCAAATTGTAAACTAGACACATGGGTCTTAGCCCAGTATCAGCATAAAGAAGGAAATTGTATGGTTTAAAGCCATAGGGGCACATTAACCCTATGGGTCCCCACTAGTGATGAGCGAATCTGTTCCATTTCGCTTCGCCGGAAAATTCGCGAATCTTTCAAAAGATCCACGAAACGGCGAAAAATTCGCGAAACGGCGAAAATGTCGTGCGACAAAAAAAAAATTTCGCCCGCGGCTATTATTTTGTTGCATGGCTATTGTTTTGTCGCCCGCGGCTATTGTTTTGTCGCGCGGCTATTGTTTCGTCGCCCGCGGCTATTGTTTTGTTGCGCGGCTATTGTTTCGTCGCCCGCGGCTATTGTTTTGTCGCGTGGCTATTGTTTCGTCGCCCGCGGCTATTGTTTTGTCGCGCGGCTATTGTTTCGTCGCCCGCGGCTATTGTTTTGTCGCGTGGCTATTGTTTCGTCGCCCGCGGCTATTGTTTCGTCGCCTGCAGCTATTATTTTGACGCCTGCGACTATTCTTTTTTGACGCCTGCGACAATTTTTTGATGTGCGGCGAATTTTTCCGCGGCAAATTTTTTCATCCGTTTCGCGAAACAATCCGCCAATGGCAAAACGCGGAAATTTGCGAAAACACTGGGGCCCATGCTGCAACTATAAATAGCCATTTTAAAACAACACAGGCATGCAAATTTTGTTGTGTAATTACCTTCAACACACAACTTAGTTGAATTGCTTATAAACAGAATTTGTCAGCCATATTTATAAAGGCAGAAATTCAGTACTGCTTTTCACACAGCCATTCACTGTCTTAAAACTAGCAATGAGCAAATAAGTCCCATTTCACTTCAGCAAAAAAATCACGAAACCTTGAGAAAATTTGCAAACACCTTGAAGTCAATGGGTGTTTTTTTGTTGCAGCCTTTTTTTCGTGGCTAATTTTTTCATGCAAAATACATTGGAGTCTAAGCGCATTTTTTCACTGATACTTTTTTTTCAATTAAAACACAAAATTTCACTGTGATTCGATACCCAGAGAAAAATTTCACTCTTCACTAGTCTAAACCATGCATAAGAGCATGAATAAAACGTGCCTGTAAACTGGTGTAGTTGGTAAAACTGTGTGAAAAAACATGAATATCTCTATGCAATCTTACTAACTGCATTTGTTTCTATATCATGGGCGTCCACAGAAGGGGGCAAGAGGGGGCACTTGCCCCCCCCTGGAAAAGTAGCAAAAAAAACAAAAACCTTACTCCGTTTCTGCACTGTGCCCTCAAGCCCGTTTTTGCTGTGCTCCGATTGGATCTTTCTTCTTGTGGATTCTCCAATCAGAGCACAGCTTCCTTGACAGACAGTAAAATTGACCAATCAGAGCAGAGATGCACACAGGGATCGGGAGATTTTGCAAACTGGAAACAGAAATAAAGACTGAAAAGAAGAATCTGCCCCTGTAACTTTACCTAAGAACCAACTCTCAACTTTTGCTGCAGTTTTCATCTCACAGGTACTATACAGTTCTAAAGAATCACTAGCTGACATTAAATTGTTTTTTGCCTGACATCTATAATAATTTATAATCTATCCCCTACCCTAACACATGGAGGGTAAGTTAACTCTTTCCCTCTGAAAAAGCTCATTGTGTGTTTATATATGTGTTGTTGTTTTTTGCACTTACTATTTTTTTTTTTTTTTGTCATTGTTTTGTTCATTTATAGTAAGTTACAGTGGGGCCAATGTTGTGTATCAGTGCCAGTGTTATAGTGCCAGGGCCTGAATATCTGCCATCAGTACCCACTGCTCCTCACTGTATATAATGTGCTGGGTTTGTAAATACGGACTGCATCTCACTGTATATAATGGGGAGTCAGTACCCACTGCCTTTCTTGCTATAAAACTAACATAAACACATCTAAAGGGGTGGTTCACTTTTAAGTTAACCTTTAGTATGTTATAAAATGGCCTATTCCTAGCAACTTTGCAATTGGTCTTCCTAATTAATTTTTTTGAATAATTTGCCTTTCTCTTCTGCCTCTATACAGATTTCAAATGGGGGCCAAAAAATATTGCTCTGTGAGGCTACAATTTTATTATTATTATAATTTTGTATTACTTATTTTTCCAAGTAGGCCCCTTAACTATTCATATTCCCATCTCTTGTTTAAATCACTACCTGGTTGCTAGGGTAAATAAGACCCTAGCAACCAGATAGCTGCTGAAATACCAAATGGAGAGCTGCTGAACAAAAAGCTAAATAACTGAAAAACCATTAAAAATAAAAGTGAATTCGAATGCGAACTACCCCTTTAAGCTAACTGATCACAAACACAAATATTTGCAGATCCCCTAACAGAAGTGCGCGTATGAATACTTTTACTACTAATACTAAACATTTTAGGGTAAAAAAAAAGCACCCCCACCCGCACTTTTGTACAGTATCCCTGGGAGTCAGTGGGAACGGCAAGAGGTAGTTGGGAGGTTAACTTTTTACGTCAGCAGCGAATCCACTAAGTGTCACATTAGCTGTAGGTCAGTCTGTGTATGGCCCATATTTAGCCTCCCCTAGTATCATCCTGCAAAAAAAAAAAAAATATATATATATATTATATTTCCTTTCAACAGGGTAAAATATCAAAACAAAAAACACACTCTGGTGTATGCTCTTTTATACAGGGGCACGCAGTAGTATTTACATATGAAATGCATACACAAAAAAGAAAGTGTGTTATTGTACACAGCAGCCATTTTTATATGCTTTTTTGATGTAAACTTATGTAGGGACCCATAGGGTTAAACTACCCCTATGGCTTTAAACCCTACCATTTCCTTATTTCTGCTGTTACTGGGCAAAGACCCATGTATCAGTTTTGAGTTTGCCTTATGCCTTATTGTTTTATTGGGTTGACCACACCTCTTGCACTCTCTTATAGTTTTTCGCAGGAGGGTGTGTCTTCCTCTTTGGCTGCCTCTGTGTCTCAGGAGCAGGTCACTGAGCCTGGGATCAGAATATGCCCCAGTAAAGCCTTATTGCCCCAGAGATTAACATCCACTCTGGTGAAGTCGGGGACAGGGACCCCGTGAATGAGGATTATCGAGAATAGCAGAATACCATAAGAGCACTCTCTATGAGAGTGCGATAGATAGAACTAGATAGCAAGAGCAGTTAGGCTCCAACCAGGAGGTTAGCTGGAAGTACTCTTCCATACAGGCAATGTTGCCTTAGCCTAGGGCCACGGTGAAGAGGCAGGATACAGGTTAGTGTAAATCCCTGATACATAGTTGGCTGTAGGACCCATCCAAGCTAATGGTATTCAACCTGAGGATTGAGGTTACTATTCAGACTGCCCTCCATAGTGGTGCTGTGCTGACAGGTGCTTTACCCTGGCCAGTCTCCCAAAGAGGTGGGATAAACTGATGGCATCCTCTCTTGCTATCCTCAGGTGGTCTCTGCTATATCTGTACCTTTGTGAGTATAACCCTTCATTGCCATTTGTCTCTGACAATAAATCTGTTCTATTGTTCAACTGCAAGAACCTTCTGGCATCCATTTAGCATTACTGCTAAATTGCATTGCACACAATTACAATGAATTGTAGTTTCACTACACCCCTAGCTCCACTGGTCACTTCCATTTAACTAAGGTCCATCCTGAAGGATTATGTCGCATGTACCCCATGCTCTAAACGTATACTAGCCATGCTTTGACTGTTTTACAGTCAAATAGGGGTTACAGTTAACAATGGATATTTTTACTATGCTCTTATCTGCAGTTTATAGGCAACCGTGGTGGAAATGTAAACAGTTCTGGGTAGCCAATACATGAGTATACACTGGGAGATAGCCTTCCCATAATTCTATAATTCAGAGTTTTCTGGATAATGGGTTTCTAAATAATGGATCCGATACTTGCTGTATGGTATATAGGTATAAAAAAAATATTTATTTTCAAAGGCATCTAAGTGATGTGATATTCCCTTTATCATCCATTTTAGGTTCTATTATAAGAGATACGAGATTCATTCAGTGTTTGCTTTAATCATAAAAAAGCACAAAGTCCCCCTTCCAGACTTCTACACAATAAAAACAGTTATCTACTATAGTATTGAAGTAATCACAACTCCATTGTTGTTTCCATTAAGGGCTCTGGCACACAGGGAGATTAGTCGCCCGCGACAAATCTCCTTGTTCGCGGGCGACTAATCTCCCCGAAATGCCATCCCACCGGCGAAAATGTAAATCGCCGATGGGATGGCATACGTGGCGGCGCGATTTCAATGAAATCGCGGAAGTTTCCTCTCAAGGCAACTCCCCGTGTGCCAGAGCCCTAATGCTTCTCCTATGCTCTTTTACCATCATAGGTGCTAAATTGCAGAAGTGCAGTTGCCAATAGCAACCGATCTGACAGATTACTTTAATCTAATTGCAGTCCTAGATGTATCACTGCAATTTTTTTTTATGTGCAAAATTTTTACCATTTCACAAATTTTTCCCCATTTAGCAAATCTCTTACAAAATTTGCTCAATTTCCGGCGAAGTGAAACGGGACAGATTTACTCATCATCTTTATGGAAAACTGTCACAAGCCATAGTACCATAATATTAAGTCAACTGTCATTAGTGGTGAGCGAATCTAGCCCGTTTTGGTGAAAAATTCTTGAAGCTGTGAAAAACTTCACAAAATGGTGAAAAATTTGTGAAATCACGTGAAAGGCACATGCAACATTTTTTCTGATGCACCTGCTTTTTTTGTACGAGCGCAAATTTTTTTGGCGTGCTGTGAATTTTTACTGCAGCGAATTTTGGTGTCTGTTTTGCAATAAAATTGTCAATGGCGAAATGCGGAAATTTGCCGCAACTCCATGACGAAACATTTTGCTTATCACTAACTGTAATCCATAAGCTTTCTGACAGTTTCTTAAAAGAAAACTTTCAAAGAACTACTCTTTATTAGCTCACCTGTCTCTCTACATGCAAGCATTGTTTTTTTAATGGAGACATCTAAAGAGACTAGGAGGGAAATACTAAAGTGTAAATTGATTATTTAATAGCCAATACATAATTTAAAATGAATGATTTTATTTGTATTTTGTTATAACTTTGAAGCTTATATTACTTTTTAATATTCATGATACTCCACCTTGAACATTAGAGAGAGTCAATTAATTGCTTAAAATATTTAAAGGTGACATGCATAGAAGAGATTTATGAAAGCATTACAGTGGGAACCAATAATGTGTCTGTGTTCAGTGACTTCAATATGTTGCGTTTTTTGTGTTGCTGTTTGCCTTCCATAAGCGTAAAAGGTTTTTTTATTCAAATCTTTCTTTATTGGTTTTTAGATAAGCAGGGTCAGGGGAAGCAGGAAATGCATAGTAAAAAGACTGTATATTGACATTCTGTGCATACGTAATATGCATGGAAAAAGAAATAAAGAAGAAAAAGAAAAAACAATACACTTTTTCATCTTGTCATAATACAACTTTCCTGGGAACAGGAGGGGTTTGTTAGTACGAGTTGCATCAGGGAGATGCGGGGGGTGGATGGGGTCCTGGCCGCCCCTTTTTTTCCCAGTTCTTAGTATTCAGTATCGTATTTAAGGGTGTTGTATCAGTATCTAGTCTCTCCTCCATTCTTATGATGTTTTCCCCTTCCTTTAAAATCTGAGTGTGGGAACAGTTGTTGACTTCCACATTCGGGCTATCAAAGTTGTGACTGCAAATAGAAGTTGGTGTGTAAGGAAGGCCTGTCCTTTTTCTGTGTTTGGTAGGAACACATGTAGTAGTATCGTTAGTGGTGTGTCAGGTTGATGTCCAGTTTGGTTGCCAAAAACCTTGACAGATCTTTCCACATGTGGGTTAGAGGTTTTTTTTTATCATCCCTTATTTTATTTTGCGACCAATAAAGTTTTGCTTTACAAAAATAATAAATACTTGTTGTGTGGTTTCCAGTGAAGTTTTTAATATGGAATTTAAAGGTCTCACAGCATATATTTATGTAACCCTTTCTTAGCACACTCACTTATGTTGGGCTGTATACTTGCTTAAACAGGAAATTTGGTCCCCTTTTGCAGATAAAAGGTACTGGGAACTGGGATTTTAGTGCAGTGCCTCCACCTAGTGGACACTGAGGAGCATACCTCAAGGGGATTTCCACTAGGAAATAATCACACACAGTTTGCAGCAAATAGCAACTTTATATAGCAGAGTGAAGATAAAATACTTATAACATGCAACAGTAGTAAACCCTGCTTTGAAAACCTGTGTGGTTTTAGCCACTACTGGCTCAGTCTCTCTGAGGATTCAGTTCCACACTCCACTCCTGGAGGAAATACCCTTTCCCAGTTCAGTCCTGGCAAAGTCCCTTTCCCAGAGCTCTTTCAGTTTCCACAGGTAGCGCTACCTGCCACAAATTACCTCTCCCTTTGGAATAGGCAGTTGCTCCCATGTAGCAGGCCATGAAAAACACCTGTCCTTACACAGGGGACACACACAGGAGACTTTCAATACCTTTCCAACAGATGGATCACTCACTGGGAATCCGTAGGTGGTAAGGCATCTGACCGCAGTGTAGAAGATCTCACTTTGCAAGCAATCAAATGCTAAGCAGAGCTCCTTCTCACAATCACTGCTTTCTGGATGGTCTCTGTCTTAAAGGAACAGTAACACCAAAAAATGAAAGTGTATAAAAGTAACTAAAATATAATGTGCTGCTGCCCTGCACTGGTAAATATTTGGTGTTTACTTCAGAAAGTCTACTATAATTTATATAAATAAGCTGCTGTGTAGCCATGGGGGCAGCCATTCAAAGGAGAAAAGGCACAGGCACATAGCAGATAACAGATAAAACACTATTGTATTCTACAGAACTTATCTGTTATCTGCTATGTAACCTGTGCCTTTTCTCCTTTTTAGCAGCTTGAATGGCTGCCCCCATGGCTACACAGCAGCTTATTATATAAACTATAGTAGTGTTTCTGTAGCAAACACACCAGTTTTACCAGTGCAGGGCAACAGTACATTATATTTTTATTACTTTAAAGCTCTTTTATTTTTTGGTGTTACTGTTCCTTTAACTGCTGGCAAAACAACAGGGTCTCCCTTTATAAACTGCGGGGCCCACCCCTGATTTTTGGCTCCAAACCTAAGCATATCTTCTCTCTCCCAACAGTGCACTGGGGCATCCAACCAATCGGGTTCCTCCCCAGTCTGTAGCCGGGCGGGCTACAAAATAATAACAAAATAATAAGTGTTACTCACAATACAGCTTCAGAGGCCAGTGTTACAGGCAACACATACAGAGTGTATAAACAGACTGACACTCCCCTGCGGACAGACTTGGTAGGAATCTCACTTCACCTCTGCGACACACCCTGTAGTGGATCCCTCAGGGAATTCTTATCCTGATTCCCTATTCACTTGGATCCCTACACTACAGGGAATGCTCACTGGAGGGTGCCTAATATTTGCATTGGGCACCTTTCCCTCAGGGATTTTTTTGTTTCCTTCACCTTTATATTGATCATATTACTCCTTTTATTTCCCATTAACATGAGAAACCAGAGGAACAAGCGGGGACAGTGGACAACTGCCAGGTAAGCAGAATATGGACTCAAAAATTTAAATGACATTATCCATGTTTACGCATCTATTCTGCTAAAATAAAGTGCTCTAAAATCATGTTTGTCTTTCTTTTTTTAACAAGGAACAACCAGGTGAAAATTGCACCGAGATCTGCCAGGCACGATAACCTCTTTCTTTTAACACTGGATCAGTTTGTAAAATGTTTAAAATGTTTTATTACATTTTTTCTTTTAACCAAGAGCAACCTGAAGAGCCTTCGGCAATGAGATCTACCAGGTAAGGGGGGAAGGAGAAAATAACCTATATTACATTACTTTTACACTATGCAATGTGCATTTTAGTATATACTTGAATTATACTAGAATTAGATTCCTCAACCATTAATGTCAGGAGCAAAAAAGAACCTACAGTGTTGACTAGAAATTAGCACCATGTCATCACATAGAACATGTTTCTAGGTTTCCTTTTGATCTTTGCCCCAAAAGAAAAGGTTTAAATATTACATTCATTTATACTGATTGTTTTCTTTTGCCAGGAGGAACCAGCTGAGCCTAGTTATTACAGAGCAGAGAAGTATACCTATATACAATCATATATATATATATATATATATATATATAGCAAAATATAGCAAAAATATCTTATGAGCTCCCATGTTAAGGTGAATTGATGTGTTATAATATACACCATTCACATCGATTAATAGGACATACACCTTGAAGAGCCCTGCCATGTAAGCATAATACTGGATGTAATAAATAGTATTTATATTCTGATTTTAGGAAGAGCCAATGAATTCTCTGCTTTAGAACATGGACTGAAACGGCAAACACTTTCACAATACAGTATATATGTATGCAACTTTAATATATAATTTAGTTAATGTGACCAAAAACTCTTTTGTCTTCATAGCAGGAGCTGTGTGAGGCAACTGAGGTTAAAAGCCAGGATAATACCTCAGAAGACAAGGACATTGAGACAAGTATCCTGGATCTGGTACCTTCCACTGAGATTTGGATTAAAGATCATATTTGTAGATCAGTTAAATACATTCCAGAATAAACAGTTAGGGAATGCACCACCACCATTTTTCTGTAACCCCCTAGATTTTACCTAACATGGGTTTGTTGTTGGAAAATGGTGGCATACAGGCCCTGGGCAACATTTTAGTATTGACCAGATTACTTCTTTTTTTCTCTTAAATAGGAAGAACCAGAGCAAGAAGAGGAACCTGGTATAAACAACTGCCAGGTAAGGAGAAAATATGAAAAATCACAAAAATGTAAAAAAAATTTGAAAAATCTCTTTCATGCTATGTATGTATGTATATTTTACATAATAATAAAGACCTAAAACTCTTGAAGTAACATTTGCTTTATGTATCCCCTAGACTATACCTTACATGGGTTTGTTCTTGGAAAATGGTGGCATACTGTCTCTGGGCAACATTTTAGTATTTTTTGCTCATTGAGGGTTGCCTACTATATTTACAAATCACTTTGCAGCACCCCATTATGCTTTATTGTTGTTTAAATTGACCAGATTACTTCCTTTTTTCTCTTAAACAGGAAAAACTAGAGCAACAAGAGGAACCTGGCAGGTAAGCAGAAAATATGAAAATAAATAAAGATACAAAAATTCTAAAAACAAAAAAAAATAAGTCTAAAAATAATAAAGAACAAAAAATTCTTGAAGTAACATTTGCTTTCTGATAAACAGGAGTACTCAGGTGATCCCGGTGAAACCATCTGCCAGGTAAGCAGGACTAATGTCGATTGTACTAATAATACTAAATGCATCATTTTTCCAGACAATCTGCCACTTTACAGTGTTCAACATAGATTTCTAAATATTCTCTATACTGTTGATTGTATCTAATAACCCTTTTTACCTCTCCCTTCTCTCAGGAGAAACCTGAAGAACAGCCTTGGAATAACATCTACCAGGTAAGCAAAAAAGTAAATGACAAATTGTCAACTGTAAATGTAACCTTATAGATCCCACTGCGGTTAGGATATAGTTTTATTTATTTATGAAATGCATTATATATATTAAATTGGAAAACTGGACAACTGCCTATCTTATTTCAGAGCCCTTTGCCTAAAGCATAACAGGATACATATTATATATACTTTATGTTCACCAAGCATAACTGATAAAGAAATAATAACAATGCACACCAATAACAATATATCCAAGGCATGTTACTATTATAAATACAAAAAGCAATCTGCCAGGCTAATTTGTTTAAAATGTATAACTGGGAAGTTAGAAAATCAACATAATCAGATGACACCTTTTCTTTCTTTACTAGGATGTAGAAGAGAACACCAATGATTACATCTATGAAGTAAGCAGAAATGAAGAGAAAGTAAATTAATTTTTTCTATTGTCTTCAGCATAGGTAAATCTGATAATGTTCATTTTTGTCTCTTTAGCAGGAAGAATTTGAACAGCGTAGTGAGAACAGCTGTCTGTGTGAGGTAAGCAGAAAGCAACAAGTGAACAAATAAAAAAATGTAAAAACCTAAAAACTGAAAAACTTTGCATTATGCTAAGCCGAGATAGTCTAAAAAAAATTTTTTTTCTCTCCTAGGCTAATACTGCGTCCCAGTCTGTAGCTGAATTCCTGGTAAGCAAAACTGGTATAATGTGCAACACTGTAAGATGTAAAAGAACAGCTTCCATAGATTTTACATAATTAAACCAGCCCTCAGCTGTGTCTCAGTATCTATCCTTCACCAATTTACCCTCTGCCATAAATGCTTCCCTTATAGAAAAGAGGTTGGATTTCCCAATTCATTACTTCAGAGTAATATTACATTTATTGTGGAATTTTTCTTATAAAACTATACATATCTTTTATAGAAACCTGATGACTATTTAGATCTTCAGAAAGTACAAATCCTGGACAGAAAGCATCTTTATGTATTTTATGTATTATAATTTGTTTTATATTAAGTTTAAATCAGAGAGATTTAGTCGCCCTTGATAGATCTCTGCTACCGCAGGTGACTAACTGCTAATTGTTGTTAAGAAATAAAGATAACAGAGAGCCTGATGTTATTCTGTTGTATAATAATATTGCAGTTGTTTGTAAAATAAAAATAGATCAGAACTTGTAGTTGCTAAATGTTGTTTCTGTTAATTGGAACTAGGATGAGGAAGGAATCCATAAAGAACTGCAAGTTTTAGAAAACTTCATCAAGAGGTCACCATTATAAACGGATTATGGGTAAGGCCAATGTTTTATAAACTATGTTAAAGACTTTTGCACTAAATATTCTAACAAAAATTTTCCCTTGTGATTTTTGTACATTAACATTTAGCAGTTTGGCTACAGAGGAAGGCTGTGTGCAGAGTGTAAAAAGATTGTGGCTTGTGTCTATAGGGCTGATTTACTAAGACACGAATTCGAATCTGAATTGGAAAAATTCCGATTGGAAAACGAACATTTTGCGACTTTTTCGTATTTTTTGCAATTTTTTCGGCGCCTTTACGACTTTTCAGAAATTGTCACAACTTTTTCGTTACCAATACGATTTGCGCAAAAAAACACGAGTTTTTCGTAGCCATTACGATTCGCTCGTATCTTGTCGCGACTTTTTCATATTGAGCGCTCGTAAGCGGCGGGCGAAACTTTCAGACTTAGCATGATTTTGGAAGCCTCCCATAGGACTCAATGGCACCCTGCAGCTCCAACCTGGCCCAAGAAAAGTCACCATACTGAAGCTTGAATGAATCCGAACGCTACGCAACTTTCGGAATGGCTACGAAAAAGGCGCGACTTTTCTCGCAAGTTTTAACGCTAGTAAAAAATCGCCAGATTTTGCGCAACATTCGGAATGGCAACGAAAAAGTCGCGATAATTTTCCGAAAAATCGCCAAATACCGATCATTACGAAAAAAACGCAATCGGACGCATTCGGCCCGTTCGTGAGTAAGTAAATGTGCCCCTATATTTGCAATTTGTACACTGGCTTGGAAGGGTGCTAAAAGCAAAAGTAATACAGATGCAATTTTAATGCAACGCAATGGTGGGTCTGAGAGTCAACAGGCCAATACTCTATATTTAAAAAAAAAAAAAAAAAAATATAGATATATATATATACACACACACACAAATAAATATAATTATTTATTCCTAAAGAATATATCAAATGTGTACATTAAATATACCTAAAACCTCAGCAGGGGAGTGGATAACATTATTTGCATTGAATTATAGATAATATTTCCCCATAATATTTCAGGCAACACAAATAGGTTAAATAGGTTCTTTATTTCTATTCTAGATCACTATGGAATTATGCGGTGGAGGCTCTGTGTCTAATTTAATAGGCACAGAGGAGAACAACTCCTTGGGAGGAAGTGGCGTGAGCCACGAAACGCGTCAAGCTGTGTATATTAGTCTGTGATGATTTTAAAGAAATTAATAAAGTGATTTTTTAATGAGAAACGAGGTTACCAGTGCTTCGTCTGCATTATATTATTTTTACTTTGTGGATATACGCCTGGACCGGGGGCGTTTTGGGACGTGGCAGCACGGTACCTGTGATGAAGTAATTGATCCGGTGAGTGCTCCCCGTTATCTATTTTTTCTAACTCCCATATACAAAGGCCCAGGCCTAGGGCGGCATAAACTTACAGGCGGCCCACCTCAGCGAAATTTTGAAGATTTGCTCCCATACGGAGCAATGGGGACCTCTCCCCACAGCTTCGTATGGGAGTTTAAAAGTTTACACACATGCAGAGGGGGGTGTTGTGTTCGCGCATGCATGCTCGCGCAGGGCGCAGAATCCGGTACTGCTTATATCCCCCCTGGAAACCCATTATCAAGAAAGTTCCGAATTACGGAAAGCCCATCTCCGATAGACTCCATTTTAATCAAATAATTCACATTTTTAAAAATGATTTCCTTTTTGTCTGTAATAATAAAACAGTGCCTTATACTTGATCCCAACTAAGATAAAATGAATCCTTATTGGAGGCAAAACAATCCTATTTTAATTAATGTTTAAATAAGCAGACTTTAGGTAGGAAATCTGAATTACGGAAAGGCCCCCTATCTGGAAAACCCCAGGTCCAGAGCATTCTGGATTATGGGTCCCATACCTGTATATGCAAAGAGGTGTTAAAGGTATGTCAGGTCATCTTCACTTTCTTAATATTTCTTCAAATAATCCTCAATAGTTGTTATTCATTTTCATGTATTTTTTTAATTAGGCTTATTGGTCTTCCCAGGGCTTGTTCTATTTACAAAAAATGAAAATTATTCACCATGACATCAAGAGTGAGAACATCATGCTAACAACATTGCACTGATGTGCAGATAAGTACGGGAAGTAAAGTTTAGAATCTAAACAAAGGAGTAATAATAGATGTCAAAGCAAAATGAAGAGAGTGTTTATTCCTCAAGCTGATCTATATAGGTTCTTCTGCTCTGTCATGAGATAGTAAACTGATTATTTGTCATTAGATGGTTTATGATTTGTAACCAGCAACACAGAATACTCCGGCACTACTGCTACTGCTTCACAATTTAATAACCTGGATATCATTAGTTCTATTGTATCCTCTCACATATAAACATTTTCTCCAGGAAGTATGTCTTAACAATCAATGTTTTATACATGGTTGCTGTACACATAGCACATTTTGTATTGCTTAATTTATTATTACTGTGTTGTATTAATAAAATAAGGTTATAATACATACTTATTTCATAATATTTCAGGGGCGTTCGCGCATGTGTTTGCTCGGCGGGGAGGGGGATAGGGGGTGCCGAATGTAGTAGAAATCCGGCGCTGAACATATTTCCAAATGTTTTATCAAATTTTAATCAAAATTTTAATTCTCCTGCTGTAATGGCAATTGCTTTTTTACTATTGAAGTGTAGAAAAGGCTTGTTGTAAGTCTGTTTCCCACTTAAGCATACAGGGATGTTTGTGCTTTTTTGGGAGAGTGAAATGTGTAGCATAGAATGATTATCTGTTTGGCTCATAGACTTGTATTGCAGGTGAATTCCATTGCAGTCAATTGCCTCAACTATTTCCAGTTTTGGAGAGTTGTTGATAAAAAGTGTGATGATCTGTACATATGCATAATAGACTTTTTAAAAATGGCTTATATTTGATATGTAATTATTCAAAACTACTTAAGTAGTATAAGTATGTATTGTATCCATACCCCTCAATCTCCATGTGGGTATATGTAGATCCGGTGTGATAAGGCAGAACACAAACACTGGTACAAGAGGTAATGGGTATTTTACGAAAGCTCTTTTATGTTTATTGGCACACACAGACATCATTTTGATGTTGTGCTCCGGTAGTGACCAATTGTGCAATAGTTGCAGAAGACAGAATTAATATGCTATAGTTACTACTATAACTACTTGCATTACTATTGCAAAATACTATTAAAATAAAAACACACAATTGGAGAATTTTGAATATTACTTAATATCCCTGGAAATTTGTCAATGTTTGTATTTTCAGTGCTCAGAGGGTTCAAGCTATGGCCCCTGATTGTAAGCTATATGTATATGTTAACTGGCATAGAAAGCTGGGCACTTCTATTTAAATTGTCACATTTTCCACTTATACTTGAACTCATCCTTTTCAAGATTTATTTAAATACTATACCAATTTGCCTTGGAAATGTATTCTAAGCTGGGGGAACAATGATAAAAATATTCCCATCCATCACAAATACTGTTGGAGAAGTTCTTTTATTCTGAAATTCTATTTTTGATCCATCAGAAATCAAGCACATAACATAAAGTAAGCAACAGGTAAGCATCTTGTCACAAAAAAAAACCATCTGAGTCCTTATTCCTAGCGCTGTGAACACTGATTAAATACATTGCTGTCAATTCTTATTCAGCACATTAAATAATGATGACATCAACCAAGTAAGTACAGTATCATTACTGAATGCTGATGTTCCATACAGCTAGATGTGATCTTATGCTTTGATGTCACTGATCTGACACAGCTCTGAGATTAAAGATGGATCACATGTAAATCTATGCATGGAACAAGATGAAATAAAATAAACCATATTTGAAAGTATCCTAAGAATGAATAACCTCAGGGAGGTGAAGGTATTAATTAAATAATTCAGCATTAAAATGTATCATCTCTTTTAACCAAAGCTGATACGTGTATTTCTGACCTGATTTAACTTATTTCAGGCCTTTCAAATACAACTCAATATAATCTCATGCAGGCCAAAAGCTAAAAATAAACAAATTAAATAATACATGGCATATTGACAGTATTCTCTAGATTCAAACAAAATGGGAACTAGGAAGTTATATACAGGATTATGCAGAAGACTATAAAAATATAACAAGATACAGTATGAGAAACTTTCTCCTGTGGGAAAGACACCAATTGTATTCAGCATCAACCATTTAAACAAAGCATTACAACCCCTGGAACAAATGTCATTCTTTAAATCATTTTTCTTCTATAAGTAAATGACATGATTAACTAAATGAGTAATGAAGTATCTGACATGATTTAAAGCATCATTTGATGTACTCTTTAGGGTAATATTTGATCACCGTCACCTTTCCTAAAATACAATTTAAGGTATGTTGTATATAAACATGTATCTACGTTTATAAAACCCTAGAACCCACAGTATTTACCAAAAAATTGTGTGCCAATAACTGGGTGATCTTACTAGCATAAAAAAGGGTTGTGTTTGTGTGCCATGTTTCAGACTAGTGTAGACATTATTTCAGTTGTGCATGTGTGAGAATTAAAATAAAAATGTGCATACATCTGTTTATTAGCACAGGGGCAGGACAATGGAGTCAGAGTATTAATGGGCACCAATAGACTCATCACTGTGGTGATACACAAAATATAAGATACTTGCTAGATTCTGGATGAAGACTAATATAGACCGGTGACTAAATCATGGATAAAGCAGTAATTAATGCTCAGGGTCCCACATTTACTACAAAAGAATATACTGCAAACAGCCATAGGCCAGTGATGATTGCTCCATAACAAATGCAAAGGGGTAATAATCTCCAAGTATAGGGTCTTCCCTCTGTAATTAAGAACACTATGCTATGCACAGCAGTGCTGGGAAATGGCAAGAAAAACAAGTTCACCTAAAAGGGTTTTTTTCCCCCTAAAAGAACAAGTGGAGTAGATGGCATCATGTATAATAATATCTTAAATCCCACTATTTTAAAGGTAGATTATAGATTTTATTCCTGTACCACCATGGGAAATGTAGACATTTTCTATTACATTTTAAAGCAAGGGTAATATTACTTTAGCCTATGATTGGATTTTTACTTGGACATATAAAGGATGTATCCCCAGCCAAAAGAACAATTTAAATGCCTCTCTGCAAATTTTATATTTTCATTTTGGAAAGCTATAAAACTAAGTCATATACCAGTGGGAAGGCCACTAATGAATATAAATGCTTTAGCAAAAAAAAAAAAAAAATAAAGAATTGCAGAAGAATACAGTGCAAATCTAAATATGCTTTCATAGGCTGCTCAACATTATTAAAGCCTTTTGTAAACAAGGAATCAATGATAGTGCAGACAGTTGTAATGGTATTTTATACTTTAAACAAACAAACTTTTATTTTGGCTGATAAAAGCTTTCTATGTCCCAATAAAGATAATGGAACATTTTTGATGGGCAAATAGCTGCTTTTGTGTGCTGCTTTTATCATTTTGAACATGCAGAAATGTTCCCCCTTTTAAATGCAAATTATTTAAAAGATATATTCCAATTCAGAATCTGCACACCTTACATTTTATAACATTAATGCACATTACAAAATGCAGGTGAAAAATATATCTATATTTATAAATACCTGAAAAGGAACTACCCTGACGTAAAAAAAACTATACATCTTGCTCAATATTATTCAATACATTGTAAAACGGTCTGTAAATATAATCCATTAATACTAATTATGCACTGGTTTGATTATATTCCCTATTTTATGCAGAGCACTCGACCACCTGCTATCCGATAATCAACCAACTTCAGTGGTCATTTATTATGTGTGGGGCAAAGTGCAAAATGCAAAAACCAAGGTACTGTCAGCTATGATTCTTTGCATTTTGCACTCTGTGCCTTGAAAGATTGCTGAAGGTTTCTGCACTCAATATTGAGCAGCGCTGCATAAATATGGGCAAAGAAAGGCACACTGACTCCCCTGTATCCCATCACCAACCTGTGCCAAGAACAGTTAGTTTAAGAGATCACTTTGTATAAAGTATGCCACATAAGGATCATTCACCTTAGGAACTATCAAGTAAAAAAACAAGGGTACTTGGCCAAGGGGTGTATTTACGCACTTAAGAACCTGGGGGTTGGGAGTACTTGTCTGGTGCTGCGCCATTAATTAACCTCATGCTCCCAGAAGTGACGTCACTCTATCATGTTGCACAATGACGTCTCTTAAACCAATGGGTGCAGCAGCAATCCGGTGCCTAGGGAAGCACCGGACCAGAATACAGCCTTGTACTTAGCAACAATCACCTTTATGGAGAACCTGAGACAATGAGGTGTTTTTCATGTTAGAATTAGAGAAGCTGGAGGTGTTAAGAGGTTAGTGTATAGGCTTGGTAGAAAAGGAAAATTTTCAGGAGACATTTGAAAGTCTGCAGGGTAGGGAAATGTTGTATGGCAATGAATTCCATAGATAAGGGACAGGTAGGAATTTGATGTCTTTGGAGGAACATGATTGATTTGGAGAGTATTTGGAGATAAGGTTTTTGATGTAACTGCTGGGTTGTTAAAAAAAAAAATTATTTGTTAAGAAAATATAAGTAGCCAGTGGCTGCACAAAATAACTGGATATAGTTTTAAAGGGATTCTGTCATGATATTTAGGGTGCAATTTTTAATATAATTTTACACTGTGTACATTGCAAATAATGAATTCTACCATCTAAAATTATTTTTGTTCAATTGTTTTTTTTGTTTGTTTGTTTTTTGTTGTTTTAATAACCATGATCCTGTGCTTTAAGGCTACTGCCACATCAGACTGCAGATAAATGCAGGCCCCTATGCTTGCTTCAGCCGGCCATTGTGACTGCACTTGGATCCACTGTGTCGACCTGGCTACAGGCATGCAGAGCAGATTTTGGCAACAACAATTGAGGATGAGTATGGATTTACTGTGGCCAAATACACAACAGTAGGCTGAGGCAAATGTAGGGGCTGATTCTCTCTCTGAGCTTGTGTTTATCCACAAGCTGATAATCAGCCTGGCATGGCAGCAGCCAATACAGCACAATGCACATCCTTTCTGGCAGATGTTACCTCGCCTATGTAATACTTAACTTCTAGGGGCTGATTTACTAATCCACAAATCCGAAAAATTCGGATTGGAAAACGAACATTTTGCGACTTTTTCGTAATTTTTGCGACTTTCTTGTATTCATTTCTCATGGTGCGACATGCATGGGACTTGTGCTCTGATAAACTTCAGTCACACTTTACTGCTGAGCAGCAAGTTGGAGTGATATCACCCCCCTCCCTTTTCCCTGCAGCCGATCAGCAGAACAATGGGAAGGTAGCAAGATAGCAGCTCCCAGTAGATATCAGAATAGCACTCAAAAATAAGAAATCCAAGTCTGACTTGGGACTTCTCCAGCTGCATGGGAGTAGGAGAAACAATAGGTTATCTGAAAGCAGTTCTTTTTTTAAGTTTTTATTTTTGAATATAACAATGAAAAGAAGAAGGAAAAGAAAAGAAAAGGAGAAGAAAGCAAGAAAAGAAGATAGATTGTCAATGGAGCCTGTTACATAAAACAGTGGCCTTTTACATGTCAGAGTCGACACCTGAAAGCAGTTCTAATGTGTAGCGCTGGCTCCTTCTAAAAGCTCACACTCTGGCACAATGCACTGAGATGGCTGCCTACACACCAATATTACAACTATAAAAATACATTTGTTGGTTCAAGAATAACATTTTAAATGGTAGAGTGAATTATTTGCTATGTAAACAGTGTAATTTAGAAATTTACCACTAGTTGGATTTTTTATCAATTCAGATGACCTCTGAGTTCATGGCAGTTCCTATATATAGGCACCTGATGGCCTGTGCCTGGGACAGCAGGTTTAAAAAAAAAATACATTTTTAAAATGAAAAACCTCCCCAGCCACTGCCAAATGTAACCTATGGAAGTCAGGCGGCAGAGCTGGTGGGGGGTGGGGAGTGGTAGAGTGTAGAGGGCAAGCACAGGTGAGATGTGACGTCGCTTCGGGAATAGAACATTGGGCTTTTTTAAATTTAGGGGATTTTTCAAATTCCCAACAGCAATAAAACACCCAAAATACCTTTGAATTGCTCCATATGTGGATATCCACATGACTTTTTACATAACTGCAAGACAATGCTTCTTTACACATTTTTGCATAGTTATGTGAGAAGTCAGTTTTACTCACAGCAATTTACAGAAAAATATATTCAAGGTATTTTCAGGTACTCTGCTGCCTGTTCTTGAGAGGAACAAGTGCCCAATCTGCCATTGCCCTTAAAGGGGACATATACCATAATTACAATGCACTAAACCATGTAAAATAATGTAAAATAGAAGTAAGTGCTTTTATTTTAATACATTTGGGTTCAAATATGTCCATAACTGCTTAAAAACTGTGCTCTACCCAGACCTTTTGCAAGCTTCCGGTTTAGACTCTACAGTATGTGGCTGGGCCGCTTACTTGGGTAAGGCAGCCTCAGCTACTTAAAGTGCAGTGAATATGCATAGGATGGGCAGGGCTTTGCGATGTCACAAGCAATCACTGGAAAAGTATCCTCACTGTCTCTCCCAGTAATTTCACTCCTGATTCTAAATATGTATGTTTCTCATCATATTCTAAATCAGGGGTCCCCAACCACCAGTCTGGGGACCGGTGCCGGGCTACCTCTGCTCCCAATTACTTGTGATCCCAACTCCCTGATGCGTTACACAGCCATGACAATAGCTATGCGAAGCCAAGGAAGATTTCTACTGATTACGACAAGGACCAAAGTACTTTATTAAGCTGTATGTAATTATCATATTAATAGTAAAGTGCATAATATAAAATTTAACTAGCACTAATTGCGCCGCACCCCCCATCCCTGGTCCTTGGGAAAATTGTCTTGCTTGAAACCGGTCCGTGGTGCAAAAAAGGTTGGGAAAAACTGTTCTAAATAGTATGCAATTTGAGCTTGTACTGTAACCTCCTGAGAGTGTAAAAGTAGGTGGCAAAAAAAAGTTTCAGGTGAATTCAAAGTAGGTATTTTTTCATACATACTTTACATATTTCATGACTAATTCTTAAGTATACATGCATCCGCTGCAGCCTTTTATAGAACTGAGTTGTACTCAAGCAGGAAGTTTGTACCAAAATGTGCCTTTAATGTGATATACACAGCAGTAAGTTGTGTAACGGTATAATTTCTCTTTATGTTAAAAACATTAACAATTTTTAGCTTTTATTTATACTTATTGAACTAAACAACAGTGAGAACGCTTTAAAAAAATCCCAGGAAAAAAGAAAGAGAAGGGGCTAGTAAAAACAGAAATATGATGATATCCTGGCCTTTTTATCTTAACCAACCTTTGCCAAATTTTCTGACTCCTATCCTTTACATTCTCATGGTTTCAACTTTATTTTTCCAGGTTAAAGCCTTCAACAAAGCAGGATCTCCAATTCATTTTACATTATTCTACTAGCAAATAGTGGCTTGACTGCTAGAAAGGAGGAAAAAAGGAAGTGGACACGAAAAATGAAAGGGGATTCAAATAAACTGTGGTTAAACGAAAAAATTAATTGTTAATATAAAAATAAAATGTATTCTATCAACTAAATGCAAAGATCTGATTGGAGGTTACAAGAACATGCTAATGTAGCTCTTGTTGTTGCCTTGCTTATTAAAAATGTGCATTTTTAATAAATTCTACATTTCCAAATGCTACGAACTCAGAGAACAAACCCCTGCCTGGTTCACCTCCCACAGGCAGCATAGGGCAGGCAGAGTATGGCACACACAGACAGCATAGGGCAGGCACAGTATGGGACACACAGGCAGTATAAGGCAAACAGAGTATGACATACACAGGGAGCATAGGGGAGGCAGAATACTTCCTGTGTGTGCCATACTCATTCATCTTTCAGCATGACAACGACCCAAAGCATACATCCAAATCAACAAAGGAATGGCTTCACCGGAAGAAAATTAAAGTTTTGGAATGGCCCAGCCAAAGCCCAGACCTGAATCCGATTGAAAATCTGTGGGGTGATCTGAAGAGGGCTGTGCACAGGACATGCACTAATCCGATGATCATGTTTTGTTTATATCTAAGAAGGGAAAAAACAGAAATGTTGCCCAAGGTCAAATAATAAAGCAGTCCTCAATGTAAAGAAGCAGAAAATCAAAGAGCTGCATGCTTTATAGCACACATGTTTTATAGTATGAGTATGAGGATTTGACACTGGTAAACATGGAAGGAAGTACACTTTAAAAAATAATAAAGCAGTCCTCAATGTAAAGAAGCAGAAAATTTAAAGAGCTGCATGCTTTATAGCACACATGTTTTATAGTATGAGGATTTGACCCTGGTAAACATGGAAGGAAGTACACTTTAAAAAATGAATAATTTTAGTGCATAAGTGGGGAGAGCCTGTTTTGGTTTATGCATAATTTTCTATAATTAACTCTATGTACAATAAACTGCCTTGTGTTTATGCCAAAATATTCCTTACCTAATAATTTTGCCTCAGCCCAATTTAGTGCTGTTACTATATAAACTAGTTTTCTTTAGGTTTTTTTCCATGGCAATTCTGTTCACTTTTAAGGTGAACAAAACTGTGGTTCGAGAACACTATAACTTATATTAATGTTTAAAAACATTAATTTTGGAGTAGAAAGGAGTAAAAAAAATAACATTCAGGCAATTGTACATTTTTTTACATTTGTGTGTCTTTTGTATAAAAAGCAGGGATCCTCAAACTACGGCCCGCAGCCCGGATCTGGACCCCCCAAGGTAATTTACCCTGCTGCCAGGGGTGAGGATGCAGCGGAGGAGCAGGGACCAGGAGGACACAGTGGGGAGCGGGGGAGCTGGGAGAGAGAGGACAGAGCAGGGAGTTGGGGGAGCAGGGAGTGGGAGGACGCAGGAGCGGACCATAGTTTGACCCCGCAACAGGGAGCGAGGAGCAGGCAGCAAGAGTGGGCTGTAGTTTGAGGACACGGGGGAAGGTGGGGCTAGTTTGAGGACTATAGTCTGGCCCCCCAACAGTCTGAGAGACCAAACTGGCCCCCTGTCTAAAAAGTTTGAGGACCCCTGCTGTAAAGTGTAAAAAAATATATATATATTTTCACCCCTTTGGCCTACCTAGCCATAAAAGTTTTACTGTAACACAGTTGTAGGATGTGGCTATATATTATATGACAACATTCGAACATAGATTTTTTTCAGCAGCTGCCATGTTTTTTCCCACAAATCATCACTTTTGTTTCCACAATTCCAATATCCTTGGGGCCACCAGAAATCGCTGCAGAATGTTGCAGTTACAGGCACAAAAGGTTTTCTGGCATGGTTGGATTACATGCAAGTGCTTTCTTTACAGCATTTTAATACATGCAACTTAAGGTGCCCATACACG
Source organism: Xenopus tropicalis (assembly GCF_000004195.4). Lineage (NCBI taxonomy): Eukaryota > Metazoa > Chordata > Amphibia > Anura > Pipidae > Xenopus > Xenopus tropicalis. The sequence continues at coordinate 64,243,615 of NC_030680.2, read as the reverse complement.
TTAAGACCCATTCACTTGGCGAGGTTGCCAAGCGAGCGGATCTTTTCCCGATTACCCCATCTACGGGTGGGCGATATCGGGCGAATTTAGGCTAATTCGGTCGTTTGGCTCTGGGGCGAAAAGATCGAATGACGGTAATGGGCGCAGTCAGTTCGGGGACTGCATCAATTCCGACTAAATTTTTAACCTGCCCGACCAATATCTGGGAGATTTCAGGCTAAAGGTGGCCATACACGCACTGATATTATCGTACGAAACCTTGTTTCGTCCGATAATCGGTGCATGTATGGCATGTCGGCGAGTCGACCGATGTCGACCGCTGATATTGGACGACTCGCCGATCGGACCAGTTTGAAAATTTTGATCGGGCGCCATAGAAGGCGCCTGACCAAAATTCTCCTTTCAGAGCTGAATCGGCAGAAGGAGGTAGAAATCCTATTGTTTCTACCTCCTTACCTGCCGATTCAGCCCTGAATGGTGTGTGGCGGATCTTACGATGTTTCGTGCGACCGATGGTCGTACGAAACATCATCAGATCGCCACGTGTATGGCCACCTTTAATGTCGGTCGGGCTAGCCCGTCGTTGGTGCCCCTACACTTGCCGATAAGCTGCTGAATGGTCAAAGGGAGCTAAAATCGGCATGTGTATGGCCACCTTTACACATGATTACCAGATCACCTGATAACCGGGTGCATTTTCTAATAAATGCATGTTGCAGGATTGCTCTTCAAAGTGCCAGCCACCAGGTAGCCTTAACTCATAAGATGTTTGAAAACAAATATCTGATAGTTACTGAAGACATTCTGTCATTTATTACATTCTCCCTGCTTGGATCTCATATATAGGTTTAACAATTGAGTTTGCTGCCAGTTTAAACGGAAATCGTGATATCCAATAAAGGAACAATTATCACACACAATACGTAGACACTTTTCCATATCACGAAAGAGCTACCAGTCACTTCCGGTGTCTCCGAAATGCTTCCGGGCGCTGGCGTCTGTTGCCATAGCTACATTGCTTATGGAGACAGAAGCCTTGGTGGGCGCGAATGTTCCTTCAGTTCTAGTGCGGTTCTGCCTTAGTATTAGAAAGGGAAGGCGGGAGTCTGTCCGGGAGTTTGTGTCTCTGGTTGCTGCTGGTGGGTGCGCTGAAACAGGAGAGTTTAGCTGGGCATTATAGAAAGACCAAAATGCACATACAGAATCAGCCATAGTTCTTTCTGCTCGGCAGCTCTTGTTTATATCTATCGCTGAACGGGACATGAGAAGACGAAAATACCTGTTGCATCGGAGAACTACAGAAACTTACAGAAGTGTAAAGGGAACACAAATTTTATTTTAAAGCGGCATAACGTTTGTGAGCTTATTTTTCACTTTAGTGAGTTCTTAGCAAGCCCAAGCCATGGCTCTGTATGAAGTTTACTCTCACCCAGCACTCCTTAGATACAGATCCAGCATCTGTTCCAAAGCCACGCTGTTTTTACTTATAGTCCTGTTACTCACCTACATCCCTCCCTTACTGGTTGCATTTCGCAGCTATGGTAAGACTTTGATTTCTTGCAGAAACATTTCCATGCAGGCACTGTACTTTATATTTCTTTTAATTTCACCATATGTCTTTACAGGGTTCTGGTTAAAAACAAGTACCTATGAAGAACAGCCCAATGTCCGCTTCCAATACGATGTCTTGTTAATTGCTTTGAGTAGCACCACTGGAAATTATCTGGCTTGGAGCACATATCCGGGATTTAATAACTTAGTAGGAGACAAACTTAGATTGCCCCATATATCCGTAAGTCTTATTCTCTGATCACAGGGGGCAGTTCATTTCCAAACATTTTTTTTCAGTTTAGTTGTTTTTAAATAGTATGCCAGAAATATAATTTTTTTAAATTACCTGGTGTTTTACATTTGCTACACTAAATGATACATTTCTCAACAGAATCAGAGAAATGGCAGCAACTACAGTATTAATTATTTTTGGTGTACTATTTAAAAGTACCAAGCTGATACTATTTAAAAGTACCAAGCTGATATAAAAAAGGTTTGTTTTTCACCTACTGCACTGTTAGTAGCTGTTCAAGGAGAACAATTATGAATAGTAGATTTACGTTTGTTATGATGAACCCTGATTGATTTACTATGGGATTTTTAGAAACGTATTTATCAAATGAACTCACCCATTGATAAAAGAGAAAATCAATTTATACTTATCAAGATTTTCTTTTCCTGGCCATCCCTCTTCGTAGCGTAACATTTAGGGAAAAACCCAAATGTTATGCTGCCAGATGATGTTCAGGAAATATGTCTCTATATGTCCCACAGGTCACTGATAAAAGAGATAATAAATTCATACTTACCAAGATTTTCTTTTCCTGCCCATCCCTCCTGGCAGCAAAACATTTAGGGAAAACCCCAGTCAGTAGTGTGCTCTAATGTCACACATTAATAAATCTGCTGCTACAGGTTCTATTTAGAATTATCTACCTTGAACACGAGGTTTCCCTTCTTTCTAAAAATAATGACTGGACACTAAACAATTTGTCATATTTTGGGTCTGATTATAAAAACCCCAGTTATTTATTAACTTTAGCTTTGGTGCCAGAAACAGTAGCTCGCCAAAGGAATGCCTAATTGGTATTCAGTTCACTTGCATGCTGCAGACTTCAATGGTTTCTGCACATGCATGTGGAATACATTGCATTGGCTGTGCAGTACAGATATGGGATCCCCTTATCCAGAAAGTTCAAAATTATGTAAAGGTCACCTCCCATAGACTCCATTATAAGCAAATAATTCTAATTTTTAAAAATGATTTCCTTTTTCTCTGTAATTAAGCCTTATTGGAGGTAAAACAATCCTATTGGGTTTATTCAATATTTAAAGGATTTTTAGCAGACTTAAGTTATGGAGATCCAAACTATGGAAAGATCCGGAAAACCCCAGGTCCCGAGCATTTTGGATAATAGGTCCCTTACCTGTATATACATCATGCATTAATAAGTATTGAGCCCAGCAATGTGGGTGTTTTTATAGGTGATTACCACTAAATTGACAAGTAGATACCCATAAACAGTTGGCAGTAAATTTGTCTGTCTGATTTAACTTGGAATACTAATTGTCCAAGTTAAAAAAAAAACAACATTTGGTCCAAAATTAGATTTAATTAACATATAAAACATTATGTACATCTGCATAGCACCTATATTTATCCACACACCCTAAGACCCTCAGCAGCACAAGGACCAATGTGAATCTGTAATGCTTCAGGCTTTAGGGAAAGGAAAATCAATATCAGAAAGATTTAAAACTTTGTGGGACTATCCAGATGCATGATAATCTTTTTTGTAATATTTTCTGTTCCTATGTACTGATATGGTAAGTGTCATGGATGATGTGCATAATAATGATGTCACATTATTGCATAAATGCACTTCTGACATATGTTTTTATAGCATTCGTATAGGCACCTTTGTACAGTTTCAGCTTCTATTCCTTATATATAAAAGGCCCTTGTTTATGTTGTTGGTTTGATAATCAATTATTAACTAGCTACAATGGCTCATTCCTTAGTGGTGTCTCATGCATCATTACGTTGTGCTTACATATTACATAGAACATCTGATATGGGAGGGATTGTGCTTCATGTTTCTGTAAGGCCAACTGCATTCTACAGTTGCAACCATCCTTTTCCCAGTAAAAGGAAAAAAAAAAAAGAAATCACCTTTAATGAATACTTGAGTAAACAGAATATTTCAATTTTTTTCTTTAAGTTTTTTTTTTAACATATTTATCAATGTATGAAAGTTAGAGTTCACTGTTTCATACATATGTTTCTCATAAAACAAAATTTGAGTTTAGGATTTGTTGTTCTGTAATTTTAGTTAAGCAGGAGAATTATTTAGAGGTTTCAGTAGCTTAGCAAGGCATTGTTATTGCTTACATTATGGTGTTTATTTACAGGCAAGAGAGGAAGACAGAAATCAAGATGGTAAAATGGATTTATTGAACTTCCAGCTGGAGCTTCCTCTGCAACCCACTGATAATATTTATGGTGTGCAGCTCATTCTGACATTCTCCTACCAGCTCAGTGTGAGTACAGAAGAGTATATGCACAGTGGTGCTTGAAAGTTTGTGAACCCTTTAACATTTGCTATATTTTTATATGAATGTAACCTAAAACATCATCTGATTTTCAAGCAGATGAAGAAAACCTAGTTAAACAAATGAAACAAAAATTATTATAGTTGGGCATGTCATGTATTATCCAATAATATCTGTATGTGGCAAAAGTAAGTGAATCCTTAGGAGTATCATATAATTTGAAGGTGAAGCAGAGTCTGGTGTTTTCAGTCAATGGGATGACAATCAGGTGTGAGTGACAGACCCTGTTTTTAAAAAACGGGGATCCAGCAAAGCCTGATCACACTTACAACACATTTGTGGTGGTTGTACCCAGAAATGATTGACTATCAAAGATATTTTCAACTGCAAGGTGTTTAATAGCCCGAGAGGTTACAAAGGAACCCAGAGTAACTTCTAAGGAACTAAAGGCCTGTCTCACATTGGCGAATGTTGATGTTCATGAGTCCACCATCAGGAGAACACTGAACAGCAATGGTGTGTATGGCAGGTAGCAAGGGAAAGCCACTGCTCTCCCCCAAAAATATTGCTGACCCTCTACAGTTAAAAATCATGTGGACAAACTAGGAGGATACTGGAAGAATGTTTTGTGGACAGATGAAGGCAAAGTAATACTTTTAGGCTGAAATATATGTTGATATCTGGACAAATAGTGGATTCGTATATGCTCTTTAACAAGAAAGATTACAGTGGTCCGAAATTAAAATTTCACCTATCAGACATAGTTACATAAAGGGGAAGGAAAGGCTAAGTCACTTGGGGGGGATAAAATGTTAAGCACCCCCAAGTGACTTGAATCGCTTACCTCGTACCCCGGGCTGGTGCCCCTATTAGGAGAAAACCGCACCAGCCCAGGGCACCTGGGGCGATGCACTTCCTCCTTCCACCTTCGTTTCGCTGCGACTCCGAGTCCGGCGCATGCGCAGTAGAGTGAAAAAGCCGGCGTCTCTGTTAAAGTTCGGCTTTTCACTCTACTGCGCACGCACGCGCGCGCAGCGAAGGAGGAAGCGATCGCTGCTACCCCGGGCTGGTGCTGTTCTCTCCATACAGGGGCACCAGCCCGGGGTAGAAGGTAAGCGATTCAAGTCACTTGGGGTGCCTAACATTTTGGCACCCCCAAGTGACTTTTCCTTCTCCTTTAAGTCAGCACACACTGGGTTCTGGAAATGGGGTGGGATGAGATTATGTTACTATACTCTAATGTTCATGTACTGTTCATTTCTGCAGTGATGTAACAGTAGGGAAGAAAAACCCATAGCTGCAGGACAAAAGGGGCTAACTAATGATCAATAATCACCTTGAGCTCCCATTGTCAGGTGTATATGGATAGAATAGTGGTAGAAATCAGGAGTTTTGCACATGGTGAAGGGGTAACCAAAATATTGTTATCTGGTCATGGGTCCCAGGTCCGCTGCAGTATTTCAGAAATTGTGTTTCTTTTTCAGAAGATGTCAACATTTATCATGCAGAGCATGGCCTTAATCCAGTACTCCTCTCCAATTCCTGGATCTCAGCTTTATATGAATGGGGATTTGAAACTACAACAAAGGCAGCCTCTGAATCACAGGGGTTTGGACACAACATACAACGTAAGCTTTGTGTTTCCCTAACATTTGTTATATGCATATTGTCTTGTAACAATATAGGGCTCATATACTGTAGATCAGATACAAGTGCTACTTTAATAAAGGGTCCAAAATTGCACCCCTTGGAAAGCCATTTAGTTAGCACTTGAACCAGTTCCGTACACAGTGCAGAGTATACCCTTAAGCTGTCAGTACAGGGCTGCTGATGCATATTGCATATATGATGCATATAAACAGACATGCCTTTTTACACCTCACAAAAGACACAAAAGTTAGGGGTGCTCTTATGGACAGCAATGGGCTGCATATGTGCCATTCTTTGCAATACTCTGTCAGGTGCAGGGGTGCAAAAATGTGGACGTGACAGAACTAGGTAAAGAAAGCAGCAGCAAGGTGAATTGTGGGCAAATAAAACTGTGCACTCTGTAATTAGTAAATGAGTCCTCGTAACTTATAGCAGCGAACAAACAAATAAATTGGTCATCTTCTGTATAACAACATAGGTAGAAATATTAAATTCATAGCACTAACATAAACTGATGTTTCCAATTATATGGCAGGTGTCTGTGATAAACCGAAGCAGCCCTTTTGCAAGTACCTATGCACTCACAAACATAATATCGTCTTACCAGGAAAGAAACGGTAATGTGGAAAAAGTTGAGCAAGACAAACAGTAATTCTTGTCTTTATAATATGGATGGACTGCGATCAACCACTTAAGGAGTTTGTATGTTCTTGATAAGATGGCCATAGTGTTTGTTTATGTGATAGGGACATTAGAATGTAGTATCGCCAGCTGAAGTTTGCCTGTGTATGGCCAGTTTAACAGGAGTGTCTGTGCTGCACACAAAAGACACTCCTTGTCATATTATACATGGAGCTGGTACAGGTATGGGATCTGTTAGCTGGTAACCGTTTACCCAAAAGGCTCAGAAATATTTTGACTTTTTGTAACGTATTTACTTTTTCTCTCTAAAATTATGACAGTTGCTAGTAATTGATGTTAAATAAGCTAGCATAAATGTCTCTCTCATTCCTTTCTTAAAGCATGGTGCTTAATTTTATTAAAAGACCTTTTATCTAGATAATCTCAGAAGTTAAGCATTAAAAATAATAGATTTCATATGTTTAATACTAGTAGCTTAGAGCACGTATCCCTCTTGCCCTGTCTAGTAGTTTATTTGCTCCTTGATGGACAATGCACTACTGTATATGTGTGGCCTTTTGGGAGAATGAATGTATGTGAAATATATTAAAATCTATAGCTATACATTTTTATGAAGTTGCCCAATCCACTGGACATTAAAAGCACTAGGGTATATACTGATCAGATTTTAGATGAACATAAACACTGTTGAACACATCACCCACACACAATTTATATTCCATAATGTTTGGCATGTGTGAGTGACATGTGCCACCTATTTTGGCATAACTGTCTGTGCCAATTGATTTGGGCAGGAAGAATTGAGCAGTGCCAAGCAACATATGGAAGTGCAAAAAGTACCTTTCTAAGCAAGTACCTTCTTACCCAATTTTCTCATGCAACTTACTGCAAGGAAATTAGCGGCATTGCTGCTGTACTAGCAGTTGTAAATGACCCCTACCATGCTGAATGGCACATTAACTGTTCTTAGCTGCTGACGAACCATTCACTGTAAGATAATAAATATGTGTGCTGGTTTAAATGGAAGAGTTTGCAAGCCTAACGGGAAATCTTAAACTGCTCTGTATTATGGGAGCCAATGCTAAATGGTCAGTGCTTAGAGTATGGTGGACAAGGACAGTTGTAACCCTGAGGCTTTGAACACAAAAGGGTAGAAAAGGGGCTGTATGTCAAATGTGAAACATAATTAAACGTTATAATAATAAAAAAAAATATATATATATATATTCATTATATTTGTAGTGTTTGTGTGTATGTATACAGAATAGACATAAATTTCGGCAACATCATTTTTGGCAACAGATTTGTTTGTTTTGTGAGAGATTTGTGAGATATTTTTATATTTTATGCATTATTATAGTTGTTATTATTTACCTTAAAGTATTAGGCATCTTTTTGTGTTTGTTAACTTTTTAATGTTATCTGGTTGCAGTGACCACAGTTCTGAATGCCCCAAACCCCCTGTGGATTGTTGGGAGAGCTGCTTCTGATCCATTTGTAATAAAAGCTGTTATCCGGTATCCCGTGGAATCAATATCATATCCTTTAACTCTTGTACAAGTTTGAAAAGTATAATTCTTTGTGCATATGCACAGCTTCTAGAGTATTTCATATGCCTACAAGTATTAAGAAAACTATTACTTTTATATCCGGTGCTTGGGCTATTTCTGATTTCTATTTCCTGGGATTTTGTTTACTGTTTTCAATATTAGTGCCACATGTCCCTTTTGAAGATTCCTTAACATTATCCACATATGTGCCTGGATTCTGGGAAATGCTAAAATATGCATGGATTCAGTATGTCAGTATCCTTCTCATTTTCCTTTGGGTATTTGAGAGAATTAAAATATTTGTTTTTCAAAATCAAGTTTTGACTACAGTACCAGGCCCAATACCATCATTGTATAAAAGTCATCAGAGCTGATAACCAACCCCATATGATAAACTGGATCTTGGGTATGCCTTTTGAGGCCTTAAGACTTCTAATAACTTCTCTTTCTTTACTGTGATAAAGAAGTGGATTTTCAGGAACATGAGAGGAAACCTATTTGCTATGTTGGAATTATTACAGCAGGAATTTCAGACGTGTTACTGATAAACTTCAACTCCCACAAAACATGCAAATAACACTAAGCGAATTCTAAGGGTTGTAATTAAGCAAGAGGTGAAAGCTTGCCTCAACAGCCCATACATTTAATGCTATGTTTTAATAATATCTTCTTGGAAAAATGAACCTAAATGTACTTCCTTTGGTAATATTTCCTTCTTTCTGAAGAGAGTGTTGGTTTAAAAATCCAGTGGCACTGGCAGTACATTGGATTGCCGTATACTACTGGTACCACTCCATCTTAAATTTCTTCGCTCCTAGTCATTTTTTTGTGGAAGCTAGAAATTGTTTTGCAAAATATCTCAGTCTTCCCAAATATTTCAGTTATTATTAACTGAATATTTCATTTTTATTAAAGGGGACCTGTCACCCAAACATAAAAAGCTGTATAATAAAAGTCCTGTTAAAATGAAACATAAAATCCAAATTCCTTTTTTTATTAACACATCCAAACCCATTATAAAGGCATTTAAAAATTCCAGCTGTAAATCATATATTGTATTAGGCATAGAGGTGGGGCAGACAATTACTTTCACTTTCCATTCAGCACTTCGTAGATGTCACTGCCACCCTCATCACTTTCCCCCTCCCTCCTCACCATCTAACTGTGTAGCCAGTGCATGGGCATGGGCATCAGGTCCCCCATTCTGGCACATAAACAAGATTTTGTTGTTGAAGCGAAGCTTTCCTTACTAAAATAGCACCTGGCTGCTTGCTGTAGTTGTGTAAAGACTGTGTAAAGACTGAAGGAAACAGGATTTAAATAATTAAATAATTAATTACAATAATTATATTGTGTAAGTAAAGTTTATTATGCTTGACTAATCTGATAGAAAATAATTTGGAATTATTTCTTACGATGACAGGTCCCCTTTAAAGGAGAAGGAAAGATAAAAACTAAGTAAGCTTTATCAGAAAGGTCTATGTAAATACAGCCATAAGCACTAAGAAAAGCTGCACTGAGTCCTCTATCAAAAGAAACACAGGATTTCTTGTCTCCTCTCTCCCCTCTCTTGCTCCCCCCTCACATAAGAATGCTAAGAACTCCCCTCCCCCGTAGGAATGTGCAGTCTGAGCTATAACTGCTAGCTGCAAGCAGGAAATGACAACTGCTGTCTTTAGCATCAGTGGTACTAATGTGGTGAATCTATTAGCAGTAAAATGCTAAAATGACTTTCCTTTAATGATACCATAAATATGTATGAAGACAGACTTTATTTCAAGCAAAGAAGATATAACAGCCTTAAAGGAGACCTAATGCTTAACTAAAGAAGTAGGGCAGAAATGTTGTACATTATGGGGCCCATTTACTTACTCACGAATGGGCCGAATGCGTCCAATTGCGTTTTTTTCGTAATGATCGGTATTTTGCGATTTTTTCGGAAAATTATCGCGACTTTTTCGTTACCAATACGATTTTTGTGGAAAAACGCGAGTTTTTCGTAGCCATTCCGAAAGTTGCGATTTTTTCGTAGCGTTAAAACTTGCGCAAAAAGTTGCGATTTTTTCGTAGTGTTAAAACTTGCGCAAAACGTTGCGCCTTTTAAGTTTTAACGCTACGAAAAAAGCGCAACTTTTCGTGCAAGTTTTAACGCTACGAAAAAATCGCAACTTTCGGAATGGCTACGAAAAACTCGCGTTTTTTTGCGCAAATCGTATTGGTAACGAAAAAGTCGCGATAATTTCTGAAAAGTCGTAAAGGTGCCGAAAAAATCACAAAAAATACGAAAAAGTCGCAAAATGTTCGTTTTCCAATCGGAATTTTTCCAATTCGGATTCGAATTCGTGGGTTAGTAAATCAGCCCCTATGTTTTGGGCTACTGTACCAGCCCAGTGCAACCACAGGCCTTTAGCATTGAAGATCTTTGCCCCCAGTAGCTCTCCTTCCTTTCTCTTCTTTTCTGCTTATTCACTGCACATACAGATAATTAATAGATGGCAGCTCTGAAACCAGTGCAGTTAGCATCAAAATGTAATCATCAGCGCTGCAGCATCAACTTATATGAGAGGCCAACCTCATTTTCTGCTTGTTAATTTGTGATGACCCCTAAGTTTAGCTTCTCAACAGCTGCTTAGAGCACAGTGAGCATGTGAGTGTTGCAGACACTTTCCAAGATGAGGAGCTCCTGGAACATTGCTGCTATTGGGATGCTGAAACTTTAGGCTGGTGCAGTTAGTACAGTATATAAAATATGGCATTTGTAGGCATATTAATTGTTAGGGTTAAGTTTTCCTTTTAGCGTTTTGTGCATTTGGGCACCTAATCATAGACTGAATAAACAAGATACAGTGTACAAAATATATTCCCTAACCCCACCAATAATTATCCGATATTCATTAGCCAATGAAGTACAAACAGGAGGGGCATTAAAAACAAGAGAGAATAGAAGAATAGAATAAATAGAGAATATACAAGAAATTCAAAAATACAACTTAGAGAAAAAATAAGAGTCTTCAAAGGGTATTTCAAAAACAAAATACATCAGTATGAGAGTTTAGACCCTAGGATTGTCTAGTACTTTGCATAAAGATCAATATCACTTCTTTCCTGTTCAATAAAGTTGATAAACATCCTACCCTCTCTATTCCTGTGACAGATAAAAATTTAATATTAACATCGGAACAAAGCGATATATGCTCTTGTATGATTGATCCTTGACATTTTGATTTTAACATTTCATATACATTAGCAAATAAATAACATTTTTTTAATTGTAGTTGATTGTTTTGTGTAATTCTTAATTGTCATTGTGGGTGGAAAGGTTTTTTTATTCGTACCTGCATGATAACCACTTAGACAGGGGCGTATTTTTTGAAAAGACGCCCAAGGGCCTGTGCTTAGGGCAACTTTTCTTTTTTAAATTTAAATCCCCCCAGCCTCCGCCGAGGAAATCTGCTGGGAGAGCTGGGTGGATGGTGAGGGTTCGCGACATGTCTTGCTTTCTACAGAAGTGATGTCACAGGCTACCAAAAGTGAAGTTATATGCAGGCTGCGTGTGATGTCACTTCTGCAACAAAAGGGGAGCCAGTGCCAGATTTTTTTCATGGTTACTGAGAACCCACCCTCATTCTCCACCCCCCTCCCCCATCAGGATCAGGCGCATCCTTGCAGCTCGCATATGGAGCACTGGGGACAGGACGCGCTGAAGTTTTCTGCGTGTCCTCTTCCCACTGCTCCTTATGGGAGCAAATTTCAAGTGTGGCTGGGTGGCATGCCACCTCACCACAAATTCGGGCCTGGGAGGCGCATTTAAGTAATAATAATAGAGGTATTTTCAGTGTCCTATTTATACAGAAGAACTAGGGACTATTGGTAAAAATACACAGAGGTTTCTGAGACCCAGATTTGGAACCTGCAGTCTTTACAAGAGGGACATTAGTGGGCAAAACTTCACACATTGGCAGTGCACTCCAGGTCAGCATAAAAAAGCAACAGGTGATATTAAAATCGATCAACCTTTATTTGCACATCTAAAAAACACAGCTTGAGGTCTTACGCGTTTCGTGACAGCGCACTTCCTCAGAGACATTAGTGGGGGAACCCATCCAGTTTTCATTATTGGCATGGGATTTTCTAAAGAATTTAGACTTCAGTTATTAAAGCACTAATGAAGGCATCAGTTAATCTTTTCCCCTGGCCAGCATACAATCTCGAAGCTCGACTTTACAAAAAAATAATCAAAGTCGGAGCATATTTTTATTAAAAAATTGTCCAACTGGTAAATTTTTGATAGTGTGTGGGAGATGCGAGAAAGTGGTCTGCAGAAAAGTATTGCCATAGCACTGTTTTCAGTTGTGAAAAAACTTTATTCCCAAAACCAGTGAAAAAAATATCCTGATATTGGATAATGACAGTTTGAGTCTTAGGGAGACATTTACTAATCCATGAACGCTCCGAGCGTATTTTCGGCGACTTTTTCATACCTTGCGCGGCTTTTTCGTACTTTGCAACAAAGTTTGTGCGGCAAAAATCGTATTGTCGCGCCGAGTACAAAAGTTTCGGATTCATTCAAGCTTCGGTATCGTGACATTCCTTGAGTTGGAGCTGCAGAGTGCCATTGATTCCTATGGGAGGCTTCCAAAATCATGCACAGAAGGATCAAATCAGAAAGGTTTTCCTGCATTTTATGATCGGTCGGTATGAAAATTTTATGACTTTCGGATCGCCTATACAATATTATCGTGACTAATACGATTTTTTCGTAAGCATATTCATGATATTTGCGATCCTAAGAAACTATCGTATCCAATCCGAATTTATCCCATTTGGGATTCGAACTCTTATTTTCATGAATGTGCCCCTAAGTCATTGTTATTAAGACAGAGAAAAAAAATCATCAAATCATTGCTGTGTGTCACTCCAAATAAAATCCCCAGGTACCAGACAGCAGTTTAAAGGGTATTTATCATGTGCTGATTGTGTGGAAATGTTTCTCTTTCCAAATTAATTTGAACAAGTATATTTAAAAATAAAAACTTCCTCTCTTCTAGCATCTTAATAAACTTTCTATTTATTAACCTGAAAATATAAACATCTATGTGATAGCTTGCTTTTGCGACAACATGATTATGGTAATGTACTAAACGTTCTTAATCCCAAACCTGACTCTTTTTGGTATGGGCAAATGACACTGGGGTGGTGCACACAGAATCTAGGTACTTCAGATCTCTTTTGTTAACCTTGATATGAAATAAAGTCGGATAAGAGTCAGGAAACAGACCTGCTGCTTTTTACCTTTTTACCATTAATAATAATCTTATTATTCAACAAATTTAATGTGAAAATAGTTTAATTGTTTCTGTTCAGCCAGTGCAGAAAGCCTGAAATAGCCTCCCGTAAAAGTACTCCGTCTATAATAAACCTGCAGAAAATAAAACCACAAAACACAATTGGAAATTCTCCTGAAATGCCATTTTCTATATGCATATATTGCATTTATATATGTATATTTAACACACCAAAGTGAATTTTTATGAGCTCCAAAAGCAACCCTATATTGTGTTGTCTCTTGAATGCTCATTAAGCACAGAAAAATGCAGCAAGTTGTACCTAAAAGCACAAAGAAACACAATGCAATAAAGGACAACTCGAACATTCATGAACACATAACAGAACAGAATCAGCCCAGGGCCGTCCAACTGGCGGCCCGTGGTACCCCACCTGTCTGGCTACTGTGACTGCTTACCATTTGTGTAAGCTTTAAATGGTATAGGTGCTGAGATTAACAGACCCCATGCATTGTTCACACCTCAGATTTAGGCTGTAAGCACACGCATTGTTCATCTGTACACACCTCAGAGGACCAGTGCCAGCATTGTATCACTGTATGCTGCCTGCGTGTACCATACTCTGCCTGCCCTATGCTGTCTGTGTGTGCCATACTCTGTCTGCCCTATGCTGGAAGAGTATGGCACACACAGGCAGCATAAGGCAGGCAGAGTATGGCACACACAGGCAGGGTAGGGCAGGCAGAGTATGGCACACACAGGCAGCCTGTGTGCGCGCCATACTCTGCCTGCTTTATGCTGCCTGTGTGTGCGCAATACTCTGCCTGCCTTATGCTGCCTGTATATGCCATACTCTTCCTGCTCTACCCTGCTTATGTGTGTCATACTCTGCCTGCCCTATGCTGCCTGTGTGTGCCATACTCTGCCTGCCCTATGCTGCCTGTGTGTGCCATACTTTGCCTGCCCAATGCTGCCTGTGTGTGCCATACTCTGCCTCCCTTATGCTGCCTGTGGGAGGTGAACCTGGCAGGGGTTTGTTCTGGAAGTTTGTTAGCAGTTGGAAATAGTCATTGTATGGTCCCTAAGGTGTGTAATTATATGCCAGGGGTTGCTGTGCTATCCACAGGGGAGGAAAAGGCATATGGATTTAAGGGTGTGTTGTAATATGATATAATATAATTCTTGCACATATGAATGAAGGGTGATATCCCTACAGTGAGCACCAACCATTTGGGTTTTTCCTGCACTACCACCATTAATGTGGGCATGGTCTTAAAAGCTCTTGTGATAACATGGATGTGGTTTGAAGTGGATGTGGTTTAAAAAAGGGCAGTGGTCAAAACTTGGCATCCATTATCGGCCCTCCACCCTGCAAGTCATAAAAATTTCGGCCCTCTGTACCACAGAAGTTGGACAGCACTGAGTTAGCTGATGCGTTTAGGTGTGCTCAAAGCTGTATCTCAAATGCAGAAAAAACACACATGTGTAAGAGCCCTTTAAAGGAGAGGGAAAGGCTAATAAAGAGTTAATTTCAAGCTGCAGGCATACCTTTGGTTTTCTGAATAGTGCCCTTAAGTCTCCCCATATTTCACCTGTTCAGATGATCAGAAGCCAAACAGGAAGAAAAAACACTGAACTGTGTAAAGAAATTTCCCATAATGCCTTGGTCCTGCATAGACACCCTGACAAAGTGAACATGCTCAGTTAGTAAGACTATGAGATAGCTTCCTGCTCAGATCAACATTCCTAAGGGGGGGGGGGGAGCAGAAGAGGGGACAGGGCAGAGAGCTGTGTGGCACATGAATTACATGAAATCTTTTTACAGAGAAGTCAGTGCAGCGTTTCTGTGAGTGCTTATGGCTGTATTTACATAGACCTTTCTGATAAAGCTTACCGTATATACTCGAGTATAAGCCGATCCGAATATAAGCCGAGGTACCTAATTTCACCTAAGAAAACTGGAAAAACTTATTGACTCGAGTATAAGCCTAGGGTGGGAAATGCAGCAGCTACTGCTAAGTTTCAATAATCAAATAATTAAATGTATAGAGGACAAGGAAAGTGCTATTCCCTTACGTGCACCAATTAGTTAGGTAACCCTCCAGTAAATATAATGTTTAACTTGGACAACGGGTGTAGAATCATCTGCAGAACAGCAAGGGTGTTTTCCCTCAAAACACCACGCTGCCATCTTCAAAGATTTCTCATGTACTGCCTGCATGCACTGCTTGGACCCCTCTAGTGAATAGCACTTCGTTATTAGAAATCCTATTTAGAAATCTAAAGCCTGAACTGATGCCTGAATGCCAACACTACCAGTAGGTTCTTATGGGCCACCAGAGAAACTGACACAGAGGGCCCACTTTCATAAAAAATAAGATGTACTGTAGACAGTGCTAAATGTTACAGTTGTCATGTAGACTTATGGTGGATAATGGAAAAGGTGACTGGCTGGGTTCCACTAGGGAATATCCAGTTCAACAGCGCTTAAACCCGACTGCTCTACAATAGGATGGACAATACCTGTGTATGGTTTTTATTACATATTTTAAATTTCCCATGTAAAATATATAGGTTTCTACATTTAAAAAAAAATTAACAAAATGCAAAATAAAAACAAATGTATATATATTTACTCTCTTATACTGCATGAATTTTTGCATGACCAAGCAGTATTAGAGATGTAAGAGCAGGGAAAGACAAAGCAAACTGAAATGAAATATTGGAACTGGATTTTTTTCTGTGCATGTATGATTTTCCATTGAGCCAAATACAGAGGCTGATCAAAAATAACTCTCATAACTAATTAACTATAAATAAACTATATGATTATTATTACTATTTGTAATTAAGGTAGCAATATGTAAGAAGCATGATTGCCTTTAGGGCAATGATAGAGAAATATGTAAAACACTGAGGCAATCTTGCTTAATTGTGAAAAAAATGCTTTCTTACATGCGGCAAGGGCAGAGACGTAGAGCTGCAGGTAGACATCCCCCAATGTATTGATCCTTCCTGACAAGAGCACCTGTTAGAGACGTGCACGGGTGAGTTCACAGGGGGGGGGTGGTTGTTGGTGTGCGGCGTGCGTGCCAAATGCCAGCACAGCCTGTATTCAATCAAGTATAAGCCGAGCATGAGTATTTAAGCACATTTTTCATGCTGAAAAACTCGGCTTATACCCGAGTATATACGGTACTTAGTTTTTACCTTTCTTTCTCCTTTAAAGAGTCAAGCACCCTAACAAAAAATACATAAGTGTATGGGGCATCAAACTTTAGACTGAATAGGCCAAGGTTTGCATATGCATCATGGCATAAATATCTGCAAGTGAAAATACATTATAGTTGTTTATATAACTGATCCTTGTTTTGATTGTTTTTACTAGTAGCAGTGATAAAAACAAACATTTACATTTGCATGTAGCAGTGGACCTGGAACATTCCAGCATGGTAGCTGAAAAAAAAATATATGGACTATTCACTTGTTTGGCAAAATTAATGGATCTTTGTTTGATTTGTCCACCCGTGTATTGGACCTGAAGAACTGGTTTCATTATCTGAAACACAGGATAATTGGCTCATGTAAGGGCCCCACTGCAAACTTATCAAGAATGCACTCCTAGGATAATGAGATTCCAGCCTGTTTGACTGGGTCTCAGATGGATATCAGTCAGATACTGACTGGGATGCCATCATTTTGACCCCATACTCAGGCCATCAGTTGCCAATTTGTTATAGCCAGCTTCAGAATGATGAAAACTGGAAAATCAGGTTAAGAAAAAGAGAAATAGAAACGGTAATTTTTAATGAAATAATATAATATTTTGTAGGTAAGGATAAATTAAGGAAAAAAAAATGTAAACATGAAACTCCAATGTCGGACTGGCCCACTGGAATCCAACTGGGATTCAGAATAGGCCCTGACACATCAAGTGCACAGCAGCCCAAACAGCCCCCCTTAGGTGCAATAAATAATGAGTGTTTATGGAATCTTAGCCAGAATCCACAGATTCTCAGTCCGGGCCTGCTCCTACACACCCAACCCTTTGCCCTGGCCATGCCTAGAGCATGGCCATTCCCTTTTGAAGATAACAGAGAAATAAGAATATGAAAATATAGAGAGATGGAGAGTTTGGAGAGTGAGCCAGCAGTCTAATGTTTCCTGGTGGGGCCCTGGCACGCCTGTCCAATGCCGAGGCTTCTGAAAGTTAAGCTAAAACATTTTACTTTACACTCCCTTTCCATTTTCCATTAATCCAGATGATATTTAAGTAAACATAAAAAATCATTTTTACGTAAAAGCACCATTAAAGTGTTTACTTTTCACATGTGAAATGTTACTGCATCAGCCTTCACGAGTGTTTAAAGCAGGACATATATCAACACTCAGTAAGATCACATCAATACAGCAACACAATTAGAGATACCATTACATACTAGAGTAGCATTAAGTATGTCCATGTCAGCTATGAGGGACTAGTTTACAATAAGAAATTACAAATGGATCTATTCAACAAAGGGCCTTGCAGACTGTTATACCATGAGCATTTTATACGCATTAGGCAGATCTTTGCACAGAGTTTATATTCTGAGGTGGATTATATTCTTATTGGTTTTACAGACTAACCAAGCTAGATCTGCATCAAGCCACATCTTGAGTTTCTTGTGGAACTGTCTATTATAGAAACATAACTGAAATGGAAAATATGATTACAAAACATGTTTAGAAGTTATGCATGGATGTACACAAAACCCATATGAGCCATTGGTTCAGCGAGTCACAAAGGGGTGCTATTGGTGTAGGTTAAGGTGGGTAGTTAAACATGTTGACAGTACTGCTAGATCTGCCACTTTATTCCCTGTTACTGGGTCTTTTTCTTGTGGGTTTGGGTGCATGTGGTTAAGGGTGTGGATCTTCAGTTGTGGCCCATGAATCCATCATGAAACAAATAAGAATCATCATCTGTATATACATGGCTTGAGAGGGCCATCAACTTTGCTTAGCAAAGTTCAGTAAGGGTTGATCTTGCTTAGTATGGTAAATTTAGCTACCTTTGAAAAAAATTTTAAAAAAATGTATTTTTAAAAAAATATTTTTATTATAATTTTATCATAATAAATTGTTCACAGAACCTGTAATGTTTTTAATGTATTTTTTTTACATAAATTGAAGCTAGATAAGAAGCATAGATTGAAGCTGAATACCTTCTCTGAATGGAGCACTTGGCGAGGGCACTTTGCAGAGGTTGGTCATAATATGATCTAATCGCAGCTTGATACCCTTATAGAGCCACGTACAGAGTGCAGCTAATTGGAGAATTGCCCAAAAAATACTTGCCATCAGCCATTTATTTTCAACAAACACCTATTTGACATCTATTACATTTAGGAATATCTACATCTAATTATTGAGTAAGTGGGTCCTCAATGGCAGGTTCTTTGGTGCGCCCTAGATGGCTCTGTCTGACACTGTTTCTTTCTACTTAAATTACCTGAACTCTTATCACCCTGTTCACAACAAGATGGCAAAAGATCCAACCCCCACTTGCCACTTGTACTGATGTTTGCAAAATATCACCATTGTTATATTCTTTTATTTAATTCTGCTGTAAGCATTTATTATTAGTGTGTAAAATAGAGTCAGTATACAGTACATTGTCTTGTGGATTTTTAGCCTAAGAACAGATGTCTAGGCTTATTGCTCGACAAAATGAAGAAATAAAAATCCAGGTCAGTTTTCATGACAAAAGACCCAGAGAGCAGCACAAAAGGGAACTCAGCACCAGTACATGAACAGTGGTTGAGAAATATTGTTGAGAAGTATGGGAGGGATTAAAATATCTGTAAGGAATTGCCAAATTTGGGCCAACCACCTAAACGACTGCTCCCCCCCCCCACAACAGCAGCCAAGGAGTGCAGGCAGGAGAGGAAAGACCCTCTACCTTTGTCCCCTCTGCAGCTGCATCCTAGGAAGCTGCCTTCCAGCCCTAATTTTTAAAGGAGAACTAAACTCTAAAGATGAATATGGCTAACCAATGCCAATTTTTATATGCCAAAATAGGGTTGCAAATTTCTTCATTTGTAATACCGGACCAAGACATCATTTGGGGAAGGCTATGATATAAGGCTGGGAAATGGGCTGGTTAAAGGCGAATGGAACTGGGAAATAAGTGGGGAAATGTGAAGACTGGGTGGGGAAATGGGAGGGGCAGAGGTTGGCCTGTGATTATAAATGCTAATTGGCAGCGCAGAAGGGAAAAGGGAGAGAGTTCTTAGGGTATTACATATTTACCGGTAATTTTGTAATACCTGTACCGGCTCTTGATGGTGATTTTCCGGCTAGGCCGTTTAAATACTGGCCAGGTGACAACTATGTCTGCAAAACTTACATGTTCAGTGTGCCCTGGCCAGCTATTGAGGAGCTAAGCTTAGGGCTTGTTGCAAATTATCAAGCAGAAAATGAGATTTGCCTGTGATAAAAATTAATGTTATAGGGCTGGTTATTACATTTAATGTAAAAACCAGTTGAACTGGTTTTAAAGCTGACATTTACTACTACTGCTAATATTATTTACCAATCAGCCTTTTATTGTGACATTTATATTCTATAGTATATTGTGAGCCAGTCTCTAAACTCAGTAACTGACAGCAGCACAGAGCTTGGCAGTGAATCAGCAGAAAAGAAAATGGGGAGCTACTGGGGGAATCTTTGGAGGCACAGATCTTCCCTGCTAAAAGGCTGTGGTTGCCTTGGGCTGGTACAGAAGCTCCAAACATAATGTGCAACATTTCTGACCTTCCTATTTAGTTAAGCTTTAGTTCTCCTTTAACACATTAAAAGAGTGAGATTATACAGATAATTACTGCTCCTAACATGAAACCCTTAAAAAAATCCAGCACATTTGAAAAGGTCATGTAACTTGCGTGGGGGTTATGAATAATATCATTGGAATCAAAAAAGATTGCAGAATAGAACCCGAGGCTTCTGCTTCAAAGCAGCAGGGGAAATACCGCATTGGTTATAAATGGGGTTTGTCCTGAATGTAAGCTTTTATAAGAATTTCTCTGTTGACAAAGTGACATGTATCAGTTATGCTTCGTGCAGAAAAAAAGACACCTATAGCTTCTAATAGTCAGCTTTTCCACATTTAATTGCACTCAAAATATTTGTAGCCGTGAAGCATGTTTATCATTAAATCAGTCCCTGAACTGAGTGGCACTTACCGTCTAATGTTACATTTATACAGACAGTACAGTGTGCTGCAAGACAGACCACTTCCTATCTACTTTTTCCCATTGCAATATCCTTTCTTATGAAAGGACTAGGATTTTCCCTAGGCGTATTTGATGTAGACCTCTTGTCAGGACTGCAAGATCCTGCTCTGCCTATTGTCAGCACAATTTTTTTTAACCGTGGCTGATGTATCTTCCGCGTCAGATCAATTGGTTCCCTAGGTTGCTAGTTGGTTAGTCAACATTAGTGTAACTTCCAAAACCACAAGCTTATTTACTGTGTGACCCAACCCGTTCCCTGATATTCGTTTGTAATTCCCCAGTGCCTTGCTTGGCATTGATTGTCCTTGTTTTACCTTCCCTCTGTGCAAACCGTTGTAGTTCTGCTTACCCATTTTCAGACTGTAAATTCTCTACTATGGCATCAATGTTTTGTCACAGTGCACCGGTCAGAAGCAGATCTGCTTTCCCCACTGCTCAACAATTAACTGCTCAGAGATTTTATTTTAGAAGGGGAAAAAATAAAAGATGAACTGGCACAAGTAGACTCCCCAGAAAATTAATTAAATAGACATTTTACTGAAAGGCTGTGAAAGAAGACATGGGGGCAGTAAATGATGAGCGGTTGACCCGCAAACCACTGAACCCACGGGTTTACCCTTAGGTCAGACAGGTTTAAATTTAGCCACCATTGGAAGTTTGGGTTGGATGCGGGGTAGACTTTGCTCCCAAAGTTTCCCCGTCTTGAGACATAAGGCACACAAAAGTAGCACACAAAGTGAAAAGATGCAGGTACAGGTTGGGTGTGGGCTCTACAATGGCAACATTATGAGGGTTATGGTCAGGTGCAGGTTAAGGTTTTGTGGGTTAAGGTCGGGCAATTCTCGGCTTCTAATTATTCTGTGGGCAGTAGAGTGTCCTAAAAAACCTCAATATTCTTATTACAGAAAGAAAGGGTCTATCAAAAATATGGAAATAACTGCACAAGTGCTTAAAGGAGTAGTTCACATTGATAAAAGTAGTTTTTTTTCCACACTAGATATATCATTTGAAACATATATAATGTACTGCCCATGCATTAAAAGAAATACTGTGAGGACTTACTCATAGAGGGGATCACTGACCCCCTTACTCCTGGCTGACACCATCTTCATCCCTGCTTTCCAGTGGCATACCTGTAGAGGACCCCACAGTTGAAGGGGGTGGCAGACCATGGAGTCTGCTTCCTCCATAGCCGCTTTAATAGAAACATAGTAACATACATAGTAAGTTGGGTTGAAAAAAGACATACGTCCATCAAGTTCAACCATAATGCCTATATATAACCTGCCTAACTACTAGTTGATCCAGAGGAAGGCAAAAAACCCCATCTGAAGCCTCTCTAATTTGCAGAGGGGAAAAAATTTCTTCCTGACTCCAAGATGGAAATCGGACCAGTCCCTGGATCAACTAGATATCTCCCATAACCCTGTATTCCCTCACTTGCTAAGAATCCATCCAGCCCCTTCTTAAAGTTATATAATGTATCAGCCAGCACGACTGATTCAGGGAGGGAATTCCACAACTTCACAGCTCTCACTGTAAAAAATCCTTTCCGAATGTTTAAATGGAACCTCCCTTCTTCTAAACGGAGTGGGTGCCCTCGTGTCTGTTGGAAGGACCTACTAGTAAATAAAACATTAGAAAGGTTATTATATGATCCCTTTATATATTTATACATAGTTATCATGTCACCTCTTAAGCGCCGCTTCTCCAGTGTAAACAGACCCAACTTGGCCAGTCTTTCTTCATAACTGAGACTTTCCATACCCTTTACCAGCTTAGTTGCCCTTCTCTGGACCCTCTCTAACTCAATAATGTCCCGTTTGAGCACTGGAGACCAAAACTGAACAGCATATTCTAGATGGGGCCTTACCAGCGCTCTGTAAAGGGGAAGAATAACCCCCTCCTCCCGTGAACCTATACCCCTTTTAATACAGCTCAAAACCTTGTTTGCCCTTGCAGCTGCTGCCTGGCATTGCTTGCTACAGCCAAGTTTATTATCTACAAGGACTCCAAGGTCCTTCTCCATTATGGATTTGCCTAGTGCAGTCCCATTAAGGGTATACGGGGCTTGCATATTTTTACATCCCAGGTGCATGACCTTACATTTATCCACATTAAATCTCATCTGCCACTTAGCTGCCCAGATTGCCAGTTGGTCAAGATCCTGCTGCAGGGATGTCACATCCTGGATAGAATTGACTGGTCTGCAGAGTTTTGTGTCATCTGCAAACACTGATACATTACTCATAATACCCTCCCCTAAGTCATTTATGAACAAATTAAACAAAAGTGGACCCAGTACAGAACCCTGAGGGACCCCACTGAGAACCTTATTCTATCTTTGCGTTCCGGATTGCTGTTTTACAACACTTGTTACAGTGTTTATATTCACTAAACGCGGCTACTGTCCCCTCTGACTTATATTTCTTAAAAGCTTTCCTTTTTCTCCATATTAACTTCTTTACCTCAGAGTTAAGCCACATAGGGTGATTCTTAACACTTCTACTTTTTCTTATTAATGGAATGAATTGAGAACAGTAATGATTTAATATCATTTTAAATGACAACCATTTCTGCTCTGTGTTTTATCAGAAAACATAATGCCCCAATCTATGCCCTGAAGCACTGCCCTTAAGGAGCTAAAATTTGCCTTCCTAAAATTCAGTGTCTTTGTTGCCCCCATGTAAATTTGTTTCCTGCACCAAACATCAAATGAAATAACATTATGGTCACTATTACCCAGGGGTTCAACCACTTGCACATTTGCTATACGTTCTGGGCCATTAGAGATCACTAGATCTAGTATAGCATGGTTCCTGGTTGGCTCCTCAACAACTTGTGACATAAAGTTGTCATGCAGCAAGTCAATATCAGGGTAATTAAAATCCCCCATTATTATCACTTGCCCCAAACTAGCAGCCTTTTCTATTTGCAACAGGAGCTGGGCCTCCTCCTCTTCGCTTACATTAGGGGGTCTATAGCATACCCCTACAATTAGTTTGGTAGATTCTTTACTATCTGTGAGAAGCTCAACCCATAAGGATTCAGCTCCCTCTGTTAACCCCATCACTTCCTCCTTAATATTTGCTTTTAATTCCTGCTTAATGAACAGACACACTCCTCCTCCTTTTCTATTGCCCCTGTCCCTCCGAAACAATGTATACCCCCTAATATTAACTGCCAAGTCATGAGACTCATTCAACCAAGTTTCAGCAACTCCAATCACATCATATTTCCGCTACAACGCCAGTACCTCCAGCTCTCCCATTTTACCAGTCAGACTCCTTGCATTGGTAAACATACATTTAATACTGGTTCCGGCGTGAGAATGACGTGTAAACAACTTATGGGCCTCCCTGCCATTATCAGTATCCCGAAGCAAGTCTCCTCCCCCATTTTCCCTTACTATGCCCACTACCTCATCTATCCTGTCTCCCACAGAATTTCCCACTGCACCCTCCCCCCCCACTCCTAGTTTAAAATCTCCTCCAACCCGCTAGCCATCTTTTCCCCCAAAGCAGCTGCCCCATCATCACTGAGGTGCAGCCCATCCCTGGCAAAGAGCTTGTAGCCGATTGAGAAATCAGCCCAGTTCTGGAGAAACCCAAAGCCCTCCTCCCTGCACCAATCTCTCAGCCACGCATTAATCTCCCTAAGCTCCCGCTGCCTTCTTAATGTTGCTCGTGGCACAGGTAATATCTCTGAGAAAATTACCTTGGAAGTCCTCGCCCTCAACTTCGCACCTAGCTTTTTAAAATCGTTCTTGAGGACTTCCCCCCCTCCTCTAACTTTGTCATTGGTACCTATGTGTACCAAGACCGCCGGGTCTTCCCCAGCCCCTCCCAACAATCTGTCCACTCGTTCCACCACATGCCGAACCCTAGCACCAGGCAAGCAACACACAGTTCGGCATGTAGGGTCTTTGCGACAAATTACCCTATCCTCCTTTCTAATAATTGAATCCCCTACAACTATAGCCTGCCTTCCCTTCCTAGCACTATTCCCCCCACCTGTATTAGAGGTGCCGGCTCCCAGGGTGCTCTGAGAGTCAGCCCGCTCCATACATGCTAGCTCAGAGCCGTCTTCCCCAGCATCTTCACCTAAAGCGGCAAATCTGTTGGTTTGTACAAGCTGTGAACCAGCCCCCCTACCCTTGTGTCCCCTACTTCCCCTCTTTACTGTCACAAATTTGTCTCCCTCATTAACCTCCACTGTCCCTTCTCCACCCCCCACTACACCGGCCCCTGCCAGTGGTTGCTCAGTGAGCCTCCTGTTCTCCCCATGCTTGCAGCTGCCCTCAGTGCTGCCAGTTCCCCCCTTAGATTCTGCACCTCAGATTCCAAGAGGAAAACCCACCTGCATCTCTCACAAGTAAATGCTGCATGGAACTGCTGTTCCAGGACCAAATACATGCGGCAAGATGCACACTGAGTAACACCAGCAATCATACTGCAACTCATATTGCCACTGGGTACTTACAGTCTCCCGAGTGCAATCCCTTGTATAGTGCCTTTTAAGTTTCAAACGCCTTTTTTGTTTTTAACGCCTACTATACACTAAATCTACATGCAACACTTTAGATTACATGCAACACTCGCTAGCAGCTCCCAAACTCGCTGTGCAGTCATAAACTTATTGAGGTTCAAACCCAAATGTTCAGCAGCAGGCGAGCTTGCATGTCAGTGAGAGCGGGGCAGTGCTAGGTACCTGTGTGCCTCTCTGATGATTTTTTTTTGCAGGGGGGCCCCACGCACTCTCGGTACACTGCTGCTGCTGCTTTTTCTACTTGAATAGGCAGCAGTGCTTCAGAAACTTCTCCACATATACTGCCTAGTGTGGCATTTCTTTACCTGCGGCTCTCTGGTTTGCCTGCTTCTACAAGACAAAGGAGGTGGGCTAAAAGCAAGCACGCAGAGATGTGGCATATTGTGCTGAAGAAATTGAGCATATTGGTATTATCAGCAAGTTAGCTAAGTTTTGTTAATATAGGTAGTGGTTTAACTGTTGCTGAAGTGTTTCTATCTGAAGGTGAACAACCCCTTTAATGTCTCTTCTAGTACCAACAAAGATGCTAAAAATCTCACCCTGTGGGTTAATTTGCAGAGGGAAAACAATCAGGTTAAGACAAGAGCACTTATTTATTCTCAAGCAGGGGATAATGCCCAGTGGCTCCCTCACCCAGCCATCCACTTCTTAAGTTTGATTTCCCTTTTATAGATAAAAAACACTTCCTATTTTCTATACCTCATACTGACTTCTGGGGGAGAAATTGCCTACGCTTCTGTTCCTGATAGTTACAATATTCTTTCTTTTGGAAAAATTACAGTGAGTTGACAATTTCTTTTTTCACGATATGCAAATATTTATTCCTGTACCGTACAGGAAACAACCACTTCTGCTAACTTGAAGGTCACCAAGGCTTTTCGAAGACCTTGAGATATATTTGGTGGCCTAACATTCGTAGAGATGTCACTTTGTAAATTTTGTCGTGTGCCAGTTGTAAAGTACCAAGAACAGCTCCAATTATAGTCAAACCATGGAACTTTATTTCCCTTGACATTGTTGTATATCTTCCGTGGTTGTAGGGGACTGTTATCCCAACTCATTACCTGCCATCAGCATCTACAACTGCTGATCTCTTTTTACATAAGTGTGCTGCCACGCAGCTTTTACTGCCTAGCAGTTGTTATTAAATGTTATTGTTATAATGTTATTTGGTATCATCCATTCACCCCTGCTGTTTCTTGCTAGATAGTTGCTCCCGCCCTCCATTTTGTTGTTGTAACTACCCTTTTTGTTGAGTGTGTTATGAAGAGACTACAGTGTATGTAAGCTGTGTATCTTCATTAGAAATTTACCTATGGAAAAGTCTCTATGTTTATACCCTTGCTACCTTGAAGCATAAAGAAGCATTGGAAAACACCTCTGGAGTCTCTATTCATTGAGTAAGCTATCTGTTAAGGTGATCATTCAACCTGCTGCACTCATCCTCACAGACTGGGTCTACACAGGGCTTGTGGCAGGTACAACTGATGCTGAGACAGAACAATAAGGATTTCCGGCTACATGGTTTACCCATAAGTTCTGGCATTAGTTCTGCAAGTCCCTTGGTATTCAGACCTCCTTTTCATTTGCATTCCATTCATTGACCAACAGCCAGACAAAACGCACAAATGAAACCTTAAGGCAATATTTGCGCTGCTTTGTGACATTTTTACAAGATGACTGGACTAAATTCCTTCCTGCAGTGAAATTTCCATATAACTCAGTCCATAAAGGCACTCACATGACCCCGTTCTGGTATGCTTTCTTTCTTGCTTCCTGCAGTCCAGAAATATTTAACCTTACTCAACAATGGTCATAACAGACTTACATTTACCCTCAGAGAAGCTAATGCTTGTGCTAAACTACGTGCTGACAGGTGTAGGAAGAAGGAATTCACATTTGTGAAAGGAGATGAGGTATAGCTAGACACCAGGAAGCAGTGTATGTGGTTTTTCAGAGTGAGCACAGCGATGTTGTGGAATGCCCTTCCTACTGATGTTGTGATGGCAGTTTCCATTTAAGAGGGAATTGGATGATTTCTGAACAAGCATAGTATCCAAGGCTATTGTGATACTAAAATCTGCAGATAGTATTGATGTTGGTATATAAGGTTTATGTATGTGAGTGTATAGATAGGTCAGTATAGATTTGTGTGTGCTAGGTTTACTGAAGGGTTGAACTTGATGGACTCTTTTTTTCAACCCTATGTAACTATGTATATAAGAATTTTAAGTTACAAATTCCTTCTGCAAATTAGACCCTAAATTTCTGGGTCCATTCAAAGTCAAGGAGCAACACAACTTTACCCATTGACTTAGTTGCCTAGTTCAATGAACATATCAGTCTAATTTTTTTTTATGTGTGTTATTTTCTTAAGCAACAATTTTTGTCGCGAGGTGAATATTTCGGCGAATCTATGCCTGGTGAAAAATTTTGCTTATCGATACAACAGACCTTGTTTACAAAAAGTGGTAAACAAGCACTGATGTCAACTGCATTTACATTTACAAATAACTCATTCAAATGTGTAATTAATGTTGGAAATTTGCTTAGATACAATTTCTATTTAATTTGGCCATGGGCTAGTCAGTCTTATTGTCTAATGTATTATAACAACATTTAATACATATGCCTCTGGGTTAGCAATGGTTAGACTTTTTTTCTGTGCTTTCATATCAGTTGTACATTGTCCCACCATGCATAGAAAAGAATTGCTCAGATATTAAGCTAAAACAAAAAAAACCTCAGTTAAGGTTTAACACTGACAAATTAAATTCTGCACATTTTCTTCTTCTTTAAGAGTTAGTAAATATGTGTATGGGCTTGAATAGGAAAAAAGAAGCAAAATAATTAAAAAATACATTTTAGTCCAAAAACAGACAGGAATGTATCAAGAAAGGAAAATATATCAGCACACTAATAAACTATTCAATAAGAAATTGTTTTTAAAAAATTCCTCATGCATGGGACATAATAGGCTCACATTAGCCTAAAAAAAAAAGAACAAATAGTTCCTTACATTCCTCAAATAACCCAGCGACAAAGTAAAGAGCAAGAAACTAAGAGGGTGAAGACAGAAAAGTATTTACTAGGTAGGGAGGAAGAAGTAAAGCAAAGGGGGGAAACACTAATAAGTAGCTGAGTGTAAAAGAAATGAATAGAGGATAGTGACACATCCAGAAACTAACCCGTATTCTGAGGCTTTAAATATATCTTCGTTTGTGGGGGGACCTTGTTTTCAACAAAAGCCGATTTGCAAGCTGCAGGTGCAGTGCAGATCAGGTAACGTGGATTATTAAGGAGGATGTTAGAACATTTCAGCCTGTTTTGTCATGATTATGGTCTGCTTGATAGAAGCATGCAAATCCTTTATAACGTGGTATAGAGGGACACATTACATGCTAGCAGAACTTGTACTATACTTAAACACAGATTGGATTACTACTCTATGTGTACCAGCCAGTGCTCTTTCTTCTAAATAATATTCTGCTACAACAGTAGCGGTCAAAACACTCTGTGTAACGTTACTCCTAGAGGACAATTACTACTGTGCTGTTATGTGCTTGGTTAAAATATTTTCTGCTGATAATATATGTATGTATATTTTTATTTATATTGTGCCACTTATGTATGCAGTTCTGTACAGCAGAACACTAAATAAATAGTACAAACAGTGAACATTACAAAAATAAATACAAATACAAAGTTTCCCTTTTCTACTTGTCTTTTTTTCCACATATATATATATATATATATATATATATATATATATATATATATATATATATATATTGTATATATTGTTGTGCACTGCTGTTGTATTTTATTCTTTCTATGAAAACGGTAAAAACTCTAGTTCTAGTGTTTAGAGTTATTTCTTATTTCACTACTCAGCATCTGAGGTTATTAATGCAACCATAACTATTCTCAATCTAAATCTTGTAACATTACATTACATAGTACAGGTTTGAGACCCATTATCCATAATGCTTGGGATGCTTTCCGGATAAGGGGTATTTCCATAATTCTGATCTCCTGCCTAAGGTCTGCTAAAAACATTATTTAAACAATAATTAAACTCAATAGGATTGTTTTGCCGCCAATAAGGATTAATTATATCTTAGTTGGGATCAAGTACAAGGTACTGTTTTATTATTACAGAGAAAGAGGAAATCATTTTTCAAAAATAATTTGATGAAAATGGAGTCTATGGGAGATAGCCTTTCCGTAATTCGGAACTTTCTGGATAATGGGTTTCCAGATAAGGGGTCCGATACCTGTATTTCGAACTCAATACAATTACAAAGAAATATATAGTTCATTTATTTTAATGTTTGGGATACAAAGCACTCAGATATTATCTGTTGGTGGTCAGATGTTTTATTAGTTGTGTTTGGATTTGTAAACTCTAGTAATATATAAACTATAAATGGTACATTTACGTTAAACAGCAACATCGTTACAGGGAGGCTTAATTTATCAAAATTCGAGTTTGTGAATTTTAAAGTTTTTTCTATTTAAATTAACTTGAAATTTTAGAAAACCCAAATGCTTGCTTATTTAATTTAAAATTTGAATCTAAAAAAATTTGACCAAATAAAATTGAAAAAATCACTTACATTTTGCCTAGGTGGACACCCATTGACTTCTATATGAACTTGCAAGCTTTTAGATGCCGAAGTTTTACATTTAGGTTTTTAGAATTGTTTGCTCATAAAGTTCCAATTCAAATTTTGATAAATCTGATCCATAGTGTAGTAGTAGTTACTGTTCCCAGTCCACCAGAGGCAATGTTTTTAAGAAATTGGTAACATGGAAGCCTTTGTTTTATTTCTATTGATAACGTATTTGTAGCATAGTGGGTAGGTAGCCCTCTAACAATAAAAAAAATGTGTGTAGTATTACTGAGAAAAAAATGCATGTACCCTCACATTACCATTAACTCTAATGCGAGAGGATTTTCACTGTTCCAGCAAATTTCCTCACCACTTTGTGAATTTTGATGCAAAGACGCAAAGTGAAACACATCCCTCATCACTAGTACTTAGGAGTGGGGTATGTGAAACTCTCACTGCTGGGTGTGAAGCCTTTGGGTATTTAGTGAGCTTTGCATTTTTATCTGCTGACTGACAGTCAACCACTAGCATTGCATTTAACCTTAGTTCGTCTCCCACATTCAATTAAAAACCATTGTATTCTACAGAGCTTAAAGGGCACCTATTATCTAAAAAATTGCTTCCCCCACCGATGAAGACTGAAGATGGCCATATATATGCAGATTTTAACTGCCAAAGCAGACCTTTGGGGCCCCTGCTGTGCAATGACAAGCAGCAGGGGTAATGACATGGGAGCACCATGGACCAGGGGTAGGCAAGAGGGGTACCTGCCTGGCACCCCATACCCCCCAATGTTGTACCCTAGGCAGGTGCCTCTTCTGACTACCCATAATTCCGGCCCTGGTTGTGGCTCATGCTTCAATGTGGCTAGAAACATTGTAATTTGCTATTGTTAACGCAAATCAGACACAGATGCACTCAAAGTTGGATACTGAAAAAATCCTGCTGGGCCCCTTACCCTGGGCCCATGAATTCTGGGCCCCTTTTCCTATTTGAGCCTATCTAAATAAAGTTAATTAATAATGAAATAAAGGTCAGCAGAAAGTTTTTGCAGCAAACTCAAACAGAACTAAATCTATTTGTCCAAGACAAATGATCCACAGGGTTATGCAATAATAGATTATAACAGATATAATAACAGATTGGCAGGTTCAATGCAGAGCAAGGGTATTCTTTATTCTTTGGATTTTTACCTTAATGGACTGGATCCCAAACAGCAGACGTAGTTAGGCAGAAGACTATGCTTAATACCCTTGTCAATACTGTGGTCCCTACACTAAGTCAGCAGAGCCTCTAAAGGAGAATACTCTCAGCTATCTCACCTGGTTGGAGACAGAAAGTTGCTCTTTTTAACTAAAGCTGACTATCTCATGTTCCTAGAACGTGCTATTACAAGAGATATTCTGCACTTACTAAATCCTCGTTCACAGGGTCCCTGCTCCCCGAATTCACTGGAGGTACTGGTACCTTCTGGGGCCTTGTTGATCTCAGGCTCAGCTAAACATCCACCTGGTTCAACATCCACCAGGCCAAAGAGGAAGATCCACCCCCTGTTAAACACTATATTACAGTGTGGCAGGAAGTGGTCATAAGGCATATTTCCAATACTAGAGAACATGCTAATAGCAAAATAGATACATGGGCATCTGTCAGTGGAAGGGAGAGCAGAGAGTACAGAAAGACAGTTTTGCTAAAATATATATAGTCCGTGCAGCTGACTTTACTCATTTCTGAAGTACAAATCATTAAGTCTTAACTGACTTTTTCAAGTCTTACCTGTAGGGTTGCCACCTGTCCAGTTTTGACCCGGACAGTCAAAATTTCCTGCTGGGTTTTCCAAATTAGGAAATCCAGACAGACCTCACCTTGACACAGTAATCAACCAATTGGGAATCATGGTGCCATAGCCCCGCCCACTGAAGTCACTGGGCTGCACTCAATGTCACACTTCCCCCCCCATTATACCACTGCCCCACCCCCCCCATGTCACTGCCCACCCTGTTCCCAGAGTGCGAACACAGAAACCCTTCAAAATGAAGCATTTCGTTTATTCATTTTTTTCCAAAATGAAAAATGTGTGAAAAGTAATTCTTTGAAAGTTACCTGGGGGGTGCCTGGGATAAGAAAGAGTTCATTTAGGACTGAGGTGATGGGGTCAGGAAAAAGACTTGAGGTCAAATGTATTGCCTCAGTTAAACAGGAGAATCCAGTAAGGCTGCTAATTATAAAGAGCTGGCAAGGGGGGGCAGTTTGCAGGAAGAATTTAAACATGGTAAATGGCAGAGCAAGAGTAAATATATTCTCAAAACAACCATATTATCTGGGCTGTAAAAAGCACTGTGATAAAGAGGTTTGGCCTGTTTTGCACCCTGCCTGTCCATCTGCTGGTTCTTCCCTCTGCATTGTTTGTCAACAAACAACACACACATAACATTTGTTCTGAATCTGTCTTTTTGGAAGCTACTACACTGTTTGCTTTCATATCTCTGTATAAAATATTTATGGACCTCAGTAAAACAGTGTCTACTTTACTTGGCTATATTAGCCAGTAAAGTTTTGACAACAAACCTCTCAATAATAGGCATAGTTAGTGAGAAGAAAATGTTTAAATGTCTAATGATTGGTGGGGCCTTATGCTGGCCATACACTCACTGTTGATATTGTAAGAAACCTTGTTTCATACGATATTTGGTGCTTGTATGACGGCTCGACAAGGCAACTGATATTGCAAAAGGCTGCGGATATCAGTCGACTTGTCCAGGTTAAGGGCTCTGGCACACGGGGAGATTAGTCGCCCGCGGCAAAACTCCCTGTTCGCGGGCGACTAATCTCCCCGAGTTGCCTACCCCTGCCATCCCACCGGCGAACATGTAAGTCGCCGGTGGGATGGCAGACGCGGCGGGGCGATTTCCCAAACTAATCTCCCCGTGTGCCAGAGCCCTAAAAGATTTTGATTGGAACCATTACACTGGTAAAACTGGTGTGTTTGCTTTAGTAAATACTACTATAGTTTATATAAACAAGCTGCTGTGTAGCCATTTAGTCTGAAAAAAGGAGGAAAAGGCACAGGTTACTTAGTAGATAACAGATAAGTACTGTAGAATACAATGGGATTCTATCTGCTTATCTATTGTTGACCTGTGCCTTTTCTCCTTTTTCCAACTTGAATGCCTGCCCCCATGGCTACACAGCAACTTAAGCTGGCTATACTTGCACCGATAATATTGTACGAAACCTTGTTTGTACAATATTTGGTGCATGTATGGCTGCTCGAAGAGGCAATCCGATCGGCCAGCTCATCGATCGGCCAGGTTAAAACATTTTGAGCAAAATATAAGTTCAGGGCTGAATCGCCAGGCAGAGGTAGAATTTCTATTGTTTCTATCTCCATATCTGACAATTCAGCCCTGAACAGCAGTGGAGGGTGGGAACGATCCTTCGTGAGACCAATGGTCGCACAAAAGACCGAAATTGCTACGTGTATTGGCCATCTTTATTTATATAAACTATAGTATTTTTACTAAAGAAAATACACCAGTTTGCCGGTGCAGGGCAAAAGTACATATATTTTCATTACTTTCAAATACTTTTATTTTTTTGTGTTACTGCCCCCAATGAACTGATGAATTAGAACAATAATTAACTATTTTATTAACTATTTATATGGACTGCTTATTATAGAGTAACGTCAGCTATTTACATAGGGATCTATTTACCGGATTATATGAGCAGGGGTATAACTGATTTTTGGGCCCCACAGCAATATCATTGGGCCCCTATGTTTACACAATTTTTATAACTTATGCAAAAATTTACGTTACTTTCAAAGAACCTTATGCAACTTACTTATAAACTCCACTGCCCCCCATCCAATTTAAAGACTGACTTGATTAACACATTGTTTTTTTTTACTATTTTTATAAACTAATACTGACTAGCTATTTTGGCTGCTAAATTTACATAGTTTACACAACTTGATACCCATATAAATAAGGGCCCACATTTTCTGATGGCTGCCCTGCCTGCCATAACCAGAGCCATAAGCAGAGCACCACAACAGTGATGGGCATGAATGTACCTATTACACTTAAAAGGTCCACTTTCTAACAAGATCAGATCCAATTCACTGTGTTATTGTACATACAGATTCTTGTACATACAGATTTCTAGGCACTTATTCTTCAGTTGTGAGCGTTTAGCCTGCTTTTCTGCCTCAGGTAGTGGGAGTGTTAGAGTGCCCCCCTCCCCCCTGCTCTCAGTGAGACAGAAAGGGTCCCATTGAAAGCAAAGGGAGGAGGTATGTTCACAAATTTACTTCATTACGGTCTCTTGCTGGTGTGAGAGAAGGTGCTGCTGAGCCATAACTGTTCTAGCGAGGTACCTAAGGGAATGTACAAGAACCTACACTTTCCCCTGCTTTCAATGGGACCCCTTCTTTGGGGTGTTCACTGCATGATGTCCCTGCCCTGAGAGCCCCGACCCCATGTGAATGCAGCCATTGTGCCAGGCTCAGGAGCAGCAAGGAGACACTGACAGGAGGCTGAGGTGAGTGCAAGTCGCAGGAGGCAGGGAGGATTTTTCTGAGCCCAATTGTCCCTTGTAGATACTTATATGCACAGGGATGGTGACTCTTTCTGTTCCATAGGAAGCAGCGGTGTGGCTATGATACCAGCTATTCCACTTAAACGGCAATATCATTTACCTGAGGCATCTGAGGCAGTGCGACATATAAGGAAGCGAAATACTGACAAATGAATAGTACTAATTGGCTACAGTTCAAAATTGATACAAAAATGACGAGGAACGGAGTAAACCATTTCTGCCTAACTAATCTTGGAAGTATTTGCCATTTAACTCCTCCTAGCCAACATGTGAATGCAGCCCATTATCCCGGGCACAGGGGCAGCGGGACTCCGAGCCGCCGGGAGGGGGAGGTGGGTGCTGAGAGCAGGGAAGGTTTTATGTCAGTATAACAAGAGGGGGGCGATACTTGGCTGGACACTCATGTTTTGGATTATGTAGTGCTGCTCTTCGCTAGTACCAAAACTAGAGAGCCGTCCTGTGTTGGGGGAAAGATTGTAAAACCACATGTAATGGCTTCTATACCTCACCTGGCACTGGGCAGAGCAGCAGGGCATGGCTGGCACAGGAGCAGGGCACTTACAATGATGGGCATGAGGGCTTTTATTAAGAAATAAAAAGCAGTTCCTGCTTCTGACAAGTTAGATCTGTTCCACTACCTGACTGTAAGTAGTTCGTATCATTTACCTGAAAATATGTGTGTTCCTTTGGTAAATCATTACTCTATAAACCTCTGATCCCAGCAGCTGCGGGCAGAGAAGAGTTGAATAGCAAATACTTCCACGTTCACGTTTAAGTTCGTTCCACTGCAGGTTTGTAGCCAGTTATTCCAGGTCTCAGTTTCACCTTATCCTCTCATCTGTGACGCTGCGACCTGCACGACTTCACTGCCCCAGGTGAATGATTTCTCTGTAGGGGGAGTGTAAGTATAAATGCCCCCTCCCTTCTGTCAATGGGACCCCTTCTGTGGGGCGTTCACTGCCTGCAGTCCCAGCCCTCTCCCTCAGAGCCATTGCCACATTTGAATGCTGCCCATTGTCCCAAGCTCAGGAGCAGTGAGGAACCGCTGAGAGGAGGAGGAGGCTGAGGTGAGTGCAGGGACTGGGAGCAGGGAAGTTTTCTTTTGGAACCCCCCCTTCCCCATTGACACAGGGAAAGTTATTAAATATCTGTTTATGGTGCATTGCTAGAGCAGTTGATTTATGTATCAGCACCAAAAAGAATTTGTGTTAAGGTTGATAGATGTCTGTGCATTTTTTAGATTTAGAAAATACATAGTTTCCTGAGCTACAACCTGCCTGTTAGTCAGATGCTGCTTCTTGTAGCTTAACGACTTTTGGTTAGACTTTCCGGTATTAGATTATGTAGCGTGCCACCTTTGGCTAATACCAAAACAGTTGTAAAACTGGTAACATGCTAACTTTAGCTCACACTTAATTAGGATCTTTTTTAAAGTGTTGGTGG
The DNA here is from genome assembly GCF_000004195.4 of Xenopus tropicalis. Classification (NCBI taxonomy): domain Eukaryota; kingdom Metazoa; phylum Chordata; class Amphibia; order Anura; family Pipidae; genus Xenopus; species Xenopus tropicalis. The sequence goes on along the minus strand of NC_030680.2, from coordinate 64,207,898 downwards.
AGAGGATTTAACATCACATCTGACAGCCTGTTTTTTCTCCTGCTTTGAGCCTATGCCCCAATTCCGTTACTAGATGTGCTCTAAATGTGCTGACATAGATATTAACCCCATCTATTACATTAAAGAAATAAGCACAGCATTATGTGCCTTATCATCGCATTGCCCCCCTGGTTTTTACAATACCCCTTAAGGGCAAGGGCACAGGGGATGGATTATCAGCCTGTAGATAAACACAGGCTGACAATCCACCCCTACACTAGCTGTGCCCGCATAGAATCAACCCAGGGGCAGGCTCAAGAAATTGCCTTATGTTAGACCTGCTCTATTCTGGGGTATTTAACTATTGAACTGAGACAGCCTGGTTTATTAAACAAGTGATATATTTATTTACAAAAGAAATAAAAGGCATAAAATAAGGAGCGAAAATAACTAAAATGGAGGGAGGAAGAAAGGGAGAGGAAAGGTGCAATGGAGGGGAGAGGAAAGTGCCTAACTAACAAAGTATTTACAAATGCTGTTTATATACATGATGAAGACCATTGAACCAAGCATAACCCATACTACCCTTTTCCCAAGACACACCCAAATGACAGTCCAAGCCAATCAGGTCAATGTGAGTTGTTTTTAGGATGATTCATTTCAGTCAGCTAAGGGCTCTGGCACACGGGGAGATTAGTCGCCCGCGACAAAACTCCCTGAGTTGCCATCACCTGCCATCCCACCGGCGAAAATGTAAGTCGCCGGTGGGATGGCACACACGGCGGCGCGATTTTGGGAAATCGCCGAAAAAGCCTTCAACTTTGGCGATTTGCCGAAATCGCCTGCGCAGCGTGTACCATCCCACCGGCGACTTACATGTTCGCCAGTGGGATGGTAGTTCAGGGAGTCGCCCGTGACAAGGGAGATTTGTCGCAGGCGACTAATCTCCCCGTGTGCCAGAGCCCTAAGAGAGGTAGATCAAGATAGGTTGCATTGCAGAGCAAATCCCATTGAGTCCAAAGCTGCAGGCATTCCTGTTGATTCAGTAGGGTCTCCTTTCCTTAGGAACTCTGGCCCTGCACCCATTCCAGTGTGTACAGTCATTTGCATCTCTTTGATATAAACTGTACTAAAGCTGTAAGGGTTGTTGTGTAGTTTTATGGCAGGATCTCTATTGTCCAGAATTACACCTCAGCAGATGTCATGTGATAGAAAGAATGTACATGTTGGCACACTACAGTATATCCAAAATGCAGTACTACACCTTAGTTGGTGGATATTAGCTCCTATAACTGCACCAGGGCTGATTCGGTGCTTCTGGGTGCAGGCACAACAAGATAATATTTTAAGCATAGGGGCGGATTGTCAACCTGTGCTTATCCACCGGCTGACAATACACCCCGTGTGCCCCCAAATCCCCCCCATGTGCCCTGAGTTTAGGATTAGGATTTAAATTTGGGCAAGCATTGAAGGTTTGGTGCAGGTCAGGACCTCCTCTGCTCCATAAGTTTTGTCTTGGAACCTAAGGTGCATGTAGAAGTAGCATACAGAGCAGAAAGACTTGGGTACAATTTGGGTGGGGGTCTTACAATAGCACCATTTTCAAGTTAAATCTGTGTGGGTTAAGGTTTTCCAGGTTAGGATTGAGTTGAGTTTTTCCTGACATACATCACTAATTGGGTCCCCTGAATGTATGTATGATCAGAAAATCCACAAAAAAAATCAGGAGTTTTACCTGGCATATTTTTAGCTTGCTGACACACATCAGTGTTTTTGCTTGCATACTGCATACTGTCTAGTTTTTTAAGACTTTTAAAAAAATCCTGCAACCTTAACTACGCTAGACAGCGTCTGAGAACACCGGATGGCATTCAGTGCATGGGCAAGCGGCAACTGTGGGGCAAAGGCCGGACTGATTACCCCGCATAGAACACTGTACATGGATATGTGCCTTATATCTCTACAGCTGTGCTCCAGCTTGCACCTTTGTGTATTTCTCCCATATTTACATTGGACCCTCAGTGTGGCATTTAGGAATGCTGTGTGTTTTTATTAGATACACAGTTTATTGGGGGGTTCTATGTAGAATGTGGAAATCTTCGCCTATGTACATAAGCACACACTATCCAGAAGATGTATTTGTGAGACTGTTCTGTACCAGCCCTTCCACAATTTTGGGCTCCTACACATGGGCATTTTCTCATATGTTCCCCTATGGTGTTTTTTTTCATGTGTTCCACTGCAAGGGAATACATCAGTTAATGGAGCCCATTATTACCTATAGTAGTTGTGCTCCCTGCACCAGTTGATGCAAAAAATTGCATTACACTTGTGCTCTTAAATAATGGATGCATGAAATGAATTTGTGCATGTGTCAGCCATAACCAGGTCCTGAGATAATAAAACAAGTTCTGGGCGATAAGAGTGAATGAACACTGGAGAGCAACATTTATTTGTAGTGCAAATAAAGGTTCTTTAAGGTGGCCATATATGCACTGATAGTTTTGTTGGGTGAGTGGCTTGAGACAGGGGATATCAGTCATCTCGTTGATCAGGCAGGATGGAAAAATTTGATTGAGCACCTTTGAAGGCGACTGAGCAAAGGGAAGCGTTTAGCGCTGAGTCACCACATAGGCTACCTGCGTATCTGATTCAGTCAGAACATTTGCTAATGATCGAAGGAAAAGATCATAAGTGTAATGTGTATGGCACTATTAAAGTGTGTTTTTGCAGTGAATTACCCTACATGATAGGATGTTTTATATATGTTATTAATTGGGCAAATCTGTCTTAATTTGAGCTGTTAAAAATGTGTAAGGGCTCTGGCACATGTTCGCGGGCGACTAATCTTCCCGAGTTGTCATGACCCGCCATCCCACCGGCAAACATGTAAGTCGCCGGCGGGATGGCACACGCAGCGGCGCGATTTCCCGAAATTGCCGAAAAAGACTTGCGACAAGGGAGATTTGTCGCGGGCGACTAATCTCCCCGTGTGCCAGAGCCCTAAGGGTTGACCCCTGCCCCCCTACCCAGTAACACAAATCTCCTTGACATACTGCTGCTGGGGCTCCTGTGGAATTTCCCTTTAAGCAGATGCACTTTTGGAAACAGATCTCTATCAGCCCACATTGTGTACATATTTAAATACAAATATGCTAGTAATAAGTACTAAATCACCCTAGGAAATAGAAACTACAATATTGTTTTATTTAAAGTGGTGGCTCACCTTTAAATAACGTTTAGTATGTTTTAGAATGTCCTATTCCCAGTTGCAGTTGGCCTTTATAATTTATAGTCTATTACTTGTTTTCTTCCTCTTTTACCTTTTTCCAGCTTTCAGATGAGGGGGCCAGTGACCCTAACACCCAAAATTCCAGTTCCAGTTTCTTTTACAAACCATTGCCTGTTTCCTAGGGTAAATAAAACCCTCACAACTGGATAGCTGCTGGAATACCAAACCGCTGAACAAATAGCTAAATAACTGAAAAAATGGAGACCAATTGCAGATTGTCTCAGGATATCACTCTCTATATCATACAAAACATTAATTTGCAGATGAACTACCCCTTTAATGTTTTATGGCTGTTCTCAATACATCTCCTTAAAGGAGAAGGAAAGGCTAGTAAAGAGTTAATCTCAAAATGCAGGCATACCTTCAGTTGTCTCAATAGTGCCCTTAAGTCTCCCCATATTTCAATAGTTCAGATGATCAGAAGCCAAACAGGAAGAAAAAACGCTGAGTTGGGAAGAGAAGATTCCCACAATGCAATGCTCCTGCAGAGACAGTAGGACCAGGACTGTAGGCGGCACATGCGCACAAGCAGGACCGCTCCCCATAGCGTCCGGTTGCTATGGCAACCACTGCCCTTATAAGAGGCGAATGCAGCGGCAGCTGGGGCCATTACAAGAGAACACAGCCGGCAGGCAGGGGGGGGAGGAGAGGCTAGCGGGAGCGGAGGAGGGGGGGGTTTGGACACAGCCGGCAGACAGGTGCTAGGGGGAGGAGAGGCAAGCGGGAGCGGAGGGGGTGGGGGGCGTGGGGTTGGCCACAGTGACAGGAGGACACAGACAGCAGACAGGTGCTGGGGGGAGGAGAGGCAAATGGGAAATGGGGAGCAGAGCGGGGGGGCGCGGGGTTGACCACAGTGACAGGAGGACACAGATGGCAGACAGGTGCTGGGGGGAGTAGAGGCAAATGCGGAGCGGGGTGGTTGGCCACAGTGACAGGAGGACACAGCCGGCAGACAGGTGCTGGGGGGGAGAGGCGAGCGGGGGGAGTTGAGTGTGTGTGGTGTGTGAGCTGGGGGGGAGACACAGAAGGACGCAGGGGGGGAGCGGGGGATGCATGCGCAGTAGAGACAGTGAGGGAAAGGGTATGGGCATCCCTTGTTAAAGATGGTGGCGCCGTTCACTGAAACAAGTATGTAGAATGTAGCAGGTGTATCTCTGTAAATCTTTCATTAGGCAAGCCAGGAATATAGTGTTTTTACATAGCAATAGTAGTACTAATTAATAGTTTGCTTAATAGATTTTGACTTTCCTTGTCCTTAAAAGACATAAAGCATTAAGGAACAACCTATGTGACTTACTCAAATGTAAGCAACTTAATTAAAAGACAATAGCATTTAAAATCAAGCCAAGTCAAAGGCAATAGACACACAATTTAGGACCTATAAATAATACAAGGGTTGCAAAGCAGCAATCAAGTAGGCAAAAAATAAAGAACAGTAAATCACTTCACTTGCAAAGACCAGTGACAGAAAATATTTAAGTAAATTAAATAGTAATAATTTTCTTATTTGTTTTTCCTTTTATATACATTAATACAGAAGGATGAACCTAAAACTAGTAAGCAGGATAATGGACAGTGGTGTTGGAGTAGATGAGGTCTACTTAGGTATTTTTCTATGAAAATATTTGCATTCTAAACTAAGGTCTGTCTGTCTTGGTGGTGCTCTGTGCATAGTTAGAGAACTGGCTGACGAATTGTGTACAGAGGATGGTTGTCAATGATTCATTGTTTAATTGGACTAGAGTTCTAAGTGGCTTGCTGCAGGTTTCCTTATTGTGTACACTTGTATTTGATGTTCAAGGACCTTGAAGAGTGCTTTCAAAGCAATGTACCTCTGTTTGTATATAACACAAAAATATAGAGAACATATTATTCCATCCCGGATGTGTCATATGTGAAAGGTGATCTTGATAAACTGACATTCTAGATGGCTGTCAGGTGATATTAAATGTTATTTTTAACATAGTTTACATAAGTACAAGCATATTCCACAGTGTTGTACAATGTACTGGGAAGAAAACATATGACAGATGAGTATAGTTACATAGTTACATAGGGTTGAAAAAAGACCAGTGTCCATCAAGTTCAACCCATCCAAGTAAACCCAGCACACTTAACCCACACCTACCAATCTATACACTCACATACATACACTATATATACACAACCACTAGTACTAACTGTAGATATTAGTATCACAATAGCCTTGGATATTCTGATTGATCAAGAACTCATCCAGGCCCCTCTTAAAGGCATTAACAGAATCTGCCATTACCACATCACTAGGAAGGGCATTCCATAACCTCACTGCCCTCACCGTGAAAAACCACCTACGCTGCTTCAAATGGAAGCTCCTTTCCTCTAATCTAAAGGGGTGACCTCTGGTGCGCTGATTGTTTTTATGGGAAAAAAGAACATCCCCCAACTGCCTATAATCCCCTCTAATGTACTTGTACAGAGTAATCATGTCCCCTCGCAAGCGCCTCTTTTCCAGAGAAAACAACCCCAACCTCGACAGTCTCACCTCATAGTTTAAATCTTCCATCCCCTTAACCAGTTTAGTTGCACGTCTCTGCACTTTCTCCAGCTCATTAATATCCTTCTTAAGGCCTGGAGCCCAAAACTGCACTGCATACTCAAGGTGAGGCCTTACCAGGGACCTATAAAGGGGCAAAATTATGTTCTCATCCCTTGAGTCAATGCCCTTTTTTATACAAGACAGCACTTTATTTGCTTTAGTAGCCACAGAATGACACTGCCTGGCATTAGACAACTTGTTATCAACAAAAACCCCTAGATCCTTCTCCATTAAGGAAACCCCCAACACACTACCATTCAGTAGATAGTTTGCGTTTATATTATTTCTACCAAAGTGCATAACTTTGCACTTATCAACATTGAACCTCATTTTCCAGTTTGCTGCCCAGTTAAAACAGTATGAACAGAAACACAAGGGCCCTGCCCCTGAAAGCATGTAATCTAGCTGTGTTGAAAATATAAGGTTAGGAATTTAAAAATATATAGGCTACTTATACTTTTAATGGGGCCAGGACAGGTGAATCCCTGCTGGAGAAGGACCTAGAAACACTTGATTATAAATCAAGCTGTGGCAAGCAACACTAGCAGCAAGGCCAGTAAGAGGCTGTGCTGCATTTAAAGAAATATAGAAGGACAGGGTAATTCTTCTGCTTTACAAAGCACTGGTTATGTATGATCTAGAACAGTGCTGTGCAACTTTTGTGGTGCTGAGGGACTGAATTTCTCTAGCATACATATTGGAGGGCCACTAATGGAAGCCAGTTTTGACCACTCCCCCTTTTAAAACCACACCCACTTCAAGCCACACCCATGTTATCACAATGGTGGTAGCGCAGCAAAAACCCAAATGCTTGGTCCTCACTGCAGGGATATCAACTATCATTCATATGTGAAAGAATTATATATTACATCATATTAAGACACACCCTTAAATCCATATGCCTCCTCCTCCCCTGTGGATAGCACAGCAACTCCCAGCATATTATTACACACCTAAGGGACCATTTAATGGCTATTTCCAACTGCTAACAAACCCCTGCCAGGTTCACCTCCCACAGGCAGCATAGGGCAGGCAGAGTATGGCATGTGTGTGCCATACTCTGCCTATCTTGTGCTGCCTGTGTGTGCCATACTCTGCCTACCCTATGCTGCCCATGTGTGCCATACTCTGCCTGCCCTATGCTGCCTGTGTGTGCCATACTCTGCCTTCCCTATGCTGCCTATGTGCCATACTCTGCCTGCCCTACCCTGCCTGTGTGTACCATACTCTTCCTGCCTTACCCTGCCTGCCCTATGCTTCCTGTGTGTGCTATACTCTGCCTGCCCTATGCTGTCTATGTGCCATACTCTGCCTGCCCTTAGCTGCCCATGTGTGCCATGCTCTGTCTGCCCTATGCACTATGCTGCCTGTGTGTGTCAGTGTTTCTCCCCCTTTTGACACACCCCCCTACACTTCCAACTTTGTAAAACATAGCTTTTATTGCTAATGAGAACTTCTTGCATGCACTGATCACTTCTGCTAGGTTTGATGATGTTGATAAACAGTGGCACAAATGAACCAGAGAGCTTACAAAAATCTGTAGACAGTTATCTAGCCAAATGTGCTTTCATGATGAAATTTTTTTTAGACATCTCTGCATGCAGGGATGACTTTTGCAGTTTGAAATAACAAGGGTTCTCTCAGTTGCAACCACCTATACAGGAATGTAAAAGTGTTATAACAATAAACAGCACCCTTGAAAATAAATTACATTTACCTTTATTTTCTCATAGTAGGTATGATTGCTCAGAAAACAGAATGTGACCTGTTTGTGTTATGGTCATATGTATGGTTGCTTGAGAGTACACGTGTCATGCAAAGCATATTTATACAAAGCATAAATTGTTATAAATGTTCACCTCAAAATGAATGTGTTGTAGATGTAGATTTTTTAATTATTTTACCCCTGTGTTTGCCTATTCAGTCTTTTACCTGGCCCACCAAAGCTTTGTACCAGACCTTCAACAATGTATCCATTTTTAAAGTCTGTGACAGCACGGAATTATGTGAGTGCTGAATCCTATCCATTAATTGGATTGTTTTTAGAATATATTTGTGCTAAAATGTACCATTTCATTCTACTTGTCTAAAGTCTGGTTGTTTTAGCATGTATCAGATAGTTTTAATTATATGCTGGCAGCCTACAGAAGGCTCTGTTTTGCAATTAAACTGTGTTTTTATGCAATCAAAGCTTGCCTCCTAACCAGAAATTCAAAATTAAGCACCTACTTTGAGGTTACTGAGAGCAACATCAAAAGGGTTTGGGAGCAACATGTTGCTCACGAGCCACTGGTTGGAGATAACTGTGGTGGAGCTTTAGAGAAAACAAAATTAGTAAAGGAGTAAAAAGTAAAGGAATTATTGGAAGTCATGCTGGCTTACTAGAGAACTGGACCTCTAGGACCTCCCCAGGACCCTCCCTGACACCAAGGGGCTGATTTACTAACCCACGAATCCGACCCGAATTGGAAAAGTTCCGACTTGAAAACGAACATTTTGCGACTTTTTAGTATGTTTTGCGATTTTTTCGGATTCTGTACGAATTTTTCGTTACCAATACGATTTTTGCGTAAAAACGCGAGTTTTTTGTATCCATTACGAAAGTTGCGTAAAAAGTTGCGCATTTTTCGTAGCGTTAAAACTTACGCGAAAAGTTGCGCATTTTTCGCGTAAGTTTTAACGCTACGCAAAATGCGCAACTTTTTACGCAACTTTCGTAATGGATAGGAAAACTCGCGTTTTTACGCAAAAATCGTATTGGATCCGAAAAATTCGTAAAGAATCCGAAAAAATCGCAAAACATACGAAAAAATCGCAAAGTACTGATCATTACGAAAAAAACGCAATCGGACTCCATTCGACCCGTTCGTGGGTAAGTAAATCAGCCCCCAAATGTCACTAACCCCCTCTAGTGGCCTTCAGCACAACCCCCTCCCACACACTTCTGCCAACTTCTGCGGTTTTATGGGACTGATGACACAAAGTGGCCAGGCAGGCAGAAGTACTAGCCTGGGGGGCAAGGACCCACTGGGATGTGTATATATATATGTATATATATATATATATATATATATATATATATATATATATATAAAATACTGAGTGCTAGGAAGCTGCACACCATAAACACTGATGATACCTGGGTGCCTGTGCAGGAGATAGTTATACAGGCATGGAGTGACTGCACGCACAGGATTTTCACATAGGAGTCGCAGAGATGCAAAATAATAATCAGAGGTTTATTGTGACCAACGTTTCAGTTTCCACACAGGAACTTTCATCAGGGATACCACACCACAGTGAGAAACAAACAGTTATAAGCCCAAAAGGGCGCCAATCTTGTTGCTAGGCAACACAAACAAACAAAAAAATAAGGTGATTAAAGTAAAAAGAAAACAAAAAAAATAAATACCATATAGTTTGTACCTGGCACATAATGCATAGTATGCCAATAGGTAGTAAGAAATGTTATTGGGCATTTAATTGCACTGACCCCCTAGAGTGGCACATACCCGTTCCCAGAGCTCCTACTCGAGGCGCACAAATAAGTGAAATTGGCTATACTGTACACTGTTAGCCATTCCCAATGAAATAAGCCAGTTCGCTTTACTTAGAGGGGCACCCAACTGCCCGTGTCTCCAAGTCGCGCTTCTGTCCCGCCGTTGCTAGGCAACCAAGCAGAGGTGAGCGGGAGCGTGGGTCCAAGTGCTCAGGCAATACCGGAACTGTCAGTTTAGACATCCCCGCCGTGTACTATGCTCGTGTAGCAGACAGGGAAGTTATCCATGCCCGAGAGGGCACAGAGCCGGCCCCCTGTTGCTGTCATTATAGGTTAGTGCACCATCAAATACACCGAGGCTAGGGGACCCCGCGTCGGGGTAGTATTGCCAGCTACACTCTCTCACATGCTGGTTCCTAAGGACACTGATGCGACCTACGTTTTATATCAGGCACAGCCTTATCCAGGGTTGGGGGAACCGCCATCTGTCCCCCATATTGCCACAAGTAGTGCAGAATGGACAGGTATATGCCCCACGCGGGGTTCCACAACTTTATACACATGGAAAATTGTTACAATCGTGTTTCTGCAAGACTGAGTAAAATAAAGTAAATTTTCAATTGAGCCAATGTGTCGTTCTTTATACTTGTCATTATGTTTAGCAGAGTATATCGCGGTAACCACAAAAGATTATTTCATTCATATATTGAAAACCATGTTACACAATAATCAAGTCATAATGTTAGAATAGAGACATTACAGCCTGCAGAAAACGTAGTAACCCGGTATAATGTCATTATGTGTTCAAACAAAGCATCCAAGAGGTAAAGTCTTGTTCAGCCCCTGTAGGGCTACACAGTCCAGTCTATATATCCATCGGGACTCCCTCTGTAGTAGAGCCAGGTCCCTGTTACCTCCTCTAGAGAGAGGTGGTTGGTAGTCAATGGCCATACATTTAAAAGTCGGTAAGGGGTGATGCATATTTTAAAAATGTCTAGCGACAGGTTGTTTAGATTCCCCCTCCTTGAGTGCTTTGCTGATGGCAGAGCGTTTCTGATCCGTTCACGTAGGGTAGTGACCATTTTCCCAGCAAGTCCACAGGGTCAAGTGATTATGTAAACAACATATGAAGACAAGCAACCCAGCCTGTGGTTGATCTTGAACCTTTTACCAGTGTGGGGATGTGGGAAGTCAGGACCAGTCAACAGGCAGCTACATGTCACGCAATCCGGGCACTTGTAGCACCCGAGTTTTTTGATATTAGATAACCAATCTTGTTGTTTATCCTTACAGTCTTTAAAGTCAGTTTTAACCAATAAGTTTCTCAAACTACTTCCTTTCCTGTAACCCATGAATGGTTTATGGGCCTGGAAAAGGGCCAGTGACTCATCTTGATTGATCATGGGCCAGTTTCTGTTGATGCTTTCTGCCAGAGCCATGGAAGTGGAAGAAAAGGTGGTTGTAAAAATAAGAGGTGGCTCTTGTTTTTTCTGCGTGCGTTCCTTGTCAAGTAGAGTTGCTTGAGTATAGCTGAGGGCTCTCTGGAGCTGTGCCTGTAGTATGTGTTCCTTGTAACCCCGTTCCAGAAATCTTTGATTGTGGCTGGTTGATGATTGCTGGCAGCATGTAAGATGGAATTACGATCAGTCGACTTGCGGAATAGTCTGGTGCCCAATTTGCAGCCTTCTCTGAAGATGTTGAGGTCTAAAAAGTCAATATTCTCCTTGTGATGGTTCAATGTCAGTTTAATGGGACAATCAAGGTTGTTCAAGTATTGGTGGAAAGAGAGGAGGGCTTCCTCTCCCTTAGTCCAGATCAAAAATAGGTCATCGATATAGCGAAAATATATTAAAATAGATGTATGAAGTAGCGGTAGTAGGTGGGCATTCTCGAATTCGTATGTACAAATTCGCATAGGACGGTGCCAGGGCAGTACCGGCCAACTGCAAGTAAAATTTGTTTTCAAAACGAAAAAAGTTCCTAGTAAGTGTCAGTTCTAGGAGATGTGTCAAGAATTCAGTAGGTGTTTTTGTGGTATTGTACCTGGATAGTGCCCTACTTGTTGATCTTATGCCCTGGTCATGTAGGATCACTGTCACGTCCATTGTCACCAAGATACAATTATCCGGTGTGTCACCCAGGTCTTTGAGTTTTCTTTTAACGTGCGTGGAGTCCTGGGTATAGGACTCCATAGTTTTAACCAATGGTTGTAAAAATTAGTCAATAAAAGGGGATACTGGCTGGAACAAGGAGCTAACTGCGGAAATGATTGGTCTGCCAGGTGGTGCAGAAAGAGATTTGTGGACTTTGAGTAGAGTATAAATGATGGGTGTGCGGGGATATTCTGTCACAAGGAAATTATGTGTGTCATTGGTTATCCAGCCTGCATTCAAGGCTAGAGAAAGATAGTTGTCTAGTTCGGCCTTAAACTTCATAGTGGGGTCCCTGGGTAGTTCCCTGTACGTCTTAGTGTCAGATAATTGTTGCAAAATCTCTTCTCTATAATATGAGTAGTCCATCATAAGTTCATCAAAAAACAGGCAAATAAAAACTGGCTGTGTGCTGCTACAGAAATATGTAAAATACTGAGTGCTAGGAAGCTGCACACCATAAACACTGATGATACCTGGGTGCAGCTGGGAACGGCTAACAGTGTACAGTATAGCCAATTTCACTTACCGTATATACTCGAGTATAAGCCGATCCGAATATAAGCCGAGGTACCTAATTTTACCTAAGAAAACTGTAAAAACTTATTGACTCGAGTATAAGCCTAGGGTGGGAAATGCAGCAGCTACCGCTAATTTTCAATAATCAAATAATTAATAAAGGACACTCAGCGTGACCCCATGTGAACTCTTCATAAATATTAAATGTTGGCAGCTGCAGATTAGGGAAAGGTGGATGGAGCCTAAAATAATTTTACTCACTCCCATCTGGAAGGCTCAGGAATTAATACCATGAAGATGGCTCAAACCCTGAGAGTTATATAATGAGGTAGGGAGAATGGTCCTTGTTTAGAACTAGCTAGTGACACGGTACCTGTAATAGCTCATTTAGAGGTGAGAAGCAGCCAATTAAGAATGGCCACCTGTAGCCCCATCTATGAGGTTAGTGGGGGAGTGAAAATATCAGCTGCACTGATAGGCTGCGCTGGCATTCGGCGTGCACGCTGCACCCCCTTCCCCCCCCCCGTACGTGTACGCCGGCGGTCACGTATGCACGCGCGCACCCGGAGGCAGAATGGACCTTGGCTTTCCCTGTAGTCTCTTCGGCATCCTAATCACAGTTGAATTGTCATTATTCACTCGAGTATAAGCCGAGCATGAGTTTTTAAGCACATTTTTCGTGCTGAAAAACTCGGCTTATACTCGAGGTATGTGTGCGCCTCGAGTGGGAGCTCTGGGAACGGGTATGTGCCATTCTAGGGGGTCAGTGCAATTAAATGCCCAATAAAATTTCTTTCTACCTATTGGCATACTATGCATTATGTGCCAGGTACAAACTATATGGTATTTATTTTTTTTGTTTTCTTTTTACTTTAATCACCTTATTTTTTGTTTGTTTGGGTTGCCTAGCAACAAAATTGGTGCCCTTTTGGGCTTATAACTGTTTGTTTCTCACTGTGGTGTGGTATCCCTGATGAAAGTTCCTGTGTGGAACTGAAACGTTGGTCACAATAAACCTCTGATTATTATTTTGCATCTCTGCGACTCCTATGTGAAAATCCTGTCACTCCATGCCTGTATATATATATATATATATATATATATGTTATACTTAAGGTGCTTGAGAGAGGGTCAGCACTCACAGGACTTATATAAACAAATTATTTTTATTAAAGACGAGACTAACGTTTCGGCTAGCACTCTAGCCTTTATCAAAGTGGTGAATACAGTGTCTGTGTTTGTTGTATTCACCACTTTGATAAAGGCTAGAGTCCTAGCCAAAACGTTAGTCTCCTCTTTAATAAAAATAATTTGTTTATGTAATTTCTGTGAGTGCTGACCCTCTCTCAAGCACCTTCAACCTTATTTGGACCTGCACCCAGGCAACAGCAACTTATCTTTACGTGAGTGCCGGCATTTACTTGGAAGTTTACATATATGTTATACTTATATATATCTGAACATGAAACCAAATTTACATTCTTCTTCCTGTCCTTATGAGCAAGGTTAAAACATATCAGCAAGCCCCTGACAAGCTCTGTGTATAAACAGACCTCTACCTATACCCAGCACAATTATGTGTAGCACAAGCCCTTTTCTTTAGTAAATAGATTTTTTTTTGCCCCAAAGACATTTACTGTCCATCATTTCTACCAAAATGTATTTGTCAGAAAAGTCAGATTAAATCATGCTCCAACTTAAATTAATGGTGGCTTCCTATCTCATTGAATCTTTGTAGGTCAACGCTACATCCCTTTGCAGAATGTCTTGCATAAACTTCCTAAGTTACCGTAATACCAATTGTCACCTTTAGGAATTTAATGCCAATGACTGACATTCCTTTTCAGTACCCTGGCAGTCTCTTACTTTTGTTTTACCTGGTCGCCTTACTCTTGTAAAATCTCATCTATTGCGTCCTGTGCAAACAATTTATCTTCTCATGTTCATGCACTTCATAGCTGCGTATTGTAAACACATACATTTTCTTGTGTTACACACAAGGAGACTGAATAAAATTGATTTTAAAATTGATTTCACTATTATACTTCGTCTGCCAGTGCCTCCCTTCCTAGCTAGAATGTAATTTCAGTCTTTGGAATGTGACCTGGCACTCCTTTATAAGATAGCTCTTTCTAATTTATAAAGTGATATGCCTGATTTAGAGAGTCTTAGTAACACATAAAGAATTTGAGGTTTTACCTAACCCCTAGTATTACAGGGAAATGGAACAGATATCTGTCTACTGACAATAGTGCCATTATAGAATGTAATCTCATTAAGTGACGTACGTAAAGATTCTTCTGGTTTCCCAATATCGACCAAATATTTTTAATTAATGACTAAAGGAAATGTACTTAGAATGCAATTATTATCATTATCATTATGCAAAAAATAGATTGTGCTTTCATTATGCAAAAAAGAGACCTTTAAGTCTCTGGAGGCATTTTGAGTTACATTTATCAAAGCTGCCATGAATGCAGTCCCACTTATAATAATAAGCAAATATTCAGAAAAAGAAAGCTTGCTATAAATAAAGCTCATGCCTGTATATTTAGCAGAATATTAAGAGAAAAATTACGTGACTGCCCAGAGAAGTGTATGTCAGATTTTTTTTTTAGTTTTGTCCAACCTTTGGTCAGTGACCCCATCCAATCTTAGCTCATAACAGTGAGGCATATGGGGCCCCATTAGTTGCTAAACTGACAGTGGTTGGCAATTGCACTAAAGTTGCCTATTACCATTGTACATATTTGGGAGTCAAATGAACAAGAAAATGATTGTTAAATTACAGTGAAAGCACTCCCCATTTTAAAACTTTCAAAATTTGCTAAGGCACCATAAGAGTATGACTCTGGCACACTCTTAAAGGAGAAGCAACCTATGGCCCGGCGGCCCAGTCATACCCTGACTTTGGGAACGTCATACCCTGAGTCTTGGGAACATATGTGACAAATATATACTAGATACATTTCAGAGGGGAAGGGGTTCCACACTTGTTCCTAGTGTGTTAAAGGACAAGGAAAGGTTCTTAAAAATTAACACTAAAGGTCCCCATACACGGGCCGATAGTAGCTCCCGATATTGGTCCCATGGACCGATTCGGCAGCTAATCGGCCTGTGTATGGGCTCTTCCGACAGGCCTGCCCGACCGATATCTTTTTCATTTTCATGAGCAGCAGAAGAGCCTTAAAGATTCTGTGAAGTGACCTCTCAATAGATAATTGTTTGAATATTTTGTTTATTTTAAAGTTAAATACCGTGTGATGTATTGTACCAACATTGTCTATGATTAAGTGCCCTCTTACGGCATGAAACTCATCTCTTTTGCAAATGCAATAAAGCAATGATGGTCCGGCTTGTGCCAACCTGCTGTTGTAATAGAAGAGTATTCATATTTTCACTGCATAATCTTATTTTTATCTATATTATGTGTATACTTGGATGTGTAAATCCACTAATTGGCCCTAGTGTACTTTGTAATTGTCCCCACCTGCGTCATGAGTAATAAAGTTTGTACCAGGTCTATTAACCCACAGCAATAAAACAGATATTAGGCTTTAACAAGTGACCTGTAAATGCTACTTGGTGGTTCTTTGCTATGAGTTATTGGACCTAGGTAACACATTGTGTGTTGGTTTGCATACAGAGCAGTTCTTCTGCCGATGCTTTATAGTTATGCCAAGGGGTGCAGCCAGGCTGCTTGGCAAACTTTTTTGGAGCTATTATTTTGACCATAGTGACTTATGAAGTAATTGTGGTAAAAATATTTGCCTGATAAAGAGATGTTAACAGAATTTATAAAAGGCTGAGTGTTTTTAAATATATTTTGGGATTATAGCAGTATTTTGCACTGCCTCAAACCTGGCATAACTTATGGTAGTCAGCTGAGCAAATTCCCTTGGCAAAGAAATTCTGGCTGTAAAAAGTGGTTATTAAAGTTGTGTCCCTTTAACATAGTTGCTTTTCAGGACCAGAACTTGAGATAGGGAGAAAATGCACATGCCTAGGGCACAACAGTAACGGAGGGGAGGCATGAGACACTTGCCCAGCTACCTGCCAACCCCTAGTTCCATCTCTTTGCTCACTCCTCACCTCACTATGGCGGGGAGGGTGTGGTACATGTTTGAACTGGCACTGCAGCTTTTTCCGTTAACTTTTCAGTTAACACTTATTTTTACATTTAAAATTTTCATCTGCACAAATGCTACAATTCATTAAAAACTTCAGAATTACATGTGATTTTATACAGAGTACCATGGTTGTAAATGATGATTTTGGTGCAGTCAAGAGGTGGGAAGCACCTGAGAATAAAAAATCAACTTCAGTTGCTGTTGAGTTTTGTTAGTTCATTTTTTTCAGCTTTCTGGATAACTTAGGAGTAAGTACCAGAAAAATTGTAAAGAATACAAAGAAGTAGCCTTTTATGCTCTTTTAAACACTATTAATAAAAATCATCCTTTGGGTAACAACGAGACCTACATTTTTTTTCTTCTAATAAAATATACTTTGCTTCATCAACACTGTTACATTTTGTATTCTTCTTCTTCTTTTCAGAAAACAGAAAGCTGGAAGTCATGGTCAGATTCCGGGCTCTAAATGTTATAGTTGCAGGATTCTTTCTTCTACAAACAATATTCCTGCTTGTTATCTACTCAAGGAACACAGTGCTGCCAGATGCTGAAACAAAAACAGAGAAAGTCCATCTGCTCATCCTTTCATCCTGGAGGTCAGGATCTTCCTTCATTGGGCAAATCTTCAGCCAGCACCCAGATGTATTTTACCTGATGGAACCAGCATGGCATGTATGGATGTCTATGTTTCAAAACAATGCCAAAACCTTGCACATGGCAGTAAGGGATCTCATTCGATCTGTTTTCTTGTGTGACATGTCTGTATTTGATGCTTACATTCCAAAAAGGATGAACGTATCAGAACTATTTCAGTGGTCTGTAAGCAGAGCTCTGTGCTCATATCCTGCTTGCAGTCACTTTAATCGTGAGGATATCACAAATGAAACAGTGTGTAAAGTAGTTTGTGGGCGCAACTCCTTCAGTAAAATTGAAGAGTCTTGTAATACCTACAGTCATATTGTTTTAAAAGAAGTGCGCTTCTTTGATCTAAAGGTTCTCTATCCACTCCTCACTGACCCTTCTTTAAATCTTAAAATCATTCATTTGGTTCGTGATCCACGAGCAGTCGCCAAATCGCGGGAGCAAGCCATGAAAGCTTTGACTAGAGACAATGGCATTGTCCTTAACACCAATGGCACAAAAGTAGATGACGTCAGGTATGATGTTTTGCGAGAAGTCTGCCGAAGTCATGTCCAGATGTATGAAACAGCCATGGATAAAGCTCCCAGTTTCCTTAAAGGCCGCTATATGTTAGTGCGATATGAGGATGTTGTGAGGGACCCTTTAAGAGAAATAAACCAAATGTATGAATTTTCCAACCTAAAATTGACAGCCAAACTTAAAAGCTGGATCTATAATATTACCCATGGAGTAGGCCCTGGAAGCAAAAAAGAAGCATTTAAAACCACATCCCGGAATGCAGCAAATGTCTCACAGGCCTGGAGGAAAGATCTGTCCTTCCAAAAAATTCAGAAAATCCAGAACATATGTAAAGGTGCAATGAATCTTCTTGGGTACCAATTTATAGACAGTGAGAAAGAGCAGAAGGACATGTCCATGGATTTTGTATTGCCAAGGCGACATTACCAGTTTAGCTGGCTGCCTAATAACGATAAGAAATGAGAGAGAGATATAAATATATACATACATTTATTTATTTATTACTGTTAGTTGCATCATTTTCAAAGACAGACTGTTTTATTAAATTCAAAATGACAAAGCCAACATTTTAAGTTATCATAGAAGCAGCATTATGAGCTCTTCCAAATTTTGACATTTCATTTAATTCTGTGCTACAAGCTGCTGCGGGCCATGTAAGATGGAAGTCACAGCAACAGGAAGACTGTAACCCAGAAATTCCTGGCACCAAATAGTTTGCACTGCTTGTTGTTGGATAGAAGTAAATCAAATAAGCACTTAGCTTTGGCTACCAAAACTCCAATTATACTGAATTACCAACTTTTAAAGATGCCTTAAAGGTGCTTTTTTTGGTCTGCTACTCATTACAGACCTGAATATGGTGATTATTGTTTTCTTATTGGACAATGCATTATTTTTAGTTTATTAAAAATAAACTGACAGTACTTTCATTTGAAAGCAGCATTTCTGCCTAGAGCAGCATGCAGGATTATATATATATAATGTGTCATGTTTCATATTATTTTGTGACTTTCACGGCTGGTTCTTTAAAAATCGTATGTTGACTAATTACCCGCAGTAGACCAAGTTACTATGAACTGACCATTGTTTCTCGGTCAAATAATTTCTTACTTACTGTGTCCGGTCAAATGTACTACCTATTGGTTTTGTTATTTAAATGATGGCATGGTAAATTTATATTGAAGTGTCTTTTATTCTGATGTTATTTTATATCCTTAATGGTTTGATTTTTGTCAGATGGTATGAAATACAAAAAAAGGTATTTATTGAAAAGTGAAGTGCAAAATAATCTTTAAGCAGTTTGGATACAAGTGATGATCAGACCAGGTGATTTATGCAATGACCTGTTACTAGGGTTCCATAAACGGCACATTGACCAACCTATTGCCACATACTAGATTATGCAACCTTTTAACTGAAACTTTTTGCAGTGAATTGTGTGATATATGGTGCAAAGTGTGCACCTAAACAACCAAACAGCAGATAGCATTTACTGGCCATCTGTTTCAAAGCAATTCTCATTGGTTTCTATGGGTTGCTGAAGCTGGGCAAACTTTTTAGCTTTCATTAGGCATGGGGGATAATATGATGCAATGCTATCAGGGTTAATCAACCAAATGAGGACAAAGTAGACTAAGTGATGATTCATATGAGCTCATGTATCTTTAGGCTTACAACTAACTCTGTGCATTCATTTTTTCTTTACATTTAATTGTGTGTCTCTAAAGGTGGATGTTGAGGTGCATGTACAGTATATGTTCACTGGCTGACACAGAACTCCCACTGCAGGTCAGGTTTTACATTCATAAATGTCCACTAATATCTATGTGATGATTCTGCTGGGCAATAGTTCAGATATCAGTAACCCAACCTGGATGTATCCAACATTACAGAAAAAGAACATTGCTTCTCAGCCTCTTAAAGGAACAGTAACACCAAAAAATGAAAGTGTATAAAAAATAATTACGATATTATGTACTGTTGCCCTGCACTGGTACAGCTGGTGTGTTTGCCTCAGAAAGACTACTATAGTTTATATAAACAAAGCTGCTGTGTAGCCATGGGGGCAGCCATTCAAAGGAGAAAAGGTACAGGCACATAGCAGATAACAGATAAAGCCCCATTATATTCTACAGAGCTTATCTGTTATCTGCTATGTAACCTGTGCCTTTTCTCCTTTTTTCCAGGTTGAATGGCTGCCCCCATGGCTACACAGCAGCTTATTTATATAAGCTATAGAATTGTTACTTTAGCATATACACAACTTTACCTGTGCAGGGTAACAGTACATTATATTTTAAATACTTAAATACACTTTCATTTTTGGCGTTACTGTTCCTTTAACATATTTCACCTATAAGTCTTGTGACTTACTTCAAATCTGTGGCCTCTGAATATTGCTTTGAAGTAAATGAATTTGTATTTTGAAATATCTATTGTCAGCTGTAAAGCTTAGTTTGGTTTTGTGTTTATACAGCACCACAAGTGTATGCAGTAATTTACAAAGCACAGAGTCAGGGGTGCTAAGTGCTGATAATTACCTAATTGGCAAAAAAAGTAAGATAGGATTGATATTTTTGAGACAGAGGGAGAGTGAAAGAAACTACATTTTTCTACAGGATGAGATTAGTTTGACGGCTCCACACACTTGTATCATGCATCCACATCAGTGTGTAAATAACATTACTTTAGGTCATTTCTTACAAATAAAACAGAATTGTAGTTCAGCTATAGAGGAAGCAGACCCAGGGGGTCAGGGACAGAATTAGGGGTTGGGAGAATAGACAAGTGTCTAGGGCACATCAGTGGAGACTGTGGAGACTTATTCCCTCCCTACCAAAATTGTCCCCCTTGACTGTAACGCCTAGTCAAGAAAAACACGATGACACCATAGCTTTTGTGGGTGGAGATCGGCCACAGCTTTATTACAGAAATCCAGAGAAAATAGTCCTTGCCATGTAATACAAACTTTACCAAACATCGCAACAACATTTTTTTATAACTGTTTATAACGAATGCCGGCCACTGCAAACGCAGTGGGCATGTGAAAACCATCAAACACCACCAGAGATTAAATGGCCAAGGACTATCCCCCGCCATTTGCTGTGACAAACCGATTTTTTTTTTTTTTTTTTTGTAAAGAGAGCCTGTAAGGAAAATATATAAAACATGCAATTGGGAGAACTTACCGCCCTATGGGTACTGGCTATTTGCTCTTAAACAGGGGGGGGGGGGGGGGGAGATGCTGCTCCGTGCCTGCCAAGTGACACTGCAGAGAAGAGCTGACAGGCAAAAAAGGGGAGGGGGTGAGTATAGCTGCTTTTTCTTCCCGCCCAAAGCTAAGCTCATTTTTTAACTCTTTGCTTGCTGGAGGGAATTAAATACCGGCCGGCTCCCCAGTCCCTCAGCGCTTTCTTTAGGCATTTCAGCGCCCTCCAGGAGGGGCTAGGATTGCACCTCTTCCATCCACCTATCCATTGTTTAGTGTTCTGGAGGTCCTGCAGGATTGCCTGATGCTGCCATTACAATGTGTGAGGGGCCTGAGTTTTTCGCATCCCCAGTCACACTCTCAACCATGGGGTAGGGGGAGGATGTTGGTGTCTGTGCAAGGGCTACTGGGTTCCTGACAGGGGTCTGCTTTCTTGGTCACCATAATTTTGTGCGCCCTTTTTAAATGCAGAATTTTAGAGTGTATAAATTGAATCATCTGCAACAACACTTTATGGAGAAACATGCTTGTAATTTGAAAGTATTATCCTTCCAGAGTTAAGAAATAGTAGAGAATGATTTATTACAAAGAGATGGTAATTTAAAAGCAATTCTGGCTCTATATATTGCTGACTAATGAACCCATAGAACTGATATCATTTGTGAAATAGTAGCTATTTGTAGGTTTTATAGAGTTAATATATTAAATTGTGTAGTGTTTTATAAAGAGTTAAATAATATTTATTGATTTTAAGGTATAGTTGCTGCTATCGTTCCAGCTAGAGATTACAAATCATGTTAAGCTTATTGGAGCAAAACAGCACTATTTGTTTATGAATTTTTATTTTTTACAGTTTGTAAGTGCATTTTTGTCTCTGCATTAAAGCATTATTTCTTTAATATAGCACTTGGTGTGTTTCCATTGGTTTTTATTATAGTTCTCTCATCTGGTGGTGGCGTGCACACTTAACCTTACTTATGTGGTCTAGACACTGGCAGAAACTCAGCCCTGAGGGACTGCAAGGGGTGCTTATAGTGCTGCTGCCAATAGTATTACTAATTCAGACAAAGCATGATTGTTTGCCCTTATGATTCAGTTGATTTAAGCTAGCCAGCTACATCACAGTCATCAACTACATCAGAGTCATTAGAATAATTCTTGGCCTGTCCAGTACTCGCATTCATCTGATTTCTTTAGGATTCCAGTACTTCACTATCCATTTTATAGATGCTAAGTTTTACCTGCAACTTGCTCTTCTAAGATTAAAAAACCACGTGGATTACCTGACAGCAGTTGCAAATCAATACTCTTGTATAAAATAATAGGAAAGGGAATAGGTTCTGCTCATCACCAGATGCCACCAGGGCTGGTGCTCCCGTTAGCAGAAAACTGCACCGGCCTGGGGAACATGGGATCGAGCAGTCCTCTTTCTGTTTCATCGCGCAGGTGTGCATGCATAGTAGAGTGAAAAGCTGAACTTTAACAAAAAAGCCGGCTTTAGCTCTCTATTGAGCATGCGTTGGCCCCCGAACTTTGAAGAAAGAAGAAAGGAAGAAGAGAGTTGGTCATTTGCATGTACTCTGGGTGGTGCAATTTTCTGCTAACAGAAGGTATCAGGTAAACAATTACAATCACTGGGGGTGCCTAACATTTGGCATTGCCAAGGAGAAGTCTGTCTGCCTAATCTGTCCCCTCTATTAGGCTGATGTCCTATGCAGAGATTAGTCTTCTGTGATTGATCTCCATGACTAATCTTTCCTAAATGCCTTTCCACTGACACAGGGGTGCTGCTACCATGAGCAAGATGGGAAACATGCCTCAGGCAGCAGCACCTCCCAAAGTTACAAGGGGCGGCAAAAAGCAATCTACAGTAGCAATGCAGATCCCCCCCAGACCCCCTCCAGCGCTGGGAGGGCTAGGGTGAGTGGCATCAGAGGAGTCTCCTCAGGCAGCCCAGGGGCCAAAAACGTCCCTGCACTGACAACAAAGGGAATCGCTAGTGGAAAGGCCTATGCCTCGCTTCAGTTTTCCAAAATTGTGTAAAGTTTCCTCTTGCAGGCAACTTCTGAAAACGTTGAGTAGGCCTTTCTACCAACAATTCCATTTGCTTAGGAGAGATTACTAGACCGCGGTAGCAAAGATCTATCGTGGGCAACTACCTCTGTGTGGGACATCAGCCTTAGGGAGGCCAGGCTGTGTTAACAAATGCAATTATTGATAAAAACTTACATTTCTCTTTATAAAGCCCACTGATATTTACATTTAACTTTTTAGGTTCCTATTTAACTTAAATAAGAGATACAGTGTGTAAAGATCACTAGGCTGACGTGGCTCGTGTAACAGAATGTTCTCAGCTACTTCTGAACCTCTTGGGAAGCAAAGCTAGCAACTGTTGCTGTGTGCCTTGAAGTAATGGGGTGTGACTTTTATACAGCAGAGGAGTAAAAAATAGCTCTGTGCCCCAAGCATGATGCTCTGCATTCCAAAGCATTTGTATCAAAAATCTCACCTCTGATGTCTGCCAAGTGTTCTCACAAAACTGAAATCATGAGACAGTGATGTGATAAATAATTAATAAACAATAAATGTAACCGGCTTTTTCCCAACATCCTTCAGTGGACTGTATATCAATATTGTGCATTAAATACATGGATAAATAATCTTATTGCACATGATGGACAATGTGCAAAGACACACCTTATTCAGTTTTCAGGTAAAAAAAAGAGATCTGTTGTATTTAGCAGCTGACAATTTGTAATTAGTTTTATTAAAGTGGAACGCCACCCAAACACAACTTGAGCTTTTTGAAAAGTAAAAATAATTTCAAGGAATTTTGCAATATTCATCGATTGATAAATATGCAGCCTTTCATGATTTTCAATGTAATACTATGGTTTTGAACAGTTGCCTAGACCTAGTCCCTTGTTATCCTGCTAATCTGGCTGACTACTCAAGATTTAGTCCCTCCTCCCCTGCCAGGATTTCAAACTATGCAGAAAGAAAAGCACTGCTTTGCAGCTGGATTTCAGCATTAAAATTGGTATTTATTCATACTTTGTGAAGGAACAGATTACAGTGATATATCAGGTATATCAGGTATATCAGGGGTAATGTGTTGTGTGGGGCTTTTTAACAAATTTTAGTTTTGAAGCCAGAGTTCCCATTTAATATAATTGTTTGGGACAACTCCCACAGAATAAGCACTCTGGATAACACACTAGCTCCCATACCAGTGTTCTGTATTTGTATAGTTGGCAAATGTTGCACAGCACCCTACAAAGATTATACATCATTCACATCAGTCCTGATGCCGCCCCCCCCCCCCCCCATTTGCGCACTCTGCACTAGAGACAAAGTTTTGTTTAAAAAAATGGAAATTTCTCTTAATGGTAACTAGCTGCTCTCCCCTGTCACAGGCGACTAATCTCCCCGAACTATCATCCCACCGCCGAAAATGTAAGTCGCTGGTGGGATGACACATGCTGCGCAGTTACCTCACAGTTACCTTGCGAGGCATTTTCGGCGATTTGCCGAAATCACCTGCGACAAATCTCCCCGTGTGCCAGAGCCCTTAAAGGAACAGTAACACCATAAAATGAAAGTGTATAAAAGTAATTAAAATATAATGTACTGTTGCCCTGCACTGGTAAAACTGGTGTGTTTGCTTCAGAAGGCTACTATGGTTTATATATGGTTTATATATGCTGTGTAGCCATGGGGGCAGCCATTCAATGGAGAAAAGGCACAGGCAGATAGCAGATAACAGATAAAGCCCCATTATATTCTACAGAGCTTATCTGTTATCTGCTATGTAACCTGTGCCTTTTCTCCTTTTTTCCAGCTTGAATGGCTGCCCCCGGGGCTACACAGCAGCTTATTATATAAATTACAGTAGTGTTACTGTAGCAAACACACCAGTTTTACCAGTGCAGGGCAACAGTACGTTATATTTTAATTACTTTAAAGCTCTTTCAATTTTTGGTGTTACTGTTCCTTTAAGCTGGCCATACACGCACCGATAATATTGTACGAAACCTCGTTTCATAAGATATTCGGTGCGTGTATGGCATGTCGGCGAGTCAACCGATATCGCAGGAAGCTGCTGATATCGGACGACTCGCCGATCGGACTGCTTAAAAAATTTTGATCGGGCGCCATAGAAGGTACCTGACCAAAATCTGCCGTCAGG
Source organism: Xenopus tropicalis (assembly GCF_000004195.4). Taxonomy (NCBI): domain Eukaryota; kingdom Metazoa; phylum Chordata; class Amphibia; order Anura; family Pipidae; genus Xenopus; species Xenopus tropicalis. The sequence continues at coordinate 64,183,193 of NC_030680.2, read as the reverse complement.
GCTGAATCGGCAGAAGGAGGTAGAAATCCTATTGTTTCTACCTCCTTATCTGCTGTTTCAGCCCTGAACGGTGTGCGACCGATGGTCGCACGAAAGATCGTCAGATCGCCACGTGTGTGGACACCTTTAGAGTGCCCCATCCACGGGACAGCTTTAGCTCAATCTTTTGGAAAAACAAACTGAGATAATGAATGTTTATGGCTCTATATCTAAATCCCTTTAGAAACAATTACAACTGAAAAACCAAAAAGCCAAATTTGGGTTTAATTATTTAAAACTAAAAGGCAGGGTGATTTGGATTGATCTCCAATAAATCTGCCTCTGCTTATTGAGAGTACCAGTTAAACTAGTTGGATTAAAATAATCTGTACCTAATTTTAGAGTTTTTAACCTGGCGGCATTGACAAGATATCTTATCCAATCCTGAAATAAAAATACTTCAAAAATCCCACACTGATATTTGATCTTGATTACACAGTAAATGGAACAATGTCCCTAGTGATTTTAAAAAGAGCCCTTAATAAAGAGATTTAATTTTTGCATATAAATATCTTGTTACATGTCATTGACTCAGTTATTCCGAAACCCCCTTTATGCCAGCCAAACATTTATTGACAGCCGCAGATAGGATAAATGCCACTTCCTTCTTATTGAGCTCAGAGAATAAGGGGATTGTGGTTATATTAGACCCTATTGATGGGTTTTTAATCCCCTGGACAGAGTTTAAGAAGAAATTCAATTTATTTGAAAAGGACAGATATTATTATCTGGTATGCAGTGGTCTGTCTGCATTTCAATACAACAGCAACCTTGATTTTGCAAATCACTGGGCAGACAGGGCAGTTTTAGAATTGACTGAACAACCCCATGATATAAAGAGTCATATCATTTCTGGTAAATGCTGGGATGCCTTTCAGCAAAATAGTCATGCACTGAATACAGTATCCTCTGAATGCGCTAATTATTCACAGCAGGTAGTGTCAACTCTTCTCAGCTAGTCAGGTCTATTCTGTATTTTCCAAGCAGAATGCTGGAGGGCTCAACAGTTTAACCTTTATTTAAGGAATGAGAATTCTATTGCAAAATCTTGTTGTTCTAAGAGTGAAAAAGCTAATGTAAACTTGTTTTACTACTTTTGCTACTGAAAAGATTTTCGAGTCACAGGTTGAAAATACCGTATATACTCGAGTATAAGCCGATCCGAATATAAACCGAGGTACCTAATTTTACCTAAGAAAACTGGAAAAACGTATTGACTCGAGTATAAGCCTATGGTGGGAAATGCAGCGGCTACTGCTAAGTTTTAATAATCAAAATAAATACCAATAAAATTACATTAATTGAGGCATCAGTGGGGTATATGTTTTTCAATATAAGTTAACAAGCTCTGTAAGCGGAGAAGAGGGTCAACAAAAACAATATGAACACTACCCCACGCTCATTGCACATTGGCAAACTGGCAGCAGACCCAGTCCCGGAGGAGATGTAAGGGCAAATAAGTATTGCTAGTGGGAGCCTAGGCCAGGGCACTGGAGCGTCTGGTTGCAGGTGGCCTAATTTGCACACAAAGGAGAGAGGGTGCTATTCTAGAGGGACCCATGGCACCCAACTCGAGTATAAGCCGAGGGTGACTTTTTCAGCACATTTTGGGTGCTGAAAAACTAGGCTTATACTCGAGTACAGTGGTGTGAAAAACTATTTGCCCCCTTCCTGATTTCTTATTCTTTTGCATGTTTGTCACACTTAAATGTTTCTGCTCATCAAAAACCGTTAACTATTAGTCAAAGATAACATAATTGAACACAAAATGCAGGTTTTAAATGAAGGTTTACGTTATTAAGAGAGAAAAAAAACTCCAAATCTACATGGCCCTGTGTGAAAAAGTGATTGCCCCCCTTGTTAAAAAATAACTTAACTGTGGTTTATCACACCTGAGTTCAATTTCTGTAGTCACCCCCAGGCCTGATTACTGCCACACCTGTTTTAATCAAGAAATCACTTAAATAGGAGCTTCCTGACACAGAGAAGTAGACCAAAAGCACCTCAAAAGCTAGACATCATGCCAAGATCCAAAGAAATTGAGGAACAAATGAGAACAAAAGTAATTGAGATCTATCAGTCTGGTAAAGGTTATAAAGCCATTTCTAAAGCTTTGGGACTCCAGCAAACCACAGTGAGAGCCATTATCCACAAATGGCAAAAACATGGAACAGTGGTGAATCTTCCCAGGAGTGGCCGGCCAACCAAAATTACCCCAAGAGCGCAGAGACAACTCATCCGAGAGGCCACAAAAGACCCCAGGACAACATCTAAAGAACTGCAGGCCTCACTTGCCTCAATTAAGGTCAGTGTTCACGACTCCACCATAAGAAAGAGACTGGGCAAAAACGGCCTGCATGGCAGATTTCCAAGGCGCAAACCACTTTTAAGCAAAAAGAACATTAAGGCTCGTCTCAATTTTGCTAAAAAACATCTCAATGATTGCCAAGACTTTTGGGAAAATACCTTGTGGACCGACGAGACAAAAGTTGAACTTTTTGGAAGGTGCGTTACATCTGGCGTAAAAGTAACACAGCATTTCAGAAAAAGAACATCATACCAACAGTAAAATATGGTGGTGGTAGTGTGATGGTCTGGGGTTGTTTTGCTGCTTCAGGACCTGGAAGGCTTGCTGTGATAGATCCATGATAGATAGAACCATGAATTCTACTGTCTACCAAAAAATCCTGAAGGAGAATGTCCGGCCATCTGTTCGTCAACTCAAGCTGAAGCGATCTTGGGTGCTGCAGCAGGACAATGACCCAAAACACACCAGCAAATCCACCTCTGAATGGCTGAAGAAAAACAAAATGAAGACTTTGGAGTGGCCTAGTCAAAGTCCTGACCTGATTGCTATTGAGATGTTGTGGCATGACCTTAAAAAGGCGGTTCATGCTAGAAAACCCTCAAATAAAGCTGAATTACAACAATTCTGCAAAGATGAGTGGGCCAAAATTCCTCCAGAGCGCTGTAAAAGACTCGTTGCAAGTTATCGCAAACGCTTGATTGCAGTTATTGCTGCTAAGGGTGGCCCAACCAGTTATTAGGTTCAGGGGGCAATTACTTTTTCACACAGGGCCATGTAGGTTTGGATTTTTTTTCTCCCTAAATAATAAAAACCCTCATTTAAAAACTGCATTTTGTGTTTACTTGTGTTATCTTTGACTAATAGTTAAATGTGTTTGATGATCAGAAACATTTTGTGTGACAAACATGCAAAAGAATAAGAAATCAGGAAGGGGGCAAATAGTTTTTCACACCACTGTATATACAGTACTAATAAAATGTTCCCCTTGTTTTGCCCTAATACATCTCAATAAAAATAAGGTAATACTCAGCAAATTAGCAATGCCCTTTGCTAAAACATTTTTATTCATGGCAGACACCAAGAAAGCTTTATTTTCTTTCTGGTTTAAAAAAAATCCTTTTATAACTAAAATTCTATTTTACTGTATCATAACCAATCCATTTGCCAGGAAGCCATTAAAGTTAAAACAAGTGAAGCTAAATCCAAACTATCATTTAAAGACGTGGACAATCTATTAAAATGCAAAAGACATATGTAGTGAGAAAAGCAAGGATATGAGCATGGATCCCCCCAAATGATCATTAAGTACATACATATACAGTATTTTTATTAATTCAGAAGCTATATTTAGGTATTGATCAGTCTCGATAGAACTGATGGTAGAACAGTACAGCTGGGTGTGGGTATCTGGGATAAGTTTCGTAGTTTAAGTTTTAGGGCTTTCACTTCTGAATACAATCTATGTTTTTATTAAATAGACCAGCAGTTATTTAAAGGACCATGGGTTCCTTACGAAATTCATACCAAATGAGTTTTGTGAATTTTATTAGCTAGATCATTGATGTTTTTGTGGAAGGTAAAGCTGTGTTTATGGCTACTTATTTTAAAAAGACAATTGACAGGAGCTCAAGATATTTCTTTCTAAGCAGTCCTACAGTATCATTGGGGTTAGGCTGGAATGCCAAAATACTTAGCAAATACGCAATAGGCCACAGGGCCACTATCATGGAACTACTACTATACCCCTAGTGCAGTGAAAGCTCATTCTTTATCACAAATACAGTCTCAATATGTTAATTGTGATATAAATGGTGTATTGGTGTGACTCCTCACCCTGACATTTTTGCTACTGCAAAACAACTTAGCCATGATATTTCTCCATAGTGCATTGCAAGTAACTGGCGCAGCCTGCTAGACCAGACTTTTAGGCAATTTAGACTAGAGAAAACCTTTCATAAACTGCAAGTGTGATGTTTGCAGCCAATGTAATTGCAATAGAAAATTGACAACTTTGAGATAAACGGAGTGTAGCAGATTGGACAGCCTGTTGCATTTACAGGCAGTTATGTCCAGGCAGGGTCGGCTGGGTCGGTGGGACACCCGGAAAAAACCCTGTGGGCTCAGGGGGAGGGGCAGGATGTGTGTGTAGGTGGCAGGAACCATGGGGATATGTGGAGGGCTCCTGTGTCCAGGTAGACATTCATGAAATGTGAATACCACAGCTGGAGCTAGGGGTAGGCAGAAGAGGCACCTGCCTAAGGTGCAATGGTGGGGGGCACTAGGCAGGTACCTCTCCTGCCTACCCCTAGTCCTGGCTGTCCTGGCTAGTCCTTGCACATACGCGTGCGTTCACTTGCACTTGTGCTTGTACACAAGGGGAGGCAAGGTGAGCGGCTGGGTTGCCTGAGGGCTCTCGGCTGGCTTGGCCTCCCCTGGTGAATATGTAAGATATACTTTAGACTTTCAAATGACAGAATGCCCAAATCCTCTAAACTAAAGCTTTGCTAGATCATTTTACCTCATAGTAGGGGTGTCCAAAAGGTAGATCATGATCTAGTAGTAAATGACCTTGGGAATAGGGTTGTTTTTCATTTAAATATAACATTATATGTTTTGGTGTATTGGAGCAAAGTGGCACTTTCGATGTCAGTGGAACACGTGAGGTGGTATACCCTGCTAATTATTTTATTTCAGAATGCATGATATAGATAGGATATCTTGTTCTCGAGAACTCATATATAAAAGCAGCTACAATTGTGATCTCACACTATTTATATATAGGCACCTGAGGGCCTGTGCCTAGGATGACCAGCTTTTAGGCGGTGGTCCTCGGGTAGGTGAGGGGGTTCCCTGTGTGCTTTGGACGTTGTGACATCACTCATACAGAAAGTGACATCACACACACACACTATGTTTGATGTCACTTCCACATCTGGGGGAGGGGGGGCTTATTTAGGTCCAGTGCCTAGGGTGGCTCCAGACCTAAATACAGTATAGCACTGACAAAATAGACACAAATGTTGCACGTATTGACTACATTCATTATAGGTTCTCTCTTGCACTTCAGTGGATTTGCACCAGTGTGCCCACCCAGTCTGTTGTGATGAATCATGCCCATGACGCCTATTGACGTGTACTTGGAGCTACCTTCAATGTTGAGGTAAATTCCATGTTTGTCATAGTGGGATACGTCAAGAGGTGCAATTGAAGGACAACATGCAAAGACACGCCTTATCCAGTTTTTGGGTAAAAAAAGAGATCTGTTGTATTTAGCAGCTCGCGACCAAGAATGACACACAAATGTGTTTTAATACCACGTGCTGTGAATGGCACAATGCCCACTCTAACAATTTTCACCTCAGCTTGTGTCTGATTCATTAAAACATGAAACCACAAATTTGCTAACGTTGATGCATCATGGGCAACTGTCCATGTAGCTGCAATTATAAAAAATGCTGCATTGTTGGTAAACCATGGTGAATTTCATCCAAAATTCCACTTTGCACACTTTACATATGTAACCATTTTGGTCTTCTGGATGTTGTGAGCTGCAGATCCCATCATTTTCAAGGCTTGCTGATGGCACTGATGAAGTGGTAGGTGTTGTAGGTGGCAGGGCTGACACCTAAATATATTTATTTCTCTTGTTGGGCCTTTAATGTTACCAGAAAGAAAATGAGACCCAGCATACTGGGTAGTTTCACACTTTAACATGCAAACCAACATAATTGTTATGATGTTATTCCAGGTTGTTTGCTTCAATGTCTAACAACTAGTAGGCTCACTTTTTTTAAAAAATGTAAATGGAGTTTGCAATCTCAACCTTTTATATTATTATCATTTATCTATAATAGGTCCTTGGAGGTGGACTCCCGCAACCAAAATGTCAACTTGCCTGGATGCAGATCAATAGTAAATAGCACTGCACTCCACAGGTTACAAAAAAAGTTTTATTTGAAAAAAAATGTATTTATTTATATATAATTCCAGTTAAGTCTTTCTTTACAATTATTTGCAACAAACAGAAAGTCTTACAATTATATCCACGCAACAAAGTGGCACTTAGACCTGGTCTGTAAAACTGAGTAGCTACCAACCAAACAGATTTTGTTAGGTTTAGAAATTCCCAGACTGGATGTATTATCCTTATAGTTCCATTCAAGCAACACTCCTAATTGGGGTAGGCAGTGTAGGCACGTGCCTAGGGCACAGTTTTAATTGGTAGATAAACACCAAACAGTGGGAGAGGAAGTGGGGGAGGGTTAGCAACGACTGTAATATGTATTTGCCTAAAAATCTGCAAGTATTGCTTCTTCTTGTCTTGCCATAGACAGGGAAAATATAGTTTAATGAAGAAATGCTGCCATCTTGTGACAGTGGAGTCACTGCATTAAAATAAAGCCCATTTTCTGTGGAATTACAGTGGACTTTTAAGACCAAAGAGTTATATAATAATATTATATTACTTTTACTAATCTAATTGATCAAATCTCTTGAAACCAGTGTGGATGTAATGCAGCCCTGTACTGAATGGCTTCCACTGGGCAGGCAGTTAGTCTAGAGCTCCGCCAGAGGTGCTGCTGGCATGAGGTGAAAAATCACTCTTCGTAACTTAAAGAGCTAAAATTCAGACTTTAAATCGTAATTTCGGCTCTTTTAGTGTAGAGAGCACCACCCCTTGCCCCCCTCTGATGCAAAAAAAAAAACAAGCACGGGGGGAGTGAAGGGGGGGGCATCAACTTGAGGCCTGAGGCGGTGCTGGGCTCTGCTGCATCAGGCACATTGCCACCTCTCCGCTGCAATTATGCTGAAATGATGGGGGAAAAAACACAGCATTATGGGTAAAAAACATGGTGACTTTTAACTGTGATTGCACTTTTCACACTGCATTTGTGTTTGTAAATGAGTGCTATTGAGTTAACATTAACACAATTAATATAAGGGCTCATTTGCAAACCGAGACGCAGCATGCAAAGTACAAAAAAAATGCAATTTGCACACTGTATCTGTATGTGGCAAATAGCAGCAGGCTATTTTGAACCAGAAAGAGATCTGTGGGCTGCACTTTGAATGGACTGCTGCCTATGTTAGGCAACATTCCATTTTTAAAATCAGGCAGGGGAAGACACATAGCCATCCTCCCCTCCTGCCCACTACCCACCCCTACCCTGTCCTTCATTTTGGCCTCTCAATGGGTTGTAAAATGTAGGGCACAGGAAAAAAGTAAAAGAAAAATAACAATATGGTGCAGTATTCTATATAAGGCTGTTCCATCTTTTTGTGTTGCTATGGATATAGGAAAGAATGTGTTCCTACACCTTTTTTTCTTAGCCAGATAGAAAGTGGTGTACTTGATCTTTAACTTTAGCGCACTCTACCATAAAGATCAAGTACATTTTCGTAGGAGAAGCAGAGAGGAGCCGGCAAGGACATACTAAAGACCTGGGAGATTTACACATTAAAAAACTTTTTTCTTTTTGTAAAAAGTTGTTTTTGTTTCAGTAAAACTTCATTCTAGGCTGCAAGGTAGGAGTGTCAGGATGCAGAGCATACATCAGGGCCTAAGGCAGGTGTTAAGTACAGGGTTGGCTTGGCTGTGCGTCCTGACACTGCACTCATTACTGAGTGCTGGATTTTTCATCTAGTGTGGAGTGGATGGTCTGGAAACGTTATGCATAAGGAGTATTTTTTGTTTGTCAAAAATAGACAACTGAGCTAGCATAGTGTACATCATTCAACAGTGGTGTTCAAAATTGGCATATCATATGGCATTAATTGCTTTGCACAGAAGGGCAATTGTCCTGCCACACAGGAAATAATGTACACAAAATAAATACTAATGCAGAAAGTATTAGTCTACTTTATAAGCCAGGTCGCTTATGAAAACTGAATGATTCAGTCCAATGCACCTAAAGTTACAAAAATTAAAACATAAAGATGATATAGGGAAAAAATACAAATATCTACCCAAAAGGGGCCTGCATAGGTAGTGTCAGCAACCCAATTGCTGTGGGCATGGGAAAGGAAATAACATCAGTGCATAATTGCAACCATGGGAATACATGCTAGTAGAGGAAACATATAAAAGCTTTTACTTTCATGAAGTCCTTCTTTTATTCTATTTTAATAGAGCATCTGTGGTTGGCATGACTTTTTAATGTGACTGTGACTTGTTTCTTACTCCAACTATGTTGGAGTCAATCGTTTTTTTTCTTTTTGCAGGGAATCTTCACAGCAGTTTTGTGAAAAAATTCACCAATGGGGAAATAAAGAATTTCACAGCGAATCCATGTCTGCCAAATTTTTTTTCTCATGACTCTCTCTGTCACCATATTTAATCAATGTGCCTCCCCCAATGCACCACTCAGATCTCAGGTGAACTCTGCCATTCTCAACAGGCGAAAACTCCTAAAGGCTTAATTAGGGCCAGGGACCTTGCAAAATCAGTGTTTGTCACTGGACAAGTGGAAGGGCATACCTCCCAACTGTCCCAGTTTTCGCGGGACAGTCCCTCTTTTAACAGCTCAACCCGCAGTCCTCAATTCTTACTGAAAATCATTTCCCTTTTATCCCCTGCACTGAATGCTAAAAAAGATACAAACTTAATTAAAAAGTAGCTTTTGGCAGAGAGACCAGAAATGTATTATTTGTGGTTCTTGAACTATTTGTTTTTTTGTTCCAGTTTAAAATTTCAGCAGTTATCTGGTTGTTAGGGTCCAAATCATCCTAGAAACCAGGCAGTGGTGTGAATGAGAGACTGTAAGATGAATAGGAGAAGCCTGAATAGAAAGAGAATGTATAATAAGTAACAATAACAATAAAACTGCAGCCTTGCCAAGCAATAGATTTTTGGCTGCTGGGGTCAGTGACCCTGTCTGGATACAGACAGACTGCAGAGGGCAGTATAGACAGTGTGCAAGCAAGATCTCTCTATTCCTATGCTATTTATGTATATTAGCTTTTGCTCTCCCATTTATACGGTGCAAATTTTTCCTAACAAACTCACCCTAGCAGCCCTATATAATCAATAGCCGCCCTGGATTCTCCTGTTTATCTGCGGCAATAAATCTGGCCTCAGTGACTCCATAACAGATTCCTAAACTAACTCTTTTCTTTCTTTTCTTTCTCATTACTGGTTAAAAATAACACAAATTGCTATTGCAAAAAAGGCCCAGTTGGTGGCACCCTTGGCCAGCATTGTAAAGCCTAGAGGAAACTTCCCAGCATATTAGCCATACAGAGGCAGTGCATTATTTTAGGATCCCCTTAATAGCTCCTTCAGGTTAAAAAAAGAACATTGTAAAATATATAATAACATACTGAATGGAATGGAACGGAATGGAAGTCAGAGAAGGATAAATTGCTTAGAGACACCACAGTCTGGGTTTCAAAGATGCTGTAAGAATTGGTTATAGACTTTTGGGTTAAGGCTTGAAAACTTTTTTATTCTACCGATGATAGATAATAGACAAATGGTAGATGATAGACAGATAGCTAGATCTCAGGGATCCAATCCACCTTGCACACAGTGCTTACCTTTCCAAGCATTGCAGAGGCGCGAGAGGGGCGACATCACTAGATGCGCAGAGAGTGCAATTTTACTTTTTTGGTATTTTGTTGTTTTTTTTTTAATTCTGTTGTTTTTTTGTATGATGTGATGATACTGTCTCCATTTTCCCACCATCACTTGCTTTTACGTTGTGTATACACTCATTTTCAGTGCTTTGAGAAAGACCAAAAAGGTCAGCCGCAAAATAAATTCACTCTTTAGTCATTGTAAATCTTGCGAGTGTGGATTCTGTTTCTGATACTAAATTTCCTGCTACATATGGTGGACTGCACACATGCCCAAATAAGATTACCTATTTTTTACATGAGTGGTGGTACTTGGACTGTATGTATATATATATATATATATCTGAAACAGCTAGCTGAGGAAGCAATTTTATAACCATGTAAAGACAACAGTTTGACAGATACCAACTACAGTATAAAACTTTTATTTTATTACAGTAATATAACTGTAACCCTGACGCTTTCCATCTTCTGTGTCAATGCCTACCCTAGGCTAAAATATATCAGATAGGATCCCTAAATGTTTTGACAGGCAGCAGATTTATCTTTCTAATACGATAAAGGCCTGGGGCAGGCTAGAGGATCCACAGACAGAATAAGCCTCTTCCCTAGTTTCAAGTTTATATCAGCCACCTTAAGGCTGAATGAACTGTAAAGATTGATACCAAAAAAGGAGAATAATATATATAATATATGTTAGATTATCCAGCAGCTACAGCCTGACTGGGGTGACTCTGACAGACAGGGAGGTAGGTGTATAATTACAGAAGTGGGAGCTGGGGGGAGCCAGAAGGTATAGGGGGCTCTATGGGATATTAACTAGTAAGCTGTTTCAATATATGTATAAAGACCTGTGGCACTCATATTTATGATGTCTCGTCTTTGTAACTCCAGACTGCATAGTAGATAAAATTCTACAAAGTTTAAGTTGATTTTTTTGGAATTTTGTAAAAAATCATTAAAACAATGTTTTGCAGTATAAAGATATATTTATCAATTTTCAATTATTTAGACCAGTGCTGTCCAACTTCTGTTGTACCGAGGGCCGGAATTTTTCCGACCTACATGGTGGAGGGCCGATAATGGAAGCCAGTTTTGACCACTCCCCTTTTTGAAACCGCACCCACTTGAAACCACACCCATGTTATCAAATGACCATACCCCTATTAATGGTTGTAGTACAGCAAAAACCTGCCATACTCTGCCTGCCCTACCCTGCCTGTGTGTGCCATACTCTGCCTTCCCTACCCTGCCTGTGTGTGCCATACTCTGCCTGCCCTACCCTGCCTGTGTGTGCCATACTCTGCCTTCCCTACCCTGCCTGTGTGTGCCATACTCTACCTTCCCTACCCTGCCTGTGTGTGCCATACTCTGCCTTCCCTACCCTGCCTGTGTGCCATACTTGGCTGGTTTGTGCCATACTTGGCCTGTGTGTGCCATACTCTGCCTGCCCTACCCTGCCTGTGTGTGCCATACTCTGCTTGCCCTACCCTGCCTGTGTGTGCCATACTATGCCTTCCCTACCCTGCCTGTGTGCCATACTTGGCTGGTTTGTGCCATACTTGGCCTGTGTGTGCCATACTCTGCCTGCCCTACCCTGCCTGTGTGTGCCATACTCTGCCTTCCCTACCCTGCCTGCATGTGCCATACTTTCACTGTGTTTGCCATTCTTGGCTGGTTTGTGCCATACTTGGCCTGTGTGTGCCATACTCTGCCTGTGTGTGCCATACTCTGCCTTCCCTACCCTGCCTGTGTGTGCCATACTCTGCTTGCCCTATGATGCCTGTGTGTATGGCACACACAGGCAGCCTACAGTGACACAATGCTGGCACTGCTCCAACAGTCTGCACAATAACTATATATTAAAAAACTTTTTAATTGCAGTACCACCTCAGTATGTCTATGTCAGTATATGTTCTTTTTGTAGTGTGCAGGGATTATTTGTGGGTTTCTACTGCTCCTGAGGTGTGAACAGGGGAACAATATGGATGATTACAGCCTGAGCCTGAGGTGTGAACACTGCAGGGGGTGAACAATGCAGAGATTAAAAGGTGTGAACAACACAGGGAATTACATATTTAAACAATACAGCCTGATTACAGCCTGAATCTGAGGTGAGAACCATGCAGGGGGGGCAGTTAATCACAGAGTACTGATACCATTTAAACCTTACACAAGAGTAAGCCATCAAAGCAGCCAGACAGGTGGGGGGCCACACAGAGGGGGGTCGCGGGCCGCCAGTTGGACAGCACTGATTTAGACAGTGTATTACAAATATATATGGAGCTAATTTATGAGCCCAAGTGCAGTGTGCAAATTGCAAGTTGGGGAGCAAGCCTTATTTTTAGCCAACAATGTGTGTATTTCCCATAATTCCATCTAAATTGCATGACAAGGAGTTGGATTGGAGTAATTGCATGTAATGTGTTAAAATGCACATAATTACTCTTTCATTTCAATGTAAATCAAATGCAGTTGTGCGGAAAATCTTCAGTGTCGGGATGTTGTCATTTAAATTTTGTGAAAAAATGTGCTATATTTGGCAAAATGCTGGTGAAAGTTTATTATTTGTCATTTTGCAATCTAGTCCATGTGTTTTGGTAAGATAAATTATAATAATTACTTGTGTGGTGCTTTGAAAATTCTCTTTGGTACTCTGGGAATTTGACTACATAAATTAAGTATCTCCATAGAACTTAATCTAACTTAATCCAACTATTGGTACTGGTGTACTTCAGGTTTATTATCTTATATTTTCATGCATATAAAATGATACATTTTTATTATGTTATAAAAAAAATATTTATTTATTTTACAGATGGGGAATCACTCTAACTAAGGTTTATAAAACATTTTATGTCCTGAATGTTGAAAATGTGCTTGCCAATTTGTGCTCACATTGGAAAAAATAAGGGGGCACTTTCCCACAGGTTTCTGTCATTGCTTCTCTATGGTGCTTGAGTCTGTGCCTTTCTCCTCAACTTACCATGGCTATAAAGCTAGTCCCTGGAGAATTGCTGGTCTGCTGTACCTACTACAGTGCAAGAGATTAGAAGGTATGTATAAGCACATGGAAGGAAATATCAGGTAGTTGGATTTTGAATGAGTAGCTCTGGTTATCTCTGAGTCTCTTGGGCACCTAGGCCTCTTGGAGATGTAAAGCCTCTTGAGATAAATTTATACAAGTTTTCCCTTTATGTTTTCTTTTATTTTAACTGCAATAAAGATAACATATTTTATCCAACAACATCCTATGGGTCAGAGCAGTAGTAATATGTTTCATTAGAGTTAGCTTTATGTCACAATATAGATCAGAGTGTAGTTTGCAATAAAGAATGTTTCAACTTTTGGAATACATAAAGCGCATGATGTCATTGCACTTGGCGCAAAATACAAATTTAAAGGTATGCCAGAGATCCAGGTTCAATGCTTGTATATAGGACTTCTTCCTTGAGCTCCTAGGTACACAGTAATTTGCTTTTGTGGACTGATTTGCTGGTTTTTACCCTTTTGCCTGATCCTGCTGCCTGAACCGACCTGTGCCTGAATATCAACCTGGGATTCTCGTTAACTCTTTGGATACCACACTTTTTGCACTGCCTATACTTAGGGGCTGATTTACTTACCCACGAACGGGTCGAATGGAGTCCGATTGCGTTTTTTTCGTAATGATCGGTACTTTGCGATTTTTTCGTATGTTTTGCGATTTTTTCGGATTCTTTACGAATTTTTCGGATCCAATACGATTTTTGCGTAAAAACGCGAGTTTTCCTATCCATTACGAAAGTTGCGTAAAAAGTTGCGCATTTTGCGTAGCGTTAAAACTTACGCGAAAAGTTGCGCATTTTTCGCGTAAGTTTTAACGCTACGCAAAATGCGCAACTTTTTACGCAACTTTCGTAATGGATACGAAAAACTCGCGTTTTTACGCAAAAATCGTATTGGATCCGAAAAATTCGTACAGAATCCGAAAAAATCGCAAAACATACGAAAAAGTCGCAAAATATTCGTTTTCAAGTCGGAACTTTTCCAATTCGGGTCGGATTCGTGGGTTAGTAAATCAGCCCCTTAGGCTTCCTCCTTTATCCTTACTTAAACACGGCAGGAGCTGAGCAGGCCCGAGCAGACACCAGTGGATTGGAATTAGAACTTGGACCTGAGCTTTTCTTCAGATAACTGGATTGGTGGATCTTGCAGTATCATGCTGCTTTTATTCCATAAGGAATGGATGGGATCACTATTTTTTTGAAAGAGTGTAAATGGGGGTGTGGTGGTTTGTAGCCACCATTGTATTTTTAGCTTTTATTTTTTTTATTTTTTATTGCCTTTTTAGCTGTTACTAATATATAGTCAGAAGTTTTTGGTCCCCTTTGTAAATTTTGATATGAGTTAACTACAGGGACAGTTGTGGCCTAGTCCCTTATTTGTATCCAGAATGCTTTTATATGTGGGTAATTCCATAAACAGTGGAACAAACCTTCCTGTGGTGTTGTGCATTTCAGGCAAGCTGGGCTAATATTGGGATTCATTAGGTCTCTACAGTGTGGGAATAAATATCCCTGGTTGCTTTTAGTAAATCTGGTATTGTTAGAGTGGGGAGTTTTGTCTGCCACTGTGATAGGCCTGTGAAGATGATTGTGTTTTATATAAGGTAGTGTAGGTTCCTTTAATAGCTCAGGAAATAGTATCTTTTGACAATAAGATGTTATCTAAATCATTTTCCCAGTCCGGATTCACCAAGGCATGCTGTATCTTTGACACATAGCTTTTGGCTTGAAAGAGAAGATGTGTGTATTTATTATTGGGAATAGGGTAGTTGCCTTTGCTACTGTTGATATGTTTTCCTAGCTGTTAAGATCAGGTGAACTACTCAATAGATTCCATTTCAGTCCCAAAGTTGGAATATTGGGCTAGCTGCTCCATTTTGGAATTCTGGGTTGCCTATGTTAGGGAGCCAGTGTGAGTGTGTGGTTTAAAGACCCATTGTTACTCTAAATGGTTTTCCAAGCTGTGTTGAGAATGGTGCTATGTTGCACTTCTTCTGGTAGGCTGTGGTGGGGCATATGAAGTAAGGCTACCAAACTAATGTGGGGTATTAATTGTAGGTCTAAACCCGAGTTTGTGAAATTGAAAGTTGTGTTGCTAAATTGTATAATTTCTGTCTGTCCCAATGTCCGAAAAAAGTTTTATGATACAGAATGTTATTGGTGCTTTTTCCATGAATAGATCATTGGCGAAGGCCATCAATTTTGTTTCTATCTACCCAACTTTTATACAACTTTTAAAATGGCAGTTTACACCTATATTACCATTTGGTCAACAAGACTGCAATAAATAGGACTTGTGCCTATTCTTTTAATTTTTCTTAAATATTATTCTTAAACAATATGTTGCTATTATATGTCACTAATGAAAATAGTTTTTTTGCCTAAACTCCCATTTTTCCCCCTTTAAACAGACTAAGTTGTTTTCATTGAGATAACACAATCCCCATCATTTTCCTATGAAGACTTTGTTGGGCTTAGAGATAACAAATAACTCATTATATACAGTGCATATATGTGGACTGGTAATTTGTTTTGCTACCTACTACTTTTCAGACAGTGACAATTGTGCCAAGCACATCTCTCCCTTGCAGCTGCAACAATGCTGGAATTCTGTGAAAACCCCTGCACTGCAGGTAAAAAACATTGAGAATTGCTTGTGAAATGTCTCTTATCACACTGCATTTACAGTCAACTATGTCCAATCCAGTACTGTTCCAAACATCAACACTCGTTTCACGGGAAGCATTTTTGCCTACATTACTACAGATGACCAGAAGGAAAGAAGTATGGGTGCTGGGAGTTGCACATAGCTGCTTTTTAACACTGTCCCAAAAACTGCTGACTTTATATGCCACACTTTGTGCAGGACCTGGGCTCTGTTTTCACAACGTGTAAGTGGAAGTAACATGAAGTCAGCAGTGTAACAATAGGGCCATATTTACTGCTATGCACGATGCCCCATTTTGCTTTAATCTAGCTGTGTCTTTGGTACTTATTCAAGCCTCAAGTCATTTCATTCTTTTCCAAAATGCCCACCCAGACACACCCAGGCATCCAAATATGTTTGTTAAAAATGCATTTAAAAAAAACAAATATGCAAACAAAAATATTATACATTTCTTCTGTGAGTGATAATTAGGAGAGGCAGAACAGACCCATATCACTGTGCAGAAATGAGGAAAAAAAGATTCAGCTTCACAAATCAGCAGAGCAAAGTAATGCAACCACAGATTATGGTTAAAGTTTATCTAAAAGTTAATAAAAGCTGAAGGTCAAAGCTGAGCAGACTGATGTGTATGTTTCTTTACTTCAATAAGTGGCTATAAAGATATATTTGTGAGAAATATATGTTTTTACAGCCCTCCTATATCACTGCTCCACAGTACACAGCCATAGATACATAAAAGGGCAAGGTGCAAACATTCACAAACAATCCACCATTTTATTTTACCCACAAAGCAGTGTTATTTTACAGAATGACTGCAGGCACCTGCAACATAGAAACTTGCACATAGTAGTGCCCAAATTGGTAAATCATGTACAAGCTGCATTCAGCTTTTTCTGTTGTTAATCTCCATTATTTTATTCCAGCTCGGTAATGATTGTCAGCAGGAAATCCTCCAAGTAACGCCTCTAATTCCTTTGGGTCCATCTTTGGGTCCATGCTAACTATATTTTGTACCTTTTTATCATCGTCATTATTTTGTTAGTATTATATAGGAGAACAGGTGCAACTGCTTTAAACTCATTTATGCATATGTATTTGAAAATGTGTGTGTGTATATATATATACACAGGTATGGGATCCCTTATCCGGAAACCCGTTATCCAGAAAGCCCCAAACTACGGAAAGCCCGTCTCCCATAGACTCCATTTGAATCAAGTAATTCATAATTTAAAAACTGATTTTCTTTTTCTCTGTAGTAATTAAACAGCACCTTGCAATTGATCCCAAGTAAGATGTAAATAATCATTATTGGAGGCAATACCATCGTTTTTGTGTTTAATTCATGTTTTATTGATTTTTTCGTAGACTTAAGGTATGGAGATCCAAATAACGGAAAGACCCCTTATCCGGAATACCCTTGGTCCCGAGTATTCTGGCTGTATATATATATATATGTGTGTGTATATGTATTTGTTTTTCAAAATGCCACAACATATTTAAAATTCCCTCTTTATTGTCAACTTTATTGTGTATTTTTGAAAAAACATGCATATATACACACACACATATATATATACAGCAACATAAATACCGCACTCACAGGACTTATGGTGAAGAAAAAAGTTCATTTATTAAACTGACATTTCGGCTGTGTCCACAGCCTTTTTCAAAAGTGAAAAAGGCTGTGGACACAGCCGAAACGTCAGTTTGATGTTTGAACAATAAATGAACTTTTTTCTTCACCATAAGTCCTGTGAGTGCGGTATTTATGTTGCTGTAAATTTTCCGTTTTTCAACGCTGCACCCAGGCATCCAGTGACTACTGTATACGTGAGTGCCAGCTTCATACATTCCACACATATATATATATAGAGAGAGAGAGAGAGAAAATATACATTTCAAGTTCAAATTACTTCCTAAATCTTTTAAGAAACGTATTGTGTAAAACCATATTAAAGTAGAATAATTACCTGCAGCAATTTCAGAGATCTCCTGAAAGTTCCAGCGCTTCAGGTCTGACCAAATCCACTGGAGCAGGCGGAGGTCCATTTTGATGCGAAATGGCCGCAAGTCGCGCGTGACACGAGATTACAAAGTCGCGACAAATCGCCAATATATACCTAGTAATGTATTTTGTGCGACTAAATATTTACCGCTATATAGTACTGTATATTATCGCGACTAAATATTTACCGCTATATAGTACTGTATATTATCGCGACTAAATATTTACCGCTATATAGTACTGTATATTATCGCGACTAAATATTTACCGCTATATAGTACTGTATATTATCGCGACTAAATATTTACCGCTATATAGTACTGTATATTATCGCGACTAAATATTTACCACTATTGTACTGTATAATATCGCGACTAAATTTTTACCACTATTGTACTGTAAAATATTGCGACTAAATTTTTACCACTATTGCACTGTATATTTTGGCGACTAAATTTTTACCGCTATAGTATTGTATATTAGTAGCGAAATTCCATACATGCCAAGACTTTAGTAAAATTGAGTAAAAAGACACATACTTGAATAATGAATAAATAAATAAGTCCATATTTTATTGCCAAAAACTAATTTACTGTACTTTTCTATAATTTTTCGCCTGCCTGTAGTAGGTGTTAATTTTCGCATAGCCGAATGCGATATTTAGCGCGCCTAAGTTATAGTGAATCATGCGATCATATTCTTTTCAGCGCGGAAATTAACGCATGTGGTAAAACTAGCGCGAGAAATACCGCATGCGAAAATGGCGACTTAATGCACGTGATAATACTATGGTGAATCGCGTGCTAATTATCGTGACTTATTTAACGCAAAAAAACATGCAATAATTTTTATTGCACTTTAGTGAATCGGGCCCAAGGTGTGAGAATGGGCAATTACTGTGAAAAGCTTTAGTCTCCATTTGCAGATGTTACATTTAAAACCCAGAATGCCCAGAATGCATTGCAAGTAACCCTCTGTAGTATGGTAGATTCAATATTTAACAGGAGCTTAAAGTGCCAGATCTTCTATGTACTACTCCTGCTACCACAACAAACGTAAAAGCGCATCAATTTAAGGTTTATGGGATACTTATAGAAAATCCAGCTAGAAAGGTTGCACTGCATGCATTTAAAGGAAATGCAGTTTAGCAATGAGCATTTATTAGCTTTTTCAAATAAACAGGTAATTTTACACTGTATGATGTCTGTCAGGTACAGAGCTTTCATACAAGTTATGCTGTAAGTGCAGAGGAGCAACAATCTCCACCATGGTGTTCAACTACAGCAGTGGCATCCAGCCATTATGTACCTAGGGGCCCTTCAGGGCTACCATTTAGGTATCCCTGTTACCTAATAACAAGATGCAGATACATGGAAACACTTACCCTCATTATCCTTTATTTCTACTTTAGTTTCTTTCTTCTTTTGTTTAAAGAATTTGTTGGTCATTGAACATAACCAACGTAACCAACTCATGAGCACAGCAGGCTTGATTCAGTCGACAGAGCACTGTACCATTACCAACTATTCACAAGTCCAACATTTTGTGCTGCTCTAAATACAAATAACAGTGCGCTGAGTATTTCTTAGAGAATGGGGAGCAGTGAAGTAAAACACAGAGTGCGTCTGCATATGTTTATTTGAACCTCTAGCTTACAACCGATATCTCTCTGCAATTTAATACAATTCCAATACAACAGAAAAGTGGTACATCAAATAATACAAACCATGGAAACTGGGGGCTACAGAAGAAAGCTGTGAGTAAGGCAAAAAGGCAAAATAATTTGTGGAAAAATAATTTGAGACTCCAGACAATATCCATTAGATGGATCCCGTTGGCCAACTGTGCCTGGGCCCATCCTGCATTACAAGATTGGAAACCTCAGCATGAACAAAATATGCAATTAATGGTACATCACGTTGCAATTAATGGTACATTAATGGTACATCAACAGTATAGTATTGGAAAAAAAAAATGCCAGTTCTCCGCTGACCTGGCACTAAGGAACCTATAGAACACTGGGGCCCATAATGCAACTTAAAATAACCATTTTGAAACAACACTGGCATTTTTCTCCCTGATACAAACAGTCAATATAAAAATGTATGGATATTATATATGATTACAGTCATCACAATCTGGGTGGGGTGCTCACTAAAAAGCTGTATGTGGATTTAGCACTGATATTGTAGTACATAGCATGCCTAAGCCATTGTGTCCTTTAACTCTTGATCATGATTGAACACAGGATACTTTGCAGCTTTACCCCCATTTGTAATAAAATACACTAAGTTTGCCCAGGAGCAGTAACCCATAGCAACCAATCAGCAGCTAGAAGTTTCTGGTCACCTGTTTAAAGGCAAACATCCTATTGGTTGCTATGGGTAACTGCTCATGGGTAAACTTGGAGCCTTTTATTACATATGGGGGTAAAGCTGCAAATTAACCTGTGCTTAATCATGATCAAGAGTTAAAGGACAAGGAAAGCCTCAATTTTATCTTTTCTAGTAATTCCTATCATAGCCACTCAAGTAGAGAATTTGTAATGGGATATTTGCCGTTCCGCAAAATTGTCACAAAACCCAGAGCTATAGATTTCATGTTAATGCTTTCATTACACCAGCTTTAAAGCCATTTATGAAAAGAGATCAATTTCTTACTCAGGGCGGACTGTCTTTGCACTACTGAGTGGATTAGACAAGCTACTTAGCAATTAATAATCCATTCTCTGCTTTATACATAATGACTGGCAACTGTTACTGCCAAAGCTCTCAGCTTATGAATATAGACAATAAAGTAGCAAATAACACAATAGATTTTTAGGTACACTAAGAAAAACCTATTTAGAAGGCATGCATTAAAATCACTGTGATTGTGCAGTTCATCATGAATGGAGCAGGAATCTTCACACAGAGCAGAATGATATGGCACAATTCAGCAATTCTCTACAGTTTAGTGTTTCATTCAAACTGAATTTTGTATGTAAAAAAAAACTGGCCAACATAATAGAGTAATTATATATATATAGCAATAAATATTGTGTGACTGGCACACCCTTTAAAATCCTTGAGAAAGGTCCTATTGAGGACTGAAACATCCCAAATTATATATTTATATAAATTCTGGACCACTTTAGAAAACATTATATTTTAGGTTTTGGCATTAGAGATTATCCCTAAACCTTTCAGTTTCTAGCTATAATGCTGAATAAGCATTGTGCCATCATTCACACTAAAAATGGAAATAAAATCATTGAGAAACTATGTTTCATTAAACATAGTTTGTATCTGTTTAAATAAAGAAATACATGTCGAGGTGTTTGCAAAGTCAGACTGGAGGGTGCTTGGCAAGGGTGTTTTTGGCCCCAGGGCCACCCAAGGTGGCTCCTCCGATGCCGCCCCCCCTCAGCCCCCGCGCTTACCATTACAGCACCGGAGGGGGTTTAGGAGGGGCTGCGTCGCTAGTGAGGAGAGCACAATTGCACTCTCTGCACTGGCAGAGCCAAAATTCCATTTTAAAAACCAGAAATTCGGGTCTTATCAGCAGCGGCTTTTTGGTTTTCAACTCGCCTCATAGTAGCACCGCCCCAGGGGCCCTCCAACCCCCCACGGCGTATACCCTAACCCCCCAGGGGCACCTGGCCAACAAAACCCCCCTGAGCATGAAACTTACTTTCAACAAGTAAGGGGAGGGACACCGGCGGCTGGCATTTATTTAATGTTTAAACATTTTATTAGTAGCCTTAGGGGGCAGATTTATCAAAATGTGAGTTTAGAGCTTAATCCATAAAAACTCACCCACATTCTATTCATTCCTATGGGATTTTTAGAAGCGTATTTATCAATGGGTGAAAATATCACACAGTAAAAGTGAGAAAAACACCCATTGACTTTAATGTGGAGTGACAAAAAAACTTGCGAGAGTAAGAAAAAAAAATTGTCTTGCGTAAAAAAAATTGTCACCTTCTGACTTCAATACATTTTGTGAACTTTAGCCATGTGAATTTTTCAGCAGTTTCGCGCATAGCGACATATTTGCTCATCATTACTGGTAATACTCAGAACTACATGTTATCTGTTGTAAAGTTTGCAAATTTTACTACTACTAATACCAGATATGCTAACCCAAATCCAAAGTGATCTGAGTGCATCTTGCCCATATTTTCCCAGTCACGCCCCTGTTTAACCCCCAATCTGCCCTCAACTGGACAATATAGGAGGACTTCAGGTAATACTTTTATAAATTTTAAAAGAAAGGGCAAGTTAGGTTTTGGGTGAAAATTACTGAAAGTGGGTAACAAACATGTTATTGCAGGTGACTGACATAATCAGGGTGACTCCTAAAAAACTGGTTTGTCTTTAAAGGAAAGCTATACCCCTGAACAATGTAGGTTTATATAAAAATATATTGCATAAACAGCTCATATGTAAAACCCTGCTTCATCTAAATAAACCATTTTCATAACAGTATACTTTTTCAGTAGTATGTGCTATTGGGTACTCCTAAATAGAAAATTGCCACTTTAAGTACTAAAGTCCCCCTGGGATCATAAAATTCATGGTGCACACATACATGTTGGTTTAATATTCATTCTAGGGGTAAAGTTTTCCTTTAATACTTAATACTTATTTTAATTCATATTGCATCTCATAAAATATAAAATAGCACATATCTAGGCAGTTTTCAGGCAAAAGTTGCCAAACACTTATGCCACATGCATAGCACAGTAGTCCCGATATAGGAGGAATAGTCCTAAATCAGTGATCCCCAACCAATGGCTCGTGAGCAACATGTTGCTCCCCAACCCCTTGGATGTTTCTCCCAGTGGCCTCAAAGTAGGTGCTCATTTTTTAATTTCTGGTAAGGAGACAAGTTTTGGTTGCATAAAAACCAGGTATAATTCCAAACAGAGCCTTCTGTAGGCTGTCAGTCCACATAGGGGCTATTAATTATAGCTCTTATTGGCACCCCCCAGAACCTTTTTCATGCTTGTGTTGCTCTCCAACACTTTTTCCATTTAAATGTGGCTCGCGGATATAAAAGGTTGGCGATCCCTGTCCTAAATCATGGACCCTAAAGGTGTGAAACTGGGCAAGTGGTGGGGTTTCTGGTACATGATGCCTAGGTGTGACATATCATGGTTTCATCCCAAAATGTTTCAACAATGATTTAAGGCAGGAATGCAATAGTCCAAATGTCAAAAGATAAGCACCAGTTAAACCTGAACATATTCAGCTTTCTATATAACAGACTGCAGTGTTACATATAAAAAGAAAATAAAGCTAACTACTGTATTATTGGCATATAGTGTGATGAATGGGAAAAAACGATTAACAATGAACCTTTGATCAATGGTGGTGAGTATAAGATAGAGGCAGCTGAATTTATGTATAACATAGTTATGTGCTCCATTTATAACACTTGTGGATTTACACAAAGTGGATTTATTGATCTCTAATCCTTTTATTGCTAGCATGCTGATCAGCTCCCATTATTGGTTAGCCAGAATAAAATATGTGGCCATACGCATAACAATTACGATCTTTCCTAATTGCATTAGTTACAAATGAGTTTTGCAATTAAGAATTTAAGGAAGAAAGTTTGATCGATGGTGAAATGTCGGATCAGATCCCGTATATTTTGCGTGTCAGGCCTTCAGGCTAAATTAGTTGCAGCTGAACATCACAATTTATCCTGGCTTGACAAACTAGATGGTTAATTAAATAGTTAATGTTAGATTTATCAGTAATTATGGCTTTTGACTTGATGAAATACTATACAAATATTCTGATTTCAGGAGATAGAGAGCATGGTAAGTGCCAATGTAAGCAGCCCCAGCATAATGCTAGATTCTATTTATATAACCATACATTTCCTTGCAGCACCAATGCTACTAATACATAATTCTATGGTGCAAAGTCTTTTAAGAGATTTTGGGAAAATGGTACCACAGCTGGAGAACCACAGGTAGTTCATATATGGTATATTTATGGTAAAAGTAGATATTGATTTGAATAACTACTGCTATATTTTCCAATTTACATTGGGGATTCTGCTTGCTTCCTTTTAAAGGTTGTTGGTTTTCAACCCCCAGCATTGGTACAATATCTATAAATTGTTGAAGGGTGCTGGCAGCTGTTTGATAAATAATGAGTGTCACAGTGGTTAGAACAGTAGCCTTGCATTGCCAGGGCCAAGGAGGTACAAGCTATCCCCATATATAAAGTAGAAGAATATTAGGATTCAGCTAAGGCCAAGTGCTTTTAGAAAGGTTACTGAACTAAGAGGAGCTTTCTTATAGCCTTTTTAATTTTGGTAGGGGTATATTATGCTTATGCTTCACAATTTAGTGTATATTTATGACAATATATTAGTAAAAAACATGGCTCCTAAATCCCCAAACAACTCATTACTCAGCTCCATCATCAGCACTCCCAGCACCTTCACTCCAAAATCCCAGTACCTTTACCTTTATACACAAATCTACCACCAACCTTCCCCAGCCCTGCTATTCTACAAATTTCACTGTATGCTTTGCTTCTGCTTCCAAACCAGAAACTATACTAGCTTCCTTCACTATCCTGCACATCTCTCTGTATCTTTCTCATGCTCAGTTTTCAGGTTGCCATTTCCTGCTTCTCTTTATTATTATATTTCTGTTACAGAGCAAGCACAGTTTGTAATTTAGTCTGTTTCGCCTTGTTGGAAAAGAAAAAGTTGCCTGCATCAATACTGACTCGCCTACCATATTCCTGCATCAAGAATGACTCAATTTCCAAATCCCTGTGTAAAGACTGACTCACCTTTCACAACCGTGCATTAAAATTGACTGTCTTGCCTGCCATCCCTGCATCAAGACTGACTCGCCCGCCATATACCAGCCTTAGGAGTGACCCGCTCTTCTCTCATTCCTGCTGTAGAATTAACTGGCCTGACACATCAAGTCAAGATCAGCACATTAGAACCTGTGCATTTCTATGCTGTCTGGCAAATGTCATTTGGAGAGATCAGGAAGCCTGCACTAAACCTGGCACACCATCCACTATCCAGCTGACAAGAATACCATGACCACAAAGTGATTTCACCTTTCCATTGACTCCAATGCATTTCAGCAAAAGTTTTAGTTTTGCGAATTGTCTGCAAATTAAAGTCAGTTTCACTCATTACTAGTAGTAAAAAAAGGATTTAAAAAGAAGAATGAGATATGGAGAGATAGCTGAACTATAATGAAATTGCAAGCTTATTCTTATCATTTGTGTGCTTTTGATTGTTTTTTGTATTTAAAAACAATTCAATATTGTATCCCAGTGGTTGAAAATGAAAATGCAAAATACGGGGCAAGATTCCAGAGACTTTACTTTTGTTTTCCTTGTTGATTGCAGAAAGCTTTAGACTCAGAATAATAGAAGATAGATTGATGCATCAAATCTGTTTACTTTTCAGAATACTAGTAGTTTAATATAAATGGCTTGACTTTCAGCTAGAGGCAGGGAACATGCAGTTCTATGCCTGTGTCTGATAAGCAATAACTTGGGCAACAAAACACTCAATGCAAGAAAATACTGTAATATTACATAATATGGAAATCTAACTGTCAGTAATAGTGCCAGGGAAATACTTATGCAAAGCAAAGATCCATCTGTTCCAACATATGTACAGAATCGGTTAACATTCTTCAAGGAGCTCAGAGCAGAAGGAATTTTTTCCACTATAAATTAAAGTTTCTATAACATCTATCTAATGCTACCACTTCATTTAAGAATGGCATACAGTAATTTGAAATAAGAATCGTTGTAGAAGAAGGAGTTGTAGTAGCTGAAATCTGACAGATTACTTTAATCTAATTTCAGCCATAAAATGCTGCTGGAAATTCTGATTGTGCTGCAAAAAATCACTTTTGTGCTACAAAAGATTTCAATTTTTTTAAATGAGAAATATCTGTTCATTTCACAATTTTTTGGCCAACTGTTTACTGGATTGAGCACAATGGGCATTAATAGACCAAATGTCTTAGAATACAAAGATGGAATACACTTTGTTTTGACATTACACAGTTTATTATACATAGAGCAATCAAAAATCTGGGCTAACTATCTAAATAAAGTTTGCTCCACCTATGAATATGAGTTCAGCATGAATAAATGGATCAGAATCTACACACAAAATGGAAATTTAATTATAGCAGATGTAGATAGTGTTGGCAGATAGGCCCAAGGGCACTCTACTGTATCACAAATCGATAGCCTTGTACTCCAGCTACATTGCTTGGCGGATCAGAAGGTTGTTTATTTATACAAGGTGCTCATCTTAATTCTGTATTATATAACGAGTAGCATTTATAACTTGATATCATGTAATATGCAAGAACAAAAACTTGCAGTTATTTAGATGATGCAAACTACATTACAACTCATAGCTACCTACCCACAGGAAAAGGCTGAAGTGTGTTCGTGGATACTGTGAACCAATACACTTCAGCCTTTTTCCCTATCCCTCTCAAACCTATGCTTACACAAGCAAGGCCCAACAAAAATCAATTATAATAAAACAGTGTGGCACTGTATATATTGCAGAGTGATGGAGTTTTCTTTGAAAAAATGGGGCATACAGTATGTTAGTCTGAATATATGCCTTCCTGTGTACAGATTAGAAGCATGGAATAAATGTATAAAGTGTGTTGGGTTGGCTGCTACAAATGGAGCTGTGAATTAAATTTTGCCTGATTTTGGCATTTCCAATTCTATTCTTCCAATCATCACATAATTTAGGGAATTATAATAAAATATTGCCAAATCATATCAATTTTTACAGTATAGCACACTCTATACAATCAAATTTTAGTAGCTAACTGCCAATTATCTTGGAGGACCTTGCCAGAGTGAGCATTACTAACTTACTGTGCTGTCCTTTAAACTAAATAGCATAACTAAGCACAAAACAGTTGTGTTATAACTAAACTACATCCTGCTTATTTTAGACTGAGGCATAGCTGTAAATAATATTAGCTGCTAGAAATAATGTGACCTCTGAGGCAGGGAACACCACCTCTCCATCTGTGTTCCATTACGGAGAATCTCAGCAGAAGATCTTATTATGAAAATGGATGGGATCAGATTAACCAGGCAGTCACAATAATTCTCTGCTACAGGCGGCGTAGCATTCAACAAATATGGGGAACGTTTCCAAGACATTTTTCTTTTCATCCATGTTGTCTTAGAGAATTGGAAGGCCAAGCTATTATGTATCCAGAAAAGTTCTCTGCAAAAAGCACACACAAAAATATACAATTTTGTTTGTGCTTTTAGTGATTCAACTGAAATATGGCTGCCAGGGGCTTGTATATGTGTGTGGTACATAGTGTTTTAAAGGCCGATTATAGCTTGAAATTTGCTGTGATATGATATTAGCAAGAACTTGTAAAACCTTCTATGCTTAATGCTTAAAGCAGCAAGACAACACACTGACCACTGGATCATTATATCACTGTTCTTTCTTGGCATTACCTGATTTTTATGCAGATGGAATTACCTGGATTCTTTATTTGTTTAAATGTGGGAGTCAGCCTCTGGTTGCCTAGCAACATGTTTTTCACCAAAATAGATATGGAGGGAGGAAGTGCACTGTTTGTTTTTAACTCCAGGTGAAGGTTTGTGTGTGAGACTGAAACATTGAGTAATAAACCTCCCTCTTTTTGCATTTACATTTTTGTTTTATTATTGTTTAAATCATTGGAGTGCTGTCCTTGTCCCAGTGTATTTTTTTGGTACTAGCACCCTGGTTTTGTTGCTGCATATGGTGTGCACCCTTTGGACTATAATATATATATATATATATATATATATGGAAGCCAGTTTTCCTCTTCCATAAAACATTATCTGGGCCAGGGTACATAGATGGAGAGTGTGCCAATACGATTCCGGGTTCGGGTTGGATGCAGGCCCGGGTTGGATGCAGGCCCGGGTTGGATGCAGGCTTGGGTTGGATGCAGGCTTGGGTTGGATGTAGGCTTGGGTTGGATGCAGGCTTGGGTTGGATGCAGGCTCGGGTTGGATGTAGGCTTGGGTTGGATTCAGGCTCGGGTTGGGTGCAGGCTCAGTACAGCAGTTCTTTTATCATGTGCCAGCCCTAAGCTTGTGCAGTGAAAACCCTGTCTTGACCCTTTTAGCATTTATTACTCACTGGAGGGTTCCTTCAGTGTTTTTTTTGTTTCCTTCACCTTTATATTGATCACATTACTCCTTTTATTTCCCTTGAGAAAGGGCTCTGCCCGAAACATGTAGTGTGCTGACACTGCTATTAAATTCACTGCAGTTTTCAATTGCTGCCTGGAGCTGTTTGATTCCTTTTTGCTTTTTGACCATATGATATACCATCTTCCAGGTAAGCAGAAATATAATGACAACAACTGAGATTCAACCATTTATGTCAGGAGCAAAATAGAAGCTACAGTGTTGACTAGAAATTATCACCATGTCATCACTGTTAGTTCTATGTTTCTGGGCTTCCTTTTGATCTATGCCCCAACAGAAAAGGTTTAAATATTACATTAATTTGTGCTGTTTCTTTTGCCAGGAGGAACCAGCTAAGCCTAGTTATAACATCTGCAGGTAAGCAGAAAAGTATTCCAGGATACACAGTTACAGAATACACCACCACCATTTCTCTGTAACCCCCTAGACCAGGGGTCCCCAACCTTTTTAGCACCACGGCCTGGTAGGAGGAAAAAAAATGTTTCTATGGTCCGGAGGCAGAGGGGCGGGGGGCGGGGCCCGGCGTGTAATACATGCGACACACTGGGGGGTGCGCTGTGGCCCACTGCCATGCCGTCCACGGCCCGGAACTGGTCCGCGGTTTGGCGGTTGGGGACCCCTGCCCTAGACTATACCTTACACAGGTTTGTTTTTGGAAAATGGTGGCATAAAGGTCCTGGGTAACATTTTAGTATTTTTTGCTCATTGAGGGTTGCCTACTATATTTACAAAATCACTTTGCAGCACCCCCTTAGGTTTTATTGTTGTTTAAATTGACCAGATTACTTATTTTTTTCTCTTAAACAGGAAGAACCAGAGCAACAAGAGGAACCTGGTATAGACAACTGCCAGATAAGCAGAAAATATGAATATTACAAAAATGTGAAACTAAAAATCACTTTCACGCTATGTATGTATATTTTACATAATAAAGAACAAAAATTCTTAAACTAACATTAACAGGTAAGGTAAGCAAGACTAATATCCATAGTACTAATAATACTAAATACATAATTTTTTCAGACAATCTGCCACTTTAAAATGTTCAACATAGATTTCTAAATACTGTTGATTGTATCTCATAACCCCTTTCACCTCTCCCTTCACTCAGGAGAAACCTGAAGAACATCCTGTGGTTAACATCTACCAGGTAAGCAAATAAGTAAATTACAAAATGTAAACTGTAGATGTAACATTATAGATCCTATTGCGGTTAGGATATAGTTTTATTCAGAGCCCTTTGCCTAAAGCATTACAGGAATCACCAAGCATAACTGATAAAGAAATACTAACAATGCACACCAATAACAATATATCAAAGGAATGTTAACATTAGAAATACAAAAAGCAATCTACCAGGCTAATTTGTTTAAAATGTATATTTGGGAAGTTGCTTTACAAAATCAACACAATCAGATGACACCCTTTCTTTCTTTACTAGGATGTAGAAGAGAGCACCAATTACTACATTTACATTTCTCCCCCAGGCTAGGGTACCAGTTTGTGGTACCAGTAAGCAAAACTGATATAATGTGCAACACTGTAAGATGTAAAAGAACAGCAACCATAGATTTTACATAATTAAACCAGCCCTCAGTATCTATCCTTCACCAATTTACCCTCTGCCATAAATACTTCCCTTATAGAAAAGAGGTTGGATTTCCCAGTTCATTACTTCAGAGTAATATTACATTTATTGTGGAAATTTTCTTATAAAACTATATATATATCTTTTATAGAAACCAGATGACTGTTTAGATCTTCAGAAGGTTATTGGAGAAGGAAGCTTCGGTGTGGTACAACCCTTGGGCAGAAACCATCTTTATGCCTTTTAAAGGAGAATGCAAGTCAACATTTACAGAGCATACTGCCCAAGTGTTGTCCTATTGTTTAGTAAAAACGTCACACTTTTGGCTCACCTAATCAAATATTTACTCAGTCACACTTACTTCACATTTTCTATCTGTTTTCTTAAACAGGCAGCCATCTTTAAAAAGGTATTCTCCTTTCCTCTGGCAGCCTACAGGAAGGGGAGAAGACACATGGGGTGATAAGTAGCTGCAACTATGATCATGGCAACTAATTACAGCAATTTAGCCTCAATGGGCTAATGTACAAGTTGATACAACAAATCACCTGCGCCATGCCAATTAGTTGCCGTGAGTTTTTACAAGTTGCAGCAACTAATCACCCTGCATGTCTTCGCCCTAAATAGAATTTTAAAGATTTTCTGTTTGTAAAAGAAAAGTGTCACTTGACTTTTTTTTTGTTCATTGTACATTTTTACAATAGTAGATAGATAAAATCCTTAGAAAGAAAAAGGATTTTAAAAACTAAGTTTATTACTTTTGGAAATGTATAATATCAGAAGCAAGTGACATGATTCCCATATGTAATTTTGTAGAATCTGCAACAAGTTTCTAAGGGATTGAAAATAATAGCATCCGAATGATCAGAATAGCATCATGAAGCTTCTGTATATTGTTTTCTAAATGGGTCCCATTGGTATTATTTTTTCTATTTCTGATCGATATATGGTCATTGGGAATAACAGCAATAGAAATGGCAGAAGGCTTTCCCCGTAAGTAGCCCCATCCAATTGTTGGCATGTGTTTGTTATTTATGTTAGAGGGCAATGTATTTTGCTATTATGTTACAATACAAATCCAAATCAGCCATTTTTGTTTACAGTTGGTAACTGGCTAATTCTGCTATTCTGTTTGTTTCTCATAACTCTCTGGTTATGAGCTTTACACCAGAGTTATATATGGTCTTACTCCAACTCTATTATGGGATACATGGAGGGGGTTCATAGCATTTTTTTCATACCAGGTTTTTCCCATTGAATGATTCTCACTAACATTAAAAATGATAATTATGTGACAATTTATTCTTTCAGGGGAAATGCATTCCGGGGGTTTCTTAACAAGTGCCTTAAAAGGATGCTTATTACAGGCCAAATGCAAGGCAACTCTTAACTGACCCATTCGTCAACAACATCGAAGAATCGAAGGACAAACTGCATCTGCAAAAAGGTAAGGGCAATTGCTAATTTTCTGTTTAACAAATATGGCGTATAAACCTCCTGAGTCTAAACAAATAACAGACTTTTGGAATGTAGACACTAGGCCCTAAAGGTGGGATGGGAGAAGCTTAAGATTAAAATATAAGGTGAAAGTACTGCCTGAATGAGCACTAAGGGGAAGGTGTTCTTGTGCATCTTACCCCAGTCTTTGTAACTAGTGATGATCACGTTTTTTTACTAGGCATGGATTTGCAGAGAAATTCCGCATTTCCCCATTGTTGAATTGTTTCATGAGACCCTCTACAAAATTTTGCTGCAAAAAATTCCACACCTTTTTGACATGGGCACACCCTTTTAGTGTGGTTATGTTAAAAAAGGTGTGGCTGTGTAATAAAACAAACAAAAAAAAGGTGCTGTCATGGCAAAAAAATTGTGAGTGGTAAAAAAATCCCCTGGTACGCGCATTTGAAAATTTGGAAGCAAAAAAACAACAGATTAGATCATAACTATTTGTAAATGACCTTTTATATCAAGGGATTACTTAGGGCAATAAAACTCAGTTAACAAATTGTGTTATGTATCCTAAGTGCTTTTAACATTTTCTAATTTAACTTGCCATTTAAGGACCCATTACATTTTTTTAACTTTCTGTAAATTGCATGAGCATTAAACAGAGATCCACTCATCGACTAACACTAAAAATCTTCTCTTAGGTGCAGAGAGTTGAAGCACTTTGCAATGTTCTAGAGTAGGGATGGAAAGGGTTTAGAACATGCAAAGCTGCAAAGAGTTCATTTCTGAGCCAAGTAAAAACACAGAACAGCCAGCTTGTGGAGCACAAAGAGAAATGGGACATGTAACAACTGTTGCCTAAAGCTTGCTATTAGAGGTAACAAGAAGACTTGCCAAGTACCTCTAGGAAACATTCAATAGACTCAACTGAATCAAATATGATTCCTGCTACAAGTGAAGTTAAAATTAGGCATAATAAGTAAACTAAAATAAAAAGCATAACATTAAGCTAACAGGAAGAAGATTGCTCCTTGGTGCTTGCTGGAGGAACCCCAGGCTGGAACAGTTTTTTACTGATAGGAGCACTGGGCCTGGGTATCAGGTAAGTGAATACAATTACTGGGGGATGCCTGTGTTTTGGCACAACCCAGTGATTGTTGACTATCCTACTCCTTTAAAACGAATATTCTCTTTATAGTTATATTTGTTTTAAACTTAAAGAGCATGTCAAACTTAAAGAGCATGTTTAAACAATGTTGCAAAGTCTAATTTCCTCCAGCAAGGCAGGTCTGTCAGTCTGCTGGCTTGTGATACATTGTTTCAACACATGGCATACTGGCAGTATGCTCTAGATTTAAACAAAATTGGAACTGGGAAGTTATATACAGGATTATGCAGAAGACTATAAAAATATAACAAGATACAGTTTGAGAATTTTCCTGTGGGAAAAACACCATTTGTATTCAACATAACAACATAACATAACACAACATAATCCTAAACTTAACAAGAACAAAATACTCTTTTATTTTTATTGCTGACATAGGGTTTAAACAGCAAAGCTGTACCATATCATAAAATGTATTCAAGGCATCCAGCTTTTTGTAGATTGTAAGCTCTTTTGGGCAGGGCCCTCTTCACCTCTTGCATCGGTTATTGATTGCTTTATATGTTACTCTGTATGTCCAATGTATGTAACCCACTTATTGTACAGCGCTGTGGAATATGTTGGCGCTTTCTAAATAAATGTTAATAATAATAATAATAGTAGGTGCAGAGTATTAATGGGCACCAATAGACCCATCACTGTGGTGATACACAAAATATAAGTTAGTTGCTAGATTCTGGATGAAGACTAATATAGACCGGTGGCAGAAATAAATCATGCATAAAGTAGTAATTAATGCTCAGGGTCCCACATTCACTACAAAAGAAAACACTGCAAGCAGCCATAGGCCAGTGATGATTGCTCCATAACAAATGCAAAGCGGTAATAATCTCCAAGTATAGGGCCTTCCCTCTGTAATTAAGAACACTATGCTATGCACAGCAGTGCTGGGAAATGGCAAGAAAAACAAGTTCACCTAAAAGGGTTTTTTCCCCCCTAAAAGTGGAGTAGATGGCATCATGTATAATAATATCTTAAATCCCACTATTTTAAAGGTAGATTTTAGATTTTATTCCTCTACCACCATGGGAAATGTAGACATTTTCTATTACATTTTAAAGCAAGGTTAATATTACCTTAGCCTATGATTGGGTTTTTATTTGGACATATAAAGGATGTATCCCCAGCCAAAAGAACAATTTAAATGCTTCTCTGCAAATTTTAAATTTTCATTTTGGAAAGCTATAAAACTGAAAGCCCTATAGACCAATGTTTTTATCTAAATGTTTATTGTATTACCAGTGGGAGGGCCACTAATGAATATACTGTAGATGCTTTGGCAAAAAAAAAAAATTGCAGAAGAGCTTTGGTAAAAAAAAAAAAATTGCAGAAGAAAACAAGTCTGAATATGCTTTCATAGGCTGCTCAACATTATTAAAGCCTTTTGTAGACAAGGAACCAATGATAATGAAGACAGATGTAATGGTATTTGATACATTAAACAAACAAACTTTTATTTTGTATGATAAAACAGTTTATATAATATATTTGCAACCATGATAACTATTAAATAAGTATTAAATAAGTCGCGGTCATGGCAAAAAGCATAGCGCGCGTTAAAAAAGTCATGATCACGCAAAAAAAAAAGTTGTGGTTGCATCAAATAAGTCGCGGTCACATCAAAAAAGACGCATGTATCAATAAAAGTTGTGTACATTACAGCAGTTTCATGTTTTTTTCAGCAAAGCGAGAAGGGACAAATGCACTCATCATTAGCAATTACGTTAGGTAATTTTTACATTTTGGAGCACAGGTAAGGTGTCTTCTTAAATAAACCCACTACTGGCAATAATAATCTCCTGAACGCAACTGTGCACTGCCAATTTTCAAGTTGCCCAACAAATTCTTTCTCTAGCCCTTTCAGGTTAATGCCATTGTAGCGATGTGGGAAGGGTTTGCCTAATACCCAGTGCTAACTCAAAGTCATGGGTACTGAAGTTTTTGAAGATTTTTCAAGATATTGTGGCTCCATGCAGTGAAAAAAAATCCATTAGTGGGCATATTTTATATAAAATTATAAAACTTATAATATATTATAAATAATATATAAATATTATAAAATGCATATAGTTTTTTTCAGTTTTTTAGTGGTACTGGCATTTTAACTTTCTAGAAAAAGAATTGGATCTGATCAGTAGCATTGAGCATGTTACAGAACAAAGGACACTAAAAGAGGATTCACTGTGTTAGACGACAACTATCATGTAAAGAATTAAAAAGCTTTAGAGATGCTGCACTCATACCACGCAAGGAATAAAGCTCAAGTTAAAAATATTGCATTATAATGCATTTTATCCTTTTACTGAGTATTATAAATATTTATTTATTTTTATTTACACTGTAAACATATGTGTTAACTTTTCAAAAGATCAAAATTTATATGCTGAAAGTTCTGAATTAGGTCTGCACAAACAGAACCTTCATAGTCTGAAAAGGAACTACCCTGATGTAAAAAAAAACTACATCTTGATCAATATTATTCAATACATTGCAAAACGTTCTCTAAATATAATCCATTAATTAATTAATACATTAATTATGCACTGGTTTGATTATATGCCCTACTTTATACAGACCAGTCGACCACCTGCAATTCTGTAATTCAACTTCAGTATTCATTTATTATGTGTGGGGCAAAGAGCAAGATGCAAAAGCCAGTGTACTGTCAGCACCCTCTGCCTTGAGAGACTGTGAAGTTTTCTGCAGTGGGCAGCACTGTATTAATAAGGGCAAAGAAAGGCACACTGGCTCCCCTGTCTCCCATCACCAACCTGCGCGCTAAAGAGATCGCATGAGTAGTCGGACCACTTTGGGGCCGATTCATTAAAACATGAGTTCGAATCCCGAATGGGAAAAATTCAGATTGGATATGATAATTTCGGAAGATCACAAATATCACAAAAATGCTTACGAAAAAATCGTATTAGCCACGATAATATCGTATTGGTGATCCGAAAGTCACAAAATTGTCGCACCGAACGATTGTAAACAGCGGCAAGTGCACGAAAAAGCCGCGCAAGCGTGTGAAAAAGTTGCGCAAGCGCGAAAAAATCGCGAAAAGACGTTTGGAGCGTTAGAATGAACACTCCGAGCGTTTGTGTCTTAATAAATCTCCCCCTTTGTATAAAGTATGCCACATAAGGATCATTCATCTTGGGAACTATCAAGTAAAAAAACAAGGGTATTTTGCCAGGGCTGTATTTACACACTTGAAAACCTGTGCATAGCGAGTGGCCTTCAGATGCCTATATGGTAAATAAAAATTATATTGGTAAAAAAAAAAACCCTTTCCACTGCCACCGGATCCTTTCCTATAACAAACTGCTGATGAAGGGGGGGGAGGGAGGGTAGTGAGTACTTGTCTGGTGCTTCGCCATAAATAACCTCACGCGCTCAGAAGTGACGTCACTCTATCATGTTGCACAATGACATCTCTTACACCAATGGGTGCAGCAGCAGTCCAATACCTAGGGAAGCAAATGGACCAGAATACAGCCTTGTACTTAGCAACAATCACCATTATAGAGAACCTGAGACAACGAGGTGTTTTTCTTGTTAGAATTAAAGAAGCTGGAGGAGTTAAGAGGTTAGTGTATAGGCTTGGTAGAAAAGGACATTTTTCAGGAGACGTTTGAAAATATGCAGGGTAGGGAAATGTTGTATGGCAATGAATTCCATAGATAAGGGACATGTAGGAATTTGATGTCTTTGGAGGAACAAAGTGGTTGATTTGGAGAGTATTTGGAGACTTTTGATGTAAGTGCTGTGTTTTAAATATAAGTAGACAGTGGCTGCACAAAATAAGAGTGGATATAGTTTTAAAGGGATTCTGTCATGATATTAAGGGTGCAGTTTTTAATATTATTTTACACTGTGTACATTGCAAATAATGAATTCTACCATCTAAAATTATTTTTGGTTATTTATTTATTTTTTGGTTTTTGTTGCTTTAATAAGCAAGTATTAGGCAGAAATCTCAGTTCATTTTGCATGATCCTGTGCTTTTAGGCTACTGCCACATCGAACTGCAGATAAATGCAGGCCCCTATGCTTGCCTCAGCCGGCCATTGTGACTGCACTTGGATCCACTGTGTCCGCCTGGCTACAGGCACACAGAGCAGACTTGAGTATGAGTATGGATTATCAGTGGCCAAATACGCTCCATATGCCTGCACCTTGGCCCACTCAGTCACAACAGTAGGCTCAGGCAAATGTAGGGGCTGATTCTCAGCCTGCGTTTATCCACAAGCTAACAATCGGCCTGGCATGGCAGCAACCAACACTGCACAATGCACACCCTTTCAGTCCAGTGTTCCTAACCAGTGGCTTGTGAGCAACATGTTGATCCCCAACCCCTTCTATGTTGCTCCCAGTGGCCTCAAAGCAAGTGCCTATTTTCTAATTTCTGGTAAGGAGGCAAGTTTTGGTTGCATAAAAACCAAGTATAATGGCAAACAGAGCCTTCAATTGGCATACGCGGCGATCGCCGAAGTTGCCTCAAGAGGCAACTTCGGTGATTTCCACAAATGGGATGGCATTTTGGGGGGATTAGTCCCGACAAGGGAGATTTGTCGCGCGGTGACTAATCTCCCCGTGTGCCACAGCCCTTACAGTTACATGGGAGTAGGAGAAACAATGGGTTACCTGAAAGCAGTTCTTTTTTTTAAGTTTTTATGTTTGCATTTTTAAATTTAACAATGAAAAAGGAGAAGATAAGGGAAAGAAAAGGAGAAGAAAGCAAGAAAATAAGATAGATTGCCAATGGAGCCTGTTACATATAACTGTGGCCTTTTACATGTCAGAGTCAATACTTGAAAGCATTTCTAATGTGTAGCACTGGTTTCTTCTGAAAGCTCAGAATCAGACACAATGCACTGAAATGGTTGCCTACACACCACTAACTAAATAAATACCACAAAATAAATTTTTTTATTCAAGAATAACATTTTAAATGGTGAAGTAAATTATTTACTATGTAAACAGTGTAATTTAGAAATAAAAAGTACACCTTAAAAATCATGACAGTAACACTTTAAATTTTTTGTGCTTAGGTGCTATTCTCATATTTACCACTAGTGTTTTTTTTTTATCAATTCAGATGACTTCTGAATTCACAGCACTTCCTATTTATGTAAACTGAAACTGCGTGACACAGCAAGTACAGGCAGTTTTCATGCTGAAATCAAAGCATTTCAATAACCACCTGTACTAGCGGTGAGAACCACTAGGGTTGTGGCATACAGGGCATTTTCTCCACTAGTGGTCAGGGCTGCTAAAATGCCCCTTTCTTACTCCTGATGATGTTAAATAAAAAGCACATTAAGTGAGTTACATGCAGCAGTGTCATCCAGGGGTGAATTTACATATAGGCCCGAGGGCCTGTGCCTAGGGCAGCAGCTTTAGGGGGGTGGTTCACAGGTCCCTATATAATCGGAAAAAATGCATTTTTAAAATTAAAAACTTCCCCAGCCATTGCCAGATGAAACCTTTGAAAGTTCAGAGGCAGAGCTGCTTCAATGCTTCTTTAGACATTTTTGCATAATTATGTAAGAAGTCAGTTTTACCCCCAGCAATTTACAGAAAAAGATGTTCAAAGGTATTTTCCATTAGCCCAAAATCATAGCAGATATGGCAGCACAGAAACATTGAGCTAATAATGGCTGTGGCACACAAGATGACATGGAAAACATGAAATCATATGATTGCATATACTCCCATAATAGCCTGCAACAAAGTTGCAACAAGGCAAGGCAAAGAAGGGCTACTGAGAGATGCATATATTTTCCCACTGATATTTATATACCAGTAAATCATTGATGGGAAAACATATACACCACGTAGCAGCTCAAAGTTGCCTTACAAGGCAAAGGGGAAGCATATGTGACTGGAAGAGATCAAGGGCACGGGACAATTTAAGCAGCTGTAATTTTGTTACCTACCCATTATTCTGTTTATAGTCTACTGGGAGATTTGACATCACTAATTTGCAGTTAAGATAAACTAAAACATATCAGGGAACAAGTCACATGGCTGGGGGGACTTGGGAAAATAGGAGAATTACTTGCCTCATGTTCAAAGGAAAATATAAATAAAATCTGTTCTTTTGAAAAATGGATGTTGGTACAGAATTTTGTATTAGGAATGCTATCAACTGATGAAACATGAAACATTAAAACAGAAAAGACTGAGTAGGGGATTTAGACTTGAATAATTTGGGAGAAAACAAAAAAGGGCATAGGGCACAGCATTGTGGAAACCCAGCAGACAGATGTAAGGGAGAAGATGATACTCCATTGATACTGAAAGACCAAACCGAGAGGTAAAATGAAAACCAGGATAGTGTCACAAAGGCTGAGAATATGGAGAGACTAGTGGAGGAAACGTGATCCACAGTGTCAAAAGAAGAGTATAAGTAGTGTTTTTTGGGTATAGCTGACAACAGATGGTTAGTTTGCTGGGTTAGAGCAGTTTCAGTGGAGTGCTGTGGCCCAAAGCCAGATTTTAAGGGGTCCAGCAGGTTATTGTCAGAGAAGAATAGTGTCAGTTGATTGTTGATTTGATCCCCAAACCTTTTTATGAGCCACATTCAAATGTAAAAAGAGTTGGGGAGCAATACCAGCAATATAATTTGGGGAGTGCCAAATGAGGGCTGTGATTGTGCAGCCTACAGGAGGCTCTGTTTGGCGGTACATTTGGCTATTATGCAACCAAAACTTACCTTCTAGCCAGGAATTTAATAATGTGCACCTGCTTTGAGGCCACTGGGAGCAACTTAAAAAGGGTTTGTGAGCTACATGTGTAGGGCGCACTTACTAAATCAGCGTGGAACTGGCACTCTGTCACCCGGCTTCCTGGTCATGCTGTGTTTGGGATGTGTACATTTTTGTGTCACAACATTCATGCTGTGTGTGCATGTTTTACGCTGCAAATGCACATTAGGGATAAATAGACACTCGGATCAAGGAGTTCTTTGCAAAGTGATTGCAGCAGTTTGCAAGACACTTTGCCTTTATTCAGACATCTGATTGTTGCTGACCCAGCTTGTTACCTGGATTTCCCATTGTTTCTCCGTCCCTGGTTTTGACTTCTGTTTGTCCTCGACTCTGCCTGCTTGCTGCCTGCCTTTGACCTCCGGCCTGTTCTTGACCTTGCCAGTCTGCTGGCTGCCTCTGACCTTCTGCCTGTTCCTGAATCTGATTCTGCCTTATGATTGGATACCTAACTACAGAAATGAAGACGCAAGCACGTACTGCGTCAGGACGCACACCGGAACATGTTACTAGACGCACGCAACTTTCCATCACTCGGCGTGCGACTAAACGCGTGCGACCTTGCATTGCTCAGTGCGCGACTAAGCGTGTGCACCCTTCTATCACTCGGCGTGCGACTAAACGCGTGCAACCTAGCAGGAAGGCGCTTGGAAGGTGATCATCCTTACAGACATCATATTAGTTGACATGTTGGTTAACATTATTTTACAGGGAGAAAAGATCCCCCGCTATCTGTCTTATTACAAGTTTAGTTGCACATCTTTGCATTCATTGATATGACTATAATGGTTTTCTTTCACTCTGGGGAATCAGGAATGCATTAGGTATGAATCAGGTATGTAAAAAATATATATATTTGTTTTTTATTTTTGGTTGAGATAGTGTTAATGAACTTTTTTTTTGCAACAGCCCAACCAAATGAGCTCATGTCAAAAAGGGAATTATTACAACAGATTTACAGTACAGTACAGTAACAACAGCTATATAGTACAAATATCAGTTACATTACAAGCACAACAGTTTTGCTTCAGCAGATGAAAGTTAAAGAACAATTCAAGTTCACTGGGGGATCTAAATACCATACTAATCTTCGACCCTGTGCCAGCACTCCTCTTTACTGACAAATTCACTGTACTTTGTATGTGAATGCTGTGCTGCCATCTTTACCCTAT
This sequence comes from Xenopus tropicalis, assembly GCF_000004195.4. Classification (NCBI taxonomy): domain Eukaryota; kingdom Metazoa; phylum Chordata; class Amphibia; order Anura; family Pipidae; genus Xenopus; species Xenopus tropicalis. The sequence goes on along the minus strand of NC_030680.2, from coordinate 64,143,154 downwards.
TTTCTCTGGATTCCTTGAGTAGCCCTGGTTTGGCCATTTGTGCATGGCTTACCTAGGTGGTTGTTTTGGCAGAAGTGGGCCTGTGAAGAAATAAGGTAAGGTTTTGAAAGAGAAGAGAAAATTGGACCTTATTACAAAGCAGACATTACATGTAAATGAAGTATCTTCGCATAGAAGATATGGAAATAATTCAATAGAAAAACAGCTACATAGCGATGCCCTAATATTTCCATCAGGCTAATAATAGATAAATAGATAAAAAGTAACAAAAGAACCTTTAATGATCCTATGAAGAAATGTTCCCAGCAGTAATCACAGTGAACGTTCCATTCACTGCTTATACAAGTACATATATATTATATATATATATATTTTTTTTGTTTTGTTTTGTTTTGTTTTTTCTTACAGTGTTAAAGGTTTCCCTTTATGGTCAACTGTAAGAATGCTGTGTTAGTGTAATGGTACAATTCATTCTATTGTGAATACTATATTGTGTTTGTGTTCCTGGTACTTTTACATCAACCCAAAGAGGTGTAACACTGTCTTTTCTCCTTGCTGCTAATTTTTAAAAACAGCCTGGCTGCATCCGTCTTCTGCTTGCACAAGTGTTGCATTGTGTTGACAATATAACCTATTTCTAGAAAGGTTTTTTTTTAGATTTATGCATCTACCTCAAATAGATGTTAGGATGTCCCAAAATATTTGTGTATTTGTCTTTCTTTGATGTGAATTTATGCATGTAAGCGTGACAATATTGTCAGTGAGCCATTCTCTATAGACTTACTTTCAGAAGTTATTACTCAAAGATTGTTCTTTTATATATATATATATTTTTTTTTATTTTTTTTCTTCCAATAAATTTTGATTTTTCACAAGTATTCCGACTGAGTGCGGTATATATATATATATATATATATATATGTATAAATATATACCCCCATGGCAACACGCTCCATTTTGATATATGCAGACACACTACCCCTGTGGCTTCTACAGATAGTTACCCTGTCGGACTCTACTGCTAGATTTTTACTTTCTGAACACCTTTGTGTCCATGATTTCCTGCCAGTGAGTATTTTATAGTGTATATTTTGGGTAGAGTTGTCCCATAAACAGTTTGCACGGTCCATACCATTCCACAGTGCGATTACATATTATTAATGTATATTAATGTATATTATTAACTCCATTAACTGACCAAGATACAACTTTATTTTACTTGATTATAAGTCTATCTATTTCAACTCATGGGGCTTAAATGGAAGCAGAACTGTGTTGATACAAACTTGTTACTTTCTCGGCTCACCCCTGACAGCTAGCTACAGTAACGTGTTAATTTTTATACTTTTGTCTGTTTAAGAACCTGAAGCTGCTTAGACCTTTTGATTACTTGCTTGTACTTTCTATTATTTCTCTTGTGTTTTTTGTTTTTATTGCATGTTTTCATTTTTTAATTATTGGTTTATTTCTGATATTCTGTCTCTGTCTGGTGACGTAGGATGACGTCATCTCCACTTTTTCCCACCACTGTGTGCTTTTTTAAACAGCGAGTTTGCTGTATGCAACCACTTTGATAAAGGCTAGAGTGCTAGCCGAAATGTTAGTCTCCTCTTTAATAAAGTTAATTTGTTTATATAAGTCCTGTGAGTGCTGACCCTCCCTTGAGCACTTTATATAACACTGAAAGGGGCGGGCACTCAGATATAATAAAACAGCTGCCTGGGTGTATATATAATGCACTGTGCATATATGTAATGCTCTGTGCATATTCTTTATTATCTTTTTACTGGGAGAAATAGAAGATTTGTGTGTGTTAAATTTGAAGAGAATTTTCAATTTTACAAATGTAGCTGGGCATTCATCTCCTATCATCTGGCAAGGGTTAGGGCATAATATTAATAACCCAGAAATGTATATATATGATCACAGGTATTTGTGTGTTTCTGATACAGACACCATATTGGAAATTTAATATTATTTGAACTTAATAAAAAATGAAAAAGGATAGGAGCCCAGCATCAATGTATCTTCAGACGGACTTTGGGGCGGGGTGGGGGGGGGGGAGGAAAAGAGCATAACTGCTGTTATGGAGTTATCTGCTAGAAAATTAGGACATTGAGGAAATATTTTACATCCTTTCCCTTCAAATGCATTGTTTTATATAGGGAGAGGACAAATCCAGACTGATTTCCAGGGAATGGGCTCTCAAAGACAGCTGGCACCATGCAGAGGTTCCCCTACCATTTAGTGTACAATAACTACTTGATCCAACCCCCCCCAACAGAATATATACCTAGGGTTTTTCAGCTTGCACCATTCATGGAATGCAGTAGCACCTCAGATTTCCCCATTCCATTACAGGACAACACACAACCACATTGTGGCAAACAACAAAACATTCACCTAGAGGTTTTTAAGGGTATAAGATTTATATCTGGATATCTATTTTCCAGAAAGCTTCAAAATATATACATTCCATTTCCCATAGAGTTCAAATTTAAACATACATTTTTTTGAATTCATCTGTTGTTCATTACGACATGATCAAACAGCTACATTATTTTTGTTATTTATATTACATTTTGTTTTTAATCTAAAACATACATACAGTGGTTTGTACTTGATGTGCATGGAGTTTCATGTTAGGAAATGATCTATCATATGGAAAACCCCTGGTCCTAAGCTTTCCAGATAATAGATTTAATCCTTATATATACTGAGGGGGAAGTCTTTAGTCCTATACTTCCTCTAACTAAACACTCAATTCTCCTAAAACAGCTGATGCAAAAAATGTACATACTGTTGTGAAACTGACTTCCTGTATTCCTGAGATATTTCACTGCTTTCTTCCTCCATATAAACTCAGTGATATCAAAGTTCAGCCTATTTCGAAGTAAGGCCATATACAGTATTCTTGGCACACCCAGAACACAGGAATGTAAAAGAAAACACTTTCAGAGTAAGCTATGTGTAGTATAGACGTAAAAGGTTAGTTTTTAGTGCAATGTGAATGGTGGCGTTTTAAGAAAGTTTGCAGTTTTTGAATGTTTTTATTTTTTTGTCGTTGTTTAACTTTCAATTTAAATGCTACCTGGCTTTTAGGTCATATTTACACTGGTAATCAAGCAGCAGTGCTGCTTTTGCTACAAGACAAGATAAGAACCATCAAAAGCTGAATTTTCATTTTTTTAACAGTAATAATATCTCTTTTATTGCAGAGATGCAACACTCTCGTAATCCTCTCTGGTGGAAAGAGAGCTGATAGTGCCACAAGAGAGCAAAGCCAAACACTGAACCCACTTATTTGTGCAAGATAATAAATATTGCACCTGAATGGGTTCATTTCAGCAAGCTCCATGTTATGTCACTGTGAGCAGTAACTGTGTACAGTAACTGCAACTAAGCCAGTAACTTCACTCCTGATTCTAAATATGTATATTTCTTATCATATTCTAAACAGTATGCAAATTGAGCTTGTACTGTAACCTCCTGTAAAAGTGTAAAAGTAGGTGGCAAAAAAAAGTTTCAGGTGAATTCAAAGTATTTATTTTTTCATACATACTTTACATATTTCATGACTAATTCTTAAGTATACATGCATCCGCCGCAGCCTTTTATAGAACTGAGCTCAAGCAGGAAGTTTGTACCAAAATGTGCCTTTAATGTGATATACACAGCAGTAAGTTGTGTAACTGTATAATTTCTCTTTATATTAATTACATTAAACATATTTTAGCTTTTATTTATAATTATTGAACTCAACAACAATGAGAAAGCTTTAAAAAAGCTTTTAAAAATACCCAGGAAAAAAAGAAAGAGAAGGGGCTAGTAAAAACAGAAATATGAGCCAATATATCCTGGCCTTTTTAGCTTAACCCATCTTTGCCAAATTTTCTGACTCCTATCCTTTACATTCTCATGGTTTCAACTTTATTTTTCCAGCTTAAAGCCTTCAACAAAGCAGGATCTCCATGTGTTTCAATTTTACATTATTTCACAAGCAAATAGTGGCTTGACTACTAGGAAGGAGGAAAAAAGGAAGTGGACATGATAAGAAAATGAGGGATTCAAATAAACTGTGGTTAAACTATTTCTGGTTTCCAAAGTGACCCATCCAGAAAGACAGCAGTTAAAGGAGCACAAAATCCTTAAAGAGACACTAAACACTACTGCACTGCTCAAGCACACATTACTTGGTTACTGCCACACTACAAATCCCAGCATACATTAACATATTATCAAGGCATGGGAGCTGTAGTCCAGTGCTTGTGTTCTTAAAGAAATATTGCTCAGTAAACCTTTTTTCTTAGCTCTCCAGGACCAACAGCTGCATTAAAATCAAAATGAATGTTTCAGTGAGAATTCCACCTAAATCTACATAAAACTGACTCCATGTTTTTTGTTCTTGCATGTGGAGTCGGAAGCATTAAAAGGGGCCTGTCACCCAGACATTAAAAAGTTGTATAATAAAAGTCATTTTCAAATTAAACACGAAAATAGGGATGCACAGAATCCAGGATTTGGACTGGCCGAATCCACATGCCACATGAATCTGAATCCTTACAATCACGTGACTTTTCAGCACATAAACACGGAATTTGAAAATTTTTAACTGTGCATGCAGCATGCAGTTCTCTTAGCCTAATTTGCATGTGCATATGGTTCACTATTCGCCCGAATCTTTTACAAAGATTCAGAGTTCAGCGGAATCCCAAAATAGTGGATTCGGTGCATACCTACATAAAACCCAAATTCTTTTTCTTATTAAAACATTCATATTGTAAAAGTATTTCAAAATCTTTGCTGTCAATCATATTTTGCCTGTTCTGCATCTATGCTTCAGGCAAAGATCCCTACTGGCCAAAGTGGCCCCTACTGCCCAAAGTGACCCCTACTACCTAACAGTGTACACTCTAATTTTTAGATTAAAGTATGCTCTTTAAGTGAATGTATAGTGATTTTGTGATTAGGCAAATATCTATTCATGATATCCTTTAGATATCAAGAATAGATTGATAGATGTATGTTATTTTGAACCTGCACATGAATATCACAGTATAGACATCTTTCTAACTGCATAAGTAAAGAATCAAATACAGAAAAACAATATGCAGATCTATATAGGGAATACTACTGCCAAAGGAATATTTTCACAGCAGACATACTCCCATAGTCTGTAAATAATTCACCAGAGGCAGAAAAAGCATGTTGGAATGTCTCAGGTCTGGTAGAATAGAGAAAGGTTCCCACTAAAGCAAAACATAGTTAAAAACTCAATATCAGCAAATGGATGATATAATGGATCCACAGAAGTTGCACACATAATTGAAAAAATCCTTTAAGGTGAAGACTCACAAAGCTACTAGTAGCAACTACTTGGTGTGGCTACAAAAATAGACAATGCTGGTAATTTACTGATAATTGTCTCTATGTGTGTTTTAGCAGAGGCAAATCTCAGTATTGTCTATGGCAGGGTATTTTCTGACATTTAGTAGCTGTGACAAGTAGCTACATGCGTCAATCTCCTATGAAATCTATTTGTGTTTTCTTCAGTGGGGAGATTGCACAGATTCATACTTGGGCCTTAACCTCCTGTATTCCTTTTTTTAATTTCCTACCATATCATAGAGTAGAACAGAGCACTGGAATAGGGATGAAATGTAACAGATGCAATGTTTGCTCTGATCAATTAACCAATCAACAAATAAAATGTAATCTCTTATCAACTAAATGCAAAGATCTGATTGGCTGCTATAGGTTACAAGATATAAAATGTAGCTCTTGTTGTTGGCTTGCTTATTAAAAATGTGCATTCTGCCAGCCAACAAAGTGGATTCTACTTTCAACTAACCAAAGTCCCTACTAGCATATATGGATATGGTATAATAGTGATTATTTAGGTCATCACTGCCCAAGTGTATACTGTAGTTGATGTTCATCCACTAGATTATACTAAAAATAACAATAGAAGCCTTAATAACTAAGTGTAAGAGCAAAGCATTAAAACTAAGGTTGATTTAAGGCAGCCACAATGTCCACCCAGCCTGCTCTGATGAATTACAAGTGCATGCATTAAAGCAAGTGAACCCTGAAATTATGGCAGTCTGTATGTGGTGGTATTTTCTAGGTTTCCTTAATGAGGCCCTGGGTAAAATGATCAAATTAGAACGGTGAGTATAGGCACCCTTGGTTTGGGGGCTGCATCAATGAGCTGATACGGTTCCTGATCCTATGGAAAAAATCAAACCTGCCTGATCAAGATCTTCCCGATTTCAAAACCAGATGTTGGTCGGGCAGGTCCGTCGTTCTATAGTTCCTGCCCATACATGGGCAGATAAGCTGCCGAAACTAAGGCACATGTAACCGTAATAAGCATAAAAACGCAAGGCTTTGTATTCTCTTGCAGATATCGGCTACATGTGCCTGCACCCGAGCCTATCTCATTCGACCAGGTGCAGGCACATGTAGGAAGCGTAGGGTGGTATTTTCAGCAAGCGCTTTTCCGCTTGCTGAGAATATCCGCTCTGCTCCTCGTCTGGCATTAGCCTAAAGGATTGATATCGGCAGTTAGATTCGGCCCATGTATGGCCACCTTTACTTTGAATCCCAGTCCTGACTTGCTGGGCAGCCTGGGTCTGCCACCAAAGTTGTGGGCCTCAGGTGGGTACCCAAAACAATTGACTGTGTACAGTGCAGTGCAGTGATACTTTATGATGCAGCAAACAGCTTTGAGCTTTCTTTTTATGTCAACAATGACATCAAAGAAGCAGGCCTTTGATGTCTACCCCAAGTTAGCTACAAAAGATAGTTGTACTAACTGTGCCAGCAGCCGCCATACTCAATCCAATCCATACTTGCCTAGAGTACTCAAATGGGGAGAAGGGGTGGTATCACTATTGTAAAGGAGGACCTGTGGTTTCTACACCTGAATAGTCAAAATGATTTTTTAAAAATGTAATTTAATTCCATTGTACTACAGGTAAACTGCAACCTGGTAAAACTGGCACTGAAGACAGATCCTTCTTAGGTGCATGTATGCCTTAAGTAACAGGTGGATACTGTAGGAGTGGCCATACAATATAGGCATACAGCCTCCTTTATATTGTTTATTGGGATTTGCAGTATATGAAGAAGAGCTTCTGCTCCTCTTCCTCATTGATATTGCACTTGCAGATGTGGTCAAAATGACCCTCTGACCTGGAATATATGTGCGGATGTCGGGGCAGTGTGGTTGATATTGAAACTGCCTTGCCAAAGCTGGGCATTTACGGGCAGCCCTATCTTAAAGGTAAAAAAAAACCCTGGAACATACCTAACAATCATTACGGCACAAACAGAAACTTCATTTTTAAGGGCGGTGCACCAGAGTGCCGTTACCGTTACTATTAATCGCAGATTATATGACACGGTTTATGCGGGTTACCTCTTTCGAATACACCTTTAAGGGTTCATGTTTTAGGCTGACATTACGTCATAAAATGCATGCGAGAGAAAAAATAGGTGAAAACAGGAAGGGCAGCGCGCTGTACAGCCCGGGCAGATGAGAGGGACACTTCCTTGTAGGAGCGCTGCTGGGCAGACCCCCCGCCTCTGAGCCGCACAGTTATGTGCTTGGTGCTGCACCGGGGACACCAGCAGGAAACTACCGGCCCCGAGTCGCCGTCGGACATTTTTTCGGAGGAGAGATGAAGTGCAGCCGCCTTTGTACCATCTCCATATAGTGTAAAGTACGTAAGTGTTGTTTGTCTGACGCACAGACACCTGCTATGTAGCCCGGGCAGTACCTATGGGCTGGAACTAAAACTTTCTCTGTGCGCACCTGTGCCACCTTAGTGCTTGTTCCCATAGGATGGAGTTAATATGTAAACTTAACAGCAAAAAGTATCTGCACATTTAAAAAAAGTAAATACAAAAAGAAATGTTTTGAGTGTGCAGATACTTTTTGCTCTTGTGATTATTTTTGGAGTTACTGCTTGGGTTTTCTCCAGTGTCTTTGCACCTCTGTTATTTATGACAAGGTGTGCACTTTGGCAGTGTGCAATATTAATATGTAAACTTACCTGAAAACTAGTGAATATGTCTGTTATATTGACATGGGTACCGGTGTTTGTCCGTGTCACTCCATTCTAAACCATATCCTTACAGCCTGATATAGTTTTTCACTGCCAGTGTTCAGCACTGTGCAATGGATGCGCCGAATCCAAACTCTTTAAATCGTTTGACTTTTGTTCACACAAAGAAGGAAATTGCAACTTTTTCCATGTGTGGCACAGATGGTTCTTTTCAGCCCTTCTGTACATTTGCAAAGAGTTCAGACTTCTCCAAAAATGATTTGCAAAATAGCAGATGTGGTGGCTGCATAGGTAGATGCATCTGGAGATAACAGTTGCACCTACTGACTAGGCTGCTACAGACCTCCAGACTTTGTGGTAGCTTCATGGTTACCACAGTGGTTTGCGCCAATCGTCGCAGTTGTGCCAAAAGCATAGGGCCTATGTCACACTCATGGTGAATGTATGCAATCATGCCAGCTGCATCTGATTCCTGCCAAAGTGCAAGTACAAGTGCAACTGCGTCAGTTTTAATGCATGGGATGTAGTTGCATCTGATGGTGAATTTAATGATGCTGGAATGATAGGACAAAATGCTAGATTGTTGGTAAAAACAAAATGGCAGTTATGTCCGAAATAGCATTTTGCACACTGCAGTCCCCTTTCTCTTGCAATATTTCTCTGTGTCTTGCACCATCTGTGTTTCTTTCTATTTTACCCATGTGTCACAGGGCAACAAGGCTGATTTCAGCCAGAAATTAATGGCTGAATTTTCTAGAAAAACGTTCCCTATATATGCAGTGACAAGCCGATTTCATTTCTCTTAATGCAAATGCGCAGAGGGCAGGGTGGGGGCCGAATCAGTATTTTCTCTGTCTAAACCATGTCTGACTGTAGCATTGTGTTTTTTTCTGTTGTTGACCTTTGTTCTGGTTCTCTATGGTGTAATGCCTGTTGGCAGATAAGCTGAAGATGAACAGCAATTCTTTAACATTACATATCTTTCTCCTGATTTAAAGTATTAGGTCATTACGGCAGTTTTATTGGGAACAGTGTGCTTTGATTGCTGTAATTTTACCTGGATAAACTTTTTAGCCCCATGTGAATTTTTAGCAGTTCTAGTTACATAACTAAATGTGTGCATTGTTGTGGAACTGCTGGGGTAAAGATGTTAAACTGGCATGGTACTTACTGTTACATTTGCGTGTAGTCAGACCTGCATCTCAAACATGAATCAAACACACAAAATCCCAATATTCAGCCAGCAATGTGTGAAGCAGCTTCACTAGGTCACACTGGACTTGGAGTCTAGGATAATAAGATCGTTGAATTACAAATGTAAAGCGTTCCCTAGCCTGTGAAAGGCGCTTTGCTGACAACTGGCTCCCTATTTTGGGAAGAGATAAGTGCTGTTAGGGGTGGCTTACGGGAATTTGTTTTGACAAATTAACAGTGATAGAGGAACATGTCATTATCACTAAAAAGTTAAATGCAGATTAATAAAGCTCCTCCTAACATACTGTTTTTAGTTACTTCTGCACTTAAAAAAGACTTGTGGGTAATGCATAAGCCTCTTTGTCATCTGTTACAGCTGTGAAATGGAAAGATGCACTTTAATAGTAGAACTGGTTTTATAGCTGTTTTATGAGAGGTTCTGCAGAATTTCATAAATATCTTTTGTGTTCTTACATGGGTAAAATGTGGAGAAGAAGTAATGCCTTAATAAGTTGCCCAAGAGTGAGGCAGCTCTCCATCTGATATTTTGCAGGCACCAATGAGAACTGACTTGTATTGGTTTTAACAGTGCAGTAATTTCTTCATTTCCTTTTTGCTTCACATAACTCTTCTGAGGGGCTGAAGTGACAGTTGTAATGGTGCAAAGCATGTAAAAGTGTTAAACTGATACTGCACATGTGGGTTCCAAGAAAACTGTGCAGTATTTTCATTTTCTCAAATGAATTGCTTTCATGTTATAAAAGATAGTGGGTGTTGTTTAAAATGTCTGAATAGAAATATATCTGTAAATTCTTATAATGCCAAGAATATCAAGGACAGAAAATATGATCCCACAATTTGAATTTTTTTAACTCAGATTCCAGTACTCAGGCTTCACGATGGCATTTAACGGCCAGAAGCCAGGACAAGGTCGCCTTCCAGTGAAGGGCTTGTTGTGGCTGATGATCATTGTCAGGGAGCTGTGGCACAGAAGATGAAGCATCAGACATGGCAGCCTCAACGCCACTGTGCAGCAGTAAGAAGTAAAAGGGATAGCTGCTCTCAGAAATAAAAACAAGCAATACTTATTCCTTGCAGAAATACTAGTTGAGTTAAACAAACTAATGTTTACACAAGGAAAGCTCAAATTGCGCTTCACTTCAATACAAAAATTGTTGAACAAAATCGGTGGCTTCCAGTCTCTGTTATAATGTGTACATAAGCAAAATTAGTGGAGGTCTGGTGACAGTTTGTGCTCTACCCATGGGTTATCCAGCAATAAAGGGGCTTTGGTACTGTCCTTTGCTACTAACTCTGGGCTTTTTAGATTTTTTTGTGTTGATAAAAAATGGGGAGTATTCTCAAGAAAGCTTCCTTGTGGTGTTGGTGTCTTTTTCATATATTTGGCACAGCTTTTAATCTACCGTTGCTGGTGTAAAAATATTTTAATCATCCAGTTCCTTCTAACCCTTTTGCTAGTGTCAGGTTGACCCTGGAAGCTGTTGTTGTTAGAATAAATGTTAAGATACATGTGAATTCACTCAGTTCTCTAAATGTAATCTAAGAAACATATCGGCTCAGGTGGACCTTGGCTCCAAAACACTGATGGCTATAAGGAGCAATTTGACTACCACTGTTTTCCACCTTTATACTCATGTCCCTATAGGCTAATTCAGTCAATGTTCATATCTAATCATGAAGGTACACGTCTCCCTGTTACCTTGTTGAATCCATAAAATACTGCCATTAGGCTGCTGCTGACCGAATTTTAGTCAACTGGCAGTATTCTGAGCACTCTATATGTGTAGATTTTATATTGGTGAACTACATCTCCTGTCAACCTAAGCTAGGGCTCCAATTTATCTGTAGATCTTCTTTCTTTTTGGGACTGTGAGGTGTCTGTTATTAAAAAGGTAAACGTTTAGCTGGTTGCTATAGGTGACTTGACATGTAGTAAACTTTGCACCTTTTATCACATAAACCTCATAATTCAACAACAGAAAAGAATATAATTGTATTATTGGAATGTGGGCACAGCTCTGACATTTCTAAAAGCAGTACATGGTTTTATAGGCATTACTATCTGCCATACTTAGGGGCACATTTACTAACCCACGAATCCGAATCCGAATTGGAAAAATTCCGATTGGAAAACGAACATTTTGCGTCTTTTTCGTATTTTTTGCGATTTTTTCGGCGCCTTTACGACTTTTCGGAAATTGTCGCGACTTTTTCGTAGCCATTACGACTTGCGCGAAAAAATGTGAGTTTTTCGTAGCCATTACGATTCGCTCGTATCTTGTCGCGACTTTTTCGTATTGAGCGCTCGTAAGCGGCGGGCGAAACTTTCAGACTTAGCATGACTCATAGGACATAGGACTCAATAGCACGCTGCAGCTCCAACCTGGCCCAAGGAAAGTCACCATACTGAAGCTTGAATGAATCCGAATGTTTCGTACTCGGCGCGAAAGCTGCGAAAAAATTGCGACTTTTTAACGCTACGAAAAAATCGCCAGATTTTGCGCAACTTTCGGAATGGCCACGATCATTAAGAAAAAACCGCATTCGGACACATTCGGCCCGTTCGTGGGTTAGTAAATGTGCCCCTTAGTGTTGCCACCTGTCCGGTTTTGACCCGGATAGCATGGTTTTTGGAAGGGCTGTTTGGGTCGAAACTGTTTGACTGATTTATTAGGAAAACCAGACAGGACTGGTAGATTGGAATGACAATTGGCCAATCGCTGATCTCCATGTCATAGTCCCCACCCCCTGACATTATTGCCCTGTGAAGTCACCGCCACACCTCTTCCAGGAGTTGCTAAAGCTGAAAGGTGCTGACCTGAGCCGTTCTCCAAACTGCTCCTCCACAGTTGTACAGGAGTGCAACTTTATCCCTTAGAACAGGGATCCCCAATCCCCAGCCACACTTGCATCACACAAGCATGTAAAAAGTTCTCTGGAAATGCCAAATAAGGAATGTAATTTGCTATTTGGTGGCCCCATATGGATTGCTAGTGTGCTGTAAAACTGTGTCTCTGTGCTTCTAAAACTTGCCTCCAAGCCAGAAATTTAAAATGGGCACCTACTTTAAGATTACTTGACTTGGCTAGACTGAGTTGGCAGCTTATTGGCCTATGTAGTGGGCCCATCTGATCTGCTGAACAATATCTGACTGAAAATCAGCTTGCTATCTGTTGGGCAGGAACGTAAATTGCTTTGGGAAAGGACCTACTAAATGGGAGGCCATATCGAGAAAAGATCTGTTTGTTTGGCGACCTTGCCAAATAACAAACATTATGTGTATGACCAACTTAAAAATAAATGTAGATGTTGCTTAATGGTGCAGTTCATCTTTAAGTTAACATTATGCTAACGCTAATTCAAGTAGCCTAAAAACTATTGCTTTGTGGTGCTTTAACTTTATTGTTACTTTTTAATGCTAATATTTCTATTTAGACCATCTCCAATTCATCATTCAGACTCTTGTTCAACCCACTGCCTGATTGCTTGGGTAAACTGCACCCTAGCAACCAGATGCCGATGAAATTTCATACTGGAGAGATTCTGATAAAAAAAGCTAAATAATTCAAAGATCACCACAGGGGGACACAGTTAAAATGTGTAAGAGCCCTAAAGGTTAATTACCCCATTTACATGACATGTACAATTCAGTTGCATACATTCATTCTGTTATAACTGTGTCATAGTGAAAATGAAGTAGCCTTTGGCAGATTCTATAATGGCATAGTAAGTGTGCATCTTGACCAAATAGAGTTTACATTAATGGGGAATGTAGAAAAATTGAACGTGTCATTTTTTTGCAGCACTGATATCAGCTATATGTGGTACAGAAACACAGGGCAGACTGAAATCAGTTAACAATTACATTTCCATGCGATGGAAAGCATTCCAATTTAACATATGGCAAATGCAAATATGGCCATATACCAAAACAAATCCTAACCCTAATTTGTGGATTTTTAGAAAAATAAAGAAATTGCATTATCTATAAACAGAAAGTTGCTGTGCACAGTTTTCCAGAACTGTAAACTCACACAACTTTAATGGTTTGGTCAAATTGTGCGAAAAGTGATGAGATTTGGTTGAATCCCAAACTTAATCCTGTATTTGGTGAACACCTACTATAACCAAATGCTAACCTGCTGGTGTTTAAACCCATAGCTAAGGCAGATGCCACACATAGCGTATGGTGTATATATCCGCTTGCCGAAATTATCGCCATACACTCCTACCTGTGCCTGCCCCTGAATGCATGAGATACACTCGGGTGCAGGCACATATAGCGGATATCGGCTACATGTGCCTGCACCCGAGTGTACTCCATTCATTTTCCGTATATATTTTTCGTGACTTTTTCGTCGCCGGCGCGCAAAAATCGTATTGTTGCGCCGAGTACGAAAGTTTCGGATTCATTCAAGCTTCAGTATCGTGACTTTCCTTGGGCCAGGTTGGAGCTGCAGAGTGCCATTTATTCCTCTGTGAGGCTTCCAAAATTATGCAAAGTCGGAAAGGTTTTTCCGCCGTTTAAGATCGTTCAATACGATAAAGTCGCGACGGCGACAAAATAGTCACGCAAAATATGATAAAGTTGCGACGGCGACGAAAAAGTTGCGAAAAATACGAAAAAGTTGCGACGGTGATGAAAAAGTTGCGAAAAATACGAAAAAGTTGCGACCGCGACGAAAAAGGCGTAAAACTTTCTTTCCAATCTGAATTTTTTGCCATTCGGGATTCGAATTCGTGCTTTGGTAAATCTGCCCCCTTGTGTGGCATCAGCCTTAGGTACATATGATTTCATAAGACAACTTTTAGTCGAAAACTCAATGACTGAGGAATTAAGGTTTTTTAAGAGAATTAAAAAATCTGACAAAGGTTGTTTTGCAAATATGGATTGACTGGACATCACTCACATTTTTTCTCTCTAAGATAAATGTAATGTGTGGGTATCAACTCATTTTGTTTCATTAGACTGTTTTTTTCTTTGTTTTGGGTGTTCTGCTGAGGTATATCTCAAGTAATAGATCACTTACCAATCCTGCATCCACTCCTTCTTCTGTCCATAGCTTTATTTTGTCTTGAATATTGACCAAGTATTTGGCAAAGATATTTGATTTTGAAAATGTCTTGTTTTTTTATATATTTATTATATATAATTATTATCTACATTTAATAAAGTATATTATTTAAACAAAAAAACAATATATCTTGAGTAATAGATGGTCAGCCTTTGCACACTTTTTGCACATTTGTGTTTTCACTCTTTTGCACTTGGGTGAGAAGCACACTCAGGCTTCAATAAAAAAAAAGTGGTCAGCCTGTAAAATTTACGGGTTTGGTTGAAAATAATGATATACTATTGGTTTCCATGAGATCAATATGCTGTGTGAGTGTATGATGTAGGACAAGAGACCTTTGACCACTAATATTTCCAGTTAGTAACTTTTTATGGAGACTACAAGTACATGGGTGAGATTAATAAAGCTACACAGAGTGTGACTGGCATCAGGAAGAAAGACAGTTTCAGCTGTGCCTGATAATGGCAGAACTCAGAGAGAGAAAGAATGCTATGGAAAGGATGGAATTGTTTCCCTGTACTTTTGTTGTATTTTATGAAAACAATGCAGTGGTTTATAATAGGTATAGAATCTCTTAAATTATTATTTTGAGCAAATAAGTCTAATTGTTTACAATTAATTTTTTCTCTGTGAAACAGTATTTTGTACTTGATGGTAATTAATGAATTTATGGCAAACTCATCCTGTTGGGTTTATGTAACGTTTACATTTTAATAGACGTAAAAGATTTGTTAAATAAAATTATGGAAAATAATGCTTATCCTGAACCCCTCAGGTCTCGTCGTTCCAGATAATAGATTCCATACCTACATTTGGATAATGTTCCCTTGTAAAACCCACGCTCATGGATTTGAACATGACCGACCCCCTTAGGGCCGTGGCAGACGGGAAGATTAGTCGCCCGTGTCAAATCTCCCTTGTTGCAGGCGATTAATCTCCCCGATATGCCATCCCACCGGCTATATAAATCGCTGGTGGGATGGCATACGCAGCACCAAGATTGGCGAATCTTCCTCTCAAGGCAACTTCGGCGATTTCAACAAATTGCGCCGCCGCATATGCCATCCCACTGGCGATTTATATTCTAGCCGGTGGGATGGCATATCAGGGAGATTAGTCGCCGGCGACAAGGGAGATTTATCACGGGCGACTAATCTCCCCGTCTGTCACAGCCCTTAAATGTGTTGGAGGTTGCTGGAAGTAGTAGTTTCTGTTTTAGCAAACCCCTGTAACCTGTTATGTTGCAGCAGAACTGATTGTTGCCTCTACCATTTTGTTCATACTCTCAGGTTTTAATAAACAGGCAAGAGAGGCATTTGCCCAGGGCCTACCAGGATAGGGGGTCCACTAGCCCACCTTTCATTTGGGAGAACTTTTGGCAGAAGCATCCTGCAGAGATAGCAGACCCCTCATTTTAATCAACTGAAAGTGCTCTACTGCACATCTGGGGATCATGTGTACTTCAATAAGTGCAGACTATTTCTTTACTGATTGCCTTAATATATTGAACTTTACGTGCTTGAAAGTTTATTCTATCACAAATTTCTTGGGCCAGTGGGTGCCCACCAATGATATTTTGCCCAGGGCCTGCTGGTACCTTAAAGGGGTAGTTCACTTTAAATTAACTTTTAATACGATGTAGAGTTATAGGACCCATTATCCAGAGTGCTCGGGACCTGGGGTTTTCCAGATAAGGGGTCTTTCCGTAATTCAGATCTCCTAACTTAAGTCTGCCAAAAAAAAAATATTTAAACAGTAATTAAACCCAGTAGGGTTGTTTTGGCTCCAATACGGATTGATTATATCTTGGCTGGTATCAAGTACAAGGTACTGTTTTATTATTACAGAGAAAAAGGAAACCATTTTTAAAAATGTGAATTATTTGATTAAAATTGGGTCTATGGGAAATGGCCTTTCCATAATTCAGAACTTTCTGGATAATGGGTTTCCGGATAAGGGGTCAGATACCTGTAATAAAAAGTAACAATAAAACAATAAAATTGTAGCCTTACAGAGTTTTTGACTGCCGGGGTGAGTGGCCCCCATTTGAGAGCTGGAAAGAGGTAGAGGAGAAATGCAAATAATTCAATATATATAAAAAATAAATAATGAAAACCATTATTGCTAGGTATATGGTATTCTATAAAATATTAAAAGTTAACTTAAAGGTGAACCACCCCTAAAGCGGCCCTGCATACTCTGTATTTATGAATAAAGTAACCCTACTGTGTGGATTGGTTACTTTAAAGTTGCCTATGGGCATTGTGGATGGCCCAGTAGTTTTTTTTAACAAGAAAACTGTGTCCAAAATTAAATTTTATCAAATATAGGGAACAGCACACTAGCCTCTTAAGTTTGTACACTAGTTCTCAAAACAAATTAGGTGCTTTCATACACGGTTCATATGTTTTATTACATTTTCTCTTTAGACTCCTGTTAGTCAGGTGGGGTATCGTTTACTATATAGATATATATATATTTTTTTGCTTTATATAATGTGCTCCAAAAATGGTCCTGTCCACTTTAAAAAGTTTACAGTAACTCTGTACGTCTTAAGGTGGGTGCTGCCAAATAAGGAAAGTTAACTGAAATACAAGAATACTTTAGATGCTGTGCTTCTCTCTTTGTATTAGGAGAAATAGGTTCTTGTAACAACTGTTGTGCTGGAATGTATATCATGGTACTTGTTCTTATTTGCTGCAATTAAAACAAAATGGGCTGATCAATGGTCCCATATAAAATTGATTCAGATAATATGTTATCCAGATCCTCTTCTATTTAGTAATTATGTGGTAATCACTAGGCCTGAGAAGATGTCTGGTGTAGTTTTCACATTTTCTACAATGTAAAGCTAAATATTCCCTTAATGTTTGAGAGAAAGCAACCATTTGATTGTTTGATTCAGAATCAACTTTACTCTTTGTCTTTAATGTGTGTCTGACAATGGGGAAGGAAGGTCTGTGTAAGCTTGAAGCACAAGGAAGGAAGTTGAAGCAGTAGAGCACAGCGCCTTAGTTGCGGTGGGGGCCGTGGGGAATACAAAAAAAGCAGAAGCAAAGAGGCAACAAGGAAGAAGTTTAGTGTTTTATGCATGAACACATTATGTGCCTTTTAACAGAGACAAAATCTCTGACACTCAGGCCTAGGAGGATGGCGGTGAGTATTGGGGACAGGTTCACATCGAGAGATCTGTTATACCGCAGCAGGCATGTATTATATTAGCTTTGAACTGTAACCTTTTAAATGGGCCAGCAACACTTTATTGTATGGCCACACTCACCAAAGCTGCAGTTAAGAGGCTGCTCTATTGTTGGAATAGTATTTCTTGTATTGATGAAATATGGTAGCAATGTTTAATTTTAGCAAACGGAATTGTGGAAAAGATTGTAAGAGTATTTTAGACTAATTTATTACTATTGTTTAAGAATACAGTGGATGTTGAATATGGTGTTGGCAGTATTCAAAATGTACAAACTAACCTATTGGAACTTGAATTGTTACATATTAGCTTATTTATATAAACGACATCACATTTCCTGAAGCAAAGACACAGCTTTTTCTAGTGCAGGGACACAGTGTACTATATTTAAATAGATACAAAGCCGTTTTATTTTTAGGTGTTATTGTTCCATAACATTCAGTTGCATTGTAATAACTATGCCCTGTTAGATGCACATGACACAATATATATATATATATATATATATATATATATATATATTTAGAAGTACATTGAAAAACTTTTTGAGTACCAAAGAATATCATGTTTGCAAAGGATATAATGTAATATGGACATGACAGATAGAAATGTATTATGCATAAATTATTGCTACATTGCAGTCTTTTAATGTGATTAGTGTCTGCCTGGGTTCTAGCTGATCCTGAAGAAGGCAAGGAAGGAACTTATATCATAACATTAGGTATGTGGCAGTTGCATTAGTTTTAAAGGATATTGTTCGAAAAGTTTTTTTTAACCAAAAATGTACGTGTGAATTGTTCCTTTGCCTTTTAAAAAAAAATAAAATAAATATCAGTAGCATTAGTGGCCCCTATCACAAAATCTTTTGAGGTCTCAGACCCTAGAGAAAATGATCTGGCTCATGCTTATACTGAATACCATAACCTACATTTCAAAATGGTTTTAAGATTAATATTATTTTGTCAAAACTAATAGAATAATTATTCTGCTCACACCCGTTCTCTGTAAATGATGTAAAAGATTATCCATAAAACCATGTTGTATGGTGTGTGGGCCTAAACCACAGATACAGTTTAAAGTATTCTGTTATCATACTGACTTGACATGCAGTTCAAGCAGATCTCTGCTACGTTGGTGTCGCTTTCGCTCCCATGGTATATGTACGCAATGCCCATGTTGAAGTTCTCTGTGTTACAATTTGATTCTTCATATACCGTAGCCCATGTAGTGTTCAAAGGCAAATAAATGTCTGGTTGCAGCCTTTAAATGTAAATGAGGCCTATTGCCTTTAAAGGACAATGAAAGGTTAATATAAATTAAAAGTAAGTCTAAAGGCATTCAATTACTTACTGCATATCTAAATTCACAGATCCCTGCTTGCTTCTGAGATATGGTGCTGGCAGCCTACAGCAGTGTGAAGACTACAGTGACATCACTGAAATCTCTCTGTCCTTCCTGTAGGCCTTCAGTATCAATGCACATGTGTATAACTTGATCCTGTCTCCTGTTCTGAGCTACACATGCCCACCAGCCAATCAGAAACAGATCTCCCGGGGGCGGGGGGGGGGGGGGAATGAAACACATGTGCAGTATGAAGCAAGGAGGGAAAGGAAGGGAGAATACCTTTTTAGAGATAGCTGCCTGTTCTAGAAAATGTGAAGTAAGTGTGACTGAGTAAATATTTGATTAGGTGAGCCAAAAGTGTGGCATTTTTACTAAACAATAGGAGGACTATTGGGCAGTATGCTTTTTAAATTTTGACTTGCATTCTCCTTTAAATTCCTTGTTTGTTTTCTTTTAGTCTTAAATATTATAAGACTTAAGCTGGCCGTACACCAGCTGAAAAAAATCTTGTGTCTCAGCCCCTTGAGACCAACTGAACAGCTTATAGGCCCCTGTATAGGACTGATATGTGAACAGAAATATGCCCAATATCTATCAGGCAGGTTTAAAATATCATTTCTGCAGTCCTCGTCTCACAATCTCCATAGGCCCACTGCATGATTAGCCAGATTTGGACCAGCACATTGGTAGCCAAATTGGGCAGAGATCCACTTGTTTGAAGACCTGACCTTTTATGACCAGCCTAATACTGTAATGCACATTACTCGGAGCATAGATTTGTTGTGGCTATAATGAAAGCTCATAAAATTAAAACTGTACAGTAATAAATAGGTATATATATATATGTTTATAAAAGGTTTTTATCTTCTTCACACAGCATATATAAAGGATAGCTATTGGACTAGAAGATTGTGAAAAATGGATCGCAGGGGGAGTTCTGATTATAGAAGTCTCCCTGAATATGAGAAGAGCCAGATTAAGAGAACCCTTGAGCTGGGCACAGTCATGACTGTCTTCAACTACAAGAAGTCACAGCCTGATCGAAGGACCATCCAAGTGATAATGGAAACTGGCCAGGTGGCGTGGTGTAAGACAAATGATAAGATTGAAGGATTCTGTGAGTAATTTTTAGATTAACATTTTTGATCTAAGGTTGAGAAAAAAATTGCATTTCATAAAATAAGAATGTGTCCACTTTATTTTTTTCATTGCTGTATATGAAGTGACAAAGTAACTATAAGATTGTATTCATAGATAAACAATATCAGCTTACTTGTATTTCATATTCACAAAAAAATAAATGCAGTTAAATCTGGGATCAATCTTCAAAGCGTTTTTCAGCAGGATTCGTATTATGCTGAATCCATGTGCCTAGCCCAAACAAGTCCGAACCATTAAATCACATAACTTAGACCATGTGAGAAAAGAGAGCGACAAAATATTGTAACATGCTTCATGTTAGGAGGATTATTGTAATTTGCATATGCAAATTAGGGATTCCATTTTTTTGTTGAGAATTTGGTATTCACCTGAATCTGAAAATAGTAGATTTGGTACATCCCTAAGTTTTTCTTGCTGGCTCAAATACTAATGCCCTCTGCTTTAAAACATCACCTAAAAGCCATAAAAAAATACCTCTGAAGTTTTATCAAGGCTGTTCAGAGGGTTCAGTAGCCCAAATAAGGACAAACGTATTCTTACCTTGTTAATCTTTGGCAATATACCGAAAAACAATGCATAAAACTATTCATAAATAGTAGTAAGAATCTTAAAGGACGGGGGCGCGGCGCAGTTGGCAGGGCCAACACATCCTTTTGTAGTATTGTTTTTCAGGGTGTCCTTTACAGCTCCACAATTAGGCATTTGTACCACAAAATATTTTGCTACGTTTCATAGGTGACTTATACCATCTGGTAAAAAATGTTGTATCTGTATTCCAGTTTTCTAAAGCCTGTGGATGATTTAAGAATGATGTTGCCTGCTTCTGAGCTGAATGCTTAGTTACTTCCTCCATTTTCTAAATTGAGAAAGATTGTGTCTTGAATTGCTTGAGGCATTGAACATTCCCATCTTACTGTATCAAAGGACTTTTACAAGAAGTTGAACTTGTAACTAGGCATTAACATGACACCCTTGGCATGGTCTGCCCATCATTTAATACTGCTATTTTACAAGTACCTTAGCTCCCATTATTACAAATCTTTGTAATTGTTAGTAGCAACTGAGCTGCTCTGTGGGTCCTTACCCTAAAGCTGTTTTGATCACTTATAAAGGGCCCTATCATATTCATACATAAGGGCATATTTATCAAAATGTGAAATTAGAGCCTCCATTTTTAGAAGCTTATTTAACAATGGGTGAAAATTAGATTCCACGATTTGATACATACACTTCTAAAGATCCCATAGGAATTTATAGAAAATGAGAGAATTTTTCTGCAGTGAGCTCTAATCCCACATTTTGATAAATCTATCCCTTAGTGCAGTGCTGTCCAACTGGCGGCCTGGACCGCAACCCCCCTCTGTGTGGCCCCCCACCTGTCTGGCTGCTTTGATGTCTTACCTTTGTGTAAGATTTAAATGGTATCAGTACTGAGATTAACTGGCCCCCAGCATTGTTCCCACCTCAGATTCAGGCTGTAATTCCCCTGTATTGTTTAAACATGTAATCCCTTGTACTGTTCACACCTTTTAATCTCTGCATTATTCACCCACTGCAGTATTCACACCTCAGGCTCAGACTCCCAGAACAAACTTCTGCCAGGTTCACCTCCCCAGGCAGCATAGGGCAGGCTGAGTACTGCCTGTGTGTGCTATACTTTGCCTGCCCTATGCTGCCTGTGTGTGGCATGCTTTGCCTGCCCTATGCTGCCTGTGTGTGCCATACTCTGCATGCCCTATTCTGCCTGGGGAGGTGAACCTTGCAGGGGTTTGTTCTCTGAGTTTGTTAGCAGTTGGATATAGCCATTAAATGGTCCCTAAGGTGCGTAATTTTGTGCTGGAGGTTGCTGTGCTATCCACAGGGGAGGAGGAGGCGGCATATGGATTTAAGGGTGTGTCTTAATGTGACATGATATAATTCTTTTACATATGAATGAAGGTTGATATCCCTGTTGTGAGCTCCAACCATTTGGGTTTTTGCTGCGCTGCCACCATTAATATGGGCATGGTCTTAAAAGCTCTTGTGATAACATGGGTGTGGTTTGAAGTGGGTGCAGTTTAAAAAAGGGGAGTGGTCAAAAATGGCTTCCATTAGTGGCCCTCCACTATGTATGCTAGAGAAATTCCGGCCCTCGGCACCACAGAAGTTGGAGCAGCACTGCCTTAGAGTATGGTTAGCTTCAATAGAAGCCAAATAACCTGTGTGTAAGTTTGTTGAGAGAAAACAGAACACCTGTTGTAAAAAATATGCAGGCACAGAGAACATACAAACTCTTTGCAGGTAGAGTGCCCTGGTTGGAATCCGATCATATCATCATATCATATTGCTACAAGTAAGGAGTGCTAAGCTTTAGCCCCTAGCACTCAGTTATAAAGACTAGGCAAATTTGCACCCCCATATATAATAAAAGGCACTAGATTTGCCCGGTAGCAGTAACACATAGCAAACAATAAAAAAGTGACCAGTAAAATCTACCTGCTGATTGATTGCTGAAGGATACTGCTCCTGGGCAAACATAGTGCCTTTTATTACATAGCCCCAATAGTCTTATTTGAAACATAGGTGTTTGTTCCAATGGCTGCTTTACTTGGCCCATTTTAGCATCTAATCCCGCTTTATAAAAATGTAGATTATCTATTTTATCTTATATGGCACTAAAACTCCATTCATTTGTAGTCATTGCCTTACAAGAGCTATTGAGGTTAATATTTTACTGATTATTAAAGTTCTGATATCACCAGAAGCAGTACGCTTATTGTTCAGACACTGTGGGTATTCAGAAAAAACTGATTCACACTGTTCAGTAAGCCAAATGTTGTACAGTTCATTCTTTGAGGCTATGTAAAATGCTCTTATTTTATTTTGGCCTTGGGAATATGCATGTTGCAGTTTATGGTCTCTGGTTTCATTTATGTACATTGGTCAGATTACAGTGACAAGTTTTCCTAAATATGCTGTAAATGGGATTTTATTAGAGCTTGTTTAGAGAACAACTCCATGAATACAAACCAACTTATGAAAACACTCCTTCGGGATTCACCGCCACCCCCAATATGCCAACCCAAAACTCCACCACCAACGTCCCCAACATAGGGTGCATTTTTGGGAAGCAAAGGCCGCAGAGCATTTTATTAAATCAATACACCTCACACTAAGTTTTCAGACCTCCCATGACCTCAGCATTCCCTAGGACAGTGCTGTCCAACTCTTGTGGTACCGAGGGCCGGAATTTTTCTGGCCTACATGATGGAGGGCCAATAATGGAAGCCAGTTTTGACCACTTCTCTTTTTTAAACCACGCCTATTTCAAACCACACCCATGTTATTACAAGAGCTTTTTAGACCATACCCACATTAATGTTGGTTGCACAGCAAAAACCCAAATGCTTGGTGCTCACTGTATGGATATCACCCTTCATTCATATTTGAAATAAGTTTATAATGTCATATTACAACATACCCTTAAATCCATATGCCTCCTCTCCTGTGGATAGCACAGCAACCCCCGGCATATAATTACACACTGTAGGCACCATATAATGACTATTTCCAAATGCTAACAAACTCCCAGAACAAACCCCTGCCAGGTTCACCTCCCACAGACAGCATAGGGGAGGCAGTGTATGGCACACACAGGTAGCATAGGGCAGGCAAAGTATGGCACACACAAGTGGCATAGAACAGGCAGAGTATGGCACACACACAGGCAGCATAGGGCAGGCAGAGTATGGCACATGCAGGCAGCATAGTTCAGGCAGAGTATGGCACACACAGATGGCATAATTCAGGCGGAGGATGGCATACACAGGCAGCATAGGGCAGGCAGTGTATGGCACACACAGGCAGCATAGGACAGGCAGAGTATGGCACACACAGGCAGCATAGGGCAGGCAGATGTGAACAGGTGAACAATGTGGGTGCTTACAGTCTGAGCCTGAGGTGTGAACACTGCAGCCTAAATCTGAGGTGTAACAAATGCAGGGGGTGAACAGTGCAGGGACTAAAAGGTATGAACAGTACAGGGGATTACATGTTTAAACAATAAAGTGGTTTACAGCCTAAATCTAAACTGTGAACAATGCATGGGGCCAGTTAATCTGTCTACTAATACAATTTAAAGCGTACACAAAGGTAATCAGTCACAGTAGCCTGACAGGTGGGGGGCCACATAGAGAGGGGCCAGTTGGACAGCACTGCCATAAGGCACAAACCAGTGCAACAAAAGTTGCACTAAGGATTGCACCATTCCATAGTAGTGAAGAATTAGTGTTCCACATTTTAAATTTCACCTGACCATCTGACCAGTAAGACTGTGCTTTTCCATAGTGCTAAAGAACTGCTTAGCAGATAATTGTGGCAAGAAACAAAACATCCACCTAGAGGTTTTTAGATAGTCCAAAATAACATGCCTGCCTATCTGGCCAATAAGATTCACCATTTCATAGCATTTGAGGTAGAAACTGTATATGTATGAGTTTGTCAAGGGTGCTGGGCTTGGATATGCAGTCTATTTGCTTATAATACTGGATAGACCCACCATAATTTATTGTTAAATAACTATAATATAGATGGGGCTGTATTGTATGCATTTTATTGAATTGGTTTTTATTGGAATACACACATAGATGGAGGAATATTCATTAATAAAAAGTGTATATATTTTATTGCACTCTGAAAGTTGCTTTAATTCAAAACAGAAGTGATGCAGCATTATTTAATCCTGGGTTCTAATAAAATATACTAAAGGTGAGAACTCTTTGCATTTACAGTACTTATGTATTTTTTTAGGTTTCAGAAAAGAGGAAGTGCTTTGTGTCTGTCCATTGTATGTGGTACAAACCACTTCCTCCACCTTGCTAATAAAAAAACTTTATCAAAATGTAGCATATATACTCTAATACTAAAGGAACAGAGGCAAATCTACTACAGAATACAAAAAAGATCTATTGTTTATGTAATATAGTTTTTTTTTTTTACAAAATACAGAAACAAAAGTTATTCTCCAGTATTGTATAATGTTAATACTGAAATGTTCCTATAATAATCCATGGGAACATATTAATATTATTAAGAATGAATGGCTTAAATGTTTTATTTTTATTCACACTGGGCTATGGGCTATAGATCTGTAGACAATAGATAAACCCCCATATGTTATAAAAGGTGCTAAGTTTGCCCAGGAGCAGTAACCTATAGCACCCAATAAGATGGTTGCTTTTAAACAGGTGACCAGTAAATGCTACCCACTGATTGGTTGCTATGGGTTACTGCACACTGGGCAAACTTAGTGCCTTTTATTACATAGCCATAAAAGTCTTCTTACTTGAAAATGCTTTTCTTCTGAATTCCATATCCTGGCTCTGCATATACTGATCATAGGACCCTACACTACACTGATGAGTCCGATTAAGAATGAATCTGGTCTATATTTGGGATCTGATCAGCAACTGCCCTGGCTGTAAAAGGCCAGTGGTTAAGATTTTAGGATTCTTTTACAATAGGGATGCACTGAATCCACTATTTTGGGATTCGGCCATGTGCAGTGTACGGCGGAAAATTTTAAAATTCCTTGTTTATGTGACAAAGAGTCACATGATTTTAAGGATTCTGATTCAGTTCCGCAGGACCATGGATTCAGTGCATTCCTAATTTACAACCTCCTTGGCAGTGTGCAAATTGCAGAAAAACAGCACAATGCAGCCATTTTTTCCACTTTGCACATTGTCTTCTCCTATTGTAGAGTTACCACAGAACTCTGCACTTCATTTCACAGCACCTGTAGATTGCCCCTTAAAGGAAAATGTAAATCACTTTGGGGTGCCAAGTATTAGGCACCCCCAGGTGATTAAAATCACTTACCTGATACCCTGGCTGGGGTTCCTATTAGCAGAAAACTGCACCATCCCAGGATTCCTCCTTTCACCAATCCACTAATCCACTGAGGCCTACACATTTCTAGTAGTAAAAAAGATGGCTTTTCTGTAGATTTACTTTTCACTCTATTGTGCATGGTCACCCGCGTAAAGAAAGAAGATGCAGAAAGAGGATTGCTCCATGGTGCTTGCACAGACGAACCCCAGGCCGGTACAGTTTTCTGCTAACAGGAGCACCATCAGTTCTGTACCCAAGATGGGCAGGCTTGGAGATGCATGTAGGTGACTCCCCTCTCACCCCCACTTTCTCTTAACTTGCTTATTCAGACAGTCAATATACTCTGGCCTATTCCAGCATGAAGAGCAGAGTGCAGCATTCCTATAACTCGAATACTTAGATCAGCACTTAGGTGCACTCTTGCCCAAGAAAAAAATTGAATGACCCTTTTTGCATGAAAATGCAAATTAGGTAGTGGGTTTCCTTTGCATAAAAATGAGGTTTATGCATGATGTTTATACAATGGTATTCCATTTTAAATCATCACAGTAAGCAGAGGCAGACAAATAATGCTTTATCTGCAAAAAGGCCCAAATGTTGTACTTGACTTTTTGTAAAATAAGATGAAACTGTGCACCGTTTCTTAATGGGGTATATGTGTTTTTCAATGAACATGTAATTTTCAGCATGGCATTTTCTGTCACTAACAGATGGATGTGAGGTAATTTATATATAGTTGCAATGTCCTTTTTTAAAATAACCAAATAATAACCAGTTAGTAAACTATAATCATTTTTTTTCATTTTTGTAATTTCCTTTGTGCACATTAAGCGGATTCCAGTGCATGCTCAGTTTAGCTAAAATGGTAATATCTTAGATTTCTTATGTTAGATTAATTTTATTGTTTTTCAGTGGACCTAATGGAAATAAAGGAAATTCGTCCAGGGAAAAATTCAAAGGATTTTCAACGTGGAAAATGTGACCGTTGTAAAGAAGACGTTTGCTTCACTATTTTTTATGGGAACCAATTTGTTCTGAATACTTTGAGTTTAGCAGGTAATATAGAGTATGGCTACCATGTTTGCATTCAACCTCTATTTAATTTATATTTCAATACTGATACTTTTTTACATTCCATGGTGTGTCATATCCAAGACCCACTTTCCTTCAAATGAACTTTTCTCCCCAAATTTGGTGGTTTGAAATCTTTGATCTTACTACCTAGGAAGTGCTTTAAGAAGTCATTTTGCTGAATGCTCAAGTATGAAAAACTGACTGCAAACCATAATGCTATGCTCCTTTATATGCTGGGCCTAGATATTCTAAAGTCTATTTTTCTAATAACAGATGGTTTGGAGGAAAAATGTGTTGTCCCCATCACCAAATACAATTTTTCATACAGACAGACTGTATTAGGCACAAAAACACATAACTTGGTTTGTATGCAAGCGTACAAAAAAAATGTTATATGTTATTTTGCCTAACATTGAAGTTTGAAAATCACAAATTTATAAATCTTGCACTGTATTTTGACAAATACTCACACAGTGCCTTGCAGAATCATTCACCTACCTTAGAGTTTTCTGTTTTGAAACCTTTATTTAAACAGATTTAGCTGGGATTGTAACCTTTTTATTTATGCATAATTTATTCTTTGAATGTGCAAAATATGCATATTCTAATACAAGTTAAAAGAAAATTATACCCACAAAATGAATACTTATGAATACTTAACCAACAGAACCTTTATAATTGATAACATTGTGTAATGCAGTGAAATAAATTAGCACTATTTTTATATATTGGTGTTCTGACCCTCTTTCATAAGTATCTAAATTTTTTGGTCAGTAGACCCCTTTTTTTTAATTGGACTTCTATCTATATCAGTAAATATTGCCCTTTTACATCTCTTACCTATAGCCACCATTTTGTGATGGACAGTGATCACATGACCAGAAATAATGTGTGCCCTTGGTCTGTTTGTATGTACCGCAAATTATAAGATCCCAGGGGGCGGCCCTTAGCACTTAAAAGGGGGCCTGTCACCCACACCTAAAAAGCTGTATTATAAAGTCCTTTGCAAATTAAATGTGAAAAACAAATTCCTTTTTTTTTTCTATTATTAAAACATCTATTCCTGTTATAAATGTATTCAAAATGTAAGCTGTCAATCTTATATTGCCTGCCTTAGACATAAAGGCCGGACAGTCAATTACTTTTACTTTCCATTCAACACTTCCGGCACGTCACTTCAGTCCTCACTTTCCCCTCCCTCTTCACAGTCTATAATTGTGTATCCTGTGCATTGGCATCAGGTCTCCCAATCTGGACATACACATGATTTTGGGGTGATACAAACCTTCCCTTAATAACAGTGTGCCACAAAATGGCACCTGTCTGTGTGCTGTAATTCTGGATTCCAAGACTGAGGGAAACAAAGTGTAAATAATGTATAGACTATAAGTAAAGTTTATTTTGCTCACTTAACATGATAGTAAAGTAGTTGGAATCATTTCTTAGGATGACAGGTCTCCTTTAAAACATTTTTTAGGATTACCTAGTAGCACATACTACTACATATTTTTTTTATGAAAATGGTTCATTTTGATGAAGCAGGGTTTTTTTTTTTTTACATATGAGCTAATGTATACCATATATTTAAATGGAGACCTACATTGTCTGGGGTATAGTTTTCTTTTAATTAAACAAAAAGCAGAACTTTGTTGGTTCTGTAAGTATTTAGTCCTTGACACAACCAGCTTGGATGCAGTTAAAAGCTGCAGTTGTTTTGGGGTAAATGGATACCAGCTTTGCACACTGTTCAGGGGTTATTTTGGCCTATTATTGCATGTACATTATCTCCATGTTGTTCAGGTTAGTGGCATGATTTTTGTTGAATGGTGCCAGAAATTCTCAGCTTTATTGCATTGTGTTTGGGCCATTTCTGGACATTAACAATTTAGTTCTCAAACCACAATAATTTTACTTGTGTTTGACATGAGCCTTCTGAAAGCAGCCCCATAGCATACCTTACTTTTCTTTAGGAATAGGACAGCAATATCAAGAGCTCTGCACAAAAGTGATCTGTAGTAGGGTGGCACAATAGTAGGCCTGTTTGGCCAAAGTTCCAATATTAACAATAGTTATTAATAACAGAATAATTACTCAAATACCCAATAATTTGGAATATCTCTGTATCATAGTAGAAGGTAATTTTAAGGTAAACTATCCCTTTAATTCTCCTGTAAAGCAACTAATATGTGTGTTCATTGTACATAAACAGAAATTTGTTTTGACCAGTAATATGACTCAATGAGGCATATTTGTCAAAATGCATAGAGACAATTCCTTGGCTTAATTTACCAGTGATGCTTTCTAACAATTGTTGATAAATATAATTGTTTTAACTTTACTATAGTGCACATGTGCCAGCCGAGGGTGTTACTCTTACTGAAGAGGAACTGACAAAATGGTGACTTGATGAATTAGAATTTCCTTGTCTTAAAGCTTGCTGCAATTAGGCTAGAACTTAAATAAATTGTGGGCTGATTTGGATTCCATGGTGTATATTTTGCATTGTCCAGGTGCAGGATTCAGTACTGTATATTACCAGGGCAGCAGTGGTGTAACTATAGAGGAAGCAGACCCCGGGGGACAGGGGTGGCCAGACTGCATGATTATATTCCTCTATAGGTACTTTTCTTCTGAGAGCATGTGTGCCCCTACTTGGGAAAGCTGCAGGCATGCAAATGCGAGTGGGCAGGTGCACCTGGGGCCTCTACCAAGGTCCTTGGTGGCCCGGCAGCACTTCGGTACGCCCCTGCAAGGCAGTGTAAAGATTCAGCCATCTAACACCCCTACCACATGGCAAGTTAACAATAAAGGTTAGATTACTAATGATTGTGTTTTTCCCCACAATTCCTGTTTTTTTTTTTAAAATAAAACATGATTTTTTTGTGTTAAAAAAATGTCTTAATTTGGAAACCCAGGAAGGCAGTTTTGACCTTGATTCCCATGAACTTAACTCCACTGGAACTTACTCAGCTCACTCAGCTCGACCACACAGGCCACTACTGCTTGATACATGCCACCTAGTCTAACACACTAAGGACGGGAGAGGGATGCTGACAGGGTTGGCCAGAAATAACTCACCTACTCTCATACTTTGGGTTTCAGGGTTACAGTCAGTGTATATATGTGAATGTTTTAAAACTTCATGATCTGTACCATCATTGTCGTTTCAGCCGATTCAGTTGACGATGCTGAAAAATGGAAATGTGGTTTAACTATCTTACTTGAAGAAGTTGCTTCTGCCTCAACACCAGCAATAATTGAAAGGTAATTATAACCAAAAACAAGAGAGAGAATGAAAAGGAAGAGACAGAAAGAAAAGAAAGAACTTGGGGGGCTGCAATAACAGCAGCAAAGTTTGCTAAAAAAAACCCCAGATATCCATAGAAACTAATCACTTCTCATAGTGGTAATGATGTATTCTTATAAAAATTAATTAGAAAGTCATAGTATTTAAAGGACAAGGAAAGTCTAAAAACAACATGAGCTCAATAACTTAGCCTTAACACAGTCCTTAACATATTTCCTGAACTCACCGTGCTGTTGCTTAATCTGGCTCTGACATGGAAAAGTCTTGTCAGTAAATGCAGTACCTGCTCTAAGCCTGTGCAGCTTCCTGTCTCACTGAACACAGATTGTCCAGGACACAGACATGCTCAGTGCACAGCAGAGAGCTCCGTTTTTTTTTTTTTCCTTTCAAGATCTGCAGTCTCTGAAGAAATGCTTGACCCCCCTTAGCCCCGCCCACTTCACTCTACTGTCCAATCGGAATGCTCCTGTGTTTTTTCTAGTCCTGCACGGTGCCTCTGGCTGCATTTGCTGTGCTGAAATCGAGTTGGATAGAGCAGAAAGACTTTCCTGTGCCAACTTGAAACTGCATTACAGACCTGCTATCCCACAGCCCCAGTCCCTTCCCAGAGGCTATTATCCCACTGCTACTATAGGCACCATCTCTCCCTACTATACCTGCTATCCCACAGCCCCAGTCCCTTCCCAGAGGCTATTATCCCCCCACTGCTACTATAGGCACCATCTCTCCCTACTATACCTGCTATCCCACAGCCCCAGTCCCTTCCCAGAGGCTATTATCCCCCCACTGCTACTATAGGCACCATCTCTCCCTACTATACCTGCTATCCCACAGCCCCAGTCCCTTCCCAGAGGCTATTATCCCCCCACTGCTACTATAGGCACCATCTCTCCCTACTATACCTGCTATCCCACAGCCCCAGTCCCTTCCCAGAGGCTATTATCCCCCACTGCTACTATAGGCGCCATCTCTCCCTACTATACCTGCTATCCCACAGCCCCAGTCCCTTCCCAGAGGCTATTATCCCCCCACTGCTACTATAGGCACCATCTCTCCCTACTATACCTGCTATCCCACACCCACGGTCCCACATCCCTAGCCATAGTCCCACTATCCCACATTCACCAGCCATCCCACAGCCACATTCCTACATCCCCAGTCATCCCACAGCCACAGTTCCACTATCCCACATCCAGCAGCCATCCCACAGTCCCACTATCCCACAGCCACAGTTCCACATCCCCAGCCGTCCCACTATCCCACAGCCACAGTTCCACATCCCCAGCCATCCCACAGTCCCACTATCCCACAGCCACAGTTCCACATCCCCAGCCATCCCACAGTCCCACTATCCCACAACCACAGTTCCACATCCCCAGCCATCCCACAGTCCCACTATCCCACAACCACAGTTCCACATCCCCAGCCATCCCACAGCCCCACTATCCCACTATCCCACAGCCACAGTTCCACATCCCCAGCCATCCCACAGTCCCACTATCCCACTATCCCACAGCCACAGTTCCACATCCCCAGCCATCCCACAGCCCCACTATCCCACTATCCCACAGCCACAGTTCCACATCCCCAGCCATCCCACAGTCCCACTATCCCACAACCACAGTTCCACATCCCCAGCCATCCCACAGCCCCACTATCCCACAACCACAGTTCCACATCCCCAGCCATCCCACAGTCCCACTATCCCACAACCACAGTTCCACATCCCCAGCTATCCCACTATCCCACAGCCACAGTTCCACATCCCCAGCCATCCCACAGCCCCACTATCCCACAGCCACAGTTCCACATCCCCAGCCATCCCACAGTCCCACTATCCCACAGCCACAGTTCCACATCCCCAGCCATCCCACAGCCACAGTCCCACATCCAGCAGGCATCCCACAGCCACAGTCCCACATCCAGCAGGCATCCCACAGCCACAGTCCCAGGAAGTAAAGCTCTTAAAACCTTTCTGCCCAAAAACTCACTCGGCTCCTTGACAGATCAGCGCGCCAGCGCGCCAGCTACGTCACAGGGTTCACCAAGCGGCGCATGCGCAGTAGAAGCGGCCGAAGGGGGAAGTGACGTCACCGCATTTGAAAATGTCGGCGCCAAAGACAGCAGACGGCAGAATCTTCTCAGGCACAGTGCGCCGATCCAGTAGCAGAGGCTAATTTGGTAATGTAGCGATTCAAGACAGGGGCTGATGCCCTAACAAAAAATATGTATTTCGTTTTTTTGCTTTCCTTCTCCTTTAAGCAGAATTGAATCAGAAGCTCAAGTTCTCTTTAGTGTAAAAAATACTCAAAAGCACTTTAGAGTTCATACTTTCTTTTGATGCACTTGTGTATTAAACTGCCCTAAAAATGTTACATGCTGAAAAGTATTACTGCGACTAGGTGGTGGGCATAGAACACTAGAACAAAATGTAATTCCTTTGTACTTTTAACCTCTTCAGTAAAAAAATATAAATATAAAGACACGTAAGAAAATTTTTACCACACCATCCCTAGTCATTCCATTTTTCTGCTGAATGCACTTTTTCTTTATTTTTGTTTCTCTCTTCTTTCTTGTCCTTTACTCTTATTAGACTATTTGTAACTTTATCCATTTTTCCCTACTGGCTTTTCATTTTTTCCCTATCTACTGTATGTAATATTTTCTCATTCTTTATTCCCTTTGTCTGTAAGACATTTTACTCCCTTCAAATAAAAAAAAAACTGTCTATTCTTTCTGGGATATAAAACAGCATGCTTATGAGATAGGTTGAAAATGCTGATGTTTGTTACAAACAGTAAAGCAGAGGATATGGAAGAAAGTAAGCAGGGATATAAATACCTACAAAATATTGCCACATATGATACGTGAGCTCCACCCTGTAGTACTGACCTTGCTTAAACAGGGATATTTCTGTTTATAAGTGCTACACTGAGGGGGCCATTACTAATGGTCAGATTTTTTTTTCCGATTCAGAATTTTTAGAAGAAAAAAAAAATTGCCTATGCGACCGAAAGGCTAAAAATCCGAATCCAATAATTCACCAGCTAAAACTTGCCAAGATCATTTAGAAGTCAATGGCAGATGCCCCTTTCCTTAAAGAGCCTTCTTTTGCCTCGAAAGTTTGCATTTTTGATGATGGTTTATGTGTAACAATTCCAAAAAGTTGCAGTTTCTATTATTATTAATATTATTATATATAATAATTAATTATTATTATGATTGTTATTATTATTTAAATATTATCTGTTATTTCAACTCACTGAAAAATGATTTAAGAGAGAAGTTCACTGCCATTTAATTTTAAGAGTCCCTTAGCTTTCTTGTAAGTCATAAAAATAGTAAAAATTTTCTCTTGCTGTCATATCAGTATTGTGTGTTTGCCCACAGTTGGCTGAGAAAACAGATATACTCTGTGGATCAGACTAGAAAGAACAGGTAAGTCTTTATTTTTTTCAACTTCAAGAAAAAAGTATATATTTATTTGTAGAAAACACACCAGATGTCTTCTATATATTCTTTATATACTAGGATACATACAGTGACACATTTTATACTCTAGACGTCTATTGAAAATGGATAAGAGGGACAAGTGATCAGTTCTGCATAAATTAACACTAAGCACAATCTGTTTGGAAAGTTGATAGTATGTATGGAGTCTTTATTTCAAACTTGACATGTTGTTGTGACTGTTTCTTGTTAAGGTCAGATAAAGAAAATTCTGGGAATATCAAGCAATATAACTGATAATGTATGTTTCAAGGTTCTACTATTCC
Source organism: Xenopus tropicalis (assembly GCF_000004195.4). Lineage (NCBI taxonomy): Eukaryota > Metazoa > Chordata > Amphibia > Anura > Pipidae > Xenopus > Xenopus tropicalis. The sequence continues at coordinate 64,109,060 of NC_030680.2, read as the reverse complement.
TATGCTGACTGTCTCACAATAAATGCATACTGAAGAGACAGATGCAAATGCGACAAAAGAAAAGCTGATAACATTGGATTGTTTTGGCCTGTTGGCCTGATAACTAATGTCTTTGAGCAAAGAATTTACACACTCCTGTTATGGCCTTCTGATATGTGTGTGCATAGGCGGAGGGTGATATTTTTGTTTGGGGGGCTAAAGATGGGCTGTACACAGACTGACCTACAGCTAATGTGAGACTTAGTGGATTCGCTGCTGGCATAAATAATTAACCTCCCAACTACCTCTTGTGGTTCCCACTGACTCCCAGGGATACTGCGGGTGTGGGTGGGAGTGCTTTTTTCACCCTAAAATGATTAGGATGTAAAACTATTTATACGTGCACTCCTGTGAGGGGTTCTCCATACATTTGTGTTTGTGATTAGTTAGCTTAAAGGGGTAGTTCACCTTTAAATTAACTTTTAATATGATGTAGACATTGAAATTCTGAGACAATTTGCAATTGGTCCTCTTTTATTTTTAATGGTTTTTCAGTTATTTAGCTTTTTGTTCAACAGCTCTCCACTTGGTAGTTCAGCAGCTATCTGGTTGCTAGGGTCTTATTTACCCTGGCAACCAGGTAGTGGTTTAAACAAGAGATGGGAATATGAATAGTTAAGGGGCCTGCATGGAAAAATAAAACTGTAGCCTCACAGAGCAACTTTTTGGCTGCTGTGGTCAGTGACCCTCATTTGAAAGCTGGAAAGAGGCAGAAGAGAAAGGCAAATTATTCAAAAATGATAAAAACATTACTTAGGAAGACCAATTGCAAAGATGCTGGGAATAGGCCATTCTATAACTTACTAAAAGTTAACTTAAAAGTGAACCTTCCCGTTAGATGTGTTAAGTTAGTTTTATAGAGAGAAAAGCAGTGGGTACTGACATCCCAGGCACATTACCCTAATCTAGTTTAACATAACCTCGGTGTGCTGCTAAAAGCAATACCCTGTGCCCCACCTCTCACAACTCTGGTCATGCCCATTCCCACACCTTGTGTCTCAACCCTTTGTCCTTGTAGATTGTAAGCTTTTTTGGGCAGGGCTCTCTTCACCTCTTGTATGGGTTATTGATTGCTTTATATGTTACTCTGTATGTCCAATGTATGAAACCCACTTGTACAGCGCTGCGGAATATGCTGGCGCTTTATAAATAAATGTTAATAATAATAATTATATGCAGTGAGATGCAGTCTGTATTTACAAAACCAGCACATTATATGCAATGAGAAGCAGTGGGTATAGATGGCAGCTATTCAGGCCCTGGCACTATAACACTGGCACTGATACATTGGCTCCACTGTAACTAACTAGAAATTAACAAAACAATGACAAAAGTAAAAAAAAAAAAAAAAATAGAAAGTGCAAAAAACAACAAATATATAAAAGCACAATGAGCTTTTTCAGGGGGAAAGAGTCAACCATCCATGAGTTAGGATAGGGGATAGGGATATTATAGATGTCAGGTGACAAAAAACAATTTAATTTCAGCTAGTGATTCAGCCTTTAGAACATATACAGTATAGTGCCTGTGGGATGAAATCTGCAGCAAAAGTTCAAAGTTGGTTCTCAGGTAAAGTTACAGCTGCAGATTCTTCTTTTCAGTCTTCATTTCTGCACTGCCTTCAGTTTATAATATCTCCTAAGCCGTCTGCATCTGTGCCTTGATTGGTCAATTTTTACTGTCTGTCAAGAAAGCTGTGCTCTGATTGGAGAATCCAAGAAAGATCCAATCAGAGCACAACTGTTTAGAGCAGAACCGGAGGACAGTGCAGAAACAGAGCCAGGTTTTTTTTTTAGTTTTTTTTAAGGTGCCAAAGCAAGTTTGGGGAGGCTTAGCCTCCCCTAGCCTTATTGAAAATCCGCCCATGTGTGTGTGTGCAAATATTTCAATATAAATTTTCAGGCCAGTCTTGCTTATTGAGTTATTAGCAAATGAGCCTCACTGCCCTAAACAGTGCAAACTTAGGGAAGTTAAGAGAAATATTTGCCTATAGGGAGTCATTAAGGGATAACAGTATTACTTCCACCCTGTTATATTTAATTGTTTTAGAAGTGCAACCAGTAGAGATTTGAAATAAAGCCTATATCTTTGTTCTGACCTTTATGGCAGCCATCCTTTCAAAGGAAATACAGGATAGGCCTTTTGTTATGAGCTATGCCAGGAGCTAAATGATTATTCTTAGAATTTTGAGCTTTTAATTATTGTATTCTGTTTTTCAAGGAAATCCATCACAGGGCTAATGATTTCTATCATGTTAACTGTATAATGTACAAGTGATATATTCTGTAAGTCTGCTCACTGATAGGTAATTGCGATATTCCCAAACCTACAGTACATTTACTGGTTTTATTGCCTGCTGGTGCTTGAGAGGTAAATGATCCACGTACTTTGAATATATCAAATCTGTTTTACTTTGGTTGTTTAATTAATTAATTAACCCATTAGCCTTGGTTGTGCTTGATGTTAAAAAAAACACGCACATACAGTATAGCAGTGATGGCATGCAACTTTTGTGCTGCATGACCAAAAAATTTATAAATTCATTTAAAACGGTTTCTTGATTTTAATGTTATTTGCAACAATTAATGCAACTTAACACAGTATTTGTTCTTTTTGATCTTTGATCTTTTAATTAATGTATTTTACATTGAAAAGTTGTGTAGAATTGTATTTTATTATTAAAAAAAAAAATACACACATAGGGCAATGATTGCATCAATTTTTAACGAGAGATATTTACGTGTGCTTTGTGACCCAAAAGTTTATAAATGAATTATATGTTCATAAAAATATGCTATATTGGAAAGTTCTGTAGAATTATATTTTATTGTGTAAAAAAAATAGGTTTTGGGTAGAGATTCCATTTATCCAATAGTACTTCTGTTTTTTTCTGCAATTATTACTCCTTTTAACCTGCTTTCTTATATTATTGTATATATATATTTTATATTAATTATTCTATATTTTCTCTGTTTTGATTGAAATATAATGCACAGTTAGAGTTTTTAAAGCTGGTTATGAGATGTTAGGTTTTGATAGTTGGTTATGCATAGTTAATCAGCAATTAATAATTTAAATGCATGCTACTAACTGCTTTGATTTTTCACATCATTTTCACATATGACCTTGTGTAATATGTATATATATGCAGCATTATACATTTTTACTATGCTTGTCCTGTATCATGAAAACATTCCAGTTCATATGTAATGCATTGTGCACTGGTTGGTAAAGTATATCAAGCCAAATATTAAGCATTACTTTGAATGTCCACAGACAAGAGATAGAGCATTGGTTACATTGGACTCTCTAACACACTAGGATGGGCCTTTGCTATGTGGAAGGAATAAAGGGGGAGTTGTAGTGGGAGTACAGCTCACATAGGCTGTGTGCCAAAAATTAAATAAACAATGCCAAAAGGTTCTTGCAGCAAACAAACAGAACTGGTTTTATTGTCCAAGACAATCCTCAGGGTAAATACTCACTGACAGATGAGGCAAAAAAGCAGCAATTGATGGTAAATATCAGGACGGTCATAAGACAGAGACAGCACAATGTGACACCATGTGGAGACAGCTTATGGAAGTATAAGGTTCCCCTTCTGGGGTTTTAATGCCTCATGTTATCCAGATCCCACACAGCAGACATGAATCAGGGAGAAGACTAGGCCTGAATCTCTCATCAGTACTGCGGTCCCTTTACTTAGGCAAGCTGAGCCTAGGGTAGAGATATTCCTGGCTATCAATCCTTGTTGGAACACAGGTTGCCCTTAGTATCTATCTCACTTTCCTAGAAAGTGCTATAAAAATAATTAACCTGTAATTGACAAAAGCCTCATTCACAGAGTCCTTTGTCCCTGACTTCACTAGAAGGGTTGTTTCTCTAGGGCAACACATGTATGTGTATGTTGAGATATATGCAACCAAACACTAAGCATATTTTGTAAGTAGTTATGACTCCTTGCATAAAATCTTGGGGTAAATAGTTTCTGAAGTAAAGCAAACCCACCTCAATTGATAAGTGCAGCTGGTTCTTGGATCAGATTTCTATCAGCCGCCAGTGGGGGGTACATTTATGGTTTAGAATACACAAATTTTAGTGACACAAATTACATCACTAAGCATGGTTTTTAACACACAGCAACACAGTATAATTTAAAGGATATTGACTGCTTTTGTTTATATATAATAAATAAGGGGGTTAAGAAACTGAACTGAAAATTAAATTAACAACTGGTAGGCTGATCCATCAACAGATATAAATATATATATACTACAACTATGTTACATCAAGAACGATTTTGCATTTCATTGCACTTTAAAATAATATCACAAAAAGGTTTTTCAGTTTGAGATTAGTTAATTAGCGAATTGCTATATAAACCTGCTTTAAAGAGGTCATGGCTGTAAACATAAATCAGTTGCATAGATGCAGTTCTTTTTTTTTTTTTTTTTACTAAGCTTGACATCAGTTTTGGGACTGATTGGTAACATTGAATCAATTTCTACTTAATTGGTGTACAGTTTTTCTCACTGCATTTTTACGGCACACACCAGTCTTCGGCGCTGTTCCTAAGCATGAAATAGCTTCTGAATCTGGATTTGACTGTATTTAGATTTCTGGGTACTTTGGGATCCATCTAATCTGATTTCAGTCCTTTAATTCTATGCATCCTGCTGAGTGTGCAAATTGTAGGTTCTAATACATTATTTAATATGTACATGTTTAAAAAGAAGGCTCACTTTTCTAAGATATCACATGTGTAAATATGGCCAAAACATAAAAAAAGATCAAACGGTATATTAACTCTGATCTCCATGTTGCCAGAACAGGTGTTCTTTTTATCTATAGCATATGATTTTATGAATTACAAGGCATATTTCAAATCTATTTCGAATCATCATTTGGTTTTCCTCTGTTTTAAGTATTAGCTTCCGGGAACTGAAGACCATTCTTTCACAGGCCAACTTCAAAGCTAATAGCATGAGAGTGCTGAAGGACAAGTTAACGGTAAATGTGAAATGTACTTAACTATTTTGTTTTATTTTAGATGAATTGTGGTTATAAAAAAAAAATCTTATTTTTCCACAGGAGATTGGCATTCAAAGGGATGATATTAGTTTTGAACATTTTCACGTATTCTACAAAAAGCTCATGTTTGAACAGCAGAAGATGGTAAGTTCATATTGCATTTCATGCTCTCCTGAGTATTGTGGATGCTTCGTTATTTTCTCTATATTCTGTGGCTTATTACCAGTTTGCAAGGGGAATATTTCAGTTATTACCTATATTCAAAAGGAGTATTTTGGGTTTTTACTTGTTTTCTTGTTTTGTTTTTAACATGTTATAAGGTTAAACCTTTAACAGCAATTACTGGTGTTATTTATGATTACTGGTCTTAAACACAAGCTCCATAACTTTCTTTTCAATGTAAGTTCTCTTCTCCCCTCAGATACTGGATGAATTTCGGAAGGATTCTTCAGTGTTTATTTTGGGGTAAGGTTTGCTGCTTCACCTTCCTCTTTGGCATTGAGGGTGCACTATTTGGAATTGATTTCTAGTGAATATCTTCAAATGTGGCATTTCCAGGAAAAAGGGAACTTCTACATGATTTGATTTGCAGTTTATATGTATCTACTTTTGTCAGAGTTTCCATGTAATTTTTTCTGCTTACCATGGAAGCCAAAGTGGCATGACAAATGGTTGCACACCCAAAATCATTCTAATGTAAACAATGACATGCAAAGGAGCAACTATTCCTACATTAGCACTACCTGCAAATACCATAGAACTTAGAATTGTAGATTCACACTAAAAGGGTTAAAGTGAAGAGTAACTTTATTATGTCAGAAATAGTAAAGAATTATTACGTATATATATTGATATATACGTTTTTTGCCATGTGATATGTCTTATATTACATTTTTTTTTATGATAGTTAAAATTTTAAGCTCCTTAGCTAGCAGCAGTTTTAGTGGGTTGGGGCAGAAGAAAATGCAAGAAAGATAAAAAAAAAAAATCATCATCATTATAAAGCCTTAACTTGTAACTAACTGGTTCTCACATGGGGGCCTAAATTTATTTACATAAAAACATGTATAAAGAGATACACTTGTCATTGTCATCTCCATTGCCTTCTGACAAATGTCTGTGACATTTATTTAGGCTGTGTGCAAATACAGCTGTAAGCAAATGACGCCACATGTTAAAAGAAATGCCTTGTATGCTTTTATATGTCTCTATTGCCACTTCTAATTGGGTGTTTTTTGTTATAGAAATGTTGACCGCCCAGATGGGTCAGCTGTCCACCTGCATGATTTTCAAAGGTTTCTAGTGCATGAGCAACAGGTGAGAGTAGACAGCAGTGTTAGAAATACTGTTTGATGTGTTCACAAAGTGAAACTAAGGGGCTGATTTACTAAGACACGATTTCGAATCCGAATTGGAAAAATTCCGATTGGAAACTAACATTTTGCGACTTTTTCGTTTTTTTTGCGATTTTTTCGGCGTCTTTACGATTTTTGCGAAAAAACGCGAGTTTTTCGTAGCCATTACGAAAGTTGCACAAAGTCGCGATTTTTTTGTAGCGTTAAAACTTAAAAGGCGCGACTTTGCGCGCAAGTTTTAACGCTATGAAAAAATCGCGACTTTGCGCAACTTTCGTAATGGCTACGAAAAACTCGCGTTTTTGCGCAAAAATCGTAAAGACGCCGAAAAAAACGCAAAAATACGAAAAAATCGCAAAATACCGATCATTACGAAAAAAACGCAATCGGACGCATTCGGCCCGTTCGTGGGTTAGTAAATGTGCCCCTTAGGGGCTGATTTACTAACCCACGAATCCGACCCGAATTGGAAAAGTTCCGACTTGAAAACGAACATTTTGCGACTTTTTCGTATTTGTTGCGATTTTTTCGGCTTCTTTACGAATTTTTCGTTACCAATACGATTTTTGCGTAAAAAAGTTTTTCGTAGCCATTACGAAAGTTGCGTAAAAAGTTGCGCTTTTTTCGTAGCGTTAAAACTTACGCGAAAAGTTGCGCCTTTTTCGTAGCGTTAAAACTTAAAAGGTGCAAAGTTTCGCGTAAGTTTTAACGCTACGAAAAAAGCGCAACTTTTTGCGCAAGTTTTAACGCTACGAAAAATCGCCAGATTTTACGCAACTTTCGTAATGGCTACGAAAAACTCGCGTTTTTACTCAAAAATTGTATTGGTAACGAAAAATTCGTAAAGAAGCCGAAAAAATCGCAAAAAATACGAAAAAATCGCAAAATACCGATCATTACGAAAAAACGCAATCGGACTCATTTCGACCCGTTCGTGGGTTAGTAAATCGGCCCCTAAGTGTCATCCTTTATCTTACATTGTTATATTGTCCCTGCCAGTAAAAAGGTGTTTCTGTTGTGTGTTGAAGATCATTTCCACTGCTGACCCACTGATGTTGTTAATGTGTATTATGGTTTATTATGCCATTTTGCATAGGGAAATTGGATGCCTTTACTATAGGATGAGCTAATTTAGCTCTATTTGCATGGCATTACATTTGTTTGTTGCTTCCTTTCTAACTTCTCCCCTTGTTACTAATGATCCAAAAGTAAAACTTATAAATCCCTTAATATTTGAGATACATTTCTGTATTGCTTCGATATTCTAGTGATATTTGATTCGGCATCAACATTCTTTGTATTTTTTTATATTTACTGGCAACACAACTAGCAGTGATCTTTATTGTTCCTTTTCTTGTAGTAATGATAGACTCCATTTCTTATAAATTAAAACACTGGCAAATGTTTCCCTAACTTTGTGTGCAATGGCAACCAATCAGCACACAGCTTTTGCTGGTCTGCTGAAGTTTGAACTCAGAATGCAAACTTTTATTGGTGTCTGTATGAGACAGACAGATGGTTGTAACAGAGCTGACCTTTTTCTGAACAAGGCTAAATATGATTAATCTGATAAGCAGTCAAAAATGTGACAGCAAGCTTTTAAATATTCTCAGGACCTAGGAACTAGGTGTAGGCAGCAAATTCAGGTCTGGAACTAGGGGTTGCATATGGTGTTCTTTGTCTTTCTTATTCCTTCCTGTGCCTACTAACTACTCCACAAAGGGGTAATGGTGCATATTAGTAAGCATTTTAGTGATGAGAATCTCCCGACAAGATGAATACAGTTAATTTCTTACCTTCTCTGATCATTTCATTTCTACAAAGGAATCCCCAGCTCAAGATCTCAGTAAGGTTCGTGAACGGATGACAAAATTTGTAGATGATACTATGAGGGAAACAGCTGAACCATTTCTTTTTGTGGACGAGGTAAGCAAAGTTCATGCCATTACATAAAAACATAATAAATAAAATATGGTGTTCCTGTGTGTAGGGAGTATATATATATATAGGTATAGGACCCTTTATCCAGAATGCTCAGGACCAAGGGTTTTCTGGGACCAAGGGGTCTTTCCGTAATTTGGATCTTCACATACATTAAGTCTACTAAAATATCAATTAAACATTAATTAAACCCAAGAGGCTTGTTTTGCATCCAGCAAGGATTAATTATATCTTAGTTGGAATCAAATACAAGGTACTGTTTTATTTTTATAGAGAAAAAGGAAATCAATTTTAAAACCCTGAATTATTTGATTAAAATGGAGTCTATGGGAGACTGGCTTTCCGTAATTCGGAGCTTTCTGGATAATGGGTTTCCGGATAATGGATCCCATACCGGTATATATATATATATACAAAACACAGAAAGAAATCGCCAGCGATCGGTCTAACCCATGCTGTAGTGTTGACCAGCTGCTAGAAACACACTATTGTGCCAGCGCTCGGTCTAACCCACAATCTGGAGTTGACCAGCTGCTATAAACGATAAAAAACAATTAATTATACACAAAGAGAAAGAAAGTTTGCCAGCGCTTAGTTTGCCTTTAAAAATAATTTTTACAAAAAATTGAGGTGTTAGTACCACACTTTGGCCAAAATATGTAAGCTCACGTGCCACGTCAAGGCCCCTCATTGTACGTGAGTCCTACACTGTCTAATGACTTTGAGTCTGTGATGCAATTAAAATAAAGTCCCCCAGCAAACAATGTGACTGAGTAGTAAGACCTATTGCACCTACCTTTAGCTCAAAAAGGCTCTAGTGGAAAAGCAGGGAGCTTTTAAGCCCCAGCTCATTAGCACACACACACACATATATATATATATATATATATATATATATATATATATATATATATATATATATATATATATATATATATATATATATATAGTCATGACCAAAATTGTTGGCACCCCAGAAAGTATTTTTTCACAGAAAAGTATTGCAGTAACACATGTTTTGCTATACACGTGTTTATTCTCTTTGTGTGTATTGGAACAGAACAAAAAAGGGAGGAAAAAAAGCAAATTGTACATAATGTCACACAAAACTGCAAAATGGGCAATTTTGGCCATGACTGCATATATTCAGTGCTTTGCTAAAGTATTCACCCCTCTTGGCATTTTTCACTCCATAGAGCTGGGCTTTATGGAAGAGTGGCAAGAAAAAAGCCATTACTTAATGTTAAAAATAAGAAGGCATGTTTTGAGTTTGCCAAAAGGCATGTGGGCAACTTCCCAAATGTATGGAGGAAGGTGCTCTGGTCAGATGAGACTAAAATTGAACTTTTCGGCCACCAAGGAAGAGCTATGTCTGGTGCAAACCCACATCCCATCACCCCAAGAACACCATCACCACAGTGAAACATGGTGGTGGCAGCATCATGCTGTGGGGATATTTTTCAGCAGCAGGGCCTGGGAAACTGGTCCAGGTCGAGGGAAAAATGGATGGTGCTAAATACAGAGATATTCTTGAGCAAAACCTGTGTCAGTCTGCCTGTGATTTGAGACTGGGTTGGAGGTGCACCTTCCTGCAGGACAATGACCCGAAGTTTAAGATTGTAAGCTCAAAGACTGATGTATAATCTTTGCACTGTGAAAAATGTGTAGTGCTATATAAAGAAATGTATAGTGCTATATACAAAAAATAAATATAATATTCTATCCATGTCAATGCGTCATTGACATGGGCCAAAATGTTAGGCACCCCCCACTTGCCGGTGCATGCACAGTAACAATATTTTGTCCATAGTTTGACTTTTCACTTTACTGCGCATGCACATAAACTCACTTTTTAGGCACCAAGCCTCTATGGTAAGATAACGTATAGAGAGAGATTAGTATGAAGAAACAGTATGAAGATACTATTTAGGACTCTTATGGGGTTATACCTTAAAAGGCTCTAAGTGTGCCCAGGAGCAGTAACCCATAGCAACCAATCAGCAGATAGCATTTACTGTTCACCTGTTTAAAAGGAAACATTTTATTGGTTGCTATGGGTTACTGCTCCAGGGCAAACTTAGTGCCTTTTATTACATATGGGGGTTTTTGCTTAACCCTCCTTCACTGTAAAAGCTATTTTGTAATTTATTGTCACTCTTTCTGTTGCTCTGGCTTATTCAGTTCTTGACCTACTTATTTTCGAAAGAAAACAGCATTTGGGATGAGAAATATGACACGATCAGTGTTCAAAATATGAATAATCCTCTTTCACATTACTGGATTGCTTCCTCACATAATACGTAAGTACTAGTCTTAGTTAGCCAACCTACGTCAGCCTGTGAAATAATGAGTGTTCCAACTTGTCCTCATACTTTGGTTACAAATGTCTTGAAAAACTTGTAGTGCATTCAAAAAATATTGGATTTACTTATGGAACACAGCCTATGCACCCCAGATTTTGTTTACTGATAAAAAATGGAAATACCAGTTCAATTAATGGGGTTTTTGCTTAAGACAATCAACTCTACAGTATTTAAATCGCTACTATACAAATGGACAAACACATGAAGATATTATAAGAGTTCTTGGTGCATTTTCACTGCAAATTCTGTATAATCTTTGCTAGGAATATGTTTTATTTCTGTCCATTGCATAGCCTTAGGTTGTGGCTCAGTTTTTCTTATTTTCTTTTAGAACCCTTTTTCTTATATAGCTTTGTTTTCTACTTAGGTATTTAACAGGGGACCAGCTGCGGAGTGAATCATCTACTGAAGCATATGTGCGCTGTCTGCGCATGGGATGCAGGTGCATTGAATGTAAGGATCGGCTTGCCCGTTGTTTATTGATTTACAGTTTAAAGGGGATTTACTTTTCATATTCTTTTTTCAATAATTAATGTCTGGCAACCAGATAACAGTTTTAAATTTCCAAGCTTGAGATCTTAAAAAAATGTACATAAAAAGACCATTTGCAAATACTACTCTCTGCACAATACTAAAAGTAACTTTTAAGGTGTCAATTTTCATAGATTGCTTAAAAAACACATAAGTAAAAAAATGTATTCACTGAAAGTAATTCATAAAATATGGCAAACTAGAAAGGGAAGTTTGAGAACAAACTTTATGTTGGTTTGAAAAATGTGAAGTAACTGAATGAAATCGGATTGGCTGTTTATCTAAACTTGGACCACGGTTATATAGTAAAAACCACTTTGCAAAGTTTGGAGACCCTGGTTTTAATAGTGTCTCAATGGCAGCAATTTAAATTCCCCCCCTGAAAATCAATGAGTGACATCTGATTGGCTGTTGATGGCTCCGCCCACCTTCTCTAACTTTGTGCCGCAAATACCCAGTGACTAACTTTGCAAAGTTAAAAATTAATACTTAAATAATGGCATCAGTTTAAATATAAACCAATTAAATTCAATGAGTGGAAATGGATTGACTTCAACCTTCAACCTTAGTCCCTCAGTGACAAACTGTGAAAAGTTTGGGGACACTGGCATAAAACATGTGAGAATGGCAGCAGTTAAAATCAATTAAAGTAATGTGATTGGCTGTTGGTGGCTTTGCCCACTTTTTCTAACCTTGAATAGGTAGTCACCCACTGACTGACTATGCAAAGTTTGAGAACCCTGGTGTTAATACTATGAGAATGGCAGCAGGTTAATTTCTTCCACTGAAAGTCAAAAGGTAAAATCTGATTGGCTGTTTGTAGCTCCACCCACTTTTGGGCATCCAACAAATATCATATTTACATTCAAGCTGACCCCATAATTATGTTATTCAAGTTTTGTGGTGTAGCTTCAAAGCTGTAAGAGTGGCAGCAGTTTGAAAATTGGGGTGTTCGGAGCAGCACTACTAAAAGACAGGGGCGAGATCGCTTAGAAAGCACAAGCAACCTGCTCAGCTAAAGGACAAAGAAGCGTGGAGAGTCTGGTGTTGTACCCCTAAAACTGTAGGAGGAGTAGCATTTAGAAAATTGGGGGCGCTAAGAATAAGAAAAAGAAGAATCGGAAGCTGGTTGGGTTTTTCAAACCAACATAATTATCAAGAAACCAGAGGCATACAAAGGTAAATAAAAATATGTAGATTGTAGACTCGGCTTGTTTAAGTATAAGCTCCCTGTTGACACCTGTTTAGGTGGGGTTATCCCTTTATTCAACTCAAAGCAGAACAGTTGTGGTGTATGAGAAATCTATGCCAAATGCCTATGAACAGACTGATTTATGTTGGGAAAACAACAATATAAACTACTCCCCATGGACATTTGAGAATATACAGTATAAAATGTAATCTGCCTTTAATGACTACTTGTCTAAAAAAGTCAACTTGGAAGGATTAGCCATTTTAAAATTCACCAAAATCAAGACTGATTCCCCAGTGTCTACAGACAAGTTTTGTAACACTATCACTCAAAGACTTATGTTGTAAAATACAGGGTATTTTATGCGTTGCATGTCTCTTGTCATCTGCCCTCTATACATATCCATCCCCTGAAATTACTGACTGTTAGAGCCACACCTAGGAACTGGCTACGGGGTATGGAACCCTACAAAGGTGGTACCTTGAAAAATGGAGGGACTTTGTATGCCTTTAGTTGACTAATAATTTTCCATATTTTGTGTATTGCTGCATCCATGTAAATACTTCTTTACTTGTTTTTTAATCTGTTACATACCCTTTGAATTGACTTTATTAAGCTGGGCATTTTTTTTGCATAACCTTTTCCACCCCACACAACTTTTTTTGTGGCCATTGGAGTCACCTGGTGAAAAATTTCACTCATCACTAAAGATAATTCTTTAGTTAAGTTTGCTTCAATTATTTCATTAATAGTTAACTATTGTTAGGTCTTATGACAAGCCTTGTGGTAGGCATAAGGGTGAAAGGATCAGCCTTTGATCTAAAATTATTGCTGAAAAATGGCAAGTAGGCGATATTGAGTAAAGGCGAACAAAGGTTGACTTGGTGATTGTTGAAGGTGAAATATGCATGTTGATATAGTCTGTACTAAATAATAATTAGATAATGTAATCTGTAGCGAATCAAATGGTAAGTATTATATATTTTAATAATGTGTATTCCATACTGTAAAAGGTCATGTAATGGCAGGGAAGCACAAAGCTCTCCTGGCTGCTGAGTGTATCTGTATTCTGCTGCTTGATATTTTTAAGGGGCTGTTCACCTTTTTTAACAGTTTTGGAGACCAAATAGTCCTTGTCATCTTAACAATATTTGCAATATAGTGCATTTTAAAAATATATCGAACTGGCACTTGCTAGCAGGCATGCCCTCTTTTTTTGCCTTCCTTCACTAGTCATTGACCTGATTGGCTGAATTGCATCAGCCAGTCAGATCAGGGAAGTGCAAATGGAAGGGGTATGCACAGTAGAGATTAGTACGTGTGCTTCCTCCTCTCTGCTGGTCCTTTTCAAATTAAACATGAAACCCACATTCCTTTTTTTATTAAGACATCCTTGCACATCATAAAGGCATTTAAAAATCCTAGCTGTCAGTGTATATTGCCTGCCCTACATTTCCATTTATCATTTCCTTGATGTCACTGCCCTCCTCTTATTCCCCCTCCCTCCTCACCATCTAATTCTGTAGCCAATACATTGGCATGGGCATCAGGTCCCCCATTCTGGCACATAAACAAGATTTTGGAGTGATACAAAGCTTGTCTTAATAACAGTGTCCACAAAATGGCACCTGCCTGCCTGCTGTGAGTGTAAATTTCAGGACTGAAGAAAACATGATTTAAATAATTTCTATAGTGTAAGTAAAGGTTATTTTGCTTGGCAAACACAATATAAAACAATTTGGAATTATTTCTTATGGTGACAGGTGCCCTTTAAGGATCTATGCATCGCTACCTTTCCAGGTAGATATATCGAAAACACTAAGTTTTTTTTTAACTTAAACCAAATTTTTGTTAAACATTTTGTAAACATCCCCTTTAATCAAAGATGAACATCCCCTTTTCTGATGAACCAACTTTGCATTCAAGTGAAGTCTAATGGGGAATATCTGCTAGGGTATTTCCTAATTTGTTTTCTTGGCAAATATATATACGTCATTTGCACGTTACCAGGCGGCTTCTATCTCTAATATACTATCTCCTTAGTCAAACTATATCGACTTTTATGTGAGTTTGACACTCATGTGTGGAGGGTGCGGCTCGTCTCTTTTTTGTACTTTGCTTTGTAAGGACTCTGGCTGTTCATAATTTAAAGGCGGTAACTCCCTACACAAAGCAGACTCATTGATCCTACTTAAACCTTTATCTTCCCGGGATACAATGATCATGCCACATGATAAATGATGGAGTAGAGTTAGCTGCAATTTCTGCTGTAAGTCTGCATATATACTTATTTATTTATGATCCTCTAATTATACTCTAATTATTAATCCTCTTGAATTATACTCTAATTATTAATCCTCTAATTATCCTCTAATTATACTTACTACTGGACTAGATTCAAACTGTGAGAAAGAGAACTCTAAGTTTAGCAACATTCACAGAATGAAGGAATTTATTGATAATCAGTTACAAAAGAGAAATCAAGAATGCAAACAATCAGTTAGATAAAACAACATAGCAGCCAAAGCTAGTGAACACTACCTTTTACTTTTGGATCTTTCCCACCTACCCACACTTCAGGTGAAGAAACAAAATCAATGTGGCTTCATTAAACTACTGACATGCTGCTTCCTTGCTGGATCCATAAACAGCTATTATGTAAAAAAAAAAAAAAAAAAAACTATATGGTGAAGCAATACAGGCTGTGTTCATTGTTTCTTTACCTGTTATAAAGTCACTGAATTTCTCTTTTCTTCTCACTCTAGTGGACTGCTGGGATGGACCTGATGGAAAGCCAATTATTTATCATGGATGGACACGAACAACAAAAATTAAATTTGATGATGTGGTACAGGCTATTAGGGACCATGCATTTGCTACATCTGAGTAAGTGTTTATTTTCAACTCTATTAAAAGAAAAAAAATCCCTGCACACATGCATGGCATATCCATCTGTCTGTTAAAAGATACATATACATAACAGAGAGATGAATATGTCATATCCATATATTTTATATAAAAATATATAAAAATGACATGCATTATACTTCAGGACAATGTATTAAAGTTTATGTAATAGTTGATTATAAACTTGGTACTGTGGGGCCTTACCATTTTTGGCATGCACATGGCGGATCTTCCCCTCAGGAACAAATAACTTTCAATAACGAAAGATTATAGATAAAGATGTAAATTAAATGAGAAGGAAAGGCTAAATCACTTGGGGGTGCCAAAATGTTTGGCACCCCCAAGTTACTTTCATCGCTTACCTTTTACCCCGGGCTGGTGCCCCTGTTAGGAGAAAAGGCAGGGGTGACCGAATCCTTTACTGGTCTCCCACCAGTAAACCGTGTAAATTGCTTTTCTGCTGCCTTAAGCAGCATATTAAACATATGCTGCTCCATAGAATTTTGGGCAACTGCTAAAATATAGGCTGTATGTATGTTTTAAGAAACAGATGAATGATATAAAGGGAATTGAACACATAGCACTACACTAGAGCGTATATCTGTATTAATATATAATATCTGGTACATGTGTGTAATTGTATGTTTTTTGCTTCTTTAGGTATCCAGTTATCCTTTCTATAGAGGAACATTGCTGTGTTGAACAACAGAGACACATGGCCAAAGTTTTTAAAGAAGTATTAGGAGAGCTTCTTTTGACTAAACCAATAGAAGCTACTGCCGATCAGTTGCCTTCTCCCACACAACTTAAAGGGAGGATCATTATTAAGGTTAGGAGCAACTGAAAAAGTATAATGTGCATTAAATGCTTCCAAACAAATGGAATGTGTTAAATTTTGCAGTATCCAGGACCTGATTATAGACTTTGATGGATCCTGCACCATAGTAGAGGGCAGTGTTTTGCAATCTGTCCTGCAGGAGTCATTGGTGTGAGGGGACAAAAATGGGACCTGGACCCCATGGGTAACAATTCATTTTTTTATAGGTGGTTGTAATACTAAAGTAAAAACATTTAGGGACCGATTCACTAAAGGTCGATAAGGCTTATTGCATGCTTTTTTTTTTTATTGATTCTTCAAAGTCATTTTGCATGCGTTAATCCACATATCGCATGCGCAAAAAAAGCATCATCGCAAAGCGTTATTTCTAATGCATTACGTTAATTAGCGAATAGAAATAGTACTAATGTATGATTCACAAAAGCATATGAAGTGTTAAACGCACAAAATATTGCATTAATCTGTATGAATATTGACACCTACATGGGGTAGGCGGTAGTTAAAGAAAATTGCGGTTCGTGAGCTTTTGGTAACATAACAGAGTTTGTAGTCGTACTTTTTCAAGTATGTGTTGGCCCTAGAGTGAGGCATCCTCCAGTTTTCAGGGAAATGGTAATTTCCTGAACAGTAGTTTTCTGAAAGTAATGGTTATGTGCGTAATATCGTGCGCTAAATATCGCACACGGCGAAATATATTACGCGCAGTGGGACATATCGCACGCAGTAGGAAATAACGCTCATCGCGAGTTAAATAACACAAAGCACATCGCTTCTTAATTATGACATGTGTCCTTTTAGTGAATCGAGCGTTAAGTCACAAAAAATAAGAAGTGATAACATTTTTAACGCATGCTATAAATAGTGCTCGTTTTATCGACCTTTAGTGAATCGGCCCCTTAATATGTTGTATACGTAACAATTGCAATAGCTCTATATATACTGCAGACTACATAAGAATGTATTATCCAGTTTATACTGGATACATAAGATTTTGTGTATTATTATAATTGGACTAACATGCAACAACACATTAGTAACTGGTGGAAAGTCAATATAGGCCTGGGTCATGGGCAGCACACTTTTGGTGTAAGGTCAGGCAAATGTGTTTTTTCTTAAACGGTACTTTGAGTTGAAATGTTAGTACTGGAGGCTGGTGTGTTTTGTAATGGTTCAAGCATCTCTGTTGTATGTTGTATGTATATGTAAGACAGGGTTTGGGACAATACATTAACACATCAACATTGAAAGTGCTGGCACTGTGTGGCTTAGTGTAAAGTAAAAAAAACTTTTGGTTGGTACCCTGTCCAAACTCGAGAATGTAACACCAATGCAGTCAATAAAAGTTGTACCTAGGCCACTGCGAATAGTGAGATGCAGGCTGCTTGTATGGCATGTCTTTTTTCACTGGTTAAAGTGAAACTACTCTTTAAAATATTAATGTACATAAAAAGTTCCCTATAGGTCATGTTGATCATTTTTCACTGATAGGTCTCCTTTTGTAAATAATTGTTACTTGAAGTTCCTAAACCTGACTATTTTGCCAGCCTGACTGTTCCTTCTCAGCCTGTCAGTTATAGCTTTTAATGCTTACGGCCTACTGCTGCACAAATATGGCAGCCCCTCATAGAGTATGATGGGGATCAGATAGCTAATGTAAAAGCATCGGGCAAATACTTTTATGGCAAAATTATAAACAGCATGCAAAGACAGTGTTATGATAGATGTGAAAAAGCTTTAATTTCTGGGGTCAGTATCTCTTTAAAGAAGAAACCATGTACTTTTAAAATTCGATACACATTATTATTATTAACATTTATTTATAAAGCACCAACTTATTCCGCAGTATTTAATGGGAAGAATCATTTGATGGCCTTCTGGTAATTTAGAGCTTTCTGCAGGTTGGAGGTTTCCAGATAACAGATCCTATACCTGTACAATTAAATGCCTTTCCACAGGATCGTGAGCTCCAATATGAGCTGGATTAGTGGAATGGATCGACTGGCAACTCTATAGCTTCCAAGGCCAGCCAGCAAACACCCTTTAAACAGAGAAACTATTCTCTGTTTAACAACATCTTCACTAAAGCTCACATCATCCACTAAAGAGAAATTAAAGGGAAAACTCACAATCACTCTTGGATAGTATATAGCATTTAATTGGCAATGACAGACAATGAATGGATTCTGTGTACCTGCAATGTATTTTAACCACCTTTAAACTGTTGACACCCTATCTTAAAATAATAAAGGTGTCTTTTAAATTGACTTATTTTACTCTCAATGGCCTGCCTCATTATGTACCGGCTATTGGAGCTCCTAATTAGAAAAGTATTTTATTTTCTCATTGGCACCCAAGTATAAATTGTTGATTTACTGATTTGCTACATATATTTTTCATGCAGTGGGTTTACTCTTTTTATTTGGCAAAAGAATTATAGCATTTACATTCTTGCTTTATTGGTGCCATGTTTTTACATCTGTGCAGGATGTTTGGGATCTGGCAGAATGTAACAGAAATAGAACCCTCTCTCGCCTACCCCTGGAAAATAAAGATGCCAGACTTTTATTAATTGGCAAAATGAAAAAACTATAGAAATGGGCAACATTTTTTTCTGCCTTGCTACTTTATAGTCATGGCCTCAAGTGTTGTAAAGAAGAATAAACCTTTACATTTTTCTTTGCTATGTAACATACTAAACACAGTGTGATTGACTTTTCAATGGGCAGGTTAAACAGGTTTTACCAATTCTGTGTTTGACACTAGACTAAATTCACTAAATACCATCCCTATGAAATCTGAATGAACCCAACCCAGTCCAAAAATATGCTTTAACTCGTGGTTTATTATTAACTGTGCTTGTAAAAATCAGCTTTCCATATATGTACATTTGTGGACTAAATTTCCTTATAGCTGCATCCAGATGGGGTAAATGTCTACTAAGATGCTGCAAGTAGTGTTTCCACTGTGTTTGCAGCCTCTTGGGCAATGATAAAGCCGATATCAACAGATTTGAACATGAGACGTGTGTGCCATAGCCAGGGCTTCACAAAGAGTTTTACCAGTAACCTGATACTTTGTGGAAAAGTAAATCAGCTATAGCCATTTGCTAATGTCAGTATTGATGTCAAGGTAAGGTGACAGGGGAGCAGCAGTCTTGTCCAACAGATTTGGGTTTGTGCCTTTGTGCATGTGCATAAAACATTAATTAAATTTAAATCAGTACTGCACTATACAGATGTGCTCTGGTTGTACCATATGTATTAAACAATTATATTTATTGTATCAGTATAGGTGGTAATTGCTCTCTATAAACAAGGCCCTAATTTAATTTGCTTGGCATGCTTCCTACTGCCATCAATGATCATAACACATGCAAGCATTTCCTATAAGTGAAAGTACATAATCACTTTATGACATCATTTAGGCATTTTCCATTGAGTATTATAATAGTTATGTTGTTCATAATGTTGATGATATGGAAGTGTAAGTGGTGAGTTTTCCCTAAGATGATGACAGCAATCAAATTATTTGGTCAACCCTTTTTTCATTTAATTTTATAACCCCTATTATAGTTTAAATCACAACAGTTGAAAATTAAAAACAGGACAATTAATGCTATAGCCCTCCCTAGCCCTGACTAATTACACAGACATCCAGACCTGGTCCACTTCATGACTTTTCTCCAGTTATAGAAACCAGCTCCCTTGGAGCTATGGAAGATGCCATTCAGAAATCTTTTTGGATCATTGTTTTATGCCTCTGACTAAGTTCCTGCAAAGGTAAAAGACATTAGACTGTGTTTGCATTGCAAATCATTTTTTTTTTCAGTTCCTCCTTATCTGGTTCTGCTTTTATGTTTATAACAAGTGGTGTAGCATAGAATTGCTACTTATGGGTAAAGAAATTGATCAGATGTGAGTCATGACCCTTCACTTAACTTGTAGAAAAATATTAATATTAAAAAAATATTTTAGCATTAAATACTGGAGGTACATAAACTATCTTTGAACATTGTGTTAATCTACTGGCTAATTCATAAATAAATAAATAAATATATATATTCAAAGTGAAGTCCGCACACAGTCCTCTTCTTAACTTAGGGTGCATGGTCAATTGTTAATTTATAGATAAAGGACCAGCACTTTGTTTCTTGTGAATAATGATTATGCTTTTATTCCACCTATATATTATTCATTATATATATATATATATATATATATATATATATATATATATATATATATATATATAATGAAATTAAATTGGTGCAGCTTTATGGAGATCATTTATTTTTAAAGCACTTGCGTCTGGGGTCTGGCTGCACTTATCAATGGATTGGAAATAGAGTAGGCAGTAATGACAGGGATTTGTTGCGCCCTGTGCTCACTGTTGCACCCTACCTTGTAACTCATAATTAAGGGTAACTTTGTGCATCCACATCCCTGCAACACTGGATCAAAAATGTTGCAGCTTTAATTGCTCTTATTATTCATAACGCACTTTAGAATCAGCAATATATTTCACAATGCTGTACAACAGATATAGATATACATCAAACATACAAATTGTATGCATGTATATGTAATGTGCTAATACAGAAGGCAAAGTGGACCCTGCTAGAAATAGCTTATGAGACTGTATCAAATGCAGATATGTCAGCTATTTTAATTTTAATTGCATTAATCTTTTTCATAAGCATAAAAAACTGGAAACAAAGAATCCTGGGACAAACACTGAGAATCATAAAGAAGAACAAAATCTTCAGGGTGAGCTGTACATGTGGGATGGTATTGACCAGGTAAATTATATTTAAATTACATCAGGATGAACAAATAGCAGTTCATTTAATTTGCTGAAATTAAATGTTTGAACTATTGCTTTGTAGAAATGGTCTTCTCGTTACTGTGCTATTGCTGGTGATAAATTATCTTATGGAGATGAAATTGAACAGACTGAAGACAGCGCAGCACCAAAGGTACCACTGATATTATTATTATGACACTGTTATATTGAAAACAGTTCAAGCATACAGTTCCAGCATACATCAACAACATAGTAGGTGCCCATTTATTAATGGGGCTGTAACTACAAAATCTTTAGGTATATTAATAACAAATATTAGAAAGCATGTGTCGCAATTTGTATTTTCATGATTCCAAATCCATGGCCCTAATTTACAACATTATCAAATGTTTTGCAACTGTGTTTTAAGATGACGGCCTGGTTTATATGTTAGTCTGAAGCTGAAATTGAAGTGTAAGTAATATTTAAATAATTACATAAGTCTTAATGTATCTTGCTACATAGCTTATACACAGTTATTTTAAAGAGGCTCTGTTTTGTCCTGTGACAAAATTAAAAATGTCTAAATCTCGTCAAAAAATTCCACGTTAGTCAGCAACATATTACTACTGTTGTTTAACTTTTGTGTACCTTGATCTACAAAGGGGTGTCTTTTTACCAGTGGTGCATTAATGTATTAATTGTAAAAGAAGAACTATAAAAAAATTATGCCCTACTTATGCTTATTTTTTTAAATCTGCAAATCAGAGAACAATAGATTTACATCTACAAGAGAAATGGTTCCACGGGCGAATGTATAATGGGCGTTTCATGGCGGAAAAGCTACTTCAGGAGTATTGTGCAGAAGTGGGAGGCAAAGATGGGACTTTCTTAGTACGACAAAGTGAATCTTATCGTGATGATTACACACTCTCTTTCTGGTAAAATTATACCCCTTTAAAGTCTGCTGAAGAATTGTAAGCAAAATTATATGTATATAAAATATAAAGCAAATCTGTACAAAATAAAAAATGCCTGGAATCCTCTTATTCTTTGAAACAATTCAGTTGGTGTTCATTTTTTTATAGTTTTTGAATTGTTTGCCTTTCTTTCCTGTCCCTTTTCAGCTTTAAATGTAGGTCACTGACTCCAGCAGTCAAAAAAACTATTGCTCATTCAAAGGGTAAGGGTAAATTAGGGTAAATTAGACCCTCTTTTGAAAGCTGACACAAGCAAAATAAAAAGCTTGTGATGCACCACCAGTTGGTGGTGATGTTACTTATGGTTACAGGCAAAAAAGAGTGGAAGTGAAGGAATGCTGGAATTTGGGGGCCACACAAATAATTTAGAAAGTTCTCTCCCCACCCTTCCATTGATGAAAACCAACCTGAAAGACAAAATATGCAAAGTAATGAGAAATGACAAATGGTACTGGCCTATTGACTCACATTGCAATAATTGTAATGCAAGTTAATTTATGGGGATTAACGATTCAGAGCCAAACACTGCCCACAACCAGGCAAACATTCTGACACATATATTGACACACTGATCTGCTTTAAATAATGTCAATTTTTTAAACTTTTTTCTGACTTATCAACATATGGTTTTGAGAAATTCTGTAGAAGCTTAAGACTTTCCAGCTGACCTAGGCAGATGTATAGATGTTCTAAATTTCTATTCTAAATGTAACAGTACTGATGCCCTGGAAATGTTATTTAATAGGTAAATACTAACATGACTATGAACACTGTTAATCTATAACAAACAAAAGAAAATTTGCGCTCACTACTACATTTTTTAACCATTAAATGGGGTGCAATGAGGCAGTGATCACAAAATTCATACAGACAGCAACAAGAGGGCCTCTGCACTCACATATTATCAATATATATAGGACATTAAGACATTCCGTGCATCAAACTGGCCAACTACAACTACTGTAGTTTATAGTTTATATAGGAGCAGAGGCCAGCTTCACCAGCTCCATGTTGTAGCTCCCACCCTGCCTAGCTACAGGTGATCAGGTGATTCCAGTGGAGCCAATAAAAGGGCAACCATTTGGGGGTTTTAACCTTGAAAGTAAAACTCAGTGCCTTTGTTAAAGGTATATTGAGGCAGTAGAATTCTGAGATAAGTAAGTGTAAGACTGGCCAGACCGGGAATGACTTTGACGTAGTTGGCCAGCTTTAAGTATATTGCAATATATGGACAAACAATCCCTGTTTTGCTTAAAGGGGAGGGCATCTCTTGGTAGCTTAATGCACAGAGTGTCTTAATGCCCTATACCAGTGCTGTCCAACTGGCGGCCCCCCTCTGTGTGGCCCCCCACCTGTCTGGCTGCTTTGATGACTTACCTTTGTGTAAGATTTAAATAGTATCAACCTGCATGGTTATCACCTCAGATTCAGGCTGTAATCCCTCTGTATTGTTTAAAAATATAATCCCCTGTGCTGTTCACACCTTTTAATCCCTACATTATTCAACCCCTGCAGTGTTCACACCTCAGGCTCAGGCTGAAATCATCCATATTGTTCCCCTGTTCACACCTCAGTAGAAACCCACAAATAATCCCTGCACAGTATAAAAGAAGATATACTGAAGGGGTACTGCAATTAAAAAGTTGTTTTAATATATAGTTATTGTGCAAACTGTAGGAGCAGTGCCAGCATTGTGTCACTGTATGCTACCTGTGTGTGCCATAGGGCAGGCAGAGTATGGCACACAGGCAGCATAGGGCAGGCAGAGTATGGCACACAGGCAGCATAGGGCAGGCAGAGTATGGCACACACAGGCAGCATAGGGCAGGCAGAGTATGGCACACACAGGCAGCATAGGGCAGGCAGAGTATGGTACACACAGGCAGCATAGGGCAGGCAGAGTATGGCACACACAGGCAGCATAGGGCAGGCAGAGTATGGCACACACAGGCAGGGTAGGGAAGGCAGAGTATGGCACACACAGGCAGCATAGGGCAGGCAGAGTATGGCACACACAGGCAGCATAGGGCAGGCAGAGTATGGCACACACAGGCAGGGTAGGGCAGGCAGAGTATTGCACACAGGCAGCATAGGGCAGGCAGAGTATGGCACACACAGGCAGGGTAGGGAAGGCAGAGTATGGCAGGTTTTTGCTGCGCTATCACCTTTAATATGGCTATGGCCATGCAATAACATGGGTGTGGTTTCAAGTGGGTGTGGTTTTAAAAAGGGGAGTGGTCAAAACTGGCTTCCATTATCGGCCCTCCACCATGTAGGCCGGAAAAATTCCGGCCCCCGGTACCACAAAAGTTGGACAGCACTGCGGCCTATACATATTGATAAGGGGTGAGTGCAGAGGACCCTCTTGTTACTGTCTGTATGAACACTGTTAATCACTTATCCTAACATTACATGGTACCATTGGGTTATGTGGACCTTCTAATGTATTTTACATTGCTTTCTTTTGGCAGGAGGTCAGGCAGGGTCCAACACTGCCGTATTCGTTCCTGTACAGATGGAGAAATCATAAAGTATTTCCTGACCGACAACCTAATGTTTGATAGTATCTATGATTTGATTCAACACTACAAAGAGTACTCATTGCGCTGTGCAGAATTTGAGCTGCGACTAACAGATGCTGTTCCTCAACCCAACCCTCACTTATCCAAAGAGTATGTACAAGGCAAATAAAATCCTCTTACAGAATAAATGTGTTTTTTTTCTATAAAGTGATTATTTTGGAAATAGCCTTAAAAGGAAAAACAAATAATATTTATAAGAAGGACTGACTTTTTTTTGGGATACAAATGTAAAAATAATTTTAAATGTACCTCTTTAAAAATCATAATGCGTGTCTGAGAAACAATGCAGAAACTGAGGGCTTTTACATTTTTAAGATTAGATATTTGTTAACTGTACTTAGAAGAGTACTGCTGGTCTTAAATCCCAACTTTTAGTTGAAGGCCAAGACAGCTGCAAGCAATTTCAATGAATCACGCATCTTAAAATAATGTACAAAATTACAAAAAGTAATTTTAATGCATAAATATCTTGGGCAATATAGCCTAAATTGTTGCTGGCATACTGTTCCACAAGCATTGACTGCAATGAGAGAATGGATGCCTGTTATAAAATGTGTCTTGTGTTGGATTGCTTAATTGTAACTCTCACGCATTGGGATGCCCTTAGTTTGTTTATCTGGAACATCTGGTTACTGTCTAGATGAAAATTTGCCGAGTGTTTATAAATGAGCCTCACTGTATCTCTAGTTGCCAGGTTGTGTAAATGCAACTATAGGGACAACCAACTGAAACCTAAGGGTAATTTTACTTTTCCCACTAATGTCATGGTTAATAAATAAAGGCTGGCCAAGTTAGGATTGATTAGATTGGAGAACAGAAGCTTAAGGATGTGTATATATAAATATATAAGGGGCCATACCAGAATGTAATTACCTATAGAGTAGATTTTTCCAGAACATAGAAGGATTTCCTCTTAATGTGATGTATAGTTATAGAATTCAGTCCCTGAAGCGGTTGTACCAGCAAATACATAAAACAGAAAGGACTGTGTGCCTATTTTGCATTATTAGGGTACTAATATTATTATTACAGTAGAACCACGACTTTACATCCACAGATGTAAAAGTTTTCCCAGAGTTGGTGCTGTTTTGTCACAGTTCCATTCAGGCAAGATTTAGTTTTACTTGCCCGGATTTAATACTTTCCCAGAATTTACACCATTTCCCTGGGAAACGTAAAATCAGGGTTCTACTGTATATTTTAGTAATAATAGTCCTGATTTAGGAATTGTCCATTTTACGTAAGAAACAAATCTTTTCCCCTTTTGAGGCAAATTGGAGATGGATTTAGACCATTTGCCTTTCTTAGGATAAATGTTTAAATACTGTTAAAATAAAAGCAGTTTTAAGTCTGTTATTTTTTTTTCTTGCAGCTGGTACTATGATAACCTCAGCAGAGGAGAGGCAGAAGATATGTTAATGAGAATCCCTCGGGATGGGGCCTTTTTAATAAGAAGAAGAGAGGAACAAGATTCCTATGCAATTACTTTTAGGTATAGTAAGACATGGCTGTAAGCAAGTTTTGTTATTCCTTAGCAGAATTAAAGTTATTTGTTTTTCTGTAGCACTGATTTTGTCATCCTAGGGCTCCATATAACATAAAATGGAACACCATACCTAAAATTCACATAACTTTTTGTGGGTAATAATTTTGTTTGTTTTTTGTAATATTTTGATATTTTGTTCTTGTAGATTTTAGGATATGAAATATTAACAGGGTTTATCAGTTTGCTTCCTTAACATTTTCCCCCTACCTAGTTATACCGTGTCAGATGCATTTACATTACATTGCTTCGCTTGATACAACAAATTAATCCTGCTATTAGTCTGGGACACAAAGCATGACTAAATTATTATATCCAGAACACTTTTTGGCCGCAGGTGATCACTAATAATCTTTTACTTTTTTATTTTAAAAAATACATACTCAACAAATTGGTGGATTTTTAACATCATAATGAAAGATGTAAGTATTTATGACCTTGCTGTTGAGTTTGAAAACTGATATGTGTCTCTTATTTATATGATGCTAAAACGCTTACCATTTCATTGTTCTTTATACCTGGAAGTTGCAGCATATTAAGAATAGGGAAATAAGGAAGCCCTTGCTTGTTACTGTTCGACAAACAACTTGTATTTGTTGCCATTACTATTCATGCTTGCAGCTGCATAAATATAGTTATAATGGGATCTATGAAACAAAGCAAAGTTAGTTCCTCCACCAATATGAAGCTGGATGGCATCATAGCAGTGATGTCAACTTTAATTTGACATCTTTAGAAACATTTATAAATGTATTCTAATAATTTCTAAATTTCTGGATCTCAATAGATTTATTATAAACTCCTATATTAGTGCATTATATTAGCTAATATTTGTGCCACAATAGACTACAGCCATGATAATGTATTCATGATTTTTAAAGATTTCAGTTCTTAAAAAATGCCCTTTTCCCCAGAGCTGAAGGGAAAGTGAAGCACTGTAGAATACAAAGGGATGGACGCATGTTTGTACTAGGAACTTCTGCATACTTTGAAAACCTTGTGGAACTTGTCAGCTATTACCAGAAACACCCGCTATACCGAAAAATGAAACTACGCTATCCAGTTACAGAAGAGTTACTTCAGAGATATAGCACAGTATGTTTTTTTTTCTAAAGCTTATTATAAATGTAATCTCTTACAAAAAATGCATTCCTAACTGTGCTTCTTTATAAAGTCAGTATCAAAGATCTTGGGCAACCATAGTGAAATAATGTTTTGTTGATTTACTATCTGGTAGACATTATCACACACTCTCCAGAGAACAAAGTATACCATATTTTCAACATAAGTGGTCATTTTCTGTTCCCTGAGGCAGAAGAGCAAGAGGGGAGCATCATGGTGCTTATTCAGACAGCATTCTGCCCAGGGGAAAGGCTGCACAGTGCACCTAGCATGGAGACAAAATTCAGGAAAAGGTACACAGTGAAGCTTCAGTGGGTCACAGGTCCACTGATGGTCCCTAACTTACATGTCTGCATGACCTGCAAGTTAGAGGATAGGGGGGGGGGTTGCATACCTGCCTTTTCCCACTCCCAGTTGAATAGAGGGCTGTCAAATGCAGACAGCATTCAGGGGACATTGCATTCTGCTATTGCAAAACTGTCACATTGCAGAGACATTGCACATGTGGCTACATGTGCAATGTCTCTGCAATGTAACAGTTTTGCAATAACAGAATGCAATGTGCACAGCACAAAACTATTGATTTTACACAAATAACACTAGTAAATAAACTGGAATGATGAATGATTTTTTTATCTATTAAATTCAGCTAATAAATTGTGATGTGCATTCAAATTTGCCGTTTGTTTCCTGCACAGGTTATGTTAAATGATTTTCCCTTAGAAAATCAACAAAACATTTAGCCATATGTATATGACTATATATATTTATATCCAGTTCACAGAGAGCATAAATATCCGTAGAAAAAATCCTTTATTCAGGCATAATATCTACGCATTTCGATCCACATGGGATCGTCATCCTGATGATGACACACCCTTCAATACTTTGTCAAAAATTTATTGAAAATATACTGTTTAAAATCGACGTTTTGGACCTCATTAGGACTTGAGAAAGGTCCTAATAAGGACCGAAACGTCGGTTTTAAACAATATGTTTTCAATAAATTTTTGACAAAGCATTGAAGGATGTGCCGGCCACGGATGATTATTACTTTTTGCATACTCACATTTTGGCTGTGCACCCCGCAGGATATTGAGCCTTGGAGTGCTGACACTATTTGGATTGACATATATATATATATATATATATATACAGTGGTGTGAAAAACTATTTGCCCCCTTCCTGATTTCTTATTCTTTTGCATGTTTGTCACACAAAATGTTTCTGATCATCAAACACATTTAACTATTAGTCAAAGATAACACAAGTAAACACAAAATGCAGTTTTTAAATGAGGGTTTTTATTATTTAGGGAGAAAAAAAATCCAAACCTACACGGCCCTGTGTGAAAAAGTAATTGCCCCCTGAACCTAATAACTGGTTGGGCCACCCTTAGCAGCAATAACTGCAATCAAGCGTTTGCAATAACTTGCAACGAGTCTTTTACAGCGCTCTGGAGGAATTTTGGCCCACTCATCTTTGCAGAATTGTTGTAATTCAGCTTTATTTGAGGGTTTTCTAGCATGAACCGCCTTTTTAAGGTCATGCCACAACATCTCAATAGGATTCAGGTCAGGACTTTGACTAGGCCACTCCAAAGTCTTCATTTTGGTTTTATTCAGCCATTCAGAGGTGGATTTGCTGGTGTGTTTTGGGTCATTGTCCTGCTGCAGCACCCAAGATCGCTTCAGCTTGAGTTGACGAACAGATGGCCGGACATTCTCCTTCAGGATTTTTTGGTAGACAGTAGAATTCATGGTTCCATCTATCACAGCAAGCCTTCCAGGTCCTGAAGCAGCAAAACAACCCCAGACCAACACACTACCACCACCATATTTTACTGTTGGTATGATGTTCTTTTTCTGAAATGCTGTGTTACTTTTACGCCAGATGTAACAGGACACGCACCTTCCAAAAAGTTCAACTTTTGTCTCGTCGGTCCACAAGGTATTTTCTCAAAAGTCTTGGCAATCATTGAGATGTTTTTTAGCAAAATTGAGACGAGCCTTAATGTTCTTTTTGCTTAAAAGTGGTTTGCGCCTTGGAAATCTGCCATGCAGGCCGTTTTTGCCAAGTCTCTTTCTTATGGTGGAGTCGTGAACACTGACCTTAATTGAGGCAAGTGAGGCCTGCAGTTCTTTAGATGTTGTCCTGGGGTCTTTTGTGGCCTCTCGGATGAGTTGTCTCTGCGCTCTTGGGGTAATTTTGGTCGGCCGGCCACTCCTGGGAAGGTTCACCACTGTTCCATGTTTTTGCCATTTGTGGATAATGGCTCTCACTGCGGTTCGCTGGAGTCCCAAAGCTTTAGAAATGGCTTTATAACCTTTACCAGACTGATAGATCTCAATTACTTTTGTTCTCATTTGTTCCTCAATTTCTTTGGATCTTGGCATGATGTCTAGCTTTTGAGGTGCTTTTGGTGTACTTCTCTGTGTCAGGTAGCTCCTATTTAAGTGATTTCTTGATTGAAACAGGTGTGGCAGTAATCAGGCCTGGGGGTGACTACAGAAATTGATATTGAAATTGAAAATTGAAATTGATAAACCACAGTTAAGTTATTTTTTAACAAGGGGGGCAATCACTTTTTCACACAGGGCCATGTAGATTTGGAGTTTTTTTTCTCCCTTAATAACGTAAACCTTCATTTAAAAACTGCATTTTGTGTTCAATTATGTTATCTTTGACTAATAGTTAACAGTTTTTGATGAGCAGAAACATTTAAGTGTGACAAACATGCAAAAGAATAAGAAATCAGGAAGGGGGCAAATAGTTTTTCACACCACTGTATAGAGAGAGAGAGAGAGAGAGAGAGAGGGGAGAGAGAGAGAGAGAGAGAGAGAGAGAGAGAGAGAGAGAGAGAGAGAGAGAGAGAGAGAGAGAGAGAGAGAGAGAGAGAGAGAGAGAGAGAGAGAGAGAGAGAGAGAGAGAGAGGGAGAGAGAGAGGGGGAGAGAGAGGGAGAGAGGGGGAGAGAGAGGGAGAGAGAGGGAGAGAGAGAGAGAGAGAGAGAGAGAGAGAGAGAGAGAGAGAGAGTATTTGTTTTTAGTTCTACTGATCTTTCATAAGGTACAATATCTGTTGACTTTCTAAAGGCCAAGGAAACACTAAATAACATGTAAAATATTAAACACTGAGTGTAATATACAAAAAACAGTGTTATGTAAAATGCTAACAATTTACCTTGTGTTTTTTAGGAAAAGGATTTAAGTGCCATATATGATGTAAAGAATAAACTGTATGTCAATCCTGAAGAAATTTCTCCAGCAATGGTATGAAATAGTATATTTGAGGCAGAGCTACAAATTGTAAATGGTTCCATAATTTACTGATTCATGACTGTATGCAAAATAAATGCTCTTTGTAAATCCAAGAGGACCTTAATAACTGCAGACCTGAAGTAACTGAAATAACAATATGGATACCATATTTCAACCCTTTTGCTACCTGACAATGCGGATCATTTGTACAACCTTGTAAACAAGTACATTGTTAGCATTGTATGTTACTTTAGGGGCATATACTTCGGACAGCTTGTAGAAGGGGCAGATTTGATTGAACTAGGAATCTAAGGAGGGACTCCCTGCAGTTTGCTATTGTTGGAATTTATTAACAATTTCCTGAAAGGAATAATTGTGTTTTTGTATTTATTTTGCATTACTAACCTTCTCTTCATTCTCTTAAAGCCCCAAGGAACAGTGAAAGCTTTGTACAACTATACAGCTGTAAGATCAGATGAGCTGAGCTTCTGCACAGGTGCCCTGATTCATAATGTCTCAAGGGTCTCTGAAGGATGGTAAGAGGATATTGGGTGTATTTTGAAAATTATACAATTTAATGATCTTTTTTTTTTTTTTAATTGGAACACTTCTCATTCATAAATGTGTCAATCAAGGAAAAGTGTCATGTCAGTTTTTTTTGTCTGATGCTTTAAAGAGGCAGATAACTTTGATACTCTTGCCAGTGCTCCTGTTAGCAGTATGGAGCACTACTTTTTCATTCTTCTGTTGCCCTGCTGTGAAGAAGAAATAAACTAAGAAGATTACAATGTGATGGTCTACAGAAGTACCCTGGGCTGGTTCAGTTATTATAATAACATTTGTCCATAGTTTCTAGTAAAGAACAGTAGTTGCTACCTGTAGTTGGCAATAATAACGTTGGTAAGCCATCATTTGTGAAGGTAAATTCCATAATTATATGTTTCTGGAAGCTTATGTTTTATACTTAATGCAAGAAAATGTAATTCTAATTAGTTTTATAATATAAATTATATAATATACATAATATAGTATTATATACTGTACATAATATAGTATATAAGTATTGATAGGCGCTCTTTAAAGCAAATCAATATACTGTGTCAAGATGCGATGCATTGATTAGCGCACGTTCCGTCAAATACCGCACGAAAATTCTTTGCGACTTAAATAACGCACACAGCATCGCGTCTAAATTAATGCAAATATACTTTTAGTGAATCGTGCGTTAAAACACGAACATTTAGACGCGATACCATTTTTAACTCATGCTATAAATAGCGCACGTTTTAACGCACTTTAGTGAATCAACCCTATTATGTCTTAGTAAGCCATTTAAACAACTTTTTACAAATTGTTACAATATTTATGCATTCTGTAGGTGGAAAGGAGATTATGGAGACAAGATACAGTATTTTTTCCCCTCAAATTATGTGGAGGACATATCAATGAATGCTTCTGAAATAATTGCAAATCAGGTAAAAAATGTTATTGTATTTAACATATGCATAAAATACTTTAAAGGGCACCTATCACCCCTATATTGTTTCCTCCACCAGAGGTGCGGGCTAATAGAGCCTTCACTCTGCTTGTGGGAAACAATAGCTACCAGTGCAAGTGGCCATGTTGGTTGGAGCATGTGCATAATATGTGATCTCCTCCGGTTACTATGTGCATGTGCCTGACGTAGGTGTGGTGAATCACCTTCCTACATCACACACATGCGCATAATGGGAGATTTGAGGCACATGCTCATTTTTCACATAAGTGTGTCCCAACATGTGCCCGCACCTGGGGCTCTCTCCCAGCGCGGGTCGCCCAGCACTGGCAGGGGCAGCTCTTTTAAAACAAAAACTATTCTTTTCCGTATCTGGAGTGCGGCTCTATTAGCCTGTGTCGGAAGTGGTTTGCACCTCTGGTGGGGGAAACAAATTATGGGTGATAGGTGCCCTTTAAGGGCTAGGGGGAGCTGGATATATTGAAAATCCACAGAGTACTGTATTGGAATTACTGCATTGAAGAAGAAAAAGCTGATCTACAAATTTAAATTTAAATCTTCTGTCTCCAGTATATGGCTTTACTTTTTTCTTTGATGTTCAATACCTTAGATATAGGAATATTATTGACTGAAAGCTGTGTTTTCTTAATCTTGACATAACCTTTCCTTACCCCAGGGAATTCTTAGCCAATTATGGTCATTACCTGGCAAATAATACAGGAAAAATGCAAAGCTTTGTGCAGTTTACTAGTTTTTCAAAACTGGCAAAACTCATAGGAAATTAAAGAACAACGCTTTAGTTGTTTTTTTTGTTTTTTTTTGCATTTTAGGGCCCATTTTTGACAAAAGTATCTCAAAGTGCAATAAACAAAGGGCAATTTCAAGTGTAATTGTGGCACTTTGCAGGGGAAGTTATGCCTGATGCAATTGTGGCCAATGCACTAAAAGTTTTCTAAGTTCTCTTGGTGGCATTTCCAGCATTCTGCATGAAAGTGATGTGTGCGCTTGGTCCTTTAGATACAAGGGCACTGTGCCTGTTGCTCCTGTTGGGCACTAAGTGAACTGTGCAGCTACCACCTGGGGCAGAGGTGGTGGTAACTCCAGAGTTCCTTTGTGAGACCAGGTGCATCAGCACTTGATTTTAAATAGCAAGGTGGCAGCTGCAAGCACAACAATATAGAAATGCCAGGAGTGTACTTTTACACAAATGCCTTCAATGAATAAGGTTTTACACACAAACCAAGGGGAAATTTGCCTTAAAGGAGGAGGAAAGCTACTCAGACATATTGCTAATAGATTAGTCACAATAGTGCAAGCTAGAATGCTGTACTTTTTCTGCAGAATGCTTTACCATACCTGAATAAACAGCCCCAGAAGATCCCTCTGTTTGTTCAAGATAGCAGCAGCATTTTAGCTTTGTCTGACTTCACTTCCAGGCAGCAGCTTGCAGGCAGGGGACAGCTCTCAGCTCAGATTACAGCAGAGAGGGGAGATGGAGAGAGGTGCAAAACTGAGCAGACTAGTAAATTATTTTTCTGAGAGAAGGAAGTCTGACACAAATCATATATTCAAAATAGAAGGAAAGAAATGTGGTGTTTCTTTTCACTGAGGACCCAGAGCAGCAGTTCTGTAAGTGTTTATGACTGTATTTACATAGACCTTTCTGATAGAGCTTACTTAGTTTATTTAGAGCTTACTCTGATAAAACTTTCCTTCTCCTTCAGATGACCCCTATAATTTGTGGCTTTGCCATTCTTTAAAGATAGAAATGATATCCTGCATTCCTGCTTTTATGAAATTATGCATAACAAAAAAAGGGAACAAGCAGGTGGAATCCCCAATTCTGTCTCTCACTAATATACCTTATCTAATATGCTTTTCCTCATTTCTAGAATTTTTTTCCTTTTTGAAACATTTTATAAAGTTTACATTTTATTTAATATTTTAGCTCTGGGAGTATTTCCTTTTTAATTACTGCAAGTGTTTTTCTTCATCTGTCCAGTATGGGTAATACTTATATAGTACTGGTTCTAATCGCCCTTTGGTTTACTTAAAAGCTAATTGCCTGAACCCTCGTTGTCAGGCTAATTTTACTCTGAACTGCTGTGTTTTCGAGCAGTAATCATCTGGTCTTGAAAAGTTCTCTTGGTGTTGAAACTGCATGGAAGCAAGACCATTTTAATCACCTCATGTGCCATTTGCCTTATGGTCATTGTGTGGTAATCTGCTGACAACTCCTATGGAACTGAATGAGAAGTGACATCAGATGGGCAAAGTTGTTTGGTCCTCTGCAGTTATCACTAAAGGGCAATTAAAAAAAATGTTTTCATTTAATGTTTCCCCTATGGTAAACTGATTTGTTTTGTGTTATAAAATGCAGCATTTTACAGATATTTATTTTGCATGTACATGTGCGTGGTTAAAAAGTAGAAGCTGAAAAGTGAAGGAGTATAATTCAGTTAGTACAAATGGTAAATAAAACATATAATGTTTTTGTACTGTACAGCTTATTGAAGACAGTCCATTGGGGTCCATGTGCAGAGGTATCCTGGAAATGGGATCATATAAT
Source organism: Xenopus tropicalis (assembly GCF_000004195.4). Classification (NCBI taxonomy): domain Eukaryota; kingdom Metazoa; phylum Chordata; class Amphibia; order Anura; family Pipidae; genus Xenopus; species Xenopus tropicalis. Next base: position 64,074,532 of record NC_030680.2, on the reverse strand, counting down.
ATCAGTAAGTACATGTCTTCAAACATTAGTACACAATGGGCCAGGTTCAATTTGATGAGGATAGCTTATCCCCTAATTCAATTACAGATCTCCCCATAGAATCAAATGCAAATCAGTTTGGGAAAAACTGGAACTGATGGTAGAATTTTTTTTTTTCCTCAAATTGAATTTCGCCAAGTTTTCATGTGATAAGTCATAAAATAACATTTTCTCATTAACCTGACTATGGCCCATTGCACAATACATACTTTATGCACATTTATATACATCACTGAAACTTTATTATTATTGTTGATTATTTATAATGTGGTGTGCAGAACCAACCCAACCCAAAAATTATAGTATGGAACATACAAAGACACAAGAAGAGACAGACACCAGGCAGAAATGCTGAGAAAAAAATGCACTGCCATTTTGAGTGCATTTCTTTCTCAGCAGACAAGTACAGTCAAAAACCGATACATGAGAAAATATCAGAATACAAAGAGGCATCAGCAACAGATTGAAGGACAGCGTTAGCTAGAATAATAGTGTTCCTTCCTCTTTTCTTCATTACTGCATAAAATTCCTGCACTACAATTAAAAAAATGAGATTATACATAGTGTACTTTAGTATACCACATAATATTTAAGCTTACATGCCTTGCCAAATCAAATCTGTTTAGTAATTGCTAACATTAACCAATGATTATAGCTATTAGAACATATCATGATGCTATCTATTCCATTGTTTGCTATGTCTGTTAGAACTCACCATTTCAATAAAAGTAAATACATTTGAAAATGAAAACTTGTGTGGGCCATGAATAACATCATTTTTAGGAAGAAAAAATATCTAGGCACGTCATTCAACTGACAAAACAGATTCCCATGACTTCCTCTAACAGTTCAGGTGAAACAGACCCTTCTTAAAAAGAATAAGACTAAGAATAAGACTTGACTGGTTGCTTTGTTCAGTGGAAAAGGCTGGAGAGGCCCTAATTGTGGGAGATCAGGTAGAAGGGGCCTTTCTTACAGGGGATTGTAGCTCTTCTTTGATTGCTGAAATACAAGAGCAGGAAAAGTAGACTGTGGCCAACTGGAGGCACAGAGAGAGAAACATGGACATGATTGCCAAAGAATTAGGCAGAGGGAAATATATGTAAATTAAGCGGTTCTGGTTCAGGAAAGGGTAGTTGTTTTTCCTGCCTGATTTTCTTGTAGCTTAATATTTGTAGAAATGGTTATCTATACAAAATATTTTGTGTAGGTTTATTATTATTATTTTTTTTAATACCTTTATGAATGTGTAACATGTAGCATTGAAGGCTGATATTGTATTTAACTCATAGATTTAAAACCAGATGTGATTATTTAAGAACACCCCCCGAATAAAAGTATTGAGTTCTACAGTTTAGGCCGCAATGCAAATAACTTTGTATAAATAAATTCAAAAGCAGGATTCAGAGTGATATTTGTTAACTAGTAATTGGTTTTTCTAACAGTGAATCAGTATTGTTAGGCAGCGGGAAAAGATAAAAATAAGTTGGGAAAAGGTGGAAAAAGATGATTGAGATGAGTTTTTAGCTGTTTGACATACTGTACTACCTAGTTATGTTTTTAATTTGTCTTTTTTTTAATCCCAGCAGTTCTGTAATTCTTTTTAAATTTTTTTTAAATGTACAATATTAATTATGGTTTAATGCACTTTTTTAAATATGAATCCTTTTCCTGCAGGGAAGTTGCTTAATGGAAAATATAACAAACAGTTTGTTTTGTCCCTGGAATCCAAGAATCCAGAAGAGCCTACTGTAGATTTTGCAGCAGATACAATAGAAGAGTTTTTTGTGTGGTACAAACACATCCAACAGATTGAACAGAAAAAGGGAGCAGAGGTAAGTCAATGTTTATACACACTAAGCTCTAATACAGAACTGTAATTAGAAAAGTTTGATAGCTTTGGTTCTGTGTGGGAATTTATTTAAAACCAATTGCCATTGCCACAAGTCATACAGCTAAAAATCAATTTGGGATCAGAAGAACTACCAAAATTGCATAGAGTAAACAACTTTGCATTAAAAAAAATATTTATTGAAAGACTCACGCTTCAAATGTAAATGAAAAAAGCAGAGAATTGGGATCTTTAAAACTGTACAAAGGTAAACTGTATAATAAAAATAAGATTATATTGCAATCCCATAATGGAGATAGCTACAATAGATAGAGTCATGCTAGAGGTTTCTGATGTGTTGTTGTGGTGAAGGTATACTGTAAATGGCCCATAACAATCTGACAAACCACATACATTTTTATACTCAATGTTCAGTTAGTAAAAATGCATAATTTGTGGTTGTTCTGTTTATATTGTTAGCTATAGGTCCTTAAGAATTGCTTGAGCTGCCAGAATGTATTTAATAATTAAGAAAGTGCCTCTAACTTTTGTTTTAATTGAAAAGAAAATGATATTTTTTCATCAAATAACAATGCATAAACATGTGCCTTCTATTTTCTTAAATGAATGAAAGCTACTTACACCTGATGTGGTTTTCTATTTTAACAGGACTTTGAAAAGGGAACACTGGAGAAGCAGCAAGAGATTGCCCGAGAATTATCTGATCTGGTTATGTACTGTAAGCCCAAAAGTGAAGCTAAGGAGAAATTAGGTACTGTTAGTAATAAATGTTTTGTACGTGCATGAACTATGCATGATGAAGTAGTATATATAAAAGATATTCAGAAGGTCACCAAAAAGATGCACAGGCCTAGTGAGTGCTGACTTATAGTTCAACATGATCCAAAAAAGAAGACCATCACACACAGAAATTTTCAAAAAACATACAAGCTTTACTGTATGATCAAAACTTCTTCAGAAAGGTCTAAGTTGTGACCGAAACGTTGATCAAACAGCAAAGCTTTTATATTTTTTGGAAATTTATGTGATGAGCACTGGTCTTCTTTTTGGATTATATAGACACAGGCCGGGTGGACCAGTAAAACCTGGATGTTTGAGGACCAGTAAAACCTGGATGTTTGAGGACCAGTTAACCTGGATGTTTTCGGTGTGGCAATCGTAAAACCTGTGGTTGTTGGTTTCACGGGGGCCACCTTTGCCCACCCACATACTGGGAAAGAGTTTTTGATTCGACACAGACTTTCATGTATATCTGAATATGTTATATACCCTATCATGTGCCCTTGTGGCCTATACTATATAGGAAAATGCATTACAACTTTTCGAACACGGATGAACAACCATAGATCAGTAATCTGACACCCTGTTGGCTAGACACTTCGTACAGTAAAAACATTTGTTGGCCATGTTAAGGGCGATATTGATTGATTATATCCCTCCCTTGCCACGTGGAGAAGATAGATCTAAGTTATTGTTACAGAGAGAGGCTCAATGGATCCGAAGACTTGACACAATTGCCCCTCAGGGTCTAAATGAGAGTTTTCACTATCTTGTTTTCTTTGAGCTAATATGGATTACTATTGATTCTACAGGGGATCATTTCTCTGTGGATATATTCCACTGTAATCATGTTGCCACGTGGTTGTTAATTATATGGACTTTAATAACTATATGAGTGGATAATGAACTACTGGGCTTCTGATTTCCATATTGTTTGATATGCCGATTATGCTTTTTTATGCATTGATTTTCGCATTTGATCTCTTTTTAACTATTGATTTTTAATCTACATCCTTTTTAGTGAAAATCACAGAATTTTGCACATTCACATCTATATAATAATATTCTCACTAATGAATTTGCCGTTTTTCACTGATTCCTCTGCTGTGAGTGCTCTCTTTGGACTTGATATATATGTGTATATATATGTATGTATATACAGGTATAGGACCCGTTATCCAGAATACTCAGGACCAAGGGTATTCCGGATAAGGGGTCTTTCCGTAATTTGGATCTCCATACCTTAAGTCTACTTAAAATCAATAAAACATTTGTTAAACTCAACAGGATAGTTTTGCATCCAATAAGGATAATTTATATCTTAGTCGGGATCAATTACAAGGTACTGTTTTATTTTTACAGAGAAAAAGAAAATCAGTTTTAAAATTCAGAATTATTTGATTAAAATGGAGTCTATGGAAGATGGGCTTTCCGTAATTCAGAGATTTCTGGATAACGGGTTTCCGGAAAAGGCATCCCATACCTATAAATATATATATATATATGTATATATATATGTATGTATGTGTATGTATGTATATATATATATACACACATATATATATCCTTAGTTGACTTTGAGGTAACTGCTGTTTTTAAAATGACGCCCATTTCTTTTGCACTAAAATAAGATTAAATTAATTTTTGATTGTAGAGTCGCCGGATTTTCGGGAAATTCGATCATTTGCAGAGAATAAGGGAGAGAGTATTGCTCGACAAAAATCCATTGAGTTGTTGCGGTATAACCGTAAAGCCTTTACGCGAATCTACCCTAAGTCCTCAAGAGTTGACTCTTCAAACTATGACCCCCTACCCCTATGGCTCTGTGGAGACCAGATGATTGCACTAAATTACCAGACTCCAGGTAAGCATGCTTGTGTTGGTATGAGCCAAGTACCCCAAGTATAGGCTCATGTATGAAAGTGGGCACAATGCAAAAGACAGACACAAAGCACTATATTTTAACTCACAATTGATTGGAGATTTGTGTCTGACTATAAAAGGATGTCTGCTACAGTAATAGCATACATAGCATTTGCAACAAGTAATGTCCTTATAAGAAGAACTTTTGGGTTGTCCCAAAAGTCCCATCAATGAGATCTCTTCCCTAAGCCCACCAGTACCTTACAGAGCCTTGCAAGAGTCTTGCTTACCACTGACCATTCAGCTTCTAGGCTGGGCTTATGGGGATTCCATGTATATAAGTTGGGCACATCTCCCTCACCCAAACCACACTATTTGCATTGCATATATCTCCTCTGTTTGCCAGCACCATCACATTTTCCTTAAACAAATAGCAGCTTTCATTTGGCGGCCATCTTCCCTCTGACATATTATCAGTGACATTTACATGTACAAACAGAACATGTGCGATGTAAAGCCCAAGCAATGAAGAATGCAGGCTTACACAGGCAGAACTTACTTTGATAAAAAGTCCTGCTTGGATTGAGCCCTGTAACAGTTAAACTGAGCTCAGGACAGGAGGTTAGGAGAAAAGCATGTCTCCAGTAGAGTGCACAGCTACAGCAGAAAACAGCAATGCCATCTCTTCATTGGCTGCTAGACTGAAGGGTGTGTTCGGTAACCTGAGTTGAGAAGAAGTGAGCATGCTCAGTAAGCCAAAAGCCAAAGTCAGTTTCTAAGAGAGGGAGCTGAGTGAGTTAAAGGAGGAGAAAGAATCCCAAGTGATAAAGGGGAAGCTGCAGCTTTACTGTTAATCTGTGAACAACAGGAGTGGCAGGCATTTGAAGATTTCAGAGAGTCTGTTCACTAATTACATTCTTGTGTAGGAGGATTAAATGTCCTTTAAGATGCAAGATTTGAGGTTACAATCCTCTCTTTTACTCTATTTTCAGATAGGTACATGCAAATAAATAATGCAATGTTCGCTTACAATGGAGAATGCGGCTACATCCTGCAGCCAGAGTGTATGAGGGAAGAGTCATATGACCCCAGTGACTCTAGAAGACAGCTCCAAATGATTGTGACAATTAAGGTTAGACTTTTTACTACTAAATGACAGTAATGATTAAAAAGAGGATTTGGGGGGGTCAGTTGACTGTATTCTTCTTTTATTACTTCATCAATATGAAACCTGAAATTATTGTTCTCCCAGGTCTTAGGAGCTCGACATTTGCCAAAACCAGGGAGAGGTATTGCATGCCCTTTTGTAGAAGTGGAGGTATGCGGTGGGGAATATGACAACAATAAGTTCAGAACAATTGTTATGAGTAAGTATAGTCATTTATGCCATATCTTCAAGAATTTTTAATAAATTAGTAAGAACACCCATGTGGGTGAAATAGTTATTCACAAGGGCTATTTATGAGCTCAAGCACAGTGGGCAACCTGAACTTTTCATCATAGTGAATTGCACGTAAAACCACTTTCAATAAAGGTACTTGTGTCAAAATGTGCTTTTTGCATACATCCATTTCGGTTATTCAGATTAGCCTGTGGCTGGTCCTGCTGCTAGGTTCACAGGACTGCCACACTACCATATCCATTCTATCTTAATAATGGTCTGTGAAGAAATTGTTTCCCCACACTAATCAAATGACATTTAAACTAGCAACAATCTGTTCAGTTGTCACATCTGGTCAGTACTGGGAACAGTGCCCAAAGTTCAGAATGTTCTGTTGAATTCTATATTCTTTTGTAGCACTTGTGGATTTTTAAACTTAATTTTGCCATCTTGATAATTACAGATGATAATGGCCTCAACCCTGTATGGTCAGGAAGTTCTCAACAGGCTGAGTTTGAGATCCATGAGCCTGAGATTGCCTTTCTGAGGTTTGTAGTATATGAAGAAGATATGTTCAGTGACCCCAACTTCTTAGCTCAGTGCACCATCCCAGTTAAATGTTTAAAAACAGGTAAATATGAGTTTTGTCATGCAAATCCTGTGGGTTGGCTTTTTGTTTCTTGAATATTTTCATTGTGAGTTTGTGTGAAGACTAATTCTGACCTTAAAAAATACAAGCCTCATTTTTGAACGTATTACAAAGTGCAAAATTTGTATGCACATTGCCATATTTATATCCATATCCCAAGAATTCCAGCATAATTGTAGGTGCATGGTAAGTTGAGTCCCCTGCAATTTGCATGCAATGCACCAATTTGGACACAAAGGAGAGTCCGTTTTAGTATAATGTGTGTTACAGACTTCTGACCCCTGGTACTAATAACATTATTGCTTGATGCAGGTCAGTTACATAAAGCCCTAGATCTGACCAGCCTTTAATTCCAGGGTTCTATAGTATTGGTGCATACACATGCACGTAATTCATCAGAATGGGATAAAGAGGTGCATTGGCTCTCACTGCAAGTTGCAAAGGAGCAAGTAGAATGCAACTTACCTTTCTGGATTCAATTTTGCTTTACTTTTGCATTTGTGAGTAAAGCTTAGGGGCTTATTTATCATGTTGTGTAAAAAATGGTGAAATACACCACACATCACCAGGCATCAACTGTGTTAAAAATGGTGTACTTTTAATGGTGTCATTTATCCATCACTTTTTTTTGTGTTTCCTTTCTGCCAGAACTTGGTACTTGAAATCCTCCTATTGACTTTAATTGTGTGATTACACAAGGCCTGAAGTGGTATAAAATAACAGTTTCAAATCTGGCATTTGGGCAATGTAAAATAATACACGCACCTTGATAAATGTGACATTAATTCTACGCAGCATTTTACTCTGTTTTCCAGTATTATGTACCTATAACTAACATTCAGCACCGGTCCATTAACCAGTGCAGAAAGAACCAATCTGACATTTCAAACAAGACATTAAAATACAGGTATAGGAACCCTTATCCAGAAACCCGTTATCCTGAAAGCTTCATATATGGGAACGCCATGACCCATTAAGCAGATCTTTAAAACAAAATTAATTATTTCCTTTTTCCCTGTAAAAATAAAACAGTAGCTTGTACATTATAGTAACTAAGCAGCATGAATCCATGTTGGTGGTAAAACAATCCTATTGGGTTTATGTAATGTTGAGATGATTCTTTTGCAGATTTAAAATATGGAGTTACAAATTATGGAAAGATCCCTTATCTATAGAAATCCTAACCCCAAGCATTGCTCCTATACCTGTACCATATATTGCAAATTTATTGCTGTTATATATTGTGTTCTTTATGATAAAGAAATACAAATTATTCAGATTGTTTATTGGTTTTAGCTGCTTCAGTGTTAGAGTTTAGGTGTCGCACACATGTCAAAAACTTAACACTTATTTGTATGCCAAAAACTTAGATACAACTTATAATAATATGTATTATAATACATATGTTATATATATTTATAAGTATTTTTTAAAAGATGTTTAATACTTCAACATTGTTTACTTTTCAGGTTATAGATCAGTTCCACTAAAAAACGGTTACAGTGAAAACCTAGAGCTTGCTTCTCTGTTGGTTTATTGCCAAATACAAAAAGATCTGGTAAGTGCTGAGTGACATTGTACGTGGGGCATTGTAATTGACCCCTTTCACCTTTAGTTCTCTTTTAATATAATAATGTATTCACTATTCCAGAGTTTTGTTATTAGCTTGGTACTTTAGCAGTTTTTTGGACAAATATTGTCCAGTAAGGGCTTTCTAAGTTCAGCAGATTTGCAAATTAGGGGCGAAGTGAAACAGGACAGCTTTGCTCATCACTAGTAATAGTGCTATTATTTTCACATTGGCCTGTCTGTGAGATTTTTCTATAAATGCCTACCAAAGATGTATGCTCATTCAATAGATAGCTTGCGTGAACCATATAATTTAGAATGGATTCTGCAGTACTTTATTAAAACACTTTAAATGAAGGGAAACATATTATCAAATAAAAACTTGCAAAAGTATTTATAATACAATATACCAATTCTTTCATTAAAAAAAAATAAAAAGTCATTACTGCTAGTCCTGGACATTTTGCTTCTGCTTCTTTTACCTCCTGCATTAACCTCTGACACCCTTTTTAGTAATGTTGCACAGGTATGGGATTCTTTATTCAGAAACCTGTTATCCAGAAAGCTTCAAATCAAATTATTTCATTTTTTTCCTGTAATAAAAAAACAGTAGATTGAACTTTCTCCCAACTAAGATGCATGGATCCATATTGGTGGCAAACAATCCCATTGGGTTTATTTAAAGTTTAAATGACTTATAATATGGTTATTCATGCATTCTGGATAACAGATCCTATACTTGTACTGGAATGAGTTTGAATTATGAGTTAACGGAGAACTAAAGCTTAACTAAAGAAGTAGGCTAGAAATGTTGTACATGTTGTATGTTTTGTGCTTCTGTACCAGCCCAAGCCAACCACAGCTCTTTAGCAGGGAAGATCTGTGCCTCCAAAGATGCCCCAGTAGCTCCCCATCTTCTTTTCTGCTGATTCACTGCACATGCTCTGTGCTGCTGTCAGTTAGATTGTATATATTGTATTTTTAGAATATAAATGGCACAATAAAAGGCGGATTAGTAATTAAGCCAGGATCATATTACATAGTATCTCTGAAACCAGTGCAATTAGCATCAGATTTTAATAATCAGTCCTTTAGCATCAGCTTATATGGCAGGCAAACCTAATTTTCTGCTTGATAAGCATGACTCCTAAGCTTAGCTTCTCATTGGCTGCTCAGAGCACACTGAGCATGTCAGTGTCACTGACACTTCTGACAAAATCCAAAATGGGGAGCTCCTGTGACAACTGTGAAGTCCCAGTTCAATACTACAATAGAGATGCTAAACTTTAGGCTAGGGGTTAGTTCTCCTTTAAGTAGTATCAAAATAGAAGCCCATTACATTTAATAATAGTTCATAGACTGAAATATGTTTGTTTTTGCTCTGCTGCAGACTCGCCCACGTGCAAAATTCCGCTGACCAGTTTGTGTTGCACCTCTTCCTCATTTTGCTTATACACTGCATTACTGGTGACATGGCCCAACATCCATGAAATGCATGTTCCCCGGATTGTGGCAATTCCTAGCACTGCTTGCTTGCTCCATGCCCTGCCAGGCTGTGTCCCAACAATGGCTGACTTGCATGTTCTCCAGACCACCAGCTGCTCCTGAAAATGTTTGACTGCTTTGCCAGTAGAAGCAGCTTGATACTTGTATTGCTGACTTGCTTATGTTCTGCATTTGTACAGTGACAAACATTTGTACATTAATATTGTCTTGCTTATTTGTGTTCTGCATTTCTGCTTTTGTACAGTGACAAACATTTGTACACTAATATTGTCTTGCTACTTGCGTTCTGCATTTCTGCTTTTTATACACTATGGGGTAGATTTACTAAAACTCCATCATTTCTCTTTTTTTATTTTAAATTCAACTAATAGTTTTCCCGAATGTCTGATATTTACTGTTCCGAGGCATGTCGTAGAAAACTCGACTTTTTCGAATTATCGCTGCAAAAATTCAGACTTTATCGAATTGTCGCAACGACAATTCGATAAAGTCTGAATTTTCGAAAAGTTTGATTTTCAGACAAAACACAAACTCAACAAGTTTAATCTGGTGAAGTTTAATCTTGTCGAATTTGGATTTTTAGCCATTTAGACGCATGGTAGATCTTGGAAAAGTTGCAGCATTTTTTTCTCTGAGACTTTTTTGAAGAAAATATGAATCAATGGTTAGTTAATGAGCCCCTAACATTATCTTGGCAAGTCTACTGCATTTATTACCTTGCCAGATCATGTCTGCTTGCAGTAAATAAGGCTTTAACTTAATGGATAATGAAAGCAAATGTAATTCTTAGCCATATGTATAAACGCTTAAACTATTTTTATAATACATTAGAAGCTATATTATATAATAATTACAAAAAGTGTGTGCACTACTAAAGCCATGTTGCAGTAATATGCTCTCCTCTAGGCAAAACTACAGTTCGCACAATGTTCCCGCTTTCCTGTAATTCTCCTTCTCAACAGGTCTGTTAGGTGCAGATCAAAGAAGGCATGTAAAATTGGCCAGATCTAGATCAGGCAGGTTTGATTTTAAAATCTCTACATGATGACGTCAAGTGCACCGTTGTGACATTGCAGCCATGGGCTCCACCATCTTTAGAAGGAAGTGGAGCACCCTTTAAATGAACTGGAAATCCTAGAGCATCACATACGTTTGTCACACACCAATATGGGTCCCTCTATAATTAAACAAACATGTATTATGTTGTAACTAATTTGTTTAATTGGGGTATCATTATCTTGCATAAAAAACAGATCATGTTTTAGATCATATTTATGCAAAAATACTGAACATTTTATGAGGTCTATGAAGTGTTAAGCACCACCGTATACCCAAAGTTATTGAGAATTGAATCTGATTTCATTGTGCATAATTTAGTATTTTGGTTAACCCCTTCTAACAAAAAAAACAACCATTTTGGATTGATACATGAATCAGCAGTGCCTAGAACCTGCACTGAGTTAAGATTGGGATGAATCGACTTGGGATGAATTGAATTTTTTAATTTTGATGAATGGGGCATTCTTGTACTCCCAATACAAATTAAGGTTATTCTGATGTATCAAAATGTACATATACAGATTAAGATATATTTTTCAAGAAATGTACAATTAATAAAAGATCTAATATATATATAATATATTTACTATATGAACTTGTTTTGTTAAAAGTGTAAAAAAGATGTATCCACAAGGCCCCAAACATATCAATGTTCTTGATCTTTAATCTGAATGTACTTGATCTTTAATCTGTGTACTTTTGTACACTAGAAATAAACAGTGATTTTTAAAGATTTTGATTTATCTCATATGACACAAAGATTTCATAGTGAGTTTAAGAAGATAATAAGCTGTAGCTTCTGGACTAAATGACAAAATAGGTCTCAGTAGAAGGTAGTGCATCTGCTGATACAGGCTAAAACAAAACATGCATCCATTAATCTTACATTTTTATGAAACCCAAGCAATAGCTAGTTGATCCAGAGGAATTAAAAAATAAAATAAATTTGAAGCCTTTCTAATTTGCATCAGAGTTTGGGTAGGGGATCTTCCTTCTTGACTCCCAAGAGGGAAATCACATGATCCCAGGGTCAACTTTATATTTTCTTTCTACTGTTTGTTAAGTGCGTATGTAGGCTACTGGTTAAATTACCCGCTAGTTGGGTGTGGCAGAACATTCTCCTGCTTTTCTAGAATAAATTCTTCCTTTCCCTCAGCCATTGCATATTATCTTGCAGTTCCTTTTTTAAAGAAGAATAGGCTGGGGGTAGTGCAATATCATGGAATATTTTGAGAACAGGTCCAGTATATAGTCCACTATATAAGTATCAGCTCTCATCTGTAAAATATATATAAATTTACTGTGTTACGGTGGACCTTCTATATTCTGAACATAGTTATTAATTTAAAAATAGATAGTATATACTTTACCTGAATACAATGTGCCAATGGGATTGGGGTTGTAATACTGGTTGCACATTGGTGTTATGTGGTTAGCATTGGTGCCTTTTAGCAATGCGATCCTAGCAATATCTGCATTGAGTTTGTTTGTTGCGTTCTTCTAGGTACCCTGTGTTCCCCCACACTACAGAAACATACAAAAGGTTATTTGAATCCAAGTCATTTTTTAATACTTTGGCCACATTTGCCTCTTGACAGTAAATCATGGCAACCAATTAAATTTTTGTTGTCATCATTCTAGCTCCAGCTGATAGCTAATAACCAATTGGTTAATATGATATACTGCCTAGGTGCCAATCTGCGTAGCGTTGAGGAATTAACCCCAGTTACGCATGTATGTGTTGAAGGGGATTGGATTGTAAGCTTCACTAACCAATGTGAATGACAGATGTGTGTTGCAGAATATGCTGAAACTGCATAAATAAATAGTATAAATACAATATATAATTTATGGATCTTTTCTTTAGGTCTAATTTTTTATTTCTTAATAGAATGTCATTTTTTTATGTTACCATGTCTATACTGAACCATAATTGTTATGATCCAATCATATTAGGGCTGCTTGCCAGTGTAATATAAATGTGAAATTAAACACAAGCCGAAGCCCCCATCCATCTGTTCTGCGACTTGAAAAATCCTCAATAAAGTTCTCTAATTTTATAGTAAGTCTGCTTTGCTAAAAGTCACATCTGCAGGCACTTTGATGAGAAATAGAAAAGCATAAAGGGACACAGCTGGCCATAAAATAGAATTTTGTGGGCCTCAGTAACAGAAAGCTGTTTTAACCAATATCCAAAGTCTAAATTACACATCTTGTGTGTCATAAGAACTGGGTAATCTCTATACAATTTTTATAGAACAGTTCTCTTTTGTTTTATATTTGTAACTGTTTGACTTCACCTGTTTGTTTGAAGCTCTTTAATTTTATTACCACAGTCATAAAAAGAATCTAACACGTTATTTGCACGTTATGTTATTGGCAGTTATTTCTATGTATGTTTTTTAGGAGAAAATATTTACCACTAGACACTGCAAGTCATTATGTGAACTGACACTTTGCAGTTATGAAAATTAATTCAAGAGACGTTGTGGTTTGGGGTCACTATATGCTTTCTATAGAATCTGCTCAGGATATGTAGGTATACAAATTCAACAGAATGTGCAAAAATGCACATCAATATTCCATGACTGTTATTAAATATGGCAGTTTGAAAATTACATACAAAATGAATTCTATATTATGCTATATTCTAATAATTTTAGAAAGAGTATGGCTTTTGGGTAAGACCTCAAATATTTACCCACATCATCTTCTTTGGCCCCTAACTGCTTCATGCAGAAGGGATTTGTAAAGGGTCATTAATATCACATAGGTATAGATGAGAGAAACCAATAACCAAAGTACAGACATTTCTCAAACAGCGGCCTTGTGTTTTGGTTAATGCCAGACGGAGCTGAATCTCAGGTTTCAAATAAACATGGCATCAGCCTTCCCCTGTGCTATTGTGTTGGGCCAGATGCAGGCACACAGAATGGATTTCAGTGCCTCAACGTGCAAGTATGAAGATTTTTGAAATCCACTTCATGTGCCTGCACCCAGGCCAATGCAATGGCTCCGGGTGTAAGCACAGGGGAAGGCTGATTCCAGTATAGGGGCTCATTCTTTGCCTGTGGATATACCACTTAAGGTACTGTAGGGATCAAAACCCTTTTATTCTACAAAAATACATGGAATCAAAATGTTTCTCTTGTAAATGTTTGTGATTTATTTGCCCAGCAATGGGATATTTGTGATTTTGTTATAATGTCATTATATATAAGGTCATTATTGCAATCAAATCTGATTAATATTTTTATGTTTTAGGAAAAAGTAGAAGAACTGTACTCTTCATCAAAGCAACTCCGCAAGCGCCAGACAGACCTGACCAATGAACTGTTTCTTTACGACACTCACCAAAACATGAGACACCCCAGTCATGAGGCATTTGTGAACGACAGTAAAGGGAATGCCAGTCCAGAGGTGTCCAACAGGAGGTATAAAATGAGAAAAGATCAGATTGAATATATGATCCATATCTAATACAGAGGCAAGTTTAGTGTTCTGCCTGTATACCAGAAGCCTTCCTCTGTATACCTTTGTCTTCTTTTTACCTTAATCAGGCAAAATTAAGTACCTTTATCTTTTGGTGAGTTTTCTCAAAACCCTGTAAATATTATCCTGTTATTAACTAAACAAATCAGTTGGAAATAAGTATATACGGTATAGAGATATATATATATATATATATATATATACAAACCGGATTCCAAAAAAGTTGGGACACTAAACAAATTGTGAATAAAAACTGAATGCAATGATGTGGAGGTGCCAACTTCTAATATTTTATTCAGAATAGAACATAAATCACGGAACAAAAGTTTAAACTGAGAAAATGTACCATTTTAAGGTAAAAATATGTTGATTCAACATGATTGGGTATAAAAAGAGCTTCTCAGAGTGGCAGTGTATCTCAGAAGCCAAGATGGGTAGAGGATCACCAATTCCCACAATGTTGCGCAGAAAGATAGTGGAGCAATATCAGAAAGGTGTTACCCAGCGAAAAATTGCAAAGATTTTGCATCTATCATCATCAACTGTGCATAACATCATCCGAAGATTCAGAGAATCTGGAACAATCTCTGTGCGTAAGGGTCAAGGCCGTAAAACCATACTGGATGCCCGTGATCTCCAGGCCCTTAAACGACACTGCACCACAAACAGGAATGCTACTGTAAAGGAAATCACAGAATGGGCTCAGGAATACTTCCAGAAACCATTGTCAGTGAACACAATCCACCGTGCCATCCGCCGTTGCCAGCTGAAACTCTACAGTGCAAAGAAGAAGCCATTTCTAAGCAAGATCCACAAGCTCAGGCGTTTTCATTGGGCCAGGGATCATTTAAAATGGCGTGTGGCAAAATAGAAGACTGTTCTGTGGTCAGACGAGTCACGATTCAAAGTTCTTTTTGGAAATCTGGGACGCCATGTCATCCGGACCAAAGAGGACAAGGACAACCCAAGTTGTTATCAACGCTCAGTTCAGAAGCCTGCATCTCTGATGGTATGGGGTTGCATGAGTGCGTGTGGCATGGGCAGCTTGCATGTCTGGAAAGGCAGCATCAATGCAGAAAAATATATTCAGGTTCTAGAACAACATATGCTCCCATCCAGACGTCATCTCTTTCAGGGAAGACCCTGCATTTTTCAACAAGATAATGCCAGACCACATTCTGCATCAATCACAACATCATGGCTGCGTAGGAGAAGGATCCGGGTACTGAAATGGCCAGTCTGCAGTCCAGATCTTTCACCTATAGAGAACATTTGGCGCATCATAAAGAGGAAGGTGCGACAAAGAAGGCCCAAGACGATTGAACAGTTAGAGGCCTGTATTAGACAAGAATGGGAGAGCATTCCTATTCCTAAACTTGAGAAACTGGTCTCCTCGGTCCCCAGACGTCTGTTGAGTGTTGCAAGAAGAAGGGGAGATGCCACGCAGTGGTGAAACTGGCCTTGTCCCAACTTTTTTGGGATTTGTTGACACCATGAAATTCTGAATCAACATATTTTTCCCTTAAAATGGTACATTTTCTCAGTTTAAACTTTTGTTCCGTGATTTATGTTCTATTCTGAATAAAATATTAGAAGTTGGCACCTCCACATCATTGCATTCAGTTTTTATTCACAATTTGTTTAGTGTCCCAACTTTTTTGGAATCCGGGTTGTATATATATATATATATATATATATATTACTCAAAAAAATAAAGGGAACACAAAAATAAGACATCCTAGATCTTAATGAATTAAATATTCTTATTAAATACTTCGTTTTTTACATAGATGAGTGTGCTGACAACAACATCACACAAAAATTATCAATAGAAATCATATTTATCAACCCATGGAGGTCTGGATTTGGAGTCACACTCAAAATTAACTACAGGCCGATCCAACTTTGATGTAATGTCCTTAAAACAAGTCAAAATGAGGCTCAGTAGTGTGTGTGGCCACCACATTGGATTCAGCTCTGGGGAACGGGAGGGCCAGTCCATAGCATCAATGCCTTCGTCTTGCAGGAACTGCTGACACACTCCAGCCACATGTGGTCTAGCATTGTCTTGCATTAGGAGGAACCCAGGGCCAACTGCACCAGCATATGGTTTCACAAGGGGTCTGAGGATCTCATATCAGTACCTAATGGCAGTCAGGCTACCTCTGGCGAGCACATGGAGGGCTGTGCGGCCTCCCAAAGAAATGCCACCCCACACCATTACTGACCCACTGCCAAACAGGTCATGCTGGAGGATGTTGCAGGCAGCAGAACATTCTCCACGGTGTCTCCAGACTCTGTCACGTCTGTCCCATGTGCTTAGTGTGAACCTGCTTTCATCTGTGAAGAGCACAGGGCGCCAGTGGCAAATTTGCCAATCTTGGTTTTCTCTGGCAAATGCCAAATGTCCTGCACGGTGCTGAGCTGTAAGCACAACCCCCACCTGTAGATGTAGGGCCCTCATACCACCCTCATGGAGTCTGTTTCTGACCTTTTAAACAGACACATGCACATCTGGAGGTCATTTTGCAGGGCTCTGGCAGTGCTCCTCCTGTTCCTCCTTGCACAAAGGCAGAGGTAGCGGTCCTGATGCTGGGTTGTTGCCCTCCTACAGCCTCCTCCACGTTTCCTGATGTACTGGCCTGTGTCCTGGTAGCGCCTCCATGCTCTGGACACTACACTGACAGACACAGCAAACCTTCTTCCCACAGCTCGCATTGATGTGCCATCCTGGATAAGCTGCACTACCTGAGCCATTTGTGTGGGTTGTAGACCATGCTACCACTAGAGTGAAAGCACCGCCAGCATTCAAAAGTGACTAAAACATCAGCCAGAAAGCATAGGAACTGAAAAGTGGTCACCACCTGCAGAACCACTTCTTTATTGGGGATGTCTTGCTAATTGCCTATAATTTCCACCTGTTGTCTATTCCATTTGCACAACAGCATTTGATTTGATTGTCAATCAGTGTTGCTACCTAAGGCTGATGCCACACGTGGCGTTTTTCCGCTGCGTATTTTCTAATTCTCTCGGCGGCTGAAAAACGCCTGATATCATCATCCATAGAAATAGCTTGAAAAGACTCGAAGCAAACCACACAAGCGCAAATACGCTAGAAAACGCCTTAGCATGGATTTTTCAAGCGTAGGCCGAAATACGCCAGTATTTGCAAAGCAAGCTATTCCTATGTATACGCAAAGGCAGCTGCCAGACCTAGCGGAAATACGCGGCGTTTTTTGCTATTTCGCACTATTAGCACCATGGAAATGGGATTTGCTTACGTCACCAGTACTAGGCTGAAAAACGCCATAGTCTCGGGCTGTGTGGCTTGTACGGCGTTTTTAGGCTAAGAAAAAACGCCTTAGGCTGATGTCAGACGAGGCGTAGGGCGGATATTGTTGGCAAGCAGAAAAACGCTTGCCGAAAATTCCGCCCTAAACCTCCTACTTGTGCCTGCACCTGAATGAATGGAATACGCTTGGGTGCAGGCACATGTAGCTAGAAATACGCATAAAAACGAAAGAGTTTGAAAGTCTTGTGTTTTTTATGCGTATTTCGGCAACATGTGCCAGCACACGAGCGTATCCCATTCATTCGGGTGCAGGCACATGTAGGAGGCGTAGGGTAGTATTTTCGGTAATTGCTTTTCCTCCGCCTATTTGTCTGGCATTAGCCTAAGTGGACAGTTTGATTTCACAGAAGTGTGATTGACTTGGAGTTACATTGTGTTGTTCAAGTTCCCTTTATTTTTTTGAGCAGTGTATTTACCGCCTCTAGATGGATATATATTAGCATAGCATATAACACATGCCATTTGTTGTACTACTTGTCACTCATTTTGCTTCATTTTTCTGCTTAAGGTTAAAGGAAAGACAGATCAGTAACAGCAAATTCTACTCATAAAGAAAATTTGCAAAGTCTTTTTGCCATAAGGACCTTGTAATGGAGAAACTGGAAGGAGCACTTTTCATAAAAGAATGCCTTTGACAATTTATAGATGTTTACTGATTGATACTGATGTTCTACAATTGCTATGGACAGTTGGGAGTGCAAATTTTATAGAGAAATGCTTTGCTGCCTGTCATCTGAAGATACTAAAATACATATATTAAGAGAGCTTCCTTAAGAAAATGCCAGAACACTGACTGGCTTGACAGAAATTGGATTTTGTTTACCCTATATTTAGACAGTTGCCTCTTTTTATTTAAATAAGTTAGTCACTGTGCTCACTGGATAACTTCACTTTCTTCATTGTTTATGGTGCTACAATTTGAAGTAGCGGTAAACAGTTAAAATATTATTCATAAGTTAAGTTACGTGTCCGGCTATAAAATCGGCTAAGCCAAGCATTGTTAACAGCTTATCATAAAATGTTCACTATTGGAACAATGTTTGTATTCATCCAAATAACCCTGTACATTGCCCAATCTACTGAACTGAGATGTATTTATTTCCATCAACAACCAACAGGATAACTTTGGAAAGTGCAAACTTTGAAAAGCACCCAATTCAATGGAATCCAACAATTGTTCATGAGTATACCTGGAATAAGTGTCAGTTGTGGATCTATCCTTTGAAGAAACAGCTCTAGAAGCACCACGGACAGCCAGAGAGTATCATACAACTCAGTCTTTATTCATATCCTTTAAAACCCAGGACGCCTGACGCGTTTCGTGCGCATGCGCACTTAATCATAGGCATCAGTTGTGGATCTAATGATAATGAAAATAATACATTTGCTGGTCTGCATTCTGATACCATTCTGCTAACCTGGACATACTGTATCACTGACATTACAAAGAGGGAGAAATCATGATGGTAGTATGTGGGGGAGAATTAGCATTGCTTTATATAAGTGGTGCAGTCAAATGACACTTTGCTGGAGTCTTTACCTGCCACCCAACCCAACCCACACAATACATCAACAGGTAAAGTTGCCATTTGCCTTATTAAGGGAGGGATAAAGGATTTTTCTGGGTTGCCATTTGCTGTTGGTTTTACTGTTACTTCCTCACCCAATGCACATAGGGTAGGGAATAAAGGTAACCAGAATACTAGGGGGGCACGTGTCACGGCAGTTTAGTAGAATGGGATATAGACTTATTACACATAAAAAAAAATATTTTGGGCGCTCTGTATGTGCTCTCTGAGTTTAGTCTGAATCCAGCCCTTTATGTGGCATGGACAAGATATCTATTGCAGTTCTCATTTTAATGTTATTGTAGACTGTTAATTATACAAATGTTTGGCCAGTTTACCCATGCCTCTGTGTGCGTTTGCTTTTTATCACATGAAATCAACATGCAATTCTAGTTTGTGTAACAATGAGTGTGCTCTATAAATGTTGCAATATATCCAAATGTCTTATTCAAAATTGTTTAATTCACGCTTAAGGAATTTAATAAAGTGTTAGAGGATCAACAAAACTCAAATATGACAGTTTTAAGGCCCAGATTTACAGCTAATTATGGCACAGAGTACAGCAGTAAAGGGGGATGCCAGCACCAGCTAAATCGCTTCACCTAGCATTTATATTTTACCAGCCAGAGAGAAATCCCCATGCCCTCTAGGCAGTGCTAGATGCACCCGTTGTCATCACAACAAGCATCACCTCCATATTAGCAGTGCACTTGGCATCTCCTATATCCAATGTGGAGCTATTCTGAACATCTAATGTCAGCGAGTTAAAATTTTTCAGAGCCACTTGCTTCCAGTTATTACTATGTTGATATTGATCAGTATAATATATTAGCACAAATGTGTCCATTATGGAAGCAGAGGGTGCTGTAATGTCATATTAGGTAACTCAGTCTTCAGTGGTATTACTAATACAGTAAATATAGAAAGCAGACCCCATGGTTGTGGGGGGCCTGAACTGCAAGGTATGCTTCCTCCATAACTCTAGAGACCCCCCTTCCTGGCCACTCTCCTACCCAAAAGGTGGCAGGAAGTAAGGTATACTAGATAGTGGAGCAGTTAGGGGTTGCCACTGAATATTTACACCACTGGGAATTACCCTCTGTAGACTATGCCTAAGTAATGGCTGAAGAATAAGGGAACTTAATTAAAATATATTACACTTGCCCAGTGTTGTATGTTGTGCTTTTTTGCATCTCTTTTTATGAATATTTTATGAAAATGCACAAGCAAAAATAAATAAATCATTGTAGTGAGTTTCATACCGTATGATAAATGATTTGCATAGTGCTAACAGTAACATTTGTATTGGGTAAATGAAAAAATGAAAAAAAAAATGAAATCAATATTATGTCCAACTTCACTTGAATGCTGTTATACTGAACGTCGTTATGAAGATCAAACCTCATGATAAAAGTACAATGAGCAGATGTTCTTCAGAAGCATTTAGTATTGGTACACAATTAAAGCTTGCAGATCACTTAAGGAAAAGAGTGAAATCAATCTATATGCTGTATTTGCTATTTATTTTACTATTGCTATTTATGTTCTTCCTACCCAAGAAAGATACTGCTTTACCGTGAAAGATTTATGCGCTTAAAGCCAGCCATTAAAAGCTTTAAAGTGAAATGCGTTTGAAATAAGCCATTAGAGACCCAGTAACAAAGCACTGTAGCCTTCAGCTTGCATAAAAGCTAGCTAATATAAAAGGTCAAGTGATGTAGGAGCTGATCTGATTGCATCGTGCAGCCCTGGGGTAAATCTGCAACTGCCCGACCTTTGCAGCTGTCTGTGTAGGTTTGCACTTAAAATGATGCCCTTAATGGACTGTAAATCAAAATTTCCTTTGTGTATATGAACATATGCAAACTGGAGTGGGCTAGAAACCCTTGGGGTTAATCATGCTGGAAAATGACTTCTGGAATATAAAACAGGGAAACACTGATACAGCTTCCACTTTCATCCTTGTGATGTGCATCTCAATTAATAACACTGGTATCAAGTTTTGTGTTGACTTTTCAATTGGTCTTCATTATTTATTTTTTATAGTTTTCTTTAATTATTTGCCTTCCTCTTCTGCCTCTTTCCAGTTTTCAATTGGGGGTCACTGACCCCAACAGCCAAAAGAACTATTCCTGTGAAGCTACAATTCTCTTATTGATTTCTTTTTTTTACTTATCTTCCTATTTACAGCCTCTCCTTTTAGTATTTCAGGATCTCATTTAAACCACTGCCTGGTTGCCAGGGCAAGTAAAACTCTAGCAACCAGATAACTGTTGAAATACCAAACTGGAGAGCTTCTGAACAAAAAGGAAAATAACTGTAAAACCACAAAAATAAAAGGTGAAGACCAATTGCACATTATCTTAAATATCACTCTCTACTAAATAATAAAAAAGTCAATGTAAAAGTACATTTAAAGGTAAAACAACAAAGGTGCAATACAAGGGGACAAGTGGATCTATATGGACTTGTATTTGGACTATGAAATGGACTTATTTTCACTAAGGACTGAATGGATTGCAGCCTGTTCACTTTGTATTATGATTGGAGGTTAGGCAAAAGGGCCCATTATAAGTACCTGTTGTAAATGTACACTGATTATCATTTGATAATAAACCTTGCAGCACAGTTTCTTGGGCTTTTGTGCCTATTTTCACAATTTTTTGTTTTCCTGAGTAATTTTAAAGTTGAACAACCCCCTTAAGAGAAATGAAATAAATCAACTATTTTACAAGCTGTAGTTGTCAGTTAAACTAGCACAGATAAGGGCATTCTCCTAAATCAATAGTTTGCAATAGTCTCTACTGAGCTTCCCTATGTAGGGGCATGTAGGATTACCTGGTTAAATGAAAAATCATAGACAACAAAGAGTGCAAAAATGCCAACACATATATATGAATATATACATTTATATTTATTATATAGGAGTTCCATATATATTGGAGAGATAAACACAAAACATGCATAATCCCCTTCTCAAGCCCAATTTTCTTACCATACAAAGTTATCCAGTCATATAAATGAAAAGAGGTACCTGGATGTATACAGTATATTGGTAGATACATCCCCATACTGCTTGTAGGTAAAAGTGGGCTTCCAAATTATAATACTAATTTTCTCCCTACTCTTATGTTCTTTCTACTTTAACCTTTTTAAATAAATTTAATCTTATTGTCCCATGATTCTCTCCTGTTTTCTTACGGTCTCCATCCACTTTTTTTCTTAAAGGGGACTTGTCACCATAGGAAATATTTACAAATTGTTTTCTATTGTGTTTGTCATGGAAAATAAACTTTAATTACACTATATACATTTCAGGTTTAATTTGAAAATGACTTTCTTTATACAGCTTATTATGTCTGGGTGACAGGTCCCCTATAAGTATATAATTTTTTTTGTATATGTTCTTCTAAGTTTACATTTATCCTGATGATGATTTTTACCCCGATGATGATTTTTACCCCAGAATGCAACCTTTTTCCCCCCCACAATTCCAGCACCACAGCAGCTGCAAGGTGACGCACCTGACACAATTTATTGCAGTTGCTTTGAAAATCGTTGGTGTCAGTATCAGAATGTCGCCATTTCCAGTACCCAGCATGAATAAGTCAGTGCCCAATTCTTTAGGCAAAAGTAAATCATGTTGATTGATACAGGCCATTGTGGAACACACCCAATTTCCCTACATCAATAGATGGACTGCGTGTGATTCTTCTGAACAGACTGGTAGGTGCACTGATGATTTCCAGAGGAAAAACTAGCGTGACCGCAACTGCAGTTGCGCTTAATAAATGAGCACTACTATTTTTGAATAAAATACACCTTTGACCATGAAGAGCATTGGAACTTTTTGCACATGCCAAAACCAAACCAGAAAATGGTTGCAGCCCTGCATGAAACTTTTTGCCTTACTTTAAGTTTGGGAAGATTTGTTATTTAAAGAGAGTGCAGTTTATGTGCAAGGGCACGGACACACACAATTTGTCACCTGTGGGGAAAATACCATCCCTTAACCAACACTGGGCTTGCCACATGTAAAACACTTTAGATGTGGGGATCCAGGAATAGTGCAAACATCTCCTCGTCTGTTATTTTCCTACATGTTATAAGTATACAGTAAGCAGAAATTCCTTAGTTATGCTTGTTGTCATTTGTTGTTTACCGGTATCTTTAATGCCTAATGTTAGAGGGTTGAAATTCTGTCTGCACGCACGCAGCCTACAGTAAGAGCTATCGGTGTGGCATCCTGTATCATTCAGTGCATCCCTAGCAAATTATATATAGGGAGAGAGAACAACCAGTAATGTACCATGCAGTATGACCCCCACAACATATGGAAGCATAAATGCAGGATACATGTCAATACTGAAAGATATTAAACCATGTAAGGGGGGAATGTTTACCTTAACCCTTTTACTGCCAGCTGTTTTGGTCAAAGCGGAACTTGTATTGCCAGACAGTTTTTGAACATTTTGCACTGTTTCACTTTAGGGGCCTTTCCTCGGGGGGACTTTTAGTTTACCCAGGAAAACAATATATCGTTTTTTTCAGAATAACCTAAGCTTTCAAAATATGGTAGAATTTTTGTGTAATTCCAATTCTGTAACAAGATATAGGCTTCTAAATGTCTAAAAATGCAAAAAAAAATCTAATTTTCCATAATATAAACACACATACTAGAAACAGAAATTATTTTATGCACGAATATACAACTGATTTAGAAAGTCCCATGTCTCCTGAATGTGCCAATACCAAATATATATAGTTTTATGGAGATTTGTCACTTGTATAGGTCAAAAACTCCCAGCAGTACACTACCAAATTTCCAAAGCACTGCTCCAGAAAGCTGCATACTTTAGATTTCAAGGACAAAATTTCCACTAACAGAAGGTTTATCCCAGAAAATTGTACATTTTTGGAAAGAACAGATTCTGGGGAATTCAGAATAGGCACAACGGTCTGTCTACTCCAAACTATCAATTCGCAATGCTTTCCTAAAGTTATTGGTTTTTATCAAAATTCGTGATTTTTTTTAAAAATTGCTTCAAAGCATCCAGTCTATAGTATCTTATCTCCTACAGGTCATAAAGTAACCAAATAAAACACCCTAAATATGAACGCCAGGGGTCCACTGAACAGTTTGATGCCCAATATGTATAGGTTTAGCTAAGTATGTGGCATGTAGGGGCCCCAATATGAACATACCCCCATATGATCTATCATTTCTGTTATTTCAGCTCCTGCAAAATCAACACATTTACATCATTTATGTGGGATAAAGCTAGTAAAAAGTACGCTCACCCCAGAAAGTCATATTTTTGGAAAGTACACATTCCCCCGAATCTAAAATGGGTACCCATGTCTTTCTACTCCAAAGTACCAAGCCGCACAGCTTTTCTAAAGTTAGCAATTTTGATGACATTTCCAAAAATCCCCTCAAAGCTTCCACTTCGCAGCATATTATCTCCCACATAGTGTTAGGTACCAAGATAAAACACCCTAAATATGAATGCCAGGGGTCCACTGAACAGTTTGATGCCCAATATGTATAGGTTTACCTAAGTATGTGGCATGTAGAGGCCCCAATGGGAACATACCCCCATATGATGTATCATTTCAGCTCCTGCAAAATCAACACATTTACATCCTTTATGTGGGATAATGCTACAAAAAAAGTACACTCACCCCAGACAGCAATATAGTTTTGGAAAGTACACATCCCCCCGAATCTATAATGGATAAACATTTGTTTTTGCTCCAAAGTACCAAGCTGTAAAGCTTTCCTAAGTTTGCAGATTTATATGACATTTAGAAAATCGCATAAAAATGTTGCAATTTGCCGCATTTATCTCTCACAATTTCTTGATAAAGATCAGATAAAGGCAAATCACCCCAAATAGGAACACCAGAGGTCTACTGAACAGTTTGATGCCCAATATGCATAGATATACCCAAGTCTGCGGTATGTACTGACCCCAAAATGAAAATAGTGCATAAGGATATATATATATATTTTTGGCATAAGGATATATACCATATATTTTTGGAAAGTACACATTCTGACAAATCCAACAAGGGTAAAGAGTCCTTTCTACACCAAAGTACCAATCTGCAAAGCTTTCCTAAAGTTATTGGTTTTTATGACATTTCAGAAAATCGCCTAAAAATGTTGCAATTTGCCACATTTATCTCACACAATTTCTTGCGTACAAAGGCAAGTCACCCCAAATAGGAACACCAGAGGTCTACTGAACAGATTGATGCCCAATATGCATAGATATACCAAAGTCTGCGGTATGTACTGACCCCCAAATGAAAATAGCACATAAGGATTTCTCGCCTGCCAGCTCAGCTTTTGCACACAGAGCCCCCTGACAGCGTATTATGTGCAGTAACCCCCCCCCCCCAACTATACAGAGACCCCCAGAAAACCATATATTTTTGGAAAGTACACATTCTGATGAATTCAAAATAGGTAAAGTTATTTTTGTACACCAAAGTTACACCTGGCAAAGCTATGCTAAAAACAGATTAGGAACACTTATACAGGGATAAAATGCAATAAAACCACAAAAATTGTGCAAATCAGTGAAACAACAAAATAAGTCACATGACAGTGTAATTAGTGGTCAGAATATCTGATCCAATAGTCACGCTGTCAAAATAAACAGTTTTTAGGTAAAAGAAACTAAAAACAAAGTGGTAAAATGAAAAAAACAAAACAAAAAAACAAAAACAAAAAAAAAACCTAACTGTTTGTGTATACATGTGTGTACATGTGTAAAAGTTGTGTTATAGTGTATAAGTGTGTATATGAGTGTATATGAGTGTAAATAAGTGTATAAAAGTGTGAGAAATGAAAAAAAAAACAAATTAACAAAAAAAACTGCTAAAATGTGTGCTGTAAGTGTGTGTAAATGTATGTAAGTGTGTATAAATGTATGTAAGTGTGTAAATGCCAAAAAAAAAAAATTAAGTCCTTACCTGTCCTGAAGACCCGATTGGCTCCTCTTCAGTGGGCCGGCGCTGGGGGGGGGAAGTAGGAAGCAGCAGATTTGATCGCATCTGCTGCTTCCTGGAGGGTCCTGCGACCCGATCGATCGCAGGACCCTCATGACAGCCCCCCTGGCACATTGCCCAGGGGGGCTGTCATTGTCAGAAGCTCTCTGCAGCGGCGGCACATGCCGCCGCTGCAGAGAGCAGTGCTTAAATGCCAACGACGTATGGGACACGTCGTTGGCAGTTAAGCCCTTTTACTGCCACAACGTATCCCATACGTCGTTGGCAGTAAAAGAGTGAAAGGACAAATATTGTGATATCTAATTTCTCTTTTTCCTGCTACCAACAATCCAGTCTGCATAGTTTCAACTCTTTCCCCCTTTCTTACCTACCCACTTTTCTTTGCTTGGAATTATTTTATGCCTTTCTCCTCTTCTTAATCTATTCTGTTCTGTCTTCCCTTAAGGCTGATGCCACACGTGGCGTTTTTCCGCTGCCTTTTTTCTCAGCCTAAAAACGCCGCACAAGCCACACAGCCCCTGACTATGGCGTTTTTCAGCCTAGTACTGGTGACGTAAGCAAATCCTGTTTCCATGGTGCTAATAGTGCGAAATAGCAAAAAACGCTAGGTCTGGCAGCTGCCTTTGCGTATACATAGGAATAGCTTGCTTTGCAAATACTGGCGTATTTCGGCCTATGCTTGAAAAATCCGTGCTAAGGCGTTTTCTAGCGTATTTCTGCATTGTGTGGTTTGCTTCAAGTCTTTTCAAGCTATTTCTATGGATGATGATATCAGGCGTTTTTCAGCCACCGAGAGAATTAGAAAATACGCAGCGGAAAAACGCCACGTGTCGCATCAGCCTAATACCGTCCATGCTTTTCTTCTTCTGTTCCTGCTCACTAACATCATTATTTATATATATTGATACTGTTACTTATTTTCTGATCAGTAGGAGCCAAGCCACTGCCAAAAAGGCTCATTTGGCCTGGTCACTCTCTGCTGCTCTGCTCTCCAACTTCAGACTTTATTGTGACACAATTCTGAAGCCAAACTTATGAAATAGGACCTATGGGCATCCTGACCTAACTTTGTCCTAAAACAAGTACCCGCAGCAGATGACAGCACTACTCTACTTACTAACTAGTAGCAGTAGTATTACTTTACTTACTGATCAGTGTACCCCAGCACTACTCATGCTCACAGAGAGAACAGCTTGTGCTTGCTGGGAGCTGGTGCAATGATTCAGGCTCAGTAAGCACTATTTGCAGGGGGAACAGAGGACAGTTCGGGGATACCCCACCATATTATATATTTCAAACCCAAAACTCATGCCTTGCTTCCACACTGTAAATTTTGAAATAAGAAAGAGTAATCAGTAGGAAACCAAAGCAAAAGTGCTTGGGTAACAGGCTCAGACCCACAATGAGGGACAGCAGCACAAGTGACAGGAGGTATATAATAAATTCAAAGCTTTGAAACCTTGACACACAATGCAAAAATGGACAGTACCAGTAAAAAACAGGCTGTGTGCTTTAGCATTGGACTGGTGGCATCCTTAGCCATGCTGCAAGTGAGGGACCAAAACAACCTTAGACACTTACATACCCCTGTATCCCACTATGGCCGATCGTAGCTGCTACTTGTAGAAACAGTTTTCATTGATTTCTGTAAAGTGCATGAAATGAGGCAGAAAACATGACTTGTTGAAAATAAATACAGATGTACCATGTCAAAGTTTTATTGGTTATCACTACACACAATGTAAACAGGAGATGTTAAAGCACCATTACCATATTTAAAAAATAATAGATTTGGTTATATAAAAATGTTAAGCAACATAAAAATAAGTGGCCAACTCCCAGTGTTGAATAATGAATAGGAAACATTCACAGTAACACAAACCACAATACTATCCCTCTGTCAGTTACACTAATATAGGGATGCAGGTTCTAGTTCTAGCAACAGTATAAATGCCAAAGGTTGTCTTATCCCTGGAATAAATACATTCATACAAAAAAAACAATATATTTGTTGCTTGTTTTACCTACATATATTTGGTTTCAGCTGGCTGAAAAGAACTCTGCTCCATTCACTGAAACGGGAAATGCATGAAACCCCCACCAGTACAGATTCTGTTCAGGGCATTTTTGGGCTGAAGGGCCATAGGTTTCAGGCATTACAGTTACATGAATTGGAGCTGGAGTCAGTGCATGGCAGCGCCATGTGTTTTTTAGCCACCTGAACTTCCTTGAGAAGCACTGTGTGCACCATCAGCCTAAGTATTATTAACCCTACACACCTACATAAATATTATAAAATTAGGCTCAGGCTGAAGGCTTCAAACAAAAAAAAAAAAGTGTCATAACACACAAACATTTCTATAGTGAGAAAACAGTTAAACCGTGGTCCCGACACTATAATCTTAAAAACAGGTATGGGATCCCTTAACCAGAAAACCATTATCCAAAAAGCTCTGAATTACAGGAAGGCTCCTAACATAGAGTTCATTTTAAGCAAATAGGTCTACATTTTTTAATGAGAATTTCAACCAGTTGCATTTCTGGGATAATACATAAGTAATAAATAAGAAGCATTGTACTATTAATAAGACTATTCATAAGAATAAGGATGAAAACACACAGTACTACACACAGTTACTAGTAGCAGCTACTTGTTGTGGCTACTAAAATAGACAATGCTAATCATTTACTGATAATTGTCTCTATGTGTGTTTTAGCAGAGGCAATTCTCAGTATTGTCTATGGCAGGGTATTTCCTGGTGTTTAGTAGCCATGACAAGTAGCTGCTACTAAGCAGCTGTGTGTTTCTTCACCCTAAGGCTTATTACAGTCCTCCCCTTGAATAATTTATTATCACTGGGAAAATTTGTTGGCTGAGTAAAGCTAATCACTGATTGGCTGCTATGAGTTACTGCTAGGGTGCAAATTTACCCAGTAATGATAAATGAGTGCCAGTGTCTCCTAGGTTTTATGGTAGATGTTCAGTATGGCATTATAAATATTGGGATCAGATTTATTACTGATCATGATAAAAATAAATATATATCAATTAGGGATTAACAAACAGATCAGATAGTTTTAAAACCAGTGATTTTTTCTGCTGGGAAACTATTATATATAACAGTTGGCACAGTTGCTGTAAAAACCAGGTCTGGCAGGCCAATAAAAATACAGGAGCGGCATATGCGGAGGATTGTGAGAATGGTTACAGATAACCCAAAGATCACCTCCAAAGACCTGTAAGAACATCTTGCTGCAGATGGTGTATCTGTACATCATTCTACAATTAAGCGAAATGTGTACATTTGAACATCTGTATGGCAGGGTGATGAGAAAGAAGTGCTTCCTGCACTCATGCCACAAACAGAGTTGCTTGTTGTATGCAAAAGCTTATTTAGACAAGCCACAGTCATTTTGGAACAAAGTGTTTTGGACTGATGAGACAAAAATTGAGTTATTTGGTCATAAAAAAAGCGTTTTGCACGGCGGAAAAACAACACCGCATTCCAAGAAAAACACCTGCTACCTACTGTCAATTTGGTGGAGGTTCCATCATGCTGTGCGGCTAGTTCAGGGACTGGGGCCCTTGTTAAAGTCGAGGGCCGGATGAATATCCCAATATCAACAAATTCTTCAGGATAATATTCAAGCATCAGTCACAAAGTTAAATTTACACAGGGGTTGGATATTCCAACAAGACAATGACCCTAAACACAGTTGGAAATCTACAAAAGCATTTATGCAGAGGGAGAAGTACAATATTCTGGAATGGCCGTCATAGTCCCCCGACTTGAATATCATGGAAAATCTATGGGATGATTTGAATCAGGCTGTCCATGCTCGGCAGCCATCAAATTTAACTGAACTGGAGAGATTTTGTATGGTCAAAATACCGCCATCCAGAATCCAGACACTCATCAAAGGCTATAGGAGGCATCTAGAGGCTGTTACATTTGCAAAAGGAGACTCAACTAAGTATTGATGTAATATCTCTGTGCCCAAATTTTTACACCTGTCTAATTTTGTTATGATGCATATTGCATATTTTCTGTTAATCCAATAAACTTTATGCCACTGCTGAAATACTACTGTTTCCATAAGGCATGTTATATATTAAAAGGAAGTTGGTACTTTGAAAGCTCAGCCAGTGATAAACAAAACTCCAAAGAATTAAGAGGGGTTCCCAAACTTTTTCATATGACTGTAATTCCTCTTTACAGGAGGCAAACAATCATATTGGGTTAAAGTAATGTTTAAATTATTTTTTAGTAGAATTAAGGTATGGAGATTTAAATTACAGAAAGTTACCTTAATCGGAAAACCCCAGGTCCCAAGCATTCTGGATAATAGATCCCATAACTGTGTGTGTGTGTATATACACACACACATATAATATGGAATATTTAGTCAATTTCATTTAGAAATAAAATACTCATTCACTGGTTCCTATTAATTTAGAATGCCATGATAGCAGCACCACAGCCACCAATAAAATAAAAATAATGTCCCAGATAAAGTAATTTCTTTTAAACTTCTTGTCTTGTTTGCCGTAACCATGATTTTTAAACCATTCTGCCACTTCCTGCATTGTAAATGGCTGAGGTTCAAACCCCAGTTCTCTTTTAGCCTTTTCAATACTGAAGTAATGAGTGACACCTGTTTTGCAAACTTCAGAACGTGTCAGAAAAGGCTGAAAGTCACACACAGGACTAACAAAGAAGTGAATCCACTCAATTAGAAATGCAAGAAAATAAATAAACCATAAAGGAAGTTGAAGGGTAGGGAACTTGTAACCAAGACCTTCCACAAAGGGCCTGAAAAAATCAAAATTATTAACCGGTGGGCCGTCTGAAATGAAATAAGGCTGACCAGCAGCTATGTATTTTTTTTCAGATGTTAAAGCTTCAGCTGCTAAAATATGTGCAGAGATAAGATTATCTACATGTACAAACTGAACTAGGGGATTATCCCCGTATATAAACAAGAACATTCCCTTTTCAAGGACACTTCTAATTCTAGGTAAATGTCGCTGCTCTCCAGGCCCATAGATACCAGCAGCCCGAAGAGAACAGGTTTTTAAAAAGCCACTCTTATTTTTCAACTCTTGATTATTCATTTTGAGTACAAAGGCCTCTGCTATTGTCTTTGTACGGGAGTAGTTATCTACAAATGCATCCTGAGGTAGATATGGTAGAGATTCATCTCCATTTCGAATTGTTTGCCCACCAAAAACCACATTAAAGGTACTTGTGTATACAAGCCTCTTAACGTTTTTGTTTATGCAAGCTTGGATTATATTTTCTGTGCCTTTGACATTGACAGCTTCAATTTTTTGCCACTGGAGTTGCTCCCTCCCAGACATCCCATAAGAAGCTGTATGAAATACACAGCTTGCACCTGTCATCACATCTTCCAGCTGAGAAAGGGAACGTACATCTCCTTGAACAAATTGGATTCCTTCAGGTACCTCCAGGTCTGGTTTTCGTATATCAAAGAGGATAACATTAACTCCTTTCTGGTGCAACGTACAGCCAAGTCTGGAGAAGAAACAAACATCTGTGCAGTTTATCAAATAATATATTGTTAATTTAACACAATCGTCGTATCCTCGTAATAAACCTATTAAACGTATGTACATTACATAATCACCCAATATGTAGGTGAATGCATTTTTTTAGCAGAGATCTTCTAGACCCCCTCAAAGGCGGCTGAGTGTGGGAAACTTCAGCTACTGACCAAGCAAGCTGCTCCTGTGCTGTCAGTTTATTTTCTATTTCCCCCGATAACGGTTTTTAGAAGCAAATACAAAGGAATGGTTAAGATAAGTCGAGCGTTATTTGGTATATTTTTGGAGCACTCGGATACAGCATTATACAGACAAAAAGCTGGACTACAAACCAGTAAGACTAACCTGTGTCCAAAGTAACCACCTCCTCCTGTTATAACCACTGTTTGCCTGGCATGCTGTGAACTGCTCATCTTTTTTGGGTGAAAAATACCCAGATATACCCTAGGATGTCGAAATGAAAGGATATATTACACAAAACAGAAATATTACAGACATGAACAATAAAAATGCCTTAAAAAAAGGCAAATGCCCTTTAAGCACAACCCCTTAAACATTGAAATTTGAAAACTGGTGACAGAATTGAGCCCTCTGGCAAATTTTAAAGTCCATCAAGTTCAACCCTTCCAAGGAAACCCAGCACACACAAACCTATACTGACCTATCTATACGCTCAGGGCCGCTGCTGGCCAAATGGGTGCCCTAAGCAGAAATTTACTTTTGTGCCCCCTCCACCAAATATTACGGTGTGCCCCTAATAGAAAGTGCCCCCATACACAGTGCTCCAAGTGCCCCCATAAACAGTGCCCCCAATTGCCCCATACAGTACCCCCCCATAGACAGTAGCCCCCACACACAGTGCCCCCAATAGAAAGTGCCCCCATACACAGTGCCCCAATTGCCCCCATAACAGTGCCCCAATAGAAAGTGCCCCCATACACAGTGCCCCAATAAACAGTGCCCCCAATAGAAAGTGCCCCCATACACAGTGCCCCAATTGCCCCCATAAACAGTGCCCCCAATAGAAAGTGCCTCCATACACAGTGCCCCAATTGCCCCCATAAACAGTGCCCCCAATTGCCCCCATAGAAAGTACCCCCAACAGACCAAGTCTTTGTCAGCAGCTCCTTCTCTCTTATGCCGTGGCAACAGGCACTTCTATAAGGTTGCGCCTCGTCGCTGACGTGTGACGTCATACGCATGGGCGCAACCTTATAAAAGGGCCTGTTGCCGCATAAGAGAGAAGGAGCTGCTGATGAAGACTTGGTATGTTGGTGCGCAGAGTGCGCACTCTGCGTAGGGAGTGGCTGTACTGGGTGCCCCCTTGGGAGTTGGTGCCCTACGCAGAGTACGCACTCTGCGGCGGTACTGTATACACTCACATACATAAACTATATATACAAACATCAATTCTAACTGTAGATATTAGTTTTACAATAGCCTTGGATACTATGCTTGTTCAAGAACTCATCCAAGCCCCTCTTTAAGGCATTAACAGAAACTGCCATCACAACATCAGTCGGAAGGGCATTTCACAGCCTCACTGCAAATGGAAACTCCGTTCCTCTAAACTAAAGGGGGTGGCCTCTAGTGGGCTTATCATTTTTATATACAGAGTAATCATTTCCCTTTGCAAGCATCTATTTTACAGAGAAAACAACCCCAACCTTGACAGTCTAACCTCATAGTTTAAACCTTCCATCCCCTTTAACAACTTAGTTGCAGGTCTCTGCAATCTCTCCAGCCCAAAACTGCTTACTAGGGACCTTTCTTTATACAAGAAAGCACTTTATTCACTTTAGTAGCCACCGACTTGTTATCTACAAAAAACCCCAGATCCTCCTCAATTAAGGATACCCCCAACAAACTACCATTTAGTGTATAATTTGCATTCATATTATTTATACATTACTTTGCACTTGTCAAAATTGAACCTCATTTTCCATTTTGCTGCTCAGTTTTCCAGTTTTGTCAAATTGCTCTGCAAAGTGGCAGCATCCTGCATGGAACTTATAGTTTTGCACAATTAAGTGTCATTAGTAAAAATAGAAACAGTACTGTCTATGCCCACCTCCAGGTCATTAATAAACAAGTTAAAAAGCAAAGGACCAAGGACTGACCCCTGCGGTACTCCACTAACCACACTGGCCCAATTAGAAAATGTTCCATTTACCACCACTCTTTGTACTCTATCCTTCAGCCAGTTTTCTATCCAATTACAAATATTATGTTCTAGGCCAATATTCCTTAATTTGATCATTAACCTTCTGTGAGGTTCTGTATCAAACGCTTTAGCAATGTCCAAGTAGATGACATCAACTGCCTGCTCATTTCCTCATAAAAGACAACTAAATTAGTTTGGTAAAATCGGTTACACATAAATCTACTTATTCATTGGTCATCATTATTTATTTATTTATTTTTTAATAGTTTTTGAATAATTTGCCTTCCTCTTCTACATCTTTCTAGTTTTCACATGGGGGTTGCTGACCCCAGCAGCTTAAAAACAATTGCTCTGTAAGACTACAATTTTATTTTATTATGTTACCTTTTATTTCTTGTATTTTTTATGTAGACCCCCCTCCTATTCATATTCCAGTCTCTTGTTGGCCTCCTGGCTGCTAAGGTAAACAAGACCTAGCAACCAGATAGCTGCTAAAATGCCTAACTGGAGAGCTGCTGAAAAAAAAGCTAAATAACTGAAAAACCACCAATAAGAAAAAATAAAAAGCAAATACAATCTGTCTCAGAATATCATTATCTACATCATAATACATTTACATTAAAGTGCGGTGACATTTCAGTGTATAATACAGCCTGTCAGTCCCTGACACCCCATATAATGAAGTAGGTAACAACAGTGGCAGATACACAGGCGAAACTGACATACTTGCCTCGGAAATACAATGTCCCGGAATGTGAGTATTTTGGTATTAAATAAACCTCGCACACTCCTGTACTCACCGGACTGATCTGCGCTCTTTGCTCAAACTAAGAGGGATAATAGTTTAGAAGTCCATCCTCCCTCGCCCATATATCTCCTCATGTGGAGCCACTGTACGCAAGCAAAACGTCACATTGCCCTTTGACCCGCTTGTAAATGCCCTGTGGTTAAAAGAACCCGTCAGTCAGCTACAGCCTCATTAGTTATTAAACGGCAGCGTAGTTTCAGAAGCAGAATTATTATTTACGGAAACACTGTATTCAGTACACTATTGAACGCTGTGTTCCGTACAGCAATATGGCAGCACCCTAACGCTGAGAAAGCGTCCAGGGTTGCCATGGACAACTGTAAGTAACAAGCTCTATATTTGCGGATTAATATAACCCTGCGCTATAATGATAAAATAGTCCAGCAGCACCAGCAAAACCCTTCTACATGTGCATCTAACCCCAGCATCTAAACAGTTAAGCGCTAATAGCGGAAGAGTATACCAACAGGAGAGCAGGATAACGCTTCAATTCTACTTACAGTGTGTCCTAACTTGCGTGCATATCATCCCTTCTCCACCATTTAGTTCTGTCTGGAGTAACTTTCACCTCCATGCAGCAGTTCAGTTCTTCTTCCTGTCCTGGGAATTCCTGATACCACGTGATTATCTACAGCCAATCACACTGTTCCTTCTCCTACCAAGACAACAGGGGGGGAGCTGGATCAGGGTTTTTAGCAAGCAAAAGCAGGACTGATTCAATCTATATATTTAAAACCAAATATTTATTAACCATATAAAATGGCCCAAGGGTTTTAAATATATAGATTGAGTCAGTCCTGCTTTTGCTTGCTAAAAACCCAATTCAGCTCCCCCCTCCCATCTCTGTTGTCTTGGTAGGAGAAGCAACAGTGTGATAGGCTGTAAATAATCACGTGGTACCAGGAATCCTCAGGACAGAAAGAAGAAGTGAACTGCTGCTGGGAGGTAAAAGTTACTGCAGACAGAACTGAACAGTGCACGCAATTTTGGAAACACTGTTATGTAGAACTGAAGCGGTATCTTGCTCTCCTGTTGGTATACACTTCACTATTAGCGCTTAACTGTTAAGGTGCTGAAATGTGGAGAGGAAAGACAGGCTGCTGCGGCAAACAAACTAATTGTGATATGCACATGTAGAACAGTGGTCCCCAACCACAGACCGGTTTCAAGCAAGACAATTTTTCCAAGGACCGGAGGAGGGGGGCCCAACTATTGTTATTATTATTATTATTAACATTTATTTATAAAGCGCCAACATATTCCGCAGCGCTGTACAATAAGTGGGTTTCATACATTGGACATACAGAGTAACATATAAAGCAATCAATAACCGATACAAGAGGTGAACTAGCGCATAGTATATAATTTAATTACTACATATATAATATATATGTAAATATTGCATTTTATATTATGTACTTTGTTATTATTGTTACATTATAAAATATAATACAGCCAATCATAATACTAAATTAGTGGGAGACCTGAGCTTGTTCCCCTGCAGCTAGATGCACCCAGCGCCTTTGCATGTCTTACCCCCACCTAAGGGGTGACATCCCCTGCTGCTTAGTATGGAGCTTTAAGGACTTTGGTCCTTGTTGCGATCAGTAGAAAGCTTCCTGGACTTTGCATATCTGTTGTCATTGCAGTGTAACATCAGGGATTTGGGATCACAGGTAACTGGGACCAGAGGTGGCCCGGTTCAGCACAGCCCACAGCCCGGCACTGGTCCCCAGCACGGAGGTTGGGGACCCCTGATGTAGAAGATATACTTTATAAGTAGAATCTGAGTCTGTGCGGCCATTTATTATTAGTATTGCACCATTGTGGTCTCCATATTTCATTTGCAGAGTGTCCTGGAACGAGGATTGATTTTTCCCATAAGCGCACCTTTGAAGGATTTGTACTAAGGAACAAGCTCTGACTGCATAGAGCACGTGATTAATACGGCACAATGGCGGGGAAACTGGATCCGCGGGAGGTGCAGAGTGTTCATGAAAGACTGAGCGGGATTATCACAAGTTTGGGTACGTACGGTGAGCAGCATATCTAATGACATGAAGACTGGAAAGCTGACTAACCTTTTTTCTAAATGTTTTTGCCACACCATAAAGTTCATACAGTAGGTGAGGTTATAGGGATCTGGGCTACTACACACACATATGTCCCCAAGTTTTGCGTCACGTTCCCCAACATTTCCCAGAGATGAATAAGTAAAGCTCACCTATAGCACAATTCCAATGAAAAGTTTCTGAAGGCCCCTCCACGTCCGGACCGAATAACACGCAGCAGAAAGGAGGCCTGTGGTATTATCAATAGACTGTGGGAAGCTTGGATGCTGTGTGTTTTACCTTAGAGCACATAGCCACCAAAAAGTACCCACCATACAGCACAAGAATACATACCCAGAATTCCAGTGTAAGTGCTGATGTCGCGACTTGTGTGCAATTTATCAATGCTTGATGCTACATAGAGGCTTGAGCACAGTCCTGGTTCCTTGGCATGTTGGCAGCTACCCTTCTCTCCCTGTGTATTAATATCACTTACATTTCATTCGTAAAATAATTGCCACCTTGTTCTATTAACACATTTTCTGTAGGGGTTGTATCAAAATATACTTAACCAGTTTTGGCAACAACTACAGCCTCTTGTATAATTTTGGTACAGATATTGCATTGATTATAAGTGTGTTCTATCTTAGTCCATTACTGTGGTGAGATAACATTACACAATATTAACTTCTTTATATTTATAGTTAAATGGTTTTAATTTACGAACATGTGCTTAGTTTGCTTTGAATTGCAGGAAAAGCATAAGGTATCCCCCAGTCATCTAAGAATGTGCATTCATTCAAATCTTATGGAATGCTCTCTTCAGGTGTGGTTTTTTTTTTTTTTTAATATATGAAGGTGAAGTGGCCCTTATTAGATTTTTCACAGAAATGGCTTTGTCCTGTCATTAAAGATTTGTTTTTAAGAATCATTTTCTTGGTAAGACAAGAGTACTAATGTCTGAGATATGTGGTTTGGATTTATTGCTTGAAAAAACAGACCAGTATCCTACCATTTCAGTTTGATCACTAAAACCATTCAGTATAGTAATAGTAAAATTATACTGTATTTTAACTTTGTAAAGTTAAAGCAGCCACATCTTGTAAACTTGTTATACAGGTATGGGACCTGTTAACGAGACCTGGGGCTTTCCATATAAAGTGTCTTTCTGTAATTTGGATCTCCATACCTTAAAGGGGAAGGAAAGGCAAAGTCACTTGTGGGTGCCAAAATGTTAGGCACACCCAAGTGACTTTAATCGCTTACCTTGTACCCCGGGCTAGTGCCCCTGTTAGAAGAAAACAGCACCAGCCCAGGGTACCTGGAGCACAGCGCTTCCTCCTTCCGGCTTCCTTCTTGGAACGACTAAGGACAAGCACATGCGCAGTAGAGTGAAAAGCCGACTTCTCTGTTAAAGTTCGGCTTTTCACTCTACTGCGCATGCACGTGCGAGCGAACCCGGAAGTATGAAGCACTGCAGGTACCCCGGGCTGGTGCTGTCCTCTCCGTACAGGGGCACCAGCCCAGGGTACAAGGTAAGAGATTAAAGTCACTTGAGGCACCCCCCCGTGACTTTGCCTTTCCTTCTCCTTTAAGTCTACTAAAAAATCCTTTAAACATCAATATAAACCAGTAGGGATTGCTTTGCCTCCAATAAGGATTATTTATGTTAGTTGGGATCAAGTGCAGTGATTGTTTAGTTATTACAAAGAAAACCAAATGACTTATAAATTTGAATTACTGGTAGTTTATTAAAATAATCTATGGGACATGGCCTTCCTGTAATTCGGAGATTTTTGAAAAATAGGTTTTTTAGATGACGGATCCCATACCTGTACCTGTTTTTTCCTGTATTATGAGCATTTAGATTTATGATGTTATCATATTATATTCATACTAATTTAACTAAATAGAGAGTGGTGTAAAGACACACTTTCCTCTTACGTTGCATGGCAGTGGCCACCAATGGGTTAACTCCCCTCGCCATGTGAAGGGCAGAAAATGGCCAAATCAATAAAAGGTGCGCATCCCACCCTTCTTCACTCAGCAGACATGCAGACATGATGCAATGGGATACATCACCTAATGTAGATGCCTCTATTACAAGAGTTGCTAGGAGAACAACTCTCTATATTTAAAAAATCCTATGTGGTTGCAGGAGCTATCTGCCAACCAGCTGTGGCAATCACTTCCTTAACCAGAGCCAACAGGATTTGGCTATCTAACATTGTATTTACATCACTGCAGATGCGAGTGGATCAGGCTGGTCAACTTAGGGACTTTGGAAAAGATTCCTGGTTTGACAATTTTCCAACTGGAAAGAACTGAAAGCAGTACATCTGGCCCTTATGCACTTCCATCAGAATCAGCCAGTATTGATAAAATCAGACGTGTGGTGAAATAACAAGGCGGCACAAAAAGTCAGAAGCTCATACATAGACTTGACAGAGAACATTCTATCTTGGGCAGAAAGGACCTTTCAGCAGTGCATGTTCCAGGGAAAATTAATGTTTAAGCATATTGTCTGAGCAGAACCCACCCTCTTCCAGGGGAGTGGGAGTTGAATCCTCAATAGTTTCTTATGATTTTCCAGAGATTCGGGAATCCATCCATAGACCTGATGGCTATGAGATTCGACACAAAACTCAAGTTGTTTTCCTCACGGCTGTGGAGAAGCCATTCAGACTGGAAATCTGACTGGAAATTGAAAGGAGCAAAATGATACAAAGAGGATTAGCTGAGAAAACCATACCGTACACTACTGGCTTCTAGGACATTTTCTACCCTGCAAAAATACTATAACAACACTAAGGGGCACATTTACTAATCCACGAATCCGAATCACGAATGGGAAAAAATCGGATTGTAAACGAAAATTTCTGAAGATCGCAAATTTCACGAAAATGCTTACGAAAAAATCGTATTGGCAATCCGAAAGTCACGAAATTTTCGTACCGAACAATTGTAAACAGTGGTAAAACCTTTCCGAATTTTTTCGTGCAAGCGTCCGGAAAAGTCGTGCGGCGTACGAAAAAGTTGTCCGGACGCCCGAAAAAATTGGCGAAAATACGCTCGGAGCGTTCCCACGGACGCTCGAGCATTCGTGCCTTTGTAAATGTGCCCCTAAGTGTTCCAAGCATTTAAAGACTGGAGTAAGAAAAAAGACAGACCCAGTGCAGTAATTTTAGAAGAGGCAATTGTAGAATTTCTTCAATCAGGACTGGATAAAAACCTTAGCCCAGCTACTCTCAAAAATCAAGTCTCCATTTTGTCAGCGTTAACTGACATTTCTTGGGGATCTAAATCTTTGGTGGGGCGATTTTTCCAAGCTTTAAAGAGAATTAAAGCAATCATTAAAAAAATTTTGGTTCTCTCGGCCCTCTCTGTCTCACCATTTGAACCATTACTAGAGACTTCTATAAAGCAACTCTCCTGCATTCTTATTGAATGTTACATCCAAGCATTAAAGATATGCCTTACATGGTTTTCCATCAAGACAAAGTTGTTTTTAGGCTCCCTGCAGATTTTGTCCCTTAAGTTCCATCTGGATTTCACATTAACCAAGAACTAATTCTGCCCAGCTTCTTCCCTTGTCCTCAGTCTAAGGAAGAAGAATGATGGAGCAAATTGGATGTGGTCAGATGTGTCAGAATTTATCTACAAAGAACAGAAACCATTAGAAAATCTGATCATCTCCTGGTCTCCTGTCAGGTCCTAATAAGGGCTTGCAAGTTTCAAAGAGTACTGTGTATAACTGGATTAAAGCCTGTATTTTAGAAGCCTACAAAACTAGTGCAGCTTCCTTACCTACAAATGTTAAGGCTCACTCCACCAGGGCGACAGCAGCATCTTGGGCAGCCCATGCAAAGAGCTTTGCAGAGCAGCCACCGGCCAGGTCCTAATAAGGGCTTGCAAGTTTCAAAGAGTACTGTGTATAACTGGATTAAAGCCTGTATTTTAGAAGCCTACAAAACTAGTGCAGCTTCCTTACTTACAAATGTTAAGGCTCACTCCACCAGGGCGACAGCAGCATCTTGGGCAGCCCATGCAAAGAGCTTTGCAGAGCTGGCCTACAGGAAATATGTTCATAGAATTTTATGAAAATTCGATCAGATAGATGTTCAACCTAAAGGTCAAGGCTCTTGTGGCAGGGCCATGTTGCAAACTGTTATATAACTTTGATTAAACTTCTTTGCATTATTTTCCCTCCCTTTTTTGTTTATTGCTTGGGTATATCCCTATTGGTGCCCACTGCCATGTGAAGGGACAGGAAAAGGGAAAATCATAACATACTTACCAGGATTTTCTTTTCCTGTAGCGTGGCAGTGGGCACATGGCTTTCCCTACCCTAGTTGGGGGGTCTCGGCTCATCAGTCAAAAGAGAGTGAGGAAGGTTGGGGATGTGCGCCTTTTATTGATTTGACCATTTCCTGCCCTTCACACGGCAAGGGGAGTTAACCCTTTGGTGCCCACTGCCATGCTGCAGTCCAGGAAAAGAAAATCTCAAGTATGATATGATTTTCCCTTACATGCATGGACAGTATTGCACCAATTTCAGATTTCAATTCTGTTCCACTTTCCCCTTCCTTTGTAGCTAATAACAGTATGTTTCCAGTCATTAACTGTTACCTCTGTCCTACTGTGGAAAAAGCAGAATTACATTTGCTCTGGGCAGAAAATTGACTTTGCTTATAATAGCAACAGACAAATCACCATACTTATAGTACAGATGGACAGTGTGGTGTATGTTACATACAGTACAAGAGAAGATGGGCCGCTAACACTCTCCTGTTCAAGTCTCATTCACACTTAATGAAAGTGGTGCTCATGGACTTTTGCCATAAATGGCTCAGTGCTTTAGGGCACTGATGAGATTCTTAATTTGTGTATGCCAATCTATACGATTTTTTGGGTCATACCCACTTTTACCCATACCCACAAATCTGAAACAAAAAAAAGTGCTTGAAAATCAAATATCTATATTAACAGCATGGTGATAATGAGTTTGATGCCGGTGCAACAAGCACATGGCCTAAATGTACTTGTTTTATTTGCATCTTGTTTACCCTTACTTGCGCAGTAGGGCCATTGGAGAAAACATGTTGTTTTTCACTGGACTTTTCATATCTAGCTGTGCAGCCAGTCTTTTATAAGCAGAAAACAAAAGGTGACCGCTGTTTTTCATATATTTCAGATGCTTCTGTTAAGTCCCTTGATGAATGTCAGAAAAAGCTGGACAAATCCTTACAATGTCAAGGATATTTAAATCATGTAAGTTTGTTTTTTTGGAGGGGGGATGATTCTGAATGAATCCACATTTTCTTCTTCCAGACACAAGTTAATTATTAGTAGTGGCTAAAAAGGGGGCGTGTGGAGGTTGCCAGTTTCACACTCAATTAGAGAAGTGACTCTCAGGCACTTAAACGGATTCTATCATGATTTTTATGGTGTACTTTTTATTTATAAATTACACTGTTTACATAGCAAATAATTCACTTTACCATTATAAAATTTTATTATTGAACCAACAAATGTGTTTTTTAAGTTGTAATATTGGTGTGAAGGCAGCCATCTCAGTGCCTTGTGCCTGACTGAGCTTTCAGAAGGAGCCAGCGCTACACATTAGAACTGCTTTCAGATAACCTTTTGTTTTACCTACTCCATGTAAAGCTGGCAATACACGGGCAGATCCGCTCACTTGGTGATGTCACCAAGTGAGCGGATCTTCACCCGATATCCCCACCTATAGGTGGGTGATATCGGGGAGGCATGTAGGCGAATTCAATCGTTTGGCCCTGGGGCCAAACGATCGAATTCTACATGCAGCAATGGGGCAGTTGGTTCGGGGACCGAATCAATGAGCCGATGCGGTCCCTGATGTGACTGGATTTTCTAAATTGGCCGATCGATATCTGGCCAATTTCAGGCCAGATATCGGTCAGCCAGGCCCCTCGGTAGTGCCCCTACACGGGCCGATAACGTGCCGATATCGGCAGCTATAATCGGCCCGTGTATGGGGACCTTAAGGCTAATG
The DNA here is from genome assembly GCF_000004195.4 of Xenopus tropicalis. Taxonomy (NCBI): domain Eukaryota; kingdom Metazoa; phylum Chordata; class Amphibia; order Anura; family Pipidae; genus Xenopus; species Xenopus tropicalis. The sequence continues at coordinate 64,031,779 of NC_030680.2, read as the reverse complement.
TCTGACGGAGTGATTTTGTCACCCTTGATAGATTTCTGCTGCCTCGGATGACTAAGAGCTCCAAAATGCCTTTCCACCTGCAACAATAGGAGTCAGTGCAAAGGCCTAAGCTGGGGGGTGGGGGAGAGAGAATGGAGGGGGGTGATATCACTCCATCTTGCAACGCAGTAGTAAAGTGTGACTGAAGTTTATCAGAGCACAAATCACATGGCTAGCCCCATGTGAAATTTCAAAATTAAATATATTGAAAAAAAGTTTGTGCTTATAAAAACACTTCTGCTGGAGAAGCTCTATTAACTGATTTTTGAAGAAAAAAAAAAAACGTTTTCCCATGACATTATTCCTTTAAGTGAAGTGAGCAGGTGCGCGCACGGAAGCAGGAAGGAGGAAGCGCTGCAGCTACCCCGGGCTGGTGCTGTTCTCTCTTAACAGGGGCACCAGCCCAGGGTACAAGGTAGGCAATTTAAGTCACTTGGGGGTGCCTAACATTTTGGCACCCCCAAGTGACTTTGCCTTTCTATGTCCTTTAAGGTAGAGCTTTACAATTCAGTTACACTTTTTTGTTTCTATGTTAGCTTGTAGATGTTATCTTGTAGATTGTAGGTCTTTAAAGCGACTGTACTTGAGCCACATCTAATGCTGTTGTCCTGTTGTAATGTTGTACTTCCATGTTATGCTGGGTGCCTACTTTTTATGCAATGCCTGATTGCCAGATGAGTGAGCTGACAACAGGTTTCCTTTTAATTTATGCATCTTTACATGATGGGGTATACTGCAGTGTATTTTGTATAGTATAGCACCAAAAGGGTACAAATTGCTTTACAATGCATATAGACAAATGGGTGCAGTTAGTATAAATTAAAGTAAAACTATAAATTCAAAATGAATACTTAACCAACAGATAACCAACAGATCTTGATCTTAACCAACAGATAATTTATCAGAAATATTGCTCTTTTTCATCTTTTCCCTCCCTTGAACCACCAGTTTGTAATGGCCTGTGTGCTCCCTCAAAGATCACTTGACAGGAAAAATTGCAGCTCTAACTGTAACAGGAAGAAGTGTGGGAGTAAAAGACAGAACTTTGTCCATTAATTGATTGGTGTGACCTAGCATGTATGTGTGCCTTTGGTTTGTGTGTGTGTGCACTGTCAATCGTATGATCACATGGGGGTGGCCCTTAGTACCTAAAATGGCAATTTTCTATTTGGCAAATACTACTAGAAAAGTATGTTTCTATGTAAATGGTTTATTTATATAAAGCAGGTTTTTAATTATGAGCTGCTTTATGCAATATATTTTTATAGAGACCTGCAATTTTCAGGTACAGGTATGGGATCCCTTATCCGGAAACCCGTTATCCAGAAAGCTCCGAATTACGAAAAGCTCATCTCCCGTAGACTCCATTTTAATCAAATAATTCATAGTTTTAAAACTGATTTCTTTTTTCTCTGTGGAAATAAAACAGTATCTTGTAATTGATCTCAACTAAGATATAAAGAATCCTTATTGGATGCAAAACAAGCCTATTGGGTTTGATTAATATTTTATTGATTTTTTAGTAGACTTAAGGTATGGAGATCCAAATTATGGAAAGACCCCTTATCTGGAATACCCTTGGTCCCGAGCATTCTGGATAATGGGTCCTATACCTGTATATAGTGTCCTTTTAAAAATTGGAAGAATAACAGACATATGTTCAGGAATCTTAGAGAGAGAGGAAGAGAATTGGGATAAAGCAGAGCCACTGAATTATTTGGGGGTTATTTATTAGGAGAAGTGATCAGAAAATGCAAATGTGCACACTGGGCAAAGAGTATGAGAATGACCTTGGTTAAAGCTTTATTGGTAGTGTGACCTGTGGAACATTGAGGGGAATGGCAAGTGAAATTGGCCTTTACTTTTATTAAGGGTAGTAAATCAGCGGAGCCCTTTTTAAGGATATAAGTTATTGGCAAAAGTTGTGGGTTTGTCACCAGCAGTCTTCAGTTTGTCAGTTTTAGAAAAAATCACTTGAAAAGAATAGGAATGTAAACATCATGTCAGTAGCCATACTTTTAGTATACCAACATACCAATACCTGACAATAGAAGTAGGAAACAAAAAGATAATTTAAAAGTAGAATCACAATATCTGCCTAATGCAAGTATTTTTCTTTAGTTTTTTTTCTTTCTCCATTAAAATCAGGCATCTGTGGGTGCTTGTAGAATATTGCAATGGTAAATGTTTCTTAGATGATTCTGCATTCTATTTGTGAATTCTGCTCTCCAGGGTAGTAGTTACATAGTTACATAGGGTTGAAAAAAGACCATTGTCCATCAAGTTCAACCCATCCGAGTAAACCCAGCACACAACCTATACTAACCAATATATACACTCACATACATAAACTATATATACAACCAGTAATACTAACTGTAGATATTAGTATCACAATAGCCTTGGATATTCTGCTTGTCCAAAAACTCATCCAGGCCCCTCTTATAGGCATTAACAGAATCTGCCATTACCACATCACTAGGAAGGGCATTCCAGAGCCTCACTGCCCTCACCGTGAAAAACCACCTACGCTGCTTCAAATGGAAGCTCTGTTCCTCTAATCTATAGGGGTGACCTCTGGTGCGCTGATTGTTTTTATGGGAAAAAAGAACATCCCCCATCTGCCTATAATCCCCTCTAATGTACTTGTACAGAGTAATCATGTCCCCTCGCAAGCGGCTCTTTTCCAGAGAAAACAACCCCAACCTCGACAGTCTAACCTCATAGTTTAACTCTTCCATCCCCTTAACCAGTTTAGTTGCACGTCTCTGCACTCTCTCCAGCTCATTAATATCCTTCTTAAGGACTGGAGCCCAAAACTGCACCGCATACTCAAGGTGAGGCCTTACCAGGGACCTATAAAGGGGCAAAATTATGTTCTCATCCCTTGAGTCAATGCCCTTTTTTATACAAGACAGCACTTGCTGTAGTAGCCACAGAATGACACTGCCTGGAATTAGACAACTTGTGATCTACAAAAACCCCTAGATCCTTCTCCATTAAGGATGCCCCCAACACACTAGCATTCAGTAGATAGTTCGCGTTTATATTATTTCTACCAAAGTGCATAACTTTGCACTTGTCAACATTGAACCGCATTTTCCAGTTTGCTGCCCAGTTTTCCAATTTTGTCAAATCGCTCTGCAAAGCGGCAGCATCCTGCATGGAACTTATAGTTTTGCACAATTTAGTGTCATCAGCAAAAATAGAAACAGTACTCTCTATGCCCACCTCCAGGTCATTAATAAACAAGTTAAAAAGCAAAGGACCAAGGACTGACCCCTGCGGTACTCCACTAACCACACTGGCCCAATTAGAAAATGTTCCATTTACCACCACTCTTTGTACTCTATCCTTCAGCCAGTTCTCTATCCAATTACAAATATTATGTTCTAGGCCAATATTCCTTAATTTGATCATTAACCTTCTGTGAGGTACTGTATCAAACGCTTTAGCAAAATCTAAGTAGATGACATCAACTGCCATTCCAGCATCAAGGTTCCTGCTCACCTCCTCATAAAAGGCAACTAAATTAGTCTGGCAAGATCTGTTACGCATAAAACCATGCTGGCACAAACTAATAGTATTGTGAACTGCAATGTATTCAACTATCCTATGCCTTATTACCCCTTCCAGAAGCTTTCCTACTACTGATGTCAGACTTACAGGCCTATAGTTTTCAGGCTGAGAACGAGATCCCTTTTTAAATAATGGCACCACATTAGCAATTCACCAGTCTCTCGGCACCATGCCAAACCTCAACGAATCCTGAAAAATTATGTGAAGAGGCTTGGCAATCACAGCGCTCAGCTCATTTAATACCCTGGGATGAATCCCATCCGGCCCTGGACCTTTGTTTACCTTTACATGTTCAAGTCTCTTTTGAATTTCCTCCTGAGTGACCCACGCGTCAGTAGCTAAATTACTAGCACTGGGTATATTAAAAGGGAAGCCTTCATTAGGTGGCTCCTCAGATGTATAGACAGATGAAAAATAAGAGTTCAAAATTTCTGCTTTTTCCCCGTTCTCATCAACCAATGTACCCCCTCGTGATAATAAAGTTCCCACCCCTTCTTGCTTCATTTTTTTACTATTCACATAATTAAAAAATAATTTTGGATTCTTTTTACTCCTAGCTGCAATATCCCTTTCCATCTCTATTTTAGCTTGCCTGATAGCTTTTTTGCATGCTTTATTTGCTTCCTTGTACCTGATGAAAGTTTCCGCTGTCCCAGCTAACTTGAATGCTTTAAAAGCACGTTTTTTATTACCAACCTCGACCCTAACTCTTTTATTCAGCCATAAAGGTTTTGCTTTGCGATGCCTGTCCTTGCTTACAAGGGGAATATACTGTTGTGTATACCTGCAAAGCAATGTTTTAAAAATGTTCCATTTTCCTTCTGTGTCTAACCCCATGAAAAGCCTTTCCCAGTTGACACATTGCAGAGATGCCCTTATACTGGCAAAGTCTGCACGTCTAAAATTGAGCGTTTTAGTAAGTCCCTTATAGAGCTGTCTCTGTAGCATTATCTCAAAGGAGACCATGTTGTGATCACTGTTCCCCAAATGCTCACCCACACAAATGTTAGAGATGAGTTCATTATTATTAGATATTACCAGGTCCAAAATAGAATCATTCCTAGTAGGTTCTTGAACCACCTGAAATAAAAAGTTGTCATTTAGCATGTTTACAAACCTACTAGCTTTTTCTGACTTAGCCACCCCATTACTCCAGTCAATGTCCGGATAATTAAAGTCCCCCATAATAACAACTTGACCCAATTTTGAAGCCTCCTCCATTTGCAAAAGTAGCTGGGACTCATCCCCCTCATCTATACGGGGTGGTTTATAGCATACACCAATGATCATTTTCTTTGTGACCTTCAGCCCTACTGAAATTTCTACCCAAAGAGATTCAACGTTTTCATTGGTAATGTCTTTATTACATGGCTTTAAATCTGACTTTACATAAAGACAAACCCCTCCACCCTTTTTAATCACTCTGTCCCTCCTAAAAAGTGTATACCCATTTAAATTCACAGCCCAGTCGCATTTTTCATCCCACCAGGTCTCAGTGATACCAATTAAATCATAATTTTCAATACATGCAATAGCCTGCAGCTCCCCTAATTTACCCGACGAGCTACGTGCATTAGCCAGCATGCAGCGGAGATTACTACTTCTTCCTCTGATGCTTACATTAGCTAAAGGACAGTTAGAGCTAAGGTGAAAATTAGTCTGTTTCCCTTGTAACAATGGAAGCTCCTTATCTGATAAACTAAATGCCTCCCTCACTCCTCCCCCCACAACCCTTTACTGGTCCCACTGCCCCATCTACACTAACTCTCCCATAAGAATCTAGCTTACCAACCCCCCCCCTTGTCTAGTTTAAACACTCCTCCAGCCTCTTAACCATTCTCTCCCCTAGCACAGTAGACCCCCTTCCATTGAGGTGCAATCCGTCAGGGCTGTATAGATTGTACCCCAAAGAAAAGTCAGCCCAGTGCTCTAGGAACCCAAACCCTTCCTTCCTACACCAAGACTTTAGCCACGCATTTAGCTCCCGCTGTCTCCCTAAACTAGCACGCGGCACCGGCAAAATTTCCGAAAAAATGACATTGGAGGACCTTTGCTTAATTTTAGAGCCTAGATCCCTGAACTCACTCTTTAAGGTCCCCCACCTACCGTTCATTTTGTGGTTAGTACCGATATGTACCAAGACAGCCGGGTCATGCCCAGCCCCTCCCAATAATGTGTCGACCCGATCAACCACATGCCGAACCCTGGCACCAGGAAGACCGCAAACTGTCCGGTTGAAGCGATCCGCTCGACAGATTACCCTGTCCACTTTCCTAATGATCGAATCCCCTATAAGCACCACCTGTTTAGGCCTAGCTCTGCTCTCCTCCCCACCACTACTAGAGAAACTGGTCTCCCGGCTGTTAGAGAGATCAGCCTCATCTAGAACCACCAGTCCAGAGTTCACACTCCCATCTTCTTCACACAATCTGGCAAATCTGTTGGGATGCGCAGACCCTGGAGCAGCCTCCCTTTTCCTTTTCCCCACACTCGATTTTCTAACTGTCACCCAGCTTACTGCCCTATCATCCTTTCCTTGCTCCCCTCCCCCCATACTATCTGACCCCCTAGTTCTTGTTCAGTTAGCAAGAGACTTCTTTCAAGATTGTCAATAGAACGCAGTGTTGCAACTTGTTCCTCTAGAGCTCTAACGCGAGCCTTTAAAGTGGCAACTCGCTCACATCCACAACAGAGGTATGCACTTTGGAACTGTTGTTCCACAACTGCATACATGCGGCAGGCTGTGCACTGTGTCATACCTTCAATGTTGCTGCCACTCATTCTCCCAGTTACAGAAACAGTTAAACAAAAATTGGTGAAAAGGCTTTAAAATAAATACAAAAAAATTTTTTTTTTACCTTGTTTTAACTCCTTTAGTTTGTAACTCCTGTGATTATAACTCCACTTACAGAGCACCCACTAACTCCTGTGATTATAACTCCACTTACAGAGCACCGACTAACTCCTGTAATTATAACTCCACTTACAGAGCACCCACTTACAGAGCAATCACTTATAGAGCACCTAACACCAGAGCAAGCTCCACTGGAGTGCCAGTGGTTCTATTTAAACAGTCTGTTAAGGTGAACTAATCAAACCCCACCCCCTCAAACTGAGGGTAATTACAAAGGAATGTACAGTGGAGGAAATAATTATTTGTAAGTTTGTCCAATGACAAAGAAATGAAAAGTCTCAGAACAGTATCATTTCAATGGTAGGTTTATTTTAACAGTGGCAGACAAAAGGAACATCAAAAGGAAAATCGAAAAAATAACTTTAAATAAAAGATAGCAACTGATTTGCATTTCATTGAGTGAAATAAGTTTTTGAACCCTCTAACAAAAAAAGACTTAATACTTAGTGGAAAAACCCTTGTTTGCAAGCACAGAGGTCAAACGTTTCTTGTAATTGATGACCAAGTTTGCGCACATTTTAGGAGGAATGTTGGTCCACTCCTCTTTGCAGATGATCTCTAAATCCCTAAGGTTTCAAGGCTGTCTCTGTGCAACTCTGAGCTTGAGCTCCCTCCATAGGTTTTCTATTGGATTAAGGTCCGGAGACTGACTAGGCCACTCCATGACCTTAATGTGCTTCTTCTTGAGCCACTCCTTTGTTGCCTTTGCTGTATGTTTTGGGTCATTGTCGTGCTGGAACACCCATCCACGACCCATTTTCAGTTTCCTGGCAGAGGGAAGGAGGTTGTCGTTCAGGATTTCACGATACATGGCTCCGTCCATTTTCCCGTTAATGCGAATAAGTTGTCCTGTGCCCTTAGCAGAAAAACACCCCCAAAGCAAAATGTTTCCACCCCCATGCTTGACGGTGGGGACGGTGTTTTGGGGGTCATAGGCAGCATTTTTCTTCCTCCAAACACAGCGAGTTGAGTTAATGCCAAAGAGCTCTATTTTGGTCTCATCAGACCACAGCACCTTCTCCCAGTCACTCACAGAATCATTCAGGTGTTCATTGGCAAACTTCAGACGGGCCTGCACATGTGCCTTCTTGAGCAGGGGGACCTTGCGAGCCCTGCAGGATTTGAATCCATTGCGGTGTAATGTGTTTCCAATGGTTTTCTTGGTGACTGTGGTCCCTGCTAATTTGAGGTCATTAACTAACTCCTCCCGTGTAGTTCTAGGATGCTTTTTCACCTTTCTCAGAATCATTGACACCCCACGAGGTGAGATCTTGCGTGGAGCCCCAGAGCGAGGTCGATTGATGGTCATTTTGTGCTCCTTCCATTTTTCGAACAATCGCACCAACAGTTGTCACCTTCTCTCCCAGCTTCTTGCTAATGGTTTTGTAGCCCATTCCAGCCTTGTGCAGGTCTACAATTTTGTCTCTGACATCCTTGGACAGCTCTTTGGTCTTTCCCATGTTGGAGAGTTTGGAGTCTGCTTGATTGATTGATTCTGTGGACAGGTGTCTTTTATACAGGTGACTAGTTAAGACAAGTGTCCTTAATGAGGTTGACTAATTGAGTAGAAGTGTCTAACCACTCTGTGGGAGCCAGAACTCTTAATGGTTGGTAGGGGTTCAAAAACGTATTTCACTCAATGAAATGCAAATCAGTTGCTATCTTTTATTTAAAGTTATTTTTTCGATTTTCCTTTTGATGCGCTATCTGCCACTGTTAAAATAAACCTACAATTGAAATGATACTGTTCTGAGACTTTTCATTTCTTTGTCATTGGACAAACTTACAAAATCAGTGAGGGGTCAAATAATTATTTCCTCCACTGTAACTCTGGCAAACCTGCTGTAAGCCTTATAGTTAACCAAACTTTGTAAATTGGCACCAAAAAGAGCAAATACTTTTGAAAAAATTAAACCCAACAGTTAGAAAACACAATGATTCTGAATAAAGTTAATAAAAAATACTTATCCCTTTTTTTTGTTGAATTGAAAAAGCAGTTGATTCAGTCAGCCACCAGCCTGTTAGTAATACTATAAATACTATAATTAGTTCTCATCACTGGTCACTTATCAAATGGAGTAAGCTCCTTGACCAGCCTAATGTATGTTTTTTATGATAAAGACTACAGTAATTTGAGATGTAGAAACAGGTTTAACAAGGGTGTGCAAAGGGAGAACTCTAGAAAAGCATACAAGATATTATTCATCTTCTCTGATCTTATCTGCCATAACAGTCTTCTATTTTCTCGAAATCTTATAAGCGCCAAATCAAAGATTTATGGATTTGAAAAAGGCACATCAAGATTTATAGCAGATAAAAGAACAGCAAATGTAAAAGTGCTCAAGTGCTAGACAGAGCAGCCCTGTCTTGTGGGAGGCTGAAATCAGTCATTTCCAGTAATGGAGGCAGTGCACGTATATATTGTGCAGGAATATGACCATGGAACGCTGAGCCTATGCAAAGGGAATAAGCACGCCTCTGCTCACTTGTTATAGAGATGAAGTCTTGCCTTTATGTATTGTACAGGTCAAATATCCTTTGTACACAACTACTGATGTACTGTAACTCTTCTTTCTGTTTTGTTTTCAATCTGACCTGCATGGTGCTGTGTCCTTGGCTCTGGCTTTGCATAATTTTAAAAACTATGCATTTGTTTTTTAAATTCAGTTTCTGTGCAACTAGATCATCTGGATGTTACAATAAGGTCATTGTTGTATCATTACAATATGCATAGCTTTTCTCAGTTAGTGCCGCAATTACAAACCATAGTTGAATGTAATTAAATTACTATAATTACTTGCCCTGATATGATGTGTTTATTGTTTATAACTAGAGAAAGTACAACTGTACAGGGCTAGTATGAACAATAAACAGAACTTTGCCCTGACTGTTTAGACAAGTGGTCTCAAGGCCAGTGATCGGATGACATGGTGGTTGCGTAGTATCCACAGTTCTATAGTGGTCTTGCCTGAGGGGATTATCTTCTACCTTTGCAATCAATATCTGACTGAGCCTCATTAGATATCAGTCAGGAAGGCATCTGTCAGCTAAGATAGCAACCAGTAATGGGGATTGTGGACATTCTTAAGTTTAATGCAGTTCACCCCACCTCATTTATACCTATACATTTTAAAGGAGAAGGAAAGGCTACATCACTGGGGGGAGGGGTGCCAAAATGTTGCAGGCAAGCAATCCTCTTCCTTCCTTCTTGTTTCGCAGTGATCCCGGGGCCCATGCATGCACAATAGAGTAAAAAAGCCACTCTACTGCGCATGTGCAGCCGGTAAGAAGACAGAAGAGGATCGCTCGCCTGCATACACCCCAGGCCAGTGCAGTTTTTTTGCTAACAGGAGCACCACCCCGGTATCAGGTAAGTGATTACAATCACGGGGGTGCCTAACATTTTGGCATCCCCCAGTGATACGACCTTTCCATCTCCTTTAATTTAATTTTATACAGATTCAAATTGCTGGGCTGCATTTGATGCACACTCCGAAACCAGTTTTATGAAGAATTCTAAATAATCTTCCTATTATTTATAATATCTTACATTAAGAAAAACATACTTAGCTTAGTTGTTTTGTTTCTGTGGCATTGACTCCTAACTCTTTCTTGTTGCCTTGTTTAGAAGAATGCTCAACAGATTATGCTAACATTATTGCTATATTAGAATATTTAATATGAACATAAAGTGGGAAGAAGGACCTGGGGACTACACTCTGGATTCACAGGCACCTTGTTAGATTTTGGCCTTTTTTTTTTTTTCTAAATCATTTTATCTCCATGCACCTCAGGTATCAAATGTATTATCTAAACGGAAAAACACATTCTTGTCTAAGGACTTGTGTCTGAGAAAGGTTATATGTGGTTCTCTGCATAATTATACGGCACATTTCATTTGTTTCTTAAGTTTTTCTTGAACTTTAAAAGGGTTTAGTCAGGAAGGTGATTTCAGTGGTGAGAACTGGTCTGCTGCTCTTAATGATAAATCGGTAGAATTCCCTTTGTGACTTGATGTATATCCTGCTAAACCTAGACATCAAAGAGCTGTCAATGGAAGATGCCCATGTGCTTTTAATTTATAACCACCCTAGAAAGTAATCCATAATCCCCTATCTATTCTCCTACTTTACTGCAACCTAGCCCTTAGCCCCCAACCCAAATAATTCCTTAGTGTCCTATGTGTATTGATAATGGGTGAAAGCAGAGGATCTCTTGTTGTTGTCTATGTGTAGTTTGTGGTCACAACTGCATAGCACCTCCGCCTAATTGTTTAAAATTTAGTGGCTGAGCACAACTTCCCTTTTTTGCTATAGTTTATAAGGAGCAGTGGCCAGCTCCATGTTGTAGTTCCCACCCTTCCCAGCTACAGTCAGGTGATCCCAGTGGAGCCAATAAAAGGGCAACCCTTTGGGGGTTTTAACCTTGAAAGCAAGTAAGTTGCAGGTAAAACCCAATCCCTTTGTTAAATATATATTGAAGCAGTAGAGTTCTTAATGAATCAGATAAAAGTGGGTGTAGGACTGGCCTGAGGGGATGACTTTGACGTAGTTGGACAGCTTGAAGTATGTTGCGGTATGTGGACAAACAACCCCTGTTTTGCTTGGGGGGGAGGGCATGGGTAGCTTAATGCGCGATGTCTTAATGTCCTATATATATTGATAATGGTTGAGTGCAGAGGACCACTTGTTGTTGTCTATATGCATTTTGTGGTCACAACCTCATTGCACCCCCACTTAATGGTTTCAAATTAAGTGGCTGAGCACAACTTTCCCTTTTTGGTATACCAAATTATTCCATGGAGAGACTTGAGTCAGATTGATCTGTTACGGAAACTACACAAACATGCACTTTGATTAATAAAAAGAGTTATTTTAAAATAGTGGAGTGGGTTAATATTTTTAATACTATAGCACTAAAATATGACACAATAAATAACCTTACTAAGAATCTCTCCTTTGTAATAAAAAGGGTTTTTTGACATCTTCATCATGTACTAAATTGTGATGTGTCCTTTCCTTATTCAAGTAAAATGGCTTTCAAAGAAATAAAATGTAATTTATATACATGTATTCTGTTAGTTTTAGGTCATGTGTCTTTAAAGGGTGATGGCACATAAAATGTTTTGTTATCCACACTAGGGGACACATTTACTAAGCAATTTTGAGATAAAGTCGGATTTTTTCTTACTAGATAATTTCGAGATTTACAAATGGTTTTTTGCCAGAACTAGATTTTTTCATTAGTTACCTGAAAACGAGTTTTTCCAAAATAACTCCCATAATTCATGATTTATTAATGTTTACTTAACTTAAAAAAATTCGCCAGGTTTGATCTGTCGAGCAGGGCTGTGGAGTCGGAGGCAATTTTGGGTACCTGGAGTCGGAGTCAGCAAAAAATGAACCGACTCCAACTCCTACTAAATTTAAATGGGAATAAAAAAAAATAAAATAAAGCAAGTTTAAATCTCCCAATTCACAAACAGTCATAATTAATTACTTCTCTGCTATAAGAATAAAGCCCAATGCACACAGTGCATAAACGAACACGTTGAGTGACCATGAAGCATGCTTTTCATTGACTGTATGCTTCACTAAATGGGACGTAACGCACAGTTAAGGTGCAGCAGCTCCACTGCGTCGTGTTCCTCTGTTATAGGGAACACAATGCCCACTGTGAACCTAGCCTAACTTTCACTGATAACTATGTAAAAAAAAATTGCAGGACTAGAAATACTTGTATACGTGAAGGGAATGGATAGTCAATAGTTTAAGACTGAAGCTTTAAAACATTTGAAAAACTGCTGTAATTCAGCTGTAATGTTAGCTTAAACTTTAAACATGACTATGGCATTCTAGGGAAATCATTAGGAGTAGGGAGTATAGATAAAATTGTCTATCAATTTATTATCAGTTCAGTTGTGTTTTAAGTGCCCCTTCCCCCCTGCGCCTTCCTGGATGTATAAAATACATTAGCATATTAAAAACAGAGGAGTCAGAGTCGGAAGTATCAGAAACTGAGGAGTCTGAGAATTTATCTACCGACTCCACAGCCCTGCTGTCGAGTACCATTGAGTGCCATGGAGACTTGGTAGAGGAATAGAATAGTCAGTAACAGCCTGTCCTTGTTAATCCCTTTATTGTTTTCTATTTACACATTTTCAAGGGGAAGTTAATCCCATCATTGTTTTCTCTTTCACCCAGTTTCAAATGAAATTTAAACACATTATTGTTGTTTTCCAAGAATGAGTGCCAATGCTCCAAAAATGGCTGCTGGAGCAATTCCTGTTTGTGAAAAATAAAGACGATTCATGGAATGAACGCCCACGTAAACTTGAATTTTTTGAGTTTTAACAATACTTTAAACTCGAAAAATTGGGGATTTTCGAATGTAAGCTCGAAGTTTTCATACTAACAATTCAAGCATTATCGTGACATTTTATAAATACGGCAATGAGTTTAATTTGAATTTCTACCATGTTGAGTTTATACGACTTTCAAATTTTAGTAAATGTGCTCCTAAATCTTTGCTACAGCTGTCAGCAAAACATCCATTGTTTTATTTCCATCAGTTAAAATGTAATTTGCCAGTTGGGAAACATACAGCATTTTGGCTTTCCGGAGGAAACTTCGGGCAACTTTGCTTCACATACCGGTATGTTTCCACCACCGTCGATTTGCATGTTAACCAGGTAGAAGAAAACAAGGGATTTGTGCTATTACTATGTCTATGTCTCTCATGCTGTAAACCTGTTGTGGTAATTTATATTGAAAGCTCTATCTTCCAAATAGTCATTTATAATACCCACTTATATCATTACAGGACGACTGTTACTTTTGCTAGATGATTACTGTATGGCACCACCATGATTAGGAACCAGTCATGCCATATAACCCATAAACCTTACATTTCCCTGGATACAAATAAGGCTTTACTACTATCTTAAAATATTCTATTATTGTATCAGTTAAGTTTTGTGGAAGTACAAGATGCTAATTCATTTTATTTTCTTCTTTCTTCAGTGTTTAAAGCCCATCCAAACTGGATTTGTTCCAAATAAAAATGAAAAAAGCAGTTCGGATGCTGCAGCAATTTAAGTTTTGTCAGGGGACGGAAGAAATAACAAAATATTTTCAGACTTTGTAAATAAAAATCTGTTTACCATATTTTTTTCTTTTGTATGTGGTTGTTACAGCTATTTGATTGTCATGTTAGAAATTAGCGGTAAAAACTCAATTCATTTGTGAATTCTTTCAAACGTCAGAAATAAAATGTGACATATTGTAGAAGCTGTGTTTTTGTTTTTGTAATCCAAAAATTTCAGTGATTTAAAGCTAGTTCAGAAAACAAAGCCTCTTATTTCATAAATAGATGGTTCTGCTGGACCCAATTCACTGAAACAGAGCAATTCAAAACTTTATGGTCAACTTATGGAATGGCCCTTAACTGGCGTGTTCTTGGGGCAGAAGGTATGTAACATTGTCTCAACTGTCATCCTCCTTTCCACACATGCATATTAACCACAGAAGTGATACTACTCAGATCTTCTAGGGGGCGACCCCCTGGGGCTAGGCCTCAGGGGCTCACCGAGCATCAAAGCAAGTACTAAATGCAGCCACCATATCCACAAATCAAGAGAGCTAACTAAGATATGTAAAGCAACCAGGATCTAAACCAACATATGTCTCTATTCCCAGCAAGGGGGAAAACCCCTTTTTTCAGATTAACATTGTTGTATACTTATACATAGCCAAACCAATCTACTGCCCCCAAACTGCCATACTCTTACTATTGTTGTTCTTTGCTTTCTTAATATGTTGGAAAATTTTCAATAAAAAGACAAATTGAGAAAAAAAAGAAATCTGCAAAAGGACACAGATTAAAGGTCTACCCCCTTTGTTTGCTGCATTTCTACAACAAGACTGGGTATTTGTCTTTGCCTAAAGGACATGTAAAGTTTATTTCTCCCTGGCTGGTGCTCCTGTTAGAAGAGAACCACACCAGCCCATGGAAATCTGTATAACCATTATGATATAATTCACTTACCACATGCCCAAATGTATTTAGTATATGCATATATAGTAGTGATAAGACTGAAGCAACTGGATTTGCTCAGCAAATACATACAGTACTCTGCCAGCATAATATATAAAAGAGATGAACACCCTCTTGCTTATACCTGTGTTTTAAAAATTATATTTGCAATGATGAGATTGCGTGGCGATGTGTGGTGAAGTTTGTCACCATTTTTTCTTCACTGCATAATGATGTACTAAATCAATGGTTTTAGTTAGTAGATGTTTTCTAATCCTGTGTCCTCTCTGGCTGGCAGAGGCCCAGATCTAAAGGGCCCCCTTTTGCAGTTGAGCATGGAACTGATGAGCCAATCATTTTCATTGTTCATTGGGCACTGGCCTCAAATCATCTGACTGCATTTAGTTTGTGCCCAATATATTTATGTCATCTTGAAAGCACCATTTTGTTAATTAATTTACATTTCAGAGATATGTACAACAGTGGAACAAGAAAAATGAGCCCAAACCTGTACTTTGACAGATGTATGAGACAAAATACTTAGCATTAATCTGAATGGCAGTAGCACTTAATTACGGAAATATCTACATCTGTGTTGACATGCTAGAAAAGCAAAACTTCTAGGTGTAATTAACTGCTTTTTTTTTCTAAAGGCTTAAAAGAAAATAATGAGCAGCCATCTGGTTAACTTTTAAAAAAATATTTTTTGCAGAATGTAGTCACATGGATATATTAAAGACAAAGATGGCATGACAGATTGGCACATGAAAGCTTCATTAAAGAAGTGCTGATGTAAATCATGGTGTTGGATTTATAAACAATGCCATGTTTGCATAACAACTGCCCATATTGTATTCCTCAATGAATAAACAACAAAAAAAAAAGAAACACTATAATTAAAAATTAAAGCAGCATTGGATTCACTGACAACCATTTCTGGATTTTTTCCCTAACTTACCAAAGGGGTTGAATCTGACACATTCTGCTCGTCCTTAATTTAATTCCTCAGAGTTAAGTTACATATATGAAATGACCTGTAGCAGTGAAAACTATCATTAGCATTAAAGGGGACCTGCCATGTCCAAATCCACGTACTGGTTTTACAGGGGATAGTAAATGTACAAAAAGAGGTTGTGGGAGCACTCCAAGGCTAAATAAAGTATACAAATACAATGGAAGTGCAACTGATCTGGCCAAATTAACTACAAACATACAGAAAGACAAAAGGGATTGATCAATGCACATTCCCTGGTCCCCTGTTTCATAAGTAAATTGTCTATTAGTTTCATGCTAGTGCATACAGTATATTGACAAGAAACAGGGGTTTTTAGTTACAAAATTATGATCATAAGATTGGTAAGCCACCATACCACGTCAAAGTAAACCCCGTATGGTGGTCCTATCTATTTACCTCTGGTCATATTTTTCAAAGGCTGGCACTCCCGTGCACTATTGCCATTCTTGACCTGGGGGCTGGTTTGATTGGGGGAACCAGGCAATCTCTCTCTATATAAGCAAAAGGCATGGGAGTGACTAAGCCCTCTGATTCAAACCAGCCCCCAGGTCAAGAATGGCAATAGTGCACGGGAGTGCCAGCCTTTGAAAAATATGACCAGAGGTAAATAGATAGTGGGAGTGCCAGCCTTTGAAAAATACGACCAGAGGTAAATAGAACCACCATACGGGGTTTACCTTGACGTGGTATGGTGGCTTACCAATCTTATGATCATAATTTTGTAACTAAAAACCCCTGTTTCTTGTCAATATACTGTATGCACTAGCATGAAACTAATAGACAATTTACTTATGAAACAGGGGACCAGGGAATGTGCATTGATCAATCCCTTTTGTCTTTCTGTATGTTTGATAGTAAATGTAATTCTTTGAGAAAACCCACATAGTAAGTGCTATGCCCTGTGAGAGAGCATTTTGGGGCATGTTTCCATGGTATAACATACAAGGATGCACAATTGAGACTTTGCATTCTCTCACGTTTTCATGCGTATATCGGCTACATGTGCCTGCACCCGAGCGTATTTCATGCATTCGGGTGCAGGCACAAGTAGCAGGCGTAGGGCTGAATTTTCGGCAAGCTTGCCGAAAAAATCAGCCCTACGCCACGTGTGGCATCAGCCTAATAATAGCCCTGTGAATGCTAGAGCCTGACAACAGTCTATTCAAATACAGCACTGAAAGTGCACAAATGGTGCCACACTGCATGAATTGGAATGCGAGGTGCCCTTTGATGGCATCAGTATGTTGTATATCTGTGTCAACACCTGTGCATCATCGGCACTTAAGTGGAACTTTTCCCTCCTAAAGGCCGTTTATGCTTTTATGCTCTTCCCATATCTGTGTGCCTGGGGCAGGTGAATGATGTGTAATCTGTGTAATGCACTTTGTAATATGCTGCTGTAATAAAAATAAAGGATAATAATTGCCACTGGAAACAGTGAATGTACTTTTACTAACTAACAATACAACTAATATTGCATATATAGGGAAAAATCCATCAGACAGGGGTTTCATCTGTAATAAAGTTTAGCGAGTTTATTTGAAGAGCTAGGGGCAGTGTCGGACTGGCTCACCAGGATACCAGGAAATCTCCCGGTGGGTCCTCCTACTCCTGACCATTTGGCCTGCTTCATGGTCATTCCCTATTTCTGAATAAAAATAAAGAAGAGAAAGATATGGAAGAATAGATGCTAGCATGTAAATAAAAGAGACTAGGAGAATAAAGAGGTTGGGGTGAAGAATGGAGGAAAAATAGTTTGGCGAGTGGGCCTAGGGTCTAAGGATTTCTGGTCCCAGGCCCAGTATATAACTAGAGCAGCTTTATTAAGGAGCAGTACACAAGAGAACAAAGAAGCATATGAATATCTAGAATTAAGCAACTTTAGAATGAAACAAATATACTGAACAAAAGTGAGGTATAATAATATAAGGAAACAATGGAAAAAGTATATACACACACCACAAAAGTATATAAACTATACGACAAAAGTATATAACAATACAAAATAGCAACCAAGTTGTACAGAGAGAGCATGCAGTATATTTAACATGTTTTACAGAATCTCTTTAGCGAACTATAAGTAAATGATATAAAATTATTTTTTCTACTGATGCTAGACAGTGTTCAGAAAAAATGGAAGATAGAGTATAACATGAAATACTAACTAACAGGGACAGGGAAAGAAATCAGGCTAATTTGTGACTTGCAACAGCTGCGCACAATTCATTACGGGGATTAGTATGTGATGGATAACACAATTCAGTCCCAATTCCAAAGACATTTTTATGTGGCTTTTTGCTGGAACTCTGCCACCCATGGTCGCAGGCACTGGGAAAAATATGTTGCAAGGAAGCTGGATGCAGTTAAGCTAGAATAGAATCAAGCCAAAGGACTTCCCACAGAAATTGTCCCACATTGTCTGGCTTATTGGAAGTGTTAGCTGCATTTGATTCACTGTTTGGACATGGACATGCAATAGCTACCTGCTATTTTGTAAGTCAGTATAGGAAAAAGAAAGGTACAGTCACAGTTTACAGTTTATACAATATCTCTGTCTGTTCTGCCAAATCCAGCTATTCAAAAAAAAAAAAACTATGCCCTGATTGAGGTGAAATGTGACCAATCACTGGCCGCCACATACCAACTCATCCCTAATATCACCCTGCCTTCAGCATTGTCAGCTCCACCCCTAATGTCACCTAACAACCCTTTGTTACTCTATGGGGTTCATTTACTAACCATTGATTTTAAACTTGATTCAATATTTTTTTAGAAAACTCACAGAGAAAAAAAACCATAACTTTTCTGAGATTTACTATTCGTCTGAACGGCTAAAAATCCAAATTTGTAAATTCGCCAGATTAAGTGTGTGAGTTCATGTAGAAGTTAGTGGCAAAGGTCCCTTTCCTTAAAGTTTTTTCTTTTTGACGCCCGGTCCACTGGCCAAATGTCCTGATGAAGACACTGACAACTGGACAAAAGCAGTTTCAGGCCTATAAAGAGTCTTAGTGGAACAAATGCAAGGCTAGGTTTTCTGATACTACTGAAGGGATGACTGCATCATTAAAAAATAATCTTTTATAAACAAGTCGATTGCAAGCTCTTTTGGGCAGGGCTCTCTTCACCTCTTGTATTGGTTATTGGCTGCTTTATATGTTACTCTGTATGTCCAATGTATGAATCCCACTTATTGTACAGCGCTGTGGAATATGTTGGTGCTTTATAGTTATAGTGACATAGGGTTGAAAAAAGACCAGAGTCCATCAAGTTCAACCCTTCCAAGAAAACCCAGCACACACAACCTATACTTACCTATCTATACACTCACATACATAAACTATATATACAAACATCAATACTAACTGTAGATTTTACTATCACAATAGCCTTGGATACAATGCTTGTTCAAGAACCCATCCAGGCCCCTCTTAAAGGCATTAACAGAATCTGCCATCACAACATCACTAGGCAGGGCATTCCACAACCTCACTGCCCTCACCGTGAAAAAAATTATAAATAAATGTTAATAATAATAGTCCACCCTGCCTAAAATCTTTCTATTCTGCTCCTACAGAGGAAGAGGTTGCCTTTGTTTCCCCCCAACAACATGTGCTATTTACTGTATGCCCCTAAACCTCGCTATTCTGTTCTTAAATGAGAAGGAAAGGTAAAAACCAATTAAGCTTTATCAGAAAGGTCTATGTAAATACAGCCATAAGCACTCACTGAAGAGCTGCACTATCAAAAGAAACACAGTATTTCTTGTCTTCCTTTGTGTAAACATGTTATTCTGTATCAGACTTCCTCTCTCAGAAAAATACTTCATTCCTGAGGCCTGAGTCTGCACAGCTCTCTCCCTTCTCCTGCCCCCCCCATCCTATAAGAATTTCCTCCCCCTCCCATAAGAATGTGTAATCTGACCTACCAATGGCTAGAGCTTCTGCACGGAAGCTACTGAGACCAAGCTAAAATGGCCACAAATGGAGGGAGCTTCTAGGGCTGTTTATGCAGGTATGGTAAATAGTGTTCTAGGTGGCACTAATATGGCTAATCTATTGGCAGTAAAAATGCCAAAATGACTTCCCTTCTCCTTTAATCTTTATCACAAAACCTTTCAATTTAGCACTCAAAAAATCAGAGTAACTCAACTACTGTGTCCTATAATAAATATACTAATACAATAAGTACACTCCCCAATATAAACATTTTACAGAAACTGGTAGATCCTGTGGAAATAAAAACATGTTATGAAAACTGATTCTATTTATAGAAAGACTGATGCCCACTGATTACTGTCATTACTTAATAATTCTGCCCATAGCAAAAGCCATGAATCACTCAACTGGAACTGCTTTGATAATAATAACATAACATTTGGGGGGTTATTTAATGGGCTTACTGCCCAAGAGCAGTAAACCATAGCAGCCAATGAGCAAGTAACTTTTCCTGGTCATAACATATAACTATAACATCTTATTGGTTGCTATGAGTTACTGGACCTGGTCTAAGTGCCTTTTATTATAACTAGTTTTAACAATGTTCTCTGTTGGATATGTCTACCCATTAAGATATTTTGAGCCACACACTAGCAGACAATCTGTAGTTGGCATCTGTGGAACTGAAGTTCTTGTGCTATCTCTTTTATAATTCTATTAGTGTTTCATTTGCTATTTACATAAATTATCTTTTTTCGTTGATCACACTGTCATAATTTTTTCGTTCAATCTTTTTCTTTGGTTCCTGAAACCTGCATCTTTGCAAGTGTTTGGTCGCGATATTTGTTACATTATTCTTAAAAAAATAGCAATCAACCAAAAAAAACGCAAACACATGGTTGAAAAAGAAAAACCGCAGTCACAGCAAAAAAAATATTCTAAAAAAAAAGATTCACAACCAAGGACAAAACGCTAAGGGGGTCATTTACTAACATTATTTTTTCATGATTTAGATTTTTTGCACCAAAATATCATTTTTTTTCTTGAATTATTACGCGACAGAACCATGACAAACAAATGTTTCTTTGCTTTGTGGTTTTGCAGTTTTTTTGGGTTTGTTCCAACACTTACATTTATGTGAAAATATGGAAAAGTTGAATGATAGACATTCATAGTTTTAGAGAAATTGACTTGTTGTTTCAAAAATCTTTAAAACCACAAAAATCTGAATTTTAATTAATCTGCCCCTAACAGTTAATATATCAGCCCCCTATTTCTAACTTCTTAATGAAGCTTTTGGGCAAGCTATATAGAAATGTCAGCTCTATTGGGGAGGAACTAATGTGAATGATGCATAAGCCCTGCAGAATATATCATATATATATATCCAAAAGAATAATGGCTTATGCACCATTTTTGGTTTAAGGCTCAGTATAGTTTACTGATATGAGTTTTTTAAGCCCTCACACACCTTTATTGAGTACATGTCTCCTAGGTATGCAAGTTAGAAGAAATATTTCAGTCAATGCCCCCATCTAGTGGCAAACAAGGAATGTAGCAACCATTGAAAAATGCAGTATCTATTGAATTAACAACAGATGCAGGCAGATATATTTTGCCTTTGTGCAAAATATATCTGTTTATAGATTGTAAGCTCTACGGGGCAGGGACCTCCATCCTCTTGTGCCTTTGACTCTTAACTTATTGCAACTGTATTTATCTATCTTTATTTATTGTTATACTTTGTATTTATCTATTATTATCTTAATAATCCCCTGTTTGTATTAATGTATTCTACTGTACAGCGCTGCGTACATAAGTAGCGCTTTATAAATAAAGATATACATACATACCGTCAACATAGGACATGGTTATAGAAGAAGTCAGATACTTAGGGCAGGGGAAAGAGTGACTAGTCCTATAGCCTACTTCAGAGGAACATTTTGAACATATATTATACACTATTGATAATGAGAATAATCAATCATTTTAGCATCATTTGCTAGAAAGTTGAATTCAGTTCTCTTAGGGATGCAACGAATCCAGGATTCGGCCAGGATTCTGCTTTTTTCAGAAGGATTTGGATGAATCCATGCCTGGCGAAATGAACCTGAATCCTTAAAATCAAATAACATGGAAATTGAAAATGTTTTTCTCTTTAACCCTTCCTTATCCTAACTTGCTTATGCAAATTACAATTCAGTTTGGTATTTGCCCGAATCTTTCGCAAAGGATTTAGGATTCGGCTGAATCCTAAAATTGTGCATTCAGTGCATCCCTAGTTCTCTTAGAGGTCTGCAGAGATGTGGGTGGAGAAACACTTCTGCAAAAAAGGTTTAGGCTAATGCCACACGTAGCGTATCGTGCATAATTTTGGCAAACTGAAAAACACTTTCCGAGAATACGCGTCATACACTTAAAATTCCCCCTACCTGTGCCTGCACCCAAATGAATTGAATACACTCGGGTGCAGGTACAAGTCACATGAAATATGAATAAAAACATGAGAAGTCTTGCATTTTTAGGCAGATATCGGCTACATGTGACTGCACCTAAACGGGTTCAATCTGTTGGGTGCAGGCACAGGTAGGAGCGTATTTTCGGTAAACGTTTTTCGGCTTGCTGAAAATATGCGCCATACGCTACGTGTTGCATTAGCCTTATGTTCCCTTTAACTAAATGTCATTGGTTGTAAGCACTCACTTCATACGAAAAAATTTCCTAAAATATCCATGTTGCCTCCTCTTGTACTGTTATTCCTATAGTGTCAGATGGCTGACCCTTATAGACTCATATAATGCATAGTTTTGACTGCAAGCCCAGTTGTGGGCCTGTAATTTTCCCTGCAGTACGTTGTATGAAAACCTTGTGTCAGTATGCAATCCTTACAATTCTTAAGCTTCATTGCCTTCCTCTTACCTTTTGTTGCAAACCAAGTGCAGCTGCGATTATCGATGCATGGGAACAACAGAGCTAACAACCCCTCTGAACCAGGTGATATCTCCAGGATTCCTACAGTACCCTCTATATATTACTGATTGGCAGTCATCTAACATTTCATAATTGGACTATGATAATGGTCCCAGATAATGCCATGGGGTTTGCTTGGCCTAATGCCTGCTGCTTCAATATAGGCCCTGCCATCTCTGGCAGTAACACATAAAGCTGAGGGCTCATTGTACTTGAATGTTAGTATTCTAATTGCCTCATATCAGAAATAGGATGATTAGGAAAAATTCCAGTAGAAGGCTTTAGAAGTGCAAAAGGATTGTAATACGGGACTGTTCTCTTGGCTCAACTCTAGAGGGCAGCATGTATGTTTATTTCTTTTCGTGTTGCATGTTAATCCTCATGTAAGAAGAGAATTAGACAGTTCCAGCTCTTGGCTGCCATTAATAGACCATGCTTGTTTAAGAGCAATTAATGAAACTGCCTGAACCTGTAATTAATTCACCTGTGCTAAGGAAGAAATACTGTCAGTGGCAGCTTGCTCTGTAGCCCTAGGCTCCTATTGTGAACCAGAACCAGCAATCTGCCGGCTGTCATCTACACTCAGTGCTGTTTGTCGTCTAACCATAGATTGGTTTGCACTGACATATAGAGTGCATTGCCCTTCATGGCATATCAAAGATACTCAATTAAAATGCAATACTTGAAAAATCGCCTGTATATAAAAAGAAAATTCCATCAGGCACAGTATAATAGCATTGATTATGCACATAGGCATAATATACTGCATGCAGAATTTACAATGTATAGTCAGTGTATAGAACTGTACTGTAAGGGGCAGAATTATCAAAATTCAGATCTGTGTCATTTTAGAGGTTTTTTTCCCAACACTAACTAAACTCATAATTTTTAAAAAGTGTAAATGTTTACTTATTTATGAAAAATATAAAAAGCACAAACAAATAAGAATATGGATACCTCAAACTCCTTGTTTTTGTGCGATTAGAAGCAAAAAAGGCCCCTGAAACCTCACCTTGAAGTAAATAAATATTTTGCAATTTGCTAAGGACAGCTCCCATTGACTTCTACATAACCTTGTGTTTTATTGTAATAAACTTTTTAGGGCTAAAAATTGTGTATTTAAATTCCCTTGGGGAAACAAAAAAATTACTTATGCTGATAAATCTGCCTTGTACAAGCAAGTGTACAAGCACTAATTGGGCAACAATGTGAATTTTATAGGGGGGGTTAGAAGGCAAAGTAAAGAGCAACTAAGCAGTTTTTTCTAAAGAGAGTCTCTCTTCTGAAACACACTGACTAGAGGAATTTAAGTTTGTGGCAAGGGTATATGAGGTGTGGTGAGGGCTACTTTACCTTTACTTAGCACAGAGCTGTCAACCCCCGGAAACTGTCTCCCAGGGGATTGTTAATGGCATGCACAGCAGTGTAATGTGGTGTCATTGCACATGCGCACAATGGGCATGATGTCATGGAATGCTCACTACACATGTGCAGTAAGCATTTGGGAGAAATTTAAAGCTATCCGGAGACTGGGGGGTGGCTGGAATTATCGTGAAGCTCCCAATTAATCCAGACACTTAACAGCTCTGCTAGCACAATAGTTATGGACCCTTGATAATATTTAATAACCTAAAGCTATACACTTTCCTTGCAGCTGGATACAGGAACAGCATCTTTCTTCAGAGACATCAGGCTTCACTTATATGAACATGGTCTATTTTTGTCCATGCCTCCATTCTGTCCAGACCACCCTGTGTTTTATATATACTGTATATATATATATATATATATATATATATATATATATACTTGGAATGGCTTATACTCACTGGTTCTTGCCCTCTCATTCAGGAATATGATTCCACTTAACTCCTTGGTGGCATACAAGTTGCTTGGCTGCATGGAATATTGCTAACTATACCCCTCTCCAGACCTTGTTCTTACTCTAGCTGGCCTGGCTATTAGTAATTGAATTTATTGGCCTTTACCATGGCAACACTACTCAAGTGTACTACATTGAGCTGCTTGACTTGGCAATTCCTTTTTCCTTTCAGGAATTAGTCCTTACTGTAGGAGACTCCATGTACCTGTATCTGGTGCCTCCCCCCAAAAAATTGCAATTAACTTTATTATCTATTATATAGAACCAGTATATCTATGTAGTGCTTTTCAAAAACCATTTAACTTGCTTGTATTTTTTGGAGTAAACCCCCACAGACACAGGAAGAACAGACAAATTTGTTTCAGATGGAACCAAAGCTAAGAGCCTAAAGCTGCAAGACAGCATTGCTATTCACTGAGCTGCCTGCTGCCGATTAAAGAAAAAGTGGCAATAAGTGCCATTTTTAAGGGTTGCCACCTTGTGGGTACATATTAAATGACAGTAACTCCCCAAAACTGCAGAATTATCATTTTCTTTAGATGCATGCTGCAGGCTATAGTTCTACATGAGCTTCTGTGCTCATAAATCTCTTGCTCATCATTACTATTAGCATTACTAGTGGGCAATTAGTGAGCACAATGCACACAGCAAGCCTGTTACTTTGGATTTAGTAAATGCTTGGTATAAGGCTCCCTTGCCTCTCAGAAAGTTATAGGTGCAAGCACTTATCTAATGATGTTGTGGCATGCACAAGTTTGCAGACATGATGTCCCTTCTAATAATAAAGCAGGCCCTGGGATCTACATAATTTATTTCCAAATCTGAAAAAGAAATTTGATCTTATTTAATATTCAGGCGCCTGCTTTCCTTTAAGATACAACACAACAGTTACTGCCAATTTAAATAAGAGATATAGGTTTGCTCAGATTCAAATAGTTTCAAATTAAAAAATGCAACCACAATAATTACTGTGGTTATCACCCGCTGTTAGCTTCAGAATACATATTTAATCCTTCAAGCATGGAAAACATGCTCAGAGAGCAGAAAAATGTATCACTTTGAAAAATAACAAAAACATTTAAATGAGTGCAGATGTTACTAAAAAATCCAATCAGATGTCCCCATTACGAATTGCTAAATGAATTTAACCCTTATAATAAGGCTCCTGCAAGTAACAAGCAAAAGTGTGCTTTGGGTGTAATATATCTAATACAAAATGTAAGTCAGATGATGGAATAATGCATTTAACTTTCAATAAATTATTATTAATTATATTGTGTCTCCATATTACACAAACCTTTACAGATAACGTACAGATCTTATATCTGCCCCTGGCCCAAATGAGCTTACAGTCTAAGAAGGTAATGTAAAAAAAGAGTTGAGGTTTAGTAACTCAATAGCAACTCTAGTAACTCTTTGAAAAGAGTGATATAGCAACAACCCACTGGATTGTCTTCCCATAGACAACACCACTAATTGCTTCACAGTCATCTATCCAAGCTTTTGTAGCTCAATATCACCATAGGGCCTTTTTTGTCAAGTAGCCCAAACCTAAATGCCTATAGAAATATATTGGAATTGCGATTTGCAAAAGACTGCAATCAATTTGTTTTTGAAACTTCGCAGGAATGTTGATCGGCTCAATTCTTAGGTGTTGCGTCATTTCTGGGGGAACAATTTTAAACAAGGATAAGTTGCATGTAGTGTTTTAAGTGATGTTGGTGGAAGGAAACAGTAACACCTGGAGAATTCCTAATAGGAGGGTGTGAGGCAAGGGGAATTTTTCACAAAGAAAATTCTTGTCTTGATGTAAGAATCAGAGGTTTATTTTATTTCACAAGAACTTCATAAGAAAAAACAAAACAAAAACTACTTACACACATATTAAAGGCTTGCAAAGCAGACTTTGTTACAAAAAAAAACCTGCTATTCACAACATCCAGCAGCACTTTACAATGACTGCTTGTGGAGCCCTTTATAGCCTTTCATAGGAGTCAGAGTTCCCACAATGTTTGCTTAAATTGCTACATCTTTGATATTCTTATTCATATAAATGAGACGCTTTAAGAACCTTTTAGTTCATACCAGTGTAGCACACAGATTTGTTTTCAGTCATACAAAAAACTTAACAGCAAAGGTTTCATATAAATGGCTGTTGGGTTCATGATGAACTAATTACTGTAAAAAAAAAAAACTTTGAAGACCCCTGGAGTGCATTTCATGTGATTTTTTTTTTTGTAAATTGCATTTTCTGGGAATTCTCATGCAAATGTCCCAGGAATTGCTTCCTGTCTATTTCAAAGGCAATCACTTGGATCCATGGGTACATTTACGAGTCAGATGACTTTAGCTTGGAAACACTGACTACCAATTGCCACAAACTGCCAACTCTGCAACCCAAAAATTGGCTTAACATTCACTGTGTACTTTATGTACAATGCAATTTTCTGAAGATTTAAGCTGTATTAATGTATTATACAGACAATGACAGAAGTGGTTAGGTGGGTAGCCTGATTTCTCTGTAATAATGAAACACTACCTTATACTTGATCCCAACTAAGATATAATGAATCCCTATTGAAGGCAAAACAAACCTTTTGAGTTTTTGTAGTGGGAGATTTAGCAACTTTTTTATTTTTTTTGCACTTTTTTTGGCACTAAAAAATCTTGAATTAAGAGCAAAAAAAATTCGAAAACTTGAATGTAAAAATTCATCACCATCTATTAGCTTACAAGTTTCTATAGAAGTCAATGGGAGTTGTCCTCTGCAAAGTCAAGCCAGATTTTCAAACTAGAATTTTTCAAGTTTTTTAAAGATAAGCGAGTTTTTTCTATTTAGAAAAACAAACTCAAATTCACAAACTCGAAAATTGATAAATAAGCCCATTAATGTTTATATAATTTTTATCAGACTTAAAATGTGGAGATCCAAACTATGGAAAGATCCCTTATCTGAAAAACTCCAGGTCCTAAGCATTTTGGATAATAGGTCTTGTACCTGTACAGTGAAGTGCCTTTGTATGATTTTGCCAGTGTACTTGCCAGTGCATGACTTCCCAGCATTAGGCTTACACCTGCATATACGTGTATGTATATCCAGCAGAACCGGTCAGTTAACTTAGTATCTGTGTCAGAGGGAAAGATAACATTTTCATAACAGCTGAGTAATGCATCAAGAAATACAGGCCATGCAGGAATCTTTTAAAGCAAAGAGTAAATGTCTATAGCTCAGTTTATCTGTGAATAATGCTAACAATTACTGTAGAAAATTGCCTTTAGGCGTGTATATAGTTCATGAAGGGCGAAGCAAATCTTACATGGACTGTAACTGTCTCAGGAAGTTATAAACATGTATTTATAAAATGCGAACATTCTGCATCATTGTACAAAATGTGGACAGATACATAAAGCATGCAAGAATATATAAACTGCAATCTGATTTTAGTACATAGTCATCTAAATACTGAGGGGATTTTCTTTCTCTTTTGGGGTATTGTGCACAATTGGCCATTATCATGACCCTCTGTAATCTCAGCTTGAGAAACTGGGGGCTCCCTTGGATTTCGATTTGATATAGAGCGTGCATTCCTTGCCCTATAAATGTTATCATCATCATTTAACAGATCAGTTTGGGTTTGTCTTTTAGTTACACACTGTGATAAACTTCACTAGCCTGTGTTTAAAAACCGTTCCAGTGTCTGGGTAAAACACCGGGTATGAGATACTATTTATGTCATAGCCTACAAAAATTCCCTTTTTACACTGAGTCTAGATTCTTTCTATCATACTGGTATGCAACGCATTCTGACTTTAAAATTTGATATAATATTAATAATATTATTCACCCCTCTTACTAGAGTCACGGTTCTTTTGAGAAGCAGACAAATAATCCAGTGTATATAAAAGGGAATATATTGAATAATCAATCAATTAGATGTAAATGATTATTTAAACTAAAACAATATTTAAACTATTTACAGTTACAAATTAATTATAAACTCTACATTTTTGTTACCACCATTGTAAAAGAATAAAGGTCAACCATTATGGCTGTACTCACTCACATGCTGCTCCTGGTCACTTCAACGCTGTCCTCCCGATGCTGTGTTCCTTAACTACTGTTCTGTCCATCTTTAGGGCTCTGGCACACAGGGAAATTAGTCGCCCACGACCAATCTCCCCTGTAATGGGCAACTAATCTCCCCAAACTACCATCCCACCGGCGAAAATGTAAGTCGCCGGTGGGATGGCACGCGCTGCGCTGGCGATTTCGGCCGATTTGCCGAAATCGCCTGCTCAGCGTGTGCCATCCCACCGGCAACTTACATTTTCGCCGGTGGGATGGTAGTTTGGGGAGATTAGTCGCCCGTGACAGGGGAGATTTGTCGCGGGTGACTAATCTCCCCGTGTACCAGAGCCCTTATACAACTTTTTAGCCACTGCCCCACATACCAATTGATCAGATGGGGCTGATAAAAACCACACTTTGCCCATTGTTCAAAGATTGTTGAGCAAGTTTCTTGCTTACATAAATGAGTTTTTATGGCTCCTGTGGCCAACATACTGCCCAACTGCCATTCACAAAAAAACCCCTTTGATATGTAGATTTGGCTCTGGGTGTGACTTGGACAACTAGTTTTTAGTAATCAGTACAACTCCCCCATACACTGTGTATATTACATAAGCACATTTATATATAACAAATATAATGTCACCCAAGATGCGCAATTTCTTACATGACCCAAAATTTTTAATCTTTGAAAGATTAGGCTTTCTCCCCGTTAGCATGTAGTATGGGGTTTGCCTTAAACGATTGTTAAAGCACCTGTTGCGAATCATAGCAGCAGTCATTACTACATATATCCATAACTCCTTTGGTAATTTACACTCAAGTGACATACATCTTGCCATCTCAAATAGCATTCTCCAATTTCTCTCAGCAGTCCCATTTTAATGGGGTGAGTTAAGTGCTGAGATATCATGCCTTATACTCTTCTTACTGAGCAGTGACTGAAAATTCTTTGACATAGATTCTGTGCTGTTATCAGACCACATGCATTTGATTGTCCCATAGGGGGCAGTATCAGCAATACATTTTTCTGTGGCTAACACTATCACTTATTTTTCAAAAAGTACACAAATATTGCACCAGAATAATCATAAATAAATGCTATGGTATATCTAAAACCATCTTTTGCCACTAGTTTTATAGGGCCTGCTAAATCAGTGTGTACTAGTTCAAGTGTTAGACTGTTTCTGAACAAATTTTCCTTGGGTACAAATGTCAGTTTAGGTTAGACTTACTGCATCAGCCTTTTCCTTCATGTTCTTCCCTGGATATCATAACAGCCGTGACAACTGTCACCATTCCCATCAGAAGTGTTCAGATAATAAAACCTATTATATTGATGAATTTGGTACCATTCTTATGAGTCAATTCACTCCCATCTTGATGGAATTTAACAGATGCGCTATTTCTTGTTGCTGCTTCAACAGAGAATATGTCCTGTGGATATGTGGGGATATAAAGTGCATTTAGTAATGTTAACTTCACTCTGTTCCCCTTGCTGTCAGTCAGGCACACTTCTGCATCACCTCTCCTAAATGCTACACCGGAAGTCTTTTTCCCGTCTGCCAACGCCATGTAATCCTTTTCCGGCTTGAATGTGTCATCAAATCTTTTAAACTTTTTAATGTCTGTAATTATGTGATGCTGCTCCTGTATCAACCATTAGTCCTTTTGTTATTAAACTGTTTGACTGGCTTTTACTTATTTTGAAGGCAAATGTTTGCTCTGCGTCATCAGCCGCTTGCTTTACATTATCTCATACTTTGTGTCTGCATAATGCCTCCTTATGTCTTGCAATAGTTACACCACTGTGACATTTTATTTAGTTTGCTTGGGCACGCATTAGCTTTGTGGCCCTTTTGGTCACAGTTGTAACAGACAAGATTATGTTTGCCTCTTTCTTGCTGTTGTAACAGGGGTGCTGACCAGTATTTTGACAGTATTTTTCAGTATCCTCAAAACTTCTTAACTGGGTTTTAAAGAAGAAAGCCGTTCTCCAAACACCATTCTTAAATGTTCCTTAGAACCCCCCATCCTAAAATGCTGGTTTATTTTTTGGAATATAATTACCCAATTAGTGCAGCGATGCAAAGATCGGCTTCTCTTCAGAGTTTGCAGGAGCCATTTTACTTGCGATCACGTCACTTCTCTCTGCCGATGCTTCGTACTGCGCATGCGCCTCCTAGTGATCATCGCAACCACACAACATCACAACCACACAACATCGCATCAATACAGGAGACTTCAGAAGCCTGGCTACTGCGCATGCATGGGGCACATTAGGAAAGGAATGCGCATGGGTGCGCCCAAAATAAACTATGCGTTGGACTACAAGTAGAAAGTATTTTAGGAAGGAAGGAGCACTCTGGAGAGACCACTGGACAGTATAATGAAGCAGTAAGAGTAAGTATATGTTCTGCTCATTGCCATTAATTGGAGATTTACTTTTTTTAACTTTAGTTGTCCTTTAAACTTGTAAGTCACTTTTTTATAACCTTGTATGATATGGATAGCAAAGGGTTTGAATGTTTCAGGTAAACCTTTGGGAATCTTTCCAATTAACAGTCACTTCGTGTCTCTCCAGCATTTCTCAGTGCTGTAATGGCTGTTGCTGCATGTATGATAGTCTGTGACACTTTCATTTGCAGATTTCTGAAGAGATGTTAGCTCTGTGTGTAAGCTAATTGTCCATGGCTTACCTTTGCCAGCATAGTGGTTTCTCAGGATTTGCAACACTTTCCTTCCATCATCAGCTGCTTCTCTCATAATCGGAGACAGACTTTTATTATCCAAAAATTGAATCTCCATCAAAAAGCAGCATGCTCCATTGGTTTCCTTCATCTCTCCTGGGCCCATAACCTGTTGCCATTCTGAAGAAGACAATAAATGGGGAGCACTGATCCTTAAAAACTAATCCAAATATAGACAGAGCTTTTATCCTACTGCAAACTAAGCTTTAACTTCACATCCATCTATAAGAAAGAGCCAGAAGATCTGACAGATATGGGTTTATCCTAAAATTCTATTCCTACATAAGATACCAGGAAAACACAAATTAATAGAGAACCACACAGCCCATCCGATAATTTCTGCTCTAGATTGCACCAAAGTGGCTAACAAAGGTGCCTGGGACCATGGGAATGAGTTTTTCTTGCAAGGAAATGAAATCAAGTACCGTATATACTCGAGTATAAGCCGATCCGAATATAAGCCGAGGTACCTAATTTTACCTAAGAAAACTGGAAAAACTTATTGACTCGAGTATAAGCCTAGGGGGGGGAAATGCAGCAGCTAAGTTTCAATAATCAAAATAAATACCAATAAAATTACCTTAATTGAGGCATCAGTGGGGTTTATGTTTTTAAATATTTATTTCAAAGAAAAACAGTAAACCAGCTCTGTAAGTGGAGAAGAGGGTCAACAAAAACAATATGAATACTACCCCATGCTCATTGCACATTGGCAAACTGGCGGCAGTCCCGATCCCGGAGGACACGTAAGGGGAAATAAATATTGCTAGTGGGAGTGGGCCAGGGCACTGGAGGGTCTGGTTGCGGGTGGCCTAATTTGCACACAAAGGACAGAGGGTTCTATTCTGGAGGGACACATGGCACCCGACTCGAGTATAAGCCGAGGGTGACTTTTTCAGCACATTTTGGGTGCTGAAAAACTAGGCTTATACTCGAGTATATACAGTAAGTTAGGACCATAGTGGGGATTGGCTCCCTAGAGCAGGGGCGGAATTAATGTTTAAGAGTGGGGAGAGCTTTATATTGGCGCCTTTTTTTAATTTTAATGATTGCTGTTGCCAATCTAAGTAAGAGATAGGATAACTGGTATGTGACATTCGAGCATTCAGCTTTCTTTCAGACAGAGGAGAAACTGCACACAGACACCATGCTTCTCTTCCTTCAAGTAGTCTCAACTTTATTAACACCTCTGCATTAACAAACAGACATTGTCACATGACACTAGATCACAGTGAGATCTGTATGAGATCATACATATTACTGCATATCTTAACAATTGCCCTTCTGTTGGAGATTATGGGTATGCACATAATTTTCTCGAATTCTACTGGCCTGCAGTTCCTACAACCCCCTACATAAGTACATGTTAGGACATTACTACTGCCAAAAAATATTGAGATTCTGACTATTTCAGTGGCCTTGAGTGTCCCTCCATGAAATGCTGATATCCATTTGTTTAGGAGATACTTTGTGCTTCCTGATACTGTTTTATGGTGACTGCAGACATTCTGTGCATTAAGCTATCAAGATATGTCCTCTCCTTTAGGGCTATGGCAGACAGGTTGACTTAGGGGATGACATTGACGTAGTTGGCCAGCTTGAAGTATATTGCAATATATGGACAAACAATCCCTGTTAATTAAAGGGGAGGTCATATCTTAATAGCTGAAAGGAACAGTAACACCAAAATATAAAAAAAACCAACATACTGTTCTTCAACTTCAGCTTATTCTTCCACTTTTTCTTCTTCTTCTTCTTCTTAGTGCCCGCCATATTCTAAACGCTGCTACTCCTACAGTTTTAGGGGTACAACACCCAAACTCTCCACATTTCTTCGCCCTATAGCGGAGCAGGTTGCTTGTGCTTTTCTAAGCGATCCCGCCCCCCATCTTTTTGTGGCGCCGCTCCGAACACCCCAATCTTTCCATTGACTTTCCAATGACAGAGAAGATTTTCAAACTGCTGCCACTCTTACAGCTTTGAAGCTACACCCCCCCAAACTTGAATAACATAATAATGGGGTCACCCCAAATGACATTTGTTGGATGACCCCAAAGTGGAAGGGGGCAACAACAGCCAATCAAATTTAACCTTTGACTTTTATGGGGAAATTGAAACTGCTGCCAATCTTACAGCTTTGAGGCTACACTCCCCAAACTTGAATCACATAGTCATGGGGTGAATGAAAATATGAATGAAAATATGATGATTGTTGGATGCCCAAAAGTGGGCAGAGATGTGAACAACCAATCAGGTTTAACTAATGACTTGGAGGAAATTCAACCTGCTGCCATTCTCACAATAATAACAGCAGGGTGTCAGGATCAGCGGGATTCGAACACCACTTGGGGTGTTCCTGGCGGCATGCATTTGCCTCTGTAGCCACTGGAGGCATTTCGGTCTGTCTGTCTGTTTCTGCTCTTGTCTCCTACTTTCTGTCTGCTCCCTTTCCTCCGCCCACCTCATTAACCTCATGTGTTTCCCATCATCTAATCTTCTCCTTTTATAAGCCTTTCCCTGACCATTGCCCCTTGCTTGGTCATTAATTGTCTCTCGTGACCCTGCCGTCCTGTTCCTGTGTCTTTGTCCTTGTCCTTGTCCTCACTGGTTCCAAGCTCCAGTTCCGTGTCCTGATCCTGCCTTCTGCCTTGTTCCTGAGCCCTTCCTAGTTCTACCTTGATTTCCCGGTTTTGACCTTGGCCTGTCCTGACTTCGTTTGACTGCCGCTTGCCCTGACCTTTTGCCTGTTTGGATTCTGCCTCTGCCTGCCGTTCTACATTCAGTTTGTATGTTCATTGTGTGTTCGGTTACATCACTAGTTTATTAAAGTTCTGCACTTTCAACATGGCCTCTTGCACCAGTTCTGTGACTTATGGTTACACTCCGGGTTACCCAGTCTTCAGGCTCCCACCTTCCTGGTACTCCACGGCGTCTCCTCAGGGAGATCGTGACACAGGGTCCCCAAACTGGACAGGGTTAGGCACCAGGTAACTGTGGTTCAAAGTTAGATCAATATATTTGTTGGATGCCCAAAAGTGGGTGGAGCCACCAACAGCAAATCAGATTTTGCCTATTGACTTTCAAGGGAGAAAATTCAACCTGCTGCCATTCTCACAGTATTAACACCAGGGTCCCCAACACTGGTCACTGGGTTAGAAAATGTGGGTGGGGCCTCCAAAAGCCAATCACATTTCTTTCACTGTTTTCAGAGGGGAAATTTTAATTGCTGCAATGCTAGTCACCAGGTAACTGCAGTTCCAGGTTAGAAAAAGTAGGCCACCAACCGCCAATCAGATGTCACTCGTTGACTCTCAGTGGGGAAATTTAAATTGCTGCCATGCAGACACTATTAAAACCATGGTCCCCAAACTTTGCACAGTGGTTTTTACTATATAACTGTGGTCAAAGGTTAGAAAAAGTGGGCTGAGCCAACAACAGATCAGATTTCATTCAGTGACTTCACGTTTCTCAACCCAAAATGAAGTTTGTTCTGAAACTTCCCTTTCTAGTTAAAATATAATGTACTACCATGCAGTGGTACAACTGGTCTGTTTGATTTAGAAACCCTACTATAGTTTATATAAATACCCTGCTATGTAGCCACAGAGGCAGCCATTCAAGCTTAAAAAAGGGAGAAAAGGCACAGGTTACATAACAGATAACAGGTCCTGTAGAATACAATGGCGTTTTATCAGTTATCTGCTATGTAACCTGTGCCTTTTCTCTTTTTTACCAGCTTGAATATCTGCCCCTGTGGCTTCACAGCAGGGTATTTATATAAACTATAGTAGGGTTTCTAAAGCAAACAGACCAGTTGTACCACTGCATGGTAGTACATTATATTTTAACTAGAATGGGAAGTTTCAGAACAAACTTCATGTTGGGTTGAAAAACGTGAAGTCACTGAATGAAATCATGCGTATTTATGTAAATTATAGAAGGGTTTCTTAAACAAGCATCCAACTTTTACCATTGCAGGGCACCATTACATTATATTTTAATTACTTTGTTACATTTTCATTTCTTGGTGTTACTGTTCCTTTAATGAATATAATGTTTACACTGATAATGGGTGAGTGCAAAGGACCTTTTGTTGTCTGAGTTCTTATGAATTCTTGGGAGGGGGGGGCAGGAGAAGGGAGAGAGGAGAGAGCTGCACAGACTCTGGCCCCAGGAATGAAGGATTTTTCTGAGAGAGGAATGCAGATACTAAAGTCCATGTATACACACAAGAAGACGAGAAATCCTGTTTCTTTTCTCCTTTAAACAAATTCACAGTAAATGTATATTGTGCCAGCCTTACATATTCATGAAAACAGGAGGAACTGTGATCTACAGCACTTATACTGCATTTTCCTATTTGTGTCTGTAAGTTACCCTCCCATATAGATTGTAAGCTCTACGGGGCAGGGACCTCCATCCTCTTGTGTCTTTGACTCTTAACTTATTGCAACTGTATTTATCTTGTATCTATCTGTATTTATTGTAGTACTTTGTATTTATCTATTATCTTAATAATCCCCTGTTTGTATTAATGTATTCTACTGTACAGCGCTGCGTACATAAGTAGCGCTTTATAAATAAATAAAGATATACATACATACATATGTAGTTTTATAGCTAAATGGGCTATGGCAAGAGCATCTTAGAAAAATAGACCTTTTTATCTTCTATGATCTAGAAAGTGTGATCCCCCTCATTTCATTCTTTGGACTATAGGCAAAACTGGTCTTTATTTGGAATCTAAACAGCAAATTAAAGTGAATATATTTTTTTAATCCTATTTGAAATATTAGGAAAATAGAAGACTTATGTTTTTGCTGTATGATTCAAACTTCTTTTCGGCAGACTGAGCTGTATGCCCCAATGTTTATATTGTTTTAATAGTTGCCATACGGTCTACACTGATTTTTGCTTAGTCAGCAACCATAGGGTTAAATGGCTGTAGAAGTGCATAGATAGTTAAAAATAGAAAATGTGTAGGAATTGCAGTAGTGTCCCCCTTTAAAGATTGTTTTTTATAGGTACATACTCTGGTAATTCACTTTCAGAGAGTTCACAGCAGTGCAGCAGATATAGACCTAATGCAGACTTCAGCATATATATAAATGAGTTGATAATTAACTATGCAGCATGATGATTTTATGTGTGTTTAGGATTAAATAAGTGAAATGAAAACTGTATTCTAACACAGGCTGGAGGTGGGGGCGTGTGGCTGTCAACACTGTATGTTATAGAAACTTTTTATATAGTGTTGATAATTCCCCAGACAAGCGGGAATTGAATCTGGACCTGAGACACACACTCTCAGAAAGAGGGGTGGGGGGGGTATTTACAAATGTGGAGTAACTGATTCACAAAGGGCATTCGCCTCAAATTAAAGTTACAGTGGAATATAAATGCATTTTATGCCACAAAATCTACTAATGAAAAGTTCTAAAATGCCTTGATTTGAGTTTTTTACTCTACTTTACAGCGGTTTTTATTTGCAACGAAAACATTTGAGTAACAGTGTTTTTAACAATTAAAGCTCCGTGCAAATTATTAGCAGTCCTAAAGATTAAAAAAAAACATGCAAAATAAATAATGATGACCTACAGAAAGATGCTTTGAATTAGGGCATCTATGACAATGTAAAAGCTTGTTTAAATGCAAACTTGCAATGCAATTTAACCATTTTCCTGCAACAATAGATTCTACATTATAACAAGGGGTTAACGGCATACAGCTCAAGGGAAAATTGATGCCCAGAAGCACACTGTTCCCAAGGCAGAAGCAGTTGATGTCAGTGAGAAGACTAATGGTGTACTGTATTAAAGGGTGCACAGCTTGCTACTGGTCTTGTCACCCTCAGCAACCAATCACCAGAAAGTATTTAATGGACAAAAATCTAATTGGTTGCTGTGGGTTACAAGACTTGGGTAAACTTTGCAGTTTTAATTACATACCACAAAGCTGCCACATAATGGAAGTTTAGCTTTTAGAAAGTAGAATGCCTTACAGTGGTAATTCCAAAGGGGAGGAGCAAGCAGACAAAGAAAAAAATACACAGAAAGAGGTGGGAAGAAGTTTAATATTTATACCAGAAACTTTTTAACAAGTCTTAGAAGTGTGCATGTCTGTTATTGCTCTGTGAGGACAGTTCTGGAAATATTGCACTGATTTAATAACACTTGTGGACCTTACCCAGATTCCAGAAATGGCCCATTTGAATTCTAGGCTGCTTTACTTGGCCGTAGGTGTCTTCTTCAGTGGATCAGCCCTTCACAAATTAATGAAGAACAAGGTGAAGATTGAAAATGCCTCTGTCTCTGGTCTCCTGTCACTGCTCATACTGGGCATTTTCTGTTTCTTCGTTTTGTCTGACACTGCTGGCTTAACTCTATTAACTCTTGCATGCACCATATATTATTATTCCATACCTGTCAGAGACATGCTAAGCGCGGAAGGAAAATCTGTACTTATTACAGGTAAGAATTCTATTAAAAGAATATTCGATCTTGCACGCATTCCATGGCGTGAGATAGCATTGTATTAAATGTCAGTCTCTTTTAACCATTTATTTGCATCCACTCCCAATATAAATGACATTAGCTATGTGCAGTGACAGATATTAAATAGTACAAGTAAACAGATAAAAGAATATTAAGCATAATGGCCAGAAACATACAAACTACAGCAGGATAAGTTTGAAAAATAAACAATAAAAAAACAAATAAAAAATTCCAATAAAATTGCCAAAGCTAGCAAACCTGTAGCCAGCTTCCAAACGTCTGTTATACTTTTTTTATTCACCATAATTTTACCACACTAAAAAAAACACTTTGTTCGGACTACAGTTATTCCTGTTGGGTATAATCAGAACAGATAGTTAACTGACCTCTCCACACACTACTCATCTCTAAATGGCTTTATATGAAAAAGACTGGCATTGCCATTTATTTATGTGGAACCCTTAAGTGAAATCAATGGATCTTTATATGTATGTCAGTTTAACCCCATGTTCTGAGACCTATTTAAAGAAGTTATGTTGAAAA
Source organism: Xenopus tropicalis (assembly GCF_000004195.4). Taxonomy (NCBI): domain Eukaryota; kingdom Metazoa; phylum Chordata; class Amphibia; order Anura; family Pipidae; genus Xenopus; species Xenopus tropicalis. The sequence goes on along the minus strand of NC_030680.2, from coordinate 63,993,555 downwards.
GAATCCAGAACTAGATAATGATCACCCTAATGACTTGGGGGTTAGTGGACATCTCTTCTAATATGTGCATTTTGGGGCTTTAATACGTTTTGGCTTTTAAAATGTATATGTATGAAACAATATTGTAATGTTATAATTATATAGAATGGTAAGTGCATAATGCAGCTCTTGCTAGTGTGGGTACAACATGCTTCTGCTACCACACCCCTTTTAAACTGGACACATACTCTCTACATGCTAAATGGCTAATAACAATCAATTAACATATGTTCTTAGGCTGTATTTATGTATATCGTATAAAGCGCTACTTATGTACATAGCGCTGTACAGTAGAATACATTAATACAAACGGGGGTACAAATAAATACAAGATACAGTTGCAATAAGTTAAGAGCCAAAGACACAAGAGGATGGAGGTCCCTGCCCTGTAGAGCTTACAATCTATATGGGAGGGTAACTTACAGACACAAATAGGCAAATGCAGTATAAGTGCTGTAGGTCACAGTGGGTGACACTACAATATAAGTGCTAGTTCCCAGATCAGGTGCTGTGCGAGTGCTCCAAAAGGTAGTCTAAGTTTAGTTTTAAAAAGAAAGTGAAAATCAGGGAGGGCATTCCAAATGTAAGGGGCAGTAAGGCAGAAAGGTTTAAGGCGGGAAACTGCAGTAGTAGTGGGGGGTGCAACCAAGGCTGTAGAGAGTGCAGCTCTGCTGTATCCATCTAAACTGAATGTCATGTATACCTTAAGTGAAGAGTATAAAGCATGCTACACTGCATATTTCAGAATAAAATGTTCAAGTAAAACAGAAATGATGCATGGTGGGAATCATTGCTGTCTGGCAACCTAGGCAATATTAGTGTATGTTCTCAACATCTGCATGGGTTTGCTCTGGGTACTCAGGTTTCCTCCAACACAAGGCTGCCCCTGTATAAAATTATTCCAAATTTCAAGGAAGGTCTATAATCTGAATTTCCCTAAGATTATTTAAATGAAATGATACTAACCTGATTTGTGTGTTTGCCATATGGTTATGTTCCACCACAAAACTCCAGTCTAATTCTTTGCATAGAAGTCCTAGCATTCTACACCACAGAACTGCTTCACTAGTTCACTTTGAAGGTTATTGGAAGGGAAAGTGAAACTGTTTTAAATATATAGTTTCAGTGCACAGCTCCAGTGAAATTACCTTTACCAATCAAACAGTAGGTATTGATTAGTCTACAATATATAAAAAAAATTAAAGACATGATGGATAAATGCACTTGCCCAGTACCTGTGATAGTATGTTAACCACAATCTGTTTTATAGATGGGCTATATATATAGTGAAATGCATATGCTGTAAACATTTAGTAGCAGAATCATCCCCAGCAGGTCGTCAGGAAACTGTTAACAAATTGCTTTGAGCAGTCACAACATTTATTTCAATAGACAATCAACTCCACAGAGCTAAATATTTTATTAAAGCTTTTATGTTGGCTACAATTTCACAGGCTGATTCATGTGATCAACAGTAACAATGTTAGTGTTGTTCTTTATAATCACCGCATACTCTTCACTCAGTCATTTTCAACTGTGCTGCCTTGTTGGGACTGTTTCTGTGTCTAAAGTTATAGTCTGTTTCTGAACTTTGATCCTCAGTATGTGCCATGAACTTTGTTCCTCATATATACAGTACGTATGGCCAGTTAATGTTACTGGAGTTTAAAATCGTAAAGTCATTGTAAAATGCTCCCTAGAGCACTTTCTATTAGGCATTGTCTATAACAATATTGGCCTGGAACACAATATTGTAATTGGTTAGAGAACTGGCTGAAGGATAGATTGCAAAGAGTGGTGGTAAATGGAACATTTTTTAATTGGACCAGTGTTAGTGGAGTACCGCAGGGGTCAGTCCTTGGTGCTTTGCTTTTTAACTTATTAATGAACTGGAGGTAGGCATTAAAAGTACTTAATTGTGCAAAACTATGCAGGATGCTGCCACTTTACAAAGCGATTTGACAAAATGCTAGTTATACCCTGGTGGTGTGTCGGGGTATCCTTAATTGAAATGAATTTTAGGATTTATGTAGATAATAAACTGAAATTTTAGGTCACTCAGTCACTCAATTTTAAGTGTCACTCAGTGGCTACTAAGCAATAAAGTGCTGTTTTGCATAAAAAGGGCATTGACTCAAGGGATGAAAACATTATTTTGCCTCTTTATAAGGTCCCTGGTAAGGCCTCACCTTGAGTATGCAGTGCAGTTTTGGGCTCTAGTCCAAAGGAGAATGCAAGTCGAAATTTAAAAAGCATACTGCCCAATAGTCCTATTGTTTAGTAAAAACGCCACCTTTTTGGCTCACCTAATCAAATATTTACTCAGTCACACTTACTTCACATTTTCTAGAACAGGCAGCCATCTCTAAAAAGGTATTCTCCCTTCCTTTCCCTCCTTGCTTCATACTGCACACGTGTTTCACTCCCTCCCCCCCCCTCCCCTCTGCCAGATCCGCTTCTGATTGGCTGGTGGGCATGTGTAGCTCAGAACAGGAGACAGGATTAAGTTACACACATACTCAGAGAACAGGAAGGATGCCGCTGGCAGCCTACAGGAAGAGAAGAGAGATTTCAGTGATGTCACTGTAGTCTTCACACTGCTGTAGGCTGCCAGCACCATATCTCAGAGAAGCAAGCAGGGATCTGGGAATTTAGATATGCAGTAAGTACTTAAAAAGTATGCCTTTAGACTTACTTTTAATTTATATTAACCTTTCATTGTCCTTTTATAATGAGCTGGAGAGAGTGCAGAGATGTGCATCTAAACTGGTAAAGGTTTAAACTGAGATTTAAACTGAGATTAGACTGTCGAGGTTGGGGTTGTTTTCTCTGGAAAAAAGGCACTTGCGAGGGGACATGATTACTCTGTACAAATAGAGGAAAGGAACGTTTATTTGAAGCAGCGTAGGTGGTTCTTCATGTTTAGGGCAGTGAGGTTGTGGAATGCCCTTCCTGGCTTTGTTGTGATGGCAGATTTCATGCCACTTTAAGAGTGGGTTGGATTATTTCTTGAACAAGCATAATTCTGATTGTGTGATAGTGTGATCTGCAGTTAGCATAGATATTGATATATATAGTTTATATATATCCCACTATTCCCTGCACATGTGATCAATAAGGAAAGGAACGTCACAGTACAATGCATTATGGTTCACATTGTTCCAGCATATGCTGTCTGTGAGCTGTGGAGAAGTTGTTACAATTTGTAACATCATTGTTTTAGTCCCTCCTCCCCTTCCAGGATTTCAAATGATGCAGAAAGAGATGAACTGTTTTGCAGCTGGATTTCAGCACATACAAATGGTATTTATTAATACTTTTTGAAAAAACAGGTTACAGTGATAGGTATATTAGGGTTTTCTGTGGTGTGTGGGGCTCTTTAACAAATTTTGGTTTAGAAACTGGAGTTCCCCTTTAACAAACAGATGAAATTCTTTCAAGCCGAGAGGCGCTAGGAAATTTCAGCGACAGGATATAAACAGATAAAACTTTATTAACAGCACAAAATAAATATAAATTTCAAATGCATTAAGAGTGTGGGATGTATAATCCATTAAATGCTGTACCTGGGGACCATGTCCACTAAAAGCAATGACATGATGCAGGGCTCTGTGGGATTTTTCCATTTGAAGCATCATATTGAGGCAACGTGCATTACTTACTCTCTGGAAAGGTCATAGTTTCATTTTTCATTTCTATCTAATGCTTTAGTATGAGCAAGGTTAAGTAGATTTACAGTAAAACTCTATTAATAGACACTGATATATTTGACTAGCACAGTATGCCCTTAACAGAGTCACCATCTCAGTTCTGCTGGTAACTAGTCATCTTCATTTGAGTATTTGTGACTTTTTACTTGTGACTTATACACAACTATGCTCTGAAGGGTCCATAAAAAATATTTTAATACCAGATTATCAAACTGTTAATTTTTAACATTTTTATTTCATTTTCAGTTATTGTTGATTGTGTATTATTGCCTGCACAAATTTGACAGCACAGTGATGCTGGCGAAATGGAGGAGATACAGTATATCAAAATATGAATTTAAAGCGTAAAACTTAAAAACTCACCCACGTTCATTTTTTTCATGTATTAAGCTCTAAACTCACATTTTGATAAATCTGCCCCCAAGATTTAGATCACTAACCCTACTGTGCAATAAAGCTTTTCAGTCTGCTACTGTAGGTGGGGTAGAGTCATTCCTAGAATCAAATGTCTTTTTGTAAGGTGCAAGGCCAGATCTCTGCCCCTGGTGCGCAGGGAACACTGGGATGGAGCTTACCAACAACTGTCTTTAAAGACACCTTACAAATAGCTGTGTGCATTGCTGCTTTCAAATCTACAAGGTCTGTGCCTGCATTTTTCACCTATTTTGTCAAGTGTACACTCAGTTACTATACCTCAGGAAGCAAATGGAGTGCTTTTCAATTAAATTTTATCAGGTATTTCTGATACTATGCAAGAAAATGTCTTTGAATGTAACATTAAATACTGTAGTCTTGGTGAGTTTTTTAGCTTATATTTTTAGTTATAACTCCAAACTAGAAACTTAAAGGGCAACTATCTCCCCTATATTATTTCCTCCACCAGAGCCTGCATTCTGGTTGGGGTAAACAGTAGTGTTTTTTTTTTTGTTTGTTTTTTTTAAATTTACCTGCCAGGCAGGGCCATGTTGGTTGACGCGTATGCACATAATGAGCAGATCTACCCTGCTTGCTTGTTATACGAATGCGTCTGACGTAAGAGTGGTGGATGTCCCTCAACCTGAGTGAATTGCAGCACTCTCATTATGCGCATGCCTGTGCCCCAACATGGCTGCCTGCTCTGGGGGCTCCTCCCAATGTGGGTAGCCCAGTGCTGGCAGGTACACACCTCTGGTGGGGGAAACAACATAGGGGCAATAGGTGCCCTTTAACCCAACCTTTCAACTGGCAGGAACAAAGGAGAGCTGATTTTGGTTTGGGTGATAAGTGACCAGTCACCTTAAATGAATATAGAAAATAAACATTGTTTATATTTAATGTAGAAGCCACTGTAACTGTTTTGTGTATTTACCTCATCCTAACAAGCTCCATTTACTTTGCCTTCATGCACAGGGGGACTATTCAGGAGGCTCGCATACACACACATATCATCTATCTTTAGAAAGGTGCAAACATGTCCGGTTTTACTTGCCTTCTGTTTCCCTTCCCTATTCAGCACCATGTTGTCCTGCTCACTACTGAGTTAGGACTGTCCCCTAGAAGAGGAATTTCCTATTAACCTGAGATTTCTGAGACTGCCTTTGTTTTTGGAAACAAGAGTCTATTGCACTTACAGTCCTGGCACACGTACAGACTTTATCAGCATTTCATGCCTCAGAAGCAAACGCCAATATTACAACCTTTCAGCCTAATTTATCAGAGGTAAGCGATCAGGCAAATCCAGACTTATCCAGCACAGGCTATAGACAGTCCATTTCTGACAAAAACAACTTGGCCTTTTTACTGCTGTGGAAAAAGAAAAGATTGTTTCAGGCTTACATAAATATCTGAGTGATTAGAGGGACCTAGTTGTTGGCTTTATTGCCACTATCCTTTTAATAAAGTACTGCAGCACTATAAATGATCTCTTTGCAGATAAAGCAGAATTCTCGCCACACTAGGGTTTACAGAAGACACAAATGCAGTTTGCAGTGGTTTACATTTGTATTCACATTTACATTACATTAGTCAAATTTCACCACAAAAGGCAAAAAAATACCCCTTCTGAAGCCTCTCTAATTTGCCTGACAGGAAAAAAAAATCCTCCCTGACTTCAAGATGTATTTTCTCACTTGCTAAAAAGCCATCCAACCCCTTCTTGAAGCTATTTAATGTATTGTCCAGTACGACGAATTCAGGAGAGAATGCCACAACTTCACCGGTTTTACTGTAAAAAACCTTTCCAAATATTAAAGGAATACTGTTATGGGAAAACATATTTTCTAAACACATTAGTTATCAGAGCTTCTCCAGCAGAATCCTGCATTGAAATCTGTTTTTTTATTTAATTTTGAAATTTCACAGGGGGCTAGCCATATTCTTCATTTCCCTGGGTGCCAGAGCGATGTGACCTGTGCTCTGATAAACTTCAGTCACACTTTACTGCTGAGCTGCAAGTTGGAGTGATATCACCCCTCTCCCTTTCCCGCCATCAGCCATCAGCAGAACAATGGAAAGGTAGCAAGATAGCAGCTACCCGACCCCTGTATTGCTAAACGTGGTCAGGACAGGATACTTTGACACCAATATTACAACTTAAAAAAAATACATTTGTTGGTTTAAGAACAAAATTTTAAATGGTAGGGTGAATTATTTGATATGTAAACAGTGTTAGAAATAAAAAGTACACCATCATTTTGTTTTGATTAACTTCATAAATGACTTAGTGGAGGGTATTATAAGTAATGCATCAGTGTTTGCAGATGACACAAAACTCTGCAGACCAGTCAATTCTATCCAGGATGTGGCATCCCTACAGCAGGATCTTGACAAACTGGCAATCTGGGCGGCTAAGTGGCAGATGAGATTTAATGTGGATAAATGTAAGGTCATGCACCTGGGATGTAAAAATATGCAAGCCACTTATACCCTTAATGGGACTGCACTAGGCAAATCCATAATGGAGAAGGACCTTGGAGTCCTTGTAGAAAATAAACTTGGCTGTAGCAAGCAATGCCAGGCAGCAGCTGCAAGGGCAAACAAGGTTTTGAGCTGTATTAAAAGGGGTATAGATTCACAGGAGGAGGGGGTTATTCTTCCCCTTTAAAGAGCGCTGGTAAGGCCCCATCTAGAATATGCTGTTCAGTTTTGGTCTCCAGTGCTCAAACGGGACATTGAGTTAGAGAGGGTCCAGAGAAGGGCAACTAAGCTGGTAAAGGGTATGGAAACTCTGTTATAAAGAAAGACTGGCCAAGTTGGGTCTGTTTACACTGGAGAAGAGGCGCTTAAGAGGTGACATGATAACAATGTATAAATATATAAGGGGATCATATAATAACCTCTCTAATGTTTTATTAACCAGTAGATCCTTCCAATGGACACGAGGGCACCCACTCCGTTTAGAAGAAGGGAGGTTCCGTTTAAATATTCCGAAAGGTTTTTTTACTGTGAGATTTGTGAAGTTGTGAAATTCCCTCCCCGAATCAGTCGTGCTGGCTGATACATTATATAGCTTTAAGAAGGAGCTGGATGGATTCTTAGCAAGTGAGGGAATACAGGGTTATGGGAGATAGCTCTCAGTACAAGTGAGGGAATACAGGGTTATGGGAGATAGCTCTCAGTACAAGTGAGGGAATACAGGGTTATGGGAGATAGCTCTTAGTACAAGTGAGGGAATACAGGGTTATGGGAGATAGCTCTCAGTACAAGTGAGGGAATACAGGGGTATGGGAGATAGCTCTTAGTACAAGTGAGGGAATACAGGGTTATGGGAGATAGCTCTCAGTACAAGTGAGGGAATACAGGGTTATGGGAGATAGCTCTTAGTACAAGTGAGGGAATACAGGGTTATGGGAGATAGCTCTCAGTACAAGTGAGGGAATACAGGGTTATGGGAGATAGCTCTTAGTACAAGTGAGGGAATACAGGGTTATGGGAGATAGCTCTTAGTACAAGTGAGGGAATACAGGGTTATGGGAGATAGCTCTTAGTACTAGTGAGGGAATACAGGGTTATGGGAGATAGCTCTCAGTACAAGTGAGGGAATACAGTGTTATGGGAAATAGCTCTCAGTACAAGTGAGGGAATACAGGGTTATGGGAGATAGCTCTTAGTACAAGTTGATCCAGGGACTGGTCCGATTGCCATCTTGGAGTCAGGAAGGATTTTTTTCCCCTCTGCAGCAAATTAGAGAGGCTTCAGATGGGGTTTTTTCCTTCCTTTTCCTTTGCCTTCCTCTGGATCAACTAGAAGTTAGGCAGGTATATATAGGCATTATGGTTGGACGAAAGTCTTTTTTTCAACCCAACTTACTATGTTACTATAATTATCATGACAAAATCCCTTTAAGGTGTTACCTCCTTATCAGAATGGTTGCCCTCCTGTCTGCTGGAAGGAGCTACTGGTAAATAAAGCACTAGAGAGATCTCTATATGATCCCCTTATATAATTATACATAGTTATCATATTCCCCCTGTTGGCCCTGTTGACTGGCCAACCTTTCCAAGCACTCGTACCTTATACTTAACTTTGCCGCGACTTGAGGAGGCATGAGGGCAAGGGCCCACTGGTTTTTTTCCTGGTGTCCCGCCAGCCCAGTCTGACCCTGCTCTCAATGCTTGGCAACCATTGAGTGCAAGGCAGAGTGCAAGGCAGAGCAATGAGACACATTTTTTGCACTTTGTGCCCTGCACCTTAAATTGCTGTAGGTCTCTGCACCGTTTGTCAGCATGGTATTCATGAGGGCTGGTTGTGAGAGACATATAGGCATCCTCCTTTACACCTCCTACCTTTCCCTTAAATTGCATGTCCTGTAGGCATACAGGTTAAGTGCTTGCAGTCCACTTGCCATAACAGAACCCTGTACGAATTTCCAGTGTGGTGTTAGGTGCAGAGTCCAGAAATGAATCCCCCCATTGTTTTCTGTTTTACCCAGTTTCAGGGAGAAATTAATCCCGTAATTGTTTACTATTTCACACATTTTCAAGGGGAAGTTAATCCCCCATTGTTTTCTATTTTACTCATTTTCAGGGGAAAGTTATTATTTTCTATTTCACCCAGTTTTCAGTAAAACTTAAACACAATATTGTTTTCCAAGAATGTGTCAATGCTCCTAATATGGCTGCTGGAACAATTCCTGTTTGGGTAAAAAAGAGAATTCATGGAAACAAACGTCCGTTTAAACATTTTTCAAGTTTTAACATTACTTTCAGCTAGAAAAATTGGGGATTTTCAAATGTAAACTCGAAATTTTTGTATGAACGATTCAAGCATTATTGTGACATTTTATAAATACAACAATGATTGAGTTTAATTCAGATTTATACTATGTCGAGTTTATATGACTTTCATAAAAAAAAAAATTAGTAAATCGGCCCCATAGTGTCTGATGCAGTGGCCCCATAAGGAAGTCAGCAGAGTGTCCAACTGTGCAATTCTTTTTTGCCTTTTTGCCATTCTCCACTTGTTTACAATAAGCTTTACATTGTAATAAATGTTATTTTACATTTCAAGCTTCTATTCAGTTGTAACTTGGTAAATAAAAAGTTGCATCCCCCTCAGTCTACATTTTGGGATATGGCCCTTTTAATGCTCATGTTTAATATTCCAGTGATTAATTTTAATGCAACCACCAATCTCTGCATGTGTCAGTAGTGATGGCAAATTTGCCTGCATTGTGATGGGAGATTAATTATTGCAATATAATACAATGATTCACTAACTGAAGAGACGAAAATGAAATGTATTCATCATGTAAGCAGATATCCAGTGGCAAAATAAGCAGGTCTGTACCTGTATGTTTGCTATGAATTGTCTATTTATTATATTTATTAGAGATGTGTCAGGGCTGTCTTCTGCTAGATGTTTGTGAATAAATCATATCTGTGGGAAAGAGAAGGAGCAAACCAAAAATGTGCAGTTTATTCAAAAGAAACAAACAAAAAAAACCAGAACAAAAACACAGACTATGAAATATTTAATTATACCATTTATCATGGAATAGTGTATGGAGGGAGAATAGATAAGGTAGCCTTTTGCATTTGAAACACATATGAAGGCTATTTTGCGGCCAAGTTTAGCTTTTTCCATATTTTTGGAGACTATCTTGTAGTCCTATTTTACAACTGGGCCTGTAACCTAACCTCGTATGTCATTTACCCAACTGTATTCAGAAAGGTCCTATTTTTCAAATGATATACAGAGAGAGGAATGTGGCTTTATAAATATAGAGGTTCTACTATGTGTCCTTGCATAGAATATAAAATTAACCACACAATGGTGTACACAAAAATAACTTTAGCACTAGGTTATATAAAATAACAATGTTAAACTTCCCAGCACTTTCCCTAGGGACCCAGTGTGATTAAGGGCCCATTCTCCTGTTTATAATATATCTTTTTATTTGTGCAGCTGCTGCTCGATGCTAGTCGCATACCTTCTACCTGCCATGCTTTTTACTGCATAGCCTGCTGTCCCAGCTTTGCCTTTCCCGCATTGCCCTGCTTTTAGAGGAAATGAAAAATGCTGTAACATTGCTGTGCATTCCCCTGTAAACAGAATACAGTTCATATGTCTTAACATGTAACATAATGGGTTGTCTCCGTCACTGTACTCTTCTCCTCAGTATGTACTATCTTGATAATGCTACTACTTACACAAGGCTTCCCTCTAGTATTAGTGGTTCAATTACCAGCAATCATTTTAGTAACCATCAGCAACCAATCAGATATTAGCTTTTAGTATTCTATATGCAGCAGACTGATTAAAGCTTTTTGCTGATTGGTTGCTATGGTTTAATGCATGAAGCAAATGTAGACCATTGTTAGTAAATGAGCCCTATGTGTCCGTGACACACAGATTAATCTGTTCTAATTCATTTGACACAGTTTTGCATTTATTAGTTGTGTTACGCTGAAGTCCTAATCCTAGATGCACTATTTTTTTATTACTTTACTGACTGTCATGGTGTTGGACAACATAATTTCTGCTCCTGGACCCATAAGTCCTCTTGGGCCATGAGGAACCTTACAACTCCTGTAGTCCTTACAGACTCCCCACCTGTCCTACAGCCTTTTGCTAGTTTAACATGCTTTACTGTGTCTTACCTATTTAAATTGTAATTGATTTGACATAAAACCCAAGTCATATTTTAATCTTAACATTTATTTTATGATCCATGTATTTTTCTCCCAGAATTATCATATTTTTTTGAAACACTTGTTGCAATGGAGTTTGTCTCACCAGGTTTCCAAATGACGACAAAAATTTAGAAAAAGGAAGATGACTTTTTCAAATCATGGAAAAATGCAATCCCAAATATTAATACATTCCCCCCCCCCCCAGTTAGTTGTTTAATGCGTGCTGTGCATAGAGTTTTATTCCTAATAGTGGCCCGTGGATTTAAAAATGTTTTAGTCAATTTTCATAATAAACCAAAGGAAAAAAATGTGGTTTCATTTTGGACTCAATCTAAACAACATGGTATAAAATTCCAATATAAAAGGTTTTACTCAGTGACAAATGTTTATGGGAATTAATTGTATAATTTATTTTAATTAATGTAGTTTTCCACTTCTAAATTCAAATGCATAAATGCCAAGCAATGTGATTATACTATACTGAAACAGAAATGTCAATGTTTCTCTTCCTGATCAAAAAGTGAGTTTCTTTTTTAATTTTTACTATAAAAGGTTTTGCTGTGCTGATTTTGTGATTTATACAAATAATAAATCCCCATTCTGTTTCTTCTTCAGCCCAGTACATTCCATCACTCATTTATGTGCAGTCACTGACATGCAGACAAGATGTTGTTCACAGTTAGTACAAGTTAAAAACCACAAAGTAGGATTGAATGAGACTGGTGAATCGTAAATTAAAAGGATTACGACTGAATAAAACCTTCATTGTTTCACACTCCAGGCTACAAATATTTGGGTTTTTCCTTTTATTCTGTCTGATCTCAATGAATATATAATCAGTTTTGTCTTGTATAATTCTGCAATAACATTTTATCTTGACAGTAAATAGTTCTAAGCTTATCCTGAGGTTATATTTACTTTGGTTAGATTTTATTCTTGTGCTTCCATTCTCATTGTTTAGGGTGTGATTCTGGGTTTGGACACGCACTAGCTAAGCACCTGGATAAACTGGGTGTTCATGTCTTTGCTGGTGTTTTGGATAAGAAAGGGCCTGGTGCTGAAGAACTGAAAAGGGTTTGCTCAACACATCTTTGCCTAATCCAACTTAATATCACCAATTGTGAGGAGATAAGGAAGGCCTACAAGGAAATCAGCAGTTACATTCAAGATGCAGGTATTTATGCTTTATTTCCAAAGATCAGTTCAGACTGACTCTGCATGAATCTGTTAACAAATACCATTATTTGTGTAAGTATCAGCTACCTACATATTTTCTTGCTAAAGGTGACCTGTTGGTAGGGTTACCATCTCACCCCTTTAAAGTAGGACACATATTGTAGGACCATGCATGCTGCAAGCTGAATGCATGGATCAAGCATTTGTGTACAGGTATGGGACCTGTTATCCAGAATGCTTGGGACTGTAATTTGGATCGCCATACCTTGTCTGTTAAAAAATAATTTAAACATTAAATAAACCCAATAGGGTTGTTTTAACACCAATAAGGATTAATTATATCTTAGTTGGGATCAAGTACCAGGCACTGTTTTATTATTATCCAGAATGCCCAGGGTTTTCTGGTTAAGGGATTTTCTGTAATCATTTAAATATTGAATAAACCCAATAGGCTTGTATTGCATACAATAAGGATTAATTATATCTTACTTGGAACCAAGTACAAGGTAATGTTTTATTACAGAGAAAAAGCAAATCATTTTTAAAAATTAGAATTATTTGCTTATAATTGAGTCCTTTTGTAATTCTGAACTTTCTGGATAACACGTTTCCAGATAAGGGATCCCATTCCTGTACAGAGAAAAACAAAATATATTTAAAAATGTTGGATTTTTTTATTAAAATGTATGTCTATGGGAGATGACCTTCCTGTAATTTGGAGCTTTCTGGATAATACCTGTACACAGGCCCAGATTTGTGGCAAGGCCACAAAGGCCCAGGCCTAGGGCGGCACACATTTAGGCATTTTGCTCCCATATGGAGCAATGGGGACTTCTCCTCACTGTTCCGTATGGGAGTTTAAATGCACACCCATGCGCACTTGTGTCTGCGCAGCGCGGCAGGGGGGTAGGGCGGGGGGGGGGCGCAAATGTGGGGCGGCCTAGGGGCAGCCGGATTTGAAATCTGGCGCTGCCTGTACAGTCATGCATGCCTGCTGATTGGTTGCTGTTAGTGATAAGAAGTGTAGCAAATTTTGCACCCAATATTACATAACCCCCTAAATGTCTTATTTTAAAGGGGTGAGATGGTTATCCTATCTGTCAGTGGTATAAGGTGTATCCAATTTTCATAAATGGTTTAAAATGGGGTTTATAATTTACTGTTCAAAATATAAATGGTTTGTGCTTCCTCTGCCTAACAATTTTTATAAAACAGTGGCAGTTCCCCTTTAATTAAAAGACTAATGAAAAGCAACTGGCACTTATTATAAAGATCCCATATGTGCACAGGAAATAATTCAATACTCAATAAAGTAGAACACATCAATAGGCTATTTACCTCTATTATGGGACAGTGGCCAACAGATGTGTAATGTTGTGCTCATCGCCATGCTAATTGTTCGGTGATTAAAAGATCAATCATATGCCCTGAAAGATAATCGGTTCCTGATGCTTTGTTATGCTCAAGGAATAATACACAGATATAACATATGCTTGGGATTTTTTTCTTTCATTATAAGCATCACAACAATTTGCCCATCTTTTTAGCAAGTATTTGTAAACCAGCATTTAACATATCAATACACATTCTCACACCCATTTTTTAGAATTTTTAAAATAGTTTCTTTTAGTAAAGTCCTGTGGTATTTGCTCTATTATATGCCAATAAACATAGATGATTAACAGTTTAGTTTGTAATGCTGTATACAGTGGGTGCTAATAACTTTTGCAATAAATGAACCCTTTAGAGAACATACTGGTATGACAGAGAACAGGAGACTTGTAGTTAAACACTTAGGGGCACATTTACTAACCCACGAACGGGCCGAATGTGTCCGATTGCGTTTTTTTCGTAATGATCGGTAATTTTGCGATTTTTTCTTATTTTTTGCGATTTTTCGGTGTCTTTACGATTTTTGCGTAAAAACGCAAGTTTTTCGTAGCCATTACGAAAGTTGCGCAAAGTCGCGATTTTTTCGTAGCGTTAAAACTTGCGCGAAACGTCGCGCCCTATAAGTTTTAACGCTACGAAAAAGGCGCGACTTTGCACGCAAGTGTTAACGCTACGAAAAAATCGCGACTTTGCTCAACTTTCGTAATGGCTACGAAAAACTCGCGTCTTTTCGCAAAAATCGTACAGACGCCGAAAAAATCGCAAAAAATACGAAAAAATCGCAAAATTACCGAAAAAGTCGCAAAATGTTCGTTTCCAATCGGAATTTTTCCAATTCGGATTTGAAATCGTGTCTTAGTAAATCAGCCCCCTAGAGAAGCATTAACACACAATCTTGCAGGTGAACAGATTATTCAGTCACTAGCACAGCTTCTTCAGGATCAGTTGTTAACACAAGTTCCTACAATACTAATAATATCAAACAGTACAAGGATTACCAGGCTGCTTGGTTTTTTCTCTCCCTCTTCCTTTAGGTCAAGTGGTTCTGTGGCTGCCAGGTATCTGGCAATGGAGACAGCTTGATTAGGGATGCCTTCTATGCAGCATCAGAATCTATCTATCCCTAGCTCCCTATAGGCTGGGTCCCTGGCTGACGAGGCACCACCCTTTCTTACTATTGTTGGAGCCTCGGTTGCTCAGCTAGCTGGTCTGTCACTATCTCTCATCACATACAGTGAACACCAAAGATCAGACCTACCACTAGCCAACCCAACACCTTGCTCACCTTAGTACTGCTCTGAGGAGGCTGACCTTAGGCTTCTTAGGTCATCATCCAATCTTATTACCTTTACATCAGTCAAAAAGGAAGTGTTGCACTAATCCTCCCCTTATAATCCCTCTTGTGTGCCACAGAAGAGAATCTCATATATATATTTATTAAAGAATATATGCTCATTCAACTGTGCATGCTCAAGCAGGTTAGGTGTTGGCAGTGAGACCTGAAGAGTCTTCAGTCAGTATATCTGTCATCAGTTATCAAAGGCCAAGGTGTTTTGATAGTATCCTTTTTCAGATCACTTGTTTATTTCATATACATTCAAGTGCATTGGTTTGCTTATGAATAGGTATGGGATCCCTTATCCAGAAAGCTCAGAATTACAGCACTTTTACAGCACCTATAGAATCAATTTTAAACAAATAATCCTAATTTTGAAAAATGATTCCCTTTTTCTCTAAAATAACAGTACCTTCTACTTGATCCAAACCATCCTTTTGAGTTTATTTGTTTATGTTTAAATTATATTTAGCAAACTTAAGGAATGATGATCCAAATTACCGGAAGATTCCAGGTTCCAAGCATTCCAGATAATAGATCCTATACCTTACAAATGGTCAGTAGTGCCATGTAGTTTCCTGAGACTGGGCATCCTAATGATAAATGTTTTACCCACCAAAATATGACTATGATTTCTAGAAGTTTGTTTTTAAGAATATATGGCTAGATATGCTCAGATTAAACTTTTAAACTGTTCCAAAAGCCATAAACGTACCAACAGTTATATCTATACCAGCTGTATAAAGAACACCTGTGTTTCAGAAGTGCTAATAACCTTTATGAAAACACACTCCCTTTTTACTGTAGGCTTTGCCAAGCAGAACTTAAGGTTATAAAAGTAATAAAGACACATAAAAAGGTAATTTGCTTAGTATTGGAGGGGAGAGGTTTTCATCAATAAACATTGGTAGATTTGCCCATTCATGCCTGTATTTCTGACAATAGAGTGACAAATATAACAAGAGTACTTCTGCTACAAAAAAAACATATTTAAAAATACATTATGTGTGTGTATGTATGCATAACATTTCTTTTTTACCCTCTGATCCTATGAGTTTTATAAATAATGGTCATCACTAATTTACTTGTTACATGTGCAAAACAGTGCACGCAGTTTACAGGCTCCTGTACATTAGTCTGTAACAGTTCTATTACTATTACAGAAGTGCAACACCTAGCTATTATATATGGTTATTATATAATATGGTTATTATTTCAGTAGCCGCTGCTATAGTGTAATTCTTATAAACTAGCATCTCTAAACTAAACCAACAAACTGGCCATCAAATGATTTGTGCTTTTGCCAATGATTAACATACTTTATACCCCATTTCTCAGTACTGTCTTATATGAACATTGTTAAATAGATGATAAAATGAATAATAAATCCATACATATCTGTGTTTTTCAGGATTATGGGGCATTGTGCACAATGCTGGGGTACTTGGCTATGTGGCTGATGGAGAACTAATTCCTTTCAGTGTATATAGGCAATGCATGGAAGTAAATTTCCTTGGTGCAGTTCAGGTTACTCAAATATTTGCTCCATTGCTGCGGAAATCCAAGGGAAGGCTAGTTAGCATCTCCAGCATGGGAGGTAAGATTTATAAGCTGATAACAAACATACGTCACTGCTGCATTCTGCTAATGCTCTTTGCCATTTTTCTTAGCTTTAGTTTGACAGCGGGCTTCTGAAACTGATTTGTTATAATGTTTCCATTTTTTTACTTAGTGGAAAGCAATTGCTGTTGCAGTAACTGATGGCTGTATATCAATGCGCAGAGGTGCTGGGCTACATTTGTAGCTATATACAAATCTCCTATAATGCTCCAAAGCCTGGGGGTAGAGATGGGGCAGCAATTGCCATTCTTTATGGTGCCAGTAGATTTTAATTCATAAGCAAATACACCTGTGAATGTGTTCCTCTCCAACTTACATTTTCAAATGCCAATTTTTTTCTAAAACCACAAAATATCTTAAAATTGTCTCACAGTAAAATCACAAAAACAATTCCTACACGTTAGCCCTATTCATGAGATTTTTAAGTACTCTGCATTCATACTAACCTACTGGGATGTGACCAAAGCCCTGTTAATTTTTAAGAATGAAGCCAACCCAGAGCCAGAGGAAATCCCTATGGAGTACCTTTGTGTGGCCCCTAAAGGGAAAAGAGATTGTTTTTACAAAATATAGGGTTTACCTGTAAGAACCCAGAGACCACACTGAAGATGTTGCTACCTATAGTAGGACACCAATAGCAAACATGGGCAGCAATTAGATAGGCAGAACAATACAAAAAGGTACCATTAAAGGGGACCTGTCACCCAGACATAAAAAGCTGTATAATCAAAGTCCTTTAAAAATTAAACATAAAACCCAAATTAATATTTTTATTAACGCATCCATACCCATTATAAAGGCATTTAAATATTCCAGCTGTTAATCATATATTGACTGCCCCCCCTCTATGCCTTAGGCATAGAGGCAGGGAAGAAAATAACTTTCCATTCTGCTTGCTGTGATTGAGTAATTCCAAGACTGAAGGAAAATAATGAAATTGATGTTTATTTTGCTTAAATAACATGATAGACTAAATTTGGGATTACTTCTTAGGGTGACAGGTCCTCTTTAAATGTAGAATATAAAACAGAAAGGGTTAAATGTAGGCAGTATACTAAGATAGTATTTGTGTATAATAGAAACACAGAATAATTGCACATGCACTGAAACCAATAAATGGTTATTTTGCACCACTGTGTAAGTATATAAGTAGATGATATTTGTAAGTGGATATATCTAAGTGGAAAGACTAGGGATGCACAAAGTACAGGATTTGGTTTGGGATTCAGCCTTTTTCAGCAGGATTCAGCCAAATCCAACTGCCTATCTGAACTGAATCCAAGTCCTTAAAATCATGTGACATGAATATGGTTGTCTTTAGCCCCTGTGTGACCTAATATGAATATGAAAATTAGGATCATTTCAGGATTTGGCCGAATCTTTCCTGCAGGATTCAGAGTTTGGGCGAATCCCAAAATAGCGAATTCGATACATCCCAAGGAAGGACAAAGAGGAAGAGAATGCTTTGTCATGACAAATACCCTTTTGTATGATTCAAAACTATACAAAAATGTCTTTTTGTAATAATTCTTAAATACAACTGTCAGTACTGCAGTCTGTCTGAAATCCAGCACAGGCCAGTCAATGGGTAACTATACTTATTTATACTTTATATAGTTGCCTTTGTTGTACAATTGGGGTATAGAGACATAAGACTTAAGGTCCCCATACACTGGCCGACTATAGCTGCCGATATCGGTCCCTCGGACCGATTCGGCAGCTAATCGGCCCGTGTATGGGGAGAGCAGAGCGGCCTGGCCGACCGATATCTGGCCTGAAATTGGCCAGATCTCGATCGGCCAGGTTAGAAAATCTGGTTGGATCGGGGACCGCATCGGCTCGTTGATGCGGTCCCCGATCCGACTGCCCCATTGCCGCCCACATAATCCGATCGTTTGGCCCCAGGGCCAAACGATCGGATTATTTTTTTTTTTACCTAAATGCTCCCCGATATCGCCCACCCATAGGTGGGGATATCGGGGGAAGATCCGCTCGCTTGGCGACATCGCCAAGCGAGCGGATCTGCTCGTGTATGGCCACCTTAAGGGACTCTATTGTCAGAGTGTGAAAGTTTTTTTGTTTTTCATTTGGATTGTTTCTCTACTGATATGACGTTCACTGGGAGGCAATAAAGACTGACAGCATATTCAAATCAAACACACAGCTGCAGCCTTATTATAGCGCTCAGTCCTCTAGGGCTGTAATCATAGCAGTGTTTGGACGAAGTTAGTTATGTATAAAAACATAAAAGGATGTATCAGAGTTTTAAAGCAAAGGACTGCATATTGCTATTAATTAATGGACTCATTAATTTGTCAAAATTTACTTGCTGTGGCCAGGTAATTAGCATTTTGATTACTTAATGAGTTCTGTATATGATTTCAATTTAACATGCATAAATATCTCATTTACATACAGAATTACACATTTATGAGATGTTGCTAAATAGTACAAATTATGCGTTTCTCTTGTTCATTTTTTTCTTTTGAAGTTTGGGGCAGAATAGTCTTTATCTAAATCTGCCAGTTACCATGAAATTAGGAAATATTACATAGTTTAAATATAGATGAATATATCATATATATCTCCCAAGTGCACCAGTACTAAATATATAGATAGATATGGAGATTCCTGAACTGTACAGCTCAAAAAACATTGCAGTACAGGTATGGGATCCCTTATCTGGAAACCCGATATCCAGAAAGCTCCAAATTATGGAAAGCTTGTCTCCCATAGACCCCATTTTAATCAAATAATTCCGATTTTTAAAATTGATTTCCTTTTTCTCTGTAAAAATAAGTGCTTTGGATTTGATCCCAACTAAGATATAATTAATACTTACTGGATGCAAAATAATCCTATTGGGTTTACTTAATGTTTTATTGATTTTTTTAGTAGACATAAGGTATGGAGATCCAAATTATGGAAAGATCCCTTATCCGGAATACCCTTGGTCCTGAGCATTCTGGATAACGGGTCCTATATGAATTCTACATATCCTGAAATACATATTAAAAATTGAAAATTGAGTACATGGAAATGTTGTAAATGTGAATTTTAAATCTTCCCTGAGCAGGAGATACCCCAAATTTATAGGCAGCTTAATCAAGCAGCCACTAATCACAACAATCCGTTATTACAAGTACAAAGGAGAAAGCCACCTTGTGAGAACACTGGCGTAGAAGCTGAATAGACAATATTATAATATAAATGGTAGGCAGTGCCACACATGAAATGTTTGTTTGATGCATAATTTTTTTTTCAATTTTTTTTCATTTAAAATTAAAAAACAAAAAAACTACTATACCAAAAGTACAGAGGTACTCCATAGTCCCTGAGTAGTGATGCATTTACACCTCTCATCAAACCACACATTTCTGGCAAAGTGACAGGTACCAAGCCCCCTTATGATAATGTAGGTTTGTCTTTATCCCTCCCCTTCCGGAGTATGCTAACCACTGCAAAACTACATTTCCCAGGAGCCTCTGTGGGATTATATAGTTTCAGTATTGAAATATCAAATAAACTATTACTTAGTATACTCTAACAAAGTATAAGCTGCCAAATATATTATGATATATATTTTTATAGATGTTAAATTCAAATTTTTAATATTGTATAAAAAATGTAAGAAAATTATATAATTATATGTGTTTTTAAATCATTTTTTAATGTAGAAGTAACAAATATATGATGTGAGTTAATAATTTCATTTGAACTACAAACTGTCAATTATTTTCTTAATATTTAGAATAATTTAATTCAATTAATAATATATTCTCCTGCCTAAAGTAAAGAAATGCAAGTGTAATCTTGTAAGTTCAAACAAGGGCACATTTGTTCAGCAAAAAAATCTCTATCTCAGATGTCCTTATCACAAACACACAAACACACTCCGCCTACAGTCAGCTCGAATTAACCACCCCTCCCTACTAGCATACAATTATGCTGATCTTTGGATAAAAGTGTATAAACCTATAAATCATTGGGTACCATTTAGAACACATTACATATTGATGTCATATCATTTCTTTAATATAACAAATACAAACACAATTAAAAATATACATAAAAACAAATATGCTTTGTGCTAAGAATTTAGTGTGGCTTTGTGGATCATTTGGGTATATGTGTACTTGAAATGCTAGGGCCTATTTTGAATTCCAGTCCATGTCTGTACTTAGCATAGTATATAGTAGAAAGTATAAATTGTCAGATAAACACTATATCATCACATTTTAATAGAGTAACAATTTCAACAGATTAAACAAAGTAGTCATACCGCAACCTATATTTCCTATTACCTTTTGTTGTAATGAAAATGTACATTGTAGTAATAGATTATAAATGGAATCAGTAATTTTTAATACGTGAATACTTGCAAATAACAGTGTGGTTGTTTCAAGTTTCAAGTTTTATTGTCATATACAAATAACAATGAAGCATCATTACTGTAATGACATTTTTTTGACCCGTGTTCCTCCCAACTTCACATAGACATATTACATATTAAATATAATAAAAGTGAGCAATAAAGGTACAAGTATTTACTATAAAAAAATGCAATGAATTATTTGAAATTATATGGTTGTATAAGGTTACAAAGGTTACATAAACAGGCACTATTTGTTGTGCCTTTGGTGTTGATTAGTACCCCTGTGTTACTTGAATACTATGATTTAATTCAGTTAATAATATGACACAGGCCTAAACTAAAAAAAAAAGAATGCAAATGTAATGTATTCTTGCTCAGCCACTATCTCACGCATACTTATCACAAACACACGGTGGCTACACCCCACAGCTAGCTTTAATACCACTCCTTGACAACATACAGTACAATTATGCTGAGCTTTAGAAAAAGGGTATAAACCTACTGTATAAATCACTGGTTACTATTAGGAACTCTATCATAATAATGTAATATTTAATTGAAAAAGTCGAACTAGACTTAAAAATATACACAACAGCTTTAAATGTATGATGCTATAGATACAATATTTTATTTAAACTACATTACCCATAAGCCCCTGTTGAAGTACATTGCTTCAATGTAGAAATAGCAAATTGGATAACATTGTCAAGGGTTACTAAGTACAAGCGGCTAGATGTTAAATTCAAATTTTTAATATATTTAAAAGTTTTAATGAGAAACTAGACAATGTAATTATACTATTAATACTATTAGAAAGATCTAAAAAGTGCTTATGATAAAATGGAGTCAAACAAAATAATTGTCACATAGTAATTTAAGTTAATATTCCTAAATTACTAGTCATTGATTTGAAACTAACTTACGCTAGCATTGTTTAAATGTATGTGCGCTCCTCCCATTGTCAGAAAGTGCTATATAATGACCAACAACACTAAAGCTTATTACAGAGCTGGACAAAAGTGCTCTACACTAACTCTTGCTCTGTACTGTAACAAGTCAAGTCAAGTAGGTTTTATTGTCACTTCAACCATATACAGTACTGTACATAGTGAGACGAAACGGCATTCCTCCAGGCCCAAGATGCTACATACATGCAACCCATGAAAACATTTTACAACACAACATAAGTTTAACAGCATAAATTAAAAATTAAAAAAATTAAAAATATAGTGCAAATAACTGCAGCTTGCTAAGAGCAGTTCAGATAGATCAGGTGGATCAGGTGATTTACAATAAGTGATTGTGAATTGTCAGTTCAGACCTGATGTTGTTTAGATTGTCTAAATAATTTTAGTGTGTGACCAGTCCATTGAGTTGAGAACGCGGATGGCTTGTGGGTAAAAACTGTTACATAGTCTGGATGTGAGTGCCCGAATGCTACGGTATCTTTTTCCAGATGGCAGGAGGGTGAAGAGTGTGTGTGAGGGGTGTGACCGGTCAGCCACAATGCTGGTGGCTTTTCGGATGCAGGGTATGGTGTATGTCATCGATACAGGGGAGAGAGACACCGATGATCCTCTCAACTGTCCTCACTATCCGCTGTAGAGACTTCCGGTCTGATATGGCACAATTCCCAAACCAGACAGTGATGCAGCTGCACAGGATGCTTTCTATAGTTCCTCTGTAGAAGGTGGTGAGGATTGTTGGTGGGAGCTGGGCCTTCCTCAACCTTCTCAGGAAGAAAAGGCGTTGTTGAGCTTTCTTTTGCAGAGAGCTGGAGTTGAGGGACCAGGTGAGGTTCTCTTCCAGATGGACACCCAGAAATTTTATGCTTTTGACCATTTCCACAGAAGATCCATCGATACTGAGCGGAGAGTGGACACTCCGTGTCCTTCTGAAGTCAACAATCATCTCTTTTGTCTTGTCGACATTCAGTGACAGGTTGTTGTCTTTGCACCAGCTCGTTAGCCTCCTCACTTCCTCTCTATACGCTGACTCATCGTTCTTGCTGATGAGACCCACCACGGTCGTGTCATCAGAAAACTTAATAATATGATTTGAGCTGTGTGTCACTACACAATCATGAGTCAGTAGTGTGAACAACAGGGGACTGAGCACACAGCCCTGGGGGGCTCCAGTGCTCAGTGTGGTCGTATTGGAGGTATGATTCCCGAACCTCACTGCCTGAGGTCTCCCAGTCAGAAAGTTGAAGATCCAGTTACATAGGGAAGTGTTCAGGCCCAATAGGCTTAGTTTCCCGATCAGGTGCTGGGGGATGATTGTATTGAATGCAGAACTAAAATCTATGTACAGCATTCTAACGTAAGTGTGTATCAAGATGTGTCAGTACCAGATGAAGTGTGGTGGCAATGGCATCGTCCGTTGAATGATACGCAAACTATAGTGGGTCCAGTGTGGGTGGCAGCATGGACTTGATGTGTCTCATGACGAGCCGCTCGAAACACTTCATGATGATGGATGTGAGTGCAACAGGGCAGTAGTCATTTAGACAGGACACGGAAGACTTCTTCAGCACAGGGACAATGATGGAGGACTTGAAACATGTGGGAACGACGGCCCTACTCAGAGAGGTATTGAAGATGTCAGTGAGAACATCTGTCAACTGATCTGCACATTCTCTGAGCACTCTGCCTGGGATGTTGACAAGTGACCAATACCTTCTGGAATCAACATATCTTTGACTCCACACACAAAAATGTAATCAGTGAACAGCCTCTTTGAAATCCTTCAGTACCTGCCACTCTGGTTGTCCAAAGGTTAATAGTCAAGCCACCATACATGCACCGAATATCGTATGAAACAAGGCTAAAGGCTGCGGATATAAGGGGACTCGCGGATCGGCCAGGTTAAGCAAATCTACGTTCAGGGCTAGAATTTCTGTTGTTTCTACCTCCATATCTGACGATTCAGCCCTGAACGTCAGTGGTGGGTGGGAACGATCTTTTGTGCGACGAAAGATCGAAAATTGCTATGTGTATGGCCACCTTAAGGCTGCAGCATCCCCTTAAACATTTCCTCCTGTAACCCACTCGGCCCCCTCCCTCAGGAATTTGCTTTGACTTCTGGCTTGTGGGCATGCTCAGTTGTCCTAAGCTCAACTAAACACACCCTCCAGTCTAGCAGCCAGTGAAGAGATGGCATTGTTGGTTCCCATAGAAACTCAGCTCTAGCTGGCTGCTTTAATTTTTTTCTCATAGCTTTCTCTCCTGAGCTCAGCTCAAACAAAGCAGAACTTTTAGCAAAGACAGTTCTGCCTGTGTGAGCCTGCATTCTTGATAAAAAAATGTATACCGAATAAGGGTTTTTGTGTGTGTGTGTGTATGCTGCTTGCAGATTTAAATGTAACTGATTATGTATCAGAGGAAAAATGGCCACTGGATGAAAGCTGCTATTTGCTTTAGGAAAATGTGATGGTGCTGGCAAGCAGAGGGGATATATGCAGTACAGTCATTTTAGAACATATATATAACGGTATATACAGTAACCGCGAAACAGAGATTGTACAATCTTTCATAGAGGCACTGCATAGTGCTATAGAAAATTTGTTGGAGAGGGTTATTGCTGATATAGAACCTGGTGATTTTGTACAGCTGCGGCTTTACAGCAGTCATTGTTTGAGGCCGTTATTTTCAACAAGACAGGTCTGTCATGAGTTTAACGCTGCAGATTTTCTAAATGTTGTAGCAAATCTGTTGCACAGCAGTGCAGTGTGTTGTGGCAGTGAATGTTTAAAACTTGTTGTGACTGGTCCTGGAGAGGAAATCAGTTACTATGATTTTACCAGTCTATACCCCATACAAAGACATCCCATAGGACAGCCTACTATTTATGAAAAATAGAGGTGTGTCTATCATGATACAGTCATCTGTGTAAGTAAAGGTGCGTGGAATCCACCATTGGGTGAGGACTTGGGTGAATTAACAAGTGAGGTGCCAACTGGAACTCACATAACTGAATTTGTTTCTGCAGGGCCCAAAACTTACGGATGCAAATTGTCAAGTGGTAAAACCATTTTAAAAGTGATAGGTATAAGCCTAAGGGGCACATTTATCAAAGTACGATTGTTTCCGAATACAAAAATGTTTTATTTTTTTCAAGTTTTCGTACTGTGCATATTTTTTGCAACTTTTTTGTTAATTTGTGCAACTTTTTTGGATTCATTAAAGCTTTGTTATCGTGACTTTCCTTGGGCCAGGTTGGAGCTGCTGAGTGCCATTGAGTCCTATGGGAGGCTTCCAAAAACATGCACAGAAGGATCAAAGTCAGAAAGGTTTTCCCGCCATTTACGTTTGTTCGGATACGAAAATTTCATGACTTTTGGATTGCCAATACGATATTATTGCGACTATTACAATTTTTTCGTAAGCATATTCGTGACATTTTCGATCATCAGGAATTATCATATCCAATCCAAATTTTACCCACTTCGGGATTCAAACTCATACTTTGATGAATCTGCCCCTACATGTCACAAATTCACAATCCATTAATTTTGACAGTATTAAAGAACTAGTTTTGGATTACCCACACAATTCTGACTGTGAAACTCAACCGTATTTTAGTAGAACAGCCAGGAATTGTCAGAAATAAGAAATACTGGCAGATTGAAACACGAGCACTGTAAAAAAATCAGAAGTGTGTTTATACAAAGACACAACTGACATCTGACTTTACCACATTACCATTTGGTTACTAACAATATGGATACATGCAACACACATTCTCTTGCATCTTTGCAGGGCCTTCTAACTCTGCAAAGAGCTATTTTATAAAAAATACTTTTACAGTATTCTAATACACATTTGATGCATTAACCTGAAAATATAGTTTGGTTTTATTCATGTTGGCAGAAACTTTATGATGAGTTGTCAGTTATATTACAACATTAAATTAATTGAAGAATTACCTAGTACCTTTGTTGATGATTTATTTCCACCTGATAAGATTAATTTAGCAGTTGTTGATGGTTTGATGGAGAGTGCTAGTGAAAATATTAAAGTTGAAAAGGCATTCAACAAGTATGCTCACCACAGAAATCTCAGTATTATGTGTCTAGTACAAAATGTTTTTTGCGAAGGTAAAACCACTAAATACAGTATATGGTTTTGTTTAAAAATCCACATGACAAATTACAAATAACACTAGCTAGACAGATATAACCTGGTAAAGCACAATGCTTTTTAGAGGTTTTTGAAGAACCTAATGGTTATTTGCTACTGGATTTAAGAGCAAATACACCAGAGGAGCTACGTTTAAGAACAGAAACCACGTCAAAAAAGTATTCTAAAAAGTGCCACAAACATTAAGAAAGCTGTGTGATAAAAAATGTCCCATTGGTAAAAAGAAGCTACTGGTGAAGCAAGCAGGTAGTTTTATTGGATCTCTATTACGCTTTACGCTTCCCTTAAGGGCTGTGGCACACGGGGAGATTAGTCGCCGCGCGACAAATCTTCCTTGTCATGAACAACTAATCTCCCTGAAATGCCATCCCACTGGCTAGAATCGCCGGCGGGATGGCATACGCGGTGCAGTGATTTGCCGAACTTCCGCGACTTTGGCAAATCACGGTGCCGCGTATGCCATCCCAATGGCAATTTATATTCTAGCCGGTGGGATGGCATTTTGGGGAGATTAGTTGCCCGCGACAAGGGAGATTAATAGTAGATGGTGTCGGTGCGGAAAAACATATTTTAGCTCTCAAGTTTCCACTGCGAACAAGAGAGTAATGTCCACCAGGTTCCTGGCCAGGTTAAAGAGATTAAAGGCAAAAATTGCTCCCCCTGAAACCTTCATTGTCAACAAAAGCAATTAGGACAAATCTTGGTATATGACCAAGAAACAGGTTTTCATGGTTTGAGATCCTTGTTCCTGCTGGTATGCTGTAAACTTTCAGCGTATTTTGCATTAGATAGATAGCAGTGCTTGAGAAAGTCCTAATCTTACAGCCGGTGAAACTTGCACTCTTTTTACAAAAAGTGAAGCCAGTAGAATAACAATTTTATAAGGCTCAGGATCAAGCGGACTGAAAAGACTGACAATGGGATAGTTAATGACACGTGCATCAGCAGGGATAGGTGCATTGTCATGTTGAATGATCTTCATAGATCATAGTCTCGGTGGTATCTGAAAAAGGTCCAATTCAGATTTTGTACATTCTGGGGAACAAGCATGAATAAACAACATTGTAGAGCCTTGAGTATCTAGAAGATGTCGTCTGTAGATTGTGCTTTGCCTTTATGATTTTTTCTTCTTTTATGTGGTGGGTTTTTATTCTTGAAAGGTGGAAACACTGGTGGAAATTCTGTCCTAAAGTTTTTTACTCACATACACAATTCCTGATCCTTCTTGATGTGAACATATTTTATCAACAACAGCTATAGATACATGACCTACAATGTCCTTTGCAATGTTTTGTGCAGCTGTCTTAAAATGTGGTTTTACTAGTTCAAAACCACACTGTCGAATCGACATTGCAGGACCAAAGATTCCTCTATGTATTGGACCAATTCTGCAATCATGCATCAGTTCAGTACCGTGAAATCCATCTAGTCCTCGACCCGCTTGTAATTTATAATAATTAGTATAGACTGTGGGGTCTCCATAGATTCTTGTTGAATAAATTTTTAATTTAACCCGTCTCTACAGGGTCTGAAGTGTAGCCGTATGATGGTCTTTCCGTATTTAAATGACATGTTGCGGTTCTGGTCAGTTTTTATATCTATAGTAATAGTCAAAATTGTGCTTACAATTACAACTATATAATCAGGTTTGATATATTGTATAATGATTTCATTGTTTTTACCACTCAGTTGAACACTTCTGAGAAGCTGAACATATGAATTACCAAGTCGTTGATGCTGTACTATGTCTATATAAACATAAAAGTTGTATAGACCAAGGGGCACATTTACTAATCTACGAATGTCCGAAAAGCTTCCGAATGCGTTTTTTTCGTAATGATCGGTATTTTGCGATTTTTTCGTAAATTGTCGCGACTTTTTCGTAGCCGTTGCGACTTTTTCGTAGCCGTTACGACTTTTTCGTAGCCATTATGATTTGCGCAAATTGTCGCGACTATTTCGTAGCCGTCGCGCCGAGTACGAAAGTTTTGGATTCATTCAAGCTTCAGTATCGTGAATTTCCTTGGGCCAGGTTGGAGCTGCAGAGTGCCATTGAGTCCTATGGGAGACTTCCAAAATCAGTCTGAAAGGTTTGCCCGCCGTTTACGAGCGCTCTATACAAAAAAGTTGTGACAATATACGAGCAAGTCGTAACGGCTACGAAAAAGTTGCGACAATTCATGCAAGTCGTAACGGCTACGAAAAAGTCGCGATAACTCGCGCGAGTCGTAACGGCTACGAAAAAGTTGTGACAATTTACGAAAAAGCAGTGACGGCGACGAAATAATCGCAAAAAATACGAAAAAGTTGCAAAATGTTCGTTTCAAATCCGATTTTTTCCCATTCGGATTCGTGGATTAGTAAATCAGCTCCCTAGTCTAATGTCTGCTTGTAGTTGACCAGTGTTTGATTCAGCCATACTGTTTGAGTCAAGCCCTAAAATTTGTGCCAACTTGTTGCCAGGAATAAAACTGTAGGCTGAATCAACGACTTAAGCAGTTCACTCCATATCGTCATATCTAAGTTTGATATCCATAGGTGTTGATTTCACACTGTCTATTTAATCTGATTAATAACTTTTACAAGTTCATTTACTGTACTGTAGTAACCAGACTTGACATACATTTCTTTCAGTTGTAAACCACGCTTGCTGATTAAAGTTACGTTCTAATTCCTCAAAAGTATTCCATGTGTGGGGGGTATTGTATCTTTGTAAGTGCAACCTCGCAGACACTATGAAAAGAATGAAATGAATTTAGCCAATTTTTTTGTAAAACTTGAAATTTGATTGTCAGGGTAAATCTTAAAAGATGCGTTACTGGGAACTGTAATGTAAAATGGGTTTTCTTCCATAATTTAAATGTTTGTCAGTTGCTGGTCTTCAATCCAGCTTAACGTAGTAAAGTAGTTTCCCTTGATAACGTTCCTTTTTCAATATCTTTTCAATTCTGTAAACACGATATCAGTCCTCAGGAACTTTCACTATTTCTTCAGCATGGAAAGAACCCTTAATGACTTCACCAGTTAGATCTCTGTCTATAAAGTGGTTTCACACCCTTAGGGGCTGATTTACTAAGACACGATTTCGAATCCGAATTGGAAAAATTCCGATTGGAAACGAACATTTTGCGACTTTTTCATATTTTTTTTTTTTTCATATTTTTTCGGCGTCTTTACGATTTTTGCGAAAAATCGCGAGTTTTTCGTAGCCATTACGAAAGTTGCGCAAAGTCGCGATTTTTTTGTAGCGTTAACGCTTGCGCGCAAAGTCGCGCCTTTTTCGTAGCGTTAAAACTTAAAAGGCGCAACGTTTCGCGCAAGTTTTAACGCTACGAAAAAATCGCGACTTTGCGCAACTTTCGTAATGGCTACGAAAAACTCACGTTTTTTCGCAAAAATCGTAAAGACGCCGAAAAAAATCGCAAAAAATCGCAAAAAATCGCAAAATACCTATCATTACGAAAAAAACGCAATCGGACGCATTCGGCCCGTTCGTGGGTTAGTAAATGTGCCCCTTAGTATTAATGTCCAAACTCATAAAAATTTCATAAGTGTATGTCTGTTCATATCCCTTGCTAAATACATTTTTATACGCTGTTATTCTAACGTGATCACCTGGTTTTAGAGGCGGTTTAATTTTCGGGGGTTCTTGCATAATTTCCATACACACTCCACCATGTTTTTAATGAATTATATTTTGTCACAGCAATAGGCATACACTGGATAGTCTTATGATAAATATGATTATAACTGTAAAGTAGTTCTTATAAATATCGATATAATATTAGCTCATCACTATTTAGCAGTAAAATACAGCTCTTGTAAAATTCTGTTAATGGTTTCCTTTTTCTTCAATAGCTCTTGCTATCATCTATGTCACTTCAAAGGGGAGTGTACTAGCTTGTTAGCATTCTCCGGAAGAGGAGGGATAAAGACAAACCTACATTATCATAAGGGCATTTGGTACCTGTCACTTTGCCGGAAGTGGGAGGTTTAACGAGAGGTGTAAACGCATCACTACTTTCCTGAGCTCCTTCCTTTAAATGTGTTATGAATCATTGGACATTTCATCAGAGAGGGTGCATTGATATTTGTATTATAAAATGATGTAGCTCCTAGAGACTCAAAACTATCTGAAGTTATATATTTTCATTTCTGACATTGCAGTTGCTGGAAACAAGCTTTATGTATAGTCAATGTCTCTAAACAAACAAAGTCAAACATATTTGGAAAGCAAAAATACCAAATAGTTCCTAATGGAGATGTATGCTGTTACAGGCAAAACTAACAATATAAACCCTTGCCAAATGTATTGTTTTCACTGAAGACTTTCCAAAAAACTCAAAAGAGCAGCATCCTCCCCTAGTAGAAAAAAATGCACTAAACCTAGAAAATTATGCCTTTTTGAAAAGTACACATGCTAAAATTTGGGGTTTATTCCACTAATCTTCGTTTAAACCTTCACCTCATAACTTTCACTTTAAAACATCATATTTCCCCACATGCATTTAGATATAAAGATTCAACATCAAAATAAGAATCCAAGAGGGTTTTGTAATAAAAGGTAGTGAGTTTGTACAGGAGAAGTAACCTATAGCAACCTATCAGCAGGTAGCATTTACTGTTACTCCTGTTTAAAAGCAAACATCTTATTGGTTGCTATGGGTTACTGCTCCTGGCTAAACTTACTGCCTTTTATTACATATGGGAGCAATAATGCCTAATATACCAAAGTATGTGCCATTTAGAAACCACAAAAGTAACATAATGCATACGCATTTTCATGGCTGACACTTATGCAGTACTGCAAACACAACACACCGTCTGTATTGTATGTATTTAAAAGCCCTTTACAGTAAGTTGACCCTAGAAAACCATGTATTTTTAAAAAAGTACAAGAGTACATAAGTAAAAGAACGAATGAGTGCCTTTGTCTTAAAGGAACAGTAACACCAAAAAATGAAAGTGTATAAAAGTAACTAAAATATAATGTGCTGCTGCCCTGCACTGGTAAAAGTTGTGTGTTTACTTCAGAAAGTCTACTATAATTTATATAAATAAGCTGCTATGTAGCCATGGAGGCAGCCATTCAAAGGAGAAAAGGCACAGGCACATAGCAGATAACAGATAAAACACTATTGTATTCTACAGAGCTTATCTGTTATCTGCTATGTAACCTGTGCCTTTTCTCCTTTTTTCCAGCTTGAATGGCTGCCCCCGTGGCTACACAGCAGCTTATTATATAAATTATAGTAGTGTTACTGTAGCAAACACACCAGTTTTACCAGTGCAGGGCAACTGTGCATTATATTTTATCACTTTAAAGCTCTTTCATTTTTTGGTGTTACTGTTCCTTTAATACTTCATACTAATAAAACTTATGAAATGTTTGCATTTTTTAGAAAACTTCTAAAAATCAAATGTGTATGAATTCTACAAAGGTAACTATGCTTTTCTAGTACAAAACTGCAAATCTTTTCTTAATTTAATATTCCTTACGAAATTCCTGAAAATAGCGTGAAAGTTTGCAGTTTACAGCATGTTATCTCCCACATGTCCTTCGGTAAAAGATAAGTTGGGCCCTTTACTTATGTGTCGTATGATGTATAATTAGGGCTATATAAATAAAAACATGCATACATATGTTTAGCTGTTGATATACTCTGTACTTGGTTCTCCATTTTACATTAGATGAATAAAAACACACTGCTTTGTGCCCAGTGTTAATAAAAGGAACTCCATATATAAAGTGTTCTTGATTCTTTCAGACTGGAATTTTTTTTAACCTTAGGACACGTTCCGCTTAATGGGTTTGCAGCGTATGCCTCATCCAAAGCAGCTCTTTCAATGTTCTCTGCAGTGATGCGACAAGATCTCTCCAAATGGGGTGTAAAAGTTGCTGTTGTTTGCCCAAGTGGATTCAGAACAAGTAGGTTCACAAAGAACATAAACGAATAATTCAAAGCTTTGGTTACTATGATAGATGACTTTTCTTCATTCGCAATAGGAATTGTTTTATTATAAGGCATAATTTACAGTAATACTGTTTTTACTTTTTTTTTTTTAAAGATGATCACCTTCAATTTTACTTTTATTATGTTATAGATATACCTAGTCTAAATACTGTTACTGGCATGGACTACATTAGCCAAAAACTTTATTCCATTAAGTCCAGTTCTTTTTCTCTGTAAAAATAAAACAGTACAGGTATGGGATTCCTTATCCCATAACCCGTTATCCAGAAAGCTCTGAATTACGGAATGCCCATCTCCCATAGACTCCATTTTAATCAAATAATTCAGAATTTTAAAACTGATTTCCTTTTTCTGTAGTAATAAAACAGTACCTTGTAATTGATCCCAACTAAGATATAAATAATCCTTATTGGATGCAAAACAATACCATAGGGTTTAATTAATGTTTTATTGATTCTTTAGTAGACTTAAGGTATGGAGATCCAAATTACGGAAAGACCACTTATACGGAATACCCTTGGTCCCACGCATTCTGGATAAAGGGTCCTATACCTGTACCTTGTACTTGATCCCAACTAAGATATAATTAATCCTTATTGGAGGCAAAACAATTCTATTGGGTTTAATTAATGTTTAAATGATTTTTTTAGTAGATTTATGGTATTTTGATTCAAATTATGGAAAGACCCAATTATTATTTTGAATAGCAGATCCTATACTTTTATATCCTAGTTGGGTTCATGGTACAGATAAGAAGAAAGTAATTTATAAAAATGTGAATCATTTGATAAAAATTGAGCTGATGGAAGATGACTTTCCAGTAATTTTGAGCTTTCTGGATAATCGGTTTCTAGATATCAATCCCATAACTATAATAGTCTGTAAATGTACATTTGAGGCCTCTGATTTATTTTGCAGATATTTTTGGTTCTCAAAACCAAGTCATTTTGGATAATGTAATGCCAGATGTGAAAGAAGATTATGGTGAAGACTATATAGAAAACTTAAAGGGCCTTTACCATACATTGCACAAGTTTGGTTCTTCTGATCTCTCACCTGTCATGGAAGATGCGTGCCATGCTTTACTGGCTCAAACCCCAAATTTCTTATATACACCAGGAAGATTAGCTTACTTAATTCCATGTTTGTACTATTATTTTCCTCAGTGGATTTCTGATTGGATGGGGATGCAAGCCTTCCAGATATCCAGAAACATGCTTCCCAGGGCTTTAAGGAATAATAACAAGAGCATCTAGTAAGTAAAATTAGACAAAAAACCTCAACTTGAAATTGGACTATTTGAAGAATATTATGAATATGTACATTTTTTTTTCTTTCAAAATTTAAAGTTTGTTAACTTTGCTACAGGAACAAAAGTGATGTTATCCTTAACAAATGACTGGAATAATTATTTCTCTAGAGATCACTGTGATGGAGCTACATTGGGACCATTCATGGATCACACAACACTTTTTAATCAAAATGTTTTTTAAGTTGCAAGTTATATTATATATTAAGATCACACCCAAGTCTGTCAACTTTATTGCCAAATTAATAAATCCACCAAACATTTAACAAATTACCATATCAGTGTATGGTTTTGGATAGGTAATTAAAGTTTATTATTATAATGTGCTTTTGTAAAAATGTGGTGACCAAGCACAAGGCAGTCTATTAGTCTTAAACTAAAAAAAGTCATCATTTATATAGCGCAAGCAAATTATGCAGCACTTTACATTAAATTCTAACAAACAATATTTTAACAAACAAGGATATACAGAGTAACAATAGGATCAGAGGGCCCAACTCACAAGAGCTTACAATCTAAATGACTGAAGCCCATGGAGCCACAACTCTTGTTCTGCACCATCAGCCATACAGTTAATGCAGTGTCAGACTGGGCTAGCGGGACACCAGATAAATACCCGATGGGCCCCACTGACCCAGGCCCACTGTCTCGCCAAGACGTTCTTCTCTCCCCTAGCTGGAACCAATCACAGCACTTAATTAAGCTGGAGGGAAATACATGCTGCAATGCATATGCGGGGGAGGGGGGAGGGGGAGCGAGGGGGAGGGGGGGGCCCTTTAGTTTCGATTGGAGAGGCCCTCCCGGTGGGCCCCAGACATCCCAGTCCAGCCCTCGGTTAATGCAAGAAAAAAAATGTAATCAGTGCACTTCTTACTGTTTAGTGATGTGTAATTTGGCTGATCACATGTGACCAACACTAATGCAAAAGAATGATTGGCAAGGTTATTCCCCTTATGCCTTGTGTGGCCAGCACAGAGCGAATATCTGGTATCCAAGGGTTACTGCACTTGTAAATTAGCATGCCATTACAAGATAAATCCATGGTTACAAAGATCCTGACCACAAAATTGAGATATTATTTATAGCAATTGCATATTAAATTCATTATAATGGGATAGGAATGTTTTATGGCTGGCATTTAAAGTATCAAATTGTATTTTGTACAAATGTGAAGCACATGGAAAGGCTTCAGTGGGGAGGCCTAGTGTCCAAATTCTTCTATCTGTAATTAGTACCATTAGTGTAATGTCAGTAAATGTATTATGAATGCAGATTTCATTTAATACACTCGGCACATTTGGGAAATACATGCAGACTGTAGACATCTGGAATTATACAATGTACAAAGATAATTAAATATATATTCTGTATATACCACTATTCATTTTTCATTTATATTAGCTGTAACTCGGTGCTTCTTGGCATAAATATTATGATGGGCCATGAAAGAGTTAATGTAATGGGGTTTGCTGTAGCATTAACTGACCTTGGGTCTTAGGGCCAAAGTGTGGTGGAATTAAAAAATCCTGGGTGGTTGTTAATAACAGCACAGAAAATATACAATGATCTATAGTATATGCATATTGCACAGGTCTGAAACAAGAAGCAAAACATCCTCTCTAGAGATTTGTAGTTATAGATCACTGGAAAATGGCACAAATCCCTGATGAAAGAATACATCAAGATTTTAGGATACATCAGGAGGAGGTGATTACTAGCACATTTCCCTACTGTTCCTGCTCCTGAAGTAAATAATGGCTATTGTACAGGGAGCAATGTCCCCCTTTTTGTAAAACATAAGGATTAAATGTCACCGAGGATTTCCATGACCATATAAGACACAAAGCTACCAATATGTGCTTTTATACAGGTCAGAGGACTCCCAAAGAATGAGGACTTCCAACATTCTTTTTTTTACATTGGTGGGGGGATATATTTTTGTAATAAAACTCCAATAGGTTACCTAAATCAAAATGTAGATTAAGAACTACCATTCATATTATAAGATATAATGTACAGACAGGATTAAAAACTAATATTGGAAATCACTTTTAAGTTTAGTAATCTGTTTAACATTGTCTTGTAATGTAAATAATTTGCAGCACTGTAAAATGTAATTATATGTTTCTTGACAGGTGATTATTACTTGGAAACATGACTGCTGGTTGCCTGACATTTCTTGTATCTAGACTTTAACCCCACGTATTACTTTTGCTGTTACAAGCAATTACTCTTTTTTCCCATGCATAAACATTCAATATACACTTTTCAAAGGCTGTGTAAATACCAGTACTAATGTATGTCCAGGTTCAACTGTGTGGAAGACAGTGTATAAGTATAAATAATTCTTATTCTGGTTAAACTGCATATTTTTTGCTTGAAAAGGAAATCAAAAAATTGATACAGGAGAGGCTGTGCTTGCATTCCCCTCTGGTAGCCCAGTAGTGAAAAAGTGACAAACATCTAGAACTGGGATGACAAATCTGTAATGTCAACGAACAGTTACACAGTTTAGTTTAGGAAGTGATGTGCTGCAATGTTGTTTAAGAACAGAAAATATATATTTAGTGAAGCTGATAACAGGCATACAGAGAGTATAATCATATAGGGTCACTGAATGGTACTGCATCAGAAATGTGGATGCTCCATGTACCGCATTGGACTGGGTGTTCGGGGCCCACCAGGACTTTAAGGGTTCTCCTTGCAACCTCCAGGGCCCCCATCCTGACCCCACCCCCACACTGTCTACCCTAAACTTCCTTCCTCCTCCTTAACTTTGTAGCTGTAATTGGGGAAGAGGGGGCGACCCAGCTGAGGGAGTGGGCTTGGGTCAATGGGGCCCATAAAGGCAAGGGCCCACAAGGTTTTTTCCCAGTGTTCCGCCGGCCCAGTCTTCTCTGAGGTCTATGGCACAACTAGCTAAATGTCCATGTAAGGTTGAACATCACATTGTGATATCATTACATGATACCACTGGTGCTCTTGTGTGTGAAATTCAAGCATTCATGTCTCAGTTTGTAGGTCTCATATTGCTGAGTGCATGGGCGTGAATTATCTTGCTTTCACTTTCGGCTTAACTGATGCTTGGCACTGATCCTGTCCTGACCTTAAGTACCCTTCTGGCATAAAACTTCTGGTGCCACGGTACTGGATTGAAGTTTGAAATACTCTGCACCTAAAAAAGTAATATTTATACTCAAGCTTGAAATATTCAGTAAATATATTCTCAGCATGTGTATAGTACACCAGCTGACCTTCCACAGGAACATGTTAGACTTTTGCATGACATTGTAACACCAATATCAATAATGTTAGTACAATAGCTCAACACTCTAAGCAAAAGAAGCTTTCTAGCACAAAGTTAATAATGCAGTTCTCCTTTGTGGTGTCAACCTTCAAGGGCCTAAGGAATTCTACTCTTTGCAGAATGTATGTCATTGTTGATCAAAATTCTTTCATTTTAGTAAACAGCATTGTTGCTAGACTGGAAGTGCTAAAGGATATCTAAGCAGTTTAAGAGGTCACATTAGAGTCACAACCTATATGAAGACATGAGGCCTTAGACAAAGTTCCTTTATACAGATGCTGAAAGACTCAACAAACCCATTTGTTGACTATTACATTCCTTTACAATAAGATGAGGAGCATCTCCAACAACGATTAGAAATGATGACGTCACAAAGAACAATTTGTATAGATACATTTTACTGGCTATGGCTTGTGTATTATAAAAATATTCTTTGCCTCAAAGTTCCATGATCTGGTATGAGCCTTTACAGATACTCAACAGTTTTTTTAAGTTCAACCATCATTAGAATTTAGAGTGTGGAGAGCATTATGCCATATATTTAGCAATCTCTTTCTTGCCTTTTGCTTTAGCCAAGTATTGTATAATTATTTTTGAATAGCTCATGGAAGCCCTGGTTTCTACATGACTTAAATGCTTTTCACCTAAATGAAGTATATTATTACAAGTGCTGACGGATGCAAAGCTTTTCTGTTGAACTATATTATTATACAAGCAGGAGAGAGGCCTGTAATTTGACAGAAAACTGGGCGTTTTCATCAAATAAAGCGAGAATTATTTACATTTCACGCGTCATGTCAATGCATTATGTGGCAGTACTGGCCTGAAGCAGATAATTTTAATCTAACTCATACTTAAGGTATGGGAAAACAAGAATAGATAAATTAAATGAAACATGGCATAGACTGTGTCCTTATATTCCTGAGTTTCTGACAATGTAATCAGCTTTATGCTTTTGTGCATTTAACTAGCATATATGCACATCGCACCCAGCAACAGCAAATAGTGTCATGAATATGTATATGTGTAGTGTATATGAAGACAGCACCCCACAACAGTATCAAGGCCCTTGATGAATTCTTCCATTCTCTCATTTTACTGCATAACAAATCGTACACTGATGTAATTATCAGTGATATTTTTATTGTTAAAGTGATACTGACACGAAAAAACAACTTTTTAAAATATGAATCTACATAAAAAGTTGCCTATAGGTCGTGTTGATCATTTTTTGCTGATAGGTTTGCTTTTGTAAGTAATTGTTACTTGAAATCCCAAAACCTGACTGTTTTGCCAGCCTGACTGTCCCTTCTCAGCCTGACAGTTACAGCTTCTAATGCTAACGGCCCCCTGCTGGACAAATATGGCAGCCTCCTCATAAAGGAACATGGGGGATCAGATAGGGAATGTAAAAGCTTGGACAAATACTTTTATGGCAAAATTATAAATAGCATGCAAAGGCAATGTTATGACAATGTTATAAAATAGGTTTAATTTCTGGTGTCAGTATCACTTTAAGCACTGCAACTCTAAATGATTTTTTCTCTGTATGGCATCATCTTAGCTAGGAAAAAATTGTTAGGACTGCAACTATGGGAGAGGGAAAAAGTGGAAAGGTCGGTGATAAGGGAATCTTTATTTATCTCTAGATAAACTGCATTTCCAGTAATCCTAACGAATATATGTGCTGGCAGGGACTTCTAATGGGGTGTAGTTCAGTGACCACAGACTGAAAAATCACCTGCCTATAGTATGTTTTGTAAGCATGTGTTTGACAGCAGAAGGCAGTAACTACATAAGACAAATATCACATTGTAAGTTAAAAAGGGCCCGCAGTAGGCAGTTTTAGTTAGCAAATTATGCTTCTTTGACATACACTATTGTGCCATACAGTGTGATGGACCTACCATTTTCTGTGGTATATACAAGGCAGTAGATCTAGAGAAGTTTGTAAAAGTAGCTCTTAGTATTAAAAAGAAGGTACATTTGCAGAGAAACTGTTGGGAACATTAAATATGAAGGATTGCACTGCATTTATACTGCTATGAGTTCAGAGGATATTAAACCTGATGTTGGTACTGCATTTATCCTAAAATGTGTTCAGAGGATATTAACCATAAAGTTGGTACTGCATTTATCCTGCTATGTGTTCAGAGGATATTAAAGGAGACATATTGGATAAATGGGAAAAACCCTTTTTTTGTAGGCAATTATGAATAATATACGGTGCTGGTTTCCCTTTGGGTAATAATTAATCCTATCTGTAACAATGGCCCCTTTATTGGAGCTCCCTATAGATCATATCACTTCTCTGTCCGAGTTGAAATGAAGAGTGGGCGTGTCCTAACGGTCCCTGCCAGAAGCACAGTAGGAGGGGGAGAGCCAATCACTGCACTGCACTCACACAAGCACAGGCAGGCTTCAGTTCCCTATCAGGTCAGCCTAGCTGCTGATTGGTTCCTATCCTACAGTGCAGTGTACTGAGGGCCGCCGGCTCCCCAGCTCATCCAGAGAATTCAGCCAGCAGGAAGTGAAACGGATATGCGGGGCTAGTGGGGTTTGAGGCGAATTTCTCAATAAATCAGTCCAAAACACAACTTTTTTAGCACAATCCTTCTATATCTAGAGGAGTACAATTCCCTGGTACATTGTTAATTTTTATAGGATATGTCTCCTTTAAACCTGAAGTTGGTACTGCATTTATCCTAAACCTGAAGATGGCACTGCATTTATCCTAAAATGTGTTCAGAGGATATTAAACCTTCTAAAGTTGGTACTGCATTTATCCTGCTATGTGTTCAGAGGATATTAAACCTGAAGTTGTTACTGCATTTATCCTAAACCTGAAGATGGCACTGCATTATCCTAAAGCTGAAGATAGCACCGCATTTATCCTAAAATGTGTTCAGAGGATATTAAATCTAAAGTTGGCACTGCATTTATCCTGATATGAGTTCTAGGGACATAAAACCTGCATTTATCTAACTATGTATTCAGAGATATTAAAACTGTAGTTGGCACTGCATTTATCCTAATATATGTTCATAGAATATTATACATGAAGTTGGCACTGCATTTATCATAAAATGTGTTCAGAGGATCTTAAACCTGAAGTTGGAACTATATCTATCCTGAGACATTAAGGGGGAGTTTACTAACCCACAACTTTATCGGGTTGGGTTTTTTGATGCAGAAAAAGTTGCTGACCCTGAAAAACAGGGAAAAAAGTGGCGACTGTATTGACATTTGACATTGAACTTTCCACCTGAACCCTGTCAAAGTCATGTAAAAGTCAATAGCAGATATCCCTTCTATGGAAAATTTTTCTTTGCTTCAAACTTTTTGAGTTTTTCGGATTTTTGTGTAACAATTTGAAAAAGTTGCGGCTATCGTGTGTCAATTCTCAAAAGGTGCTTTTTCACTTTTTTAATTTTTTAAATAAATGTCTGGCATTCATGGAAATGAATTTGTGATTTCTAAAAAAAATAAAACAAAATAAATTTGAGTTTTAGTAAATCTGCCCCTAAACCTGAAATTCTCACTGCATTTATCCTGCTATGTAGTTGAGGGGCATTAAATTTGAAGGTAGCACTGCATTTACCGTATTATAAGATAGATTTATCATAGTGTGAGATTAGAGCCTACCACAGAAAATTTCACCCACACTCTATTTATTCCTATGGGATTTTTAGAAGTGTTGACCATTAGATAAAAATCCCCTATGAATGAATAGTGGTGGTATTTTACTGTGGTTAACTCTAATTTCACAGTAAAGAGAACATTAAACATTAAGTTGGGACTGCATTTTCCCTGCTATCTGCTCTGTGGCTATTAAACCTGAAGTAGACACTGCTTTTATCCTGTTATGTATGTACTGTATGTATGTATATCTTTATTTATAAAGCGCTACTTATGTACGCAGCGCTGTACAGTAGAATTCATTAATACAGACAGGGGGGTTAAAGATAATGGATAAATACAAAGTACAACAATAATTACAATAAATACAAAGTGCAGTTGCAATAAGAGTCAGAAACACAAGATGAAGGAGGTCCCTGCCCCGTAGAGCTTACAATCTGTATGGGAGGGGTAACTAACAGACACAATTAGGCAAATATAAGTGCTGTAGGTCACAGTGGGTGACATTACAATATAAGTGCCAGTTCCCAGATCAGGTGCTGGGTGAGTGCTCCATAAGGTAGTCTTTAAGTTTAGTTTTAAAAAGACTGAGGGAGGATTCTCTCCGGAGGAAATCAGGGAGGGAATTCCAAATGTAAGGGGCAGCAAGGCAGAAGGGTTTAAGGCGGGAAACAGCAGTAGTAGTGGGGGGCGCAACCAAACGGTTGCTCTGCGAGGAACGAAGGAGTCGGCCAGGAGTCGGCCAGGGAAGAGATGTAGTGAGGAGCAGAGGAATGGAGGGCTTTGAAGGTTAAGAGAAGGAGTTTGTAAACTATTCTTTGTTTAACAGGAAGCCATGATAAGGCCTTTAGCAGGGGAAGGGCCTGAACTCTCCTGGATGAGAGGAGGAGAATTCTGGCAGCGGTGTTTAATATAGACTGTAGGGGGTAAAGATGGGAATTAGGGAGGCCGGTTAGCAGCAGGTTACAGTAGTCAAGTCGGGATAGGATGAGGGCATGCATGAGCAGCCTAGCTGTTACAGTAGAAAGAAAGGGCCGGATTTTGGCAATATTGCGTAAGAAAAAGTGACAGGTTTTGACAGTGGTGTTAGTATGGTCAGAGAAGGAGAGACTGGAGTCAAAGATCACCCCCAAACAACGCATGGAATTGACAGGGTTGATGAGGGTGCCTTCAATAGAGATAGAAAAGGGGGGAGTAGGACCAGGTTTAGGCGGAAAGATCATTAGTTCAGTTTTTGTTAGGTTGAGTTTGAGGTGGCGTTGGTTCATCCAATTGGAGATAGCCAGGAGGCAGTTAGAGATTTGAGTTTCAGTTTCAACTGTTAATGAAGGGGTCGAAAAGTAAATTTGGGTATCATCAGCATACAGATGGTATTTGAAACCAAATGAACGGATAAGATCTCCCAAAGACAGCGTGTAAAGGGAGAACAACAACGGCCCAAGTACAGAGCCTTGGGGTACCCCCACATTAAGAGGAACTGGAGATGAGATTTTGTTAGCGTAGGAGACAGTGAATGAACGGTTAGAGAGGTAGGAAGAGATCCAGGATGCAGCCTGACTACGGAGACCAATCGAATGCAGAATTTGCGTTAGGAGGGAGTGGTCAACCGTATCAAACGCAGCCGATAGATCTAGGAGGATTAGTACAGAAAAGTGACCACTGGCTTTGGCAACCTGAAGATCATTCGTAACTCTGCACAACGCTGTCTCAGTAGAATGCGCAGGCCGAAAGCCAGATTGCAGCGGGTCCAGTAAATTATGTGCATTAAGGAAGTTAGTGATACGGGAGAAGACAATGCGCTCTAAGATTTTGGAGGCAAGCGGTAAAAGCGAGACAGGACGGTAGTTAGAGAGACAGGACGGGTCCAGCGTGGCCTTTTTAAGGATGGGCTTGACACAGGCCTGTTTGAAAGAAGAGGGGAAACTTCCAGAAGACAGAGAAGAGTTGAAGATGTGAGTAAGAGCCGGAGTAAGCTCAGCAGCACAGTGTTTGAGAAGAGAAGAAGGCATGGGGTCTAGAGAGCAAGTGGTGAGCGGAGCCGACAACAGAAGCCGGGAGACTTCAGAGCCAGTTATGGGACCAAATGAGCTAAGACATGCAGAGGGGGGCTGAGGAAGGAGGAGCTGGTTAGTATTATTAGAGGGGGGAATTTGATTGCGGATGGACTCCACTTTGTTCAGGAAGAAATCAGCAAAGTCCTGGGGGGAGTGCATAAAGTCAGGTGATGGAGTCTGTGAGGGACACAGAAGGGTATTGAATATGGAAAATAAATGTTTTGGGTTGGATTTATTACTGTTTATGAGGGTGTTGTAGTATTCCTGTTTAGCCTTCGACAGGGCAGAATTGAGGCAGGCTAATAGGAATTTATAGTGGATAAAGTCTGCTTGCGTACGGGATTTCCTCCACATACGTTCCGCAGACCTCGCACAGGAGCGTAGGAATTTGGTCTGCACATTCAGCCAGGGGCGGGGGTTTTGCACCCGAGTGCGCTTAGGCTGAAGGGGTGCAAATGAATCAATAGTGGAGGCTAGTATTCTGTTGTACTCGCAAACCAGGGTATCAGGGTCAGACAACTCATTGAAGGAGGAGAGACTGGACCTGAAAGAGCGAGCTAAGGCCGGGGGATCTACGCCACGTGTGTTTCTAATTAATACAGCGGGGGAAGGAGCAGGTTGGGAAGGAGAGTGAGAGACAGAAAATGTAACGAGGTGATGGTCAGAGAAGGGAAAGGGGACACTGTTAAAATCAGACAGGGACAGATTTTTAGTAAAGACTAAATCCAGACAGTGGCCATCCTTATGAGTCGGAGCATTTGTCCACTGCTGGAGTTCAAAGGAGGAGGTTAGGCGTAGAAAACGTGAGGGCCAGGGTTGCGAGGGATCATCAATGTGGGAGTTGAAATCCCCAAGGATGATTGCAGGGCCGTCAGTAGAGAGGAAAAAGGAGAGCCAGGTTTCAAAATCAGAGAGGAAGGTAGCAGGGGAGGAGGCTGACGGGAGTCTGTAAATGACAGCCACTCGTACAGAGAGAGGATGGAAGATCTGAATGGCATGCACCTCAAATGAATTAAACAAATAAGCAGGGGGAATAGGAATAGGTGCGAACCGGCAACGGGAGGAGAGGAGAATTCCAACTCCCCCACCGCGTCCAGTGGCCCGGGGGGTGTGGGAGAAAGACAGACCGCCATGAGAGAGTGCTGCTTCAGTGGCAGTGTCATTCTGTAACAGCCAGGTTTCAGTTAGTGTGAGGAGATGAAATGATTTAGAGCAGAACAGATCATGGATTAGTGTAGCTTTGTTAGTTAAGGAACGGACATTAAGAAGGGCACAGGAAAATGGAAGGCAGGAGGAGGGAAGAGTGGGAACCTGAATAAGGTTAGAAGCAGCAGAGGTACGACAGGCTTTAGGCATGGGGACAGAAGGACGAGGACGAATATAAGTAGGTATGGAGCAGGGCCCGGGGTTTGGAGAGACATCCCCTGCAGCCAGTAATAGAAGGAAAAAGAGTGAGTAGATATGAGCAAAGGATTTAAAATGATTGCGCCTCCGCGTACGGACAGAGACCGGGGA
The DNA here is from genome assembly GCF_000004195.4 of Xenopus tropicalis. Lineage (NCBI taxonomy): Eukaryota > Metazoa > Chordata > Amphibia > Anura > Pipidae > Xenopus > Xenopus tropicalis. Next base: position 63,949,855 of record NC_030680.2, on the reverse strand, counting down.
ACAGAGGTGTAGGTAATTATAAAGGGTAAAGGAGCCGGAGTATGTAGATGGGAGCAGGGAGGAGGATATGTGTATGGAGTATGGACAGGCAACAGGAGGGTTAAAGGAAGAGACTACCTTAGGGAGCACCATGCATACAATCAACAGGAATGAAGTGAGTGTAGTCATTTTCAGGCGAAGTCCCAGATGGAATATGTTCACTGTTGTTCCAACTGCTGTCCAACTCTGTCTAACTCATTAAAGTATACTTAAATTTGCTATACTTTAAGCTGCTATACTGCCAAGCTGCACCCCTCAGCCAGATATGTTCTTCATATCCCAAGGTGCCACAGCCATGTGACCTGTGCTCATGGGTAGCATGTAGGGAGGGGAGGTAAATGGTTATGGGGATTAAGTTGTGCAATGTCACTACGGATGGTGTCAATTTTATTTTCAAAGACTAGGCAATGTATTAGAGCTTACTATCTTTCAATACAATCAACTCCAATCCAAAGCTGCATGCAGAGAGATGGATTACAGAGAGGGGATAGTGAGGTGTAATTCAATTAAATCAGAAATGGCACATAATTTATAGCTTTAGAATATAGAAAGCTTCATATTTCCATCAGATGAGGTGCATATTAAATTTACATTTTTAAATATAAAGTTGAGGGCACATTTCACTTAGCATAGGTGACAAACTCTTGAAAACTTCTATTTTCTCTGCCGGTGTATATACGCAGTGTATTTACCATCAGTATATTTAGGTTAGTGGAGACAACACACTGTGTGTCACAACCCTAAATCTCTGTTGTTTATTAGCAGGGCAACAGAGAAATTGTCCCACATAATTATGCATTGAAAGGGATACTGACACTTCTCAGGTCTTACCAGAATTGTATTATTCATGAAAATGTGCCTTTATGCCCTTTAAACCATGATCCTCAGTTTGACGTCTTCCTATTTAAATTGGAAAAAAGCTGCTTCTGCTGGACTCCAACACCCTCTTATGGTCCCTTGGGGCTTGTCAATAGGAGCTTGCAAGGCAGAACTTACAGGAGAACTGGAGGAATCTGGAAGCGCAGTTACATGGTGTTGTCGGCTTATACCATGGTGGCCAATCAGGGTCAGAGTTCACAGCTTGATTATCACAGTGCTGCTGCTTCCCTTCATGTTCAGGAATGTGACTGTACAATAACCATTCGCAACTGCACTACATAACTTCTCCCTCCCTCAGTCCTCTGTGCCACTCATTTTTTTAATTGTGCTTTAATCTCATTCGCTCTTATTTGATTATTTAACTCCCAGTGCTGGAGAAGATCATTTGTACAAGAAAGGCAAGCAGACAGGCAAGGGACATCCACAATTAATCAAGTAAGGAGGTATGAGAAAAAAGCACCATTTAAAAAAAAAAAATAAAAAAAAAATAAAACAGTAGGACAGAGCAGTGGAGTAAAGAAGTTTTCCAGAAAAAAGTACTTTTTTTGCATGAGAGGATGGGTGGAAAAACATCAGTAAGAATAAAGCAGTAATACTTGCCCCCTACATGATGTAGTATCCTTCTTCATATAAGAAAGTGGTGTTTTTTTTTACAGAAATATTTTACCAATTTGGTTAGTTTATGGCTGTGATTTTGTGATTAATAGTTATTATTATTATCAAAGAAAAGATCTAATCACCAAACCAAAGTTTACAAAAATAGCCAAACTAGGAAAAAATAAATAAAAATTAATTAAATTAGATTCGTAGGCATTGCAGACTCAGCCCTTTGTGGCCAAAAAGAGGGAAGTACTACAATTTTAAAGATTAAGTCCGCAAAAATCAAAAGTTAAAATTACAAATCTTTATTATGGTCCATTAAAAATCATACCCCATGTATAAAGCCTAACGCGTTTCATGCTAATCCAGCACTTAATCATAGGCTCCAAACTAAAGTTGTCTCTATCATTTTAACTTACAGTAATACTATTGTCTTGCAAAGAATTATATTTTTGCTACAGATGCTCTAATGAAATGACATACTCTAACTATTCATATTCAATTTTTCAGATGTATTTGACCCCTCCTTGGCCACCAAAATCATCAAGCTCTGTACCTGACCATGCTCCATCTGATAGGGTCACATAAAGTAAATCAGTCAACCTCTAAAATAAAGTAGAAGCTGCTTCACGTTTCCTTTCTGCTTTAGCAGATAGCATTATTAGTTACATAGATATTCCTATTTTACCATAACACCTGTCCTCAAGTCCCCCACCTATCAGAACCCTTTAGCTTCATATAACACACTTAGTTAGAAGAACACACACAGAGAACACTGCGTCAGTAAAAGATTTCTTCTATTCTTTCTCTGCAGCAGAACAAAGCTTCATATTTCTAAAACTAGACTCTGCTGGAGTGCGTGGGGATGCTTTTGTTGTTTCCATATAATACAAGAGGAGTCAGGGCAGGTGAAGAGAGATAAACGGTATGTCGACTCCAGGGCAGACGCTATTGATCAAAGGTGGGAGACTGCAAAGTCGTAAAAAAGCAGTGATGCTATTTGCACTAAATACTCACGTGCTTCAAGTAATAATCAAGCATGTTCACAACCTGGTGGCAAAGTCACTGCACTGGAACACATTGATATTCATTTTTGCAGCTACCTAGGCTCTTGATATTCAGCATATTCAAAATTTTTCTCCTCTAATACAGGCATAAACATTGCTAAGTTCCCACCTTGAGTACATAGGGGGGCAAGTAGAAAATACTAGGAAGAATTTTAAGTAAGACTCACTGGACAATTGTCAGAGAGTCAGTAGCCTGCATTATTATTATTATTATTAACATTTATTTATAAAGCGCCAACATATTCCGCAGCGCTGTACAATAAGCCTGCATGAACAGGAACAAGTGCAACGACAGGTCAATGGCAGCAAATAATGGTAACTAGGAAAGCTGAAATCAATGGACAAACCGCTTTTTCAGCCTGACTATTTTACCCAATTAGAAGTTCAGAGTGCCTAGATATTTGTAGCATGTGTGCAGACTTCCCTCTAGATTAAGTATAGTGGTGAGTTAATTCAGAATCATATCTGGCAAAAACTCCCAGGTGATCATTTCTTACAGCAATTTTGAGGCAATACTTGAGAGTGCTCAAGGCAATTCTCAAATAATGCTAAGGCGAACCTAAGAAACTGCTTGTTTTATTAATGAAATGCAAAAATGTATATATTACATGAGAGATTCTATGTTACATCAGGACCTGTTTAATTTGTCCAAAACAAAGCCCCCTGTGAAGTTGCAGTGTTCCACAGATTCCTTCCAGCACTGAGCAGCTTGCACATGTTCTGTCCTTTAAGTTTATTTTAGTGTACAGCTTCAGCTGTGTCATTTTAAATCCCCTATTCATTGAATATTAAAGACTTCCATTCATTGAATTGCCTTAAATGCTAATTTTTCATTTATAAAGTTGTGTTTCTCCCTTTCTGAAATAATCACTGACTTTTCATTTCTTCTCATTTTCAAAGGACAAAAAGAGCAAAATAGAGAAACACAACCAATAAGGCAACGCCAAATGTGCCCAGTTGTTAAACAATGTGGGGCTTACTCTCGCTTTTATCTATATAGATTTAGTTAATGCTCTAAATACAATGCATGCTATAGTACATTTGCCTAGAACATAATTCCTGACATCACTAATATTAATACCAACTTGAAAATCCTATTTCTAAAATCTGAATTCTTTACAGCTAAAAGATAGTTGTATCCTACAAGCATGTCCTTCTCTATGGTATAGTTAAAGCAGCCATTTTCTATGCCTGGTCCTTGAAGCCATATGGGCTTTATCTATGTAAAACCTGGAATTGTATTTTCTTTTCATTGCAAGAAGTTGTAGTCCCTAAAGTAGAGATGGAGTGGTCCAATAGGGCAACTCTAAAGATATCTATCTCATCATTATATTAAAAAATACTAATATCAGTTGATACTTTTACAAAAAAAAATGTTTTAAGTACTTTTTATGAAACTGAACACATACAATTTGATTAAGTTCTTTTATTTCTGTGAAGATATAAAATTAATTCAAATGGTAACACACACCAAAAAAAGTGGATTCAGTGCATCCCTAGACACAAGGTATAAAAATATGTAGCTGTTGGGAAGTATATGTTGGAGAAATACTGTGTTATGACTATTATGTAAGGAAATTATAGGTTAACAGAATGTGATGTGTGAAAGTTGATATGATGGGAAGTGATGACTTGTGTAATGAAGCTGTAAGTGTAGAGTGTAAACTGTAAAAAGAAAGTCTAAGGTCAGTTTGGAGTGTTTCTGGAGATCAAGCTTGAAATGTAGATATGGCATTGTTACTTTTGGCACAGGCTTAAGTGGGGTCCAACATATGTTTTCTAATTGGCTAGGATTTGTCAATAGTTGGAAATAATTAACTGGAAACTGTAGTGCAAAACATGATATCTTGATAGTGCTGCACGAGAAACGGCAGTCCTAGTAATGTGTTGTGATGTGAATTTTTTGTATAGTATTTCTCTCCCTGGATTTGTGCCACTGGATTCAGCAAAGCATCACAGCAGGGCTGTATTTTCATAGGTTGCAGACAGAAAAGATTGCAGTCGGCTTGCTTGTATACATGCTGAGTAGTGAGAAGGAAGAAGTATAAGTTATCTGGAAGCTCCAAGTATGCTTACCAAAATTAGTTAAAATTAAAAGTGACAAAGTGTAAGTTTTATATTATACTAAATTCCCAGAAAGTTGCCTATTATTTTTGAAAACACTTGAAGTTTAGTATGAAACTATTCACTGACCTGGAAAAGGACACTGTCATTAATGTTCTTGTTATTATCAAAAATATCCCATTATTCCAGGGCAAATTAAGGATTTAATTGCTCTTTTGCAAGGTGGCTTGTTCCATAAACTGTGAGGCTTACAAATTTTTAGATTTGGGGTTTGCAACTACATACATCAGTTTATGAAAGCTGAACCTGCAGATCACCAGCAAATCATTACATCATACAAAGCCTTGTTCAGGAAATGAATGTTGATTTTACAAGTGTCAGGGCGAGTAATAGTAAAATACTGACACTGTGCAGAGCATCAAGTAACATTGAAATCAGAGAAACTGTGGCATGGTGCTTTTGCTGCTTTGTACTTCTCTGGTGCCCTCTACAGGAAGTTTTAATTCAGCAAATAATCTGAAAATGTAAGGGGAACTTAAAAAATGTTGTTTATCTCTGTAATATTAGGACAATGGATTCATATATCTGTCACTGTGAGATATACAATTGACATGTAATTAGCAGAGCTGGAACTAGGGGTAGGCAGAAGAGGCACATGAACCTGGGGATATTGGGGAAAATTTATTGTGTAGGGTTGGAGGCGAGTGAAAGGGAGAGGTGACAAGCGAGGGTGTGGAAATCTGGGTCCTGCCTTGGGTATATTCTTTGGCTCAGCACTCAGCATCAAACATGGTATGGAATTATGGAAAGATCCCTTAGCCGGAAAACCCCAGGTCCCAAGCATTCAGGATAACAAGTCCCTAACTTGTACTATCTTTTTCTGTTTTCTCTTACTAACCTGACTACTCTGATCTCTCTACAACAATTGTGAGATACCTCAGCATGAAATATTTAGATTTTCTCAAAAGTGATATTACATTGTGTCACTGTGGCGTGAATAAACCTTTCCATGTTTCACTTTATGTGAGCTTATGCACCTTCAAATACTTTCCCAGAGAAGAGCAATTACAATCTTATATGACAGTATAACCCATTTGATCCCTATAAAGGAGTTGATATTTGTTTGACTCTGGAAATGGGATTTAAGTGTATGTTTGATGATGATTCTTTGACAGACATTTTTAAGGATTCTGTGCTTTGCTCCATTAATGTATCTATACAAGAAACGTCCCAGAAAGTGCTTCATGAATGGTATTTAGTCCCAACAAAACTATTTAAGTGGTGCCCATCCACACCTCTGTGCTTCAGAAACTGTGGAAATCCTTTCTACATGTATGATGGGAATGCCCTTGGGCAGTCAGATTCCAGATAAGAATATATGCCATAATTCCCAATGTAACCCTTAAAGGACCCGGCAGAGGTCCTTTAAAATAAATTTCTATTAAATTACCCATTATAACTCTATTAAATAAACACATATCTGTAGGGAATAAATATCATCAGAAAATGGTAACTCACATTTTTTTATGCAGCAAAACAAATTATAACAACAGCATTAAAAATCCCTCTTTCAATTAGTCAAAGCCAAGATGGACAATGTTCTTATTTTGTAGAAACTTACGGGCCAAAGCATGGATAAAGGAGACAATATAACAGAATTTGGACCCCAGAGATGGTAGGCAGATGACTCACCAACTTTTATCTATGCTATAAGTGATAGTATATACTGTATTGACAGTGTCCCAGGTGTGGTTATGTTATGTTTTGGTACACATTTTTCTTCATTGTATATTATCTTGAATAACTATTTTAACTTGCCTTGGAAAGACTATGGTGTAGTAAAGCTTTACTATTATTACTGTAATTTGCATTATAAAAATACATATTTTTTTAAAATAATAATCCAAGAAAAGACCTGTGATTAAAAGTAAACAACTCTTTAACAGTGCCTACTTTGTTCAACAGTGCCTACATACAAGATGTGTTCAGTGCTCTTATAATGTGGTACCTGACACAAAAATTTCAAGATACCAACCCCCGGTGTTAAATAATAGTTTTAATTCCACAAGTTGGTGGCTACAACCAGCCACAATTTCAACAAGAAATAATAAAATATAAATAGATAGTAGCAGTTCTGGAGGGGATAGTTGCAACTGACTGCAACTTTGTGGCCCTTAGTTTCCTGCAGTTGAACTTATTCCTTTGTAAAGGGGCCTTTAAGATTACACAGACAGAGTTTTCTCTCTTAAGCATCATATTTTCCCATCTGCGATCTGGTTAATGTGCACGAAAGAATTATAACTCCCTGCCACAGCTATACATCTTTCATGGAAAGCACCAGTTCAGTGTGGCCCAAGACAAATCGACTTTGCCATTAAAACTGGGAGTTAGGTAACGTCTAAAACAAAAATCCAAACAAGAAAAAAAAGCCATACAGCAAGCAATGACTAAATTCAGTCAACCTTGAAGAAGAGCACAGGCTATATTAATAACTGTAATATTTTGACTTTTAAAGCGCTGCAATGCCAAATGAATAAATCTAGTGGCAAAAGCAATTTGTCTTGGAAGGTCAATGACAGGTTTATTTCTGATGGAATAACTGTGGTTTTTAAGTACGGTGAATAGGTCACTGTAACCTGAGTTTGTGATTCCGCTGTTAGCTTTCTGCTTGGCACCAGCCGCCTGTTATATTGGTTTTCAATCCCCAAGAAAAATGCCTTCATAAAAGTTTATAGCCATGCAGTATGCAGCACACCTGCCCACTATCAGTCAGTCTGAGGACATCCACAAGGGCTGCATATCTACTTGTTTTATGAAATATACTATTGTTTGCTAATTGGTATAAATAAAAGGTTCAGATAGCCGCCAATTTAATGGTCACTAGACCCTTAGTGATTTACATGACACTTTTGTTTTCCTGATCACTGATCTCATAATACCCTGCCCTGCACTAAAATATGGCATGCCTAAATAACTACATCATTTTATCTGACATTTTGTAGATCAACAGAATCAGTATTGTTAAGATACTTAGTATATCATACACATACAAAACACATTGCAAAACTGAGGGAAATAGTGGAGTGGAATGTAAGGAACAGACATTATTTCTCAAGAAAACAAACAAAACAGAACAAAATAAATAAACTGCACTTAGAGCACGTGAATGAGGGGGGTCAGTGTTGTGTCACAGCAATAGAGCTGAACCTTTTGTCTGGTTTTGCCTTACTGCACACAGGTCTATGATGATTCAGAGGACATGCCGTGCAAGTGAGCTTGACTTCTAGATAGTTTTGTCCCCTGTCATCACTTGTATTTGTGATTTATTGCATCATAAAACTGACCACTAATTAATTATCACTGCTCCTGGGGATTATTCCATTCATATTTAGACTGTGATTTTAATCTGTGGATACGTTTTCTACTGCTTGTGGTGTAACCAGGATTCCTCTGAGAGTCAGGGAATTAATGCTGCTGCACTGCACATTTTAATTAGCTGGGCATAGGAATTGTATAAGTACAAAGTGCCTTTCATTGCACCCCACATTTCACCATTTTTGCCTGCTCTAAGGTCACCTAGGAACAACCAACCTAGTTCTTTCATTCTTCAGCCCACCACCACTAATGATATATAGAAGACTGGTGTGCTCTCTATGAATGTCCAATTACAATTTTTAATTTTCATTATAAGACCTACCACATTGTTCTGTAGGTATGTTGCCTAATTTATAAGCTTTCCAAATGCTGAATTCTGGTTCACTATTTCCCTATATTCAGGCCTACATTTCTGTGCCAGTGGACACTAGCTTCGGTCTCCTCTGGGCTCTTCTGAGGGGTTCCTTCTGTTCCAGCCTTTTATTCCCGCTTGACAAGCCTTTCTAATTTGTACTCATGAAAACCCACACTATATAGTAGCTACTGACCCTGCCACCTGTCCTGCTGTGCAGACCACTCCCCATTCCTGTTAGGATTTTACATCTCCAAGGGGGAGTGTGAAATTAGAGTTCACCACCAAAAAAATCACCCACTCTCTATTTTTTCCTATGGGATTTTTAGAAGCGTATTTGTCAATGGGTAAAAGCTGCTAGTTCACAATTTCATAAGTTTCTAAAAATCCCATAGGAATGAATAGAAATTGGGTGAATTTTTTAGTGGTGAGCTCTAATCTCACATTTTAATAAATCTGCCCCCAAGACTTGAAAGGCGCATGTTCCACATCACAACCTCATTCACTGGCTCACTAAGTGCAGTTTCTTTTATGTTGTTCTGTTTTGTTTGGTCAGCATTCACATTAAATTAATAAAAAAAAAGAAATAGACAGCAGCTTTAGAAATGACCGATAATAGCAAAATAGTATTTTTCATAATCTACATACAAAGCAATAAGCAGACTTGCCAGTCCACCCAAAACAGGGAAAGTTGTTCCCAGAGCGTACAGGTAAACGCTATTAATAGAAACAGAAGACAAATCTCAGCCTAAAAATTGTTCGCTGAATAGAAGCATCCTATAAAACGAAATCCAGAGGGGTAGCAGTATTAATCAGTAAAGACCTACAATGTACCCTCACAAAAACCCATAAAGATAAAAATGGCCGCTAGATGTACATGGTGTCAAATATACAATAATAAATATATACGCACCAAATAATGAAAATAATTTTTTCTTTACAGAAGTTCTACAAAAAATTGACTCCTGGAGGGCAACAAACATCATACTCGGAGGCGACATGAACGTGGTCTGGGATGACTTCATGGACAAATCAGGTAAAGCTACCACACACTCCAAAACAAGAGCAAAACCTTTGCACAACTTATTAAATCTATTACAACTACAAGATACATACAGATTCCTACACCCCATAGCTAAAGATTACTTCTTCTATTTAGGTGTTCATAAATCCCACTCACGATTAGACTACATCTTTGTCTCCCGGGCAATGCTGCCGACAGTCCTGACAGCCAAAATAGGCAATATAGATATATCAGACCATGCCCAAACCCTAACTGAATTAAAACTACTGACCCCCCACCCACGTTCAAACAATTGGAGGTTCCCAACTTACCTGTGTTCCAATGGAGACTTCCAAACGTATCTTAAATCAAGCTGGGCAAACTATATAGATGACAATACAGTACACTGGGATAACCCACACCTACTTTGGGCAGCAGCTAAACCGGTCCTGAGAGGACATATAACATTCTACCTAATTAGGCAAAAGAAAAACTACAATAACAAAGACAACACTCTCCACAAACAACTAACAACACATTACACAGAATTTAAACTCACAAACTCACAAGAAGACAAAAATAACTACACAGAAACTAAATTACTTTTCGACACTTTATTAACAGGGAAAGCATATCAATCATTAAGTTACACAACACACAAATTTTATAGATATGGCAACAAATCAGGGAAACTTTTAGCACTTCTAGCAAAAAGACAAACCAAAAACACATTTATACAAAAACTTAGAACACCAAACGGATGGACCCAAGATCCCAATCAAATCAGGAACATAATCACCAACCATTTCAAAAAACTATACCAAACAGAAGAAGATAATCCGCAGGAAGGCTTGCAATTCTTACGAGAAGCCGAACTCCTTAAACTTTCAGTAAAAGATAGAGAAATTCTAGACGCACCTATAACAAAAGAAGAAATATTAGAAACAAATCAAAAAACTAAAAAATGGGAAAACCCCAGGCCCTGATGGCCTACCAGCAGAATTTTACAAACAATTAGCACCCGACATAACCCCCACCCTGGAAACATTATACAATAGCATTCTACAGGGACACCCACTATGGCATGAAGCCAATGTAGCAAGGATAATATTAATCCCTAAAGAAGGCAGAGATACAACAGAACCAAGCTCATACAGGCCTATATCATTACTAAACCAAGACATAAATTGTATCTAAAATAATGGCTGACAGACTACAACAGATCCTACGAAAAATACTCACCATACACCAAACAGGATTCCTCAGACAACGGCACCCGGTCCAAGCCCTCAGGAAAATACTCACAGCAGTGTATTATAGCAACCTAGAGAAAAGAAAACAAGACATGTTAATAAATTTAGATGCCGATAAAGCTTTCGATAGAATAGCACACGCACATCTACGTCATATACTAAAATTCCAACACTTTGGCATACAAATGTTTAACTTATACAAGAATCTATATAACTCACCCACCACATTCATAACAGTTAATAGCCACAACTCAAATAGATTTACTATAGGTAGAGGAACACGACAAGGATGCCCCCTATCCCCACTCCTATTTAATCTAGCAATAGACCCCCTACTAAGACACATAATGAAAACACCTGAATTAAAAGGAATCCAAATCGGCAGGACAACCCTCAAAGTAACAGCATTCGCAGATGATATCCTACTATTTCTCAGCCAACCCCAAACAGAAACACCCGTAATTTTAAAAATAATACAAAGATTCGGAAAAGTGGCAGGATTCCAAATAAACCTAGACAAATCGGAAGCACTACAACTGACCCCACCAACCTGGCCCACAAACTTCCCATTCAAAAAAGCCAGAAACAATATCAAATATCTAGGAATAACAATACCTTCAGATCACAAAAACACATACGCACTAAACATAAGGAAAACAATAGATAAAATACAACAAGAAACACAAGAATGGAAACATATCAATCTGTCTTTCTCTGGCAGAATACACTTCATTAAAATGTTTCTCTTCCCAAAACTACTATATCCTATGCAGATGTTACCATATTACCTCAAAACAACTGATTTGAAAAGACTAAATAACATTTTTACAACCTTTATTTGGAATAAAAAACGCGCCAGAATAAGCCTTTTCAAATTAGAACAACCCAAACATCTAGGAGGACTCAACTTCCCTAATATCAAAGAATATAACGAAGCAACCCTCCTTAGATACACAGGAGACTGGCTACTAAACAGAGACCTATACACAACTTCATCACTAGATCAATACCTAATTGGAAACTATTCTATTAACTACCTCCTACACATACCTGCAACACAACTTCCACACACCGCACAAACCAACCCTCTATTTATAGACGCCCACAAAGCATGGCACTCCGCGAGACGGAGACATGAAGCATCACTCACTATCTCTCCATACATATCATGGATAGGAAACAAAAATTTCCCTGTAGGCCTCCATAACCACACCTTAACCCAATGGAGTAGAGACGGACTTCACAACATCTACGACTTACTGGGGAAAAACTTCACAATTTTATCCCAAACCGATATAACCAACAAATATCCCTTTACAACACCACACATATATCTACGGATACAAATAGCCCACTATACAACCCAAATTATAAAACAATTAACAGACAAAGACAAAAACAGCCCAATCAATAAAATCTGGAAAGATAAAAACATAAAGCAAAACACAGCAGCCATATATCAAACCATTAGAACTCTAATTAACAAAGACGATGAAAAACAATGCACCTTCAAATGGACAACAGACATCCCAAATACAACTACATTGGATATTTTAAAACAACACACTGAAGCAATGAAACTAATCCCAGTCAGTAAATATCAAGACATGACTATCCAAATTTTACACAATTCTTACTTAACCCCAGAAAGAAGATATAAAATAGGCAATCTCCAATCAGACAAATGTCTTAGACGTGACTCCCCTAAAGCCAACTTAATACACAGTTTATGGTCATGTCCCAAAATACAAAATTTTTGGAAGGAAATAGTCTCATATTGGAAACAGATAACGGGGAAGCCTCTCCAAATAAAACAAGAATGGGCATTATTTGGCACAACCAAAACTTATACACATCTAACCAAGTCTGAAAGATTGTTGGCAGGGAGACTGTCGGCAGCAGCCCGAAAGACGATACTACACCAATGGTTAACCCCAGACACCCCATCTATTGCATTAACAAAACAAAAACTGCACCATATCTTCTACATGGATTGGTTGGAAGCAACAACCAAAAAGGAACAAATTACTAAAAAATTCTTCAACAAATGGCTCACATACATATCCTCCCTTCCTCAGACTATTAGATATCTCACAGTATACACGTTCAGGCAAACCACATGGTATGACATAGAAACACTAAGAGAACACCCATTCTTGATTGAAGCATCCCAGTACCTTCAAAATCTGCAAACGCAAGAAATGAATCAACCAAACCATGAACCCCCCAGGAGTCAACAAATAAACAAAATGTTGGCAACATATCCGCAATAAAAAACACTCCCACAGAACCCGGGATGAACAGGTATGAGCTAAAAGTTTAGAGTTTAAGGTTTAAATTTTGTTAAATATACCAAACCCAAATGTCTTAATTTTATTGTATAACTACTAGTATGACATACGTGTAAGACAAAAATTATCACGAATGTTGTAAAAGAGATGTTTGATGACATGAAAATAAAAACAAAGATAAAAAAAAAAAAAAATTGTTCCCTGCTGCTTTTTCTTATTTCTCGTTCAGACATTACAGTTAAATACCATTTATGATGGGATGTTGACAAAAACATTTTAAGCTCTTTCCTGTTACTCAGCCCTTGGCACTACATGGCTACAGAGAATTTGCTAGGGCTCACAATGTTGACTAGGAACAAAACTATTTTAAATAGACAAAGACACCCCTATCCATAGCATTCACTTAAAACCATACTGATATACACAAAAGCAGAAAAGTCAATTTGTATCAAAAGCACTAATTAGCTAGATACTGTACTTCTCCAGATCCAAATTCTGCTTTGATTTTTATTAATGGTCTAGCCCATAAAAAACACTAACTAACGGTGATCACTATTACTGATCACTATTACTGCTTCTTACGTTGCTACATCTGAGGTAGTGTAAAAGAATGGTGTAAATTGTAGCAATTGTGCCATAAAGAAAAAACAAACACATTACAAATACCTTGACAAATTCTTTAATAAATGCATGATTTCAGGGATAATAATGCATGGTGTATAGAAAATGCACAGCTTTATATTTTCTACACGAAAAAACACCCATAGTCGCCAATGTATTCTGCATAGAAAAAGTCACTGTGGAAAAAAATAGCTGTGAAAAAGTCACCCCAAGAAAGTCACTGTGAAAAAACACCCAAAGACTATTGGAACTATATGAAGGAGCAAGAAGCAAATTATAATGCAAGTACCTTTAATGAATGAGCTTTCTTCACTAAAGGACTGTCAATTTTTCTTGTGACCACAACTGTGCTCGTGGTCCTCAATGACCCCTATAATGTAGTATGCAGGGACTCATAGAGAGTGGTGCCTAGAAACATAGTTGGCATAATTGGCAGCAAATTAATGTTACAAATGGCTGACTAGTTATAATGTTATAATTATCATTGTTGCTCATGTCACTCAGCAATTTATAATTTATAATAAGCAATATGGCCAAAATAAACAAACAGAATGGCCAATCACTTCCATCACTGCAACCATGGGTTAGCGGAATGGACTTCTGTCAACCTTATCTGGCCAAGCACATTGGTGAAAAAATTGACAGTATCCAACTGACCTATATGTGAGTTAATCAGCTGGATAAACCTAATAAAGTAAGTAAGAAAAGTGATTAAGTTAAATCTTGTGGCACAGAAATATATTTTATGTGGTTATTATTATATTATTAAATATAAGTGGAGAGTGGAGCAATTGGAAAGTAAATACATATGTTCAGCTAGTTTCTATCTCCAGTAAGCTCATGTCCGTATTATTGGTTGCAAATTGTATGCATTGCCTGAGCAATTGATATGCCCATTATTTACTGATGTGTTGGTTATCACCCTCTTAACATTTTCTTTATTAACCATTATGGGTAACTATTGATCACTGCCAATTATAGCAGCTTTATTGTGACTGTTGCTTTTCCTTGAAAATATTAGTATAAAATATATATTTATGTCCATGGAGATTACTGCATTCATAAAACTGCTACTTTAAATCAAAGTGTAGTATTTCAAGTGTACATGCCTATCCAGGGGAAAAATATTGTTTGCTTCTAATATTATATTCAAGTGCTTTAAGTAGTTCAAGCCATCTGTGCCAGATCTTTTGATCTATCCATGCCACATGTTGCCAGTACACGCAGAGAAGCACAGATCAAAGGGAAATCCACAGGGAGAGGCTGATGCCAGCGTGATTCCCAGCCTGCGTTTGTACGCAGTGTAGAATTTTGCAAATATACTGCGACAAATAAACATAAAGAGCACTTGGGGGGAAAGTTATAGGGGGGGGGGGGGGGGTCTAATTTTTTCCTGGAAAAACTGGTGTTTAGTCCATTGGTTGAAAGTAGAAAATGTATCAAAGTGCAAGTCTGTTGCAATGTCCAGCAACTCTTTTCACATCCTTTTACTCAGAGAATATCTCAATATATATAGGATAATGAATATCTCACCTGCAGGTGAGCTGCAGGGAATAGTTAAACAAGGTCTAATTTTCTCTTTACGCTTAAAATGATATTTATACTTTTTAACAAAGCCCGGCAGGGATTATAAAGGTCAGTCCCAAGTGTGAAATTGTAAGGTTTTACTACAATCACATTATTCCATTTACAGACTAGTTGTATACAATTTACAGGGTGCTGTACTGCGGCTGATTAGGTGGGGGAGACCAAAAAAGAATGACTCCTGGAATATCCATGTGAGTTGACATATCTGTCTTTAAATATATAGCCTGCAACTCATGATGTTATGACTTTTACTGATGAGCTCTAACAAGATCAAAATTGTCTGTGTATGCAATTTGTTTTTATGTCCCGCAGTTTATGGGTATACATCTGCAATTAAACCAGTAGCTCTGAATACATTATGAACTGAAGGCATTTACAGTATAGGAGGTTAGAATCATTGCAAAAGCTTAACTATTTCTGAAGGACCTTGTCTCTATTATTACTGTAATACTGAAAAGTAAATAAAATGCCCTTAAATGTGAACTTGTTTTTACTAAATGTAAAAACTCTTCCAAATACTTATTCCAGTGGGCACTAAGGGCTCTGGTACACGGGGAGATTAGTCGCCCGCGGCAAAACTCCCTGCTCGCGGGCGACTAATCTCCCCGAGTTGCCTTCCCTCTGCCATCCCACCGGCGAACATGTAAGTCGCCGGCGGGATGGCAGACGCGGCGGCGCGATTTCGCGCAAATCGCCGAAAAAGACTCGCGAGGCTTTTTCGGCGATTTCCCGAAATCACCTCGCCGCGTCTGCCATCCCGCCGGCGACTTACATGTTCGCCGGTGGGATGGCAGAGGGAAGGCAACTCGGGGAGATTAGTCGCCCGCGAGCAGGGAGTTTTGCCGCGGGCGACTAATCTCCCCGTGTACCAGAGCCCTAATGGTAACACTACTGTGTAGAGATTTCAGCCAAGCTTTACAAATGTGTCAGCAGCAATGTAAAGGTAAATATAAGTAGTGCAACTGCAGAAAAGTTACTTTATTATAGGAAATATTATTATGTTACCAAGATTCCTGTTGATACACCACAACAAGAGATGGAAATTAATCCTGGTTTAAAAGCTGGGCAGCGCTGTAATTGAAACATTATCTTACCACTTTTATTTCATTTCATTTTATTGTCTTTTTTGCACTGATTGAATTCAAAAGGTACAACTTCTATGTAATTTATGTATAATTCTGTTGAACATATTGTTTCTTTTTCAGGATCAGCATCGAACAGTTAATATGATTTGCAGAGAAAGCAGCATATTCTATTGGAAATGCTGATGCTACTTTCTTTTACCAACCAAGAGTGCGTGATTATAGAGACATCTCAAAGATTAACAGCTCAACAGGAAGGCAGTGGTGGATAATGTTGTGATCATTGTATTAGATTTCTATGTAGACTAACTGCTGAAGACCAAAATGACAGGGAATGCAGGGAAAAATACAGGGTCAGACAGGCCTCCCAAAATATGATCTCTGAGGGCCCCAGTGAAAGGCAATTTTCATAAGCCCTTTGTTATTAACCCCATAGGCTTATATGACAGCTATTACTGCTTTAAAATCTAACTGTTGTAGAATGGGCCCTTAATGTTAGATTCTAAAGTGTCCTGTGTGACAGTTTGAAGCCAATTCAAAGTGAATCTCAGATTAAACTAGAAAGGTAAGTTTGAGAACAAACTTCACGTTAGTTTGAAAAACCTGAAGTTCACTGAAGTTTACTAACCTTAGACCACAGTTATATAGTAAAAGCCACTGTGCTAAGTTTGGGGGTTTAAATAGTGTCTGAATAGCAGGAATTTAAATTTCCCCACTGAAAGTCAATGAGTGACATCTGATTGGCAGTTGGTGGCTCCACCTGGAACTGCAGTCCCCCAGTGACCAACTTGAAAAGTTTGGGGACTCAGGCATAAAAATTGTGGGACTGACAGCATTTTACATTTAACCATTGAAAGTAAATAGGTGAAATATGATTGGCTGCTGGTGATCCACCCACTTTTTCTAACTTTGAATGGCAAATACCCAGTGACTAACTTTGTAAAGTTTAACAACCCTGGAATTAATACTTAAATAATTAGTTTAAATATAAACCAATGAAATTTAATGGGTGGAAATGGATCGGCTGTTGGTTGCTCCGCCCACTTTTTCTAACCTTGAATATGTAGTCAGCCAGTGCCTGACTGTGCAAAGTTTGGGAACCCTGACATAAATAGTGTGAGAAAGGCAGCATTTTAAATTTAAACCAAAAAAAATTAGGTAAAATCTGATTGGCTGTTGATGGCTCCACCCACTCTTTAAAACCTAAAAATGCAGTCCCCTAGTGACCCTGCTGTTAATACTGTAGGAATGGCAGCAGGTTGAATTTCCCAATTTAAAATCAATAATTAAAATCTAATTGGCTGTTGGTGGCCCCACCCACTTTTTCTAACTCTGAACCACAGTTACCTGGTGACTAGCTCTGCAAACTTTGGGGACCTTAGTAGTATTTAAAGAATGTCAGCAGTTTAAATTTAAATGTATGAAGTCTGATTGGCTGTTGTTGGCCCTGCCCACTTTTCTAAACTTGGAACATAGTCACCCAGTGACAAACTGTGCAAAGTTTGGGGACCCTGATGTAACGCTTTTCTGACCCAATTTGGAATAAACCCAGGCTAGTAGTAAATAGAGAGCATGGGTTACATTTGCGACACTTAATACAAAGGGGTGAGCCTCCGCTATATGGGAGAATCAGGATGGAGCGAGGGTGTAGTGGAACTACAACTAGCTGAGGTGTGGTGTGCAGGTGGTAAAAGATGGACGCCAGAGGATTCTTGCTGATCAACTATAGTACAAGTTTATTCAAGGCACAACCAAATAGTGCAGCAGGGTTATACTCACAGACACAGCAGTGTATGATGTCACAGATAATACAGCAGATGTGACACTTTAGGCACAGAATAACCCCTTTGGAGAATGCACAGAGGATTAGCTGAATTCAGGAATGGATGCCCTTTATCTGGAATGGATCCCTCCGGCCGACTATTGATCAGGGTGAGAAACTGCCTGAATACTATGTCTTAACCGCGGTCCTGCAGAAATGGCACACAAAGCCTGGGTAGACTAAACCCTTTAGTTACAACTCCTGGTTGGGGCTATTTACTGCCCTTACTAAATAGACTGACTACGATCACCACTCCTAGAGGGTGCTATTAACCAAACTGACTGTGCTGGCTTTACCTTGTTCACGGGGCCCTGTCCCCGACTTATCACTAGGGTAGGTGGTCCCCTAGGGTACAGATGGCTTCTGGGCCTATGTTCTGGTCCAGGCTCAGTTGGGATCTGTCCAGAACACAGCATGCAGCCAAAAGAGGAAGCCACTTCCTTGTGCAAGACATTATATAGTCTGCCAAGGGGAGTGGTCAACCTGGGCTAAACCTATAGAGGGCAGCCTAATAACAGTAACCTGATATCAGAGGGCTCTGCCCTATAACAATACAGATAAGATAAGAATAAGGGATAACACCATAGGGAGCTTAACCCTATGGGTCCCTACACTGACATTAAACATGTGAGAATGGCAGCAGTTAAAATTTCCCCACTGAAAACAATGAAAGAAATGTGAATGGCTTTTGGTGGCCCCACCCACTTTTTCTAACCTTGAGTATGAAGTCACCCAGTGACTGACTTGTTGGGAACCCTGACATCAAACCAATAAAATTCAATAGGTGAAATCTGATTGGTGGTTGGTGGTTC
Source organism: Xenopus tropicalis (assembly GCF_000004195.4). NCBI lineage: Eukaryota > Metazoa > Chordata > Amphibia > Anura > Pipidae > Xenopus > Xenopus tropicalis. The sequence goes on along the minus strand of NC_030680.2, from coordinate 63,931,008 downwards.
CGCCCACTTTTTAAAAACTAAAACTGCAGTCCTATATTGACCAACTGTGAAATACTGGGAGAATGGCAGCAAGTTGGATTTCCCCATTGAAATTCAATAGGTAAAATCTGACTGGCTGTTGGTGGCTCCGCCCACTTTTTCTAACCTTGAACCCCAGTTACCTGGTGCCTAACTCTACAAAGTTTGGGGACCCTGGTGTTATTACTGTGAGAATGGCAGCAGGTTGGATTTCCGTCAAGTCAATGGTAAAATCTCATTGGCTGTTCACAGCTCCGCTCACTTTTGGGCATCCAACAATCATTATATTTTCATTCAGGCTGACCCCATGACTAGTTTGGGGAGTGTAGCCTCAAAGCTGTAAGAGCAGTTTGATGGGCAATGGGTGACATTAGATTGGCTGTTGTTGGCCCCTTCCACTTTGAGTCATCCGACAAATGTTGCTGTTTCATTTGGGGTGACCCCATGATTATGCTATTCAAGTTTGGGGGTGTAGCTTTAAAGCTGTAACTGTGGCAGCAGTTTGAAAATCTTCCCTGTTAAAGTCAATGGGAAAATTGGGGTGTTCGGAGCGGCGCCACAAAAAGGGGGTGGGGGGCGGGATTGCTTAAAAAAACACAAGCAACCTGCTCCACTATAGGGGGAAAAAGTGTGGAGAGTTTGGGTGTTGTACCCCTAAAAGTGTAGGAGGAGTAGCGTTTAGAAAAAGGGGGGCGCTAAGAATAAGAAGAAGAGAAAACGGAAGGGGACAAATGCACGATTTGTCTGAGCTATAAATGTCTTGCTGAGACACTTGCTCTTTTGGCCTGAGAGGTTGGTATCTTGGCTAGCTAGTGGTACCAGAGGCAAATGAGCTCACTCCAGGAATGAGAGGTATTGAGGGCTAGTTAGAAAGAAAAGCCTGTTGTCCTGACAAGGAGTGCTTAGAGATGGGTAGAGCCCCTGAGGCAAAGTGTGTGCCAGAGAGGGAACTGAGCATTTAGGTGAAGGAAAGCCTACAGGTGAAGCTTGGGCACTGTACATACACACTAGTGATAAGCAATTTTTTTCACCAGGCATAGATTTGCAGCGAATTTCCGCATTTCGGCATTGGCGAATTGTTTTGCAAAACATACATCAATAAAAGTTTCAAAATAGGCGCAGCTGCGTCAAAATGGACGTGGGGACGTGGGCCGTTTTGCAAATTTTGCTGTCGTTTCGCGAATTTTTCAGCAAAGCAAAATGGGACAGATTCGCTCATCACTAGTCAAAACAGTGGAAGGGGTAAAGGTCCCTAGTGAGCAGGGTGCCCCTGGAACAGCTCTGTTGGTGCATCCACATGGGAGAGGGGTCCTGGAGGCTTCAGTGAGAAAAGCTGGATGTGTGTGTGTGAGAAGCAGATTCAGAGAGAGAATCTGCTGAAGTATTTTGCATTATATTATTGCCATCCTTTGTCAGCAACCAGAGCATGGTCTTAGGTCTGCCTCCCTGTTAGAAGTGGCTGTTATAAAGTGTGTTTGAGTTCACTGCAATTGTGTGAAGATGCCTACTTGTTTCAGCAAAGGCCCTGCACCTGCTGGTGAGAACAGTATGTGGCTGCCATGAGTAGCAACTTTACATGCTGTCTTCTGGGTGGATGTTAGATGGCAATGGGTAGTTGATGCCTGAGTAGCCAACAGCTGCTTGTGTGCAAAAAATGGGGCAGGTTATGGGTAGGTTTTTTTGATGCCAGTATTGATGCAGGCCGAAGGTAGTTGATTGGGATGTGGGTCTTATCTATTTCTTATGTTATTTACAAAAATATAAAAACTGCACACCATATTCATATCAAGCCATTGACATTGGGTGGCGGATAAGGCAGCTGCGGGTTGGGTAGCAGGTCCAAATGGGTAAAAATGCTGGTTGTGGGTCTGGCTTGTGGGTTGCAGGCCACTGGTCCAGGTTGAATTTGGGTTTCAAAAATTGCACAGGTGGTTGCAATAGCACTAAATATGAAATAAAGACATTTACTAATCTTGTGTAACCTATAGTATGAACCACACTGTTTTTGCTGCAGTATACTAAATATAAGAACGCATTTACCGCCTATTTCATTGGCATACTGTTTACACAAAATTCAAATTTGGAAGTTGATAAGCTTAAAAGTCATGTACAGGAATATAACCTAGAATTAATAGGGAACAAAATTATCATAAAAATATAAAAGTAGATTAGTACCAGTCTTCTGCCAGAAGTGAAATGTGGCTGTGGAAATGCACTCAATACCTGAATGCTAATTATAGTGTAAGAAAAGAACGTGCAATCACAAATCATACAGGTTGAGTTCCCAGTAACTAGAGAATGACACAAGCTTATATTTTGCATCAACACTTAATTATTGGTTTCCTTTACAACGAATGACCGTTAGTTGCCCAGTCGACACGGCAGCAGATAATTACAAGCAAATGGAGGCCATGAAATGATATTGGTTTCCACACAAAAGAGAAAAATTAATCACGCTAAAGCTGTTTCCCCGACGCAGGTTTCAGATCTCATTTCCAGGCAATATTTATGAATAAGCAGATAACTGGATTAGCATTTGCTGCACAGCCAGCTGAATGATAATACTGCGACTATACTGTATAACCCTATGTAAACACTTACTGCTTATAGACTATAAGCCCCATGACGCTATGATTGTAAATACTACTCAGATGCGGGAGGAGACAACATTGTCAATATTTTATCTGGAAAATAAAGTGAATCCTCAAAGAGGATCTTCCATGCCAAAACAAACATGACTAGTTAATATGAAAAGATATGGTACACATAATTAATAAAACTGCAGATTTTTGTGCAAATATTTAAGTCATGAATATGCAGTTATTAGTTCTAAGTGCTTCTATGAAGAGAACAGTCTAGTGATGCTTCAGGCACCAAACTACACAAAGAAATATCATTGGTTTTAATGGGAATACGTGGGTGGCTCACCTCTGTGTTGCTCAAAACCCACTAAGTAGCACTCTGTTGGGGTTGTGCAATAAAAGGTGCAGTGTTTGCTAGGTCTAGACACCTACAGCTGCCAATCAGCAGGTCACCTCTTTAAAAGCAAATACATTATTGGTTTCTATGGGTTACTACACCTGGGCAAGCTTAGTGCATTTTTTAAACCAGGGAAGGGGGAGGTATGGTATAAATAACAGTTGAGCAAAATTTACTCCAGAGAAGGAATTTATAGCAACCACACATGCTTTTAGCAATCTAACAAAAACTGATTATACCAAAGTGAACTGCTGCTCATCACAGATAGAAAATGGTAAATTTCACCCATGCTACTGCTACTAGATATACATGCTATACAATTCATCATCAGTTACACATGCTTGTTGCTTTTGAAAACTGGATTTTCTCATTTAAATCAATTTTAAATTATTCTGAGTTCTAAGGGAATACACAAAAATACAAAATACAAAATTGATTTCAGTAGCTCCCATTTTGGTAGAGTGTTTTTTTTGCCGGACGTATGAAGATACCTATTGCTGTAATCTGTTCCATCAAAAAGTATGAATGATTACCATTTTATATGCTGAAATCCAGCTGCAAAAGAGTTCTTCTCTTTCTGCATAATTTAAAATCATGGAAGGAGAGGAGGGACTAAAACACTGATGTTATACTGTTTACACCTGGGATGTAAAAATATGCAAGCCACTTATACCCTTAATGGGACTGCACTAGGCAAATCCATAATGGAGAAGGACCTTGGATTACTTGTAGATAATAAACTTGGCTGTAGTAAGCAATGCCAGGCAGCAGCTGCTATGGCAAAGGATTTGAGCTGTATTAAAAGGGGCATACATTCACAGGAGGAGTGTGTTATTCTTCCCTTTTACAGAGGCCCCATATAGAATATGCTGTTCAGTTTTGGTCTCCAGTGCTCAAATACAGGGTTATGGGAGATAGCTCTTAGTACAAGTGAGGGAATACAGGGGTATGGGAGATAGCTCTTAGTACAAGTGAGGGAATACAGGGTTATGGGAGATAGCTCTTAGTACAAGTGAGGGAATACAGGGTTATGGGAGATAGCTATTAGTACAAGTGAGGGAATACAGGGTTATGGGAGATAGCTCTTAGTACAAGTGAGGGAATACAGGGGTATGGGAGATAGCTCTTAGTACAAGTGAGGGAATACAGGGGTATGGGAGATAGCTCTTAGTACAAGTGAGGGAATACAGGGTTATGGGAGATAGCTCTTAGTACAAGTGAGGGAATACAGGGTTATGGGAGATAGCTCTTAGTACAAGTGAGGGAATACAGGGGTATGGGAGATAGCTCTTAGTACAAGTGAGGGAATACAGGGGTATGGGAGATAGCTCTTAATACAAGTGAGGGAATACAGGGTTATGGGAGATAGCTATTAGTACAAGTGAGGGAATACAGGGTTATGGGAGATAGCTCTTAGTACAAGTGAGGGAATACAGGGGTATGGGAGATAGCTCTTAGTACAAGTGAGGGAATACAGGGGTATGGGAGATAGCTCTTAATACAAGTGAGGGAATACAGGGTTATGGGAGATAGCTATTAGTACAAGTGAGGGAATACAGGGTTATGGGAGATAGCTCTTAGTACAAGTGAGGGAATACAGGGGTATGGGAGATAGCTCTTAGTACAAGTGAGGGAATACAGAGTTATGGGAGATAGCTCTTAGTACAAGTGAGGGAATACAGGGGTATGGGAGATAGCTCTTAGTACAAGTGAGGGAATACAGGGGTATGGGAGATAGCTCTTAGTACAAGTGAGGGAATACAGAGTTATGGGAGATAGCTCTTAGTACAAGTGAGGGAATACAGGGGTATGGGAGATAGCTCTTAGTACAAGTGAGGGAATACAGGGGTATGGGAGATAGCTCTTAGTACAAGTGAGGGAATACAGAGTTATGGGAGATAGCTTTTAGTACAAGTGAGGGAATACAGGGGTATGGGAGATAGCTCTTAGTACAAGTGAGAGAATACAGGGTTATGGGAGATAGCTCTTAGTACAAGTGAGGGAATACAGGGTTATGGGAGATAGCTCTTAGTACAAGTGAGGGAATACAGGGTTATGGGAGATAGCTCTCAGTACAAGTGAGGGAATACAGGGGTATGGGAGATAGCTCTTAGTACAAGTGAGGGAATACAGGGTTATGGGAGATAGCTCTTAGTACAAGTGAGGGAATACAGGGTTATGGGAGATAGCTCTCAGTACAAGTGAGGGAATACAGGGTTATGGGAGATAGCTCTTAGTACAAGTTGATCCAGGGACTGGTCCGATTGCCATCTTGGAGTCAAATTAGAGAGGCTTCAGATGGGGTCTTTTCCTTCCTCTGGATCAACTAGTAGTTAGGCAGGTTATATATAGGCATTATGGTTGAACGTGATGGTTATATGTCTTTTTTCAACCCAATTTACTATGTTACTATGTATGTAAAAATGTCTCCACAGCTTGCAGGAACTACATAACCCACAATGCATTGCACTGTAATGTTCTTTTCCTTATTGATATCATGTGTGCAGAGGATTGTGGGGTTTGGAGGATACAGGCTGAAGGCAGGATGAGGACAGTTGACTACTGTTACATTTTTTTGACTCTCAAAGTAGTCATCCAGACCAGCAGAACAGGGGGCCAGGCTTAGGTAACTGTTCCAAACTATATTATTACATTACAAATCATGAAAAGACTGCATATTTTTTAATTGATGTATATTGCAAAGTTGCTTGAAATTACTTTACTTAAGTTTTGTTTGGGTTGTGTTCTCCTTCAAGGTTAAAGGAGAAGGAAAGGTAAAAACTAAGTAAGCTTTATCAGAAAGGTCTATGTAAATACAGCCATAAGCATTCACAGTAATGCTCTATCAAAAGAAACACAAGATTTCTTGTCTCTTGTTTTGTAAGCATGATGTTCCTGAGAAACATCCCTAATTCCTGCGGCCAGAGTCTGCACAGCTCTCTCCTCTCCTGCTCCCCCCTCCCACCAGAATAGCTTTCCTTCTCCTTTAAGGCATGCTAGGAGCTGTAGTTCATTAACATCTGTGTAGTATTCTTAAAGGACATGTCACCCCAAAAAATTAATTTTGGCTTATAAAAGAAAACATAATTCTAATCAAGTTTTCAATATAAATTTATTACAAATTTTGAGTGCTTGTTAAGTTATTTGTAAATGTAATTGCTACTGAAAGCAGCATTTGCTGAACTCCTGGTTGTTACTTTTTAAACAATGTTGCAAAGGTCAGTCCCCTCCAGCAAGACAGGTCTGTCAGTCTGCTGCCTTGTGTTACATTGTTTCAGAGCCACCAGGGCAGAGAATAGAAAAGGACGAACACTGCTTTTATCAGCAATTATATATACAAATAACTTTGTAATGAATGCTTATTGCAAAGTTACTTAGAATTAGGCTTTCCTTTATTAGGCATTTTCAATTTCTCTTCAAAGCCAACTGCTGTTTTAAAATTCCTCCAAGCCATAGTGAAACTACAGCTTACAAAGGGTTACATGAAGCTTGCTTTTTAGAAATAGGGCAACAACACTAGGAAAAAACATTTATGATATACCTTAAGATTTATTTGAACCATTCAAGAGGTTAGCAAATAATCTTTTTGAAATTGTGTTCCTGTGACGTGATTTATGACTGATGATAAAAATGAATGAGTGGGTCTAGAAGCTCAGTTGACCCTGTTAGAAGTCAATGATAGCATATCAGTTACATAGATACTCATACAGGGAATTGCTTTCATTTCCGAGTTAGATAACAAGCCAAGGAATCTATGGCAGAGATTCAGGGGGAATCAGTTCTTTCTGGTGAGCATTTTTTGTCCCTTGACATGGGAAGCTTAATTATAAAGAGTATAAAAATTGTAAATATGACTTCCAACGCATAAGTAAATATCTTCCCTTTTATAAAGATGCTGTATACCTTCCAGCTTCTCTGACTTCCACAACCTATCTTTTGCTTGTTTAGTGCAATTCTTGGGATGCATCATTTTTCACCAGAATTCCAGTGTAATTCACACACACACACTAAGATGTACCCACAGTAACTTATGCACAATGTATCTATGTGGGTGCAAATGAGCATGCATTTTGGTGAATTGCATGTAATCTATGGCACATGCTTTTTCCCTTGCATTTGTTTTGAAATGGTCTCACTTCCAGCATGCAGCATTAAAAATGCAATTAAAATCAGATACACTTGGTGCAAGTTATTTGTGCCTATTGATGCAACAGGCACACCCTGGAATTACCAGCTGTTGAGGCTGCCAGTAGTTCCATGGTTCCTTTACATTACACTTTAGTGGACAACTTGGGACTCATTTATCAACACTGGGCAAATTTGCCTATGGGCAGTAACCCATAGCAATCATTAAAAGAATGGCTTTTTTCAGGCAGCTACAGTTAGAACAATAAATGCAGCAATGGTTTGCTATGGATTACTGCCCAAGGCCAAATTTGCCCAGTGCTGATAAATGACCCCTGTAAGTTTAGATCAGTGTACACTTTTTTACATTTTATTTTTCTTTGCCCCTTATCTCTTGTAGGATGGTACCCACTAAGTTTGCTGAATGGTACCAATTGCATAATAAATAGACTGTTACTGATTTACTCTTGAATTGGAGGTTTTCAAGCAGAAGTGCACAAGACTAGATTCCTTTAACTATTGTCCCCATATTTTGCAAAAAATGTCAGGCGTTTTCTTCTTTATGTTCTCATATTATCTATTAACTAAGTGTGAAAGTTTTCTTGAATGCATAGTCTTATTGTAATTTCTCTATTTTTATACAGTATAAACTTGAGAATCAGCATTGTATTAATTCATGTTAACTACGATTGCTTGATCCAGGGAATGTTTCCAATTGGCATAGGGGTCAGGAAGGATTTTTTTCCCTCTTGAGGCATAATTGGCACTGGCTTCAGGGTGGGTTCTTTCCTTCTGAATCAAAATAGTTTTATTTGTCACAGCAGCGGTAGGACCTTGCCAGAGTACTGCACGGGTAATTTTAGCAGAGGGAGATTGATAAATACAGATGGTACTACTGCTTGTGCTAGGTGACAGCCTGCTTGGATTTCCTATCATTGAGACACTGCAGATTCAGGACCGACAGTGGGCTGCAGCTCCTGCTGGTAGAAGAGTTTGGGGCCATCCTATCTGTAGGTTGAAGCAGCCTAATACTCAGCAGCGGATGTAATGATAGAGTGCTGATCTCAAATGGCAACTACGGAAGTAAAATTCAAGTCTTCAGTGAGGAATGGTGGAGCATAGTAGTGATCTCTTATGGAATTCTGGCTTTAGAATATTTCCTTGGGTGAGGCCGGCATGGTCTTATTTATTTGATAAAATGTGAATAAATGCTATTTTACCCCATCTCTGTCTTCTGTCTCATGTAACAGCATATATTTCTATTTCATTTCAGCTGAGCAATCCTGCAGTGGAAAATAATCACTTTAGCAGCAACAAGAGTGGACAACAAACCTGCAAATACTGCAGCTATCTTGTTGACATTGTACTGCTTGAAAATAAACAGCCATGGCGGCTCTGTACATTTTCCCACCCAAGAGTCTTGTGTTTATTTTTCCAAAATGCTGCCTCTATAGAGAGTCAACAGTGGCCAGTAAAATGTGTTTCAGGAGATGCACAGTTATTCATTTAGCATCACAAGGGAAGCTTATGAGTCTACTGTGGTGAGTTACATTTCTAAGGCTCAGTCCTCTGTGTCCCTGTGATCATATATATCCAGTAAAAAAAGATATCTCAGTGGTTAGAAAATACTTAGGAAAGGCAGTTTAAAAACAGAGAAAACATGACATGTTATCAGTGAGATGGTAACAACAACAAAAAAGTCAGCACTACAATATAAATGGAAGGTTACAGTCTCTTAACACTGTGGGAAGATTTAAAATGTAGCACAGCTTGAGTAAATATATCTTGTGTGGCGAGGAGCGAGTTAATGATGTAAGGCCTTGTCAGCAGTTAAAACTGAATGGTAAAAAGGCAGCAAGATTCAGCAGCTAAAAGATGATACAGTGAATAAAACCCAGCATTCTTTATTGAGTTGCTGTAAGCAAATAACCTTGAAGGAGCATCCGACATCAACTGAAAATGCGATGCAACTCTTCAAAAATTTAAGAACACCATTCAAACATTTGCTCTGTGCAAAATTAATTGAATAATTTTATTTTCTCGTGAATGTTAAATGTGAATGGGATCCCATAAGGCATGCATTATAAATTAGAATGTTATAGCTATTTGGCTATAAAATGAAAAATAAATGCAACAACTAGATGAAATAACCATGTGCACTTAGAAGTCAAACACCCAATATTTAATTTAAGCTCAAAATGACAAAAACATGTTTGTGTGATGGATAAAGATTGTTTTGAGCACCTAAGCACAATGTATCAGTCAGAGGAGGTATCAGTGTGTACAATTTGTTGCATAGTGAGCCACTGCAACTCGACAGTTTGCTGTCAGACAAAAGAACTGAAGCAAAAGTTGCACCGGTTTTCACCCCCTGTAGTACTGGACAATGCCATAGCCATGTTTCCAGCTCCTAAAAGTACAGTAACACTAAAAAATGAAAGTGTATAAAAGTAATTACAATATAATGTACTGTTGCCCTGCACTGGTACAACTGTGTGTTTGCCTCAGGAACCCTATTATAGTTTATATAAATAAGCTGCTGGGTAGCAATGAGTCCGCCATTCAAGCTGGGAAAAAGGAGAAAAGGCACAGGTTACTTAGCAGATATGTACAGTATGTATGTACAGGTATAGGACCCATTATCCAGAATGCACGGGACCAAGGGTATTCCAGATAAGGGGTCTTTCCGTAATTTCGGTCTCCATAACTAAAGTCTACTAAAAAAACAATAAAACATTAATTAAACCCAGTAGGACTGATTTACATCCAATAAGTATTAATTATATCTTAGCTGGGATGAAATACAATGTTCTGTTTTATTATTACAGAGAATAAGGAAATACATTTTAAAAATCTGAATTATTTGATTAAAATGGAGTCTATGGGAGACAGGCTTTCTGTAATTCGGAGCTTTCTGGATAACGGGTTTCCGGATAATGGATCCCATACCTGTATAACTTTATTTATAAAGGGCCACAAGGGTACACAGCGCTGTACAATCTTACAAAATACAAAATTACACACAGAGAGGACAAGTGTTATAATAAATAAATACAACAAATATATATAAATGCACAGGGAATAAGTGCCATGTGGTATGAGACACAGTAGGAAGGAGGTCCCTGGTCCGTAGAGTTTACAATCTAATATCCGATAAAACGCCATTGTATTCCACAGAGCAATGAGTCAGCCATTCAAGCTGGGAAAAAGGAGAAAGGGCACAGGTTACTTAGCAGATATCTGATAAAACACCATTGCATTAAATCCTTGCGTTTTGTGCTTTACAAAGAAAACAGATAACTAGAGACAGTAGCACAATGTATGTTGGATCCAAAGTTATCTGATCATTTGCAACAGTATCTAAAACATTCCCATCCATGTTCTGAGGCAATAGGAGTTCATTTCTAACCTGATTGTGAATTTACCAACAAGATTAATGGGGAATATTCACTTTGCCTCTCCTGGTTATCTCTGGTTGAACAGACCCTTTCTTCTACTTGTTCCTCACCTAAAAGTAACTCCAGGCTTCTGTTTGATGGTGATTGATTATTACAAAATATACTATGAAGATTTATACAAACATGCGGAAGCATGTTTCATTGCATCAGATCTACCAGCATCATCTCCCTTTTATCTTGACAGACATAGCTGTTACATCTTCCAGAAGCTATTTTATTTTATTCTTATTCTTACATTCTCTATAATCAAAGACACATAAGGGTTTATAATTGCAGTATCTTCCAGCGCTTATAAGACTATTAAAAAATTAGCTTTAAAGGCAAACACATATTGCTGCAAAAATGGTTAAGCCTCCCCATGTAGATGCCAGCTGCTGAAATCACGTTCTATGGCCCATTGTCTATCCATTTAGCACATCTCTTCATGTCAATTTTACGTACAATGCTGACATGCCTATGTATTCCTGTGGAATCGTGGAATCTGATTGATCACATGATACAGGAATGAATGCAAATGACAATGACAGCTTGGATGTAATTATATGTTTTTATATTATCTTGGCAGCTACTTCTTAAAGACAATGTCACTTTGACTATGGAGCCTCTTTATTCTGCCAGCTGAATGCACTGAAGTATTTATACACCATGCTAAAATCAAACACTATTTTTAAATTTGCCAAAATGGAACTGTAACCCCATTTTCAACTTTTTAAGGTTTTCCAAAGTCGTTTTCACTGAAGACATTTATCTAAGATTATCACTTGTTTCTTTTAAATGCTTATTTGATTATACCTTGTAGATTGTAAGCTCTTTTGGGGAGGGCTCTCTTTACCTCTTGTATTAGTTATTGGTTGCTTTATATGTTACTCTGTATGTCCAATGTATGAAACACACTAAGGGGCTGATTTACTAACCCATGAATTCGAATCCGAATGGGAAAAATTCTGATTGGAAAACGAACATTTTGCGACTTTTTCGTCGGCGTTACGACATGCGCGAATTGTCGCAACTTTTTCGTAGCCGTTACGATTTGCTCGTATCTTGTCGTGACTTTTTCGTATTGAGCACTCGTAAACTGCGGACAAAACTTTCAGACTTAGCATGATTTTGGAAGCCTCCCATAGGACTCAATGGCACTTTGCAGCTCCAACCTGGCCCAAGGAAAGTCACGATACCGAAGCTTGAATGAATCCAAAACTTTCGTACTCGGCGAGATGGCTACGGAAAAGTCGCGACAATTCGCGCAAGTCGTAATGCTACGAAAAAGTTGCGACAATTTGCGAAAAAATCGTAACGGCTACGAAAAAGTCGCGACAATTTCCAAAAAATCGCAAAATACAGATCATTACGAAAAAAACACATTCGGACGCTTTTCGGACGTTCGTGGATTAGTAAATGTGCCCCTTATTGTACAGCGCTGCAGAATATGTTGGCACTTTATAAATAAGTGTTAATAATAATAATAATAATGTATTATCACCTATTTTTGAAGTAAGCTTTGATGCACGGATTGGAAATTCCCTGGTTTACTATATTTTGTACAGAGAAATCACCAAAATTGGCTTCAGTGGATAATCTAACATTAAAGGGTTGGCCCTTATGTCAGAGTAAAACCTGTGAGTTAGACTCCAATTTGTTAATCTTAAACTGAAGGTTGAAAAGTTGGTGAATTCATTAGAAAAGTGTTCAAATAATAATGAATATTAAACACATTAAACTCGTTATTTTTTGAAAACAACAGAAAAATGTGAAGCAGCTCTACAAAATGTAAGAACATGAATTAAACATCTGCATAATTAATATATATTATTTGTTCCCTGGTGGATGTTGAATATGAACAAAATTTCATGGCACAGACATTGCCAGTTAGAATTTTATAGGTATTTAACAATAAAATGGAAAATAAATGTAACGGATAGAAGATACAATGTTGAACTCTTGAAGTCAAATGTTGCAAAGTTTTCCTTTAATATAGTAAAGGAAAGTAAGTATTTTAAGCAAATTTATAAAATTATAGAATTCAGATGACTCAACGCAGTCTATACATTCAGCTTTAAACACAGTGGCTGGTTTATTAAAGAAATTGCCATACACAAGCTGACATTTCTGTTCTCTGATTAATGAGCCTGCAAACCGATATCTGAATCTGACCACCTAACGTTTGGTGATGCTGAATGATCCAAGGATTTAATATACTATGATTTCTATTATGTAAGCATGGCAAGAGCAACCATAAATCTCACATAATTAGGTTTTTTTTTCCTTCTAATTATAGCCTTAACTATACTGTACTGTAACACTGAAAAAATAATTTGCATTTTACACAATTCTCAAAGAACATATTAGCATGAGCCAGTAAACAAAAAGCATTAATTTGCCGCTATCAAAGAACATGTTTAGCTTTGCAAATGAAGGCTTTTAACAATATCAAACAAAAAAATGTGAATGTATAACTGCTGAAACTTTGCAGTGAAATCTATAGTGATTATTATAACATTTATTCCACAGTTACAGGGTTTATTTTAGAAATAAGGCACTGAGATGCATCTATCCGTTGTTTGCAGTGTCGGACTGGCCCACCAGGATACCAGGAGAACTCCCGGTGGGCCCAGAGGTCAGTGGGCCCTTTTGCTTCTGTCTATTTAGCGGATTTCATGGTCATTCCAAATTTTTGGATGGGAACAAGAAAGCTTGATAGATGGAAGAACAGAGTATAGTATGTAGAGAAAAGAGACTAGGACAGGGGTAGGGAACCTATGGCTCGGGAGCCAGATGTGGCTCTTTTGATGGCTGCATCTGGCTCTCTGCCAAATCTTTAATAAAAAAATTAACGGGGGACATGGCCTGCGCTTGGCGGATAGAAGACGTGCTCTAAGCCACACATCCGGCATCCTTGGCACCCACCCTATCCATTGAACGCAGGCCACACCCTCCTCCACATCGCATCCGGCATCCTTGGCACCCACCCTACCTTGCCCCTGCACTCGGCAGATAGAACACGTGTTCTAAGCCTTAGAACAATTCTTCTATCTGCCGAGCGCAGGCCATGTCCTCCTCTGCATCGCATCCGGCATCCACCCTACCTTGCCCCGCAGCATCTGCAGCCAAACATATTGTATGGCTCTCACGGAATTACATTTTAAAATATGTGGTGTTTATGGCTCTCTCAGCCAAAAAGGTTCCCGACCCCTGGACTAGGATAATAAAGAGTTTGAGGGTGGAGAGGAGGAATTAAAGTTTTGAGAGTGGGCCCATTGCTCAGGGTTTTCTGGTGGGCCCCTGCCATCTCAGTCCGACCCTGGTTGTTTGGTATAGTATGTTTGCTTTTTTTGAATTGTTTGTTTAATTTTGAACCAATAAATGGTTGTTTATTTCACTGAATACTTTGTTGATTGATTATACCTAAGCCCGGCCCCCTGATCTAGCTGACTACAGTAGTTGACTCTCCTCAGCCTGCCTTCAGTCTGCATCCTCCAAATCCCACAATTCCCTTCTCAAGTGATGTCAATAATGAAAGAAACATCACAGTGCCATGCATTGTGGGTTATGTAGTTCCTGCATGCTGTCTGTAGGCTGTGGAGAAGTTGTTACAAATTGTAATATCAATGTTTTAGTCCCTCCTCCCCTGCCAGGATTTTAAATAACGCAGAAAGAGAACTGTTTTGCAGCTGGATTGTGGGGCTCTGTAACAAATTTTGGTTTGGAAGCTGGTGTTTCCCTTTTGAGAACACCCTTCAACAGGGGTTCCAATAGTTGTATTTAAACTGTCTGTTCAGGTGCAACTAATCAAACTCCGCCCATTTCAAAGTAAGGTAAGAGCGATGGCACACAGGGAGATTTGTCGCCCATGGTTACATCTGCACTCCAGAGGTGACAAATATCCCCTTGTGCCATTTTATTTCAGCTTCTGGAAACCTGTGAACCATGGGTTCTTATACAGGGGTGTTTTTTGTGCATTTACAATCTCATGTTGAGCATGAAAAAAGCCTTATATAGCATTTATATGGGTTTTTAAATGCAACTAAAAGCATTTTTTGTAAATCCAGCATGTTGTGTGAAAAGGAAAACGCAAAAAAGCTAATGCAATGAAGCGCAACTCTGACTGTTCATGAGTACAACCAGGCAAAATGGATTGGAATGACTTATGCATTTAGGTGTGTGCAAACCTGCATATCAAAAGTATGCATACAAATTTTCTGTGTGTAACAGCCCTTAGTCTTACCAGACTTTGCAATTTACCACTTCAGGAAAAAACAGCTCAAAAAAAGAACCACAAACAATTATATAAACCATCCCCAAAGCCCACACTTTAAAATAATAGATGATATAAGATAATTAGCCTTTGTTTCTTGCTTTAATTAGCCACCTAGCAGTGCAATGGAAACCCTACAAGTGAATGTTAATCCAATGAAGGCAATGAGCAGAACCTTATAATTGCACTTTTATTAAGCCTTACTATTAAATGTGGCAATTGCTGCCTAATCTACAATTCCCAGCATGCCTTTAGTAATTTAGAAAGTGTCAGGTACCAAAGGAGTGTCAAGTTCCCTTTAACTGTGAACTGATTACACCCTTTCCTAGTGCTGGAAAGGAACCAATGGAAGTACTGAAACAGCAGTAACACTCGTGTGATAAATGAAATATGCTCAGAAGGAAGTGACAAGACTAGCTAATAGATTGTCAAGAAGCAGAGTCTGAGCAGAGACAAAGCCGCTGATTTTTTTAGATCCACTGGGCATGACTGGGGTGAGGGGTTGCTTTGTTTTGGTCATTAAAAAAGGAAGCAAGCCTGGCATGGTTTTAATAGCTTCCATTCATCAGCTCTCCCCACATTTACACATGAATGAAAGTCATTTAAGCTATGCCAGGATCCTAGAACTCAAATTGAGAACATTTTGATATACTTACAGAAATGCCTCTCCACTTTTATTTTCTCGATTCAGAAAGAGTAAAGAGCTCTATATTAGAGTCCAAAAAACATGTACTTTCAAATAAAAAGCAGCCTGTGTTGGTTATACTATGTAAATTCCCAAGTATTTGATTTGTATTAAATTGTATTGCATTAGTATTTGATTTGTATGTTGTAGTAGAACTGGGTCAAAGCAATTTCCATTGAGTTCTCAGAGGTAATAACCAGAAGGCTTAGATTTGTCAGCATAGTCCCAGCAATCAATAACTTCAATAGAATGCAAGCAAAACGTATTCTTGCCATTGAATTGTCGGAATTAAACAGTGGACCCAATGTATACAATTTTAAAACTTAAAAGATGTGCTCTTTCACATAGTTATTTATTTACTAACACTGTTTAAAGTTACTTAAGCAAGAAACACATAAGGTTTTTATAATTATGTGAGTGGCCCAGGGCGAACAGACAGTTCGAGGGAGAAGCTTATTTATATTTAAACAATGCATCAGAAATGCTGAAATACAAAAACCAATATCAAAAAAGCAATTGTTTGTTAATGAGACTTTGTCGGTGGCAAGGGTGGGTGAAGACTGGATAAAGTAGTGGGTAGTAAGCAGATATTCAAGCTACCTAAAAGTATAAGTATAAATGTCTTAAATATTCAATTTAAAAAGATTTATGACTTCAGGAATGAAAAAAATACATTTATTAAAATACAAGGATTATTACAGGTTATTTGTATTTCTGTTTAATGCTATGGGTCATTTTTTGGCTGATCAAGTTTGGTGCAGCACGGCTGCCTGTACACACACAGATTGTTGGCAATAAGAATGCAGAGTCTGCTACTGTTCTTCTGTGTGATGTTTAAAAGTCATTTGAAGATTCAGTTTGCTTTTTCTACAGCACTAATCACAGTCCGCAAGACAGTTCTTTTGCAGGTTATGGAAAAAAAAGATTGCCTCCATGTAAAATAGGAGAAAAGTGAAAAGGAAAAAATTAAAACAACTATCGCTACTATCTCCCCACAGCAGTTTGCTCTAAAGTCCCTAACAAATGACAGATGCTTCAGTAGAATGAAACAGAGGAGCCGCACAACATATACATGAAATGTCATTATAAGCAAAGCTTCATACTGCCTGTAATATTCATATCACAGTGGCAATCTCATAACCTGAAGCACATGTGACAATAGCAAGTAATAGCAAGTAGACTAAAATACTGGTGTGGAAATTATTTCCTGGACTATTACATGGAAAAGGGAGAACATTATGTGCTTGCTATTCCAAAACATGATTCCCAGTATAGCAAAATAGCTTTATACAGGGACCTATTTAAAATATATACTCATATACCTCACCTACAAAATACTCACTGAAATTTGTTTACTAGCTCAGAATTTACAAAAATCCATATTTAATTATGGAAGAATGAAAAATTTCCCAAAGGCAAAATTAGTAAATAAGTCATCAATATTTTATTACTTGCTAGTAAAATCATTAAAATAGTAACATTTGCTTCATTGACTAAAGGTGGCCATACACGGGCCGATTGTAGCTGCCGATATCGGTCCCTTGGACCAATTCGGCAGCTTATCGGCCCATGTAGGGGCAGGAACGAGGGGCATGCAGACTGATATCTGCCCTGAAATTGGCCAGATATTGATCGGGCAGGTTAAAAGATTTAGTCGGATCTGGGACCGCATCGGCTCGTTGATGTGGTCCCCGAATCAGCTGCCCTATTTCCGCCATTATAATTCGATCATATGGCCCCAGGGCCAATCAATCGAATTAGCCTACATGTTCCCCGATATAGCCCACCTGTAGGTGTATGGGCACCTTTACTCTCCTTTGACAACTACTTTAACATCACCCTGACTTTTTAAAGGAAATTTAAATCCTCAAAATAAATTGATGTAAATTTGCTCAGAAAACTCTTCTGCAATTTTTATTTTTTTTCTAGTTTTTAAGATACTAGCACTTTTTAAAATTATAATATAATGCATGTGAAACATCACGACCTGCTGTGCATTTCAACAGACCAGCCACAGTTGGCCAAATATACATTAAGTGAGAAAACCAATATTGTGTGATGTTGCCCTGCTTAGAACTGACCAGAGAAAGGTCAGATTCATCCTCTCTACTCAATTACATCATTTTCTAAGCAGAGAAACATCTCAGGATGTCAATTAATGTTCATCATTCCATCTTGAGAGTTTACATTTCCTTTAAAGCTTTATTAGTAGGCACTGGAAAGCAAACACATTACTACTCTGACACAGATCAGACATGTTACAGTTTTGTATGAATTTTTATAGTCATTACTTACAATACAATATATTTATTAAAATCCTGTTGTCTTTTTTTCAAGGACAAACGATGGACATCAATAATTATTTCCCAATAAACAGAAACAAATTAATTTAGACATTAAAACATCATATTATCATGATTTCATTTGTAAATCTCAGAATCCACTGTGGAGAAACCATTTAACTGGGCGCAAAAAGCATTTTCCAAAAAGAGGTAAAGATAAAGGGGATGACAGAATTTTTGTATTTTAAGACAATATATTACACTATATCAATGCATCAAATATTTTCCAGCCTCACTGACGCAAATACAGTCCTAAACTTTAATACCTTCTGTTACAAGTAGAAATGCAAAGTAAAGTGCTCTGATCAGTGATCAGTCTCTGGAGATAATATCTGGAAAATATCAACAGCAAAATCAGGACATATTTTGTCTTACTGAGGACAATGGCAGTTGCACAGATTAAAAAAGAAGCAGCTGTTAGCCAATGAGCATTTTTCTACATTCAAAGTTTAAGATAAAACTTAACTTCATTGTTTATAATGAAGGACAATCAAGATCTTCCAGGAATTTTGCAATTTCCTTTACACCTCACCCAAGTCTGCATTTGCTAATAAATCTATTTGTCTGCTGCAACTTGTAGCTTTAGTCGGACATCGACTTAAAGGAGAAGGAAAGGCTAAATTACTAGGGGGTGCCAAATGTTAGGCAACCCCCACTGATTGTAATCGCTTACCTAATACCCTTGCTTGGTGCCAGGCCGGAGGAAACTGCACTGGCCCTGGGTATTTGCGAGTGAGTGTTTGAATCCCTGGGCCTATGCATGCACATTTGAGCAAAAAAGCCACCTTTTTTTCTGCCTGCATGAAGACCAAAGCAGTAAGAAAGATCGCTAGCTCACATACACCCGGCCAGTGCAGTTTTCTCCTAACAAGAACTCCGGCCATGTAAGCGATTAAATTGATAGGGGGTGCCTAACATTTTGGCACCCCCCAGTAATTTCATAGACTTTTGCACTATCCAAGACAGTTATGTAGAGCAAGTACCAAGAGACAGGTTTGGTATTGTTTGAGAGTGCAGGCTTGCTGTAGCTAGCAGACCTGGAAGATATAGCCTGCTACAGCATGGTAAAGAAGTGAACATGGCCAAAAGTTTGCACATAATCTATTAGTTATAACCCAAATTAGAAATAAGCACTTTATCTGCTCTTAGCTCACCAACTAGTATCTCCTTCGAAAAGGGGCAGCACAACCCTCAACATTCCATGACTCCAATACTGTAGCATAGGGAATAATGGACAGCACATTTAGTGGGACACTTACTAATTGACAGATTTGTTTTTTGCAATTCAGATTTTTATCGCTAAAAGTTGCAGAAAAAATAATACATAACTTTTTCAAGAGTAACTATGCGACAAACCAGCTAAAATCTAAATCTGAAAATTCACCAGCTGAGACTTGCCAAGATCATGTTGAAGTCAATGGCAGATGTCCCTCCCCTAGAAGATCCTTCTTTTGCTTCGAAACTTTAAGGGTTTTGGATTTTTGACGCTGTTTTTTGCGACAACTCAAAAAAGAGGTTTTGGTGTGACAATTTGAAAAAGTTGCAGTTTTGCAACTTTTCTGAGACCTTTTCCCATACACCTTTCAAATTCAATACAAATAACCCGGAGAGTACACATGTTCTTCAGTGCAACAGTGTAATTTATTGAGATATCACTGCACTACATGTTTCGGCTAACAGCCTTCCTCAGGTGCATACAAGAGTGACATTAGCAAACAGAATAAATACCTAACACCCCACCAACAAGTTCCACCAGCTCCATAGTGTGGCCAGGTGTATAGATTATCATGAAAAGAAAGTGTACTGCCATCTAGTGGCCTACCTTTAAATGGCACCTTAGTAGCAATATACAGATACATTGTATACAGATTAGCTACAAATGTAGAAAAGGCAGTTTCCTACCAGACAGTAAATTGAGATTTAATATATAAATTAAACTGCTAGACCAGTCAAAACACGAATACGGGAACACAAATACTCTATAACGGCATATAATCCTGAGAAAAAGAAAACACAGACACCCGTGGGAAAACATTTTTATTTGCATAAACACAGCCCGGGCTCATTACGTTGGTTAGTCTTAGAAGACGTGGTCGTCCCAAAGAGAGGGGGAGACAGAACACGTCTACTATTGCAAAATGAGGCAAAATGGATACATATAATGGGAACCCTTGAACCACTGGGTATGAATGAAGCTTTGAGCCTCAAATGCTTTTTATAATGTTATACTTCTTACTTACAGGTTATAAAGCTAAGAACTTCTATTTGATGGACTCCTATTCATGTGAAAAGAGCAAACGTTCTCTCAATCTCAATTTACTGTCTGGTAGGAAACTGCCTTTTCTACATTTGTAGCTAATCTGTATACAATGTATCGGTATATTGCTAAGGTGCCATTTAAAGGTAGGCCACTAGATGGCAGTACACTTCCTTTTCATGATAATCTATACACCTGGCCACACTATGTATGTATGTATAGCTGTATTTATAAAGCGCTACTTATGTACGCAGCGCTGTACAGTAGAATACATTAATACAAACAGGGGGTTAAAGATAATGGATAAATACAAAGTACACCAATAAATACAAATAAATACAAGGTACAGTTGCAATAAGAGTCAGAAACACAAGATGAAGGAGGTCCCTGCCCCGTAGAGCTTACAATCTCTATATGGAGCTGGTGGAATTGTTGGTGGGGTGTTAGGTATTTATTCTGTTTGCTAATGTCATTCTTGTATGCACCTGAGGAAGGCTGTTAGCTGAAACATGTAGTGCAGTGATATCTCAATAAATTACACTGTTGCACTGAAGAACATGTGTACTCTCTGGGTTATTTGTATTGAATTTGAAAGGTGTACAGCCAGCACGGGGGCCGTTACCTGGCGAGTACTCTCTTTGAATACTGGAACCTACGGCAGGACTTTAAATTTTCTTTTCCCATACACACTTTTTCTGTCCAGACTTTTAATTAAATGTCAAACATGTCCCATTGCTTAGGACTAAGGGCTGAAATGCCCAAAACACGTAAGTCCCTGGCGAAGTTTACTTTTTAACCCGAGCAAATGAAAATGTACCCTTTTTATTGGAAGATTGTGTTGCTGTCCATCCTCATCTATGCTATTATTTATAGCCACTAGCCTTCATGTTACATACTTTAGAATACATAATTAATATAATCTCTGGAGAACACGTAAATAACCTTTTGCCTATTTTAGAACTTCTAATTTCCTTTAAGTTAATTACTGCTCCAACCATTTCTGCTGCACTCTGAGTCTTTGTTTAGCATCGTCTTTCTGGGTGATTGCTTTCTTCCTGAACTTTATTAGTTAAGGAAATAGTCTGAAAGGTTATTATCCCATCCTGTCTGGTAAATATTGAGAACATTGTGTGTAAAAAAGTTATTCTCCCTTATTTTGGAAACATCTTGCATTTTACAAAGCTGAATTGTAGAATTACAGTGTGCATACTAGATAATTAAACTATGCTTAAAGTACAAGTTCAACAGGAAACCACAACTAAATGTGTGCCTGCTAGAACACATAAGAATTATGGAGTTATATGCATATTTATTACAAGGTCATGCTAGAGTTTTTTAGGGAAGGCTGTGAGAATTAAGGGAACCTATGGGAGAATGTAATCAAAGGTAGAGTTTTCCAAGGTTTAGTCGAACTGACCCATTTTATTCCTCTAAAACAAGAAACATGCTGAAACATCCCAGTAAGAATGTACCCTTACTGCAACTTAGGCTGATGCCACACGAGGCATAGGGCTGAAATTTTCGGCAAGCGGAAAAATGCTTGCCGAAAATTCAGCCCTGCGCCTGCTACTTGTGCCTGCACCCGAATGAATGGGATACGCTCGGGTGCAGGCACATGTAGCCGATATACGCATGAAATGGCGAGACTTGACATTCTCTCGCGTTTTCGTGTGTATATCGGCTACATGTACCTGCACCCGAGCGTATCTCATTCATTCGGGTGCAGGCACAAGTAGCAGGCGTAGGGATGAATTTTCGGCAAGCGTTTTTCCGCTTGCCGAAAAAATCAGCCCTACGCCTGGTGTGGCATCAGCCTAATTATCTTTTACTATTTTTCAGTTTTATAACTTCTTTCTTTCTCACATGTGATTTGAATTCAGTAACAAGTATTTATGCAGGTGTTAGTGCTCAGAGGCATTGTTGATCAGCCTTATGTACTGACACAAAATTAGTGTGTTTGACTTCTTAAATGCTTTGATAAATGTTTCAATCCATCAGTTTTATATTATTGACATTACGTTCAGGACAGGTTTGTAACCTGGTTTGCAAGGCAGCTATGGCAGATGTGCCAGACTTGAACTGATCAGACTGGCCAGGCCCCTTGAAGCCCCAGAGCCCCCTTCAGGGCTCAATTACACCATTTTAATTTGTTATTCCTTCCGTATTATGCAAAATACAATGGGTTTCTAGCACACTCTTATTAAAATAAGAGGTTATCATACCTGTCTGTCCTCATATGTTGTGTATGCTCTTAAGTGTCCATGTGGACTTTATATGTGGGCCGGACAATCAGGCAACTTAAGTATAGAATAGGGGAGAACAAGTCTAATATTAGGAGAAAGGTGAGACCAAGTCCTGCGACCAGTCATTTTGTAAATGTGGGACACACAGTGGCTCAGTCGTGTTTCCAGGTGGTGCAGCATGTCCCCAAACCCAGGAGAGGGGGAGAAAGAATTAAACAACTTCTGAAATGTGAAGCAAGTTGGATCAAGAGACTAGGAACACTAATACCCAGGGGTCTGAATAAAGAGTATGAATTAGGCCCACTGATATAAATGTGGCACAGATTGTTTTTAATTATTTATGATGTTTTTACCTTTTTTCCTAGTGGCTACAAAGCAAATGCATGGAAAATAATGAAGTAAAATAATGAAGCAAAGTAGGCTCCCTCTTTCCTTTACTACTTATGAGAATGTATTAATTGTTGTGAATTGTATATTATAAATCAACAGTTAGGAGTGTTGTTAAATCAGGACAAAGACTAAATTCCTACTGGACTTCCCATGTCCTGTTTAAGAAATCTCCACCAAAGTTCTGTAGCACCAACATATTCCACAGTGCTTTAGAGATTATATATCATTTACACCAGCCCCTGCTCCAGTGGAGCTTCCAATCTAAGGTCCCTATCATATTTACATACACTATGGTGAATTTTACCAGGAACCAGTTAACCCATATAAGCTTGGGGAGAACATAAAAAGGCAGCAATCCAAACATAATTCAAAGGGGTAATCAACCTCTAAATGAACTGTATTATGATGTAAACAGTAATATTTTGAGACAGTTTGCAACTTAACTTATTTTATTTGTTTTATGTTTTTTTAATTATTTACTACAAAAAATAACAATAAAACTGCTGCTTCACAGTTTATTGGCTGGCAGAGTTAATGACCTCCATTTGAAAGATGAAATAAAAGCCATAAAACATGAAGACATATTGAAAAGTTGCTAAGTCAGGCCATTCTATAAAACTTATGTAAACGTAAAGGTGAACTACACCTTTATACAGGGCACAGAACTCTTGTGGTGATTTATACCCATATATTACAGTAAGAAGTGCATAACCTGCAATTACATACAAGTTGCTGTTTTGAAAATTGTAAAATCTCTCCATTGTGTAAGGATGCTGCTGTTCAAAATCCTTCTCGTATCACAGCAAACATGGGCAAAGATTAATAACAACTGACAGGGTTTTGCTTCCATGACCATAGCATTTCTAAGCCCAGTTTCCCCCTCCTTCTGCAATTTTCAATAACTTGCATTTTCAGATATTTCAACTAATATCCATTTTTCTAAAAAGCCCAAGAGCACAAGTTCTCAGGTAAATTGTTAAGAGCTGGAAATGGCATATTCAGGGTCAACAGAAGGATAATCGGATTTTCATACAAAAAGAATGAGGAAAGATTGTCTCTACTGGACACATTAATCCTGCACAATATCCATTTAGGGGATTAAAGGTAGAAGACAGTGGTTTTATATAACAACCCAGACCTTACAAAAGTAGCTGGAGGGTGTACTTACCCAGATTAGATGGAGAAATGTACGGTTAATACACGTACATAGAGAACCTTTGGCTTTGCAACTTTCCGCATACTGTGTAAAAGGCATAAATTATTCAACATGGATGTTTAGGAGTTCTGTATGGATATGATTTGCTTGCATATTTAAACGACCAATACATTTTACAGAGAAAACAAATGAGCATCTTTTACTCCACATCTGTCATCCTCAATTACTGTTGTACTTTCTAAACGCTGATCATACTCTCCTTTACAACACAATGGAGGCCAGCCTATTCACAATAGAAAGTTTCACTGTCAGAAATTTCAGTAAACGGTTTTCCCTGTCAGATCATCCTGTCCAATCTTATCTAAGTCAGGTTTTTCTAGTCAGTTGAATGAAAATGTCTTAAGATTTTACATCAACCTGGTTAATCACAGAAACTGCAACAACTGTTTGTAAACAGGATCTTATTAAAGGAGAATAGTGGGGGGGGGGGGGGGGGGGGGGGGGGGGGTGCCAAAATGTTAGGCACCCCCAGTGATTATAATTGCTTACCAGACACCACAGGTTGGTGCTCCTGTTCACTAAAAACTGCATCACACTGGCATGCTACGCTAGGAGATGTTATATGTGTAAGGAGGCAGCTTTCAAGAGCCTAAATACAAACCATGGAAAAAAGTACAGGTAATAAAAACAGTATTTCTCCAGCTACAGGGTCTGCTTACTCTATACTATATAGTTATGCCAGTGCATAAACCAGATATATATATATATATATATATATATATAAAAAACACTACTTAATCTAACTTCTAAATATTCTAATTTTGAAATAGGAGAGGTTTATATAAAGGTATTGGGTGAATACCTCCACTGAATTGCTTAAAAAAAAAAAAAATTAAGCACTGGTGCATTGTGTATGTAACCGAAATTTGTATCTGACTAAAGGAACAAACACAAGCGAGACTCTTTTAGAAAAATATATTTAATTAGCAGAGATGAATTCATATTTGAACAGACCAGATATCATTTACATCACTTGTAAAGCTATAAAGACCTGTTTTTCTGCATCAAAAATATAGTTCCTGAAAGTGTATTTCTGCATAATGCACCAGTGGCAAAATTCCTGTATTTGCAGGGCTACAGAAGTATGAAAACACAGACCACCTAAGGAGCACTAAGCAGATGGGTTGCGCCAAACTCCAGTAAGGAACAAAAGGGGAAACCTGGCTTCTGGTGACCCATAGGCAGTCTGGTCTATGTTCAGGCAGTATCCGTGAAAATACAGCTCAAGGAAATGGAAAAATGTTTATCATTAAGAAATACACTTTTTGTTTATTCCACCGTCATTTTTTTTTTATAGGAGAATACTGAAAACCACAGTTCATTTCTTTTTTTTTTTTTTTAAACAACATGCTATTGAAACACTTCTTTCATAATGAATGACTGAGCACTTAGAGAAAACAACCGAACAATGAAAAAGGTCAGCCCTAAAGCTGTACATTTCTGAATTCCTAACTGCAGAAATGTCATTGCTTTCTCCTCTTGCACAATGCTTAAATATATATCAAAGTACTTTGGAAACAAATTTGTAGAATATTAGGTACAAAAGAAAAAATTTAAAAAAGAAACAAAACAAAAAAAACTGCTCCTGTTTTACATAAATTACAAGAAATACAGATAAAACATAAAACAAGGTAAGCAATCATAATATAAAATAAACAGGATAAAATGTTCACTCAAATAAAAACCCAGAGATCATACTCTCTTACAGCACTGAAACAAGAGCATTTCACCAGCAACTTTTCGAGACCTCAGCCAGTGCATTTATGCAACATTTAGTTACCCTGGCCTATATCAATTCATTTTTTACTTTGAGCAGTGCACAACAGTGCCAGTTCAGGACTTGGGTGATGCATTTAAAACATTTAACAGATGATACTTAGATCCATAAAAAAAAAAAAAAACATACTGTAATGGATGCTTTTTTGGGGGTAGTTTAATTCCACCTATGTAGTCTTTCTAGCCTTTAAATCAATTTTTGTCTTTCTAGTGGAAAAAATGACTTCTCATTATGACAGGTGGAATTAAAATGATAAAAGGAATCTTTTCACTACCACAGGAAAAAAAAGAAATTCCTTACATGAATGCAAAGATCTTAAAACAAAAACATATTATCCTCAAATATAGTTATGCACATAATTAATATAATCAATGGCTGATATGTTTTAGAATGCAGTCTCTAAAATGTATACCATCAAAAGTAGCAAGTTGTTAAAACTTTAAAATGAATGATATGAAGGTAGAAATATAAAATATCCATCGTGTGGAAAGGTAGAAAAACCACTAGTCTTCCATAACAATAACAAACAGAAGTTTTCCAGACAGTTAAACCTGTAGCTATTTAATCTTGTGGCTTTAGAAAAACTTTTTGTACTTTGCTGCTTCTAATGTTACAGTTTTCATCTTCTCCTTCTTCCTTTAGTTCTTTCTGATTCCTTTTTTTCGTAAATTTCTTTTTGATGGTGCCCACTAATGACTCGTATCTGAAAATAGGTAGAATAAGAATTACTTTTACTCATTAGGACTCCATGGTAGTTTATGTTAAGGCTTCCCACTGATGATACAATTCCAGCTTTAGACAAAATTAAAGGCACTAAATGACAGTAAAGGAATAGTAAAAAGATACAGGCTTTTTTGGTTCACTCTCCTTTTAATAAAGGTCTGCTGCAAGGCTAGAAGTATGTTTATTGGACAGATTTTTAACCTGCTATAACTTTCTAGCTATTAAGATTTGGAAAAATGCAACTTTTTGCCTAACATACTAAAATGTTTGGGAGTATTACAAGGAAGCTACCACACAAACACATTCTAATACTTGCTACAGAGGGTGTTAATGTAAAACAATTATCCCTCACACATGAATAACAGTAAAGTGAATCCAAAGACTTCTATGCTACATTCACTGAAACTAGAGAAGGTGAATAGCCATTTATATTCACAATACAGTTGATACACTATTCCTTACAGAGTTGCCTTCTTTACCACTCCCTACAGAACTACAAATTAACCTAAAAAGAATGATTATTGTAATAATTCAAGAGATATGATAATTTCAAATAAAGGTGGAAACTAGGGGTAAAACAAACAAGTATGACTTTTAGCAATTTTTTGCACCATTTCTGGAAGTTTCACTTTGGAGTGGGGAGGTATAATAAAAAAATCTGATGGGAGACTAAATATTTTCCCTTTGTCAGTCAATTGCAGAGCTACTAGGGGTAGTTGACCCTAAAGTTAACTTTTAGTATATTACAGAAGGGACAATATTCTTAGCACCCATGTTTTATATATTTTGAATAATTTCATTTCTTTTGACTTTCCAGCTTTTAAATGGGGGTCACTGACCCCAGCAACAATACACTATTGCTCTGTAAGGCTACAATTTTATTGTTACTTTTCATGAGTTAAGTTTCTGTTCAGGTCCTCTGCTATTTATACTCCAGTTCCTCATTCAAACCATTGCCTGTTTGCTATGTTAATTTGGACACTGCCAACCAAATAGCTGGTGAAATTTCAAACCGGAGAGCTTCTAAACAAAATGCTAAGACATTTAAAAAAAAAAAAAAATCACAAATAAAACAAAAAGACCAACTGCAAACTGCCTTGTATCATTACTACATTCTCCTTACAGTTAATTTAAAGGTGAACAACCCCTTTACCTAAATGCACAATTTTTTAGTACTAAGGAGACCTGTTGTTCTGAACGTTTACTTAAATTAGTTATCCAGTAATTGTACCATGTTACTTAGTTCCCCTTCTTAAAGGAGACATATAGGATAAATGGTAAAAACCCTAATTTTGTAGGCAATATACGGTGCTGGTTTCCCTTTGGGCTAAAAATTAATCCTCTCTGTAACAATGGCCCCTTTATTGGAGCTCCCTATAGATTCTATAACTTCTCCATCGGAGTTTGAAATGAAGAGTGGGCGTGTCCTAACAGTCCCTGCCAAAAGCACAGTAGGAGGGGGGATAGCCAATCACAGCCCTGCACTCACACAAGCACAGACAGGCTTCCCAGCTCATCCAGAGAATTCAGCTAGCAGGAAGTGGAACAGATGGGGCGGGGCTAGTGGGGTTTTGGTGGAATTTCTCAATAAATCAGCAGGAAACACAACTTTTTAAAGCACAATCCTTCTATATCTAGAGGAGTATAATTCACTGGTACATTTATAATTTTTATAGGATATGTCTCCTTTAAACGGTCTACAGCCAACATGGCAAAATCTCTCCCTACCCTTGTTTGAGGTCAAAACACTAAAAGAGATCTCACCTTCGTGCCATTTCTTCATCAGACACATCAACATCCATTGTTCCTTCCTCAACTATCTCTTCTGTCTTTGTCCTTGAATTCAGCTGGGTCATTAATTTCTAAAACAGTAATGCAAGACATTATAGATCGGTTCTATTGTACAAAGTTTTTTATTGTTCCTAGGAATATATTTACAAATTGTTATATGCGATTGAAATGGTAAATAATGGTGGAGCTGGTTAATGGGCATGTTTGCAGATATTTTTGATTTTTTAGAATAACAAACATAACATTCACAAAAACTAAACTAAAAAGCACTGCCATTTTAATCATCAGAACAGTCCAACAGTATGGTATAAGCCTTGGCAGAAAAAAGTTATGTATGCACAACAGATGCTAAAGAACAGCAGAAATTGGAACAAACTCAACCTAATAAAATTTACAAACCTCAACCTCAGTGTTAAAACCTTTGAAGGACATTCTGCCATACAGGAAATCTTCACATGGCAGAAAACTCCTTTCTTCAATGATATAACTCCTGCAAATTAAAGGAAATGTATATTTAGGGAATGCTATATTTTAATAAATTTGATGGCTTTGAAGGCTGATGTACAAAAAAGTCTTTGTGGACTGTGCCTCCCTAACCCAGTATTATCATATATATCATATTATCATGTATAACACTCAGGTATAAGTAGTTTTTTATGCATTTTTGTTAACATGATACAGACACCTCTAAATGGAGTTTGGACATCATTATAATTCCTACGTTAAACTAAAAAGTTTTTTAGTTGGACAAAGTATATACATCGGACTGCTGTATGTGTGTTTTAACGTGCTAAGGCAGGGCTGTCAGTTGCAGTTCCCATGAAGAGTATTCACCTTTAACAGGTAGCAAAAATTATGCATTTAAAATATAATGTTAGCATTAGTAATATGTGTTGCTACTATCTTACATGAGGATAAGACTAATATCGGACCTTTGCTTGAAGTCTGGCATGTTAGAATTCTTTTCTTTGTGTTGACAGTATGACATTTTTTAACATAATTTTATGGTTTCCTTTGTCATATTAATTTATTTGTTTTGAATGTATCTATTTGCCTCTTACTCTTTCTCTTTAAGTTCTGGTAAATCCAAGTACCAGTGCTCATCACTGATTATCTTCTTCTCATCTTCTTCTAACTGCTTTTTGGTCTCTGCATCAAGGGTGCGCTGCATAAACTAAAGAGACAGACAAAATAGATAAATATATACAAACATAGGTATGTTAGTCTTGTAATAAAGTCCCTCACAGTAATATAAAATAACAGGCAAAGAAAAAACTAAATACTTCAGAACCTAAGCTTGAAGAAAATAAATGAATTAAAAAAGCGCATCTTTAAGTTTTTCCATAAACAAATAATCACTTGATAATAAGGTCATCAAATTAGTAGTGTAAAGATGATATGAACCTAAAAATAACATCCCTAATAAAAGAAATTGTACAATACCATGGTGTCTGTATGTACAGGAAGGTCATATCCAATATCTTTAAGCAAATAATAATTTGATTTTCTTTGTAATAATGAGACAGTACCTAGTATTGATGGTAACTAAGCTAGCATAAATCCATGTTGGTAGGAAAGCAATACTATTTTTTTTTTGTTATTTTTTGTTGTTGTTAACATATAGTAATCCAGACTGTAGAAAGACCTCAGATACAGAAAACCACAGGTCTGATGCATTTTGGACAATATATCTCAACAAGAAACCAAATATGCAACACATTCTTAAAATGAATATATACAATTTGGCATTAAAAGCACTTTAAATCAGTGAAGTCATGGAAACACTCGTAACACCATAACATTTTATGGTATAAAAATGGATCAGAAAATGTGTTATTTTATAGTGAGTTTAGTCCAGTGAACCCTTGTAGGGAGTAAAACTTTAAAAAAATATATATATATTTGACAGACTATTGTCCAAATTAAGTCCATTTTTACAAAATTTCTACAGCACAATCAGAACTAGTAGCAAAACTCTGTCACAAAGCTGTCAATCTTATAATACAGGTCATTCACTCTAAACAAAAAAAAAAAATCATATTTCTAAATCTGGATGGAGGCATAATAAGATGCCATAAGCATTTCTACAGATCATAAATCTCTGAGGTGGCTTTTAATGTAAATATTTACAGGAGAAGGAAAGTTACAATCACCGAGGGATGCTAAAATGTTAGGTGCCCCCCAGTGAATGTAATAACTTACCTGATGCCCGGGGTGGTGCTCCTGTTAGCAGAAAACTGTAGTTTCTAATTGGGGCTGTCTGGGACAGCTACTAGCTGTCATACCTTTTAAAATCAGCACAAATACAGTATAGAAATCTGAAATTTTACTATAATAAACACAGACCATTATGGAAGTGAACAGGTCCATAGTGAGACCAAAGACAGGACATGGCATTTTAAGTTTACAGAGGCCCAAACAGACTCCCCAAAGGCCCAATAAATAGTGTCTGTCTATGTACGGCATGTTACAGCCACCCTCTGGCATTTGCCAGTCCAAGTCTGTTAGCGAATTACCCTCAGTATGTAGCCCTTGCTTATTCCCCTGGAGAGAACAATTGACCGGCAATATATGGATATTGAATAGTATATAGGCAATATATGGATATTGAACTAGTGTGTGAATACTAATTGGCACCACAGTGAATATTGCTTTCCTGATTCTTGATCTTGGTGTATTGTAATGCTGTGTATTATATGGACAACATGTACCCCTTCAATACACAAATACCTACACTATATACACCTACAAATACGTATATATTGCCTCGATATCCATCCTCTCTATATCCAAGACTAAAAATGAGCTTAGACTTTAGCGATATATACATATAATATTGCGTGTAATACGGGTTTTTTGTGATCGAAATACTCGTGTATCGTCAGCATTAGTGTTGTAAAACCACTGCATTCTCGACAATACACTGTACTGAACTTACAACCCGCAACCGATCGATAACATAACCATATGTGCGGAGTATATTTTGGCTACTGTAGGTGAATGTCCTAAAATGGACACCGTACATGCGAGAGGGAACGTACCAAAAGCCTGTCTGACTGCTAATACATACACCATGTTTTCAAATATTAACACTTCCCTTACTACAGATGCGCATTGTCTACCGATGCCCACCAATAATTACCTTCATACGCAGCAAGTTTTTGGACAGCTTTCCAACTTCTGCAGCCATGATGTGTCAGCCGTGGCAACACGCTACCCACTTTCGCTTCTTCCTTCACACGCTGTCCCAGGAATGAGAATCGAACCCCTGAATCGTCGAGCAGGCTTTAACAGGACGATCAGTCTCTGAGAAGCCGTTGCTAGGTGACCGAGACCCGCTGGTTTATAATAGCTACAAGCACGTTCGGCCCAGGTAGTTTCTGGGGAAAGTGTGGTGCCAGGAATCCATTTGTAGTTTACAAAAAACGAACTACGTGTATAAAAAAAGGAAACCAGTCTATTGGCTTACCATTTCTACCAGGAGTGCAGAAACTCTCTGGCTTTTCTGTGCCAGGCACTAGGGTTTTACATCTTCTAAATGAAAAAAAAAAAAAATGAAAACAAGTAGGTAATATATATGATGATGCTGATAAAATGAAAGTCTATATAAATTGTAATATTTAATATTATATACATTGGTGTAGCTAGATTTTAGTGTGCCCTAAATTATAGGAGTCTACCAAGATATATTGAAATTGCTTATTTATTAGAGCCTTAAGGTCCCCATACATGTTGAGATTCACTTGCTTGGCGAGATCGCCAAGCGAGCGGATCTTCACCCAATATCCCCACCTACGGGTTGGCGATATATAGAGATGTAGCGAACTGTTTGCCGGCGAACTAATTCGTGCGAACATCGGGTGTTCGCGAGTTCGGAAGTTCGCGAACTTTTCGCGTATGTTCGCAATTTGGGTTCGCGTGGCGTTTTTCCGCAAATCCCGTTTCCATGGTGCTAATAGTGCGAAATAGCAAAAAACGCCGCGTATTTCCGCTAGGTCTGCCAGCTGCCTTTGCGGTTTTACGCAACAATGTGTCAACAAAGTATTTTTCAGATAAAAATAGATCGATATCAGCTCGATATCAGCAGCTACTATTGGCCTGTGTATGGGGACCTTTACAGTTCCCATACTTTACTGAACCTGTCTGCAATTGCAGGGTCTACTTCTGTAGGATTATACAACAAAGCTTCTTTTGTACTAAATCATTATAAAGGCTGACTACACCAGAGAACCGTCAGGTATACTGCGTTGTATAGGTTGGGTCCGGAAAGCCGTTATCTAGAAAGTTCCAAATTATGGAAAGCTCATCGCCGATAGACTCCATTTTAATAAAATAATTCATTTTTTTTTTTTTTTAAATTTCCTTTTTTTAAGATTTTTTAGTAGACTTTAAGATATAGAGATGCAAATTATGAAAAGAAACCTTATCTGGAAAACCCCAGGTCCTGAGCAATCTGGTCACATACTTGTACCACAAAAATCTCATCATGCTACTGCATAGCAAGCAAGATTTTGTAGCATGATACAATATATGATCCTCCATTGTGTTAAGTTAAAATTTCCCGGATGACGTTAAATATTTTTTTATGCATCTGCACCCCACAGTCAAAGTATTTCAATGAGATAAAATAAGTATATCAATTTTTATCTAGCTGAATGAAAATGGAACATGCAATTTTCTCTTCTGACAAATCTGTTAAGTAATTTAGAGAACAGATTTTAATAG
The DNA here is from genome assembly GCF_000004195.4 of Xenopus tropicalis. NCBI lineage: Eukaryota > Metazoa > Chordata > Amphibia > Anura > Pipidae > Xenopus > Xenopus tropicalis. Next base: position 63,898,027 of record NC_030680.2, on the reverse strand, counting down.
TTAAATTAGATATACAGAATACAGTCTGTCAAAACAAGGTCATTCAGCAAAGGACCTCATGTAAATCATTAGTGAGTACTCACCTACAAAAATCACATACTGTATCAACGGCTGTTAGGCCCATTTATTTAAAAGGGGTATATCATATGCCATATTTTAAATTCATTTATGTTTTAGGAATGAAAGGCAGGTGCAATCTAACCATTATTCCCCAGAAGCAAAATTGGATGTGCGTAGGTCACATATGTCAAACACAAAGCCGAATCCGGCCCACCTGGCTGTTTTATATGGCCCTTGGTGAGTCTGACCATAAATTTTATATCGATGATTTTAATTTTTGCAGTTTTAACATAACTACATTGTTAGAGCTGATAATATCTGACGCAAAAAAGTGTAAAATGTCAGGAGCCATACTGAATTCAAAGTATGAGAAGGGTCTGGGGGCAGCAAATCAGAGGGCTGAGCCAGTGCTTGATAGTAGAAGCTCACTCGAGTTAAATTCAGGGGAGGTACAGTGGAGAGTAGCCTGTGAGAATTGCTGTACCAAAGGAAAAAACAAGCATATTTAGACAAGATCCTACCTAGGTCGAGGCAAGCAGCACAGATTCAGAAGTGCCGATTAGGCAGAGTTTGGGGCTGGAAGTAATTAGCAGAAGTATCAAAAAGTCAGAAGCAAACCCAAACTTTAGATTACAGGAAGGGATCAGAATAACCTAGCAATTGAAACAATCCTGACTGTAGTAAGTATTTTGTTGGCTTCAAGAGTTTACAGTTGCATAAGAGCAAAAAATGAACCATCGTTGAAGAATGTAGTGACTGAAAATGTTTTGATGCAGATGTTCAGATGCTGTCATGGCACATGCACAAGCATAACTTTGACTGTATCAGATCACGGACCTTACAAAGTAAGCCTCATCAACAATAGATCCTCTGCACTCACCCATTATCAATATATAAAGGGCATTAAGGCATTCTGTGCATTAAGCTACTAAGCAATGCCCTCCCCTTTAAGCAAAACAGGGATTGTTTGTCCATATATTGCAACATACTCAAGCTGGCCAACTGTGTCAATCATCCTCTTTGGCCAGTCCTACACTCACTTATCTGATTCATTAAGAATTCAACCGTTTCAATGTACATTTAAAAAAGGCATCGAATTTTAACTGCAACTTGCTTTCAAGGTGAAAACCCCCAAAGTGTTGCCCTTTTAGTGGCCCATTGGGATCAACTGACTGTAGCGGGAAAGGGTAGGAACTACAACATGGAGCTGGCCACTGCTCCTGTATAAAGTATAAAAAAAAATCTAAAGTTGTGCATTGCACTCCCTTTTTTTGTTAAAGTGAGCCACATATGACCACCAAACACCAGTTTGATATGGCCACAATAGGTGTAATATGCCTCATTAGCATTTATAAGCAAAGTAATATACTAAATACATATGTAGCCCTCTTTTGCTACTGCATGAGATCTAGCACGCATTCACCTGCGTGTGGCGCTACAGGAGCCCTGAGCCTCCGCTATATGGAAGGGCAGGTACACTGATAATGGCGTGCCTCCACCCAGGGTCAGGACAGGTTGGACTGCGGTACCCTCCCTGGGAAACTTCTCTGATCCACAACACACAAACACAGGAAAGGTTGATGGATTTATTGGCAGGACGCTATACCTTTAAATTAGCAGAGATAGATACAGCCTGCCAGCCAGGGGCAACCTCACTCACATAACATACAGTAGGTAGTACTTTCTGAACTGCTGAGGGGAATCCCCCACTTATGTGGCAAGTGCTTCAGAGTCTTAGAACTCCCTTTGGCTTTCCGTGCCCTGAGAAGAGCACGCTTTGTTCTTCAGAGCCCTGTACAGGACCCCCTTTCCTTCCGCACCCTAAGAGAGCGCGCTTTCTGCCACTGGGGAGGATTCCCAATTACTTTATTATACAGAGCACTGTGTGAGCTACCAACACCTTGCTTGTTTGTCTGCTTCCTCGTTCCCAGCAGCACCCCCTTCTCTCTCTTCCTTCCTGTCAGCTCACACAGGGGGTGGGGGCTCCTCCTCCTTGCACAGTAACAGCACAGAGGGGAGACAAGTATACACAGCTCCCATACATTCTCGCCCTGCTTAAAAATTGTCACCTCCTGGCTGACAAACAATAAAAAAACATAACCAAGTAATGCAATAACATGAAGCATACAAAATCTTCTGGCCTGCTTTAGCTCACAGTGCCTATTTACATAACCACTAGCTGAAAAGGAACTGCATGCAACATACTCAGCCGTATACTTACCAAGGCACATTTCATAAACTGAATCAATAATAGTATAGTCCTGGTGGTGCAAACACCGGCAGCATATTTACCAGATTGGACACCGCCCCTACCCAGGCATGGTAAAGTCCAGCATGTGGTACATAAGAAGGATTTCCCAGTGTATCATAAGTCAGTACAGGTGGGGGCTGCCGAACTCGTGCACCCCGTCTCACCTCTCTCGGGGGGAGTCCTCTAGCTGAATCCTCATTAGAAGGGTTTCCATCACTCAGCAACAACCTCTGGTTTGTCTCAGACCTTGGTACAAACTCCGGGGATGCAGGATTCAAATTATCCCTGACAGGAATAGGCCAGTCCTCAGAAGGAAGAGCGTCACTCTGAGTTACATCATTGCCACCCTCATCAGGTTCAGGCATTTGAGCATCCATAGGGGTCTGTTGAACCGTAGGTGGGATTTCCGTGGCGTTGGGGAAGTCAGAAGTACCCTCCATTTGACCTTCCTCAATGTCAATACCTGTAGAAACATCACTTGCTTGAGATACAGGGAGTAAGTGATTTCTATGCCAGGCTTTTACTCGACCCTCTGGTCCCTTTATCTTGTACACCGGAATCCCAGGCAGCTTGCTCACTACATCGAATAGTTCATTTCTCCAACGGTCAGCCAGCTTATGCTTCCCAGGCACTCCTAAATTCCTTAGTAACACTTTGTCACCTGGAAGTAACTCTCTGTACTTGACTTTATGATCATACTTCCTTTTGTTATTGGCATTCAACTTGCTAACATTCTCTTCAGCCAAACGATAGGCAGTAGTCAAGCCTTCCCTCAATCGGGAAACGTACTGAAAGTGGTCCCGATGACTCACTCCATCTGTAGATACACCCAGCTGGACATCAAGGGGCAACCTTGGCTCCCTCCCAAACATCAAGAAGTATGGAGAGAAACCAGTGCTATCATGCCGAGTACTGTTATAAGCATGCACCATAGCCTCCACATGCTTGCTCCAGCTCTTTTTATCCTCCACTGGCAGGGTACCTAGCATGTCCAACAATGTCCGGTTAAATCTCTCAGGAAGGGCATCTCCCTGGGGGTGATAGGGAGTAGTTCGGCTCTTTTCAATATGTAACAGTTGCAAAAGCTCTTTAATAAGACGGCTCTCAAAGTCTCTGCCTTGATCAGAATGTAATCTACTTGGCAACCCGTAGTGAATGAAAAACTTCTCCCATAGTACTTTAGCGACTGTGGAGGCTTTTTGGTCCTTGGTGGGGAAAGCTTGGGCGTACCTGGTATAGTGATCGGTGACTACCAGAACATTACCGATGCCCCTCGAATCATTCTCAATACAAAGAAAGTCCATGCACACCAAGTCCATGGGCTCTGAACTTTTAAGGTGACCCATGGGGGCAGCGAGGACCGGAAGTGTCTTCCTTTGCAGACACCTTAGGCACTTCCTGCAGTAACTTGCAACTGCATCTCTCATTTTAGGCCAGAAAAAGCGGTCTTGGACCAGCCCGTAAGTCTTCTCCATTCCAAGATGTCCATGGTGATCATGCAGACTCCTTAACACCATGTTCCTGAATTTAAGGGGCAACACTAATTGCCGCCTCCCAGGGTGATTATGATATGGTATCAACCGGTATAACAGTCCTTGTTCCACACAGAACTTCCCCCAGTCACGTTGGAAAAATTCATACCCTCCTGGCAAACTCTTCTTGAGCAAAGCAGGATTTCTGCTGTTAACCGCTCTCCACAGGTGCCCTATCACAGGATCAGTTTTCTGGCTTTGAACCATGTCCTTGTGACTGATTAACTTGGATTCTCCCCCTACTAGAGAAATGGGACAGCAGTACATAGGTGGTACAGACTCCGGCCCTCCACCAACAGAATCTACGACCCTCAACTCAGAAAAAGCCACTTTGTCATCCACTACAGCAGCTGTAGCACAGTAGGCCTTCATACCGATGCTGGGTATCTCTTCCCACTCCCCATCATCCTCCAGGGCAGGCAGACCCGGTCGTCTAGAGAGAGCATCCGCTCCTATATTCCTAGGCCCTGGTTTGTACTTGAGGGTGAAAGAGTAGTTTGACAGTGCAGCTAACCAACGGTGCCCTGTGGCATCAAGTTTAGCAGTAGTCAAAATATATGTGAGAGGGTTATTATCTGTTCGTACTTCAAACTCTACTCCATATAAGAAGTCATGCAACTTGTCCACAATGGCCCACTTAAGAGCCAGGCATTCCAGTTTATGCACAGGATAATTCTTTTCACTCGGTGCCAGACTCCTACTAAGATAGGCCACTGGCCGCAGCCCTTCTGGGTACCTCTGGTGTAGGACACCTCCCAACCCTTCATAACTGGCATCAACATGGAGGACATATGGTCTGTGAGCATCTGCATAAGCCAATACAGGGGCTTCTGTCAGCCTTTTCTTTAACTGAACAAAGGCCTCTTCACAGGCTGAAGTCCACTTATCACCAAAAGGGGCTTTAGCATCTCTTTTTGTCCCTTCACCATGCACATTAGAAAGCCTCAACAATTCATTTAATGGGTGGGCCACTCTTGAATACCCCTCTACAAATCGCCTGTAGTAACCACAAAACCCGAGAAATGATCTCAGCTCAGTGACATTTTGGGGTTTGGGCCAGGTTACCACCGCTTCAATCTTGGCCGGGTCAGTTCCTATTCCTTCTGTAGAGACCACATGGCCTACATAGGTTACTGAGGAGCGGCAAAACTTACATTTGTCGATTGACAGTTTTAGTCCTTCTGCTATTAATCGGTCAATCACATTCATCAGACGCTGCTCATGCTCCTCTAGGGTAGTCCCAAACACAATGATATCATCCAGATACACCAGGCACTCTCGGGGTGACAGGTCCCCCAACATCTTCTCCATAAGTCTCTGAAAGGTAGCTGGGGCCCCACAAATACCTTGGGGCATCCTTGTGAACTGGTAAAAACCCAAGGGGCATATAAATGCAGTCTTTTCCTGATCCTCAGATGCCATAGGTACCTGGTAATAGCCAGAGCGTAAGTCCATTACAGTGAACCATTTGCTACCATTAAGGGCTTCCAGAGTCTCCTCAATTCGAGGTAGAGTGTACTGGTCAGGTACAGTGCGTCTATTTAAAGTACGATAATCCACGCACAACCGGATTGAGCCATCCTTTTTCCTCACGATGACTATAGGGGAAGCATAGGGGCTCCGACTGTCAGCAATAATTCCTCGCCTTTTCATTTCCTGTAAGGTGCGCTGGAGATCCTCCCGGTCCTTGGGAGGGACTCTCCTAGGCCGCTCCCTAAATGGAGTGGAGTCGGATAAGCGGATAGTGTGCTGGGTACTTTTAGCACACCCTACATCCATTTCGTCTGTTGAAAAGACTTGTCTGCGTTCTAGTAAACCGTTACTCAGCCTCTGCTTCCACTCCTCAGAAACAGGGGAATCCCCAAAATCAAATGCCAAGTTTGATACAGAAGCACATACTGGGGTGGACTGAACCTCAGCAAGGTCAGAAACCTCATGAACGGGGTAGCAATACGCCAACTCCTGTTTAGGCCGGATTACTACAGCATATGGAGAGATATTTTGAACAGTTACTTGAGCAACCAGAGGTATTTTCTTGCCCCACTCTTTCTTCTCCGGGACAACTTTCCACCCATTCTGGACCACTGCCTCGGAGGGGCTTTCGACCAGCACACATCTATAGCCTTTCATCATCTCAGGTTTTACATCAGTTAGTGCTCTCACAGTCCTAATGGACCCCGGAGGAATCTCAACAGTGTGCCCAGCAACATGGCGTAACAACCCATACTTGTAAGTAACTGTGAAGGTGTTGCAGACAACCTCTGGACCATGGTCAGAATACCTAGGGGCTTTTGTCACAGTGACTGAAGGGTTTAGGGTAGTCCGTACCTCACTAACATTTGTTCCCAGAATGATGGGAGCAGCGTTAGGGTTTCCTGTATCTGGGCAGACCACAGCATCAACTTCCTGGGACAGAGGCAGTGTACCATGGCACCTCGGCATGGTTATAGTCACTTGTAGCAATCCATGTATGGGGTAGGCCTGCTGATTCAGTCCCCACAATTCTAAACCTCTAGCGGGCTGTAAAGGTTTGTGGGATAGATGTTGCAGGTAATAACTATAGTGGATTATTGTGACCTGTGATCCGGTATCAAACAAAGCTTGTACTGGCTGCCCATCTAACAGGATGTCTACCAAGGACTTAGGGCCCACCATGTTTCTGTCCTTTGTCGCAGAGGGTTTTGTAACCTTGTTGGGGTAGCTACTTGGCTTCCCACATGACATTGTCTGCACTGCATTAGGGGAAAATTTCTCAGGACAGTCTTTAACAAAATGCCCCTCCTGGCCACACCCGAAACAACTGGTAGGGGTAGTGGCAGGTACCCCCTTATGCCACTCTGATGGGAACCTTTTCCGGATTGGGGTTATTGATGGTACACCCTTTCCAGTTAGCTTAATATCCTTCGAGGTAGGTAAAGCGGGGTTCTGCTTTGGTACCCGAGAGGTACCAGCAAAGCGTAGGGTTGCCTCCTCTTGCTTAATCACTTTCATCAGGTCAATAAAGCCGGTATCTCTTTTATCCCTCAGGAGTATCTGCAACGTGGAATACATGGGGAAGAATGGGGACATCCCCTTTAGTAATTGTTTTAGACGTAGTGTATCTACTTCCTCTGCTGTAATCACTTTTTTTGACAAGAGATTCCGCAGCATATTCTCTAGACGGAGGGTGAATGCAGATACATCCTCAGAAGACTTCTGTCTCATCTGTTTAAAGTCAGCCAATAACTGGTCAGAGTCCTCATGCTTCCCATATGCTGAAGTGAGGATATCAATTATGTCCATAGCATTGTAATCTTTGTGACTGGCTTTAAAATTTAACACAATACTAGCTGCAGGGGGACGGACATGCTCCATAATTCGCTGCCTCTTGGTTTGTTCTGAGCAGGCCCACTCATCTAATGCTTGTAGTGCAGACTCCTTCCATGTCTCAAACCCCTCTTCCCCTGTAGGAACCGGCTCTGTGCCTGAAAATGTCTTTAGCTTTTTATAGTGGCTCAGCTGCAAGCCCTGAGCCAATGCCTCTGTCATTTGGGTTATTGCGTCAGTCAAGGGATGCTCTGAAATGCTGACATCTTTAGCTTCACTGGTCTCAGTTACAAGCGGTTCTTGCTTTACTGTGTGCTGCACATTGCAGGGTAGTGACGGCAGCAGCCTCCTTTTTCTACTGGTGTAGCCTGCATCTGGACTGGGTGCTTCAACTTTCCAGGGGGCAACAACAGCCTGGGGGTACACCAGGGGGCACCCTACCGATAAATCACCCACAGGGAACACAGCATATGGCCCCACTTCTGAATTTAGTGGATCACTCACTTTGAAAAGCAGGACTGCATAACCGTCCATGGTTGATCCCTCATCTGCTATCAGATGTGCACCCTCCAAATATCTGTATTTAGACAGGTTACTCTCTAACATTTCCAGTGTAACTTCAGGTGGTACACGATCAATGGCAAATACATGGTCTGGGTTCACCTTTTCCTTTAGGGCCCATTCATAGACCTGGGTTGGCGTTATTAATGGCATATCTGCAGTGATTTCTGCTTCGATCTCAGCAGTGCCTCCAAATGTAGCCCTCTTTTGCTACTGCATGAGATCTAGCACGCATTCACCTGCGTGTGGCGCTACAGGAGCCCTGAGCCTCCGCTATATGGAAGGGCAGGTACACTGATAATGGCGTGCCTCCACCCAGGGTCAGGACAGGTTGGACTGCGGTACCCTCCCTGGGAAACTTCTCTGATCCACAACACACAAACACAGGAAAGGTTGATGGATTTATTGGCAGGACGCTATACCTTTAAATTAGCAGAGATAGATACAGCCTGCCAGCCAGGGGCAACCTCACTCACATAACATACAGTAGGTAGTACTTTCTGAACTGCTGAGGGGAATCCCCCACTTATGTGGCAAGTGCTTCAGAGTCTTAGAACTCCCTTTGGCTTTCCGTGCCCTGAGAAGAGCACGCTTTGTTCTTCAGAGCCCTGTACAGGACCCCCTTTCCTTCCGCACCCTAAGAGAGCGCGCTTTCTGCCACTGGGGAGGATTCCCAATTACTTTATTATACAGAGCACTGTGTGAGCTACCAACACCTTGCTTGTCTGTCTGCTTCCTCGTTCCCAGCAGCACCCTCTTCTCTCTCTTCCTTCCTGCCAGCTCACACAGGGGGTGGGGGCTCCTCCTCCTTACACAGTAACAGCACAGAGGGGAGACAAGTATACACAGCTCCCCTACACATACAAGAAAACATAATATTTTATATACAAAAGTAAATTATCACAAACTTAAAATAGGGTAACAACTCACAGTACAGGTATTGGACCCCTTATCTGGAAACCCATTATCCAGAAAGTTCCGAATTATGGAAAGGCTATCTCCCATAGAATCAAATAATTCACATTTTTAAAAATGGTTTCCTTTTTCTCTGTAATAATAAAACAGTGCCTTGTACTTGATCCCAACTAAGATATAAGTAATCCATATTGGAGCCAAAACAATCCTATTGGGTTTAATTGTTTAATTACTGTTTAAATAATTTTTTAAATAGACTTAAGGTAGAAAATCCAAATTACAGAAAGATCCCTTATCCGGAAAACTCCAGGTCCCAAGCATTCTGGATAATGGGTCACATACCCGTATATGTGTTACATCTTAATAGGGCAATAAGTAAAAAATAACAGTGTAGCAAAAAAATACCTTAGAAATCATTATTTGACTGGAGATAACTATGCATGCAGTGTCCCATAATAAGCACACAGGCAGGTAACACTGCAACCAGGATTTATCAGAAGCAATAAAATGTATTTAATTTTTCCTAGTAAATGATCAAAATAAACCTCTAGTAACAGAATTCCCAGAATGGAAGGCAGGAGGGACATAGGGGCACAGAGTGCAACTGTATGGGGGTAAAAGGAGCGCATTTTGACACAAGTACCTTTAATGAAAGTAGTTTTACATGCAACTGATAGCAGAGAAATTTGCACGGCTACAGCTACGGCAACTGCACTTGCGGTTGTAAATGAGCCCTAATTAGAGGCATAACTAAAGAGAAAACTTTCTCCATAGCTGTAAGTAATCCCCCCTCCCTAGCCACTCTTTTACCTACCAAGCACGACTGGCCAAGGAGCAGGGGACATGAGCAGGGGGGCGGGTGGTGTTGTTACACCGCTGGGCCTTATTTGACTATTCCCACTGCAGTGCTGTGCTTAACAAGCTTCATAGCTCACTCCCAAATATTTAGTGCAAGAAGTGCAACACTGGAAAAGTTTAATCCAGAAGGAGAGAACAGCACATCATATCTCACTCTGTTATGCAGCAACCTCTCCGCACTGCTGGATGTCTATTTAGCAGCTTCACTCTAGTCAGGCACACATACTTATCTCCATACAAGGGACCTTTCTGTATTTTGGATCTTTATATATTATTTCTACTAAAAAAATTTGAACATTAAATAAACCCAATAGGCTTGTTTTGCCACCAATATAGATACATGCAGCTTAGTTACCATCAAGTACAAGCTACTGTTTTATTATTACAGATTAAAAGGAAATCATTTTTAAGAATTAGAGTTATGGAAGATGACTTTGATTGTAATTGGAGCTTTCTGAGTTATAGGTTTTCAGATAAGAGATCTGATACGTAATGAAATCATGTACTGCTTAACTTTATAACACTACACAGAGCTGAATATTGTGTAAAATAAATCTGCAGCTGCTACAAAACCATACCACTTCCCTGGCCTTTAAGTTCCATTTGGAAAATGAAAAATGATTCTGTCAGTGTGGAAAAAAAAAAATACTTTGACAGCAATTATACCCAATTCAACAAACAGAGATGGAGCAAGATGAATGGTTAATTGGTTTAAGCTATGTAACTCCATTTGGATCAAAAACCACACTTCATACACTGCATTAGGTCTTAGCCATATTTGTTGTGCTTTCTATTGTTCCAATAAATGACTGCAAATATGGCTTTGTCTTTGGGTTTGTTACACTTGTAGAGGTTTTCATCAATATAGGTGCTTACTTGTATTATTATCCCTGCTGATGTGGAGTAAACTTGAAGTGTGTTCATAATTCATCTCTTTCTGTTCTACACATAATTCATTTTAGCTCAGAGCTGCCTGAAATTCTATTACTAGACTACTTATCGCAACACATATTTTATTTCATATCCTGGTGCTTTGTGTCTAGGAACCTTTCTGAGTGTAAAATAGCTCTGCCTTTAAATCATTGTTACAAACATGGGGGAATTTAATTAGCAGCTAAACATTTTTCCACAACATGCCAAAGAACAGTGGAATAAGAACTGAAGTCTGTTCAGCATAGACATTTTCAAGAAGGAGGTGTGATATTCTAGTTCTTGAAATAATTTAGCATCAAACATTTCATGGAGAGTTAACTTATGGGACTCTGTGGGGTCCCTTTGGGGCACTTTGTTATCTGAAGGCTGTATGCAGTGTAAAAAAAAATCTTTAGGAAGTTTTAAATACCACACTCTTGCGTGTAATTAGATAACTTAGGGCTTAGTGTTTAGTCCTACCGAGAAACCGTAGACCAATTTCACATAGGGTGTTTTATCTGCCAGTTTTCGGATGGGCTGTGTGGGTAAAAACCTAGTTTTTCCTAAACTAGGAAATCTCAGCAGTACTGCCCCTGTTGTCACAGACATGCCCATGCAATGTGATCACCCTCTTTATCCGCCCCCCCCAACACCAGCCAAACCCATCCAGACCTCCCTTGTGCAAAATGTGGCAACCCTACTGCTGCTGCCATCGGTTGGAAAACAGAAGCAAGCAATTTAATTTAAATAATTAAAAATTTTAACATTTAAACCTATTACTAACCATGGCTTCAGATCATATTGTGAAATATTGCAAGGGTGCTGATGATGCTTTTTTTGTTTTTTGGTAATTTATATAAATAAAAGAAGGAATCACTATGGTTAATGAGTAATTTGGAATATAAGCTGCCTAATGTGGTTTAAAGGTGTAAATCTGTCTCTGCTGTCAGTCTAACAGTAGTACATATACTGTACTTGTAATCAAGGTTATGACATGAGCCCAGAATTTTCATATATCCTTTTAATGTAGAAAGGGCAATATCTGATGCAAAAATGTGATTGATAAAACAGATTGCTTTCTTGCCAAGAAGGCAGTTTTTGACAAGTGAAATAAAAAGCTAAGCTGTAGAAAAATTAAGGCCAGAAGGAAAATAGAAATCACTTTTAAATTATGACACGAAAGGTACATTTACATACATTGTTGAATTATCAGATACAATACCTTTCTATGTTTAGTTGATGGTCTAGGTTAAGCCATCACTTCTCTGTCTTTGTGATCTAAGGAATAACTTGGTTTCTTTTAACTTAGGACTACTTTCATATTTCCATGCACTGAAGTATTGAACTTCCAGGAATGGTTATTGCCTGTACAGAGGGCTGGAAGTCTCTTTTCTATGGTGTTACTGTACAACCCTTTTGAGGTTTGACTCATTTTCAGCAAGTAAAGGATAGTTCTAATACATGTATTTGGTGTTTTTTTTGGTGGAAAGAAGAAATGAGAGTTGCAGTATGAGAAGTAAAATCCGTTATTATCGTAGTTGTAATCTGTGCAGCAGTTATGTGATTAGAAAACTCTTTAACGAGAAGTTAAGGCTAATTACAACACCTGTGCGGTAATTGTTTTTTAACTTGCTCTATGTACTTGAACTTTTTAATAAGCTAATTCTGAACACCTGAAAGGAAAGGCAGAAATTCCAAGAATATGAGTTTATTTGTGATCCTGGACTTCAGAGGGACCACAGTTTATATTACTGCTGTAAAAGGAATGCTCTTCGTGCATATTAAAAATGTATGTATAATTGTGGGTTTAAAGCTAGCCAAATTGAAAAGCAATACAGGTATTGGACCTGTTTTCTAGAATGCTCGAGATCTGGGGTTTTCTGGATAAAGGGTCTTTCTGTAATTTGGATTACCATACTTTGCCTACTAAAAAATCATTTAAACATTGAATAAACCCAATAGGATTGTTTTGCTTCCAATAGGGATACATTATATTATAGTTAGGATCAAGTACAAGCTACCAAAGACTCCATTAAAATGGAGTCTGTGGGAGATGGCCCATCATTTTAAATTTTCTGGTAACAGGTTTCTGGAAAAGGGGTCCCCTACCTTTATGGCCTAGAGGTTCTTTATTCAAAGGGATATTAAAGTGACCAGTGCCAGGCTGGTTCAATTTTCATTAAAGTGTGGTTACTGTGCCCTCTACTTCTAACTCCTACTAACATATAGGTAATAAATGTGGACTATACTTGTCTGGAGCAAGGCTAGCAAAATCTCAAAAACTAGTTGTCAATAATCATAGAAAATAACTCCATCTCATTAACAGTTAGTAATGCCAGTTCTTATATACAGAACTTATTGCACCAGCATCTCTATAGTAATAATGATCAAGGCTTTTAAAATTGTCACAGGGAGTCCCCATACTGGATTCTTTTGGAAGAGTCTGTGACACTCACATGTTCAGTATGCTATGGGCAGCTGTTGATAAACTAAGCTTAGGGGTTGTTGCAAATTATTAAGCAAACAATGAGATTTGCCTGTCATATAAGCTGATGCTACAGGGTTGATTATTACATTTTGATGCAAATTGAACTGCCATTTACAAATTATCTGTATTTTTACTAATCAGACTTTTATTGTGACTATTATATTGTATATATACTGTACATTGTGACTCACAACAACACAGAGCATGTGCAGTGAGGCAACACTGGGGCATCTTCAGAAACATTTTTTGACCTACTTATTTAGTTAAGCTTTAGTTCTCATTTAAAAGACTTTACCTAAACCAGGGGTATTCTCCAAGGGATCTCAAGGCAATCTGCATCCAAAAAGTATCCTTAATCTTTGTGATTGCACAATATTATTGTGATAAATATGATAAAAACTTCACATTGTGGTAGTTAAAGAAGAAGGGGGAAAAAATAAGGCAAGAATGAGACGTAACTCATACAGAACATTTATCATAATATACTATTACATTAAAGGAACAGTAACACCAAAAAATGAAAGTGTATAAAAGTAATTACAATATAATGTACTGTTGCCCTGCATTGCTACAACTGGTGTGTTTGCCTCAGAAAGACCATGGGGGCAGCCATTCAAAGGAGAAAAGGCACAGGTTACTTAGCAGATAACAGATAAACCCCCATTATATGGGGCTTATCTACTAGTTATCTGCTATGTAACCTGTGCCTTTTCTCCTTTTTTCCAGCTTGAATGGCTACACAGCAGCTTATTTATATAGTAGCTTTTCTGTAGCAAAAACACAATTTTTTTGCAGAGCAACAGCACATTATATTTTAATTACTTTAAAACACTTTAATTTTTTGATGTTACTGTTCCTTTAATGTCATATGGAGAACAAAAAAAGTTCTTGATGCAAACACATGGTACATCTCCTGCACAAAAGAGCAATGTCTAGATATCAAAACGTAATGTACCAATATAGAGAGTAATATAGATTTACAAATAAGCAATTATAACAGGTAAACACTAGATACCTGATTTCTTGGCTTCCAACCAGGGCTTCCAGATCAACTCACCAACTGATATGTGATTATAAAGAATAAAAGTAATTTCTTTTAGTTTCCTAATTTTCTTAACTAGGTTTTTCCACTTAACAATTCTCAATGAAACATTTATTTGTACAATATTATCAAACTAGTTATCTCTGAAAAGGTAAACAGGGAGAATCTGGAATATATGTTAGTAATTGAAAAGTATATTAGTTATATTAGTAAAGAACATCAGGGCAATCAGATGTCTCAGAGAAATGCTTATGGCAATTACAAATGTACAGACACAGCAATGGTAGAAATATAACCCACATCAATCATTCACACGTATGCTTGACGCCTACTGTAGACAGTTTGCAAGGCAAGCATTCACAGGAATGGAAATCAAAAGCCTTGTCTGAAATGAGAACAGACAATTCTGATTTCAGTAATATGTCTTCGTAATATATACAACTGGATCAACATAATGAACATTTGAGCAAAATGTAATTTTCCAGAATAATAATCTTTATTCTGTAACTATCATGGAACAGCTTGCTAGAATTTTGTGATGTTTTAATTTCATTTATTATAAATAATGTAGCACACTGAGCTGCAGAAGATAAAGGTGAATTTCTTGTACTATCTGCTTGGTATAATAGAAATATTAACTACTTTGTTCTAAAACAGGTTTCCAATTAGTTTTTTAGATGATGATCTTCTTCTGTATAGACACAGTTGCTCATTTTGAAATGTATTCTGACAAATAAACATTTTGTACAAATGAGTTTTTCTACACGGCTAATACTCCTCATTTACAATGAATACGCCACATTTTAACTGGTATATTAAAGAGGAACTATCTCTATTATAAAAAACCACTGAACAGTAGATGTTTAATAAACATGTTTCACCAATAGTCTTTATTCATTTTTCTTATAGGTTTTAAGATATAATTTTGTAATATTTTTTTTAAATTGTGCTGCCTCAAACATTTTCGCTGCTGCAAACAATCATCCATGCTGTCTGTCAGTTGTGTATTGCAAATGCTGGAACCAGCCAGTTACGGAAGTGATTGTTTAAGAGTTTAATGAAATTGTTAGGATGAGGAAATCATAAATGCATAAATTTTTAATCAATATATAAAATGTAAGGGAAAAAAATACTATTAAACTAAAACTATTTGGGAGATGTATTTATGAAATGTCCACTAAAGTTTTCAGGATTTTTATTGTGACCATTTTTTACATTCTGGAATTGTGAGTTAGTTCTTCAAGTCATTATTGAAGTTGTTACTTGTATATGGTTGATTTTCTGATCAACAACATTTCTGCAAGACACTTATATTGATGCTGGCATTTGTAAACCAAGGCAGCACTACATTTGGCAAAGGCAGCCTACCATACATTAACAGCATGGGCACTAGGGGACTTAATTATATTGGGGCTCAAAGATGGAAATACAGGTCTAGAAACCCATTTTTCAGAGAGCTCAGAATTATAGGAAGGCCATCTCCCATGACTTCCATGGGACTCAATTTGTAAAAATGTGAATTATTTGATTTTAATGATTTCCCTTTTCTCTGTAGTAATAAAATAGTACCGTCTACTTGAACCCAACTAAGTTATCCATACTGCAGGTAAAACAATCCTATTGGGTTTAATTAATATTTAAATGATTTTTCCCAGGTCCCAAGCATTCAGGATAACATGTCCCATATTTGTATTACCAGAAGTGACATGGGTTATTTATATCGTTTTGTACTTCATCACCCCTTCTGGCAACATCAGTGAGGGATGGCTTGGGCATTGTTATATAAGCTATGGTGGTTCTCTGGCTGGGCCTGGTCTGTGCAGTATATTTTTTTTATACTCTGCAGCATGTATATTTAATGCTGTAAATTGAATTGAATGGATTGTTATTTGAACATATGTGCTTGTGTTTATCTAGATTAAAATAAAAACAATCACATTAACACAACTAGGGGTCTGTAATTTACATGAGGTTAAGGGAACACTCTCCCAACAATAGATTAATTGGATTGTATGGATCTTATTTATTTATATTTATTGAATAAAGTGCTGTGCTTTAAACCCTTACATTGGTTTATTACTTAATTAACTAAGTATATATGTGGGTATTTATTTTATTAATGTGCTCTTGTATATTGCTACATGGGTTTTGGGGATGGAATTGTTTTGTAATTGGTTGAAGTGTTTTTAAATAATCGTGTAACATTGGAAAAACTGTGCCCTATGAGTAAGTGCTAAGTTTAGCCCAAAATGCGTAAGACCTAGCTGATTATATATCGTCAGTAAAACTTTCTTGATTTTAGAAGCTTGTTCTCTCTTTAACCTTTTAAATTGTGCACTTAGGCTATATACCTGAGCCCCCAAAAATACCGGTGAACAGCTTGGTGTGCATATTTGAGCTGTGGTGCCCTATTTGAGCACTGAATTTGCATCATTTTATATTTACAGACTGTACACAGACTGTTTACACATCAAAGATCTGACTATATTTAGACTTTGTAGGAATTCCACTATTGCACAGCTAGCGAGCTTGAATGCACAACACAGTATTTAATTTTAATGGTAAGCTTTTATTTATATCCATTTATTATAGTATTCAAGGTTCACACAATTCCAATGGATATTGTTTACTAATGTTATATTATGGGTTCATGCAGCTTAGTTGGGATCAAATACAAGCAACAGTTTTATTATTACAGAGAAAAAGAAAATTAAAAATTAGAATTATTTGCTTAGAATGGACTCCAAAAGGGTTTCCAGATTACAGATTCCATACCCGTGCCAGTTGTTATCTGGGCCTTTTCCCAACTTTGGTTTGGAAAGTTAGGTATAGTATGTACTGAATTCATCTGCCCCTGCTGGAGATTTACATTTATACAAAGTTTCAGTGACTGTGTCCCAGTCATTTTGCTTAAATGCAATGATTTGTGTTTACCATCTTAGGAAACAGGGTTGAATGTTTTAGAAACTGGTAATTGTATGTTTTGATAGAGTGTAGATTTGAACTTAGTTAGGGTTGTTGAGTAATGTGTTTCCCATAAGCACTGCTATGTCAATAATTCAATCATGTCATTAGCTCCACATCATACATAGAAGTGCTACCATGCATTGAAGAATAAGTTAGAGAGGAGGCATTTACTAGCTATACATCAATGTTTGGCATCTATTCCTTTATCACTCTGGGCACAGGATGGCTCACATGCAGAATGAAAAATAAATTTCAGAATAAGAGGGTCAGAGAAAACCCCAAAACTCTGCCTACAAATGACTAAACAACTCAGTCTTAACAAAACCTAGACTACATTAAAGACCCAAGATAATAAATGCAGCGTAGTCAAACAACCCGTGGTCTCCAATAATGAATAATTTAAACCAATCCATTAAATTGAAAAGCAACAAGGTAGCACCTGAAAATAAATCATGTAATTTTTATTCTGTCAACCAGTTAATCAGTATAGTCTGAATGAAATAATAGAGCTAGGCATTTATCCTGATTAGAAATTATAGTATTTACATTCTTATTGTGATTTTTGCTAGCTGAGGTCAATAGCTGTGGGAACCAGGAACAATGCTGGCACCTGCATCTGGCATATTTAATTCTGATTTAAAAAGTCTCTGTGTAAGCTTGATTGACTCCAGTATAGTGCACTGTAGGAAATAAACTAACTGAACAGCAAAACACTTTATATTACTGGAATTAGTGCCTACAGTATTAGACTTGTTATATCAGGACCAGATTTTTAACTGCATGGCTACTTTACATACATAAATGTAAATGAAATATTGACTGTTTTATATTTCATCTTACAGTATATGAAAATATCTCTAGACTGTTTAGTATCTATTGGATGCAAATGGCACAACATGGCACAACCGAGGTCAGTGCAGTATTGTATTGAGTGATAAGAGCACCCAAGGTTACACAAAACAAACATTGTCCGACCCCACTCTCCCCTTGCCTGCTCGTTTGAAGTCACTTTCTGCTGGACCCCTAGCTTCAGCCTTGCATGATATCTAAGCACTGCAAGTGTATTTTATCCCTCACACTTTGCTCTGAAATCCAGAATTCAGCACTCTTCAAAGCAATTACTTAGCAACAGCTGTTTTACTCAACCCTTTCAATAGCATTTCCAACTAGTCCATAATTTATATATTTAGGTGCTATATACTGTATATTATATATAACAATCAAAGAATGGAAAAAAAAGTTACAAAGAGTAACCACTTTTAAAAACATTGCTTACTTCAGATAATTGTTCTGACATGTTCGGTGTGACAGCAGAGAACAACATTACACAGGTCTGGTCTCTCCACTATAACAGAAATGGCTTCATAGTACTTAATTGCTTGAATCTTTTAACTGGAACTAACACTGGAGCTATTTCACAGTTAAAAGTATTTTCATATTACAGATAATGGGATGATGAGATGAAAAATGATCTCAGTCATATATTATACTGAAAGCTCTTTATCTGAAAAACCTATGGTGATTTAAGGATAATGGCAGAGGAGAAATAACTCATTTGCATGATATCCTTTTTTTTCCAATCACTGTTTTAATGGTTTTTACTGTGCTATACCTATTCTTGATTGCTCTTGTACCAAGTTGGTAATTACATTAAAGAACATACTGCCAAATGCGTCATACCAAAATTATAGACTTAAATTGGTCACTTACGAACACAGTCCAATGTGCAATTTTCGGAGGTAGATTGCCATTTTTTTACCCTTCATGCAGCATTTTTCACCAATAATTCCAGTGTAATTGTGGCTGCACGAGGAGCTGCAGCTGACACAATTGTGCCCAAAGTGTAACAAAAAATTGCCATTCTACTTGTGTGTTAGCAAATCAAGTACAAATTGGGTTCTTTTGCTGTTAAACCTGCAATAGTGTCTTATTCTTTTGGTCTGCTGCACTTATTGATGCAACCCGCCATGGGAACCCCAATACTATAGTATTTATAATCTGTTATTCGGGTTAATGGCAGAGATCACTCTACAGTGGATTTATTGGCAGAGCTCTCTGTACTAAAGGTATGTGGCAAAGATTTCCTTATAACAGATACATGTCAGAGAATGCAGTACTGAAGAAACAAATGAGAGTTTGCTGTTCTGGAGGAGCATAACAGATATCGCTATATTTGGGGCATATAGCAAATATAGTTGTAAACTGGGGTTTAATGGCAGAGATTGTTGTATAGGGAAACATGGCAGTGATTACTGTTAGGGGAATTGTCAGAGGTGGCAGTATATGGAATCATAACTGTGGGACAGATTGACCATGCTTCGCCCATCTGAGTTTGGGCAATCAATTGTAGAAACTGCAAGTGCATTCCTGAACTTTATTGTTTTTTATGCCGTTGATTGCACATTGGCTTGCTGCCAAATAGGTTTCAGAAACAAGAATTCTGAACTCCCCTTAGCAAATGAACACTATAGGGCATGCTCTTTACAAGTTAGTGCTCCTGACCAATTGGGCATTTCACTTGCTTTCCCTGTTATGTCTCAGAAATGCATTGCCCCCCCTCCTTTGCCCTTCTGCAATGAGCCTCTACGATTTGCCTCAAGGACTGAGAGAGTTTGTTGGCTAGGGCTAAAAAGTTTGAAATAAGTAAAATAAAAAGTACATTTTAATTAAATATTTAAATAAATACAGGTATGACAGAATGCTTGGAACCTTTGGTTTTCCAGATAAGATGATTTCCTTAATTAAGATCTCCCTATTTTAAGTCAACTAAAATCAATTGGGATTAATTATATCTTATTTAAGATCAAGTATAAGGTACTTTTAGATTAGTACATTGTAAAAGGAAATCATTTTTAAAAATCAGAACTATTTGATTAAAATGAAGTCTATGGGAAATGGTCTTTCTGAAATTCAGAGCTTTCTGGACAATGGATTTCTAGATAATCCTATACCTGTATATTAAAAGGATGTTCAAACTGCACTTAACATCAAATTTATTTTTACTGGGCACAATATACAGTACTTTCAAAATACAATGTTTATATATAATTTTTAAAAATGTTAGTGCATAACTTATCGGATTGGCAGGGAGTGATTATGCAGTTGACATATAGCTTTATTTCTCAATGTACTGCTCTCTGTTTATTTTTTCTACATATAATACCATTTTGTGTAAGTACAAAAGCTTTGCTTGATTGGATCAAGTGTTGCCTGCTCCTCAGGGTCAGACATGAGCATAATTAGCCATAAATAGTCATTATCTTTGCCGTGGCATACATATTAATAAGATAATTAAGTAAGATTTATGGTGCCAGATAGAAAAAAGTGATTCATTTTTATTCTGTACAAAGGTGTTTTGTTCATTCAAACAAATTTTTAGCCAGGATCTTTTCCAACATAGTTTCTATCACAGTTGTAAAGTAGTAAATAATATTATTTAATGTTATTTAAATTTTAAAAATAATGTATTTGTTATTTCGTAATAGTTTTCAAAGGTTTGCATAAAAAGGCAAAATTAAATTGTAAAGCAGTTTTAAAAGCACCACTTACACTAACTGTATTTAGCGTGTCACCTCAGAGCTTAGAAACACACGTTTTCTTTGGGGCTACAGAAGAAGAAATAGAAAAACCATATTCTCATTATTACTGTAACTATGGCGTGCACACTCGTTTACTAACAATCTGTGCTGATTACTGGAAATAGCAACATTAGTAATATAAGTTGCTCCAAAAAGTAATTACTTTTGCATATAATATTTCTGCCCTCAGTTTCTCCAGTCTGAGGGATTGCAGTTAGGAGAGGAAATATTCCCTGTCTGCAATAAGCCTGGTTAGAATTTAGTGTTGATTAAACTTGCCGCAGTTCCATGGTAGATAAATGAAAATGTTCCACGGGCAGGCAGAACTAACAAGTTCACATATTGTGATATCATAAATAGAAAATATTCAGCATTAAATTTGTGCCACTGGAAACGAATACCTATAGATCATAATGATGTAGGCAGGCTTCAGTGGTCATTTTTAACAGTCTCTCATTTTTCTGGTATGTGGCCAAATAGCACGTATAATATATTCTTTCAAACGGATACTGCATGCACAAGCCCTGTGCTTAAATTATTAATCCATACTTATTCCCTTATGTTTATAACCCTTTATCTAGATATGTATTTTAGTATTATTGTTCTGCACTTGCCTGCAGATTTTCAGAAAGTTCTGTGTAGATTTATGATGTACTAAGAGAGAGGTTAGAAAACCTTATACGCAATTGTTCAGTTTCTTGAGGGAGTGTAAGGGATATACTTTCCATATGGAGATTAAATAATGGTTCACAGAATTAATATGTAACCAAACTCTAGCACGGAAACTGTAAATGCCCCTTCTTTTCTATTTTCCCCCACAGACATTTCTAGAGAAAAGAGACCTAGAAGAGGTTCTATGTACACGAGTTTCCATAGTAACTTATTGAAGCAAGCATGGATAATTGTGATAGTGGAGGGCCAAAGGGGAGGTTTTAAAAAAAATTAAATGATATTATTGCTCTGATATCCTTGTGAAACTTCAGTATTTCTTGTGGCTGAACTATGCATGTTTCTGTGTTTTTTATGGCAGGGAACCTGTCATTTTCAGGACTGTAGTTTTCAGAAAGTAACGGTTATGTGCGTAATAGCGTGCACTAATATCGCGTTCTACGAAATAACGCATAAATATATTGCATGGTTTAAAATAACGCTTAAAAATATGTAATCGCCAGATAAATAACAACAATAACATCACTTCTTAATTCAGACAAGTGAATCGATCGTTAATTCTCAAAATATAAAAAGTTATAATATTTTTAACGCATGCTATAAATATATATATATAAATATATAAATCTAATTAGCATATGCTAATTTATGCTAATTCGGCTTCAGTTCGGCCGGGACCGCAGATTCGGCTGAAACCAAATCCTTCAAACAAAGCCGGGATTCGGCCGAGTCCTGAACCGAATCCGGGATTCGGTGCATCCCTAAATACTACCCTGCCCCTTGCCCCCCAACTGCTGGCATCCCCTACCAACTCATCCTAGGCGGATTTTCAATAAGGCTAGGGTAGGCTAAGCCTCCCCAAACCTGCTTGGCACATTAAAAAAACAAAAAAAACAAAACATCACTCCATTTCTGCACTGTCCTGGAAATCTTCTGTTCCTGCAAGCCTGTTCTCCTGTGCTCTGATTGGATCTTTCTTCTTGTGGATTCTCCAATCAGAGCACAGCTTTCTTGACGTACAGTAAAATTGACCAATTAAAGCACAGATGCAGACAGGGCTCGGGAGATATTACAAACTGAAGACAGTGCAGAAATGAAGACTGACAAGAAGAATCTGCAGACTGTAAACTTTACCTGAGAACCAACTCTGAACTTTTGCTGCAGATTTCATCCCACTCCCACAGGTGCTATACACAGGTACTATACAGTTCTAAAGGCTGAATCACTAGCTGACATTAAATTGTTTTTTGCCTCACCTGACGTCTATAATAATTTATAATCTATCACCTGTCCTAACAGATTGATGGTAAATTAACTCTTTCCCCCTGAAAAAACTCATTGTGCTTTTATATATTTGTTATTGTTTTTTGCACTTACTATTTTTTTTTAGTTACAGTGGGGCCAATGTTGTGTATCAGTGCCAGTGTTATAGTGCCAGGGCCTGAATATCTGCCATCAGTACCCACTGCCTATTACTGCATATAATGTGCTGGTTTTGTAAATATAGACTGCATCTCACTGTATATAATGTGCCTGTAAACCCCGTAAACACATCTAAAGGGGTGGTTCACTTTTAAGTTAACTTTTAGTATGTTATAAAATGGCCTATTCCTAGCAACTTTGCAATTGGTCTTCCTAATTAATTTTTTTTTAATAATTTGCCTTTCTCTTCTGCCTCTTTCCAGATTTCAAATGGGGGCCATAAATTATTGCTCTGCGAGGCTACAATTTTATTATTATTATAAATTTTTATTACTTATTTTTCCATGCAGGCTCCCTTAACTATTCATATTCCCATCTCTTGTTTAAACCACTACCTGGTTGCTTGGGTAAATAAGACCCTAGCAACCAGATAGCTGATTAATTACCAAATGGAGGGCTGCTGAACAAAAAGCTAAGTAACTAAAAAACCATTAAAAATAAAAGAGGACCAATTAAAAATTGTCTCAGAATATCAGTCTACATTATATTAAAAGTGAATTTAAAGGTGAACTACCCCTTTAAGCTAACTGACTACAAGCACAAATGTATGGAGAACCCCTCACAGAAGTGCATGTTTGAATACTTTTACATCCTAAGCATTTTAGGGTAAAAAAAAAAAGCACCCCCACCTGCAATTTTGTACAGAATCCTTGGAAGTCAGTGGGAACAGCAAGAGGTAGTTGGGAGGTTATTTTTTTTTACACCAGCAGCGAATCCACTAAGTCTCACATTAGCTTAAGGTCAGTCTATATATGGCCCATATTTAGCCTCCCCAAACAAAAAAGTCACCCTCCGCCTATGCAACTCATATATAAATCCCTGCCTGCTCTCAAGTAGGAGAGCGGGGAGCGTGGATTTATATGCAACAATAGAGGAAGCAAACCCCACAAACCGAGTCCCTCAGGCACCCCCGCGATCCCTGGGTCTGATTCCTCTATTGTTGCACCACTGACATTAAAGTTCTCTTGTAAAATTTATACATCATAATTTTAAAATTAGCATTTACAATACCATTTATTAGGTGCTAAGTTCACAAATGCAATTGCAATTAGTAGTCAATAAGACCTTTGCTTTCATTTTCCAACATAGTAGAGGGCTGTTCCATACTAATAGATGATTTGATGCTATTGGCAGCTGCACTCATGCAGTTAAGCGTGTTTGTTCATAAAGAACCACTGAGTGATAAATATGCAGGTATTTTAGTAAAAGAGAGCACTCAATGACTGAATTAGATGCTGAAAATAAGTGAGCAGATATTCTAGTGAAAGAAAACCTAGCTTTACTTGGAATTAAGATATTTTTGTTAACATTTTATTGCCAATTATACTTAAGCAGAGTGGAAAATTACTTTCTGCTTCAGGTGAATATTAGCTCAAGATTAAGGTGCACAAATAAAACATCTAAGCTTTTGTTATCAGTTATCTAACCGTAATCACAGGCATTTTTAATTAAATTAATAAAACTTACATGAGTTTTAAAACACTGAACAGCAGTTGCATTGGTAATTTTTTCTTTAAATCCACTTTTTTTCATATTCATGGTTTATTGCTGTTTAAAAGGAAAATAACAGTATAACAGCATTCCAATGAAAAGTACATATAGAAATATATAACCATTTATACAGGCAGATTTGGTTGATTCATTTATAATGCACAGAGTATTAACAGATTAGAAAGAAGCAATTTTGTATATAACCTCCATGTTTTTGTTACAGTTAACTTTACTAAACTTCTTAGTATAGTTAAAAGTATTACAAATATAATAGGTGAAGCAGAGAAAAAGAAGAAAGAGTGGGAGGGGAGGGGCAAAAAGATAAAGGTATACACAGTCATCTTATTGTTAAGGTCTCCAATTCATTTGAATTTTTGGACTGAAGCAATTGGAGCAGGCAGTGCTGTGGTTGCATTGCTGTGTGCATAAAAACCTTTTTCAAAATGAACAATTAAAAAAAAGAATGTAGCTGCTATAAGCATTTGTGTTACTCAGATTTGAATGTGACTAAGATATGTTAGTATTGTAGACAGAGAGCTTCAACCTGGTTATTAGAGCTTATTGAGTTTACTTTCCTTTAGTTGGGTGGGGGTCGGCTCAGCACACCTTTAACAGGTAGCTGGGAGAAGTCTACCCATAACCCACCCTGCTCGAGATGTTACACTGTGCCCAAAACGCCCCAGTGGCCACCTGCCATTGGCTTATTTATAAACTCACGCCTGCCTGCCCTGGGCCCTCTGGTGATGTCAGAGATGGGCTGCTTGGGCATATATATAAATGACGACGGTGGAGGGGGTAAGGTAGAGTTCAGGTCGGGAGCATGTGTGTTACATAGTTACATAGGGTTGAAAAAAGACCAGAGTCCATCAAGTTCAACCCATCCAAGTAAACCCAGCACACACTACCCACACCTATCAATCTATACACTCACATACATAAACTATATATACAACCACTAATACTAACTGTAGATATTAGTATCCCAATAGCCTTGGATATTCTGATTGTTCAAGAACTCATCCAGGCCCCTCTTAAAGGCATTAACAGAATCTGCCATTACAACATCTCTAGGAAGGGAATTCCACAACCTCACTGCCCTCACCGTGAAAAATCACCTACGCTGCTTCAAATGGAAGCTCCGTTCCTCTAATCTAAAGGGGTGACCTCTGGTGCGTTGATTGTTTTTATGGGAAAAAAGAACATCCTCCATCTGCCTATAATCCCCTCTAATGTATACCCCTCTTAAGGACTGGAGCCCAAAACTGCACTGCATACTCAAGGTGAGGCCTTACCAGGGACCTATAAAGGCGACTAAATTAGTCAAGATCTGTTACGCATAAAACCATGCTGGCACAAACCTATAGTATTATGAACTGCAATGTATTCAAGTACCCTATCCCTTATTACCCCTTCCAAAAGTTTTTCTACTACTGATGTTAGGATTGGGTTTGGGTTGTCTTTTTTTTCACTCCCCCACAAATCACTATTTTCCTCCCATAAGACTGTACATTTTTACAGCTGCAAAAGGTATACAGAAGAGATCCCATTTGAGTCAACAATTTTGAACAAGAGTTGATCAATGGTTCTCATTGTTTATAATGCATCCTTAAACTGTCTGTGTACAGGACTTTATCAGTAGAAAACAATAAATGTAATAAGAAGTACCTGATTGGGAATCGATAATCTGGGATAAAAGCTGATGCTATTTGTCCCAGTATTATCTTTTACAGAAATAATAAACTGAATCATAGAAATTCTTTCTGGGTACTTTTTCTCCAAAAGATGTCATATCTATTTTTGTATGATCACTGAGGCATTCTGTAGATTATAAGCAGTATGAAAGGATGAGCAGTTATGAAGTCCTGCTTTTCACAAATACAGATTCATTTCTTCTTTCCATGTGGCTGTATAACTCGTGTTTCTTTACTGGTGTATAAACAACCAGTTTCCAATAATAATTACAAGAAACTAACTTTTGGGGTTACAATACAAAATATATATGAAGCTGACACTTGTTTAGCCCAAAATAGTTACCTAGCTCTGTAATAAAACAGATATTCTGCTCTTGAGGCAATAAACTCTTCTGGATTCTTTTTGACTCAGCAAATACGCCTTGACTCCAAGTGATCATTGTTTTACCACAGGGGATATCACAGAAGCCTACTGCACATCTCATCATCTTATATGATTACGAGAACTTGTCTTCAAATGTTGCTACATTAAGAGCTGGGATTGAAAACTCATGGATTATAAAATGGTATCCATTTTTCAAACACTAAAAGTTAAAATATTTTCTTCTTACCTCTAGCTTCTAACAACTTGCAGCAGTTTAGCACATTGTAATTAATAAAGGCCATTGGGTGGGGGAATTGCTTTAGAAGGAGGTTAACTGGTTTCCAGGGATGAGCTTTTTGTTGTCAAACTGAATTCAAAAGGAGAAAACAAAAAAATAACCCTTATTTGCACCTTCCCACAATAAACTCTGTAAAGGTAATTTACAAAGTTACAGACTACACTCTTGGGGCTAAGACTGCACTTTTAATAATATGCATTTGATGAGCCTTTGATAAAATTTCTTATTAAGCAGAATGCGCATCAGGTGTTTTCTCTATGGAGGTTTTTCTTTGTTTTTGATTTTTAATACAATTGGGACTGTCTTGCCATAAAGTCAAACAGAAAAATACGGGCTCCGACTTGAATAAATAGTGTGGAACAAATAATCAGAAAGACACATGATCTTAAAAAGGTTCTTGGCTATTTATTTAGGGTTTGCTGATTTATAAGTTTAGGGCACACCCAAAAAAAATAATTTTAATAATGTCAAAATGTCTTTTACAACACAAATATACCTTTCCAATTTGAGAAGTGTTCATTTTGTTGGAGTAATCCACAAAAACAAATCTCGCTTTAACAATTAAAAACTTGTAAAAATTCCCATGTGTGTGCTGAGCTTTTTGAAATCTCTAAAGGTAGCCATACACACTAAGATCCGCTTGCTTGGTGAGGTCGCCTAGCCAGCGGATCTCCCGATATTCCCACCTCGGGTGGGCAATACCAGGCTAATTCGGTAGAACGATGGGTATAGGCGCCGTCAGTTCAGGGACTGCATCAATGAGCTGACGTGGTCCCCAATCCGACAGAGAAATCAAACCTGCCAGATCGAGATCAATTTTGGTCCAGATGTGGGTCAGGCAGGCTCGTTGTTCGTGCCCATACACAGGCAGGTAAGCTGCCGAATGGGTCTAAAGGGCTGATATAGGCAGCTAGAATCGGCCCTTGTATGGGCACCTTTTGGCTTTTAAAATATAGGAATGTAATTTTTATGTAAAGTGTTACATAAAAAAATTTCCCAATCAGTTGCAAAAATAATTATACCAGAGATCATGCTCCGCAAGTCTTATACTAGCTGCATTGACTTCCCTGCACAATACCCAAAAAAAATGGATACAGGTAGTAGTTAGGGACATTCTTCCTCAGACCTTTATATTTATTATGGGCATTTTTTATTGGCCTTGCATTTATAGTTATACAACGGTACAGATAGATACTGCTTCATACAACACAGAACTGATCCATGTTATCAATCTTTGACTGAATCTTGGTGATTCACTAATCGTTTTTAAACATTAATTGATAAAGACAATTCACAAGTTTTTTTTAGCACCAACCTGGTGAAGTCATGTCCATGGCTAGAGTGACATTCACGGAACTGTACCAACACCTGCAAACACCAGTGACCTTGAGGCTCAGATACATCATTTGGAGCGGATGGGAGGAGGTTGCCAATGCCCTTCTGCGTATCAGTGCTTCTTATTGACACCATTAAATGTCTCTAACTTGCCTATGTAGTTTTCTTTACAGTAATCTCTTTACAAAGATTGCAAATGTGATTGACTCCCCTTGAGGAAATCAATTATTTCTCCTTGTCTCATTTTTTGTATGTTTGATTACAACAACAAAAAATATTTCTTGTTTTATTATCTTAAAATTAAAAACTCCACAACATTTATATTTACGAGACTGGAGAGTAATTGATCACAGACCTCAAGAAGGGAAAAATAGTTAGGACAAAAGGAAATGACATGGTTCCTCCCATTTCATATAATTCAGTTTGACGAGAAAACTTCATTGAAGTCAATGGGAAAATTTGTAATTGAATTAAGAGATATGTTGACCAAAATGAGGGAATAATCCCCTGTATGCATAGCACAGATATGTCATGTTCAGAGTGAAATATTCAACTTGCACACAGATTCTGATTTTGATCTTATTATGTCTCTGCATTACAAAAAAATACATTCTTTATGAGGAGCTTATCCAAAATGGCAGCGCTCTCTGTGGCTGAATGTAGAAGGGTTTTGCTTCCAGCAATGGTAAAAAGTTGTGCTGAGAGTCACATAATGATGTTTTTACTAAAGAAACTTATAAATTAAGCATCTCCTAGAACTGACAGGCTGATCATTTTTATTGTAGAAATGATTGCTAAGGCTTGTTATACACATCCTTTTTTCATAAGGTCATTTTGTTCTGTTTATTGCCAGTAATTCCCAGTTTCACTGCCAAAACCCCAGGTTGCAGTATAATTACATCATAGGTTAATCTGGGTTGATAACCCATTTGCATGAATTGAAAGCATTATTAATGCTATATCAATCACATTATATTAGAGAAATTACAATTTTATGATTATATCACATTTAAGAATATTGGGCCTGGCATTGCTGACAACAGTACAGACTAGATTTCATTGATCTGTATTTATGGTTTTCTTTTTGCGAGTTGCTCACTTTTGTCAATATAATTTTTAACAACAGTTATAACTATGATCTTAGTTGGACCTGAAATATTCCAAGTGATCCATTTAAGAGGCTTTGGAAAAACTGCAGTTTTCATGAGATTAAAAAAGATGTCTTTGCTCTGATACTGCATGCACATTTAGACTGTTTCCTTGGATATTTCGGGGGAAGATTTACTATAATTCAAATTTATCTTGTTTTATTTTTTTTTACAATATGAATAAATTTGTTTCCATATCAGACATTTATCAAAAAACCCAAAGTAAGAAACCATGTGCGGGAAAAAGCTGCAGAAAAGTGGCTCAAAGTGCCACTTTTTCAACTTGTCTTACGATAACCAAGACTTTCTGGAATGGTCCCACAAATACCAAAAATGGAAAAAAAAAATTCCCAAAACTTGAAAAGTTTAAAGCAAAGAAAAATTTTCCAGAGAAGGGAAGGGACATCTGCCATCAACTTCTACATGACCTTTACAGGTTTTAGGTGGAGAGTTTTTATGTTGGGTTGAAAACTCCAACATACTGTTCTTCGACTTTGGCTTATTCTTCCACTTTTCTAAACGCTACTCCTCCTACACTTTTAGGGGTACAACAACCAAACTCTCCGCACTTCTTTGCCCTATAGCGGAGCAGGTTGTTTGTGCTTTTCTAAGTGATTGCACCCCCCGTTGTTCGATTGTGATTGGCGCCGCTCAGAACACACCAATTTTCCCATTGACAGGGAAGATTTTCAAACTGCTGCCACACTTACAGCTTTGAAGCTACACCCCCCAAACTTGAATAACATAATAATGGGGTCACCCCGAATGAAACAGTGACTTTGTTGGATAGTGGGAGGGGTCAACACCAACCAATTAAATTTCATTCATTGACTTTAATTGGGAAATTGAAACTGCTGCCAATCTTACAGCTTTGAGGCTACACTCCCCAAACTTGAATCACATAGTCATGGGCTCAGCCTGAATTAAAATATGATGACTGTTGGATGCCCAAAAGTGGGCGGAGCTGTGAACAGCCAATCAGGTTTTACCTATTGACTTGGTGGAAATTTAACCTGCTGCCAGTCTCACAGTATTAACCCCAGGCTCCCCAAACTTTTCACAGATGGTCACTAGGGGACTGCAGTTTTAGTTTTGAAAAGTGGGCGGAACCACCAACAGCCAATCAAATTTCACCTATTGATTTTTATTGGTTTGATGACAGAGTTCCCAGTCAGTCACTGGGTGACTACGCATTCAAGTTTCTTTTAAAAAAGCAAAGTGGGAGGGGCCAACAACAGACAATCAAATGTCATCCATTGACTTTTATGGGGAAATTGAAACTGCGGCCAATCTTACAGCTTTGAGGCTACACTCCCCAAACTTGAATCACATAGTCATGGGGTCAGCCTGAATATGATGATTGTTGGATGCCCAAAAGTGGGCAGAGCTGTGAACAGCCAATCAGATTTTACCTATTGACTTGGCAGAAATTCAACCTGCTGCCATTTTCACAGTGATAACACCAGGGTCCCCAAACTTTGCAGAGTTAGGCACTAGATAACTGTGGTTCAAGGTTAGAAAAAGTCGGCGGAGCCATTAACAGCCAATCAGTTTTTACATTATGACTTTCAATGGGGAAATTCAACCTGCTGCCATTCTCACAGTAATAACTCCAGGGTCCACAAACTTTTCACAGTTGGTCACTAGGGGACTGTAGTTTTCGGTTTGAAAAAGTAGGTGGAGCCACCAACAGCCAATCAGATTTCACTTATTGAATTTATTTGGTTTGATGCCAAGGTTCCCAAACTTTGCACAGTCAGTCACTGGGTGACTACATACTCAAGGTTAGAAAAAGTGGGCGGGGCCGCCAAAAGCCAATCATATTTCTTTCATTTTTTTCAGTGGGGAAATTTTAACTGCTGCCATTCTCACATGTTTAATGTCAGGGTCCCCAAACTTTGCACAGTTTGTCACTGGGTGACTATGTTTTAAGTTTAGAAAAGTGGGCAGGGCCAACAACAGCCAATCAGATTTCACCTATAGACTTATTATGTTTAAATTTAAACTGCTGTCATTCTTTAAATATTAATACTAAGGTCCCGAGCTAGTCACCAGGTAACTGTGGTTCAATGGTAGAAAAAGTGGGTGGAGCCACCAACAGCCAATCAGATTTTAACTATTGATTTTCAATGGGGAAATTCAACCTGCTGCTATTCTCGCAGTATTAACACCAGGGTCACTAGGGGACTGCATTTTTAGGTTTTAAAAAGTGGGTGGAGCCACCAACAGCCAATCAGACTTCACCTATTGAATTTTTTTTGTTTAAATTTAAATTGCTGCCTTCCTCACACTATTTATGTCAGGGTTCCCAAACTTTGCACAGTCAGTCACTGTCTGACTACATATTCAGGGTTAGAACAAGTGGGTGGAGCCACCAACAGCCATTCCATTTCCACCCATTAAATTTCATTGGTTTATATTTAAACTGATGCCATAATTTCAGTATTAATTCCAGGGTTGTTAAACTTTCCAGTTTAAATGGGTATTTGCCGTTCAAAGTTAGAAAAATGTGGGTGGAGCCACCAACAGCCAATCACATTTCACCTATTTTCTTTCAATGGTGAAGTGTAAAATGCTGTCAGTCTCACAATTTTTATGCCTGAGTCCCCAAACTTTGCAAAGTTGGTCACTGGGGGACTGCAGTTCAAAAATAGGAAAAGTGGGTTGGGCGACTAACAGCCAATCAGATTTCATCCATTGAATTTTATTGCTTTAAATGTAAAATGCTGCCATTCTCACACTATTTATGCCAGGGTGCCCACTGTTTGTCACTGGGTGACTTTGACTCATGGTTAGAAAAAGTGGTTACACCCACCAACCACCAATCACAATGTACCTATTGACTTTAATGGTTTAAATTTAAAATGCTGCCATTCTCTAACTATTAATCCTAGGGTCCCTAAACTTTGCAGAGTTAGTCACTGGGTAACTGCAGTTCCAGGTCAGAAAAAGTGGGCGGAGCCACCGACCACCAATCAGATGTCACTCATTGACTTTCAGGGGGGAAATTTAAATTGCTGTTATTCAGACACTATTAAAACTAGGGTCCCCAAACTTTGCACAGTGGTTTTTACTATATAACTGTGATCAAAGGTTAGAAAAAGTGGGTGGAGCAAACAACAGATCAGATTTCACGTTTTTCAACCCAACATGAAGTTTGTTCTCAAACTTCCCTTTCTAGTTTGTAATTGTTGTTTTACACCGATTTGCCTGTGTATGGGCACCCCTGATGGCCCTACCCAGCCAGGTGTCAATCAGGCAGGTTTGATTTTTAGTCAGATTGGGGACCACAACGGCTCATTGCTGCATAAAATGTCCATATTTTCACTGGTCCCCTGTAATGCAAAAACACCTACACTTAACCTAAGAGTATAATGTGTTAAAACCATAAAACATTCCTATATAATACAATCAATTTGAATCTGAAAATGTAATTGCTTATACGTAGAATACCTCACAGAATTTACTGTATCCTAGGGCGCCATACAAATGCTCGCTGCTAGTGATGAGGGAATCTGTTCTGTTTTGCTTCGCAAAAAAATTTGCAAAACTACTGAAAAATTTGCAAAATGCAGCTACAGCACAATTTTTTTTGATGCATGCGACTTTTTTGGACGCAGCCACAACTTTTTTGCAATAACAGTGACATGGGATATGTAGTCCAGACTATGACCATAACAAATTATCTATAGATAAAGGAAAAAAAAACACCACACACTTTTGTTGGAGCTTTTACTGGTGTAACTAATCAAAACATGCCATTTAAATCCCATCATGACTTGCAACAACCCAGCCAGCCTGTCTAATAGGTAGCCCGAGTGTTTTAGCCAAACATTAAAAATAAATACAACCACCCTTACTGGAAGGCCAAGGGCATTTAACTCAAACTTAGATTTTTTTTATGCATTTCTGAACTAGATCCTCCACGCTAAATGTGAAGTCTTTAAGATTCAGCTTTGGCCACACCTCCACTTGATAACGGCCCTCTCCACTGTATTTGGAATGCCCACATTGAAAATATCCAGTCCTATCTTATTAAGATATTCCAGATCATCACCTGTAAAGGCATGCACCTTCTTCTTCTAAATCCATGTCAACAGGACATTGCCTTAATTTGGGTCTACTGACTTTATTTTGCCAAACTCATTACCCCCTAAATGGATAATTGTAATACCTGGTTCCCTGAATTTGGACACCATATACTCCCAAGATCACTCCATTTTGCTCCCATTATACTCAACTCATTTCCACTGCACTTCAGTTTTCTTGAAGTCAAGATTGACAAAATCTCACCATTTTGCTCTCCTTAAGGCCCAATGATTAATGCAATGTCCTATAATGAACACAAGGACTGGATATGAAAAAAAGAGATCATATATTATCAACTACCCACCCTCTTGATCTGGGAATCATGGGCACCCAAGATGGAAAGCTGTGTCACCGCCCCTATTCTAAATGAGTGTGTTCCATAATTGCTTGGATCTAGCCCAATGTAGCTTCCCATAGAGTCTTAGACTTGAGGATATGAATTTAAGGTTCTTCTTGAACTTTCTTGACCTTGTTCGGGGATATGACCTCACCCATTCTTAACGCTCCGAAAAAGTACAGGGTAAAAAGACATATTTCCAATTCATAGCGTGAAGAACAGATATGTTTTAGAGCTTCTATTAACTTAACTAACAATATGATAGTTATCGGCCTACATTTGTCAGCTGCTATATTTTTTACGCAGCCAAAATTTCAACATTTGCTTAACAATGTTTTCTTTTGTCAGGTCAGTCTTATTATACAAGCTAGTAAAAAAGCTAATTCTAAACAAGTGCCTTTTGATAATAGCTACTAAACAACCCATGTCGTAACATAAAAACTATTAAAACATCGAGTTGAGTGGGATTGTTTTATCTCTGGACAATGGAATACAAAAGTCTGAGATATGAATACAAAAGTGTTTTGATCCTGCTGGGCGTATGAACAAAATCATCTAAATAGTGTATGACGAATGTTGTGTTGGACAAGAAGGATACCACACACTCTAAAAATCGAGCAAAGCCTCAAAATACTGACACGACAGGGAGCATCCCAATGGGCAAACATTTATCATAATAAAACTTTCCCATAAAATGGAAACCCATTAAATGGTGGCTATCAGGATGAATCTGCAAAATTCAGACTTGGCCAGCCAAGCTCCTTTGCCACATTGCCTCAGTAAATGTACCACTTTGTCAAAAGAAATATATGATACCAAGCACAGTGCTGGGTCAATACCATTGTTAACCAAAAGACCCTTTAAAATTAAGAGGTGATGAATGATGCAAAAGGAACCTGTCTCCCAAACCTAAGGGTGAAATCCTAAGATTAAATGGGCCTGCAATTCTATTCATAGCACATTCTTTGTCAATTTTTGACTGTACAATCTCTGAGTGCTCATAAACTGATTTAAGAATATCTGGGGGAATTAAATCCTCTTAGATGGTATCCAACACCCTGCCGTGAAACCTTCAGTTATCAGTTTAGCTTTAATTTGCTTTAGGCACTCCCTTAGGTAGGATAGCATTTTTGAGAGTTTTACCAGGCTTTTTGTCAGGCAATTGGCCGGAAATTTACACATTTTCACTAAATGCCCAACATGAATTTTCTTTTACTCTTACCACTACCTGCTTTTCCTTGCCTGCCCTGCTGGGGGTGTCTGGGCATTAGCATCCCCATCCAAAGTCTCTTTGTTTGGAACTCCATGTGAGGAACTTATGAACTGCCATCTTTTGCCTAAACCTGTTATCATAAATAAACCAAGGCTAATATCCAGATGTTTAAACAAACCTGGGAAAAGCTAATGATGGCTTTCAGAATATTAGAATAAATGCAAAAACCAGTTGGAAAATTTATGTGCCACTGGTCTGCGCCTTTCCTCCTCACTATCCCCCTTTTTGTCTAACTTAAAGAGATACTGACACCAGAAATAAAATGTTCTTTTACATGTATCATTACATTGTCTTTGCATAAGTTTTTATAATTTTGCCATAAAAGTATTTGCCTGATGCTTTTACATTACCTATCTGATCCCCCATGTTCCTCTATGAGGGGGCTGTTGGGCGGGGGGGGGTGAATACTTAACCAACAAATTTTTTATATTATGTTAAGTGACCTATTTAATGATCTCGCCAAACTGGAATATATACAAATATTGCCCTTTTACATCTTTTTCCCTTAATCCACTATTTAGTAATGGACTGTGTGCTCCCTTTAGAGATCACATGACTAAAAATAATGCAGCTCTAACTCTAAAAGGAAGAAGTGTCAGACCAAAAGACAGAACTCTGTCCATTGATTGGCTGATGTGACCTAGCATATATGTGTGCCTTGGCTTGTTTGTGTGCACTGTAAATCCTGTGATCCCAGGAGGCGGCCCTTAATTCTTAAAATGGCAATTTTCTATTTAGGATTACCCAATAGCACAGTAAATGTCTTTTGAAAGGAAACCAACGCTATATTTAATCTATTATGCATTTAAAAAAGGGGTTTTAAATTGTCAGATAGTAAGATGGGCATACCAGTGTTAAACTGTTCGATAAAAATATAATTATGTGTAATTGCAATCTTTCCAGTATCAGCTATGCAGACAATTATGTTTGCATTTTTTTTTTATCATAAATTGCTCATTATTAGACTTTCTAATTCATTTACAAAATGAGGTTTCAAAGTTAATATCCAAATGATGAAGTGATTAATAAGAATGACAGATACTCACACTAAAATACTGTGACTTCAAAAAATAAACTGCTAAATGTAAATGTACCAAAGGAGCACCCCTCCTCCCTGACCTCCACTGTTGCCTCCTCTCTACAACCCCAGAGGCTGGCAGTGCCAGTTTAATTCTCTACAGGCATGCAATTGTGAAGGACGGGGTATGGATTATCCTCGGAGGCATGGTACTAATGGGTGACAGGAGCATAGTCAGAAGGACAGATCATTCACAAGGGTGGAGTACAGGTATCGGACCCCTTATCCGGAAACCCGTTATCCAGAAAGTTCCATATTATGGAAAGCTTCCAATTTAATCAAATAATTCAGATTTTGATAAATGATTTCCTTTTCTCTCCAATAATAACACAGTACCTTGTACTTGATCCCAGCTAAGTTAATTCTTCCTTATTGGGTTTAGGTATCAGTTTGTATAGCGTATTTTTAGATAAACTGTCTCCTTTACAGTGTATCTATGCCCTAAACCAACTTAGTAGACACAAATAAGTTAGTTAGCACATCACGAGTTAGTTTTACTTAGCTGAGTCCCATCATAAAGGTGAATGCACCTCACAGCCAGATAAATCCTCTTTAACACGCTCCAGTCACCGCAACACAAACTCAGTCCGAAGTAATGTGCACTCAAATGCTTCCGATTTTCCAACACAGCTGTGTCTGTGTAAAAGATCCCTTCTCCTTCAACACCAGTTTAATCACAAGAGTGACTTTTTCAAGAGGTGTCCACTGTGCAAGTGCACCACATTTTTAATTTATATTGGAATATAATGCAAATATCAAGGACACAGAGTCTCAATCACTATTTCCTATTTTTGCAAAGTGTTATATTAAACTACCGTTTTAGGTACAAGTAAAAAAACAGAGTTCTGGTTCATAAATCTTTATATGTAAAACCATTTCTTTGTATTAATACAAGTATGAACTCTGGTGATCCCAAATACCAACAGACCCTTCTGTCATCCATTCACATAATAGATAGATAAAGTTAGTATATGTTATTGTGTTAAAGGAATTCTGTTATGATTTTTATGTGGCAGTTTTTATTACTAAATTATACTGTGTACATTGCACATAATGCATTCTACCATTTAATTTTTTTTTCTTTAACCAATAAATTTTTTTTTTTACATTTTGGTGTGTAGGCAGCCATCTCAGGTCATTGTGCCTGATCCTGTACTTTCAGAAAGAGTCAGCACTACACAATAGAACTGCTTTCAGATAAGCTATTGTTTCACCTACTTAATGTAACTGGAGGAGTCACTGGACTTGGATTTTTATATTTGAGTGCTGTTCTCATATCTACCTCTAGGTGGGCCTGGGAGCATTTTTAGTAATACAGGTATCAGGGAGCTCTTTTCTGGTTACCATTCCATTGTTCAGTTGAAAGCCTGCTAGGGTGGGGGAAAGGGAGGGGGATGATATTCCAACTTGCAGCATAGCAGTAAAGAGACTGACGTGTATCAGAGCCAAGTCACATGGCTGAGAAAACCTAGGAACCTAAGAATATGTCTAGTTCCATGTCAATTAAAAAAATATATGAAAAAACTCTGTTTGCTCTTTTGAAAAACATGATTTCAATACAGGATTCTGCTGGAACAAAATTATTAACTGATGCATTTTGAAAAAAACATGTTTTCCTGTGACACAATCTCTTTAAGAGCTTCAAGCAGCCTCTAGGTGAAATTTTTTTTTACCTTTTTATGTCTCTCTAGACATCTCTCATACCCACAGTACCTCTTTATTTTCAACCCTCCCTATGCCACTTGCAGTAGTGCTGCACATAGATGTTTGTTTTGCCACATCAAATTAAAGCCTACATTTGAAATTCAAGTTTATTGATTGAGTAGGCATCTGACAGTTTAACTGGCCAAGTTATATGACTAATTTGGGAAATTGGGATATCAAAGAAACTGCTAGAGACAGTCTTTAGAGCGAACAATGGATTGGATTGGATTATAATCAGTTAATACTAATAAATTGTGCATAGTTCTGCAGAAAAGGAAAATACTTTCTGTCATTATTTACTTACTTCATACGAAGTAAGTTTTATTTTCTCAAATTCAATTATTTTGTATACTCAAAATCATATAAATGTTACAAAATATTCTGCATAGAAGAAGAAGTCCATTTTAGTCTATTTTAGTATTACTGCCCATCTTTCAGTGGAACAATCCCTTGGTTGTAATGCCAAATACGTCTTTACTTCATAAAGCTGAGAGCAGCAGGAGCCCATTTTTGCTCTGAAAGCGCATAACCAATCTACCTTGGATTAATGAGACTGCAAAATTCAAATCCGTAAGGCTATTTTCGGGAATGAGTGATGTGAATGGTAATAGAATATCTTATTCTAAGCCAAAACAATCTTAATTGTATAAAGCCTTACGAAGAAGCCTAATTACAATAGATCAAGTTTGACTAAGCCATGATTAATTCCCTAAGAAAATGGAAGATGAAGCATTAAAATTGTTGGAATTTTGAAATATTTTATCTCATTCTCTAGTAAAATTAAGTACATGAATCATTTGGGATACAGAAGAGAGAACAAGGCAAGAACAGAGTGGAATTTCGTTGTGTTCACTGCTTTCCAGACTTATTCTGTATGTTATGGGTAATTCCCTCATTCACCTTCAATGAAATCATCAATAAAGTGTATTTTACAGCATTGTTTTCCTACTTTTGCAGATGTGTCTATTTTTTATGCATAAATCCATGTGTAGATCCAGCAAGTACATTTTTCTTTTTTTTGCATTGAAACAATTCTCTTTCTTGCAGACATCCATTACTGAAAAATAAAACTCGTTCAGAGGCACTCATGGTACTAGCTAAAAAAACATTATACATTTAGAGATATTGAGGAACATAAAGGTCAAATGATTTCTTCTTTTACCACATTATAAAAGACTTTTACAAATTCAAACTGAATTCTCCCTATACATGTTAGTGACAGATATATGAATATAAATATTTGCAGAACTTCATAGATCAGAATGTAAATTCTCTGCTGTAGTGTCCACATACATAATGCCATCATTAGATTAATAACAAAAATGTGCTACAGGAAAGCAGGAAAAGCAGAGAAAGAAAAAAATCTTATGTGATGGGAGAAAGCTGTAGGGTATTGTAGACTGCAATTCTGTTGTAATGCATATTCATTGATTTTCCAAGACAAACTTCTACTCTTTGAATAAACTTGAAACCTAAATACCAGTCTCCCCACCAGATTACATAGATCATTTCTTTGAAATTGTAAAGAATGGACTTTTGCTTATGAGTAATATGGGTAGAAATAAAATATTTATTAGGTGTAGGTTTAAGGTGTAGATTCAGCCATGTACAGAATAGTCATCAGTCACCCAAGCCATTAAATAGAGTTGACTGGCTTATTCCTGAAAATGAAGTCAATCCATAGACCAAGAGGTTTTTGCATCTTCACATAGTGCTCTAGGTCCATTGTTTGTAGTTAGAAGATTCCCCCTATACCTATGTACATCTTTTAGAACAGATATGACTGCACTCAACCCCTCTTATTCTTTTTTAATAAAGGCAAGAAGTCTTCTTGTATGCCAGGCATATGCTGTATAGCAGGTTGATTGGATACATATCTAGTATTATTTATATAATGCTGCCACATCAGTTCATCCATCACATTAGTCCCAGTGGGGACTACAATATAAGGACTCACACAACCACATTCATTGTTTTAGTGTATACAGTATAGTGCAAGACTAAAAAAACAAATTGTACAATCACCATATTGGTTGTGTACTAGTACCTCATTGTTAAGTATATCTTTTCATGCCTGTGACCCTCAGATCTATAAAATAAATATCTTACCAGTCATGTTATAATTGTTTAGGGGATTATTTGCCAGTTTGTGCTACATTTCCACCCCCCCCCCCTATTTTTGCAAGGTGTAAGTACTTGCACTGATCAGTAGAACATGAATCAATGGGGGGCAACATGGGTGGTGTGGGATGTTTTTCTGTGACATATGCTTCCTTGTGTGGTATACATTTTAACAGTTGAAATAGTACCAAAACTTGAGATATTTTGAGGATCTTTGGTTTTATACAGCAGTCACAATTCAAATTAATTACTATACGTATACATTAAGATGTTTTTTGGCAAAAGTTGGAATTTTAGTGTTCAAAGGACCCTGCCATCATGTACTTTTTTAAATGAAATGCACTGAGTATGGCATGGGATTTTTAATGATTTCCCGAAAATGCTCAACTTTTTGCAAGTTGAATTTATTAACAATGTATTTGTAGTGGAAAAGTAAAGTCTGTCAGTTGTTTAACAGCCCTTATCACTGGCCTGAGTGCTTTCTGCAATAAATCATGCAGAGAAAGGGTTTTCAAGCTTCCCACTGCGAAGAATCTTAATTATAAGAATCACAGAATTTCACTTGCAATGTTTTTCAGGAGTTAAGAGTCATGTTTCAAGATAAGCATTATCTGTAACAGCCATTTTCAATCTGTTTTCACCCAGGCCTCCCATACTTATCTTGGTCAGCACCTAGTGCTCGCCCATATGCAGCATCGCTACTGACATTACAATTAGGACTGCATGTGTCTCCAAAATGTTATTCTTTATATCTCTCGCACAGTAAAAACGATATCCAAAGCAACTGGAATATGTTTTGTTTTGATCTTTATTAAAGTAGCGGCAGCTGCAATCATATATGGAGGCGAGTGCTTGCAAAATTCTCAAACAGAGGTAAGCCTCGCTGTTTGAGAATCACTGCTCTAGTAAGCTTTATAAATAGTTATAAAATAATTATACAAGAAAACTTCAGGTGACTTAGCGATGCGTATTCCTTTCCACCGCCAGTTCATATTATTGCTGGTGGGAAAGCCATGGGGCATTAGCTTTAAACAGGAATTAACCCTGTATTAAATACCCTTATCTGTCTCCCCAGCATGTGTTAACCAATTGTTTTGCACAAAGCCAGTTACACTGAGCTGCATTCTACAGCTTGCCCTGATTTTAAGGGCTGTGGCAGATGGGGAGATTAGTTGCGGGCGACTAATCTCCCCGAAATGCCATGCCACTGGTGAGAACGCTGGTTGGATGGCATTTTGCGGGCGACTAATCTCCCCGTCTGCCATGGTCCTAAAGGCTTATTACATTGTTATTATTATTGTGGTGGTTTGTCAGTTGCTGTTCTCCAACAGTGGGCAAAACACCCCATCTGCCTGTCACCACTTCGAATACCATTGAACGTGGAACATGTAGCACCAAAGGATAAAAGGAAACCTGCAATACTGACATATACAGCTGTATAATAAAAGTCCTTTTCAAATAAAAG
This sequence comes from Xenopus tropicalis, assembly GCF_000004195.4. Classification (NCBI taxonomy): domain Eukaryota; kingdom Metazoa; phylum Chordata; class Amphibia; order Anura; family Pipidae; genus Xenopus; species Xenopus tropicalis. Next base: position 63,857,012 of record NC_030680.2, on the reverse strand, counting down.
CCCAAATTCTTTTTTTTTTTTAATAAAACATCCCTACCTGTTATAAAGGTATTAAAAAATCTGAGCTGTCATATATTCTCTGCCCTGTCTTTATGCCTCAGGCTTAGAGGCGGGGCAATCAATTACTTTAAAGGGGTGGTTCATGTATGTATGTATGTATGTATATCTTTATTTATAAAGCGCTACTTATGTACGCAGCGCTGTACAGTAGAACACATTAATACAAACAGGGGGTTAATAAGATAATAATAGATAAATACAAAGTATAACAATAAATACAAGATAAATACAGCTGCAATGTTAAGAGTCGAGGACACAAGAGGAAGGAGGTCCCTGCCCCAAATAACTGATGTAGAATATGATATTCTGAGAGAATTAGCAACTGTTTTTTTTTCTTCATTATTTTGTTATTTAGCTTTTAGTTAGTTAGGGAGGCTCCGTTTAAATATTTGGAAAGGATTTTTTACTGTGCGAGCTGTGAAGTAGTGGAATTCCCTCCCTGAATCAGTTGTGCTGGCTGATACATTATATAACTTTAAGAAGGGGCTGGATGGATTCTTAGCAAGTGAGGGAATACAGGGTTATGGGAGATAGCTCTTAGTACTAGTTGATCCAGGGACTGGTCCGATCTTGGTCCATCTTGGAGTCAGGAAGGAATTTTTTCCCCTCTGCAGCAAATTAGAGAGGCTTCAGATGGGGTTTTTTGCCTTCCTCTGGATCAACCAGAAGTTAGGCAGGTTATATATAGGCATTATGGTTGAACGTGATAGACGTACGTCTTTTTTCAACCTAACTTACTATGTTACTATGTTACCAATGGGGCATTCAAATTGAAGTGGGGCAATAGCTATAAAGCTATAGAATTAAACCTTTTCTCTGATAAAAAAGGACATGTGTTGCCAATAAATTGTTTATTTGTAGACACTGAATGAACTTTAAATGTAAAAAAAAATCAATTTTGACTTTATGATTACAGTGTCTTGTGCCCTTAATGTAGAACACCTGTCATTCACTGTCATTGATGTTTATTCACTTTGTAATAAACATTTGTAAAATAAACACACACAGATGCATAACTGAAGAAGTATTTGTATCAAAATGTATTAAAGAAGATACAAACATTGGTGTCATAATAAAATATTGGCATAATTAACACAATAGATTCCCTTTGAGGAGAAGAAAGAGAAGAGTCATTTTTAAAGAAAGAAAAACATACAAGCAATTGCAAAACTGACTTGGCTTTCAGACTAATGTCTGGTTGCAATGATGATTAAGTTTGGCAACCTGATAGCATTTTTATTGGCAGGAAACACAAAATGTTAATTTAGAAGAATGGGAGAGCATCACTAGTTACAATATCGGTTACATTCTCCTTTAGTGTAGTTGTGGTTAATTTCAGTCTGAGGGGATGATTTAAACATTTACAAAGCCTTTCACATTTAACAAATTATATTCCATGCCAGATTGAGTAAAAAATAACTGAATCTTTTCTCCCTGCACGCTCTATTCAGTATGCATTAGGATTCCGGCACACTGCACAGTACTGCTGCTGTCTTCCCCATAGAACAGAATAGGGTTCCACTGCCCAAAGCAGCTGAACCCATTTCAAACAAATGTACATAGAAAAGTTTGATACATTTTGATAAATGTTTGATAAATGTGACTTTGTTTCAGCTTTCTTAACTGTCAGGAAAATATTGTTAAATGATACTCAGCTGCAGCTGCATTTATTCATATTTTTACTACTTATGATGTGGTGATCAACAGATACATATGTGATACATATGCTCAGTAATACCATGGTTTTAGGTTTTACATTAGTGATTCTACTTTGAAAAAAATGCATTTCTTTCAGTCTCCATTTCTGACCTACATATACAGTATACATATATAGCAAACCTAGCTAATGTTCTCTTCCTGTCCCCCTGCTTTTATATCAGGGCTCACACTTGTGTGTAGGTTTGTTTCATTGACAGTGCATTAGATCTTCCCTAATCGCTGGCAAGCTTCATCAGAACTTTTTCTAAATTATCAAAACTTGCCCTTCTTAAAAACAACTACACTGCATCATTGCAACTCATCTGATTATGACTGTGTCTATGTTCTTTTCTGCCAGCTTTCTGCATTACTCTTAAAGGAACAGTAACACCAAAAAATGAAAGTGTATAAAAGTAACTAAAATATAATGTGCTGCTGCCCTGCACTGGTAAAAGTTGTGTGTTTACTTCAGAAAGTCTACTATAATTTATATAAATAAGCTGCTATGTAGCCATGGAGGCAGCCCTGTGCCTTTTCTCCTTTTTTCCAGCTTAAATGGCTGCCCCCGTGGCTACACAGCAGCTTATTATATAAATTATAGTAGTGTTACTGTAGCAAACACACCAGTTTTACCAGTGCAGGGCAACAGTGCATTATATTTTTATTACTTGAAAGCTCTTTCATTTTTTGGTGTTACTGTTCCTTTAACAAACTGGGAGGTATGGGTTACAGTAGGGTATTCCATATTCCTTGTAAAGTTGGGCAGGGCCCTCTTTGCCTCTTGTATCAGTTATTGGTTGGTTTTGTATGTAAATCTGTACACACCAATGTACAGAACTGCTTTATATGTTGGCACTTATATGTGTGAATGCATATCTTTTGCGAATAGTTTTATTGCTTGTTATGGTTTACTCTGTATAAATGGCAAACAAAAATTAGGGGTCACTTACATTGCACAGTGCAGTATGCAAATTAGGTCACAATTGGGCATTTTTTGTGCGTTGCACAATGTGTTGTGGTATCCAAGAATAGCAGCAGGCCTTTGCACTCTGTTTAGCTCCTTAAAGGGGTGGTTCACCTTTACATTTTCAGTATGTTATAGAATGGCCAATTCTAATCAGCTTTTCAATTAGTCTTCCTTATTTATAGTTTTTTTTTATAATTAGCCGACTCTTTCTAGCTTTTAAATGGGGGTCACATGCCACAGCAGCCAAAAAGTATTGCTCTGCAAGGCTACAATTTTATTGTCTTTGTTACTTTGTATACCTTATTTTTCAACTTAGGGCCTTGCCTGTTCATATATCCGTCTCTCATTCATACCAATCCCTGGTATCTAAGGTAATTTGGTTCCTTGCAACCATTGCAAAATGTCCCAGAATATTACTCTCTACATCATACAAAAAGCTAACTGAAAGGTGGACAATCCCTTTAAATAGAGGGCTGCCTGAGTTAGGCAGTGCTCTATGCAGGGCGAGTAAGGGGAGGTATGTAGGCATTACTCCTCCAGCCCCCTACTCATGCCCTAATTTTCATGTCTCTAAGATGCCCCTTCGCACTCGAGCACTTTTGCCCCAGGTTAATGTCAATTATTCCTATTATCTTCTATTCTTATAACTTGCTCATTTGATGTATTTGATAAGGCAAATCATATACAGTCTGATTAATTAAGAATTCCTAGATTATTTGGCTATTATTTGGCTAAGGGACCAAGTAAAAAGAGCCTACCAAGGAATGGAAGAACCACAAAAGGGTCTGGGAAAAGACAATTCTAAACAATACTTTGACTTCACTGAATTATTCATGAATACATCATCGAATCCCATGCTTGTAGTTTACTTTGTGTACAATATCTGCTGGAAATGTTATAGGGATGCCCTGATCGCTAAAAAGAAAGTGGTCCCTTGCAAGAATTTGTAAAAAATGTCACATAGCTGCTTTAGCACTCTTATGTGTCATTGCCATAGTAAATAAACCCTATAAGGTCTAACTGAAGGTGCAATATTCAAAGACAAGTGCAAAGCACCATGATCTTGGCCTTTATGCACCTTGGCCCCAATTATAAGGGCCTGATGCAGTCAGGAGCAAATCACACCATGCCCCATACTACTACACAATTCACAGCAGGAGCCCTGTTCTTACTGTGAGCCTCTAGCAAGTGATAAGAAATGAGCATTGTGATATGCATCTTCAGCCAGATGTGTTATTGAAGGCTCAGTAAACAGGGCTAGGAGCAACATCTATGCAAACTGATTCTATCACTTGAGCTTGAATAGATGCCCCTTATGTTCTCTAAAGATATAAAAGTGTCTTTCGGATATATTTTTTCTACATAATTCACAGCATAGTATTTTCAAATAACTGTATTTCTAAAATAATAACATAGCATTAAAAGAGAATGCAATGTTATAGCCTTGTATTTAACAATGGTCAAAATCCTTCAGAATAAAAAAAGGTCTGACTGCTATATAACACTTCCATCATCTGAGAGAACTGAAGAATACTTCTTTCTTTTAATGTCACCAGCGTAAATATCTTACCTCCTTAGGAACAGTTAACTCAAGTTGTGTGTTAAGAAACTTCAATAATGACAGCCATAAATATCATTCCAGGCCCATTAAAGGGACCTCTCATTTATTTGCAGCAAGCCAGGAATATGCTGTTTCAGTGGCCCTTGGTTCTGTTAGTGGTTCCCAGCTGCCTGCATTGTTTATTATATTGTCAGTTGTCTTTCACTATTTTTGAGTTATTCATTACCACATGAATGTACATTGTGCTTCACTGCTGAACAATAGAACCAGCTCCAGCTGCAGAATTCTTTTTTCCTCCATTAGATGTACAACACCAAGTTATGATTGAGAAACATCTGTTGAACAGCTGAAATGTCACCTTGGGGACCAATAGCTTTTATGGCTTGGGCACTTTCTGCTGATATTCTTTACAACTATTCTCTTTTACTTAGATTTTGTGTGCAGAGTTTGGCTGAATAAGGAATGTGTACTTAGTTTTGTTTGTTATTTTAAATCCTATCTTCAGTCTTATGCTTTTAGCAGACAGACATTAAAAGTTCAAGGTAGGAGGTAAGTCATTTCTAACTGTGGAACAGGGTTATGGACTGCATTTAGTAAGGGTAAAATCCATTAGGTTCAGCTATTGTTAGCTGAACATTTCATAAGCTGATATTTTAACCTATAATATGACAAATTAAGCCTGGCCATCCCTAAAACGAGCTCCCAAGAGTGTAACCAGCTGTGATTTAAGGGTCTTTTTAACGGATTTTTAAATACCCCAAATTTACACCTTTTCATGCTATAGCTTTTCTTCACTTACATCTCGAATTACTAGCTCTAAATAGAATAGCTGAAACCTGTTTCTGGGACTATTTTGTAGCTGTAAGCACTGACATAATGGAGCTGGTTAATTAAACCAATTATTATTACTTTTAAACACTATCCTTGGTGACTACATTTATTTTAGGTATTCTTGCCCTTTGTGACTGGATTTGCTAGTCACATCAGAAGGTGTAAACTCAGCATTATCATCACTCCACAGGGGAAAAATTGCAGTTGTGGAAAAAATACTCTGCTAGAAAATCAATTATGTTTCTTTGATCTTACAGTGTCTTTGATCATTTCACTTTAATAAAGGCTTTGATAATGATACTTCACTCCTTCCATCTGGAAGCTACACATGTTTAATATTCATACAGGGTCCACCAATCAGGAACTTAATGTACATGTTTTTTCCCCCACAGAACTGTGCCTTGCCTTTGTTACAATCCAGAATCTCGAGCAACTCTTTATGGTTTAACAATAATTGGATCTTACTTGTATTGTATTTTTTTTAAAATCCTTAACAGACTATTACTTAATACTCCTGAGCTGTAAGTTTACATTTAATGTTTCTGATATGCCTGCTTGTTAAGTGTTGTTTCTTGTACTTCACAACCTCCCCTTCAAGAGGAAAGAGCGAGTGTTGCTGTCATTTGAGTTGTTAGGTGGGGCCACCAGGAAGTCAGCACTGATATGAAGGCAGGGTTTTGAATTTATAAAGGGGTGAGATAGTTTTCAATAATTTATCTGTCATATCATGTAACTCTTAATTATAAGAGTAATAAATAATGCATATTTTTTTGTGAGCTTCAGCAGCTTCTTTTCTCTCCAATGTTTTTATTTTTGTTTATTGGATTTCTTTCTTTAAAAATCAAAAATATCAAGCTTGCTAGGTTTTAGTTTAGGAGGCAAGCTTTTCTTAAAAGAAAAAAAAACACATCTGACAAAGATGCTAAGGCAAATAAGTGATCCAAAGAACTTGCTGATGATTTTTAGGTTGTTTTTCCCCAATCCAATAATCCATTATCCACCAATAATGATGGGCGAAATAATTCGGCAGGCAAGGATTCACATTGAATTTCCGTGTTTCGTCATGATTGTTTTGCGAAACTGACGTCAAAATTCGCCGTGTGACAAAAAATTGTCACCGCATAAAAATTTTTTTAGGGGTGTGCAATCTGTGAACTGCAGTTTTCTGAAACTTTTCTGAATACAGTATGAACACATGGCTTTGGAGATTTTCTTTTGCTTACTATTAAAATGAAAATATCAGTGAGGATGAGTACTCCTGTATCCTCTACCATCTTCATAGTTCATTGTGTTGTTTTTAGTATTCACCTTGCTCACTGGTTTAACACCCCATGCTGTATATAATACATGTGTCTATAGGGATATGTCCTTTGGCCTCCCATTTATAAGTTTAATGGTGAAAAAAGAGAAGACTGAAAAGTTATTACTTCTGAACCCACAGCCTACATCTATTCAAGCTTACACTTTGAAAATGATTGTAAGACATTTGAACATGTTAATTAAGCCATTTCTAGATATTTTTTAAATGTATAGTTGTATTTGATCTTCCAGGTATTTAATTTTATTTCAGCTTTATCAGCAAAGTTTCAAAAAGTACAAATCACTGCACCAGTCTTTGCATGGGGACTAATTATGAAGCCTGCTTGAGATTCGTCCTGGAATAATTGGCTTGATGGGAATTTACTAATGTCCCAAAAGTCCTTTCTTTTTTAATTTTAGATTCTCTTATGAGTTTTTAATTTTTTCCTTTGACACTTAAATTCCAAAACATTCAGCTGTTCAATTGGAGACTGAACTTTTCCCAAAATAGTGAGCTAATTATTTTTGACATTTGGCATATATAAGAGCAATAGCCATTGGTATTTCCCTTTCAATTTTAAGATCCAGTTTGGATCATTTATAAACACTGGGCAAATGTGCACCTGGGCAGTAACCCATAGCAACAATCAGTGATTACATTTTCCAGCTAGCTGCAGGTATAACACTAAAAGCAGACCTCTGATTGGTTGCCATGAGTTACTGTTCATGTGTAAATTTGCCTAGTGTTTATAATTAATCCCAAATGGTTATTATTCCTGCTACTCTTTTTGCTTAGTCTTAGGGGCCCATTTACTTACTCACGAACCGGCCGAATGCGTCTGATTGCGTTTTTTTTCGTAATGATCGGTATTTGGCGATTTTTTCGGAAAATTATCGCAACTTTTTTGTTGCCATCCGAATGTTGCACAAAATCTGGCAATTTTTTCGTAGTGTTAAAACTTGCGCGAAAAGTCGCGCCTTTTTCGTAGCCATTCCGAAAGTTGCGCAAAATTTTGCGATTTTTTTCGTAGCGTTCGGATTCATTCAAGCTTCAGTATGGTGACTTTTCTTGGGCCAGGTTGGAGCTGCAGGGTGCCATTGAGTCCTATGGGAGGCTTCCAAAATCATGCTAAGTCTGAAAGTTTCGGCCGCCGCTTAGGAGCGCTCAATACGAAAAAGTCGCGACAAGATACGAGCGAATCGTAATGGCTACGAAAAACTTGCGTTTTTTCGCGAAAATCGTATTGGTAACGAAAAAGTCGCGACAATTTCCGAAAAGTCGTAAAGGCGCCGAAAAAATCGCAAAAAATATGAAAAAGTCGCAAAATGTTCGTTTTCCAATCGGAATTTTTCCAATTCGGATTCGAAATCGTGTCTTAGTAAATCAGCCCCTTAGTATTGTACCATATTTGATTCTGGTTAATCCTTTTGAAAACAATACTAACATTTATAATTTAAGTATTCTTCAAACAAGTTTAGAGGGATATTTAAAAAGGTACAAAATAAATATGAAATGATTCAGATTCATTTTTAGGTTCATAATATCACTCAGATTTGGCAATTAAATAAATCCTGAGAGGCATGGTTCCATAGTCAAAGTGATGTGAAATAGTATATGGTTATAATCACCCCTTAGTACAATAAAACCCTGCCCCTTTACACACATAAAACAGTACAATTGTAACCATTAAAGCCCCCAGCTTTATTTACACAATCTATGAAATTTGCTAAAAATAAAGACTTATAATAATAGTTTGAAGTTTTTAGGGGGTGTAAATGGAAAAAGTAAGTAACACTGATAAATAATTTGATAAATAAGAGTTATCCTTCCAACTGACTATATGACCTTACAATGACCAATTTGCAAGAGTATCCTTTATGCAAGACAATCCTTGCTCTCTTTCATATGATTGTAGCAGTCTGGTTCTCTGCCAACAGTTTATGACTGTGGTTCAGACAATAGGTTTCCCAGTCAGGGGCATCTTGAAGCTCATTGCCCCCCTAAGGCAGCCAAGTCAATGCCAGTCCTCCTTACATCACTAGAATAGCTCTCTTTGTAATTTCAGCTCTTTAACTTGCGGGTAGCTGCTGTCTGATGCGAGATTCTCAACTTGCCTTATGGCAACAGCGCTGTAACTATACCTGGTGGTCTATGGGCCATGGGGGGATGCCACTGCTTCCTGTGCAGGGATGCCCTCCCTCTGGTTGTTCTATGCGTCTGCACGCACTTGCCTTTTTCCGTGTTGCGCTGTGTATGACGTCACTGTGGCGCAAAATTTGAATAGTTAAAGCTGATCTTGCAGCATAATCATTGCCCAATGTAGGTCTACCTCCTGATAGTTCCTGGCTGCATTCTATATATGATTCTGATCTGTTTTGTCCCTTACCTGTTCTTGACCAATCCTGTACTGCTGCCTGAACCGACCTTTGCCTGTAATTGACTACTCTTATGGATTCTGTTTTGGTACAGCGATGTCTGATCGTTGTTGACCCCGGCCTGACCTCCGACTACGCTGACTCGTTCCCCTTCTTCCTGCCACACGGTTCTGGTTCCCTTGCCTTCTCAGAACTCTCTCCTTGGGTCTCTCAATATAAGATGTGGCGGCATCCGAGTAGCGACGTGAAAGGCGGCTGTTAGAGGCAGAAGCGTGAGCCGTGACCTTTGGCGCCTGTTCTGAGTTTTGGGATAGCAGCCGTGACAAGCGCACTTGTTCCTGGTACAAGCATGTTCATTACCTTAGGTCGGCATCATACTTTAGTTTAAATAGGTAAACTATCTGATCATGCCCTGTATAACCATATTGTGCGGCATTAAAATGGATAACAGGCAACATCAGAAGATACATTAGCTGAAATAGCCAATGCTTATGATTAAAGGTAACTATTAGTCAGTACAGATAACATACTGTCTATAATATATAAGTACCAATAGTATTTTCACTTGTTTGCAATAGTTTGCATGTACAAGAAATGTAAGAACCAACAAATCATGCAGTACAAGCCAAACTAGTGCCTTAGGCAACCTGACCAGCCACCTATCCCCCTAGGCCCTGTACCCCAAACCCTCCCCATGCACATGTGCAGTGACAAGCAGCAGGGGCAAGGGAGCAGGGACTACAGGTAGGCAGGAGAGGTACCTGCCTGGCACGCCCCCATCATTGCACATTAGGCTTAGGTTCTGCCTACCCATAGTTCAAGCCCTGCCATAAATGCATCCTAGAAGTTTTACTTACTTGGTATATGCATTCCAGAACAACAGAGGAGATAATGGGCTGACATCTATTTGCTAAAACAATCATTTAAATCAGTTAAAAACGTAAATAAAAACACTGTTATTTAATGGTTTTAAGGGCAGGTAGCAAAGTTATTAAAATGTAAAACAAACAAACAAGCACTTTGGAGTATTTAGTGTGGAACAACTTTGGGATGTTACGGTAATGGAGTGGGACCCATTAAACCAATAGGGCTTAACATTGCCACTGGCTTTCTCAGCTGACTTTCACTCACAGGGCCATGGGATACATCATTTCTGAACTCATTTTATCGCTCTACAAGCCATTTTGTTTTTTGAACTTTCTACAATAAAATAATTTTGATTTGGTAATTCTCTCGATTTTTTTCATTTACATTGACCTAATTCGAGATTCACTTATCCAAATCAGCAAATAGGTCAGCTATTTAGCATATCCCTGCATGAGCTCCATTTACATATGCAAAGCTGTAATTAGGTTTAATTGGAGGCAGTTTGCAGATGATTTTCCTGTTGTACAGAAGTATTCCCTCTAGTAGCCCATGAAGGCCAAAGCCAACAGTTACCGATTTAAACATTCTGTCCCTTTGCACCATCTGCATATAAATAACATCTTATTTGCATTACATTTCCCTGCCCCCCCCAAAGATAAATGTATCTTATGTTATACAGTAATTATTTTAACCTATACTGGCTATGCAGTATTCTTTTTCTTATATAAGGGTGCTGCCCCTCTTTCTATTGTTCCACTAAGAAATCTACGAAGACAAGTATTAACTAGTCTGTGATTGTTATTTTAGTGAAGATACATTTTGATAGAATGCTTCTTCCTCTCCTCTTAGGATTAAATGGATTAAAATTTTCATTAACAGGATCATTAGGAGGACCTGATTTACCTCTGCACTTTGCTCTACATGATTCCCCGTGCAGTAGTTACATTGCAATTGAATTTAAAAGTGAAAGGTAGCTCTTCTAATTGCTTCTGTGCTGCCTCTAAATCTACAGTCTGGCTCACGTAAGCTTGATGACACTGCATAAAAACTGCCTTAATATTGACTGTCAAAATGGCAAAATCCCAAAGCTTTTTGTGCTGTCATGCCTGACTGTCGGCATAAAAAAATATGTTATAGCTATATTCAGGGTGGGCTTTAGTTAATATTAACCAGCCAAGTGAATTACATTCAGGTCATGACTATGTTAAGTAATTGTACTGCAATGATTCATTTATATTTAGTTTGCCTTAAAGTGATACTGACACTAAAATACTACTCTTCAAAATATTAATGTACATGTAAAGTTACCTATAGGTCATATTGATAATTTTTCGCTGATAGGGCTGCTTTTGTAAGTAATTGTAACTTGAAGTTGCCAACCTGACTGTCCCTTCTCAGCCTGTCAGTTATAGCTCCTAATGCTATGGACTCCTGCTGCACAAATATGGCAGCCCCTCATAGAGAAACATGGGGGATCAAATAGGTAACGTAAAGGAATTGGGTAAATACTTTTAAGGCAAAATTATAAATAGCATGTAAAGACAATGTTATGATAGTGTAAAAAAAAATCTGGTGTCAGTATCTCTTTAAGACTTAAGCAGCATTTTTGGCTATGCAGTATTTTTGGCTATGTGCCTGTGATTAAGGGCTGTGACACAAGGAAAGATTAGTCACGCCACGACAAACCTCCGTTGTCACAGGTGACTAATCTCCCCGCAATGCCATCCCACCAGCTAGAATGTAAATCGCTGGTGGGATGGCATATGTGCCACGATTTGCCAAAGTCACCCAAGTTTTCTCTTAAGGCAACGTCGGCAAATTGCGGCGCCACATATGCCATCCCACTGCCTAGAATGGGAATGGAGATTAGTCGCCCGCAACAACGGAGATTGGTCGCGGCGTGACTAATCTCTCTGTGTACCCCTACCCTTAAAAGGCAGATATACCCCACATTTGCTATGAGCTCATTAAGTTAAGTGCATAAACACTGTCTGTACTATGTGTATTTTATTTACAAACACACATGACTTCTCAGATTAAATTAAAGCCACGATAGTCTGCCATTGTTTACGGGATGAGTTCCCTACCCCCCTTAAGCTCACACTGTCCTCTGGGATAATACAGTATTTGAGTCAGCTCATATTTTCTGTTTTAGACATTATGGGAACTATAGCAGGCTGGCTAGTGGAGTAACTATTGGAGCAGCATGGGGGATTGTGGGTTGTGCCCCCACATGCACACGCGGAGGAGGGTTTTTTTGCTGCAGGGGGAATATATGGCAATGTTTACATACAGTATATCCATAGCCTTGTTTTAAGTAGAGCTATGGGAAGCTAAGAAGTCTGCAAAACATTGTTCTGGGCATCTTTATGAAATGCCATATCTATTTGCAAATAAATACATATTTTAATATAAATAAGGTTTATATATTTTAAAAATAACTTTTTCTGTTGATAACCATTTTCTTTATACTTTTCCAAGCAAACTACCTGTACCAGTCAGCTATGCATAATAATAGTGTTATACTTACTTACTCTACTCTGGGTTTTTCATGCATTTATATGACTGATTTTTCCCTTGTTTGATTAGATTGTATGTATTTGACTAGTGGGGCAGGCCTGAGTTGTCCCTTACTGATATACAGAGCTGCTATTTATTTATTTAAACAAACAGGATTTTCTCTGTTGATATTCTAATATTCAGTTCCTTTGTCACTAACATTGTTACTTTTTACACAAGTTACATAGCAGATTTCTACTGTATCTGTTTATGTTATTTACCTGTGTAATATGTCAACTGTATAGTGCTGCAGAATCAGTTGATGCTTTATTAATATATGTTATTGTTTATTCATTTGGTAAGGGGGAATAACTGGCATAAAATCACAAAGGTAACAGCTTAGCACCATATTTAGTTACCTCTATAAAACCTTCATGTGAGTATGGTCTTGTATGGTCACCTTTAACTTAACGTTATAGTATAATATGGACAGTTATAATATAAGACAACTTTCACAATATCTTCATTTTTGGTGGTTTGTAATTTAAGTTTTTTTTCAGCAGCTCTCTAGTTTGGAATGTCACCAGCTATCTGGTTGCTTTGGTACAATTTTATCTAGCAACCATGCAGTAGCTTGAATGAGAGACTGGAATGTGAATAGCAGGAGGCCTGAATAGAAAGATAAAGGAAAGAAAGGTATCAAGGACAATAAAATTGTAACCTCACAGAACAATAGTTTTTTAGTTTCCCGGGTCAGTGACCCCCATCTGAAAACTGTAAAAGGCAGAAGAGGAAGGGAAATAATTCAGAAACTATAAAAAATGAACTCTTTTTCCTCCACTATTACTGAGAAGTCTTATTCTATCAAATATTATATCAACTGTAACACCAAAAATTTGCTAGAATGCTAGAAACAATATATTGGGCAGGCATCAGAAAAATTGAAGGAACACATTTGAGAATACATCTCAGATACACTTTCTGAAAGAAACGAACGTAGCAATTTTTGGCATGCTCATAGGGCAATCTTTTGCTCAGTATCAGAAATAGAATGTATTTAAAATGCAGAGGGGGCAAACCAAACTTTATAGCAATCTAGTAGGTGGGTACAGAAGTAAATATTTACTAAACAGCCCTTTGGTTCAAACTCTAAATAAATTCCCACCATTCACAGTCCAGTTACCAAAGGCTTTTGGTGGGAATTTATTCAGAGTTTGAGCATGATGGAACCCAGGGCCGGAGCTAGGTGTAGGCAGAAGAGGCAGCTGCCTAGGACATAATGATTGGGGGGCGCCAGGCAGGAGCCTCTCCTGCCTACCCCTAGTCTGCACTCCTCTGTCATTGCCCTGCTGCATACCATTATGCAGTGGGGGCAATGATCCATCGCAACGCAACCCCCCCTCCACAAAGTCCTTTTCAAATTAAACATGCAATCCAAATTCATTTTTATATTAACACATCCAAACCCATTATAAAGGCATTTAAAAATCTCAGCTGTCAATAATATATTGGCTGCCCAGCCTCTAAGCCTTAGGCATAGAGGCGGGGCAGACAATAACTTTAGCTTTCTGTTCAGCACTTCCTAGATATCACTGCACATCTCACTTTAACCCTCCCTCCTCATCATCTAATTGTGTAGCCAGTGCATGGGCATGGGCATCTGGTCCCCCATTCTGGCACATACACAAGATTTTGGCATGATACAAAGTTTGCCTTAATAACAGTGCCGACAAAATGGTGCCTGCCTGCTTGCTTTGATTGTGTAATTCCAAGATGGAAGGAAACAAGATTTATATTATTTATATAGTGTAAGTAAAGTTTATTTTGCTCAACTAACAATATAGAAAATAATTTGGAGTTATTTCTTAGGGTGACAGGTCCCCTTTAAGCACACTGCACAACTATTCATTTTTAGTCTTCCAATACCAGCAGCCCAATCAATGCAAGAGAATTCTGAGTGATTGATTGATCTATTTGCATTTGATTTACTCTTTATGACTATGATCATTGTTGAAGTGTAAAATGTTTTTTAGCTCTGAATGCCTAAATTGCACTATATCAACCCTTCTTTAGTTTAATGAATTGTTTCAAAGTAACACTGGCAAGCAAAATGTCAGTATATTAGATAAGAAGAATATGATTAATGTAGCATTAGTAGGGATGATTCTACTTGCATCTGTAATTCAATTTGGGACATCTGTGCTGTGGGTCTGGGAGTGCAAATACTAGGTTGTTATGGAATGTTTACATATCTTGTATTCTTCCTGATTCTAGCACAGTAATTAACATGATAGTATGAGTTTTATGAAATGTTTACATTAATTTTAATAGCTGACTTTTTTTGCATCCCTACCCCTCCAGAGTCATTATTCCAAACTTAATTACAGATACACTATACCAGTCATCTCGTTGCAATCAAATATATTGAGATTACTGAGCAATTTTGCTTGGCAATGTTTCATTGTAGGTTTGTTGTGGTTGTAGGTTTTTCTAAATGATAAGAACTAGAAATGATTATAATAAACCAAAAAGACAAGTGTACATAGGGCAGGATCCTGAGTAAAAATGCATTACCTGGTGGCCCTTGAGAACGTGAAGAATACTGGGGACTTTATTAGTTCAGCAATATTTTGGTGAATAACCACTCCTGTAAGTAAGCCTCTGCACTTGCTAATATCCATATAGTGACATCACCGTGATGCCATGATTTGTCACATGAATACTGATGTAACTGATGTAGTTGGGTACCTTAATGTAGATCACTTTTTTGACTCACCTGTTGCTGACCCTTTGGCCTGTTTTCTAAACTTGCCTTGTCTGGTCCTGCCCAGGACTTGTGCTTCTGCTCTGCCCTGCAAGGGCTCTGCTATGGTCCTGGAAGCTATTAACCTACCTTCTGTTATCTGTGTCTGTGTGTTATCTGTTCATCATGTCTTTGCTTAATTTTGAGCAAAGAATATTGTCTTGATTTAATGCATTTTATAATAAGCAAATATTAGAGCTGTCATACTTTAATTTGTTATGTGTAATGTTTTTGCCAAATGTTTATACCACCCTCCAGAACATGGGAAAAACAACAGATGTGACCAGACCAGATAATTTAGCTAGGAGGACTTCCGTGATGCTCAAGTCTATGCCTTTTAACAGTACTGTAAATATAGATGAAGGGTGGTAGGGTTAGTATTAATAGTGATATGTCTAGGTCTTTAGATTTACTACTACTAAGATTTATAGATCATAGACAGCTGTAGGTCTATTTTAAGCAATGAGAGACTTAATTATCCAGCCATTAGTGTAGTATACAATATCTGTAAATGGGTTGTACTCACTCTATCTACATGTGATTTTCAATGTGTCCTATTACTGCCAATTACTGTTGTCCTAGGCAAATTGTAACAATCTTTAATTAATGGTTTTAAAGGTGTGTTTTCTAAAACATAAAAACCAAGGAGAATTTGTGGTTTTCATATTCTTTTAATATTTGAAATTTACATTATATTATATTATATTTATATTGTTTGTGCTTTTCAATAGGACCTTTTAATAAAAGACTAGATATTTGTGGTTTTCTTGGATATTAGTTTCTTCTAAAACCACTAAAGTTGGAATGTTAATAAATCTGCCCCCAAGTGTCTGTGTACAGGAATGGTGGAGTGTAGAGAAAACATTTTTCATTGATTAAGAATACAGCAATGAAAGCCCAGCAATATTTGGTTGGAGCAACATTACCTATAGAATCATCAATCATGTCATCTCACAGGTGCCTTTTTTCCATAGACAACAAGCCCAACTTTGATAGTCTTTCCTCATAGTTTATTTCTTCTATCCCCTTTACCAGTTTAGTTGCACGTCTCTGCACTCTCTCCAGCTCATTAATATCCTTCTTAAGGACTGGAGCCCAAAACTGCACTGCATACTCAAGGTGAGGCCTTACCAGGGACCTATAAAGATGCAAAATTATAGTGGTAATATATTGAGATTTTGGGCAACAGTTTAAGAACACTAAGGGGTGAAAGAGTGTACCCCTTAGTGAGTGTACCCCCTACTGAGCCCTTATGCTGACTCAGAGTGCAGACAGACTTGTGATCTGGGGCAAAAGGTGCAGAGCACAAGTTGGTTTCACCATGTTTGCACTGGGTGGTTAAAAAATTTGTTTTCAGACTTTACAGTATTAAGGGAATTCTGTACACGTAACTAAAAATGAATAGAGTTGAATATTTCTACTGGGATAAAGTATAATTGCTTTTGTCAGCATCAGACATTTTAATATTACAATGATATATGATCCCACAGTTCCTTAACATTAGTATATACATTAACAAAAATGGATAACATTAAGTGCCAGAGAACATCCTTTCATTGTGTCACCACAAATCCTTGTGCTCACATCCTTTGACTTACTGTACAATGAGGGATAAATGAATATGTAGGGATGCTCAGACAAAGAGCGTATGCAGTCACCCAATTGAAATATAGCTTTGATCCTAATTAGTATGTAAGGAAAGATGACTTGCTCACGGTTAAAAATCCAAAAGTCACTTTGGCCAACAGCTTAAAACATCCCAAGGGTAGAATATCTGACACTACAAAATGTAAAAGATGTTAACTGCATAATGAATGCTAAGTGTAGAAAGATTATTAACACATTGCTTGCTGCCGCTAGTATTTCTTTGCTGAGACTCTGACCACACATTGAAAGCAAAGTACAGGTATGAAATCCCCTATCAAAAAACATGTTATCCAGAAAGCTCAGAAGTACAGGAAGGCCATCTCCCATAGACTTCATTATAAGACAAATTATAAAACAGTAGTTTGTACTTGATCCCAACTAAGCCACATGAATCTATATTGGTGGCAAAACATTCATAATGGGTTTAATGTTTAAATGATTTTTAGCAGAGTTAAGGTATGGTAATCCAAATTACGGAAAGTTTCCATATCTGGACAACCCTAGGTTCCAAGCATTCTGGATTTTAGATCCTATATTATAGCTTAGTGCTTTGTTACATACACTACTTTTCCTTGGGTAACAACAGCAACTCTAGTTGTTTAGAGTGTTTGAGATATAATTGGTATAAAGTTATAGCAAATAATTTATTTATTAGCCTAAATTTACTGCCAACACATTTTTACAGTGCTTTAGAGAATGCTTATTATTTGCATTGGTCCCTGCCACAGTGAGCTTACTGCCTTAGTTCCCTATTACATTTACACATTGAGGTAGATCAGAAGCCAATTAAACTGCCTGTGTGTTTTTGCAATGCAGAAAAAACTGGGTACTCATAGAAGCCCATGCAGAAAACCTACAAACTCCATAGAGATGCTACCTATTTTGTAACTGAACTCAGCACCAGAGTCCCAAGCTGATAAGTAAAAGTGCTTGACCACATGAGCTATATATCATGCATTTGAAAGAGTGCAAGTTACTATGGCTTTCTTACCTGCACCTTGCCCAAATTGCTCATCACTAGTGTAATATGTTACTAACAATGAAATGACTGACCAATAGGTGAAACAGGATCTTATTTTGACAAAGCTATTTTGCAAATATAAAGGTGCAATGGCATACATTTTGAAGCCCCCCCGCTAAACTTTTTCAGGGCCCCATCACACATGGCTAAAATTGCCAGTTGCCCATGACATGAAAAAACACAGGTCACACACAAAGTGGAAAAAATGACAAACCCATGATTTTGCATCTGTTGCATATTACATGGGCCCCCCTACAAAGGAAGCAGAGCCAGCCCCCCCTCCCAACAGTGCAGGGTCTGCTTCCTCTGTAGTTAAGCCACTGTAAAGGTGGTAGGACCTTGTTTGAAGTTTATGATCTTGCCAAGACAAATGTCTGCTTGTTGAAACTACTCTGTTGATTTGTTTCTGATCAAAAGCCATGTATTATGTGTATCTACAGTGAGAGCAAAAGTGCAAATTATAGCTGGAATATATTTGAAAATAAGAGTGGGGTAGCTATTGTACCACTTACACCAGCAATAGCATTCTACATATTCCAGGTTGTAGAACATTAGCTGTGCATAACAGATGCCTAAAATACATATTTCCTATATAGCTACATTAGCAAAAACATGTCCTTGCATCATATTTATACTTTTTCTATTCAGGAATAGGAATGAGTTAACTATCTCTTCGAACCAGTTTCATGTACCTTCTTTTCCACAATTGAATTCTTTCTCTTGTGTTTACCTCTAATTTGTCAGCAACCCCGGATTCTTAAGTGCCCTATTACCATGACAACTCTATCAGGCATTTACTGCCCGAGACTCTTCGTGTCTCTCTTCTCACTGAAGTGCATTATCCTTCCAGGGCTGATTTTCTTGACATTTGCAGCTCATCTCTTTGAAATGAAAGTCATGTTACAATTACCACCATCACAGGCTGATTCAACCCCTGCTATGCCAGCTAGGAAATTCATGGCACTAAAAAAAATAAGATTATCTAGGACCTCCATTGAGAGGAGCAATTATTCATATATTGGATCATTCTCCTTCAACTGTAAATGAATTCCTGACTGATTAGCAGTGTCATTTCTCTGTACATGTCTTTAAAGAAGAAGAAACAATCTTACACTTTTTCATGTAATTATTGTTTTGTGCTTCTTAGTATGGCATAAAAATATTCAAATGATATAACATTACATAGATAGCATATAGATAGATAGCATAGATGCATTTTAATAGACAACATAAAAAATATATCAAGTATTTAGTTTCATAATCTGTCAAAGATGTATTCATTTCTTAATCAGATGTTAATTAAAACAGAAATGCAGAAGCTCAAATACAGTGCGGAAGATGGGATGTAGCAGGATACTGTAATTGTCATATTGTTTCTAATATGATTAACTACTCGTGTGAAATGAAGGTGAATATGTTCTGCGTAGGGTTTAGGATCATATAATGATTAGTAGAGATGGGACAAGGAGGTCAGAAATTAAAGGGAAGATTTATTAAAGGTTGAATTGGAATCCCTAACATTTTCCAGGCTTTTCCCCAGCAGTTCGGTAAAATCTTTAGATAGCTAAAGATTCATAAACCCGAAACATACTGTTCATTGAAATCTGTGGCTGAGTACAATAGAATTATAGTGTGAGACATTATTAAGACATGTGTGGTTCACCTGTAACTAACGCAAGGCAAATTGACCCCACATAAACCAATTAGCGATTTGCTTTTTTTTAGACTGCTAGCAGTAAGTTGATCAAAGGCTATTGGATGCTATAGGTTATTGTACAGGGGTGGGTTGTAGGTGAGCCTTTTATTATAATAATAAAAATGAAGAAAAAGCAGGTTACATGTGCTGTACTTGCCAACACAGTATAGTTTAAAGAGTATTGTGCAATGGAGAGTTGGGGTGGGGGGGTTCGAGAAAAAACCCTATGATAATGGAAAAAACCATGACAAAACACAAGCAACATTTTTCCTATTGGATTCTATAGAAGCTCGCCAGCAATTACTTTTTTCTTGCAACTTCTTGCAGTTTTTTTCTTTATATAAATCTCAACTTTTCAACTTTTCTTGAGTATATTTGTGTCAGTGTTTTTTGCCATGTTATTTTCTCAAATCCAGAAAAACACAACTGCAAATTTTGATAAATTGGCCCTATAGAGTTTGAGCCTTTGTTCTCTATGACCAAGAATGATTTGCACAGATGATAGATAAACTGAAAATATAAAGGGATTAACAAAAAGGTGATACTCATGTAATATAAAACTGCATAGAAGAATATTACACTTTCTTAATCTGCAGGTTCTGCAAACTTGTCCCTTAAACCCTTTGCACCAAATATAGAGCCTCTGTTGCCCAAACAGCAATGAACAAAAAAGCAAAGACTATTGAAACAGCGAAGTGACTTAGTTACATAGGGTTGAAAAAAGACCATCAAGTTCAACCCTTCCAAGGAAACCCAGTTTCAGTGGTAGCTGTCCACAAAGCATTTCTATCTTTATGAGATTTGTAGATTCATAAGAACAGTTATGAGGACTGTGCATCTCTGTAACATACAAGGCACATTCATTTCTTCAAGTTGGGCAGACATCTCCAACACCTTGCTTGCAATTTAACAAGTCTATCAGTGTCCGCAGGTAAATCGTGCATTTCCATGTTGGCATGCCATTTATTAGGTGCAAGTCAGTTTCGTCAACCCACCAGAGCAGGAAGTGGGGTTTAGTTACATTGCAGGTGGGGAGGGAGGCAGAAGAGGTCAGCCCAAACCAGCCTGTGACCTGTTTCTGATGTATGGATGGTTTTTGGGCCAGCCTGCACATCTTCCTTTACTTCCTTCTCATTATGCACCTTGTACTTTGTTCCTTGGTACGAATGCTGGTTCCAGTGAGTTTACGAATCATGTTTGGATAGACAAGGTATTATACTTTAAGATACACCCTTCGTTAGTAAATGAGCTTAATTATGTCCTTTTGTACCATTCTAAATTAAAAGCATTAGTTCAGTAGCTCACCTTGAAATTAGCTTTAACTACCTTGTGGTATTCACAGGCTGTTTGTAGTTGGTCTTTACTTACTTTTGTGGTTTTATATTATGCAAAATTTTTTTTTAGCTCCCAAATTTGGACTTTTAACAGCTGTCTGGTGGCTATGGTTTTCTTGGGCTTGCAACTATTTAATGCTTTGCAACTCAAAATGGAAGATGAATTGTGGAATCTGGGTAGTGGTGGGTTTTCCCTTCAACTTCTTCTATTTAATAGCACTATTACTGTACTTTGGAAAAGAAGAGAGCTACAACAATGACCTGGACACTGTCGACATATAAAATCTACATAGATATAGCTTCTTGAATGCTGTTAGCATTAATGAAAATGAAGCACAGGGTGTCTATCATACTTCAGAGTGGCCCCTCTGAGGTTGGGCAGAGGAAACTGACCAGAAACATACAGTATAAATATTACAAGTACAGATGTAATGGGTTCACCATATTGTGCATGAACTTATGTGCTGTGATTTGGGCATTGCTTGAAATTATGTCAAACAGCTGAACTGTTATTATCCTGGGATGTAGATACCTCTGCTGTCATGTGGTTTATATTAATAATTAGCATTTTGGTAATTGCTCATGCTGTTGAACAAATGAATAACTTTTTGATAAGGCAGAGCTTTTAAGCACAATTAGAGATTTTGCTTTAAAACTTGGTTGCTAGTGGAGATTACTTTTTAGCACAGATGTTCTGCAATAGCTCAAATATTGTTGATAGCATAAGGGATATGTGTAGCTGAATTAATTGGAGTCATTCCTTCTTAGTCTGATTGTATCCTAGTTTTTTAAGCCCAGGGTATTCTGTGGATAACAGCCATACAGAACTAGATCCTATTCTTTGGAATTAATGTGGAATTCTAAAAAAAAGTTTATTTATTATTATATTTTATGTTAAATAGGGTTACTTATTATGGGCCAGATATAAAAAAAAAAAAAGAGAAAATGTTATTTTATAGTTTATCATGTGAATTTCTTTTTAATAACCTCCTATCTATAGAGTAGACTAGATAAAATACAGACTAGGCAGTGGTCCTTCTGCTTTCATTGCTTATAGATTTATATACTGAAATATAATGATATATTTATTACACTGTTTGTATTATTAATGTATCATACAATGCACACTAGTGGTGAGCAAATCTATCCCGTTTCGCTTCACTGAAAAATTTGTGAAATGGTGGAAAATTTGTGAAATGGTGGAATATTTGCAGTGCATGTAAAATAATTGTTGTGCACATCACAAAAATAATGCGTGCATCAATTTGTCTTGATGTGCACAACTATTTTTCGTATAGCAAATGTTTTCCACAGCAAATTTTGTGTCCGCTTTGCGAAAAAATCCACCAATGGCAAAACACGGAAATTCGCCGCAGATCCATGCCTGCTGAAAAATTTCACTCATCACTAATGCTCACCACTACATAAGTAAATATATGCATACATATATACAACTAGAGAAGATTAAGGGGGCAAGCACTTAACATATATGTGGCTTTTCGCCTACTATTTGAAAAAAATTGCTCAAAATTTAACATACACATATACTCAAATGTAACAAATCAAAAACAGTGTTTGTTTCAGAGGCAGGTTATGAATATGTGTTATCTAAGGCTCACTGAATAACATAAAACAAGTTGTGGTTTTATTTAGACAAGAGACAAACAAAGTTTTAATTTTACTAGTCCTGATAATATTACACAACCAAACACAGGGATAAACGCGTATGTTGCTCACCCACCCCACAAAGAAGCTGTAGTGCATACATAACATTGCATTATGCAGGAACAATCCAGCACTACAGTTGACTAAGGGAGATTTACATTTGGAATACTATTGTATCAACAAATTCAATAATTAATAAATCTTTCTTCATTCAGCATGGGTATTTAATATAACTGGCCTATCAGTATTAGCATGGTCTATAATTTTACTTTATGCAGTATCTTATACAACATTAGATCAACTGTAAATACCATTCTACATTATTTAATTTCTTTCTGAAATATATGAGCAGTTCAGCATTATTAAATAACAAAGGCAGGGATCACACAAAGTTCTTCAAGTATAACTTTAATCCTGTTTCCCATTTTCCATGACCTCTCCATTTAGTGGCTAACATTTGATCTCATCATAATATTGAATGAACCATTTAGAAAAGTCAATTTTGTCAGTATGTAATGAGATTGCTATCCCTATCAAATGCATTTCAACAGCACTGGAAAATGTTGGTTTCTAGGACTGAAAAAAAAAACCCTCATTTGACAGAACTGTATGAAACTAACATATAATTTAGCTTGAACAAATGTAATTCAGTCTTATGATTGTCTGGCTTCCCACCAGCACATACAATTGTATAACTAAAATTTGTCTCTCAAGTGAAAAAGGCAGGTGCCATATTCAACATATCAATAAACATCTAACTTGGGATTCTTGTTTTCATATGCAAAGTTCGGTAAAAGCTGTAACTCCTTCACAAAAAGACCCTTTAAATCAAATTTTCATCTATGAATTGCTTTCATGCATTGGAGGATGTAGCCTGGCAGCACTCCAATTTGAAATCTAAGGAACATCAAATGAGAGGTTTTTCAGATATTTAGGAAGATACTTAGCGGAGCAATTTAACAGTGGGAAATAGTTTTATTTTCATTTAGTGCTTTTCCAGTTTGATTTTTTGTTATTGTTTAGGATAAGATTTGACATCCATTGTGCTGTGTCTTTTAAAAAGAACCCAACTTAGCCAAAAAAAAAAGAAGAAGAAGAAGAATGATTCAGGAAGCACTGTAAATAGTCTATATTTTATACTGTGCACACAGCATGCTCAAATCTACCTGGGGATATCTATAAAATATATTAACACTGGTTTTCAAAGGAGCCCCATATAATGGCCAGTAATAGCCCTGTGTTGGTACATGGATTAATATTCCAAGCTTTAGATCAGTGGGTCAGTGATAGTAATATGGAGATGATCACAAGTAGAAAAGTGGCCATTCACTTGTACATCATTTAGCGAGGTCACCACATAAACATATCTGGGCCTGGTTCAGCACTGGGTCATACACTGGGTGTCACGATCTCCCTGAGGAGACACCGTGGAGTACCAGGAAGGTGGGAGCCTGAAGACTGGGTAACCCAGAGTGTAACAATAGATCACAGAACTGGTGTCAGAGGCCATGATAATAGTGAAGAACTTTAATCACTTGTGGCGTAACAGTGCACACAATGGAAATATACACTGAATATAGAACGGCAGGCAGAGTCGGAATCCAAAAACAGGCAAAAGGTCAGGGCAAGCGGCAGACAAGCGAAGTCAAGGACAGGCCAAGGTCAGAACTGGGAAATCAAGGCAGAACTAAGAAGGGCACCAGAGAACAGGAACAGGGCAGAAAGCAGGAACAGGACAAGGAAATCTGGAGCTTGGAACCAGAACGAAAACAAGAATAGTCACAGGAACAGGGAACACGGAGGCAGGGTCACAAGAAACAATTAATGACCAAGCAAGGGGCAATGGTCAGGGAAAGGCTTATAAAGGGTGAAGATTAGGAGATGGGAAACACATGAGGTTAATGAGGTGGGCGGAGAAAAGGGAGCAGACAGAAAGTAGGAGACAGAAAATAGAAGAATCAGACAAAGTCAGCCCAAAATGCCTCCAGTGGCTCAAGAGGCAAACACACGCTGCCAGGAACACCCCAAGTGGTATTCGAATCCTGGCTGATCCTGACACTGGGCCTATGAAGACCTGTTGGATGAGGATTGTACCAATTAAAAAGTTTTTCACAGTGTCTGGCTAGATTCAAACTCATAGCTGTGGCTATTCTTAGCTTTTACTAATATGCCAAATACACATTTGCCAGGTTTTATTTGCAGGGAAATCATTGGTAGGTGATCCAAACATGCGTCTGGCTTAAATTAAAGAAAATGAGCAGCAACAAACCTAAATGCAAATGTGACAGAAGGGCAGTGTGTTTGAGCATTGAAATGTGTAGGACAGAGCCCTTTTGAACTAATCCACATGCGTACACACCCTTTTGAGAAGATAAACTAACTGGAAAATATTTATTTTAGACTTAATGGTCCTATATGCTAGTCATTTTTATTTAGATTGCATGCTATATATTCGTAATTAAAAACACTATAAGCAAATAAAGTGTCAGTTTTAGACCAACTAATGATTTGGTTTACATGTGGCATTTTCTACATCACAAGATTGATGGGTCATTGTCTTGATGTCCAGTACACATTCTATAAGTGTCATTTTTTGGCAATCAGAGCATGTACTTTGTTGATATACATATTGATTTGAAACACATTTAGTAATAGTAATATCTATTTCATAGGGCAATACTGGGTACATTTCATACATTTCATCCATATATACAGTAGATATGGTATACATGTCTGCAGCAATTTTCATTAAAGGGGTTGTTTGTCCACCTTCATTAAGCTGACAATACTATAAATTATGTTACCCCCACCAAGATAATTCAGGTTGCCATGCAAATTCAGATCTAATTGGCTGAAAGCACGTTAAATGAATGTACTACAGTTGCAGGCAGATATTAAAGGCCAATTTAGAGAGGGAGGAGTGTCTTCTCACTTAGCAGTGCAGGTCAGGTAGGAGCATGGTGACATCACAAACCTTACTTGCCCTTACTATAATCTTATTGGTCAGCAGCAGAATAGTTCTTATTGGCTATATAAATTAATCTTTCCTTTACTTTTTTACTTTAGCTGTTTGAGAGCAAGTAACAAAAGTAAAGAGATGGCAATGTAAGAGTTAATTGCTCCTGTTTGTCTGGAAAACCCAGCCATGCAGAGCTGAAGCCTGACCACCTTGTCCCCCTCACTCACTCATTTATACCCTCCCCCTGCATGTATCTACCAAAGGCATTACCCCCCCCCCCCCCCCCAGTTCATGTTGTTTATGACTAAATTGTCCATCATTTTTCTGCTCACTTAAGTAATGTTAAACGTTTTTTAGTAACCTTTCCCCTTCACTCCCTCCCTCTCTCCACCAGGACATAGCCTTTTTAGTTCATGCTATTAAAGATGGAATTGCGCAAACCTTAGCTGCTCACAACAACAAAAATACTATTCTACTAGCTCAATATTCATTAACAGACCGCCTAATGCAAAGCTCTACTAGAGGTCTTATCTTTAACTTACAGTGGAGGAAATAATTATTTGATCCCTCACTGATTTTGTAAGTTTGTCCAATGACAAAGAAATGAAAAGTCTCAGAACAGTATCATTTCAATGGTAGGTTTATTTTAACAGTGGCAGATAGTACATCTAAAGGAAAATCGAAAAAATAACTTTAAATAAAAGATAGCAACTGATTTGCATTTCATTGAGTGAAATAAGTTTTTGAACCCTCTAACAAAAAAAGACTTAATACTTAGTGGAAAAACCCTTGTTTGCAAGCACAGAGGTCAAACCTTTCTTGTAATTGATGACCAAGTTTGCGCACATTTTAGGAGGAATGTTGGTCCACTCCTCTTTGCAGATCATCTATAAATCCCTAAGGTTTCGAGGCTGTCTCTGTGCAACTCTGAGCTTGAGCTCCCTCCATAGGTTTTCTATTGGATTAAGGTCCGGAGACTGACTAGGCCACTCCATGACCTTAATGTGCTTCTTCTTGAGCCACTCCTTTGTTGCCTTTGCTGTATGTTTCCTGGCAGAGGGAAGGAGGTTGTCGTTCAGGATTTCACGATACATGGCTCCGTCCATTTTCCCGTTAATGCGAATAAGTTGTCCTGTGCCCTTAGCAGAAAAACACCCCCAAAGCAAAATGTTTCCACCCCCATGCTTGACGGTGGGGACGGTGTTTTGGGGGTCATAGGCAGCATTTTTCTTCCTCCAAACACAGCGAGTTGAGTTAATGCCAAAGAGCTCTATTTTGGTCTCATCAGACCACAGCACCTTCTCCCAGTCACTCACAGAATCATTCAGGTGTTCATTGGCAAACTTCAGACGGGCCTGCACATGTGCCTTCTTGAGCAGGGGGACCTTGCGAGCCCTGCAGGATTTTAATCCATTGCGGTGTAATGTGTTTCCAATGGTTTTCTTGGTGACTGTGGTCCCTGCTAATTTGAGGTCATTAACTAACTCCTCCCGTGTAGTTCTAGGATGCTTTTTCACCTTTCTCAGAATCATTGACACCCCACGAGGTGAGATCTTGCGTGGAGCCCCAGAGCGAGGTCGATTGATGGTCATTTTGTGCTCCTTCCATTTTCGAACAATCGCACCAACAGTTGTCACCTTCTCTCCCAGCTTCTTGCTAATGGTTTTGTAGCCCATTCCAGCCTTGTGCAGGTCTACAATTTTGTCTCTGACATCCTTGGACAGCTCTTTGGTCTTTCCCATGTTGGAGAGTTTGGAGTCTGCTTGATTGATTGATTCTGTGGACAGGTGTCTTTTATACAGGTGACTAGTTAAGACAGGTGTCCTTAATGAGGTTGACTAATTGAGTAGAAGTGTCTAACCACTCTGTGGGAGCCAGAACTCTTAATGGTTGGTAGGGGTTCAAAAACTTATTTCACTCAATGAAATGCAAATCAGTTGCTATCTTTTATTTAAAGTAATTTTCCTTTTGATGTGCTATCTGCCATGTTAAAATAAACCTACCATTGAAATGATACTGTTCTGAGACTTTTCATTTCTTTGTCATTGGACAAACTTACAAAATCAGTGAGGGGTCAAATAATTATTTCCTCCACTGTATATTCTGAACTCTATGCTAAACTGCATAATAAACCCTTAGATACTCTTAGAGATAAATGGGAAAAAGACACTGGGCGTTGCGATGATGAGGAATGGGATCAGATGTTGGAATCCCCCCTATTGGCATCTTTAAACTATAGAGACCGTATGATCCATCTATATTTCTTACAAAGAACCTATTACTACCCGGCCAAATTACATAAGCTATTCCCAGAATCCCCCTCTGAATGCCCTAGATGCAGTATACAACATGCCACTTTTATCCATATGGTCTGGGAATGTACTGCACTAACATCATACTGGAAGGAGGTGTTTGACACTCTAGATGCTGTCTTAGGCATACAGCTTTCTAGATCTCCACCCGTATCATTATTTGGTATAGGAATAAAGGACACACGGTATCAAAGTATTTTTATTAATGAAACATTATTTTTAGCAAAGAAACTTATTACAAGGAAATGGAAACCCACTGTACCCCCTAATCCCTCCCAATGGGTTTTAGAAACCAAACATATATCCGCACTGAAAAACCTTATCTATCAGAAAAGGGAAAACCCCAAAAAGTACCACAAAATATGGGATAAATGGCTTGACTGGGCTACTTAAGATATAACCATACAATGCATAGCTAGGGATGAACTAGTTAATGGCTCAAACACTGCTAAATTATGTTAATTGTTCATATATTGATGCATATCTACTAATTACATGCAAGATACTGTTTCTAAGTACTCAATATTGTAATCAATGGAAGTAAATAATGCATTGAATGTACCAATGTTGTGAAATTTAAAATTCAATAAGCGCCTGAATTAAAAAAAAAAAAAAGATATAGAACTAATGGGAGAAAAGATATTACAATTAAGAGATGCTTGCATGCACAGTTTATTCTGAAGCTCCTTCTGCCAGTACTAAGCGTTACACAGTGTTTCAACGTACTGATACTTCCTCTAGTAATCCCTGCAATAGAAAGAAACCCTAACTTCACAGGTAAAAATCTTAAAAACAATGGAGAATTTTTTATACAAATACATTACATATTTACTTTAAATTACTTAATCAGCATTAATCTGAAGGTGAACAACACTTTTAAAAATCTAATAACCACTGATGTCAAATGGAAAATAAAGAATAGCCAGGCCCTAGTTTTGGTTATCCTACTTTCTGTTTAGAGCAGAGGAAACCTTTTTTAAGGAATTCATTATCATGCCTACTGTATAAGGGGTAAACTATAGCAGTCATGGTTTTCAATATATATATATATATATGCCTGCCCCTTTTGTAATATCATTTTGTATATATGCTCTATTATACTTTTTGCAATGTTAAATATAAAAATGAATGTCTGTCCTTGCTGTTCTAAAAGAACCCATACCCGAAAAGAAAGTGTGTATCTGTGTGCCTTAACCATCTGCATGCTGAAAGGAAATGTTTGCCTATTTGAATATTAATTAACAATTAAATTACATTTGCCCCTTTTTTGTTGGTGTCCTTTCTGAGTTAGTGGAAACTAACCCTTTGACTTCTGGGAGTGTGTTTGAAGCATGAAAGTTGGTGGTTTTGCACAACTTTGAATTGTGCCTGGCGGAAATGAATTTTATGGATGTATGTTGTTAGGGTTCTGTTATACTAGCCTAGCTTGAGTGTAGAGGGACAAAGTCTGTAACTGCTAAAGCCACACCCAATGTCATGTCCTTCTAAAGTGGCGCCTCCAAGATACCTACTATTATCTCTGTTTGTTACTTTAGCAATAAGTATCTTGTCTACATCTAGAATAAAACCTGGAGACTATTAGCACAGTGAACCAATAAGGATGCCCAGGCATTCCCAATGTTGTTGCACCTCAGGCTATACAGTATGTGATGTGTCATCCTCCTCCTCCAACTTATTTCAAATGTTAAATTGTACGAAT
The DNA here is from genome assembly GCF_000004195.4 of Xenopus tropicalis. Classification (NCBI taxonomy): domain Eukaryota; kingdom Metazoa; phylum Chordata; class Amphibia; order Anura; family Pipidae; genus Xenopus; species Xenopus tropicalis. Next base: position 63,827,718 of record NC_030680.2, on the reverse strand, counting down.
GTAGTGATTAGTATACACCATGATATATATTAAAATTAACCCCCTCTTAGTATAGGATGGAATCTATTTCCCAGTGAGAAATTCCATAGGGTAAAAGAGTGGACAGATGATGGAGGGACACATTATTAATTGACCTTATTGTTCATTAAAGAAAGGAGTCATATTCTTTTACTTGGATGTTCCCACTCAAGAAAGATGGGAGGTAAATTTTAGAGCCCAAGGCAAATTAACCTAGTTCAGTTCTGGGGACCCTGAAAAACCATTGTTAGGACAGGACCACATGTCTTGGTGCTCAGAGAGCAGAAAGTTATTTATGAGAAAACTAAGCTCTCTGGGGGTTTAATGGCTTAGTGCCCTTTTCATAGAAGTGGCCCATGAAGGCTGTTGTTGGGATAAGTGTGAATAAAATGAGTTTGGCTACTACAATAATATTACAAGATAATATGGATCCGAACCTCTGGATTTATTGTTTACTTCTTTAAAGATAGGCAATATGTATATACTTTAGCTGGGTAATGTAATAATGTATGTAATATAAGCTGCAATATTTGCTCTGGTCTAGTAAACCCTAGCAAGCAATCCGAAGTTAGCATTTGTAGAAAACAAACTACTAGACCCAGCCAAAATAGCTTGCAGTATGCATGTTTCAGATTTAAGCTAAAACATATCTGTTTTATATTCATTTTACGTTTCAGTAAATGCTGCTACACAAAAGAGGGCGCTATAGCACTGCTGGAACTAAGCATATTAACGCTACATGAATTGGATGCCTGGCTGAATGTTTTCTTCACTGTCAGGTCACCCCTTGCTACACAGAAACTTCTTTACAAAAAGAATGTAAAAAAAAAACGAAAAAGATAATGTGTGCGCTTTTAGTTTTATCACTATATAAGAATGCACGCTGTATCATGAAAAATATGTTTTTATCCTTAAGGGCCAGGCATTATCAGGAATACAAAGTATGCACTCTTTCTCTCTCCCCCTCCACATCTTCTTACCCAGTCAAAGTGGTTGGAAAATGCATTCAATATTCTTTAGACGTGCTGCATTTAGATATTATAAGTACAAGGAGGAAATACTATATTAAAATCTTGTTGCTTTTCACTTTTCGTTGCAGCAAGTAAAGCATTATTTTACCTTTTGCTTTCAAAGTTGTTCAGAGGTGTTCAATAAAAAAATAGACATGTTTTTGACAAGGGTTTTGTGTTGCTGAATTGGTATATCAAGGAAAGAACTGGATTTTTCCTAAAAAATACCATGCGTTAGATATGTTTTAAAGAAGAACCCCTTTTGCTGAGAAAGTAGTGGCTGTTCTAAAAGCTTTAAACACGTGGAGGCAGATTTACTAAAACTCAATTTTTTTTTAAAATTCAAATACACTAATTATCAAACATAATTATCAGACATTTATCAAAAAATCTGAACTGAAAAAGCATGTGTGTGAAAAAGTCTTGGAGAAGTCATAAAAACTGCAACTTTAACAACTTGTTGCATGATAAATACAACTTTTTCATATTGTCACACAGAAGCCAGCATCAAAAATCTGAAAACATCTAAATATTCTAAGCAAATAAATATCTCACAGGGAAGGGAAAGGATCTCTGCCATTGATTTGACAGGCTTTAGATGGAGTATTTTTGTATTTGGAATTTGTCACATAAATCTCACAAAAAAAAGTCACAATTTTTTTTCCCGCAACTTTTTTGAGCTGTAGCACTAAAATGTCTGAATCATGAAAAAAAAAATTCCAGACGTTAGTAAATGTCCCCCTCAGAGTTAAAGGCGGCCATACACAGGCTTTCCAGGTACACCCTTCACCGATCGGCCCACAGACCAAATGGACAGAGCATACAAGTGTAGCTGCGTTACTTTAGTTCTGATCATTTGTACAACAAGAACAAACAAAAGAGAAGGGTTGCAGTTCCTCTTCATTTTCTCATATGCCAACACACCATGAACATATCGACATTGTGCACAATTCCCAAACAGACCTGCTACAGTAGGTAGTACTACAGTATCTACAGAGATATAGGTCAGGATTAACATGTACCAATAATTGCATGTTTCGTACAGAATTATCGGTACCTATTGGCCAAGTCAACAGTTTCCATTTTGTAGGTACCAGCTTGGAATAAGGCCTGTAAAGTTTCAGGTAAGTAATAATAAATGCACATTAGTGGGTGCATTTTGGAAACTAATACAGTTACTTCTTTTTCAAGAATTTACTGTAGCAAATTTAGAGATTTGGCAGACGTTCTTCACTGGACCTAGAGACATGCAGGAGAGAAGAACTGTTTTTGAAAAATTAAACTTGTTGTTACTTAAAGAGGGAGGGAGAACTATAGGCTTACTGTGATATCCAAAAATGTGTTAAGCCAGCAAGTTGGTCCACCAAGACAAGAGTGGGAGGGGAGAAGAGTGCAGGATGTCCAAGGTAATATTCATTACCAGGTATAAACCAAGGCATTGGACTGGGATGCACATCTAATATCATACAAATTACCAAGATTTTATTCCTGTGGAATTTAGTAAGGCCACTTCCATAACAGCTGTGGAGACTTGCTCAAGATGACAGTGGCAGGGTGAAGGCAGAGACACCAAATTGCCATTTAAAACAGTTTTCTCACTTTATTCTCAGCAGCTCAGCTTTCACAAAAGTTGTAATAAAGTATAGTCATTTTTCCATAAGTCTCTGGTTAAAAAGATAAATAACCCTCACTCATTGGGGCCTGTATGGGTTTTCTCCTACACACAAATAAGCTCTACAATACCTTTCTGTTTACTTTACTTTGCTGAAGCTCTCCAGTGAGTCGCCTTCTGTCTCACCATTCAGTACTTGGACTTTCACAGCATTTGCTTCCCTGCAGGTTGCCTCTTTCACCAGGCCCCTGTCATGCCCTTTGGCACTCTCTCAGGCTTTAGTGGCATCTCACATAGAGGTAACAGCCAGACTTGTGTCATTTCTCTAGATATACAAGAGCCAATAGGTGTGGTAGCACAGAGGAATAAATAGCAGCGCTAACCTCAACTACCCCCAATTACCCGATTAAGAGGGAAAGTCAACACTTTTCCATTTGAACCTCAATGCAGCCTATACAATGCACTTAAAATAAACATTTTTAGGACAGACAGGTGTGTTTAGAAACCACCAGCAAAGATTTAATAACCAAACCAAAAATTTTTATGTTTCTAACCTATTTTCATCTGTATACCTAGTATGGGTATCATTTCAATCAGGGGAAGATATATAAGGGTAATGTCTATGCATCTTTTTAGTGGCTTTTAACTCTTACTTAGACTGTACAATGTTGTGTTCTGTTGCAGATCCTTCAGACTTCCCCTTCAATCCCAGATGGCTCTCTAAGTGAACCACCAATGGCATATTATTGTAAAAATTGCAACATTCACCACCCCAAAGAAAAGAAAACTTTTACATCTTTTAGTTATGGATCCCATGTTCTCCACTGAAAAGATTTTTTACTGTGTCAGTACAGCCCTATACAGAAGAATGGGGTGCATTTCTTCCTGTGCTCCACTGTGGTGGAATGCAGGAGAATGCCAACGCAAGGGAGCGCAGGCAAAAACACTCATCAGTACAAGCACTTACTGCTAAATAAGTTATGCATAGGTTATTGTCTGTTTTACTAACGGGTCCATTTTTTGTTCTTTATCTAAAACAATTATATGAAATAAGCTTTTAATAAATCATCTCCCAGGACTAATCTCTTCTGTCCCTGTCAGAAACATTTTCTTAGTGATACAGATATAGATATAGTCATTATTTTGATAATAGAGTCAGTATCACTTTATAAACAGTCTCTGCTCTTTCATTGCCTTGGGTGCCCTCACCTGTAGGCCCAGCAGTGAGGGTAAAAAGAATATACCTGTTATATCAGTCTGGGTGTAACAGCACCCTCCCCACCAACTCAGTGCAAGTGCTGCTTTATAGTTAGTAGGGCAATTGGGGGAAAAAAGTTGGAGCACTTGATTATACTGGAGGCACAAACAGAAGTCTAAAATAGGAGCAAATTGAAATTACACCCCCATCATTTTAGGTTCGAATTATACCTAGATAACTGCTTGTCAATCAGTACACCATTGGTCGATTGGGCCCACAATATCTTTAATAAAAATACTCAGTGCAGTTATGTTATGAAATTATTATTTGATCAAATCTTTGTTGCAATGTTTCCTAAACATCAATAAACAAAATATTATTTGATCATCTATAAAAGGAAAATCAGGATGCCTAATTTGTATGCATATGGAGTCATCAGCTGAAGCTGCATGAGTCCTCACTACTGCACAGCAAACTGAACAAAAGTAGCAGTAGTTGGTTTGTTAATATCCTTCTTATCCCATTTTTGGCCAGCTGTAGTTATTTCACTCCCATTTATCAAATATTCATACAATTAACAATAAACTTTTACAACAGTATAAAAACATCAAGTGATAGATGTTTGTTTTCTTATATTATTAGAACTGTGCTGTTGCACTAAAGCAAACTGCTGATATTTGCTGTGTGTTACTAAGGCACAGTCTAATAAATAATATATAATTAGTGCATAATCTGAACACAGTATTATTTTTTCATCAACACAAAACAAATCTAAAATTACTAATTCCCTCTCAATACACAGAACTTACTTGGAGAAAGGAGAGAAACACCAGGTGTTGCAATAGCCCTGCAGCTGCAACACCTGAGAGAAAGCAGTAGTCCATGATCATGTTCATTAGGCTCTGAAGTGCCAGAAGGGCTGAGTCAAAGTGCATTTTAGAAGAGCCAGAAATTGATGGTTTCTCTCATTTAAAAATGGCCATTGTCAACATTGTTAACTGTTCAGAATTCCAATGCACCTGTGAGTCCTTCACTTTTATATTAAGCAGATAATTATATCATGAGCATCAAATAGCACTCATCCAGGAACCATAGAAGTCAAAGCAATTTGGCTCAGATTTAGAAATAAATGTCACTCTGGATCTCTTCAATTATCAGTGAGTGTGTTGAATGCAGGTGTGTTGTCTTCAGTGTTGCTTCAAATTTGAAATAATGGCTTTGATTTGGAAACTGACATTCTGATCTTGTAAATTCTTCATTTGCATACATGTGGCTGAGGTGGTGCGAGCTCAGGCACTGGGAATTACAGTTGTGCTGTGATCAATAATGGCTAGGCTCAGATTACAGTGAGGTGCAGAGCATGGCAACCTCCTAGTACTCACATTCATGGTTACCTGAACTTAATATGAGAAATAACAACAACTGGTAACTAATCTATCTATATATGGCTTTAGAGTTATGCAGCATATTAATAACAATTATAATAATATTAACAACATTCTGCCTAATGAAAGAAAATACAATTATAAGCATATTTAAAGCAGAATCTGTCTGTTCCTTGCTATTCCCATAGTGCTTCTCCTTTCTACATGTAGAATTAAAACAATGTAACAGTAGACAATGGGGGGAATTCAACGTTTTCATCTCAATTTTTTACCCTGTATACAACACTTTGAAAAATTTGGTGGCGTAGAACTAAAAAATAAAATTATGTGCTTATTAATGTGCGAAATCTGTGAAATCTTTACAATTTGGCGACTGACACTTTGAGAACTGTGTGAACTTTTTGTGAACAATAACAAAGACAACTGGCCAAGACTCAAATAGCCATATATTAGATATTTCTTTAAACAACAGTTACAAATAACTTAAAGAATCTTGGAAAATATTACTGTATGTTTGATTGTTGCTTATAATTAGATTTGATTTCATTATGCAGAATTGCATATCTCTTGTTATTTGTTCACCATCAACTGCAAAAGAAGGGACTGGAAAAAAACATTTGGTTTCCCTCTGCTAATCAATTATATAAATGAAATGCCATTTGTCACAAAATTTCTGAGGAGGGAATGCTGAATTTGCTAGTGTGTACTTTTCTACACAATGTGTGCCTTTAAAACTTTAATCGAAGAGGATTGGCTTTAATAATAGACATCACTTTTTTGTTGTTGCAAAGGGTATGATAAAATACAGTAATTTTGACTGAAATGCTTTATTGTTTGATGTATTAAAAAAACAATTGATTATTCATAGTCCTGGTTATTAACACATGCTAAGTGCACCCCCTTAACACAGAGACACAATAGCATGTGATGTTGAAATGAAAAATGCAATTCCCAGTGTTAATTTTCTCTAATAAGATAAATAAATGTCAACAAGCTCTTACAATTATATTTAAACTGCCAGGTTGCATGGAGAACATTTTAATTGTAATGTACATTATCTGACAATTCAAAACATCACAAGAGCAGGAATGAATAGATGTTAGGCTAACACTTAGATCTCCGAACTGCAGCTCTGCAGCACTGGTTGAAGCACGCTGTAGTTTGCACAGAATGCTTAGACTTGTAGTTCAACAGTCTATTAGATATCAGGGCTGGAAGTAGGGGTAGACAGAAGAGGCACATGTCTAAGGTGCATGCATGCACATGAGGGGTGGACGAGAAGGCCGCTGGGTTGCCTAGGGCACTGGGCTGGCTTGGCTCAGCACTGAAGATATAAATATGTGGGCTAAATTTAAGTGAAAAATTAAAACAACCTGAAGAAGATTTAGACTGACTAACAGCATAAGCTATGCCTATTATACCATTACATAGTAAAGAGTAACTTGGGTTGGAAAAAGGCACACGTCTATCAAGTTAAACCTTTTATGTCTATATGAAACCTGCCTAACTCCTATTTTATACAGATGAAGGGAAAAAAAAACCTTTTGAAGCCACTCTAATGGCTTCCAGTTCATCTTATTCAGGGAGAGAATTCCACAACTTCACAGCTCTCACTGTAAAAAAAACTTTCTGAATATTTATATGGAACCTCCTTTCTTTTAATTGTAATGGGTACCCTTGTGGCTTCTGGAAGGACCTACCTGTAAATAAAGCTCATGGTTGAGCACTGAAGATCAACACTGCAAGGCATATTCCTGATGGTTCTTACCGGTGCTTTGTTAAGTGAAAGAATTACCTTTTCCTCCTATTACTACACGTGAACTGTTGTTCCTTGATTCAAAACCAGGTAAAAAAAAACAGGTTGAAGTTAGTGGTGTTTGCAAAGCTGTCTAAAACTTTAAAACTAATTTTGGTTGCTGGATATGTAGCCATTTTAATGGTGCATAAGGCATAGGTTATTCTTCAGTAGGGGAGATTATCCTGTACATGAGTGTTGTGGCTATTCTTTAATCTATAAAAGGGAATATATATATATATTTTTTTGCTGCTATAGTGTCTAGGACAGGAGGTCTTAGTTAGTAAAAGCCAGGACCCTAAGGTAGCCAGGACATCTTGGTAGAAGTTAAGGGAAAGAACTTTTTTTTACCCATTAGCCAGATTCAAATGTAAAAAGAGTTAGGGAGCAACACAAGCATGAACAATATACCTGGGGGTACCAAGGTGGTTGGCTTATTGGTAGCCCCTATGTGGACTGGCAGCCTATAGGAGGCTCTGTTTGGCAGTACAGCTGGTTTTTATGCAACCAAAACTTACCTCTAAGCCACGAATTTAAAAATAAGAACGTGCTTTTAGGCCACTGGGAGCAATATCTTAGGGGTTGGTAAGCAACTTGTTGATCCCAAACCACTGGTTAAGGACCACTGTGTTATAGCATGATCTAGTAGTATTAGATAGACAGGGTCAGCTAGTAAGAACTGTTGTATATTCTGATGAGGAGACTGCATTGTTTACTAGGCAACACCCACCAGACTGTAGAGCTAGTGGAGAGGGTAGAGTAAAATACCCTTGGAGAAGCCTGGGAAATCCTGGAATGCTGGCAGTATATTATATTTATGTAAAACTGCTGTCATATTCATCAACAAATATAATTACTAAAGCACAGCTGAGATCAACAAAGGTCTTACAATTTTATACAGAATAGTACTTACTAGAGCCATTTATGACCATGTGAGCCTTGAGTGCAAACAAATTCCTACTTCCTGCTCCTTCTGATGGGTGTAAATCAAAAGCAGGTTTAAAAGAAGGTGATATGGAGTCCACTAACTAACCAGTGACTCATTAGTGAATAACTGCAAGTTGAGCCTAAAACACCTCACTCAATGGGAAAATAAATATGCCTCTATCCTATTTTCAATATGGAGAATACAAATTAGGTTATGATTGCTCATATTCTTGGAGAAGAATACATTGTATGCACAACATTAAAACTAATGCTAAATAACTATGAGAGATTTAATGTCTAGCCCATAATCCAGGATCTGCCCCTGGGGCACATTAACACGTAGGCTGAAATGAAACTACAAGGGAGACAAAAGGGTGTCAAAATGTAATATTAGCACAGTTTTCTGCACTGAGCAAGTTTGATAAATGATGGCCCTTTGTCTCTGACACCAATTAAAGGCTAAAGAGGTTTGAGTGCTCTGTGAGCTATGACTCTAGTTCAGAAAACAGGGAAAACATATAGGGCATGGCTTTTATTGTAATTGGAAAAAATACAGAAGCAATTGAAGATAGTAATGGTGCTGTCTGTACAGTTAGTATTTGGACAGAATGGCATCACAGAAATTGGCAAGAAACAAGACAGACTTGATAATAATAGATACAATGAAAGATTCACCTTTACAGTTTTTACATTTTTACTTTAAGACCTGAAATGAATAGAATGAAATGAATAATAATGCTCCTCAAAAACCATGTTACACAGTAGCTTATATGTGACACAAATATGTTTCATTCTTTGTGACCTACTTTTGGTGTATCCTCAACATTTGATTCTCTGTTAGAGGCGAAGATGGAAAAGTTTAGGGACCCCCACTGGGAGTTTTCTCTGTATAGACTGAACCTTGTATGATTCTGCCACACCATGAATGAGTGGATGATAATCAATTTTTTTTTTCTGTTTTGTTTTAAACCTTTTCTTTTCAGGTAAAGCCACAGTTTTAAGCAGCATTTACAGATGTATGAATTATTTTTCCTTGTTGTTGTAAGTTATTCCTATTGTTTCTTTATTGGTAATGGGTGTGCATTTTGTAAGCATATTGACTAGAACTAATTGCTCTGGGGATGTTTACAGTTTTCTTAAATATTTCTAGCCCTTGAGTGGAAATTCTTTTAGCTAGTGCTTACATATTTTTTTGCCAGGCATTGATCCCGGTGAAATTCCACATTTTGCAAAATGTGCATTTTTTGCATTTTGAAAAAATTATTTTTGTAGAAAAGTGCCAAAAATTCACAATGGAAAAAAAATTCTCAGAAAAAATAAATAAATAAAAAAAAATTATATATATATATATATATATATATATATATTTTTTTTATTTTTAATGAAAGAGATTGAATAATCTAGAAGACAACACAAAGGTGTTGGAACTATTGATGGTTTTTGCTCCCTTGCAATACAATGTGCTGTGTTTGCAACCCATTGCTCATGTGCTGATCAGAATCTCTGAGAAGCTCCAAAAGATATAAGCAGCATGTTGCAGTGATCTCATCACCCAGCACTCTTGCTTTGTATCTAAAAAGAAATCAGTTGGTGTAATTGTATATAACATAAAGTATGAAAACCTTCAGTCTGTGTTTTAAAGGAATTTGAGACACAAAAACCCTGAATGATCCAGTTTAAGTTGTACTGTTATGGTCCTATCAATAAACAGAATTTGATACAGGATTTGTTTTATTATCAGGCTTACATTATTCATTTTTTAGGACAATACCCTCAAACCCAGTGTTACTAGTGTTGGGTTGAGTTTAACTGACATGGTTAAATTCACCACTGCATGAAGGATGTGTTTTGTTATTCATATTGGACCGGCTGGAGCAATTCTTCTGCTGATTGGAGTTTGAAAAAAAAAAAAATGAAAAATGATTTTAGACTATTTCCTGTGGAAATGTTACTGACATCATTATATTTTAACTTACATGTCTCTCTTAGCAAAAATCAAATGAATATCAAACACAAATTTCTTGTAAAATCAAAAAATGGCTTAAGACCAAAAATGAACAATTAAATTGATTGGAAAAAGTATGAGTATCTTCAGGCGAACAGTTGTTCTGCACCATTTAATGCTTATTTACATTTAGTTATGGTGCCACAATTTTCTGGTGTCCAAGACACAAGAATACAAACTCATGTTATATGGAGACTATTTGGCTGGAGTAGGGTAGCATTTACTAACCTGTGACTTTTTTTTGACACCAAAAAAGTCACAAACCCTGAAAAAGTTGTGGGGAAAAAAAGGCACATCTTTTCTGTGATTTGTTATGAAATTTTTCCTAGACAATTAAACCTGACAAGTTAATGTAAGTCAGATGTTCCTTCCTTTCCCTGGAAAATGTTTCTTTGCTTTGTACTTTTCGAGTTTTTTGGATTTTTGACACTGGTTTATGTGTGACAATGCAAAAAAATCACAGTTATCATGGGAAAAGTTGAAAAAGTTGAGTTTTGATACAGTACTGCACAGAAGGTTAATGATCAAATTGAGGAATATTGGCCTAGAACATAATATTTGGAATTGGATAGAAAACTGGCTGAAGGATAGAGTACAAAGAGTAGTGGTAAATGGAAAAATTTCTAATTGGGCCAGTGCCCAGGGGTCAGTCCTTGGTCCTTTGCTTTTTAATTTGTTTATTAATGACCTGGAGGTGGGCATAAAAAGTACTGTTTCTATTTTTGCCGATACCTAATTGTGCAAAACTATAAGTTCCATGCAGGATGCTGTCTCTGCAGCAGTGCGATTTGACAAAACTGGAAAACTGAGCAGCAAAATGGAGGTTCAATGTTGAAAAGTGCAAAGTTATGCACTTTGGTAGAAATAATATAAATGCAAGTTATACACTAAATGGTAGTGTTTTGGGGGGGTCCTAAATTGAGTAGTATCTGGGGATTTTTTTAGATAACAAGTTGTCTTATTCCAGGCAGTGTCATTCTGTGGCTACTAAAGCAAATAAAGTACTGTCTTGTATAAAAAAGGGCATTGACTGAATGGGTGAAAGCATATTTTCACCTCTTTATAGGTCCCTGGTAAGGCCTCACCTTGAGTATGCAGTGCAGTTTTGGGCTCCAGTCCTTAAGAAGGATATTAATGAGCTGGAGAGAGTGCAGAGACGTGCAACTAAACTGGTAAAGGGGATGGAAGATTTAAACTATAGGAATGGACTGTCAAGGTTAGGGTAGATTTTTTTTGCGAAAAAAGGCACTTTGGACATAATTTAATACATTTAAAGGGATCATATACAGATAATGGATGTTCTTTTTTTCCCACAAAAACGATCAAAGCACCAGAGGTCACCCCTTTAGATTAGAGGAATGGAACTTTTGTTTGAAGCAGCGTAGGTGGTTTTTCACAGCGAGGGCAGTGAGGTTGTGGAATGCCCTTCCTCTAGTGATGTTATAATGGCAGATTCTGTTAATGCCTTTAAGAGGGGCTTGGATGAGTTCTTGAACAAGCATAGTATCCAAGGCTGTTGTGATACTAAAATCTACAGTTTAAGGGACATTTATTAATGTACAAACGCTCTGAGCATTCGCTCGAACGATCCGAGCGTATTTTCTGCGACAATTTCGTACCTTGCAACAAAATTTGTGCGACAAAATCATATTGTCGTGCCGAGTACGAAAGTTTCGGATTCATTCAAGCTTCGGTATCGTGACTTTCCTTTTGCCAGGTTGGAGCTGCAGAGTGCCATTGAGTCCTATGGGAGACTTTCCTTGGGCCAGGTTGGAGCTGCAGAGTGTCATTGAGTCCTATGGGAGACTTTCCTTGGGACAGGTTGGAGCTGCAGAGTGCCATTGAGTCCTATGGGAGACTTTCCTTGGGACAGGTTGGAGCTGCAGAGTGTCATTGAGTCCTATGGGAGACTTTCCTTGGGACAGGTTGGAGCTGCAGAGTGCCATTGAGTCCTATGGGAGACTTTCCTTGGGACAGGTTGGAGCTGCAGAGTGCCATTGATTCCTGATTGCTTCCAAAATCATGCACAGAAGGATCAAAGTCGGAAAGGTTTTCCCGCTGTTTACAATCGTTTACAGAAATTTTGTGACTTTCGGAGCGCCAATACAATATTATCGTGACTATTCCGATTTTTTCGTAAGCATTTTCGTGATATTTGCTATCATCAGAACTTATAGTATCCAATTTGAATTTTACCCATTTCGGGATACGAACTTGTGATTTGATGAATGTGCCCCTTAGTATTGATGTTGGTATATATCAGTGTTTTTCAACCTTTTTTGGGCAAAGGCACACTTGTTTCATGAAAAAAATCACGAGGCACACCACCATTAGAAAATGTTAAAAAATTGAACTCTGTGCCCAGCAGCAGTGCCCCCCTAGTACACTGGTGCCCAGCAGCAGTGCCCCCCTAGTACATTGGTGCCAAGAGCAGTGCCCCCCTAGTACATTGGTGCCAAGAGCCAGCCCCCCTAGTACATTGGTGCCCAGCAGCAGTGCCCCCCTAGTACATTGGTGCCAAGAGCCAGCCCCCCTAGTACATTGGTGCCCAGCAGCAGTGCCCCCATAAGTCAGTGTGCCCCATGGCCCCCCCTAATACATTGGTGCCCAGCAGCATTTTACTTCTGCTCTTCGGCGGCTTCAGCAGCATCTTCCCCTCACGCGTGCCGCCTCTGCACTTCTGCCTACACGCGACCGCACACAGGCCCTTTTATAACGTTGCACCCCATGCGTACTGACGTCACCCGTACACACGGGGCGCAACCAATGACAGGGCCCGGATTTTATTAAAGGGGGCCCGAGCTACTAAGAAAAACTGTAGCATCGCCGGGCCTCCTTTGAAAGTTAAAATTGCGGCCCTGCCTACGGCACACCAGGCAACATCTCGCGGCACACTAGTGTGCCGCGGAACAGTGGTTGAAAAACGCTGGTATATATGGTTTATGTATGTGAGTGTATAGATAGGTCAGTAAATGTTTGTGTGTGCTGGGTTTACTTGGAAGGGTTGAACTTGATGGACTTTTTTCAACCCTATGTAACTATGTAACTTTGGATTTTTTGGTCTCAAAAAACTAAAACAAGATAAATTTGAGTTTTAGTAAATCTCCAAATTCCAATGGTTTTAACATAGCAATAGTTAGTGCTTAGTAAAAAAACAGCCAATAGTAAATTGCCCCTAAACTATTTCCCTTTAACACCGGTACGTTATGATACATAGAAAGTAGTATCAAACTGTGCTGAATGCAAGTTATTCATTTAGAGTGCATTTGATTCCCACTGATCAGCATTAATGTAAGCTTCATAAAAGGTCAGTACTCGGAAACAAATGTTATTCCTGCTGAGTCCTGTGTTAAGATTGTTTTTTTTAGAACACCGGTCTACTCTAAATTCAATTTTATATATTTTTTTCCAAAGGCTCATGAAATTTTTATGTTACTAAGGAGAAAGACTGGGAAAAAATTATAATAAATTCAATTTTCCCAAACTTAACAAAACAAGGTGTATTCTGGGGCAGGGAATAATCACAACCAATCTGTGGTTTGACCTTGCTATGTATTTCTATTAAAGGATGCAACTTGTAAAATTTGCCATTTTGTTGGCTGCCAATAAATACACTGATTGAATCTCTAGTAATCATTACCATAGGTTAGGTAAACCAAGCTTTGTGCATGCTTAAATATGTTTGGGATTTGGATTCTTTATGTAAATTATTAATAGGCTAGAATAGAAGAATCAACCCATAGTTATAATAAGTATTTCAAAACGGTTCCTTAGAGACAAGGATCTGAATCATTTATTTATGAAGAGAACAGTACATGAACTGAGAAATGTAAGGAACAAAATGATACGCTAAAAAATATGTTTGAATGTATTGTAAATGGTGATAACTTCTAAAGCAATTATCAGCTATAGCCTAATTCAAAAACATTTTCAAAAGCATTAATGGCACAATACAATTATTCTTCTCTAGCCAACAAAATACTTCAGTATAAAAACAGGCAAACCAGAAATGAAATAAGGAAAAAAGTCTTTGCTCCATAATTTTGCTCTTAAGCTACAGGATACACAATTACAGGACACTTACTAAAATGACCTGAGGCAATCCTTCCTGTCTATAATGAACACATTTCTAATATTTGCTGCTATTTCAGTTAATAGTCAAGAAGACAGTATACCATTTTGTGACAGAAACAATGCTGGTCAAAGGAGTAGAAAAAAATATATTTACCTAATGCATAATAATGGCAAAATAAAATTAAATAAGTATAAAGTAAGTAAACTTATCTAACTATTAAATAGACATCCACAAAATACTAAGTGGGTATATATGGATCTGTACCGGATAAACAAAAAGACCCAGGTGTATACACCCCAGGTAGGGATGTAGCGAACATCGCCAAAAATGTTCGGAACCCGTTCGCGGACTTTCGCCAAAACTCGCGAATATTCGCGAACTTTGCAAATCCCATAGACTTCAATGGGAAGGCGAACTTTAAAACCTAGAAAAGCCATTTCTGGCCAGAAAACTGATTTTAAAGTTGTTTAAAGGGTGCCACGACCTGGACAGTGGCATGCAGGAGGGGGATCAAGGGCAAAAATTTCTCTGAAAAATACTTTGTAAAAAAACCGCCAAAAAAAACCGCCAAAAAATAACGCCAAAAAAACCCCGCAAGCTATTCCTATGTATACGCAAAGGCGAAAAACCAAAGCGGAAAAACGCGGCGGAAAAAACCGAGGCAGAAAAATGCGGCGCAAAAAAAAACCGCGGCGAACCCAAAATGGCGAACATCGCCAAAAGTTTGCGAATTTGCGGACTTGCGAACACCCAATGTTCGCGCGAATTAGTTCGCCGGCGAACAGTTCGCTACATCTCTAACCCCAGGTCTAACGCTATGTAGTAGGAGTCTAGAATCCCACGAAAATCAAAGGTATCTTCAGTCAAAAAACAACTCACTGTGTCCAGAAAGTGGTCCGGGTGCATAAAGCCCTGAACCCGTAGCTAGGGAAAGGAACCAGGCAAAATCAAGTAAAAGACTTCAAATACGCCGGGCAGCAGGATATCCCTTTAGAAAAATGGCTTTATTAATCCATTAAAAACAACATGCATGGTGGTTAGCCTAATGTGACAACAAGTGGATTCTTCACTATCATATTTCTTTTAGTAGAGAAACACCTGAAACTTCTGGTGGTGCCTCCAATAGATTTTAAGGGTAGTGCTACATTTCACTCAGCTTGCATTTGTTTTTCTGCTTTTATACACAGGCCAGGAAACAGCAACATATGGCACTACCTTTGGGGTGGCAGTTTTCAGGCTGAAAATGCAACCAGTTGTGAGCTTGTGCCCACCCATGTGTTTCTCAGTCAATGGACAATCCATATAGTGTGGCATTGGCTTCACTGCATCAGCAACCCTTTGACTGTAAAACCTAATTTTTCCTATTAACTTTTTTTTTCTCATTAAGCCATCTTAATTCTAATTTCCTTTGGGTTGCTTATTATATTTATAAAAACCATTGTGTTATGGTGGATGTTAACTAAAAAGCAAATTTCAAAATGAATCTTTATTATGTTTTCTTATAGTCATGCTGTGAATTTGATGGTATAATAAGTGCATTGCTTTATATATTTTGCTAAAGCTTATGTTGAGAACTTAATAACCTGCGCAACATACACAACATCCATATAACTAGACACATGCCACTGCACATTTAATTGTAGGTGGGAATAGCTATCTGTATATTGTTGGAAGATTAGCTTTTATAATGGTACGACAATGGGATACAAAAATGCAAAAAAATATAGGACTATGCCTTTACTTTATCCACTTTAAATCACATCAGGCTGCTTGTCTTCATATAGCAGCACAAAATATAATAGTCTTTTCCATAACTGAGAATGTAGTCTTCCTGACTACCCCAGGGCCGCATCCAGACACTGTTCCACCACAAGGTCAGCAAGGTCAGGTTCACAGTTTAGAAATTAACTTTTTATCAGCTAGGGCACATAGCCTACTTCCAAGTTAGCTTCACTGATGCACTCTGGGCACAGTCTAATCCAGTGATCCCCAACCAGTGGCTTGCAAGCAACATGTTGCTCAACACCCCCTTTGATGTTGCTCTCAGTGGCCACAATGTAGATGGCCATTTTTTTAATTTCTGCCTTGGAGACAAGTTTTAGTTTGTATAGCTGATTCACCAAGCATAAAAAAACTGAATACAACAGCTATAGGGCTACTGCCACTAAAATTGCAAAGGACATTTGTATCCAGGTTAATGACTATGCTCAGCAACTTGTGCCATATTAAAAAACCATTGCAGAGAGCAAATCGTAGCTCCATAGGGTGAATTTCAAACCTCAACTTGACACCTGTCATAGCCACGTGAATGATTACAGGGCCCCCTGCACCATGCGCTTACTGGCACTCACTAGCCTGTGCACCTTAGGGAAGGGACAAGCTGTGTGCTGCCTACTTCCTGCCTAGCATACACTGGATATAGAAAATCTAAGAGCTGCAGTAACCAGGAGTTGTGCATTTTGGTGAAACATTAGCATGTTATAGGGGAATAGTGCAAACAATGAGCCTGATTTCCACTGTTTTTTGCACTTAGTTCCTTGCCCTACAGTAAATGAGCTCTTATGTTCTCTCAGCTCTTAAAGTGGCCATACACCTACCGATTACAATCTTTCCAGTGACTGTTGGTCGCAGGAAAGATCGTTCGCTCCCTCCATTGACGTTTATGGCTGATCGTCTGATATGGAGGTAGAAAATAGGGATTCTACCCATATCTAACGATTCAGCCCTAAACGCAGATTTTGCTCAGGTGCCCAAAAGGCAAGACAACGGATATTCAAAGCTTTTGTGATATCGGTTGTCTCATAAATCTGCCATACACGCACCGAATATCATACAAAACGAGGTTTTGTGCGATAATATCGGTGCGTGTATGCCCAGCTTTAGTTTTGATTCTTATCTGAATAAACTCTGGCAACAAAATGAGTGTGGTTGTTGTACAAGGTTATAACGTGCCAAGCAGGCTTTGCAGAGATTCATTTTTCTGTTTATGCTCCCCAAGGGATGAATCACAGTTGTTAATATATACTGCATAAGTCACAATAAAGAATTTAAAAGTAGCTAAAAAAAAGAAGCAAAGAAGATAAAACTATGGTTTTGTGATACCTACTGAATCTTACTGGATTTCCCATTTGTAACCTGGCTGGTTGCTCCTCGTTATAATTGGTTTTAGAGCCAACAGTTTCAGTTGACCAGGAATGTATGTAGTAAGTAAAATACTGATTTGCCAGGCATTCACAGTGCATTGTGCCATCATCAATAAAAATGGAACTATTAAAGCATGGCTCTTTAAGCTTCATTCTTTAGGCTTCAGTCTCTCTCTTATAGATTACAAATGAGGGTGCCTTTAAATCAATATCTAGAAACAGAAGCAACATTTTTTTTATATTTCATTTTAGCTTGGATCAAGTAAATAAATAATAAACAAGGAAACAGTGTAAATAATGCAGATGTACTTCTTTGTAACTATTTTCCACATCACTGGCTTGTACACAGCCGCCATCTAATATTTACAATTCTTTTGATTATTAAACTGACAACACAGAGCTGTTAGCCTTTTTTGCTACTGCACCGAGTGCCTGAGTTCTATATTAGAAAATAAGGCTTATTAATGTATTTGGCACAAAAGTGCTATTTTGTCAGAAGCATTACCTGAATTTTGTTCATTTGTGGTTACATTTAACCCACCAACTCTGTTATTAATCTAGTCAATGCAGGAACTAGGAGTTGCCATCTCCTAAAATATACTTATAAATATATATAAATATATTTCTAATAACTCCAAAAGTCTTAGTTATGTTCATGTTTCAGTTGTAGTTAAGGATTCATTTTAGTTCCCCAAACACGTTTTATGGCTGCAAACAACATGCTCAAGCTGCAAAGCCAAATTTCACTGGCTGTATAATTCTTTTCACCATAAGTCAGCTATTATTACTAACAAACAGCATGGTTGGGTTGTTTGCTGTAGGAAATAATGGGTTACATGCTAATTAATCATACATATCTTAAAGCATATAAGCATAGATAATGCTTATCTTCGGTGCATCGGGGAGAGAGATCTGTGGCCAATGGGGGCAACCAGGGCCAGAGCCCACTGGGTTTTTTCAAACCCATATACATAGTTAAGTTATGTAGCCCCCTACTATGTGGGACAATTATAAATAAATATGGACAATGCATTACTAGATTTCTCCCTTATTTGACAACACAGAGTCCGAAAGCATTTGATACTTGATACAGCACTATTTTCTTGGGGTTTTAGTAAGCCTAAGAACTACACTTCTGTAGGGACCCATAGGTTTAATACGTCCCTATGGCTTTAAGCCCTACTAGTTCTTTCTTTGTCCTGTTACTGAGCAGAGACCCATATATCTAGTGTTCCATTAGCATATGTGCCTTATTGGTTAATAGGTAGACCACTCCCTTGGCACTCCAATAAAGTGCTTAGCAAAGGGGTGGGTCCTTCTCTTTGGCTGCATCTGGTTACTCAGGTGGAAGTTCCAATGAGCCTGGGATCAACAGGGCCCCAGTAAAGCCTTCTACCCTAGAGTCTGCATCTAGCTTTTGTGAAGTCGGGGAACAGGGAGCCCATGAATGAAGAGTAGTGAGTATCAGGGTAATTTATAAGAGCACTTTCTAGGAAAGTGAGATAGTGAGATTAGTTAGAAAGAGCAGTTTTCTGGCTCCAACCAGGAGAGATTAGCTGGAAGTACTCTTCCCTACAGGCACTGTCGCCTTAGAGCAGGACATGGTTAAGGTGCAGGTATCAGGTCAGTTTCTATCTATGATGCATAGTTGGCTGTGAGGGATCCTTGGCTTCTAAGGGACACCCTAAGGACATAGATACTGGTCCAGGCTACTGTCCACAGGGAGGCTGTGCTGGTTAGTGGTCCTTACCTTCTCCACCCTCGGCTCAGGTAGCCTAAACCGGGGGACTCCATAAGTCAATTGCCTGATATCTCCTCTGTGTGAATATTACTATAACCCTGTGGATCATTGTCTTGGACAATAAACAAGTTACATTCTGGTTTACCACAAAAGAACCAAAGTGAGTTGTAGTTTCACAACACCCCAAGGATATTTCCACATAGCGAAAGCCCATCTGGCGTGTAGAGTCCCATGTACCCCATGCTCTAAAGCAATTCTAGCTGATGTCGCCTGTTATTACAGTAAAATAGGGGTTACACTTCATACAAGCCTTTACTACAGGAAGTGAAAGTAGAAGGCCAATAGCTATCCAGCCCAGAGAACCAGAAGAGAAGAAGAAGAGATGAACCAGTTTGGAAAGAAGTGCTGTGCTGGGAGACTAGCAGTTTGTGTTCCAGCCTGTTTAGTGACCATCCAGAGAGAAAGACTGCTAATAATCACAACAGTGTGCAGCTTGCTGGGAGTAGCTTTCTCTTGTTTCCTGGAGGAAAAGGGTGCAAGGTCCCAGAGGCCTGTAGGTTGGAGATTGTCAGCCATCTTGATCAGGAGACAGCTTCAGTGAAAGAAGAAACAGGATTCCTTCTGAACTGTGAGTTGCGTTTAACCCCTGCTTTGCCAATTTGGGAGATTATTGTTAAGCTTTTATTTTGTCTGGGAGATTACGTGGCTTTTATGGACTGGGAAGTCGCTGGATGTTTCTGCAGCACTCAGATATGTCTCCCTACTTACTACAGCCACCATCTATGAGTATTGTTACAGTCCACAGAGTTACTGAGGTGACTTCAGGGATACAGTTACCTTATCCACCTTCAAGGGTTGTAAGTAGGGCTGACAGCAGTGCTCTTACACATCCAACTGCTTTAGAGACAGCACC
Source organism: Xenopus tropicalis (assembly GCF_000004195.4). Taxonomy (NCBI): domain Eukaryota; kingdom Metazoa; phylum Chordata; class Amphibia; order Anura; family Pipidae; genus Xenopus; species Xenopus tropicalis. Next base: position 63,807,896 of record NC_030680.2, on the reverse strand, counting down.
TTTTACATCTTCATCAAGGGACACATCTGCATGTTTCGTTGGCCACAGATCTACAGACAGAATACAATTTTCAAGTTCAATGTATAGTGTAGTTTATATTTGTGTTTTTTTTAGGCTGATGTGCTCTGTGCACAAGCCCCACCCCTCCACCTGTACACACTACAATATATCCAGCTGGCAATGTGTTGGGGGATTTAGGGTGTGCACACCAGGGTTAAGCTGGGGGCTTTAGGATTTGTTACTGTTATCACAATATTAAGTAGGGGTGTTGAGTTTTTCTGCATTGTTCAAAATACCAGTTCTAACCAATACCTTCCTACAGCTTCGGCTGTTTAATAAAGTAAGGCTGTGCCTAGTTACTGGGGACTTGGGGTGTCACCAGGGTGTGTTGCTGGAGCATACCCATTAGCACAATTTCAGGGCATACCTCAGGGTGGGCTACTGTTACAAAATTCAAAAGCTGCAAAGCTCCTCATAGCCAAACCTCGGTTTATGCAGCACCCATGCTAAGTTGAATCATCACGAGAAGGAGTGCGGACAATTTCAGAGTATAACATGCTGTCTGTCTGTACATGTAATTTTTGGGGGAATTATCTATGGTAGGCAGGTAGCAGAGGATCCTGAACACAAAAGACTGGGACAACACATGTGACACCACGTTTTTCTCTCAAAAAACAATTTATTTGGGGCACACTCCACCAAACATAAACATAACAGTTCATCAACAAACAGTTCATCAAACATGTTTATGATTTGTCCCTTCTTCAGGGCTCTCACCTTCCAGGGTAACTCTCACACACTGAGACCCTTTCCCGGGACTTCTCACCTTCCCCAATGACCTCTCACAGTCATGAACACTTGGGCTACTCACTCAGCCTTGCTGTCTCTCCCCTCCTGGGATACCAGCTCACCAGCTTCTGGCACACTTAGGCTTCTCACCAAGCCTTGTCTTTCTGGCACTCAAACATGTGGTCAAACAAAAAGGTTTGTCTCAGTGAGAATTGTCTGTTGGATGGCAGGTATATAGCACCCAGGCTGAGGTACTGGCTCCTTTAAATCTCCAGGGCAGGAGAGGCTAGGACCCTGAAGTATGGCTAGATAATGCTGCAGCCAATTAGGCAACACCTGAAGCATTTATGGTGAGCCTGGGTGTGCAGCAAGTGTTCAGTTTCTGGGAGAGGCTGTGAGGGGTGCGCTGGACTGGTTACAAACACCCCGATTCTGGGACTCCAGAAGAGGACTGCCAAACATTGGCAGTGAGGATTTGATCATACCATTTGGAGAAACTACAGTCTAGTGAGACTTTGTTTTGTTTAACTTTTTACTTTTAAACACCAAATCCTGATATATTGTTTGTTGTGGAAAATAAAACACAGGCAGGAGCCTGATCATTTTGGTTGCAAACCAGAGTTGCCTGTCTCGTCTGTGAAGCCTAGCTTTCCATCCGCTACCGGCTGCTACCAGCTAAATCCCCACAATATATATCCAAGTCCACCTCTACTCCACTCATTAATTTAAATTAGTAGCACCTGTCTGAGCTCTTTAAAGACACCTGTTGTAATAAAATTACCTTTGGTGCGGCGGGGACGCCCGCCGCACCATCGGCAGGGACGCCTGCCGAGCCGCTCCTCTAGCCGGCTACTTCCTAATGCGCGCGCGCCGCGCACGTCGGCTATTTAAAGGCGCAGGCATGCTGGCGCGTGACGTCAGCGCGCAATGGCGCCATATTTGAAAAATTAAAGGGGTATTTAAAGGGGTTTTCTGGAATGCTTCCTTGCCCGTGATAGGTTTATTTCTGGTGCCTATATCTGTGCTTTAAGCGTCTACCTATTCCTGATTCCTGTTTTGACCCTGCCTGGCTTTGACTATTCTGAATACCTGTATCCTGACCCGTGCCTGTTTTTGACTACTGATTCTGCTTAATCCTTCTGACTGATTACCCGGTGTGACCCTTGCCTGCCTGACGTTCCTCGATTTCCGCCTGCCTCGACCCGGTCTGTCTGACTTCGTATCTTCTAACTCCTGTCTGTACCGTGACCGTTGGCCTTAAGACTTTTTATACTGTTGTGCCCCATTGCTGGCCAGAACTCCTGCCCTGCACCTCTCGTTTAAGTCCAGGTGGCATCTGAGTAGCTGAGGGCTCCTCCCGAAGCCAAAGGCGGTCACACTACTGGCGAAGCACGAGCCTAGACCAGGGTGCTTAGCATTTGTTCTGGCATTGGGTGCCGACCGTGACACCTGTCCACCCCACAGTCAGTCAGACTCCAACTACTTCCATGGGCAAGACCAAAGAGCTGTCAAAAGACACCAAAGAAAAAATTGTGGACCTCCACAAGGCTGGAAAGGGCTACGGGGCAATTGCCAAGCAGCTTGGTGAAAATAGATCAACTGTTGGAGCAATTGTTAGAAAATGGAAGAGGCTTAAGATGACTGTCAGTCTCCCTAGGACTGGGGCTCCATGCAAGACCTTGTGGGGTATCACTGATGATAAGAAAGGTGAGGAATCAGCCCAGAACTACAAGGGAGGAGCTGGTCAATGACATGAAGAGAGCTGGGACCACAGTTTCAAAGGTCTCTGTCGGTAGGACACTACGCCGTCATGGTTTCAAATCATGCATTGCACGGAAGGTTCCCCTGCCCATGTCCTCACATGTCCAGGCCCGTCTGAAGTTTGCCAATGACTGGATGATCCAGAAGAGGCATAGGAGAAAGTCATGTGGTCAGATTAGACCAAAGTAGAACTTTTTGGTCTAAACTTCACTCGCCGTGTTTGGAGGAAAATTAAGGATGAGTTGCATCCCAAGAACACCATCCCTACTGTGAAGCATGGGGGTGGTAACATCATGCTTAGGGGGTGCTTTTCTGCGAAGGGGACAGGACGACTGCACTGTATTAAGGAGGGGATGAATGGGGCCATGTATTGTGAGATTTTGAGCATTCACAGTCAGAGCATTGAAGATGGGTCATTGCTGGGTCTTCCAACATGACAATGACCCAAAGCACACAGCCAGGATAACCAAGGAGTGGCTCCGTAAGAGGCATATCAAGGTTCTGGAGTGGCCTAGCCAGTCTCCAGACCTAAATCCAATAGAAAATCTTTGGAGGGAGCTGAAACTCCATGTTGCTCAGCGACAGCCCCAAAATCTGACAGATCTAGAAGAGATCTGTGTGGAGGAGTGGGTCAAAATCCCTGCTGCAGTGTGTGCAAACCTGGTCAAGAACTACAGGAAATGTTTGACCCCTATAACTGCAAACAAAGGCTTCTGTACCAAATATTAACACTGATTTTCTCAGTTGTTCAAATACTTATGTGCAGCAGTGCAATACAAATACATTCTTTAAAAATCTTACAATGTTATTTCCTGAATTTTTTTTTAAATGCTGTCTCTCACAGTGGGAATGCACCTACAATGTGAATTTCAGACCCCTCCATGATTTCTAAGTGGGAGAACTTGCAAAATCGCAGGGTGTTTAAATGCTTTTATTCCTCACTGTATATATACAGTGTACTGTATATATATATATATATATACACACATGTATATATAAAAACAAAAAAGTGTCAGCACTTGCGGGTTTTAGAGACAACAATCAATTCAATTCATTGAATTATCGAAAGAGTGAACTATATACACCACAAGAAAAGTAGGGTGGAAATGCCATTCTTAGGCATATAATTGCTTTTATTATATCAACCCATTTCCCAAGTAGATAGGGGGCTGCAGGGAACGCACTTTAAGGAGAGTATATTGAAGGCTAGAAAGTAATGCTGTCAGTGTTTTATTAGGACTCCCAACAGAGGTTATAATTACAGGGTGTCTTCAGCAGGACTACTGTTATTATTTATACTACCCCCATCAGCCATTGAGCTCTGCATTGCGTTGTCCTACAGCCTATGTTTTCAGCTATTTCCCCCCCCCCCATAACAGTGTTAAAGGGGGTGAGTCAAACACACACTTGTTATTTTTAATGTTATTGAATATTGCTCATAGTACTGGACATAGGTTACAACAAACTTTTGTTTCAGCAATCATTATATTGGGAAAGCATTAATGTTAGGAGCCAAAGGTTTTTTAGAAGATGGAAGATTATAACCAAATTATACTTTATACAGATATGTTTGGCTTAAAATGTACAGTTTGTTGTTAGTTTGTGCTTCGAAATGAAGTTAATAGTGGTGTGTACTCAGCTTCTGGCTTTAGTGTGAACATGCTGTATGTGCTATAAAGTATGTAAGGCTTTCTGGGTAGTATGGGGAAGGGAAGGGTTTATGTTAGTCATATACACACTGACCTTAATTTTTTTCCTTTACTAGTAGGCATTGATCCATATTTGCACAAAACTTGGGCATTTACTTAAACTTGGGAAATAGGTGCAGAATACAACACTGGCAGGTGCAGGCCAGCCCCGTACTTACCACCTGTATAATTTAGCAGTGTGTCTCCTGCCCCACATCAGTACATTGATGCTGAATGCAGAAAACACTGTATTCACTGGTGCAGCCACAGGTCTGGCCAAAATTGGCAGATTTTTCTGTTTTTTCTGTACTTTGCTTACTGCCTTCCTTGATGAATATGAGCCCTAATGAGTCCATATAATGTGCTTGAACAGCATACCCAAATAACCACCAATCAAAACTAAACAAGTCATTTACATGTAAAACTAATTTACAGTTTATATTGTTAATGGATTCTAGTATCAGATTAAGGTTACAATTTACAGATGTTTTTCTTTTTTTACTTCATGTGTTAATAGACATCTTCCCTCCAACATAAGATTGTGCCCTCTAGCTATAGCCATCTGCTTCTTGAAAAACATTGCTTCTGCCCTTGTTGTACTTGATTTTTAACATCATTTCATATCTTACAAATTAAGTTTTCCTAAAATTTATTGACACTATGTACCATTTAGTAGCTCTCCTCTGTACCATTACTATTCTATGAACAACTTTATGTAGAGAGTTTGTACAGAATTTGATTCCAAATATCTGGCCTTCTGATATTGGTGTATTTTTTTTTTTAAGAAATAATGTAAAGGCTAAATCCATGTCCTAAATTTATGTGAGGTACTTAAGGATGCATGTATACTATGTTTTTTTTCCTAAAATGCAAAAGAGGTACATGGAACTTCACTACTCTGCGTTTTGCCTTAATAGTGTAGAATTGCAATTACTGTCTTTGCCTTTACTACTACTCTCCATGTGTGCAGCTTTTACACTGCCAGTGTATTGATATAAACTGTACTTACACAGTTCTAATCTCCGCTTTTTTCTATAGTGATTTCATTATATTAACTGGTAGAGTTATTGGGCTTAATTATTACCAATGAAGCTCTGAAAAAAATGAATTGTTTCATATATTGACTCCATTCATTACTTGCACCTAAACACACTCAGCACACTTGTGTGTACTTGTGGAATAGTGCCCAGAAACTGCACATGTTGATGCTGGGGAATTCAGGACCTACTGGCCCCCTACTGAGAGCTGCATCAGTAGCCCCAGCAGACTTATAAAGAGCATGTGCAGACATTATTGTGAGGGTGAGCACTGGAAATGTGCCATCACAACTCCAAAAATGTTAAAAACAATTGTGTACAATGTGCCAAAGCCTGCAGATGTGCAATCAGAACCTTTTCACACAATGGACATAACTGCATCAAATGAAAATCTGAAGAAAACACTGCATTGTGGGTAAAAAAAAACATGGCTTATTACATCCAACATTACCTTTAGCACACTGCACTTACACTTTTATATAGCAAGAATCTCCAACAGGAGACCCCTTAACTAGTTATTAACTACAAATATTGGTGGTCAAAAGTCACCTGGGCATGCTAGGAGTTACTTAATTTTTCTACTCCAAATGCCCACACAACATTTAGCAAAAGTTCATATTGAAGTTTGCAGCAGCATTTTTAAATGCTAGTTTAGATGCTGGCCATCTATATACCACTGGCTTGGTTACCTCTGCTACAACCACCACTGTAGCCCATATTCCATTAACATAGAGAAGGACCAAAGGAACTCAAGCTGGGGTGATTTGTTTAGGCAATTTAGGAGAACTAAACCCTAAAAAAAATATGGGTAAAAATGCTGGATTTATATACTAAACTTGCTGCACCAGTCTAAAGTTTTAGAATGAATTAATCAGCCTTTTGTTGTAACATTTCTATTCTATAAATATAGTATATTGTGAGTTGATCCCTAAGCTCAGTAAACTGACAGCAGCACAGAGCATGTGCAGTGAATCAGCAGAAAAGAAGATGGGGAGCTACTGGGGGAATCTTCAGAGGCACAGACCTTCCCTGCTAAAGGGCTGTGGTTGCCTTGGGCTGGTGCAGATTCTCAAAACATCATGTGTAGCATTTCTACCCTACTTCATTGTTAAGAGGTAGTTCTTCTTTAAGTCATTTATTCAATTCTGTTTGTGAAGAAGTACTATATGCAGTTTTTTTTGTCAACAACAAAATGTGAAAGACTTTATGTAACTGGAGCTATTTTTTTTAAGACCCAACTGACTTGCTGAGAGTTCTTGCATTAAATGCACTTAACAGTGAGCTGTGAGACACAAACTTCATAAATACAATACATTTCTACATATTTTTCGCCTTCTAAAAAAATCTACCCAGTTCCACAATGCACAGATAGTTTTAGAATGCTCCCAAATAATGAGCAATAGCAAATGTGAGCTATGGTCTCCTTAATTGATCAGCATAACTGATGATTTCCCTGTCTCTCTTAAGGACTGCATATATGTGAATGCTGTATGCTGGCAGGAATAATAATAAGGTTCACGGTGGGTGTAATTTAGCCATGGTTGAGAAATATCTAGAAGTAGTGTATTGCTTTTGTAATACCAGCAAAGATTTATTCTCCGCAAGCAAGATTTATTGTGTGCTAGCAGGCAGAAGTGATGGTAATGAGACAATTTTAGCCTGCTTACAGCTTAAGACCAAATGCACAAAGTTAAACAGTTTTCAACAATCTCCTAATATAAAAAGATATGTTTTTGAAGAAAAAGGAGAGTTTGAAACATATCTGTGTGACAGCAGAGGCCAAATTGTACAGAATTCAGATACTGAAATCTCCAAAGATGGTTTGCCAAGAAGTATAATGCTGTATCCGTGCGGATTTTCATTGGAAGCTAAAGGGATTAAAATGTCTTATGTCAGTATTTCTTGCCTGTTCCAGGAATATAAAACCCTGTAAATGACAGAATGTAATATGCATTCAGAGAGTACATACTGTTTTGTATCAAGTCTCTATTATAATAACTTGTCAATTGCTTTTAACCTCTACAAAGGCAGAGCCCAGTATTGAAACAGTTTTAAATAGGCAGCTGATCGCTTACAAATGGTCCAAACTGTACAGGAACAGATCAGCCAGTGGAAAAAGGATTAAGTGGCCTATTTATCATGTAGTATAAAACTATTTGTGGTGGTTTAACATAAATGCCAATTTTAAACTGTTTTTATGCTGCCCGATTGTTGTATTTTACATGGTTATTTTACACTATTTTATTTCAAGTCATTGGGAAAAATTTAGAGAGCAAGTAAATTCCCACGGGAATTTGGACTATTTGTACCCAGGGCACATCTTTGCCTGTCACCAGCTATATAGTGTATAATAGCAAACAGATAAAAAAAAAAAAACGATGTCTATTCAGACCTAAGACCAAGTTATGTATCTTTTTATTTGGACACATTTCATTGAGTGTCAAACAGCACAGGGGGTAGACATACTGGCCACACATTAGGCTGATGCCACACAAGGCGTAGGGCTGATATTTTCGGCAAGCGGCAAAACGCTTGGCGAAAATTCAGCCCTACGCCTGCTACTTGTGCCTGCACCCGAATGAATGGAATACGCTCGGGTGCAGGCACATGTAGCCAATATACACATGAAAACGCGAGAGAATGCAAAGTCTCGCTTATTAGCCATGTAGAATGTAGATTCAATATATGGTTGGTATAAAAGAGATGGCAACCATAGGTACATATTAAGGCAGCATATTACCAAAATCTCTGGCATATTACTAAAGTAAAAGGAATAATTTTCCATCTCAAAGTTGCATTTCCTGCTGCATTGTATGGAGTACAACATGAAACCGCTTGTCCAAAAAATTTCAGATAGCCACAGTGATTTCCACAGGCGCATCTCTTTTGGCCTGGAGATATTTGTTTTTTGCCTCCATGCTAATTAGAAAGGGATTAATAGAAAGGCTGGAATAATCACTAATGGAAAATAAAGTGGTGTACTATTTTAAGAAAATGATAATATGACAGATTTTGTTTATTGTTTTTGACAGTAAGCTGAAAATAATACTTTGCAACCAGTTTGATTAATGTCTTTGACTTTGTCTTAGAAATGCAGCAATGACAAATACACATAAGATAAAAAAAATCCTTAATATGTTTCCCTATTAAGAGGATTGGTTTAATTAAACTGAAATAGATTATCAGACTTTGTTTAGAGCTGATAAAGTCCATGCCCAACAAAAAAAAGCTTTGTATTCATATGACTGGGAAAGGCATGACAGCTCAGAAACTGGTGCTTCTCATCTGAGCTTTTTCAATCTGAATACATTTGTTTGAATGATTTCAGAACTAACCCATTTTAATAGAAAGGAAGCAGCAGCAGCAGCAGATTCAGCTACATGTTCTCAGGTGGAGAATTAAACTGGCTGCCATCAGCCTGAATGCTTCCCTGTAACTTTCTTCTTTTTCATAAGCATAAATGTTTAGTTTTGTTTCTTTTGATTAGAACTGAGCAAAGGAGGAAATAAAATCTAGTGTTCGCACTGTGATACTTTGATGCTGAATTCTATGATCTATGGCACTGAAAGGGTTGATTACCTAACCTTAATTCTACTTAGTGCTGGGCCTTGGGCTCATTTCCCCCATAGCAGAATTCACTGCTTGTCACTTCTTCCTCTCACTCCTCTCCATTCCTCCCTCTCCTCCTCTTACCTCCCCACCTCTGAAATCAATTTCCACCACTGCCCTGCTACTCTTGCTACACAACAAGTCGGGGGGGGGGGGGGGTGGTCTGGGGTGGAGATGGAGCGGTAATGGGTCTGGAGAGGAGCAGCTGGGCTGGTCAGGAACTTAAGAAGACTGCAGAGGTCCTGGAACATATTTATTATAGTGTGCAAGCCAACATCACCGGTGATGTTGCTCATAGCAACCAATCACATCTTTGCTTTTGTTTTCTAACTTGGAAGTTCAAATTTCATTGCTGATTGCTTGCTATGGCCAACATCACTGGTGATGCTGGCTTACACATTATAATAAATATGCCCCTAGGTAGGAAGACAGGGGTGACTAGCACCAACCTACCATTGCGCCATAGGCACGTTCCTCTTCTGCCTATCACTAGTTCTGCCCTGATTCTACTAAAACACATTTAACCATAAAATAAACCCAATTATCCAATATGGATCCATGCAGCTTATCATCAGATACAAGGTACTTATTTATTATTGACGATATTGGTGTTTCCTATTGGTCTCAAAGAATAAAAGGCAGAGAAGGACATAATTCTGGGCAACTCTAATCATTAGTGATGAGTGAATCTGTCCCGTTTTGCTTTGACCAAAAATTTGTGAAACATTGGAAAAATTTGCTAAACACGAAAATGACGCAACTCAAAAAACTTTTTTTTTTTTTGATGAGCAATATTTTCCCTTGGTGAATTTTTGTGCCCATTGCACAAAAACAAAATCTGGCAATGGTGAAATGCTGAAATTCGCTGCAAATCCATGCCTGGCAAAAAATTTTGCTCATCGCTAGTAATCATTTCTTTGACTGTAGAAGAGATTGGCGTGTTTTCTCTAAGCAATTTGCTTCAACTACTAAATATACACAAAAGCCATCGAGTGTGAGTCAAGCCACCCACATCTCAGGGGAAATGCTTCCAGATTTTTTTTAATGAATTTTGTCCAAGAAACCGCTTTGGTTTATATTTAAAGTGCATTTAATTTTTCCAGTTTAATGTGTTTTATTTGGATTACTGGGTTACAGAAGGTCAACACTTTCCATCTGGCGATATTTTAGGAACACATTTCCCAGTCATTTCTCTGGCAGTCTCCTTGGGAACATGCCACTGGGTCTCAGTCACTGGCACACAAAATATCTCTCTGGCAACACTGTAAACATCTGACTGCTTCCCTTGTGCTGCTCCAGACATTTTCTGTTTCTCAACACACAGGTTAGACTTTCTATATATTAATTTTCTTTTTAACCACTAGAAATATTTATTTTTACATGCAGTTTGTAAACATTAACAAAAACAATACCAAAATAGCAGATAAAATCCATGGAGCTCCTTTAAAAACACTGAACACATTTCTCCGAGGGCAGTAAGCCATAAAGCAACACACATTGATGGTCTGTAGTGGATTTTAATCTCCAAATAATGACATGGAACCATAAACAAGCGAGCCATTCTGGCCTATTATTACATTTTCTTAAAATGGCACTGTACCTTATTTTCAGTCTCTCATGAGGACTTATATACTCAACACTAAGAATATTTCCTATTTATTTAAATGGTTGCCATCTGAAAAGAAAAAATATATTTAAAGCCGCTATATACAGGTATATGCATTATCTCATCTTTGAATTACAATTCTCTCATAGCAACAATTAATTTTTTGACACAAATTGCAATACCAGACATTAACCAGTGAAAAAAGCATTTATTTAGCTTGCCACAAATGTTAGCCTGTATCTATATTCTCCCAAGCCTCAAAGCAGAGAATGGCACGTTTGAAAAAGATTCGGTGAATTAAATATGTTACAGTAAATAACCAGATAATTGTCTCACACACATATGGAGGCAGATTTACTAAAACTCAAATTTTTCTAATTTTATTATTTAAATCCAAATATCTGACATTTATCAAAAAATCTGAACTAAAAAGGCACTTGCAGGAAAAAGTTGCAGAAAATTCACAATAACTTGTTGCATGATAGCTGTGACTTTTTCGTATTATTGCACAAAAGCCAGCAAAAACCCAAAACCTCTAAAGATAAGAAAGATCTTTCAGGGAACGTAAGGAACATCTGCCATTGCTCTCATCTACATGATCTCGACAAGTTTTAGATGGCAAATTTTTGGATTCAGAATTGTCACAGTTTTGTTGCATAGTAGGTCTCAGCTTTTCTATTTTTCTGGCAACTTTTAGCGCTAAAAAAAATAAGAAGAGGAGAAAAAAAAAAAAACACAGACCGTTGCTAGAGTTGCTAAACCTTTCTCAAGACAAATACAGCTAATAAAAATACAGATACAGTATATAGAAAACATAAAAGAAAAGAAAAAAGATCGCTCTAAGGGAAACCCTGAAGCGAAACAAAAATTCCTCAGAAACAATATAAATAAGTAATGAACAAATAAATAAGAACATGAAAAAGATATAATAAACTAACAAACTATAAGTACCACGTGGTTCGATGAGGCCCGGGTGTTTAAACCCCGGGCCTGCCGCTCAAGTTTTAGAGTCTATCTCTTATGTAGTTTAAAGTCTGAGAAACAGCATGCTCACCAAAGTCCGGCAATGGTCCGGGTGCTCACAGCCCCGAACCCGCAGCTGAGGAGGAATAATAATAATAGAAAACATAAACCTTATGTTGCCTCCTGTGCAATCCAGGACTTGAAGCAACATAAGTTTCTCTTTAAAATGCCGCCCCTTTTACACATCATCCCCCTTTGGGAGTCTTTTGGATCGGCCCCACTGTGAAAGGTTTAGTGTTACCAACCAATAAACAGATATTTGATTGGTTGCTATGGGTTACTGACCCCCTTAAAAGTGTGTCTTCATAATTTCACTTAAAATACGTAAGGCAGCTGCCCACCCCTAGTGCTTACCAATAAGTATCTGCAAAAGAGGGGATAAAAACTTAGAAAACCGTGGCCCTCTCATGGCTCCAACACCTATTTGGAACCTTTCAATAAGACACCAGAAAAAGATTTTTGCTGTAGGCTGAGAGCAAAGACTGAAAACTAAAAATAATCCACCAGTAATCAGATAGATTGTTGCCTATTTTAAACATTGATATGAAAGTGCCTTTTTTTATTATCTTCAGCACGTATTGTTTAGCTGTTCGAACATTAATTTGATATAAAATGACTTTTACTAAATACATTACTGTAGCATATGTTTATTTGTAGCATTTATTATTCAATGTTCTTTCCCTCTAATTGTATTTTAAATATTGGATCTGAGCTGTTTATGTGTGCCAATTAAATGGTAGGGGTGAATGCAGGCTAAGGACTGCTGGTGTTCTTTAATTGCATAATAAATATCTAAGCCTTCCACTAATAATCATTTCTGATAAAATGTGCATTAAACTCACCATGTATTCATGCATTCACATGTAGTTTATATTATTAGTAAGATTCATTATATATATATGGGCAAACTAGAATTTTGTCTTTTTTTGTTTTGTTTTGTGAGAAACAAATGCGACCTGTTGAACTGGAAAAAATGCTTACATCATGATTATGTACCCTTTCACATCAACCAGTTGGACTAAACCCTTCCCAGCCCAGCTGTCCAGCTGCCATGTTTGAAAGAAAATAGTAAGATGAAAACTCCTTTTTTCTATGAACACCAGTTGCTGGGCAATGTATATGCTATTGCAGAAGTAAAAACCACCTTAACTGAAATTTTATTTTCCTTCCCATAGACTACAATGCATTTCACAAAGTTTCTCCATTTTACTAATGGTTTTGTCAATTTTTCTAATCCCTATCTATATGAATGGTTTAGATAGCAAAGAGACTTGTAAACCTACTACCCTCATCTTGGGAAAACATCAAAGTACAGTCATTCTTAGACCTACACCACATGGGTAACCATACCACCTTACATGGTCCTATCAGATGAAATTCCAGAAGACACAGTAGCTACAAAATAGCGCCAGCTTTTTGCAAGCTCTTTGCAAAGGAAAAGGCAAAAGCCTAACAGGTTCTGTGTAGGCAGAAAGCACAGTGTTTTCCTTAAGAGAAATGGGCCTGCATATTGAGAAAGTATTTGGAAATATGCAGTGCTGCATCAGTTACTATGACATTTTGAAGAAAAGATGATTTCACCCTCTACTGTGAGAACCTACTGTATTCCTTCACTAAATGCTTACCTTGTTTTGCTTAGTTACAAACCATTTTTCAAGTGTCTCTGTTTCTGAACACCACATTTCAATTTTGGACAACAAAAAATTTACTACAGGAATAATTCTTATTTTTGTGAAACACTAGTGTTCATCTAGAGCGTAGAGGGTTACACACAGCAGTACAATATTGTCTCTGTATGGTACTGACACTTGTTAAAGAGCATATACTGAAAGGAGAGAGGACTAACTTATTTGTGTGTTACTTAAAAGGTACATAAACCTTCTATAAAACTGCCCCATTTGCAGTTCCTAATAGACATTTTAAACTTAATAATAATATACTTATGTTATTTACTTACCCCTTACTTATTTACTCCTAATAGTGGTTCACTCTAGCTATAAAGAATCTGTAAACTGTTTGGAAGGGGATCTGATCTATTTGGATTCCTGAGGATTTGTCTTATTTATTTATCAAATAAAGTAGCATATTGAATGCTCACTTTATTTTTTACTTTTATTTATTACTGTGGAAAACTTGTGTCGAATTAAATTTTCAAGTTGACAAACTCTAATAAATCTCGAAAACTTGAATATCTTTAATGTAAAATATGGCTTGACTTTGCCTAGGACAACTCCCATTGACTTCTATTGAAACTTGCAAGCTTTTAGATTAAGTTTTTGGGTCTTTTTTGCACTTAATAAATAGTAGACATTCAAGTTTTAAACCATTACTCGAATTTGAGTTTTTTTAGCACATAAAAAATTTAATCGGGAGAAAAATCAAACTTGCCCGTTGATAAATCTCCACCCAGGTATTTGTTTGTAATGTTTAATGATTGATTCTTGGAGCTAAAAAATATACATTAATGCCTCTAGTGAGGATCACAGAAAACAGGGAGGTGGGTGTACACAGAGGAGACAAAATTCCTCTTGGATTGTTTTGCCATGCAACTTAGGATCATGCAAGTTAGGATCAAGTGCAAACTACTGTTTTATTATTTCAGAGAGAATTTTTTGCTCTATAGAAGAGGTCCTTCCCATAATTCACAGCATTCTGGTTTCCTGAAAGGGATCCCATACCAGTATGTATTACCGTTGATATTATCTTGACGTATCCTGTGAGCTTTAGGGTGAAGACACACGGAGCTACTAGTAGCAGCTACTTGTTGTGGCTACTAAACTAGACATCATTTACTGATATCTGTCTCTATGTGTGTTTTAGCAGAGGCAATTCTCAGTATTATCTATGGCACAGTATTTTCTGGAGATTACAAGCCGTAAAAAAGTAGCTGCTACTAGTAGCTCTGTGTGTCTTCCTTACTGCTGCAACACAAAGCAAGAAAAAACTCGAATATATGCATATTTATTTAAAAAAAAACTCTCAAAAATCTGATTGATCAAAAATGTGAAAAAACATTAAATCCCATTTACCCACTATTTTTCAATGACCCTGTGAAATTTCAATTAAAAAAAATCCAAACTACTATAACTGAAAAAAGAAAAAGCTTAAATGATGCCTTGGACAACTCCCATTGACTTCTACATAAAGTCACCAGCTTTATAATGCCAAATTGTTCATGTTTAATTCATCTCAAACATTTCAATTTTGACAATGTTAATTTTAGTTCACGAGTTTTAGAGCAAAAAAACCTGAATTCAATTTTTGCTCAATTGTCCCCTTATGTTTAACCATTAGTGGGATGAAGACACGAAACCTGATGAAGACTCTGATATTTTGATTGGACTTTTTTAATGTCTTTTGAAATGTTTGCATTCCTATTCTAGTTTAGATTTAAAACACTTTGAGCAGGCCAACAAGAAACATCTTCTATTCACCGGCTAGTCTGTTATTTGTTATGGTAAATATGATCTTCCAGAGAGATGTAGGAGAAAAAGTTATGTACTTTAATGAAAAAATAAATACGAACTGCAAGTTCTATTAGAATATCATTATTTTCATCACCATAAAATGTTCTTTTAAGGTAAACATCCCTTTTAATATTAATTCAATGATCAAGGGAACTATTCTATGGCTCTTTTTGCTATGTGAAATATATATTTCTACTTTCTAAGTTTAAATAGCCCTCTGACTCAAACCAGCCCCCAGGTCAAGAATGGCAACAGTGCACGGGAGTGCCAGCCTTTGAAAAATATGACCAGAGGTAAATAGATCGGACCACCATACGGGGTAAGTGGTATGGTGGCTTACCAATCTTATGATCATAATTTTGTAACTAAAAACCCCTGTTTTTTGTCAATACATGCACTAGCATAGACAATTTACTTATGAAACAGGGGACCAGGGAATGTGCATTGATCAATTCCCCTCTCTTTTTGTATACTTGTAGTTAATTTGGCCAGTCGCACTTCCATTGTATTTGTATACTTTATTTAGCCTTGGAGTGCTCCCACAACCCTCTTTCTGTGTATTTAAGTTTAAATAGTCACCTAAACTGCTGGGGGTTCCAGTTTTCTTGTTTTGATTTATTCAGCCATGAAATCCTATTATCGTGATGTAAATAGAGGGATAGCTCGAACAGTTTTAGTACCATTTGTTCTGTGTATTTTGGCTCATAATGATAGTAAAATTAACAGGCAACCTATTAAGCAGAGCTCTGAAAAGACCTTGAAGAACCCAGCAAGACTGATTCATAGCGCATGTCTCATCAGAATCAGAGGGAAGAAAATAAACAATCTGGACAGAGGAATTGATTTGATATCCCACTCCTCATTACTGTCTCATTTAGTGAGTACATATAATTAATATAAAGTTCTGTAGGAAAAACGTAACTATTGATTACCAAGCTTGTATTTCTTTCTGATGAAAAAATAAAGACAGAAGACGAAGGGGCTTCTTGTTATAACTGAAATAACATTATTTTCGTAGTCATGGGCAAAAATAATCCCTCAAATAATGTTAGATGAAGGATATAGATTATACCAGACCCATGCAGATCCTGAAAATGTTTAACTGCGGGGAAAGTCAGAAACAGACATTCAAATAGGTGACTGTGGCCCGAAGTAAATTATATCCCATTTGCATGAATTTTCGAAGCTCATGTCAACTCTGATGCTTTTCTACCAGCGTTATGGGGTGTTACTAGAGGTGCAGCTAAAGGTGTTGTTTCACTACATGACAATTTGTCGATATATGTTTATCTTCAGTTCATGTGCTACATTTATCGCATTTTAGGAGATACAGCTGCAGATTATTAGCTAATGCATCTTTAAAGACTTTTTTAAAAAAAATTATACTGATAAATATACTCATTAAACATTTTAAAAGATAGAAACTAAAGAGAAAGAGAAACCACAGGGTACAGTCTCTAAAAGCACAGCCTAATATGCATGAAATCTTTTGTAGGTCAACAACCACAAAATTATAGTTATACAGTGAGCATGCAGAAAGTTAATGGTATATTATTTTAGTTGTTCAGAGTCACCACTTCCCCATACCCCACGTAATTTAGCCTAGATTAAATAAAAAGTTTTCATGTTTACTCTTGTATCCACTGCCTTTTACTTGTATATTATGATTTTAAAATTTAGACTTTTTATTGTCTTACATAGCTTTATGAATTCATCAACAAGGGTGTGTCTGGTGAGATGCAGTGTTGGACTGGCCCACAGGGATACCAGGAAAACTCCCAGTGGGCCAAGGTGTAAGTGAGCCCTCCTGCTCCTGACCATTTGGCCTACCTCATGGTTGTTCCCTATTTCTGAATGGGAACAAAGTAGAGACATAGATGGAAGAATAGATGCTAGCATGTATATAAATGAGACTGGGAGAATAAAGAGGTTGGGCAAGGAAAGAAGGAAAAATAGCTGGAGAATGGACCTAGGGTCTAAGGTTTTCTGGTGGGCCCTGCGGTCCCAGTCCGACACTGGTGAGATGCAAGATTCTGCCTTTTTCGTCAGGATTCAGATTTGGCCGAATCCACGGTCCTGGCCGAACGGAATCCTAAAAATCACGTGACTTGAAAATTTGTTGCCAACATTTAACCCTACTAAAGCCTAATTACCATATGCTAATTAGGATTCGGATTTGGTTCGGTATTCCAATCTAAAAAAGTGGATAGGTGCATCCCTAGTCTGAGTACACTGAGGATTTGTGCAAATTATGCCACAAAACTGTACCAAAAAGAAACGTTTGCTCATCCCTAGTGGCAGTTAAGTCTTCTAGGTGTGCAACACCACTTTGCCAAAGAATGGGGAAATACTATTAGAACAGCTAACATTTTTAGTACAGTACATGAAAACTGCTTCCATTTAGTTTTTATAGATTGCTTTAAAGCTCTTCTAGTTCATATTAGCTGCTAGTAGCTGTAGCTGCTAACTGGGCATCTGCTTATGTGGCACATAGATTCAATCCATGTAGTCTTGTATTTTTTATTTGGTACCCATACTACTAATGGATTATGAATAATTAGTAAAATTATTTTGCTGTAGTTTTAGATCAGCTCTGTGCATTCTCTCCTTTTGGCATATTCCCTATCTGGTGCCTGTGACCTGTTCATGAGCAGACTGGCACCACATTATATTGTTGGTTAGTCTTATCACAAATTATGAAATTATTTGAACTTTGACTAGATTCAGTTATATATACATTTATAAATAGCCAGTCAGGCCTCTGTACACTCATCTGTAAATACTATAGATGTTCCTATGTCTGTGTAGAAAATTCATAGCATACTTGACCACAGGTAGATTTATTGATATCATTCCTAGAAATAATAATAGCATGTCAATCGAAATAGTCAATAGCATGACCAGAAGGCTGTGATTGAGATAATCTTTGTGGCTGCCGAACTTTGCTTAACGCAACCAAAGTGTGACCTTGGTTTCTAGAATAAGAAGCACCTCTGGCACTTGTAACTCCTGATAGTTGTGTGATACCAAAAATGCCAATATATTGGAAAAACAAGTCACACAAATCAACGTGAGAGACTCCATCATTCTGTTGTGTGTGTTAATCCATAATGTCCCTGTGGCATTTGTCTGCTCATTTCTGACCACATGCTCAGAAAAGGTTAAGACCGTTTTCAGAATACTGAATGTAAGCCTTTCTTCACAATACACGCTTTGCTTTAATAGCTTGTATCCTATTCAGTAACATGGCAATTTCACTTGACCCAAGTGACTGGACCTTTTGATAATGGTGTCCCTTTAATATATTTAAAGTACTTAATAGTAAACACATCAATTACACATATAATTTAGATTTAATATAGGCCCTATTGTCCCTTCTGTCAGATTTTTAGTTGTTTTGCCAGTGGCACATCCCATAGATACCTCTACAAGACATCCTTCTGTTTGAATAACTTACATAATGAAAATAAAGCAGTGAAGAAGAATCTATGACTAGTAAGTTAATCATACATTTTGTTGTGACAAAAGAATACTGGGTTGTTCTGTGTAAAGTTAATTAACTCACAATTATAGCAAGCACTTTGCATGATTCATTTTTTATGGACTGATTACAGTTAACCTGTGTCTTTGTTACCAATGTGGAAAGACCTAACTGCAGGTAACGAAATGGTAGGGGAGAGGACAATTTTAGTATGACTATTTTTGGTACTTAAATCTGACATATACACCAGTTCTATAAAGGGATTATGAAATAACAGCCAAAAAATACAACTCAAACTTCAATTTATTTGTTAAAGGTCATAAATAGAATGAAATGAATAAGCTTCTTAAGTTTGGTACATATAAAGGATAAAAAGGTTACAATTTAAAGTTCTTAGCCAGAATACAGTGCATAGACATTGGTAGGGAAACCCTTCACATTCAATGTTTGTACTTAATATACCTTTTCCTAAATGCAGGATCAATTACCACATTCCCAGATCAAGAGCAGTTACAGTTTTGGTTCATGTTACATTCATTATATTAAAGTTTTTACTCATTAATTTTAGTCTAAAAAATGTTGTTTAAAACTGGAGAATTGCCAGCATGTTACCTGCTCATATCTTATCAAAACTAATAACCTGCATAGATTTTCCACAGAGGATTGTGCAGCAAATTACATCCTGCTATTGTGTGTCCACATACATAACAGACTTTGCTTTTATAAGAGCGGCCTTTAAAGTAATTGGTATTGACAATGCGTGATGGTTGTCTTTGCTCTTCAAGGATAGTAAGGGTAGAACGCTATTCTGCTGTATCCATGATCACTTCCTTATCAGCTGAATGACTACACCATAATCCCATTAAGTAAGGGTGAAGGGCACAACACTATTGTTGGAACAATTTCAAATGAATTGCTAATAATGTTGCTTCTTAATATGTACTTTTATTCTTTTAAAAGCAATGAAATTGGAGAAAAAAACAGCAATCACCTTATTTATTTACTTCATCCATAGAACCCCTTGCTGTGTTTTTCATATCATGCTGCTGTGTGTTTCACGCCAGTGAAAATTGATCACTGGAGGGGGGGGAGATCAGCAGGGGGTCTTAAAACACCCTTATTCTCCATATCGTAATTAAAATGCAAGAACATTTTCATATGCCTAGATCTGAGGCTGAAATTCAGCATTCACTTACAAACAGTACAATGATTATTTCAGTTTATCCTACAATCTTTTGCATATGATGTTTACAGCATAAACATATGTTGGCCAGTGAACATGATAATGGAATTATAGTCAATCACTGGCAAACTATATCACAGTGTTCAAGCAACTGGACAGGTTTAGGCACTCCTAGATGGAAAGATCAAAATCCTTTACAAATATAGCCCTATGGCCCTATGGAGTGATTTCATATTCTAAAATTCATTTTTTTTTAGTTTTTATTTCTTTTTGCTTTGTTTTTGGAAGAGCCTTGATATGTTTGTTCAATGTTTACGTTTTACTCTGCACACCTTCGACGAAAATGGCATCCTGTTTTGCTTTGAGTTTGGGATATTTTTGGGTGGGGGACGGGGTTAGGGTGGAGGGAGTGTGAAAAATTTCAAGCAGACTTTTGGACTCAATTTGGAGTGTCCTTTCTTATAGGGAGGGGGTGGGAAGGATGTCAGTATGGACGGATATTGAACATTGGAATCTGACTATACTCTGGGGGGTGGGTTTGGTGTTGGTATGGGTCGTATACTATGTGAATTGCCCCAGATGGAATATCACTAACTCGTTGCCTTATGTTAGTATTTTGAAGGTATGCATTATTTGGTGAAAGGGTTTTTACAATCTATTTAAATAAAAATTCCTAGGTGGTTCAGACCTTGGCAGTCAGCAGCTAGTAAAGATTAGTGTGCTGCATTCTATTTCTTTATTTGTGCTAGGAAAAAAAACATTTAGAAAAACATGTATTTATTTCCTGGAAAATAAGGGGTTGAACAAGCTATCTGTCCTTCTTGCTAAGCAAAATAATATACATATTAAATATTTTACATTCTTGGTAAGCATCATAATATGCATTTTAAATATTTTGTGTTTTTCATGTTTTGCATAGAAAACTATTTCATAAAAGGTTACATGCTTGTCATATATCTACCCTATAGATTGTAAGCCTGCGGACATTACCCATTAACTAGGGGCAGCTTTATCAAAATGTGAGTTTAAAACATAAAACATAAAACTCACCCATGTTCTGTTCATTCCTGTGGGATTTTTAGAAGCGTATTTATCAATGCATTAAAGTTAGATTTTACCATTTAATTAATAGGCTTCTAAAGGAATGAATAGAATGCGGGTGGGTTTTTATGTATTAAATTCTTACATTTTGATAAATTAGCCCATTAATGTATTAGTCTGTTATGTATCCTTATGTACAGCACTGTGGCAGGGGCGGGCCAAGCTGACCAGGCGCCCTAGGCAGCCCGGTTGGCCACCTCACCCCCCCGTGCTTTGGTGCGTATGCGCAGTCCAAGGGGGGGTGCGCTGCAATGGGTCATTGCCCCCACCGCTAATGACAAGTGCCCCCTAATCGTTGCGCCCCTAGTTCTGGCCCTGCACTGTGGAAAATATTTACATTTTAGAAAATAAATGGAATACTTATAATAATAATATATCCATTTAGATTGTAAGATGGTCTAAGGCAACTTATATTTTTAGAACATTAACTAGGGGTTAATAAGAGCTAAATACATTGATGAAATCCTTGGCTGATTCCCTGTGGTTATAGTTGAGTGTAGTCGTGGATATATTTGTTGTTCAATCAAATGTGCTTGATGAAGCAGCTCATCTACCTTTCTTGAGCTGTAAGCAACAGGAGTGGTTTTCCTGGTTACTGAATTGTTAAAAGTTAGAGGGAAACTATACCAATGGATGTTGAACTGTACAACTCTACAGTAAAGTGACCGGATTTTGAAAGTGAAATCCGGGGACACTATATATAGTTTGGCCACTCCCCATTTCCCTGTACACACCCTTAAATTCTTACACGCTTCAACTTAAAATATGTTGTTGCTTGACTATTACTCCCAGAATAATATAAAATATAATGGAGGGTTCTATTCTTAATCTTAAAGCAACATTGCGCAAAAAAAGTTTTCTATAGTTTTTCCCCAAATCTCCAGAGCCAGGGGCTGCTTTAAAATATGAAAAATCCTCCAATGAGAATCCCAGCTGATCTCTGTAAATCTGGCTCCATGTTCTCTGTTCCTGCAATTGGAGTTGGGAGCTTTAAGCACAGTTTCCCAGCACTGAACAAGTTTGTCCTTTATCCCCCTTGTATACATAGTGAGGTTATCAATTTTTTTAATCAGATAAATATGCAGGACCTTGGAAAGTCATAGTAATCTGTGTGTATATATACCTGTTGCACTGGAGTTGTAGGCACTGATAGAGTATGTGTATATATATATATATATATCTACATATCTATCTATATAGCTATACATATCTATACCAGTGTCTACAACTCCAGATGTGCTGGCTGCTGCTCTAACTACTAACTACCGCTCCTCTGCCAACATTCCGAATCAATTCCAATTTGCCTTGCCCACCAACCGCTCCCTGCCTGCCAACCGCTCACCTGCCAATTGCTCCCCTGCCCGCCAACTGCTCACCTGCCAACCGCTCCCCTGCCCGCTCACCTGCCAACCGCTCCCCTGCCCGCTTACCTGCCAACCGCTCACCTGCCCACCAACCACCCTCCACTCCATCAGCTGTGCAACTGTGCATTTAGGGGACAGACAACTATATATAGCCTTAGGGCCAAGCCCTATTCTCCTTGGCGCCAAAATGTAGCCAATGAGAGAGAAGGAACATAACTTAATGCCATTTTACGGGTCCAATGGGGTTTGTTTTTATACGGGAATGCTGTTAGTGTTCCACAGGGATTTTTAAAGTTTATTGCAAATAACGGGGATGCTTTACGGGGCAATATTCTATGGGGCAAGGGGTCTTGAAACGGGGCTTGTCCCCGTGAAACGGGGACGAATGGTAAGCTTACTCTACAGAAATATATCACATAATAACCATAAGAATAATAAATATAGGTTTTTTTTGCACAATGTATGATGTCTCCCTAACGTAGCTACATGTGGGTTGTACCAAAGTGTATCAAAGGTGTTAGTATTGTATGGCGCTGTGGAATATGTGGTTTCTTTATAAGTATGTGTTAATAATTTGGTTTCATCAATAGGGATTTCAATTTTAGCAAGATGGGATGGGTATAGAAACATATATGCAGGAAGCAGTAAAAGTACAGGAAAAGGTTTAAATAGCCATGGGTTAGTTATTCAAATTGAAATAGGGCTAAATGGCACAAGTTACATAGCAGAAAAACAAATGAACTCTGTAAACCTTGTACACTCTGTACCTTTTCTCCTTTTTCCAGCTTAAATGGCTGCCCCCATGGCTACATAGCAGCTTATTTATGTAAACTATAGTAGAGTTTCTGAAGGAAACACACAACTTTTACCAGTGCAGGGCAATAGTTCATTAGTATATTTCGATTACTTTAAAATACTTTCATGTTTTGGTGTTACTGTTCCTTTCACATACCATGCTGTCTCTAAAAAGTGTTAAAAGGTTAATGGTTTTCTATGCAAAATGTTTGCCTGTTTGGCAAATGAATTGAACAATTCATTATTTTTTTTTTGAATAAGAAAAAAAAGAAAACTGTGCAGTTATGCTTCCAATGTTCTGTTTGATTTACAAATTCAACACGCATATGGTAAATTAGCAGTTGTGACACATACCAGATTCTCTTTGAACCCCATTTTTCTATATTGAGAAACACTTTGAGAAGAATGAAAGGCTTCATGAGTATATAATGATTAAAGGTCTTGATATTTTGATGTGCAAATACACATATATACAGTATATATATATATATATATACAGTCCACAAAATTTTCAGCACACCAAACCCGTAATATAAATCACCTGGGTGCTACCTCCATGTGTCTAATTATCCAGAAGTCCAAGAATTTGGTGCACACCAGGATATTTTTTAAAAATTAAAACGTTACTTTTATTTAAACATGCTGTTAAAACAGGCCAACGTTTCGGTCTCCTCCTAAGACCATTATCAAGACCACATACACAGTTAAAATCAGCAAATAAATAGATAAAACCTCTAGACACTCCCCCAAGCCCCACACTCCCATCCCAGTCACATGACTGAATAGTTAACCCTGTAGCCTACAGGGTTAACTATTCAGTCATGTGACTGGGATGGGAGTGTGGGGCTTGGGGGAGTGTCTAGAGGTTTTATCTATTTATTTGCTGATTTTAACTGTGTATGTGGTCTTGATAATGGTCTTAGGAGGAGACCGAAACGTTGGCCTGTTTTAACAGCATGTTTAAATAAAAGTAACGTTTTAATTTTTAAAAAATATCCTGGTGTGCACCAAATTCTTGGACTTCTATATATATATATATATATACAGTATATATATATATAAAAAAATATATATGTATATCTCTCTCTCTATATATATATATATATATATATGTAGAGAGTAACTCTATGTTGTCGTAAAGAAATTGATAGTGCTTATGATGATAGACATGGGACATGGGTCACACAGGACTTTATTACCCAGATGGGCCCATGCTTAGTGGAAGAAGAAGGGAGATGGTTTTGTGCAACTGCCCTCTCTGCTGCCATTTAGAGACAAGCATAGAATTCCAGAGCGTTTTGCAAACAAAACAAAAGGAAGGGACACTGAGCACTATTACTTGTCTAAACCCTTGCTGGGAAAAAAGAATCAGTGCTTTTCAGTGCTAAAATGAATTTAAATTTAAAACAACCAAGTTTTCATGATTAGTGATGGGCGAAAAGTTTCGCCAGGCATGGATTCGCGGCGAATTTCCGCGTTTCGCCATTGGCGGATTGTTTCGCGAAACGGATGAAAAATTTCGCCGCGGAAAATTCGCCGCACGTCCAAAAATTGTCGCCGGCGTCAAAAAAGAATAGTCGCGGCCGACAAAATAATAGCCGCGGGCGACGAAACAATAGCGCGCGACAAAATAATAGCCGCGGGCGACGAAACAAGAGCCGCGGGCAACGAAACAAGAGCCGCGCGCGACGAAACAATAGCCGTGCAACAAAATAATAGCCGCGGGCGACAAAACAAGAGCCGCGCGACGAAACAAGAGCCGCGGGCAACGAAACAAGAGCCGCGCGCGACAAAACAAGAGCCGCGGGCGACGAAACAAGAGCCGCGGGCGACGAAATAATAGCCGCGCGACAAAACAATAGCCGCGGGCGACGAAACAAGAGCTGCGGGAGACGAAACAATAGCCGCGCGACAAAATAATAGCCGCGGGCGACAATTTTTTTTGTCGCACGACATTTTCGCCGTTTCGCGAATTTTTCGCCGTTTCGCGGATCTTTTCAAAGATTCGCGAATTTTTCGGCGAAGCGAAACGGAACAGATTCGCTCATCACTATTCATGATCTCTATTGCTCAGTAAAACTTGCTTTACTGAGCAGGAATTTATATGTATCCCATACCTGTAAGTGAACTACAGACTGATCTAACAGCAGAAAGTTTAAATATAAAAAGAACCCTCACTGCCATATGGCAACTGTTCACTCTATGCTGAAATACAAGAGCCGTATATGACACACTGCTACAGACTAGGTTAACTGGAAATATATCCTAGAGCCTCAACATATTAATTTGACCAACCTCTGCATGTCGTACTGTTATCTGATGAGATTTGCTTTTGACATAACATACTTCTATCTATGCCATATGTCCAGTTGGACTTCTTGTAACTGCATTAAAACTCAATAAAAAGATAATTTGAAAAAAAAGAACCCCCCACACACATACATACACACACACACAAAACCAACAACCACAGGAAAAATCTCAGACATCTAGAAAATAGAAACAGTAACCTTGCTACAGGCTTATCTATTCTGAAGGGTTGCAAGTCTTTGTCCTGTTTTATTACTGTTAAAATGAATCTTGCATATAACTGAAATACATTCAGAAAAGAAAAATAAATCTGAGCTTCCCATTATCCTGCTGTATTGTTTTTACTGTGCATTTGGACCACATACAGAGTCATTTATTGGTATAATTGTGCAGCAATCACACATGGAAAAAAATGCAGTAAATCAGTCCAGCTGTCCACCCACTAGCCAGAAAGAGAATATAAGCTGTCGAATGAGAAGCATAGTAACAGACATCCTCATTTGAAGTTTGACCGTTCCCTGGACACTGTTCTATTTTAATATCATTGTAGAGGCCTATATCCGAGCTCTCCAATTAATCTGAAAGCAGGCTAGCAACTGCTCTCTGCTGTTACAATGTCTGTAATAGGGAACTTCTGTCCTAGATGGACTATTTAGGATAATGTTAATAAAGCTTTTAAATCACAACGATGGCTAGAGTGGAAACACATTGGTTTTTTAAAAATAAATGTTAGTACCAACATGAATACATTTTTTACTGTTGCAAGCAATATGTGTGCCAGCATGCTAGCTAACATAGCTTATTCACTAGCACAGCAGTCAGTGGGATTTTTGTTGACTTAAAGGGGAAGTACTGTATATCTACTTGTTCAACATGAGTGCAATGGCTTGAGCTGAGCAAACTTTTTGTTCACAGAATTCCATAATACAGAAGGATTATTTGTGCTCTGGTATTCGAATTACCTACTTCTCAAAGATCAAATCTATGAATTAGATGAGTAGAGTGAGAGATTTGACCAGTCTGAAGAAAACACAAGACATAAGGGCCCCTGGGCAGCACAACAGTTGGCAGTGCTTGAGTAAGGAGTGGCATTTAAAAATACTTAAAACATATATTACTGTTCTGCATTGCTCTATGTCAGGGATCCCCAACCTTTCTAACTCATGAGCCACAGTCACATGTAAAAAGTCTTGGAGAGCAACACAAGCATCATAAAAGTTCATGGAGGTGCCAAATAAGGGCTAAGATTGACTTCAGTAGCTTCAGTTTCCCTATTTGCCCTGTTTAGCTCAAGAAATAACAAAAACCATTGTTATTTCATAATTATAACAATAGGAAAAAGGTATGTTTAGCACAAACCCTATTTATTGAACTCATATTGACAAAGGGGTATACCATCCCTCTAAATGTATAATAGTGCTGCAAAGTTTATTACTTTATACTGTAATCTTGTACTGCAAACCTTTACAGGGGACATATTCTAAAAAACTTTGTAGAGAAGATTACTTTCATGATCACATACAACCATAGATTCAACATGCCAATAGCTAAAAGAAATACTGTGTATCTGTCCTAACCCATATCAATATAAACCATTGAGTTATTTAAACTCCAGCTTTAAGAGGCACTGTCCAAGGTGCTGAACAGACCTTTCTCTTGCCAGCAAAAACACTATTGTAAAACATCTCTTCCTAAACATACATATTTTGCTGAATTGCATGATTAATAGTAGTGTGTACTATCAATTTAAAGTGAATAATTTAAAATAAACAACACACACCAAAAATGTATCTGATGTTGTTGCCCACATTTGGCTACAAATACTTTGAGAAAACCTCAAAGGTAGGTGAAAATTGGTACTGTAGATATCTGCTGGATACTGTATGATACTTTATGAGGTGTTTATTCATAAATTCTTGACGTGCATCTAGTGTGTGATTTTTTTTTTTTTTTAAATACTGGCTGCATTACACGTAGCAGTGTTTACCAAGGGTAATCTAATATGTTCCCAAGTGCATACCAGTTTGTTTGCTGAGCTGCATGAATCAATATTGGTGGCAAAACAATCCTGCTGGCTTTATTTAATGTTTAAATTATTTTAGCAGACTAGAGGTTTCTGTAAAGGTATCCAAATTACAAAAAGCATTCTGGATAATAGATCCCATTCCTGTATATACTTATTCCTTCTTTTGCAAGGATCTACTTGCAAAAGAATGTTATTGTAGGATGCGAGATTCAAGTACCAACCCGATTCATAAAAGAATTGGGAGTTTAGGTGATAAGTGTATGCCTCGAACAGGAATAGTTTGTGGGCCACAAATTACTGTTGTTATAGCTCTCAACATTCAGATTCTAGATTCTATTGGGTTTCCTTTCTGAATGATGGAACTGTAGTTAGCAAAGTTGAAGAGCAGCTGATCAGCTATTTTTACTGATCAGGAAAATGGAAGGTGGTCTATTGGGGTGATAGCAAAAACTGTGTGTTGTCTAATTATTTTGCTGTGGACCTAGATTCCACTGATTCCACTTAAGATAAATGTATTACCTATAGGCAGTCCCTTAACTTGCTTTTAACATTTTTGCTTTCTTGCTTTTAACTTTTAACTTCTTTACACATTAACCCTTGGACTCGTACTGATGATTACCTAAGGGTTAACATTATTGTGGTATGGAGATAGGGTAATGGTGATGTAATTTCCTGTGAGATGGGTATTTCAATTTGTTTGCACTGATTGCACTCACACTAGATAAAGGGTTCTTGCTAAGCTGAAACATGTTGTGCGAATAATAGCATATATGCAGTTATTCCTGCCTGGTCCAGCTTCCTTGTATTCTACAAAATTAGTTTCAGTTGCTATGCCTACTGGATTAATGCATTATTCGTGTCTGAAATAAGGCAGCTTTTCTAGGGGATGTTATTTGACATGACTTTAAATGCCAATTAGGAAGCCACTGGGAAAGGCTCTTGTACAACAACTGTGATTAGCTAGAAGATTTTCATCCGAGACCTAAGCCTATTAGTGGGTTAATTTCTCAAGCTGCTGAGTTGCAAATTATTTCAAGACAAATAGCAGAAGACTCTGGAATCAATACACTTTTCTTGTACAGGAGAATTTTATACTGTACATAGCTTAGTTATAGGTCTTGGTACTAAAGGTATAAGAGGTTTTCCCTGTTTCTTCGCCCACCCACTGGAAATATATTTTCCAATTGTTTCCTATGTATTAGAAATATGGATAGCAATGGTTATGTCTTTCTCCAGCTGAAATACTAGGTACTACTATTCTGAAAGGGGTGTGTGGACCCAACAATATTTCTAATGTCAACCCTTGCTTACTTCTGGTGTACAGGAGCTGGGTTCTTGTGTAGTGGAGAAAGATCACAAGATCAGCATATGAACAATCCCACAGGAGTGTACAGCAGCTTCAACTGAAGACCAAGGGGCATATAGCAACCAATCAGATCTTTGGTTTTGTTTTCTAACTTTTAGGTGACTGTTCAAATCTAATCCCTGATGGTTGCTATGGGTAACATCACCAGTGATGTTCGCTCACACATTATAATAAATATGCCTTCAAGTGCCTGCCGAGGGATGGCACTGTCTGTCAACTATTCTGCTATTCTGCTGAGCAAAGCAGGCGACTGCAGCTAGACAAGGTTGGGGTTGAAGACGACCTAGGTAGAGGAGTAGAGAGCCAAGACAGAAAGAGGAAGGAAGTGCGATGCTAAGGGTAGCGACAGAATACTGCATCTTATACTGTGGAGCACACTGCATACTGTCTGAGTTGAGAAGAGTTGACTGTGAAAAAGGAAGTTTAGTTGTGTAAGAGATATTTTTTATGTTTAGTAGTCCTGCTCACTAATTGGCTGGTAACAAACTAAAGTTTTAAACAGCAGAGATTATTTTTTGTTTTACTTTATTATTTTGAGTTGTGAAAAATGTATTCTTTTTTGTTGGATTTGACTTGCAAAACTGTCCAATAATGTATTCATGATAGGATATAGCAAGGCTAAAGGGTTTTTAGTAGTGCTCTTAAATTTTAGCTTTAATTATTTTCTTTTATGGCCTGCTGAATACTAAAATTTTGATACCAAGAAGAATGGGCTGATTTTTCACTTGGGTGCAATTTCTATAGCTGTGATGAATTGTAGATGAGTACTGTACTAATCTTGCCTGGCCTTTGACTGGGCAGAGTTGAGGCATGATAGTAGAAATTTATAAAGAATTAAACAATTCGCCAATGGCAAAATGTGGAAATTTGCTGCGAATCCATGCCTGGCAGAAAAATTCGGTCATCACTAGTAGTTGTAGTAAATAGGATAAGTCAAAATAGGGGCATATTAGAATTGTCATATAAAATTGCAATGGCCTAAAAAAAAAATTGTTGTATGCAGCCCCTCTTCTCCCCCATATCAGTATGCAGCTTCAATAGCATATTCTCTCAAAAGGAGAAATTTATCAATGCACACAAATGATCATTTATTTACCCACACTGTAAATCTTTTCCCAGAATTTCAGCTTAATAATGGGCACATGAAAATAGCATGCGCTACACCTTATGTGCAATTTACTAATGCTGAAATTTGTAGGACATGTGAGCTCTACCTGTAGGTGCTCAGTGATTGTTGATGGCATGTGTACCTCCCATCCCTTCCCTTTAGTTAAGTCAGTGCTGTTCAACTTCATAAGGGTGGTTAGCCAAGTACTACTTGACAAAATCTTTGGAAGGACAACCAAGTATGCAAAATATCTTCCACAAGACAGCACACCACATTGTTCACCTGTTCACACCTCAGCCAGTATTATGTCACTGTATATACTGCCTGCCCTACCCTGTCTGTGTGTGACATACTCTGCCTGTCCTATGCTGTCTGTGTGTGCCATGCTCTGCCTGCCCTATGCTGCTTGTGTGTGCCATATGCTGTCTGCCCTATGCTGCCTGTTTGTGCCATACTCGGCCTACCCTATGCTGCCTGTGTGTGCCATGCTTTGCCTGCCCAATGCTGCCTGTGTGTGCCATGCTTTGCCTGCCCAATGCTGCCTGTGTGTGCCATACTCTGCCTACCATATGCTGCCTGTGTGTGTGCCATACTCTGCTTGGTCTATGCTGCCTGTGTGTGCCATACCCTGCCTGCCCTACCCTGCCTGTGTGTGCCATACTCTGCCTGCCCTATGCTGCCTGTGTGTGCCATACTCTGCCTGCCCTGTGCTGCCTGTTTGTGCCATACTCTGCCTGTCCTATGCTGTCTCTGAGAGGTGTGAGAGGTGAACTGGCAGGGGGTTTCTCAGGGAGTTTGTTAGCTAAATAGATATATGCTAATCATTTGGTACCTAAAGTGTGTAATTATGTGCTGGAGGTTGCTGTGCTATCCACAGAGGAGGCATATGTATTAAGGGTATGTCTTAATATGACATAATGAACTTATTTTATTTATGAATGAAGCTTTTGTAATAACATGGGTGTGGTTTGAAGTGGGTGTCATTAAGAAAGGGGAGTGATCAAAACTGGCCTCCATGGGGCCTCCACCATGTAGGCCATAAAAATTCCTGCCCTCGGTACCACAGAAGTTGGACAGCACTCCTGTAGATTGGGGGATGTAGTTGTATTGCATGCCTTCTACATTTCTTGTGCCCTTTCCCCTTGTTTCCTTCTGTTTTTTACTTCTCTTTACCAAAGTTCTTTACATTTTGCTATGCTTTTCTTCCTTCCTTTTAATATCACTCCTTCTTTAACGATGTTTTACCTGTTGTGATGTGAAATAATCCCGTTTTTTAAAAATGTTTTTCTATAGTTTACTTCCTATGTAAGTTTTTTCTTGTCCAGTCTTTCTTTCATTTCTCTCATATTTTCTTTCCTCTGACTTTTTCTTTTTATCCTTTTGTCCTCCTGCTTTCACCTTTGTATCTACTTCATTTATTTTTCCTCTCATATCTATTGGAAACAACATCTTCCCTATCTTTTGTTCTGATTTTTGACCTTTCTTTTTTTTTGTACCATTTCCACTTTCAATCATTGCTACTGTTCTTTCTCTTATCTTGTCTTTTTCCTTTGTCTCCCTAATATCATTTTAATCCTTTATTTTCCATTTTCTCCCCTTATTTCCCTTCAGATCTCCATTTTTTTCTGATTCAGTCTTTCGTACCTCCAATTTCTTCAATTTCCATTGTTTATACTTTTCTGGCTCTACTCCTTTCCATTGTAGTCTGATCTCTACTGTCTATATGCATCTCCTTATATCCTGTTTTGACATTTTTACTCTGTGCTCTTATTTCTCTTCAATTCTCTTTTATCCCTGATCATCCCTCAGCAGATTTATCTTCTTCAGTCTCTTCCTTCCTCTTTCTTTTTTCCAAATTTTCTGTCGTAGCAAGCAGCTAATTCTAAACTACATCAATAACATTGCACGCTGGCAATGTCCTGTGACTAAACAAATGGAGGCATATTACAACAGTTGTCAAACATGGGGAAAATCCCTGATTTGTTGCTTATAATATTAACAATATGTCTTAGAATTACCTGCCAGCAAAGATAGTACAAATTACGTATTTACCTAAGGGTGGGGATGAAGTCGATTGGGTAAGGTTGGGCTATCCAAAGCTGATGTCAACTCTCAGGGGATTCCTGTGGACTTACAGTATTTGCCAGCTGGAAACTACCAAGGGAACATATTGTAAAGCATAATTTAATGTTATTCTCACCAAAATCACCAAAACCATGTTAAAGCGGTATTTTACTAGGATGTATAAATGAGTATAAATTTCTGGGGGAAAATAGGTGTAGGCCATCTAAACACTCCCATTAAATGTTTATATCACTTAGCATGCAAGAAATGATTTCCTGATTGAACATGCCTATTGATTTCAGTGGATTATGGCAGGTCTAGAATGGTATTAAATAACTGTATAATAACAATTTTCCCACAAACTTTAAAAAGCACACTTTGTAATGCTGTGATTCAAGACAATGCGAGCTTTATAAATTTGCCATATATTTTACACATCTTAATAAATGTGGCCCTAAGCCTGGAAGTACAAAAAAAAAAATCATTAAAAGCACACACATTTAATATAACTAATATATTTCAAATTCAGACGATCTTGCAAAATATTTCTTTAAATCTTTGAAAAAGCTTCAAATGGTGAATTACGAGAACAATAAAATGTGCAGTTCAGATGACACAACCATTTTTAGATGCAATCATTAGGTTATAGGCTTTTAATGTATCAGTTCCTGGAATTGTGTTAATAATGTGCTTGAAAGTAGCAGTGTAAGATCATTTTTTTAGTTATTTAAGGGGAGTCTATGCGCTGTGTTTACATGTGTAAAATAAAATACAAAAATACCCTTGAAACAAAGTAAAAACTAGAATGAATGGGTTTGTCATGTTATTATTAAACACCATTTGGTTAGTAATCTCATTTGTCTTGCACGAAGCATGAAAAAGCAATCACGGATCCATTTTTATTTTGCATTTTTCTTTTCTTTAGTGCAGATATGAAAGAAAGGGCATTTTAAGGGCAGGATTTTTGATAGCAAGTATACTGACATACAGTACAATAGCAATGCATGTCTAATTTCAATAGTTTTTTTAAAAAATAGATTATCAATTCATAATTGTTCCATTCATTTTACCAAATAATTTGCACATCTCTGCACACTTTCAAGCTCATTAATATTCTTCTTAAAGACTGGAGCAATATACTACACTGAATACTCAAGGTGAGGCCTTACCAGGGATCTAAAAAGAGGCAAAATTATGTTTTTTATGTCCCCATCTTTCTTCCAGAGAAAAAAAGCCCAACCGTGACAGCCTAAATTTATTGTTTTAATCTTCTATCCCCTTTACCAGTTTAGTTGCACGTCTCTGCAATCTGTCCTGCTCACTGATATCCATCTTAAGGACTGGAGCCCAAAACTGCACTGCATACTCAAGGTGAGGCCAGGGACCGATAAAGGGGCAAAATCATGATTTCATCATTATTTTATTTCAAGACAGCACTTTATTTGCTTTAGTAGCCACATAATGACATTGCCTGGAATTCCTACTGGGAAGTTTTGCACAACTTGGTATCCATCAGTAGTGATGAGCGAATCTATGGCATTTTGGCAAAAATTCTCCAAACTAGAGAAAAATTCTTGAAACGCAGGTGCAGGATGACTTTTTTCACATGCGCAACTTTTTTTACTTGACTGCTTCTTTTTTGACACAACCAGGCCTGTTTTGACATGACCGTGCCCTATTATTACGTGATTGCGTTACACAACCGCAAATTTTCACAGTGAAATTTCGCAGAAGTTTAGTGAAACTATTTGCCAATGGCGAAATGTGAAATTTCCCTGGCAATCCATGCCTGGTGAAAACATTCGCTCATCACTAATCATCAGGGGAAAAAAAGACACAGTAGTTCCAATGCCCACTTCCAGGTCATTAATGAACAAGCAAAGGACCAAGGAATGACCTCTGCAGTACTCCACTTACAACACTAATAAAAGACAATAAAATTATTATGGCAAGATCTGCCACACATAAAACCATGCTGGCACAAACATAGTATTGTGATTTTCATATTTAGTTATATAATTTAGCTTGTCTGATTTGCTTTTTTTTTATTGCTGTTTTGTTTTTATTAAAACGTCTTAAATGCAAGTTGTTTGTTAGCAGCCTCAATGCTAACCTTTCTAACAAACCATAATGTTTTGCTTTGCAAGGTCTTTTCCTTGCTTACTAGGAGAATATACTGACAGGTTTGTTAAGCAGCATTTTAAAGACATTCAGCATGCCTTTTGTGTTTAACAGGAAAACTTATATTGCAGAGATGCCCTTATACTGCCAAAAATTGCACGTCTAAAATACAAGTCTTAGTTACTCCCTTATACAGTTGTCTCTGCAACATCATTTCAAATAAGTCTATGTCACGGATTGCTGTTTACTAAATGCTTACCTGCATATTTACAAACCTGTTAGCTATTTCTGTCTTGCATACCCCATTACTTCAGTCAATGTCTGGATAACTGAAGTCACCCATTATAACAACTTCTGTATGTAAAAGCAGCCAGGCGCCATTCGCCTCACTTACTTTGTGGTTTAGATATACTAGTCATAATTTTATTAGTAGCCTCAAGTCTAGCATACATAAAGACAAACTCCTACAACTATTATAATCCCTCTGTCCTTTCTTAAAAGGGTATAACCACCTAAATTTATAGCCCAATCATGTTTAATCCCACCAGGTCTCTGTAATACTGATTATATCATACTGTACATGCAATTAACGGTAGCTCACTAATTGTGCAGGGCACTTGCAAGGAGACAGTGACGATTACATTATTTATTTTAAAGTTTTTATTCAACATTCCTAAACCATACAATACTACAATAGTAAGAAATTAAGGTATAGAAGAAAGACGACAATGAACCCATGTGACCCTTATGGGCCCATTTACTAAGGTTTCCTGAGAAAAGTTACATTTTTTGTTTCGTTTTTTTCAAGATTTACGTATGTGTTGTTTTGCAGTACACAAAAGTTCGAGATTTATAAAACTTTATGGGGCTGATTTACTTAAATTTGTTTTTTCTGGCCTTGAGTTGTTGTATAAATTCAACATGGTATAAATTTGACATGGTATAAATTCAAATTAAACGCAATCATTGTTGTATTAATAAAATGTTGTGATAATGCTTGAATCATTCCTATGAAAATTTCGAGTTTACATTTGAAAATCCTGAATTTTTCGAGTTGAAAGTATTGTTAAAATTCGAAAAATTTGAGTTTAACCGAACTTTCATTTCCACAAATCCTCTTTATTTTTCCCAAACAGGAATTGCTCCAGCAGCCATTTTAGGAGCATTGGCACTCATTCTTGAAAAACAATATTGTGTTAAGTTTCACTTAAAACTGGGTGAAATAGAAAACAATGATGAGATTAACTTCCCCTTGAAAACATGTGAAACAGAAAACTGTGAGTGAATTGATTTCCCCTTGATACTGGGTGAAACAGAAAACAGCGAGGGTGTTAACTTCCCCTTGAAACTGAGTGAAAGAGAACAATAAGGGGATTTACTTCTCCCTGAAACTAGGTGAAACTGAAAACAATGAGGACCAGGTTTAAGATGCCGGAACCTGTGAGTGCTATGGAGACTTAGAATAGTAGAGGAATAGAATAGTCAGTGACAGTCTGTCCTTGGCACATTTTAAAGGGAAAGTTAATCCCATCATTGTTTCCTATTTCACACATTTTCAAGACAAACTTAATCACATTATTGTTTTCTATTTCACATAGTTTCAAGTGAAACTTAAATACTAAGAATGCTCCTAAAATGGCTGCTGGAGCACTTCCTGTTTTGGAAAAATAAAGAGGATTAATGGAAATGAACAGCTATTGAAATTTCAGCTCGACAGATCGTGATTTTCAGACAATAAACTCAATATTTTTTTTCAACCCTACCAACAGTATTGTGAGTTAATAAATGCAAGAATGATTATGTTTTATTCAAGTTTATATGTGTTTCAACGCCTTCTAGTTTTAGTACATCTGCCCCTTAAAGTTACAATGTAGATATATCATTTCTGTTATAAAAATATCAACAGTGGGGTCTTTTTAGCAGGTATATTACATGCCCCCTCACTTCTCAGCCATGACCCCATTCTAATCATACAGCCCTATCTACACTAACTTCTCCATAATGCCACAACTTAAGCACCACCCTTGCCTACTCCTCCAGCCTTTTAGCCAATCTTTTCACAAGCATAGCAAACACCCTCCCACTGAGGTGCATTCCACCATACCCAGTTGTCTAGGAACCGGAACCCTTCTTATTGAACTCACCTGCAAAGCAGCTATCCACACAAGAAAGCTCCTCAGCAGTCCCAGGGGCTTCATTCGCAGTCAGGTGCAATACATTAAAATCCACACATCTGAAACTGAGGCGACTATAACCAGGGCCGCCATCAGGGGGGCACAGGGGGGACAGTTGTCCGGGGCCCGGGCATTTAAAGGGGGCCCGGCCGTGCTAGGGTTTTTTTTACCTCAGGCCCCCTTCGATCAACTCCGGGCCCTGTTACTTCCATTGCTGGCGTCCGCTGTTATGTCCCGAGCTCCCTGCTACATGTGCGCTTTTATAAAGTTGCGCCCTGTGCTCACTGACGTCACACGCACGGGGCGCAACCCTATAAAAGCGCACATGTAGCGGGGAGCTCGGGACGTAGTGGAAGATCCAAATGAAGCCGGAGTTGACACAGGTGAGGAGCCGGAAGAAGCAGAAGGGCGGCGGCAGTAGAGGACTGGAGGATACTTGGGGAGACCCTGGGGAAGGTGGAGGATGCTTGGGGGGGCCCTGGGGGAAGGTGGAGGATGCTTGGGGGGGCCCTGGGGGAAGGTGGAGGATGCTTGGGGGGGCTCTGGGGGAAGGTGGAGGATGCTTGGGAAGGGGCCCTGGGGGTAGGTGGAGGAAGCTTGGGGGGGGCCCTGGGGGAAGGTGGAGGATGCTTGGGGGGGCCCTGGGGGAAGGTGGAGGATGCTTGGAGGGGCCCTGGGGGAAGGTGGAGGGTGCTTTGGGGGGCCCTGGGGGAAGGTGGAGGATGCTTGGAGGGGCCCTGGGGGAAGGTGGATGATGCTTGGGGGGGGCTTGGAAGAAGCAGCAGGATGTTGGGTGGGGGGAGCTGAAGGATGCTTAGGGGGCCCTGGAAGAAGCAGGAGGATTCTGGGGGGGGCGTCAAGAAGCAGCGGAGAGCGGGCCATTGTATGGGAACACTGGGGGAGGACCACCAATGTTTTAGGGGGCCCTGGGCTGGCTAGCAATGTTTTAGTGGGTCCCTGCCCTGGCACTAATGCAAAACGTAACCCTTGGCCACAAATGTTTTAGGGGGGCCCTGGCTACCAATGTTTTAGGGGCCCTCGCTACCAATGCTTGTGTATCCCTTGTATTGATGGGAGGGCCAGTGGGAGGGTGGGGCCCAGAAAATTTTGTTGTGAGGGGCCCCGTGATTTCTGATGGCGGCCCTGACTATAACTGCAAAGTATTGCAGCTTATGGCAAACTTGCTGTAAGCCCTTTAGCTCCACCAAACGTTGTGATTTAGCACCTGAGAAAGGAAAACCTTGAACAAATTTTAAACCACAGATATGAAAGGGATATTGCAGCTAGGAGTAAAAATAATCCCAAATTATTTTTAAATTATGTGAATAGTAAAAAAATTAAGCAGGAAGGGGTGGGAACCTTATTATAATGAGGGGGTCAGTTGGTTGATGAGAACAGGGAAAAATCAGAAATTTTTCATCTGTCTATACATCTGAGGAGCCAGCTAATGAAGGCTTCCCTTTTAATATGCCCAGTTCTAGTAATTTAGCTACTGACGCATGGGTCACTCGGGAGGAAATTCTCAAAAGACTTGAACATGTAAAGGTAAACAAAGGTCCAGGGCCGGATGGGATTCATCCTAGGGTAATAAACTACCTTAGCGCTGTGATTGCCAAGCCTCTTCACTTAATTTTTCAGGATTCGTTGAGGTCTGGCATGGTGCCGAGAGACTGGCCAATTGCTAATGTGGTGCCGTTATTTAAAAAGGGATTCCGTTCTCAGCCTGAAAGCTATAGGCCTGTTAGTCTGACATCTGTAATAGGAAAGCTTTTGGAAGGAGTAATAAGGGATAAGGTACTTGAATACTTTGCAGTTCACAATACTATAAGTTTGTGCCAACATAATTTTATGTGTAACAGATCTTGCCAAACTAATTTTGTCGCCTTTTATGAGGAGGTGAGCAGGAACCTCGATGCTGG
The DNA here is from genome assembly GCF_000004195.4 of Xenopus tropicalis. Classification (NCBI taxonomy): domain Eukaryota; kingdom Metazoa; phylum Chordata; class Amphibia; order Anura; family Pipidae; genus Xenopus; species Xenopus tropicalis. The sequence goes on along the minus strand of NC_030680.2, from coordinate 63,769,904 downwards.
AATGGCAGTTGATGTCATCTACTTAGACTTTGCTAAAGCGTTTGATACAGTACCTCACAGAAGGTTAATAATCAAATTAAGGAATATTGGCCTAGAACATAATATTTGTAATTGGATAGAGAACTGGCTGAAGGATAAATTACAAAGAGTGGTGGTAAATGGAACGTTTTCTAATTGGACCAGTGTGGTTAGTGGAGTACCGCAGGGGTCAGTCCTTGGTCCTTTGCTTTTTAACTTGTTTATTAACGACCTGGAGGTGGGCATAGAGAGTACTGTTTCTATTTTTGCTGACTACACTAAATTGTGCAAAACTATAAGTTCCATGCAGGTTGCTGCCACAAAATTAGAAAACTGGGCAGCAAACTGGAAAATGAGGTTCAATGTGGACAAGTGCAAAATTATGCACTTTTGTAGAAATAATATAAACACGAGCTATCTACTGAATGGTAGTTTGTTGGGGGTATCCTTAATGGAGAAATATCTAGGGTTTTTTGTAGATAACAAGTTGTCTAATTCCAGGCAGTGTCAGTCTGTGGCTACTAAAGCAATTAAAGTGCTGACTTGTATAAAAAAGGGCATTGACTCAAGGGATGAGAACATAATTTTGCCCCTTTATAGGTCCCTGGTAAGGCCTCACCTTGAGTATGCAGTGCAGTTTTGGGCTCCAGTCCTTAAGAAGGATAAAATGAGCTGGAGAGAGTGCAGAGACGTGCAACTAAACTGGTTAAGGGGATGGAAGATTTAAGCTATTAGGTTAGACTGTCGAGGTTGGGGTTGTTTTCTCTGGAAAAGAGGCGCTTGCGAGGGGACATGATTACTCTGTACAAGTACATTAGAGGGGATTATAGGCAGATAGGGGGTGTTGTTTTTTCCCAAAAAAGTGATCAATGCACCAAAGGCCACCCCTTTAGATTAGAGGAACGGAGCTTCCATTCAAAGCAGCGTAGGTGGTTTTTCATGGTGAGGGCAGTGAGGTTGGGAAATGCCCTTCCTAGTGATGTTCTAATGGCAGATTCTGTTAATGCCTTTAAGAGGGGCCTGGATGAGTTCTTGAACAAGCATAATATCCAAGGCTATTGTGATACTAATATCTACAGTTAGTATTAATGTTTGTATATATAGTTTATGTATGTGATAGTATAGATTGGTAAGTAAAGGTTGTGTGTGCTGGGTTTACTTGGAAGGGTTGAACTTGATGGACTCTGGTCTTTTTTCAACTATGTAACTTTAAAATAACAGATAATTAAAGTTACTATTCATTTATTCCTTTTTTGTTGATTTCTTTTTTGTTTTTGCTTTATTCAGACACCAAACTGTTAGTAAGTAGTAAGCATTTATGTAACTTTATATACATTTTGATATGACCGGCTTCTGCTTTAAAACCCCAGTGGATGAGCTTTAGCCTATAGGATAAACCCATGTAAATGAGATTTTCTTGGAGCTTGTTTGAAATTCATTCCCAGAATTCCTTTTGTTTATTTGTATCTGTATGAGGCAGTCTCCTCAACAATGATTTGTTTGTGAAACCGCATGGTGACTCTACCTAAGCTGATCAGAAAACCCTGCACTACACTGATGAGCCTCAAGAAAGGCAAAATCAGTCTGTATTTGGGAATCTGATCAGCTATTATCCTGGCTTCTGCTTTAGCTTATAGGATAAACCTATGTAAATGGGATTTTTTTGGAGCTTGTTTGGAATTCTTTCCCAGAATTCCTTTTGTTGATATGACCTAAACAAACTCTTTTTTTTGGAAAGGCAGGTTCCTAAACATATTACTCCACACAGGGCCTTCCCTGAACTTTTGTGTGGCACAAAAAAGATCAGACCTTCTCCCTACATAATAATTATATGATCTTTTGTTTACTGGAAAAGGAACCACTAGAGCTGTTGTTTGCAGTAGCAACTTAGGGTTCAGAAATGATGATGACACACAGACAAGGCATTGATCATTTTCTCATTACTATGGATTACAAAAAGGTTTTGAGTCTCAATAAAAGTTTTTAGTTTTTCCTGCTTCCAGACCAGATAAATAAATGAAACAAACAATCAGTTCTAAGGACATTATTTCATCTCTATGGCGCATAACCTCAAAGATTGTGTTAATGTATCAGATCACTGAAATTACATATTTTGTGGTAATTTTTGCATAAATATAGGTTTTGAATTACGTGAATGAGAATAACAGCAGGAAGGTTACATTTTTATATTTTATAACTGACACTTTAGACAGTGAAAATTACACATTAGATTCCAAAATACTTGTACTGTTAAAGAACAAGTAAAAAAAAGAAATGTTTTCAGGACTGCTGACAAAAGCTATAATTGCTCAGGTTAATATTAATTAATGAGGTTGTTACAAGGGTTATAGGTATGAGTAAAGATGGATAAACTTTATTCTGTAGAATCACTATAACATAGTTTGAATATTCTTTTTGACAAAGTGCACAAAGTTCTGTCAAACAAAGAAATGGAAATGACAAAGCAGGTCAGTATAGTCTACCTGTGTAGTCTGAAAGACACAGGCCAGAACATCTAATTCAAGATGGATGACAGATTTTAACTTTTGTCCATGCTTACATTGCGGGTCAATGATTGTTGTGGTTAGAAAAGCAATGTAGATGCTCTGTCAGTGACAGGAAAAATAAAATGGGCTATGCTTATAGGCTTGAGACAAGAAAATAATTCGTAATGGAGTTTGATTTTGATAAATGAAATATAGCGAATCTGGTCAAAGCCTGGCAGGTATTATCATTGGTGTGTTCACGCCCGCTGTGTAGATAAGTCACAAAATCTAAGAAACAATAAGTCTTTGGCAGTTACATGCTGGTTAGGGGAAGCGTGGAAATACAATGTGGTAAATAGCAGCAAAATGAAGGCAGCCCTGTTTATACAGCACAAAAAAACTAATTTGTACTTTCAAATGTTTAATTCTTTGCTCTACAGGAAAACATTGTTTTTTGTGATTGGGCAATGCAGTTTCACAGATAAACCAAGGAATAAAAAGCAATGTATATAAACAGAACCTTGCAAATGCATTTATGCCCTTGACCAGTTCTCTCATTTTACTGAAATACAAATTCTACACTGAAATTGTCTTCTCTATTATCTTTGTTTCCATACCATTGAAACTCAGATTCATTTTTTTTAATGTGTGATTATTTTATGTTACAAAACAAATTCTACGTGCAAAAGTATTCATACGTCATATTATTAGAGGCACCTTTTGCAGCAATTATAGCTTGAGATAAGTACTGTATCCTTTGCAAACTTTTTTCAAACTTGGGGAGGAATCTTTTTCAGGTTAGTGATGTAGTTGTGCACTTTACTTCAAATATAGAACATCTCAACTAGACTGAGATCATGGCTTGTGACTGGGTATTGTTGGACTCGGGTGTTACTTTGGCCTTTAGTTTTTTTAGTACAGGTATGGGACCTGTTATCCAGAATGCTCAGAACCTGGGATTTTCTGGATAAGGGATCTTTCCGTAATTTTGATCTCCATAACCTAAGTCTGCTAAAAATCATTTAGATATTGAATAAACCTAATAGGATTGTTTTGCCTCTATTAAGGATTAATTATACCTTAGTTGGGATCAAGTACAAGGTACTGTTTTATTATAACAGAGAAAAAGGAAATCATTTTTAAAAATTGGAATTATTTGCTTATAATGGAGTCTATGGGAGATGTCCTTTTCCATAATTTGGAACTTTCTGGATAACAGGTTTCTGCATAAGGGATCCCATACCCGTAGTTTTAAACAAATGCATATTTGTGTAATATGGCAGTGACCATTAGTACCACATTTTCAAGGAACGACCTGTTTATGAATGTACTAAACCTAAATGTACTATGTATGAATGTATGAATGTATGTATGAATGTATGTATGAATGTATGTATATATGTATGTATGTATGAATGTACTAAACTAAAATGTACTAAACTAAAGGGGCAGTATACCTCCTTTTTTAACATCAGTTCAGTGAATAGGACTTACAGGACAGTGTTTGACTATTCTTTTGAAAGCTAATGGATCAAAATTCATATTTGTTATTTCTGTATTTTTTTCTACTTCGATTAACAAATCAAATTAAAAAACCGCAAATGTTTATATATTAAAAAATTTGAATGATAAAAACACGATTGAATAAAACCATAAAAAACATGAGTGTCTCAAATTAATTTTCCCATAATTTTTAATGGATTGCAAAGCGCAAATTTAAATTCAAATTGACCTAATAGGTAACATTTTATCTAGGAGAGCCCCTATTGAATTCTACATGACCTCGAAAGCATTTAGATGCCAACTTTTTACATTCAGGTTTTTTGTGTTTTTTTCAGTTGATAAGTAAATCAAATAAATCGAAAATTCAAGTTTGCTAATCGTTATTCAAATTCATGACTTTTAAGGCAAAAAACACTTTTGACCGTTGATAAATCTACCTTGTGATTATGAAATAGATTTCTTTGTTATTTCTTAAACTGAGCATGGCATGATATTGTCAGACTTCACTTATGTATTGGTGTAATTATACTTACAGGTTATGTATCAAAGGGCACTAAGTTTGCCCAAGGGCAGTAACCCATACCAACCAATTATCAGGTAGAATTTACTGGTCACTTGTTTAAAAGCAAACATCTTATTGGTTGCTATGGGTTACTGCTACTGGGCAAACCAGCCTTTTATTACATATGGGAGAGAGTTAACAATACTAACAGAAATTCAATGAGTATGCAATCGTTACATATTTTGCTGCTTCACAGCATGCTTTCTTCTATGGCAAGAACTGGGTGGTTCAAATGTGTTTTCATAGCAGCCTAAACTTATTACAGCCCAAAACTTAAAATGATTGCAACAAGTTTTAATCATTCTGCCTTATTATTTTCAATACCTTATGATTAATTTATATTGTGTTGTTCTATAGCAGGAAACTGCTCACTAGAAACTTATATGTCCATTCCCTTTACTAATCACATACTTTTTTGATCTTTGGAACAGAGTATGTTGGGTGTTGTGCTTAGTAACAACTGAAGCCATCTGGCTTTGAAGTATAACAATCTACTGAATAGGGCGAGGCTATGCAGTTAAAAGACTATTCTTCTCAATTCATTATCATCTACAAATACTTTGTACCCTGTAATGATGCTGCCGACATGTTCAACATGTTCTGTTCCTCAATATAATTTCAAGGCATTTTAACGTGCTGACTCTCACTATCTTGGTAATTGGTACAATTACCAGCTGTTTTATTTCTTCAATGTGCTTGTATTAGTGTTTTTGAGCATTCTACATGAATTTAAGGTTTATGACTGTAGCCATTTGAAAATGACCTCTTCTGACAGAAAGTTAACATTTCCTTATGATTAAGGTCTTTTGACAAATAAAATATACAGCTCCACTTGATATAGCATATTACCAAGTATGTTATTTCCAGTTAGGGGTCCCAGAATGATGAAATGATGTGTTAGATGATAAAGTCACTAAGCAAAGCCATATTTCTCGCCCTAGAGTTTTCTAATGATTGCTTATCACTGAGAAAACCAGAAAGAAACACATTTTGTAACAAAAAGTAGAAGGCTTGCTGACAAGCTTTTGGTGTAGAGAGAAATAATATTAACTGTCCCAATTACCACAAGCTTTTCTGAAAATGTCTTTGTACGAACACTAGAGACAGAGCTGGAATATGTAATCTATGTACCATGTGATGGAAATTTTTTGCACGATATAGAGCTTTGTTGGATAAGCTGCCATTCTGTTCTTAAAAATGTCAAGGTTTGGATTATGGGATATATTCAGTGTCACAGCTTTGGTTCACAAATTACTGCAGACATTTATTTGTTCTGTAATTTAGGGGTCATTTATCAAAGCTCTGTAAATTTGATTTCATCCAGTGTTTAAAATAATTGTCCAAATGCTTGTTCCACACGTGCACAAGTGACAGTGCTCATCTCATTGATAATGATCAGTGCAATGTTCATTTGCTAAAAACTTTCTCATCTAGAAAATGTTCCTTGCTGCCAGGGTAGTTTTGATAAATAAGATATTGAATTGCTGACAATCTTTCAGGATTCCCCAGACCAATATTTAAAAAATAAGCCCCTTAGTATGAGCTCTAGTCGCATTCTTTCAGTGAGGCAGTCACAACTGTTTTTCAAACTAGAATAAGCAAAATCTATATCAGTATATAAGAACTAAGTGGATATTGTAATACCTGAGGGCTGATTCACTAAACTGTGTTAAAACATGCGTTATTTATAGCACGCGGTAAAAATGTTATCGCGTCTAATTTTTCGCGTCTTAACACACACACACACTAAAAGCATACTTGTGTTAATTTATGCACGATGCTGCTTGCGTTATTTTAGTCACGAAGACTATTTTCATGTGGTATTTGATGGAACGAGCACTAATCAACGCACCGCGTACAAATATTTCGCCGCGTGCGAAAAAACGCACACCATGTTAGCCATACATGCGATTACTTTCGGAAAATTACTGTACTTAACGCATGCGGTAATACTGTACCGAATTGCTCGTTAATTTTCGTGTCTATTTTAACACAAAAAAGCGTGCAATAAAACTTATCGACCTTTAGTGAATCAGCCCTCTGGTGTTTAATTTGGCTTAGGTCTAGCAACCAATAGTATTGAAGTGGATGGCAGCATTTACTGGTCTGCCATTTGAAAGTAAACATCTGATACCATGGGCTCCTATTCCTGGAGCTGCCATGACTTCAATATGCTTTAGATGCTTGTTGGATGACAATAGCCTTAACATTCATTCAAGAATATTTTCTTTTACTGTATCTATCTACATTCTAGGATAGGAAGAAATTCCCTCTTATCCTAGACATATACAGTAGGGGGTGATTTATCAACGTTTGAGGTTAAGTTTTTTTTAAATGATTCAAGTTTTTTAATGCTAAAACTCACATAATTCAAATTATGGTATTTAATAATTAAGGTAAAAAATTCCAAGTTCATGTAAAAGTCAAAGGGAGTTGTCCTAGGCAAAGTCAAGCCATATTTTCAGTTTAAGATATTTGAGTTTTTATATTCAAATGAGTTTTCCTTATTAAAAAATATGCAAGCATTCGAAATGCAACTTTAGTCAAAAACAATCTTAAAACCCACAAACCCAAAAACTGATAAATAAGCCTAATAGTAAAACTTGAAATGTGTGAATTTTAGAGTTATTATTCCATTCAAATACACTTGAAATTTTACTAAACTCGAATGTTTGATTATTTATTTAAAATTTTGACTATAAACATTTGATCAAGACATGAAAAAAGACTTAAATACATTGAATTTATACTCATCATTTATACTCATCATTTCCAATGGATTTACAAACTCTAATGTGAAAACCTAAATTTTGCCTAGGAGAAACTCCCATTGACTTCTACAAGAACTTGCAAGCTTTTAGATGCTTTTACATTTGAGTTTTTTTGTATTTTTGGTGCTTAATAAATATCAGACATTTTAGTTTTATAAATCATAATTTGAATTCATGAGTTTTAGTGCAACAAAAATTGAATAGTGACAAATATTTAAATTCAAACATTGATAAATCACCCCCTTGATGTGTAATACCTCTAGATATTAAAGTTTTGAATTATGAATTATGTTGCTGTACAGTAATTAGCAATCGCTCTGGCACCGCAAGGGATGTAAACAGTGAAGTCCTGAACCCATTTCTACCTGCCTGTACACTGCAGAGGCGTGACCTTTATTGTAAAATTGCCTTTCCTCTCTGGAAGAAAAATAGAAACTACTGTCAGATTGATAATAAGATAACTGACAGTGTTACCAGGACTAATCATTTGGGATGTTCGAGATCTAGGGGCCAAAAGAGATTTGGTTTGAGTGGAAACTATAAGACACCTTTTAAAACTTACTTTTCCTTTTAACTTTGCAGTACCTGTATTGATGAGTAATGGGTACTAACATATCTCCTGTTACTCCAAATGGAGCATAGAACAGCTAGCACAAGTAAACACATAGAAACAAGGAACCAGATCAGGAAGCTGAATCCTTCAGGGAAGGTTTAAAGGGAACCTGTCACCCTAAGAAATAATTCCAAATTATTTTCTATTGGGTTAGTTAAGCATAATAAACTTTAGACTATTTAGAATAATACTCAGACTATATAAATTATTTAAATCTCATTTCCTTCAGTCTTGGAATTACACAACTACAGCAAGCAGGCAGGCACCATTTTGTTAGTAAGAAAAGCTTTGCATCATGCCAAAATCTTGTTTATGTGGCAAAATGGGGGACCCAATGCCCATGCCCATGCACTGGCTACACAATTAGATGGTGAGGAGGGAGGGGGATATGGGGAGGGCAGTGACATCTAAAAAGTGCTGACCCTGTGCTGGGTCTGACCTTTATGCCTAAGCCAATATATGATTGACAGCTGGTATATTTAAATGCCTTTATAAAGGGTGTGAATGTTTTAATAAAAAAGGAATTTGGGTTTCATGTTTAATTTGAACAGGGCTGTTGTTATACAGCTTATTATGTCTGAATGACAGGTCCCCCTTAAGGGAAACCTGTTATCTTTTTATGATCCGTATATACTCGAGTATAAGGGGATCCAAATATAAGCCGAGGTACCTAATTTTACCTAAGAAAATTGTAAAAACTTATTGTCTCGAGTATAAGCTCAGGGTGGGAAATGCAGCAGCTACTGCTAAGTTTCAATAATCAAATAATTAATAAAGGACACTCAGCGTGACCCCATGTGAACTCTTCATAAATATATAATGCTGGCAGCTGCAGATTAGGGAAAGGTGGCCTAAAATAATGACCCTTTTCTATAAAAATTGGAGCGGCCTGGTATATTTGGCAGGACAGCCTAAGCCCATGCAAAGAACATCAGGGAGAAGAAGAAAATATTGGTGCCGTGCCCCCCAGCAATGTACTTTAATGCCCCTTGAAGCAACCCCTTTTTCACCTGTAACACGCACACTATGGCATCGTGGCAGTCCATTGTCGCAGGGCAATACTCGGTCCGTTTTCCTGCTGGGCGCAGCCAGGTAGCCCCAAGGTATAGATCCTCCCAGATGAGCTCCCACACACAGAACTCCACACACACGTTTGCGTGTGCCCTGGTCCGCGCATGCAGCCAGACATCCCCCAATGTATTGATCTTGCCTGTTAGAGCCGCGCACACGCGAATATGCGAGTTCACAGGGGGGTGATAATGGTGTGCGGTGTGCACGCCCAATGCCAGCACAACCTATATTCAGGCTATATACTTGAGTATACGGCGAGCATGAGTTTTTAAGCACATTTTTCTTGCTGATACTCGAGTATATACAGTATATGCAAAAATAAAGAAAGAATGCAGCTTATCATAGCACAATTCAGCAGACTGAAGGAATCCTAGGGAATTATTGGAATGGCTTGGCCAGTGTTTTTATAGTTAAATATTAAAAAGAACCTTGATTTGTGTGTGGAGCATTATTAATTGATGGATATTGTTAACAACACGTTTTTCCATGCAGTATCCCTTTATGCACAAAATGTTAAACGACTGCTAAGTAGGAATGAGCAAACTATTTCAGCCAGTACAGTTTTGTAAGAAAATTGATAAATAAGGTTGAGGAGACTGCCTCATACAGACAAAAGCAAACAAAAGGAATTCGGAGAATGAATTCCAAACTCTTAAAAAGAGCTGTAGCCTTTAGGATAAACCCATGTAAATGGGATTTTTTTAAGAGTTTGGAATTCATTCCCAGAATTCCTTTTGTTTGTAAGAAAATTTGAGATTTTACCAGCAGCAGAAAATGTTTTTTTGTAAGTCTCTAGAGTTTGCCCATGAATTCTGTTTCATTATCTCTTGGGCAGAAAAAAATATATATGCAGACGTCATGATTATCTATAATTTTGTCTTTCATGTCAACCAATGGGAGCTTTCTTGTGTTTGGAAGCAATTAGCAATATGTGAGTCTTTTTTTATTAAGAAAAGCTGTACTATAGTAAAAGGAGCCTCTCTTATAGTGATGAGTGAATTTTTCAGCAGGCATGGATTCACAGCGAAATTCTGCACCTATTGACTTCATTGCTTATTGCAATTTTTCTCCGTTTCAAACATTTTTCAGCAGTTTCGCAAATTTTTTGGCAAAGCAAAATGGGACAGATTCATTCATCACAATTTTTTAACAATTGCAGAAATAAAAATGCTTCATTGACAATGGCTATGCATTTTGGCAAAATGTAATGGTTTTTAGAGATGTAGCGAACCTCAGAAAAAAAGTTCGCGAACCCGTTCGCGAACTTCTGCCAAAAAGTGCGAACTTTTGCGAACTTTGCGAACCCCATAGACTTCAATGAGAAGGCGAACTTTAAAACCTAGAAAAGCCATTTCTGGCCAGAAAACTGATTTTAAAGTTGTTTAAAGGGTGCCACGACCTGGACAGTGGCATGCAGGAGGGGGATCAAGGGCAAAAAATTCTCTGAAAAATACGTTGTTGACACAGCGTTGCGTTTTGTGCTGTAAAGGGCAGAAATCACACTACATTTCTAAACTTGTGTAATACACTGCTTTTACAAGGACTATTGGGTTACAGCAGATGAGATCAGCAGGACAGCTGCCCCCAGCAGCTACATACAGAGCAGTAGAAAGTAGATCACTAGTCAGCTAAAAGTTCGCGAACTTGCGAACACCCGATCTTCGTGCGAATTAGTTCTCCGGCGAACAGTTCGCTACATCTCTAATGGTTTTGACAATTTCTGGTGAAAGCTCAACACAGCAGTTCAGCTCAACATTAGTGATCTGCTGATTTTGGTCCATTTCTTTTGTAATAATCAGTAGAGAGCTTAGGTGTTGGCAGCAGCAGTAGTTGGTCTGCTTTATCCAACCCTGTGATACGCCAATTTTTCCGTGAATCCATGCCTGGCGAAACATTTCGCCCATCACTAATGGTAAATAATAGCATCAAAAATTGTACTTAACAGCTCTGGATAATTCTGTAATACTGCATAGGCTGCAAATGGCACAGCAACCTAAATGAAAGACAAAGATAGACTCCACTGGCCAACTGGGGTCTTTGCACACTTCATGGGGCATTCTAAATGACCCCTATTATTTTATTTTCTTTTCATACATGATAAAGATACTATCAATCAAGTTCAAGTTCTAGTAGTGGGGGTGTATGTATGTAAGCATATTAATGCATATGAATACAGGTAGTAAATATTGCTGAGTGTTCTGTTAGACAGTCTTTGGCCATCATCATTCGTATAGTCAGAGTGCCACTGGTTATCCTCTGGGATTATCAGTGCTTTTCATTAATTAGATCACAAATGTGTTTGCTGAAGGTCATTAACAGGGTGTAGGTAACAATTTGTTTCACAGTTCTCCCTAGAGCTCTGCAGATTTCCCCTACTGATGCTCAAACCAGACTCACCGATAAACATATTTATAATATGATAAACAGATGGCATAACTTAAGTTAATTTACAGTAAAAATGTAAACATATTTGGATGTCACTTTGCATACATTTCATAACTTGGAAAGAAAATGAAATTACACAATTATTTAAATAAAATAATATTATAAATTATACTTAGGGATTAGTGGATTTTTTTTCCTAATAAATATTTGCTGGGAAATTCACGTTATCATGACTCTGTGCTAAAATGTTGCCATCTGTTTGTTGAAAAAGAATTGAGAAAAGACTGTCAGGAGTGCTCTGCTTCATTTGAAAGGTGGGCATCGCCCATGGCCGCAACATCACTGTGACGGCTCATCCTGTAGTCATGCCCCACTGCCATGTGATGTCTTTACATCTGGCATGAAAATTCAAAATAAATAGATGCTGAGGACCTGGATTCAATGCCACAATATAGCAAGTTTCTGGGTGCCCTCTAAATTACTTTTGTGGACTGTCATTCTTGTTTCTAACCCTTTTGCCTGATCCTGACTTTGTTGTTTTTCTGCCTGAACTGACTTGTGCCTGGAATATGATTCTTGGGCTATTTGGGAATATGATCTTTGGACTATTTGTTTACCTGGATCTAACATGACTACAAAGCCAACAGGAGCCAAACAGGCCCTGACAAAGACACGAGAAAAAATTATTTAATTCCAATGTATTTGGTGCAAAAAAAAAAAAAAACGAGAAAAAATGCTCATTAACCTCCATTGACTTCTATGCATTTGGTGAAATTGCAGTTTCACTCATCACTAATTATATACTTATAACAGACCTGCATATAATGTGAGTGTTAAGAGGTGGAAATGCTGCATGGTTCTGTTCCTATAAGAGGGAGCTAATAAAATATAACAACAACTACTACTCAGCTATTCACAAGTCAGCAGCTGTACTTCAAACACTTTGAGGCCTACTTGTTTGGAAGCTTTTAAACAAATCATTTGCTTCCATATTTCATGTACATGACTCTGTAAATGTTGGGGCATGGAGAAGGTGATGCAAAACTAAAAGCCAAGTCTGTTAGCATAGAAATGAACTATACACGTTTTAGCTCCTGGTAATCAGCTGAGATGTTTCTCAATAGATTAACCCTCATTTTTAAAAAATCTTTGGGCTAATGTTGTCTGCTGACACTGTGTCAGAATGTGGTCTAAATGTTTAGTATTCATCTGTAGAACAACTCTCTATTGTTACACATTCCTGAGTCTGGATGCCATGATTTATTATTAGTAATGTGACTGTGTGTTTGAAGTTAGTACACATGTTGGCCTGTGGCCTTGTTCTTTTATATAAGTCTTGGGAATTGCAGGAGGCTTTTTAGCATGTTGCCCTCTAACTGTGTTGAAATACCTCTAGTGTTAATAAAAGCTTTGGTTGTCAGAGGATGTTTTTAGCTTCCAGTAATTCATTTATAGCTGTAGAATTTTAAGATAGACATCTTAATACATTTTAGGTGGATTAAATTATTCAGCACTATACAATGGATGAGTTATATTACAACTGGGACGTCAGCTGTCAGATGAAGCCGAGAGCTCTAGAACTGCACCTAGGACATCCCTGTCATATCTTTATACATTTTTGTGATTTTTTTTATTATAATACATAAGTTATGTCAGAACTGTAATATATTATGATTATCATATCACCTTCACATCAGTAAAGGGAGATTATAAGCATAAAGCAGAAAATAATAATACCATTATTAATGAGCAAATTTTTTTGGCAGGCTTGGATTTGCATCAAAATAGGTGCGGGTGCATCAAAATGGACTCGATCGTTGCAAAAAAAGTCAAACATGTTCACCGTTCCACAATTTATTCTGACAGATTTGCTCATCACTAAATACCATTCATAACTTGACTTATGAACATAATATTGTCAAACCCTTATTATATTTGTAAATGCTTTTCCAAAAATGCACCAATGTAACCTTTATATAGTAATATCACATACTGACAATTAATGAAATTATATGAATTCAGCTAGTTGGTCACCATAACATTGTGGTGCTCTATTTTGTGGTGCCCAGTACATTTTTGAACTACCTGCTTCATGTGGGAAGGAATTGAAGAATAAACCACTCCAGACTGTGTAATGAACTCTCACCACCGCTGTAGTTATTGTAAAGATGTAGGTTGCCATAAGGCCCATGGTACAAGAAGCTTTTATAACTCTGGTATTTTTCAAAGAAACACTCAAACCTGATAGCATAGCCTATCATTTGCATTAATAGAATCCAAGCACATTGATAGACATATTCCATTAGTGAAAATGACAGGTTGCATGGACATTTATAGGCAATTTCTTAGTGGTTGCTAGCAGAGAATATACCTGTGCCATGAGAACTAACCTGCTCTAGTTCCATGTCTACCTACTATTTTAAAACTTTTAAAACATCCCCAAGATGTGTTTAATGTGCAGTATTTGACTTTTGGGACAATATATCAATAGGTGAAACTTATCTTCACCATTTTACAAATTTGCTTCTAAAAATCCCATAGGAATAAATAGAAAGGGAGTTTTTCTGTAATAAGCTCTAATCTGCCTGATAAATTTCAAGTTTTATTTATCTGCACCTAGGGACGAGTGAATCACCTTTGTATTTTAGCAAGTTGTTTTTGTTTTGCTGGGGAAAATTTTTTCATGCAGAAAAAAGAAAAACACCCATTGACTAATTCATTGAGTTTTTAAGGAAAAAAATACGTTTTTTCCCAATTATACATCAAAACTGCCACAAATCCAGAAGTAAAAATGTTCCTTTAAAAGTTGTCAAGGTTATGTAGAAGTCATTGGCAGGTGTCCTTTTTCAGTTGGCTAATCCTTTCTTTGCTATATGGTTTTCGGTTTTTTGACACAAAATGGAAAATTCACGTTTTTCTCATTTTCATTTGTGTTTTTTTAAAAAAGCTGTTTTAATAAATCACTTGGAATTTGTAGTTTTAGAGAAAATTCGTTTTTTAATGGTTTCAAAAACCACAAAAATGAGAATGTTGGTAAATGGGCCTCCCCGTGTGAGAAAACACTTAAGTGCAATTTTTTCCCAAATTTTTCAATGAAGGGAAATGGGCAGTTTCGATCATCACTATCTGCACCATGTTATTACCAGCTTTTGTTCACTTTAGCTGTAGCTGAACCAACAGATCATTCCTTGCTTTCTTATTTAATTAGACTAGCAAATGGCACCCTTGAACAATCAGATGTTTGTTCTGGAGGAGTATGTCCACTTAAATTAAGGGAACTGAGAGCTTATAATGAAATTGTATTCCATTAAGGTTTCCTTTTTATAAAAGGGGCCCATCTGTGAGGCAAAGGCTTGCTTTAACCATTATTTATCTCAAAGTCGGAGAAGTGAGTATTTCAATATTGTTTTGTCTAATCCTCTTGGCACAATATCTGTTATACTGTTAATATTATGTTTTATTACATGCAAATTCTTGGTTTTGTTAATTAACATTTTTAGGACAATGGCAATGTAGTGATTCTACATATTTTGCTGTAACTCAGTTGTAGGGAACAAAAGTCCCAGAATTACTTCTTATTAAGCTTAATGCCAATTGCATTGTAGATAGCATATAGAATCATTGCCACTTCTCCATACATATAGTGAGAACTATACACAACTCGTGTTGTAGACAGCAAATATGGTAGTACATAATGAGAACATTTACTCTGTCTGTAAGAAGAGGTTAACTAAACTAAAAAAAAAGACTGCACATTTATTTAGCAAAATAATTCAATTTAAGCATACGTGAACTCCTATTGCCATGACTTATACCTACTGGCCCTACAATTTAATGTTTCAGCTAAGTATGATTTTGTACTTATCTAAATGAATTGCAGAAGTAATGCATAGTAATACCCAATGATAACAGTGAGTGAATATTTTACCTGGCTGATAGTATATGTTAGTGGCTAATTTGTAAACAGCATGAAAGGCAGCATGGAAACATTTGTGACTTTAGTAAATATTTCACACATAGAAAAGTTCAAGTATTCAGGATACAAGAAAACAGAAAACGAAAGCCATCAGGAGTTGCATAAACTTGTAAGAAATATAAAGGTCAACCATAGTTCCGTCCCTCAGCGTCACACATCATAACTTCAAGAATGTACATTATGATTGACATCTGAACTTCAAAGTGGGTTCTGCAGTGGCTGTAGGCACTTATCGAATTGCACACTTAGTTGACAGGTGGCTTTATATTGTGTCCCAAATCATTATCATCTCAGTGGCCCATTGGGTTTTTGCTACCAATCACATCCATGGCCTGAAGACCTTGGTCTTTGTGATGTGTCACTTAGTGACATTGATTTATGAGGAAATCAGACAAAAAAATGACTATTACCAAGTCTGGGTTACAAGAAATTTGCATGATATGTTCCCTGGGTAATTTTTTTATCCAGCAAAAACAAACAACAAGCAGTCCAACTTGCCATACGGAAGTATAAGAATTTCAAGCAATTTGATAATCAGGATAAAAAATAGCAACACAACTTAACAGTTTAAGTGCCTCAGCTTAAATGCTTACAAAAAATAGGGACAATTAACTTTCTTTACAATTGACAAAATTACTACTAATTTAGCTAGTTTAGGTCATGCAGTCATTGCTATTCCCTTAGGCAAATGCCATGATAAAGAAGCTGTTTGCATTTCAGTAGCATTAGACAAAATTAGAAGCATTCACACAGATAGTAAACATGTGGTAGATTGTCCCAGCTTTTAACATTCCTCATGCGTGAGGTTGAGAAACAATAATTGCATTCTTGGTTCATTTTCAACTACCACCTAAATCAGAAGGGCTGCCTTTACAGACGCACTGCAATAAATTAAAATGGAGGAAATGCTCATTATGGAGCACAGTGGGTAATGGTATGCAAATGAACATTACGGATGGCTAATGTTGTTCACCACTGAAAGAATGTTACATTTACATACAGTAGAAGAATTTTTGAGGTGCATACAAGTTTTGTATGCACTTAATATGGCTAGTTGCATCTAAATTTTATAATGTGCACATTTATCAGCTTAGTATACAAGCCTTATAAAGGTAACACTTCTAAACTTATTATTCTCTTTGTATATGATCTCCCTTGGCAAACTGATCAAGTCATATGGATTTCAATACCAAATGTTTCAGATTGGGCCCAGAGGTAAATGGCTGGCAGCTAGGAGCCTATGTGTTGTATAACACGGGTAAAGCGGGTATTTAACTTGGCTATAAGCCAGGAACATGTTGTTATGTAGAAGGTGATTTTATTAATGATGAATGATGATGATGATATAACAGATTTAGAGCAAGGTGTAAGAAATAAGCAAGTCCCTTTTACCAGGCCAATGGTCAGAGGCAGACAGCAAACAATAAACAACCAAGTCCGTAATACAGGCAAAGATCTGGGCTGGCAGCGAACAAGGAGAGTCCAGTAAACAAGTCGTGGTCTGGGCAGGCTGAAGACAAGGAGAAATCCGAAGAACAGGCCAAGGTCAGTAACAGGAGATCAATACGCAAGCAGGCAGGGAACAGGACAAGGACTTCAGGAACAGAGCGGGGACTGGGGAACTCCAGAACTGGGAACAGGACAATAAACAAACCGGTAGGAGGCTCAATGATCAAGCAATAACCCATTGTAAGGATCAGGCTTATAAAGCCCCTTAATTACATGATCATTGGCGCATGCAAGTAACGAGGTAGGCAGAGGAAAGAGAGATGCAGGAGCAGAGAAGCAAATTACCACAGCAGGACAGACCAAGACTAACTCAAACACCCCCCTGTGGCTCAAGAGGTTAGTGAAGGCAAAGTTAAGCACACAGTCTACGGCTTGAACCCAGATGGTTCCTGACAAAATGTGCCTTAGAGCTATCCTTGATTCTGCTTTTAATACCAATGAATACCTACTGTGAATCATGTCACTTTAATTTAAGGAGTATTTTCAGAATACAATAATTTATTGCCCACAATGCCACCAAAAATCTTATTCACTCTTAGGGGCATATTTTTCATATTTGTGTAATTTTCAAATAAAAAAAAGTGAATATTACCTTACTTGTTAAAAAACCAGATGATAAAAAATGTGATTGAATGAAATGAAAATTTTTTGTTGAAGTTTTAACGAGGACAGCTCCCACTGACGTGACCTCACAAGCTTTTAGATTAGATTTACATTAGTTTTTTTCACGTAATAAATATCAAAAATTAGCTTTTTTAGTAATTATTAAATTCCATATTTGTCTTTAATGCAAAAACTTGAATCGCGGGAAAAAAATGTTGTTGCTAAATAACCCCCTTACCATCTTTTAATTAGCCTTTCTCTATCATACACCAGGGGGCATATTTATTATGCTGTGTAAAACGAATTTGGCAAAAAAACGGAGTAAAAAGCTATGTAAAATAAACGGAGAACATCGCTTTTCCGGACGCAAGATTTTACTCTGTTATTTTCTGTAAGTTCCAGTGGAAGAAAAAAAACAGGTAAAAAACTTACGCTGATTTTACGTTGTTTTTTGTACTCTTTCCCTGGAATTCACTCCTGTGTTTGCCTGCTCTCTCATTTTCCTCCCAGTTTTTCTGTCTTTAAAATATATTTTAAAACGCATTTCTTTAGAGAAGTCTACCCACATCTTTTCTAACTTAGCTTCAGTGTGCACCATATGCTGCTAAATGCAATACCCTTATGCTACATCTCTCACTTTGCTAACTACTGGTCCTGCCCTTCCCCACACCCTGTGTCCCATACCACTTTTCTTTTTAACTTGTAAGCTTTTTTGGAAGGGTTCATGTAACCATTTGTATTGATTATCCGGTATATTTTTGGATGACATCAATATGTTTAATATATATATATCAATTTATTATACAGAGCTACCTAATATGTTAGTGCTTTATAAATATGTGTATATGTGTAATAATAAATACATACAATAATAATAATAACATACAACAACCTTTATATTCTGATGACATCATGGCAATATTAACAATGGATGTCCAGCATTTACTAGGCCTGCCTTAGGGCTGTGACACACGGGGAGATTAATCGCCGGTGGGATGGCATACTCGGCGGCATGATTTGCCAAAGTCGCCGAAGTTGCCTTGAGAGGAAACTTTGGTGACTTTGGCAAATCGTGCCGCTGCATATATATGGCATTTCGGGGAAATTAGTGGCCTGTGACAAGGAAGATTTATTGTAGCCTGATTAATCTCCCCTTGTGTCGCAGCCCTTAAAGGAGAAGGAAAGTTACAATCTCTGGGGGGGTGCCAAATGTTAGGCAATCCTTGGGCAATTGTAATCACTTACCTGATACCTCCCTAGCTCCTGTTAGCTGAAAACTGCACCGGCCTGGGGTTCATTCAACTGCAATACTCTTCCTGTCCTTGACTATCTTCAGAATCCCAGGGCTGTGAAAAAGCAGACTTCCCTGTTTAAGTTCGGCTTATCACTCTACTGCACATGCGCAAGCTGCACAAATGCAAAAGAGGGAAGAGGATCGCTTACTTGCAGGTACCCCAGGCTGGTGCAGGAGGTATCAGGTAAGTGATTGCATTCACTTTGGGTGCCTAATAATTTGGCACCCCCTAGTGACTTTGTCCATACATAGCCAAATATAAGCTAATTGGCCAGATATCTATCAGACAGATTTAAAAATTCTCTGGGCAAGGAACTCATCATCCTCTTCCAATGGCTTGCTCTGGCTTCTGTTATGATCCGGTCATACGGCCCAGCATAAAGATATTGGAAAAAAATTGCTTGTTTGGCCACCTTCTCAAATGAAGGAATCTTCAGGTGCATGGCCAGCTTTACTCCTTGAGATTTATATACCCTGTTTTTATTCTCACACCTATGTTCAGATCTAATTTACTGTTAGAACTGGATCTGAATATAATCTGATTACTCCAAGCTTCTTAAAAGCTTTTTTCCCTTTGGTGTGACAGCATATCTAATTCACTTAATGCTCTCTACTTAGTAACATTCGCTCTCCAGCACTTCAATCTGCATAGTGTTTATTGTCATTGCCAGTAAATGTAAATATCCCAAATCTGGACTTAATATCTGAAGAGGGATGTTGACTGGCATAGCTAAAAGCACACCCAATATCCCAGCTTTATCACTCAGTAGAACATTTATCTTACTGAAAAGTACTCTGCGGATCTGATATTTTCACTGCACCAGATGGTGAAGGAACCCCCATCATCACACATTCAAGATAACACATTGAAAGAGAAGACACCTGCTGCTACCAAAGACCCTTTTCCAACCTTCATACTGTCATTTTAAACTGATAGCAAGTTTATATGTCTTGCTCTTTTGCTCTCTTGCTTAATGGCTTCACTTCTTTCTAATCAGTTTTTTCGACTTTCCCATTAACTTCTCATGAGAGCAATGGCTAAGAGATACTTCTATCAACTATGCAGCTGAACAGTTTAATGGGATATTTTATACTGCATTTTAGAACAATAGTGTTTGGGATCATCTCACTAAAAGTTCTGTGGGTAAAACTGTATTTTTAAACTTAATAGATAGAAGCAATGGAACACAAACCATTATATTTTATAAGAATTACAAACACAAGTCAGGGGTGTATTTATAGCTTGTTCTGCCCATGGTAGGAAGTCAGAGAAAGATGGCACAACCTAGCTGTTATGAAATGTGGTATCCAAATATTCTTGCATTGTAGCTTCAGCTTCTAGCCTGTAAATCATCAATAATAAAAGATAGATTTTTAAAACAATAAATAAAATGCAGGATTTCATGTTTTCTCCTTTAAAGCTGCAGCCTTAGTCCTACACCTTTTTTTTGGCCTGTATTATACACCCAGGGGTATATGCTATAAGAGTGAATATAACGGTTTATAGAATAGACATTTGTGGGTGCTTAACCTCGGCATTGGGGTACAATAGTAAGCATTGCTGTCTGGCCAAAGAAATGGCAAGTGCATGGCAGTGGCTTGGTTCTGAAATTGATTCCACCAAGGGTGCTGTCTGCAAGCTGTTACTTCTCTGAGTCTCTGTGGGTTGTCAATGGGTTTTCCAATTGTTTCCACACTCCAAAACTTCACAACATGAGAACTTACACAGATGATGCTTGCCAATCCTATTACCCATGGGCATTTGGTAGCGTCTGTTATCACATTATTCTGTCATTGCAACGTGACAGATATAGTTTTAGTGCCAAAACACTTTATAGTCAGATCTGCAAAGCTTAGGTGCCTGAATGAATGTCCCAATTTTTGTTGCCTTTCATTCAATAGTGTTTCAGAATGGACTCTTTTCAAGAGAGAGTAAAATCATCCAGTTCATTGACTGGCTGGTTGATTGACTATAGTCGCTGCTTAGAACCCTAAAGCTCCTGTGCCTCCACATGTATTTCCCTTTGCATACAAGTGGACTTTCGGGAATGCCAAGCTCCCAAGAATGTGGTCCACCTTTTCAGCTAGAAAATATGCATGGCTTTCGTACTTGACTCTCTAGGGAAAAGGAACATAACAGACATTCTTCTGTATGGATACAAAGGCCATTTGGTCCAAATATTAGGTTTAAGTCATACTAGATTTGGGGGTTTCTGGAAAATGTCATGACCTCTTCCTTCACTTAACAATCTGGAATTCATATCCAGCCTTTGCCTGGTCCTATTCATATCAATGGATGACAAACCACTGTCATTTTCATTCGAGAACCAGTGGCTGAAGATTAAAGGGGGTGGTTCACCTTTAAGTTAACTTTTAGTATGTTATAGAATGGCCAATTCTAAGCACCTTTTCAATTGGTCTTCAACATTTATTTGTTATCCTTTTTAAATTATTTGCTTTTTTCTAACTCAATCTTCTTTTAACCCCTGCAGCTTTCAAATGGGGGACAGTGACCCTGGCAGCCAAAAAACTATTGTTCTTTGAGGCTACAACTTTATTGTTATTGTTACTTTATATAACATAATTTTCTGTTCAGGTCCTCTCCTATAAATATATCAGTCTCTCATTCAAACCACTCCCTGGTTGCTAAGGTAATTTGGACCCTAGCAACCAGATAGCTGTTGTAACTGAATACTGTGAGGTCTGCTTCCTTTATATGTTAGAAATCCTTCCTCCCCAGCCTCCCATTTGAAATTGTGCAACTGTGTGATCCAGCAGGCGGGGAGAGCAGGTAGTGCAAGCTTCTGTGCACGCCGGATTCCACCAACGATTTTTTACGGGGGCTTTGCCGCCCGATTGTTACTCTGCTGATTTCGGTCCCCCAAAATTGTAATATATATTGTCTTGAAGGGATGTGTTTCCATTGGACTAGTGGAGTATTCCAAATGAAAGAGATGACATCCCATAGTTCTATTTCTTTGTATTTCACTTAAAGAAGTGATTTTGCTGAGGCAAAGGCCTCTGGGAAGAGATGCCTGAATGCTAGAATGGAATAGAGGACACATTAGTAGAACTGGGAAAAAGTAACCCAGCTATTGATGACTTTAGTTAATGTAAGGCACTACTGAATTAACTGGTGCAGTGGGGGTGAACACATTTGGTCAAATAAACCTATAATGCACTTATTATATTTACCCATTTTGCGCTTTATAAGTAAATAAGTGTAGTTTATATTGAAGCTATGCCAGTGTATAAAGTGAAGCATTTTTTAATTTTGAATATATTTGTTCTTAAATAAAATGGTTGTTACTCAAGGACAAATAGTATCCAGATTTCTTCTGAAAGTGTGCATGGGGGAGATATATTTCCCCACTATTCATTTGAGGGCCCAGTTGAGAAAAAGTTGCATTTAGCAATGATTTACCTGGAGAGAAGCAGGAGGTAATCCCAGATACATAGTTTGCATTTCATATACAAAGTTTTATTACATACACTGTACACAGTTTACAACTATAAAATGTGCATTATTTTTTTCTGGTGATAAATGAAGTGCTATATTTTTTCCACTAACAACATTTACTACTTCTTCCTTTAGCTCAACTGGGGCAGGGACAGATATAAAAGATTTCTAGAATATGGATAGCTATAAAATGCTTTAGAATTAAATATAAGTATAAAATACAAACAATATTGGCACCACACAGAAAAGAAAAGTCAAAATGACGTTATATAAAACCCATCAGTATTTTTTTTTTTCAATATTACATAGACAGAAAAAGACCCACATAGAAATAAGTAAGAGTTTGTTAGACAATTTAAACAATTTGTGCTTCAGATGACAAACTAGGCAATGTTCAATTCTTCTAGGATTTTAGAAGTTCTATCTGTAACTCACTTTTTTATTTACAATTATAATCATTATAGATTGTAAGCTCTTTTGGGCAGGGCCCTCTTCACCTCTTGTATCGGTTATTGATTGCTTTATATGTTACTCTGTATGTCCAATGTATGAAACCCACTTATTGTACAGCGCTGCGGAATATGTTGGCGCTTTATAAATAAATGTTAATAATAATAATTATAATGATATGTCTGTTTGATAGATTTTTTTTTTTTTTTTAATTTAGATTTATTTACCCATCTTATGTAGGGCCAATTTAATGTGGCTTATGTCAAAAATATTTTGTGTTGTGTGTACCATAAATACATTTGATAAATAATATAAGAAAAAGTGCATTAGAATGGGTATACAATTGGAACAGGAGTCATTAAGCCACAGATAAATAAGGTAAAGTCAATTCATGCCTGACCACAACCAATATCAAAAAAGTGCAGAAAAGTGCATTTTTAGGCATTGTTGAATGTTACTGAAAGATTATCCCAAATGTTGCCTCTATTACAGTATGTTTGACTGATTTAACAAAGAATAACTGAGATGGTAAAATGGAATCTAGAAGCTGAAAAATAATTTAAGTTGCTAAAAGCCACTTTGTGACTAAGTAGTCAATTTTTGGTACAAACAGATGCCTCTGATGTGAAACTAGAAACTCATGTTAAAACATTGGGGGATATTTTTTCCCCTTAATAGGGGACACATAACATGTATGTGTGGATGAGTAAATATTTGTTAGCTACACGTGTGATTGAAAATGTCACATGTTTTTCATAAATCTTCCTTTTTTTCATAACTTAGTTATTGAACAGAATAATTTAAACTAAATCAATTTGCAGTATTTGCTCTCATTTTGTGATTTGTAGGTAATAAAAAGTTGGTCAAGGACTATTTGCACAGCTACAGCCAATAACCATAAAGCACGTTATCATAGGTGCTGTAACATTTAAGGGGTATGTAGTAAAAGGCAATAGCTTTGCCCCGGAGTAGTAACTTATAATGGCCAATCAGCAGGTAGAATTTACTGGTCACCTGTTTAACAGCAAACATTTTATTGGTTGCTATGGGTTACTGCTTCTGGGCAAACTTAGTACCTTTTATTATATATGGGGAATAATGGGTACTTTTAGCGCAATTCATATGTGGCACAAAGTAGTACTATTTAATAGTGTGCTTAATAGATTTTGACTTTCCTTCTCCTTTAAGTTCTATAAAGAGTTAAAAAGATTACTTTGGGTCAAGAGATCATCTTAAAAATACCACAAGAATATGACTATTTCAGGGTCAGACTGGCCCAATAAGATACCGGGAAAAATCCCAGTGGGCTCCGACTCTCTTAGGCCCTGCCATCTGCCCACAAGCCACCAGCCCCCAACCACCACCGCTCCGCTGCCAGGTGTTCTACTGGGGAATTCAAGACCAATTTTATTACTAACAAAAAAGTAAGTAGCACAGCGAAGCAGGAGCCACTGTGGCTGGGCGGTGGGCCCAAGTCCAGCTCTGGATTCTTTGAAAGGGATTTCAGTTTCAGTGAGAGAGCAGGTTGCGAAAAATGGCACTCCACGCTGAATACTTTAGCAGTAAATGGTTGCACTTCTGCAAAATATAGAGCAAAACAGCCTATTTACATGTATTTTTACATATGTTTGGGGGAAATTGGCATCGGGAAATGCCTTTTTTTTAAAAATGTTATATTAATTTATTTAATGTATAAAGTATGTAGGGAGTGCTGGGTCCCCACACTTATACCTTTCCTGTAGCTGTCACCTGTAGGGGAGCAGGCACTGATCCTGTATTTTCTTATGGGAGCCACCATATCTGTTATCAGCAGCTGCCTAGAAAACTGCTAAGCAGCACTATCAGAGCTGTGGGAAGTTGCAAAGCAGCCTGGGAGCCACCAAAAGGAAAATGAAGCTGGAAAACCTGGCAGAGGAAGCCAGGAGGCTTTCCCCCCACAAGAAGCTAATCTTTGAAACAGGCTGGTACTGGGAAGGCAGACCCTGTACCCAGAGAGACCTACAGACTTGCCTGAAGATTCAGTGGAACACATCCAAAGAGATTTGTGAGTTAGTATCTATGTTTAAAGTGACATTTTATAGAAACTATCTACACTGTTAGTTAGTGCTGTAAGTTAGAGTTTGCTCTGGTAAAGTTAATTAGAGTGGCCCTAATTTCCGCTTGGATAGAAGTGTTATATGTTTTAGTTTCATCTTTTATTTCAGATATAAAGTTATTGTTTATCAAGTACTGTGTGTTCATTATTATTGTTCCTAGTGGGGCCACCCGTAAGTGCACTCCTGGATCCCACTAGGTGAAGGCAACGAGATACCCAGCCTCTCCCTATACCACTGCGGAGTGATTCAGGTTTGTCCCGTGCCATCAGGTAAATCCCACACGTTAAGTGTAACACTTTCAGAAGTAGTGTGGATAAGGTTATTTTTAGTGGATAGGGTATTATTTTTTCATTTCATTTCTTATAAATGTATGCATGAATCTATCACTTCACAATGGATTAATGTGGGGGAGAAAATGGCACCAAAAAAGCACGGAAAAGACTATCATGATCTGTTAAATTGGGTTGGAGTCTGGAACTTGAGATTGGGTTGCCACATTTTTGGAAGTCCCCTATTAGTTTAGCCAGGCTGCTGATTGGCTCCTATCCTACAGTGCTGAGTGCCACCAGCTCCCCTGCACAGCCTGGGAAAGGAGACATCAGAAAAAGGAACAGATAGGTGAGACTAGTACGGTTTTGGGGGGATTTCTTAATAAATCAGCCCAAACCACATCTTTTTTAAGCACAATCTGTCTATATTAAAAGGAATATAATATGTCTCCTTAAAACCTTTTTCCCTATCAATAACATTTGCAGCAAGTCTCCTTTTTACCTTCCAGTCCGGTAAAATACCAGCCAGGTAGCATCTCTAATTGGCTCACTTGAAAAAGGGGGGTATATTTTTGCTTTAAGTATGCACTGTTTATTCTGTTTGTTTTCCTACACTACGTGTGTTTATTTATTAAAGGCAGACAGCCCTGAAATAAGCAAGGTTCTGAAATGATCCTTTACTCTCTTCTGCTCCTCTAGACACAAGCAAGAATGGGTTACACTTGGGACTCATCTCTATAATGTGTTTGCTTTTTTACAAGCACATTCTGCATAGCTTTGATTTCTGTGATCTTCCTGGTATTCATGTATAGTTCATGAAATGTTGTATTCTTTTACTTTTTGTACAGTACATACAAACTGTTAATTGAGATTGTGCTTTCAGGCTATTGCTTGAAGTCAAATGCCTATTATTTATCTTAATGACTGTGCTTTCAGAAACCAATGCATTTGTAAAAGCTATCCTATTTACCAGATCAGGCCCCAGAACCATAATAGGAAAGTTCCTCGGGGCACAATAATGCTGAAATTGCATTTTATTGCTCAAAAAGTGCATTTTGCTAACTGAACATAAATACAATTAATTGTTTATGTACCATACTCTGCAAATCTCTTTCTGCTTCATTTATGCTGAGTTTTTTGTCGCCATGTTTTATTTTGCTTTTAGTTGCCTTTTCATATTCTGTATTTGGTCTCTCAGTTCTCCCAGGAATCCGTTTTAGAGGATGGAGGCTGGCCTTGGGTCCCCAGCAGCTCATTATACAGAGGCTTCTCAGCAGACTGCAGATTTGTTTTGATTTTGCTTGTAGGGACCAGGAAGCAGAATGTGGCTTTACTTTCAGTTTCAGATTTGTCCCTGCTTGGTGCAAGAAATAAAAAAGCTTCAGGGCCTGAACAAGGGGTAGGCAGAAGAGGCACATGCCTAGGGTGCAATAGGGAGTGGCAGTAAGTATACAACTTTTTTTTTGCCTACCCATAGTCTTGTAAAGTCCTGTGGCTTATCTATCCACCCACTCCTCAAATCTGTGTCTTTGCGCCCTAGGGTGCCCTGCTGGCTTGCCCTGCCATTGAAAAGCATGCATATTTACTAATTAAAACAACAGGTAAAATGTATGCTCAGCAGAAGTCCTTAAGTTCTATTCATTCAAATAATCTTGAAAAAGGGGGCGTAGTGTCCCATTAACCTGGTACTGCTTGAAAATTTACATTTTTGCACAACATGCCACATATTTTACACACAATGCAGCGTTCTTACCTAGGATTCCGGTGTAATTGTTAGCAAGTGCCATATTATGCATACCTCAAACTGAGTCAGGTCATAGGGTCCCCTGTTAGCAAAGCCAAAACAGTTAAAAAACAGGCTTTTGCACACCAATCAGAAATATTTTAAAAAGAGGCACCAGAAATTTTGCTTCTTTAAAGACTTTTTGATTTTTCCACTAGGTCATCTTCAGCTGAATGTACACGCAGGGTACACAAACAGATTGCTGTCATGCCATCAAACTGAAAAAAGTAGCACTGTGCTGAAAATGTACATTGTACAAAGAGTTTTCAACAAACCTAGAGTAGATATAAAGCTGGACATGTGCAAAAAGTTGAAGGCATGGTAGTGAACTTTTCAGAACAAATTTAAGATTACAGATATAACCACAAGGCATTGGTGCAGCATGTTAACTCAGCGCAGAGTAACTAGGGTTGCCAAATGCATGCCAGTTTTCCCAATGTGAAAAACTGGGCAAGATTCTCCAAGACTAATGTGGCGATTGGTCAATCACCGATTGCCATGTTATAGCCCTGCCCTGTGATGTCAGTGATCCAGCCTCGTGACGCCTCCAGTGACATCACACCTCCCTGCCCGGAAAACCCAAGCAGGAGAGGTGACAACCCTAGGAGTAACCAGCTACTAAGATTTTAAAGAGGAAGGAAAGGCATTTTGACATTTTACTGCCAATAGATTCTCCACATTAGTGCCACCTAGATCCCTATATTTATTTTGCAGAAAGCTTTACCATACCTGAGTAAACAAGTAAACAGCCCTAGAAGCACCCTGTGTTTGTTTAAGACAGAAGCTGCCATTTTAGCTTGGTCTCAGTAGCTTCCTGCTGCAGCTCTAGCCCTTGGTAGCTCAGATCACACATTCTGAAGGGAGGGGGGACTGAATTCTTGTGAATTCTTATGTGAGGGGGAGCAAAAAAAGGTAGGGGGAGAGGTAGAGAGGAGAGAGCTGCGCAGACTCGTGTCTCAAACCTGAAGGAGCCCTAAATGAGAGGAAGTCTGATACCGAAGAACATGTTTACATAAAAGAAGACAAGAAATCCAGTGTTTCTTTTGATAGAGGACTCAGTGCAACATTTCTGTGAGTTCGTATGGCTGTATTTACATAGGTGTTTCTGAACAAGTTAATGAGTTTTTACTTTTACTTCTCCTTTACGATCAGTCTTTTGGGACTCTTTTTCTTTTCATTTTCCTTTATTACAGTAATTTTTAGTCTGTGTGAAAACTACCCTAACTCTTATGTAAGCTAGTTCACTACATTTTAGTACATATATGGTCAGCTGTTCAAAAGGAAGCATTTGATTGGTTTCTTTAGGTTAGTAGACCTGGGTCTTGTTGTCAGCCAATCAAACATCTCCTTATTTTAGTCAATGAGATTGTAACTGTATGACTTGTGAAGCTCTTATAGTAAAGTACACAGACACAGAGTGTGTAAAAATGGTAGGAGGAAGGGCATAGGAAAAAGTGTTTTGCTGGCTGTACCCTATACAATATTTAATCGTTGGGTACATTATGTTACCACTTGCTGTCTCTGTGCCTGAAAATCTAAATAAAGTTCTTCATCTTTGGAAAAAAAAGTTGTTGTCTCAGTTTACCTGGCTGTGGTAAATAGTGGAATCCTTATGTCATACACTATACAAACAACACTTGAAAGCTTATCTGGGTTTGTGGCCATGTTGTATTATAGTAAGCAGAGAAAACAGTGATTTGGGTAAATCTGGTGGGTTTTGCACAACCTGTTTTGTAAACAAATGACAAAACATGTGAAATGTTTTCAAATGTGGTTGATGGGTATATTTACTAACCTAGCCAGCAGCTTAACTCAATCAGTACTATTAGCTACTGAAAAATATCGTTATAAAAGATACCTTATAAAAGCAGAGAATAGTATACACTGCTAATGTTTTATAGTTTGGAAAAGCAAAGTTAATTAATTGTACAGAAATGTTATTTAAGTTTTTATCTGCAATAATCACAAACTTCTGTAGAGATGAACACCAGAAAATTAGCATTAATCATAAAACTCATACTGATTTCCATGGAGACAAGTCACAGTGTGATCTAACAGGTACCCTACTATAATAATCACAGGAACATTCAATATGTTATCAGCCTTTCTTCCCTATAAATGGCACATCTCCTTAATATTTCACAGGCCTCTAGGGATGTATCAGACATTACAGATATGTAAGGTATTTGATTTTTCAAGGTAAAGTGTCACAACAATAAGACATTAAAGGGGAACTCTGGCTTCCAAACCAAAATTTATTAAAGGAGACGGAAAGGCAAAGTCACTTGGGGGTGCCAAAATGTTAGGCACCCACCAGTGACTTTAATCACTTATCTTTTACCCCGGGCTGGTGCCTATGTTAGTAGAAAACTGCACCAGCCTGAGGTGCCTACAAGAGTGGTCTCCTCTTCCTTCTTCCATCCACGCTCACTTGCACAAGTAAAGTGAAAAGCCAAACTTTTGAAAAGTCGTCTTTTTCACTCTACTGCGCATGCGCCGGGCCAGGGATTCCGAAGACAGAAGGAAGAGGAAACACTCGCTGCAGGTACCCCAGGCTGGTGCGGTTTTCTCATAACAGGAGCACCAGCCCGGGGTAAAAGGTGAGCGATTAAAATCACTGGGGGGGGGCTAACATTTTGGCACCCCCAAGTGACTTAGCCTTTCCTTCTCCTTTAAAGAGCCCCACACAACACAGAAACCCCTATTATATCTATTATTGTATTGTAAAGTATGAATAAATAAAATTTTTATATGCTGAAGTTGCTTTCTATATTGACATCAGGTGAGCAGGGAATTGTGGGATTTGGTGGATGCAGGCTAAAGGCAGGCTGAGGACAGTCGACTACTGTTGCATTTTGAGTTTTGAGTTACAAAGTAGTCAGGCAGATCAGAACAGGGATTAGGCTTAGGCAACTGTTCAAATGATATTATTACATTAAAACTCATGAAAATTGTCTATATTTTTAAATTGATGTATATTGCAAAGCTGTGTTTTGGTGGAGTTCCCCTTTAAAGGGACAGGTAAGTTGAGTGCTGAGGGCTTATGTGTTTTAGGGGGGTTACCTTTATGAGGTGTGTGAGGTTAAAGTTATCAGGGGGTGCTGAATCTGAAGATGTGAGAGAAAACCACTACCCCTCCAGAGGAGCACATTTATTAGAATTAAAATTAGAAGTTGGATTAAGAAAGTTCAGTAAAGACATATTTCACAAAATGAAAAAAAGGAGAACACAGAAAAAGCAAAATGATGCCAATTACTGTATATGAAGTGTAGAATAGCATGGCAGAATTATGTTTAAACAATAAAGGCACACAGTGTAATCTACAAAGTCTTATTTCTGGTGCTAAATTTCACACACCTATATCATTCAACTGGATCTCTCCTATTATTTCAGTTGCTTCATCTGCATTTAAAACTGTTCAGCTTAGAGTTGTTTGGGCCTCTTCAAGTCTCTGAAACAGACTATCATTTTAAAAAAAGTTAACAACAAACCCTTGTTGAGTGGCTTATACTTTGTTATCTAACAGGGCTTACAAGGGGCAGAGACAGAAGTACAGAGCTAGTATATTGCTAATTGGTGTAGTATCATATAAAGAGACATAAACAACATATTACCCTTTAGTTGTTGTCAAAAGGCACCTTCTAGCACCCCTTGGCAGTTGTTTGGTTGGGAGAATGAATGACTAGAATAGGTGCAGATGATGGATTCGATGATTGGCTATTCCTTTTAATTACGTTGATTCTTAGCGAGTGTATATCAA
The DNA here is from genome assembly GCF_000004195.4 of Xenopus tropicalis. Classification (NCBI taxonomy): domain Eukaryota; kingdom Metazoa; phylum Chordata; class Amphibia; order Anura; family Pipidae; genus Xenopus; species Xenopus tropicalis. Next base: position 63,739,295 of record NC_030680.2, on the reverse strand, counting down.
ATTAAATGCATTAAGGATAAGTTAAGGAGATCTGGACAAATGCTGAGTACAAACCATGATTTTTGTATATAATCCTGGACAAAATAACAAAAACTAATCTGAACATAAACATTTCATCTAAGTCATGTCATAAAGGGTGTGGATTTGGTTTGGCTGAATCTAAACCCCATATACTGTATATTCAGTTACACAGCCCTCTACTCCATCTGAACATGATTTTACCTACAGAAGTAATGCAGGCTCTATGCAAGTTGAAACAACCTTAAAGATAACACATAAATCAGTCATATGGCCCTGCAAATGTATTACAGTTTCCTATCTTTTCATATGCTTATTTACTCTTACGATTCTATATAATTCAGAGTTAACATGGCTTTCTTAAGTCTACAGAACTGCAGTATACATTTTATATCTGGTATCATTATATAAAAGAAACAGCAGAAATAGTAATTCTGCCTGAGAGAACAGTTCTGGTTGACAAGAATTTTTCAGCACAGTAATAATGGTAGTTTCACACTGAGTGCTGAATGTTACAGCACAAAGTCCTACTTAGGTAGGCGAATTAATCAATATAGGTTGTGATGGTAGATAAAGGGATTAAGTAGCTTAGAAAAAGAGACAATGCTGACCTACATCGGAGCAGAGTATTAAAAGAGGGCTAATACAAATGAATCAGGAGGAAAAGAAAGTAATTAGCCTGGACCTGGAATATACACATATTAATTGCAATACTGCTGATAAAAATTGTGCCAAATTTGATGGTAAATAATTGCTTCTCTACCTTATCATGCGACTTGCAATGAACAGTAGATTTATAATTGACTGGATTGGCGGCAGCAGGTCTTATCTGCAGATCCAAAACATGATAAGCTAATTAGAGATTGCTAAGCTACTTATAGTACAAACAATTTAAGATACTGTATGTCCTGGATTCAGTAAAAATGGAAAAAATACATAATGAAAGTTGTTCTGCATGCCCGGCTGCAAAGTTTTGGATTTATATAAACCCATTATATCATGTCTTATTGTTTTACATGATGAAAGTCATATTCGGAAGCCTCCAGTAGGATCATAATCTTATTAGTGTGGTGTCATGGGTATAACAGCAGGGGAAGCAGAACATGTGACCTCCTGGGGAATCCAGGATTGTACGTACACCAGGGCTTTGATTTAATGGGCCCATTTAGGCAATTCTGCCACGTGATGTCCTGACATTATTTTTTTGAAATTCCTTACAGTCTCCATTGATGAGTTACCATATGCCTGTGTGAATTTTTGGAAAGTGTTTTAGTTGTTTTCAGTTGATCTAAAATAAATAAGACATTAAGGGGCAGATTTATCAACATTCTGATATTCATGGTTTTAGAATTTTTTTAAACCACAACTGATATTTCCTTTAAAATCACAAATGTCTAGGCATTTATCAAAAGATCCGAATTGTAAAAGCACAAATGAGAAAACACACATAAAAACATAAAAACACAAAAACGTGACTTTTTGTAGAAAAAAATGCAAAAAAACCCCAAAACTTCTAAAACCCCGGATCTAAAAAAGATCATTCAGTTGCAAAAAGGACATCTGCCATTGATTTCTACATGATCTCTACACCTTTTAGATGGTGTTTTTTTTTTCCATTGGTCACAGTTTTGACGCATAATAAATCACAACAAAATTGTATTTTGGTGCAAAAAAATGTGAATTGTAAAAAAAAAATCACATTTTCATAAATGTAGAATGTAGGGGCTAATTAAAAACAAAATGCATCAGCAAAATACAAATTCCAAATATATATTTGTTTTATTTGTATGTTTGGAAAGAGCCACCTATATTCATATATGTTACAGATATACTGAAACTGCCTTCTCATATTCTTTACAACATCTATCAAATCATCAAGGTTCATGTAACTGATGAAATCGATATAGCACATCTCTTTGTCTGTTTTCCATATGCTTTAATAACTAAACCACAATATCTAGCAGTTATTTGCAACATGAAACTATACAAAGCAGAATATGGGAAAACATCCAAGTGTATAAGCCCTTAGGTCATTAAAGACAGAATGACGATATCAATGAGGTCTTTAAAATTTTGTTGATAACCCACAGCAAATCTAACATTATTTTATTCTGTGGAATCTGGCATGATTTGCAATCATTGCTAATTTTATTCAATTTTGTTTATGTTGCACAATAAAGAGTCCGCAAACGTTCACAATTAAAAAATGCCATTCTCCTAACTAGAAGACAAAACTTTTCATAAAGTTACAAGGCGCAAGTTGGTTCATGGATCAAACAGCAGATTATTCTATGAAGACAATATGAAGAAACATATTAGATTTCATTGTGTAAAACATGAACAATAATAGTATTTGAGTATTTGTTTAAAAGCTTTATTGTTGCACTAAAAGAGAATTTCTGTACCCAGTCTTCTTTCATGTTTATCTTTCTGTTGGTGTGATAGATTTAAACTCTTTAATAGAAAGAAAATAATCTTAACATCTCTTTGTCAGAGAGTCTTCTATCACTGGAGGGACCTACAATTACGTTATGCTCTGCACCGGTAGGTAGGTTGTAAAATAGGCCCCCCACCACCCAAGTCATTGCATTGTGTAGGTTAAACATTATTTTCAGCTGCTGTGGTATCACCTAGTCCTATTTTATCTCTTTGAGATAAAGTTCCAGTCCTAGCTGTAGGAAACATTTCTGTTTTTTTTACCTTCTGAAATCGAAAAATGTTTAGTATTTTGCTGCTGGCAACAAAAATTCAGAGGAATGCAAATGAAGTTATCGTTTGCAAACTGTTCTGTGAGAATGCTGCAGAAGATCAGAAATCAGAATGCAGGGCATCATCAGCCTCAAATTTGTTACAGTTGGAAATTGTAAATCCTAGGGTGGTTTGCTGCTAGAAAAACAATTGAAAAATACAAAAAATATTTTTTTTTCCTGGTATTTGGAGTATTTGGAGCCTTTAAAAGTAATTTTAAGAAAGGAGGTAAAACTCATTTATGTTAGTGATGAGTGATTCTTTCCCATTTTGTTTGCCAAAAAATTTGCATAACTACAGAAAATTTCATGAAATGATGAAAAATTTCCATGACTAGTGGGCATGGCCCATTGCTCGCTCCCTTCAACCCCCACTAAATTATCACGTGTGTCATCACCTTTTGTTGGATGATATGGGCACAGATTTTATTCATTACAGTCATGTGTAAACATTGAAACATTGTATGTATTACATAACCACTGTTAGTACTGTTGCATAACATAGTACAACATTGTAACACTTGTATCAATTGTAAAAACTGGTAAGGCCCTCTGCCAGTCTGCCTTCCAAATGCCAGCAATACCCACTAGCCACTTGTACCTAGCTCAGTGAGTACGCGTGACTTGCAATATCCACACCACTGTACTTAAACAATCCACTAGGAACCAAGCCCTGGGGAAGTAACTGACCATATCCAACAAATCCTTTCTGTCCCCTGGCACTGAATCCAAGATGCCAGCTTCTCTTTTTTATACATAGTAGGGGGGGTGGGTTGGGAACTTGGATAGCTGCTGCCCTGTCAAGATGGCTGATGTGGTTCCCGCGGTCACTGTCTGCTCTCCTTCTCTCACCCCCTCTTCACCAGCAGAACATCTTGTGACCCAGCCTGGCCAATCCCTGCTCACGTTGCCTGCCCTGTCATGTAGGCCCTCCTTCTACACTGCGCATGGCATCCTGGCCTCACTTTAAAGTCAATTGGCATTTTTTGCACAAAATACATTGAAGTCAAAGGGCATTTTTTCCCACTCCAAATGAATTGAAGTCAGTTGGCGTTTATTCAGGCATTCTTTAAATTTCAAAATTTTCGGTTTTGTGAAAATGATCTCCAATGGCAAAATAGCAGTATTTCATCACAAATCCATGTCTGGCAAAATATTTTCTCATCACTAGTTAGCGTCAGTTGGCTCATTAATGATCTCTGGGTTCTGTGCTAGATGTTAAAATAGGTGCAGAATTATGCCTGTTAAAATGCTGCATACAATACATTTATATGCATGCTGCTTTATTACTCTCTTTGAACAAGAAATTTTGTTTGTTTATTCAATGAATTTGTACCTCTTGTGTCTGTACTAGCACTGTGTGCCAATGTGCTGGTTTCTGACACAAGAGAGCCATGCGCCTAATACCAACATTGATAAGGAACTAAGGGGGGGATTTATCAACATTTAAGTTTTTTGTTTTTGTATTCATGTTTTTTAACACTACAACTTGCACAATTATGGTACAAAAACGCAAATGTCTGGAAAAAAATCGAAATGCAAGTTTATTCAAATTAGAAAAACAATCTCAAATTCACAAACTCAAAAACTGATAAATAAGCCCTTAAGTGTTGTTACATCTGTTGGTGTTTGCTGTTGTGCCTGTTGAGCTGTACACAATTAAATGGAATGTTAATTCACACCTACAGTACATCCTGCTCACCTGCCACCCCTTCCCTCACTGGTGCAAGTTGTGCTCAGTGGTAGCCTCAGACATATTCCTTAAACATAATTGTTTTTTCTTTTTCTGCCCTTTATTTACACCATTCACCTAATGAGCCTCATAGATTTTAGCACAGCACCATAGAAACCCTTTTTTCTTAGACCTCTCTTTTTAAAGGGAATGCTGATATACTATACAGTAAACAGTCCTTTTTTTACTTATTTCTGCAAGACCACAGGAACAGCAGTAATCTTTTCTTAAAGAAAATAACAGTGGTTATGTGCAAACTCTGTCCACTAGTTCTACGTCAGTGTCTGATTTACAGATCTCTTTCTTAGGCCAATTAGTTGCTCAGTCATATTAATAGATGTATTATGCTAAAGGGGAAACGATCTATGCTCCATTGCATATCTAAGTGAAGAAGATTTTCATTCCTGAGTGAAAAAGTCTGCACAATAATAGGTATAACATGAGGTTACCAGATTATTCCTGTAAATGTGAACATGAAAAATGACCTTGTGAAATGCTGTGCTGAAAATATATCACTTTCAAGAGCACAACATGCTCAGAAATTCACAGAAAACAAAATATGAATTGTGAAAATGCACTCCATGTTTTATTAAGTTATATAGTTCTTGTCAAAAACCAGATTAAGGATTAACTATTGCCATTGCAGTTGACGAAGAATAACTCCCAGCATCCACTTGATAACCATAGGTTTAAAGATGTTGCTCAGAAACAGTTGCAGATACCAACATTACAGAGAAAAAGAATTGGTACTGGAAGCAGACAGGAGGCAGGGATACCAAAATATGCTACAATTTTTGTGTAATTCCACTTTTTAACAAGATACAGTATAGGCTTCTAAATGTCTAAAAAATGAAAAAAAAAAACCAAAAATATATTTTTTAATATAAACACATATCACAAACAATTTATTATGCACAAAAATACAGGTATGGGATCTGTTTTCCGGAAACCCGCTATCCAGATAGCTTTGAATCACAAAAAGCCTGTCTCCCATAGACTCCATTTTAACAAATAATTTAGATTTTTAAAATTGATTTCCTTTTTCTCTGTAATAATAAAACAGTACCTTGTACTTGATCTCATGTAAAATACTATTAACTTTTATTGGAGGCAAAACAATCCTTATGGGTTTAATTAATGTTTTAGTGTTTTTATTTGCAGACTAAAGGTATGAAGATCCAAATTATGGAAAAAACCCTTATCCAGAACACCCTTGGTCCCGAGCATTCTGGATAATGGATCCTATACCTGTACAATGATTTTGAAAGTCCCAAGTCTCCTTAATGTAGATTTATGCACATTGCGCGCTTGTGTAGGTGAAAAACTCCTAGCAGTACACTACCAAATTTCCAAAGCACTGTTCCATAAATCTGTATACTTCAGATTTCAAGGCCAAATATGTCATTAACAGTAGATTTACCATAGGAAAAAAAGTTGTGCAGTATCCATGAAAAAACGCTCATTGACTTGAATGTGTTTTGCACATTTTTTCTGGTTCCCAAATTCACATCATTAGGTACCAAGATAAAGCACCATAACACCAGGGGTCTGCTGAACAATTTGATGCCCAATGTGCATAGGTTCATCCTATAGGAGCATGTAGGGGTCCCAAAATAAAAAAATACCTCATATTCTCTACTATTTCAGTCATTGCAGCTACTACAAAACCAACACATTTACTGCATTTTATGTGGGGTACCGTCACAAAAAATAAGTTTACCACAAAAAGTCATATAATTTTGCAAAGTACACATTCTACCAAATCCAAAATGAATACACGTCTCATTTCTCCATGGTACACAACTGCAAAGCTTTACTGATGATAGTGGTTTTGATAACAGTTTTGATAATCACTTCAAAGCTTTTAAGTTTCAGCATGTTATCTCCGTTACATCATTAGGTATCAAGATAAAATCCTCAATATGAACCAAAGGAGTACACTAAACACTTTGATGACCAATGTGCATAGGTTTACTTAAGAATGTGGCATGTAGGGGCCCCAAAAAGAAATACCCTCTTATGATCTGTCATTTCTAGTGATGGGCGAAATGTTTCGCCAGGCATGGATTCGCGGCGAATTTCCGCATTTCGCCATTGGCGGATTGTTTCGCGAAATGGATGAAAAATTTGCAGAACGTCCAAAAATTGTCGCCGGCGTCAAAAAAGAATGGTCGCGGGCGTCAAAAGAATGGCCGCGCGACAAAATAATAGCCGCGGGCAACTAAATAATAGCCGCACGACAAAATAATAGCCACAGGCGACAAAATAATAGCCGCGGGCGACGAAACAATAGCCGCGTGAAAAAATAATAGCCGTGGGCGACAATTTCTTTTTGTCGCACGACATTTTCGCCGTTCCGTGAATTTTTCGCCATTTTGCGGATCTTTTGAAAGACTCGCAAATTTTTCGGCGAAGCGAAACGGAACAGATTCGCTCATCACTAGTCATTTCAGCTACTGCAAAACCACAAAAACCCAATATCACCCCATATATTTTTTGAAAGTTCATGGTGGCATAAATATGGGGGCCTCTCCTCCATTCTTTTTACTCTCGTGATTTTGCATCTCCTCAGTTCCTATCTTCTACCTCATTGTCTTTCTAGTTCTAGTCATATGCCTTATGCCACTGTTAAAAGGGAAAGTATTGTTCAATGTTCGGCAGTTATATTATGCTGTAAATATTTTCCTTGATTATGTTTTATTCTGATTTTGATTTTCATCTGATTTTACTAAGCACTTGTTTTATTATCATAAAGCACTAGGCCACCCTTTAGGCGTCTAGTTTTTAGATGGAACAATAAAGACCTGGTTTTAGCAGCATGTCGTGTCCGGAGATGTTTGGAGCTCAACTGTATATGAGGCCACCCTTTATGTCTTATTTCTATTATCATATTTATAGTTTAAGTATTAAATAAGAGACAAAAATTAGAGGAGAAAGATAACAGAAGGTGGAGAAAAGGGTAAAAGCAAGAGGGAAAGAGAAGAAAATCTACTTCTAGAGACAAACAGAAGAGAAATAAAGCTATTATATTATCTGTTAAGCAATATTCATTTCTATGGGGGAAAGTCATTTTCTGCCCAGCCTTATTTTACATGTTTTCTCGAATTTGGTTGTCCTGCATTCTTTTTTATTAAAAAGGATTATTGTTTTATACATGCACTATTCTGTGACTGCTAAGAAAACATTGGTTCTCAGCCTCTGATTTCTGGATCCATTGTAGTTGCTGATAATTTCACAAACTAATCCCTGAGAGTCTATAAATGAAATGTGCTTCAATAGATATGAATTGGTTGTTTTTTGAGAATTGTTGGCTGTAATTAAAACAGAATTGAAAGTGCACAGACTTTTTGTTAAAAAAATGTTCATACTATTGGAAGACTGATCCTACGAACAAGACACAATCTGAATTTATTTGTCTTTAAAACTGTATTGTATTATACACATACATACACATTTGCCCCATATAGGCAAATGTCTATGTATCTGCATAATACATACAGTACATGAGGCAAAATTGGCCTCAGCCTGTAGGACCCTGTATCAAATAAGCAGCAACTTTTATAGTAAAGGATGCACACATCAGACCCTGATCACTTTCTAAGGGTTATAGAATTTGGGCAAACTTTTCCCATGTTTACACTGCTCTTTAGAGAAATGTGATTTGTTCTTTTAAGCAAAATAATTAATATTCATTGCTTTGGGGCTTTCTCTGATATTTGACTAATTTAGTACAAAATATGTTGAGGATAGTAATGTTGTGAAATAGATTATTCAGAGTAATTATGGAGCAGTTTAATTATGACAGAAATTGAGGTCAGTAGATGGCATTTAGCCTTGCAGACCTATGAGATTCCTGGACAGATTTGTCATGCAGTGTGGCACATTATTAGAAAATAACATTTTGCTTAGAATCATTATTTCTGGCAGAGATTCAGGTTTTCTGAGATGCTATTTAGAAAATATTCAACTTTATAACATTTTTTCATTTCACTTTCTAACTCAGGGACTGTTTGTGGCTCTCTCCAAAAAAGGGCAAGTCTAATTTTAGGTCAGATATAAAAAAATAAATAAGACAAATATATAGCTTTTCAATCATAGATTGGGGACATATAGTAGATCTCTTTGAATCTACTATAAAGTCTTATTTGCAAAGTATAAAGCTATTAGGCAATATAATCTGAATGTTCAGTGCTAAAATACTGTATCTAAAAACAAAATATTTTCTTATTGCCAATATGTGCATTTTTTATATTCACAATTTAATTTTATATAGGCCCATTTTGCTAGTTTATGTTGGTTGTAAGAAATTATTTGTACTGCAAAATCTCAAGCCTTAGAATAATTGTGTATACCAATTCTTGCTTTTCAGAATAGTTTCATTAATGTACAAAGTAAGCAGTGCTAATATTAGTTGGTGTTATGTGTGAACGACTTAGTAATTATGCATTAGACTAAAAGCAATGCTTCTAAAACATAGGGACAACAAAGCATTAGAGGTATACACTTTGCCTTAAGGACCCAAACAGTATTAGGCTAGATATAGAGTTTTCTGCCTAGGGTTATACCATCAATCTGCAGGTAGAGAAGTCCTCTAATGGGTAAAAAGACTCTAATTCTCACTTTCTACGACTTAATGAGTCTGACCCCAGGAAGAGGGCTAACCAAGACATATATATATATATATATATATATAAAAATCTATATTAATAAAGTCATTGATCTTCATAAGTCTTCTACAGTAAGCCTTATCCATAAGCCATATCATTTCTAAGAGAAGCAATATGTTTCTAAGCATTCCAATGTGGCAAATGATAAAAGAGAAAATGAGATCAGACTTTTCAGTTTTTTAAAGGCCACAGAGTCAGAGGCAAAATGCTTTGATGGATTCACAATAAAGTATTTTAAGTTGCCATGGCATTGGTTCCAAATGAAGTAAAACTGAATTTACAGATAATATCGATAATAGGGGGTGGTTAAGGATACCAAGGATTCTCTATTAAGAGAGATCAGTATGCTACTTGGAAAAGTATTCACAACCTAATATAATGAGTCTGACAGTGTTGCACTGTGAAGGTATTGTGTGACAGTTCTAGTTGATATTTCTAATCAAACAATCAAATTTAAAGACCAGACAGTTAGGACAAAACCAATTTAATTTGATCTAAAACGGATCATATCTTTTATTTAATTTTTATTTATTATTTGTAATAGCTGAGTTCTAGAAAAAGGAACAACTTTTATGATTTGAACAGGAGCTAAAGTTCCAGCTAGTATAAGCATTACCTCTAGCCCTTTTTACATTGGAAATAGGCAGGGGCTTACTGATAGGGATATACACCTAGTTTTTCATATTCTGTCTTTTCTACGTTATGATTCAATTACAATTCTCTTTTATTTAATATAATATTTGTGTAATACACAGCAGGTATCATGGCTCCTAAGGTCATGTTGTACACTGAAATGGTATGTAAAATGTAAATTTGGGCCAGATGCCACATCTTTGGAGATGGTGTTATGCAGTAGTACCAAGAGGGTTTATATTCTAATTATAATGCTTGCTGTGCTAAATGACACTTTCAGATTCCTTTAAAAACTGTTAATCTAAAGTATAATTTTAGGTGTATTGATCTATAAACAACATAATTCTTTCAGTATAGATATATATTGTGTCACATCTTTCCCTGATCAATAAATAAAAATGCCATCTATAGATTCTACCATTCAAACAGGTAGAGGAGGAAAGAGATTTAATCTATGCAAAGTCTGCAACCATCATCCACCAAGCGCTATATTTCCAGGCAAAGCAATTTGTCTGTGCTATTGGAATTATTTGCAGACAGTTCATTTAGTTTACTATTACTCTGTAATAATTATAGGTGATGGGAATTTAATATAAATCCACCAGATGGCCACCACTTTCTAATCTTCAGTGAGATGTTGTCAAAATGATCTTATTTCTGAGTTCAATGGGCTTATCCAAACTAAACTTTCATTTACAATTTTTTGTATATTTCACATTGCCTCATGGCAGAAACAGCCTTGCAAAGTGGTCAGACATTGACCAATGCCATCTGGTCCCATTAGGTTCCCACACCTCTAAACCTGTTTGGGTCAAATTCGATTTATATTTTTTGAATGCTAATAATTTAGTGCTAATAATGCTAATAATTTAGTAGTTGAAGCAAGTAGCAGAACTTTCACTGGTGTATTATAAAGAAATATGTCAGAATAATATTGAAATCTTTATGACCACAATAGTCCATAAGAGTACATTGTGTCATTTTAAAAGAATTCTTATAAATGCATCATTTTGGAGTGGTTTTATCAAAGTAGTTAAGCTGCACTTATTGTTTTTTCCCAGAAAAGGCAGCTTTCATAGTCTGACAGTTTGAATACTTGATCAGTGCCAGATGGTGCAGGTAACAAGTTGAGTAACCTGCTTCACAGGGCTCAAATCAATTTGCCAAAGAGAGTCAGATACGCCAGCAAGTTTAATTGCATTTCCCCACATCTGTCTCTGTCTTTATCCTTTAAAATAATCCCTGTACCAAACTAACTGGGAAGTATTTTTATATTATGTTTTCAACCAGGTATCTGCAGAAACTTAAATTCTTTAAGTTTAGTCAAAGGAAAAGATTTTCCAACTGATTACATAGTATATATTTATTATGCTTTTGTCTACTCTTCTGATGTTACCACATATAGCATATATATAAGGCAGCTACAGTTTTAATAGGAATATAAGTACACCTTCACTTATAATGAAGTTTTTTTTCCAATATTAGTGTTGTACATTTCCAAATTCGAAACAAAAATTAGTAGAAAAGTGTCTGATCCAAGGAACAATTGTGTTTGCCAGCTGCATTCACTGATAAGGAGAAACATTCCAGAATATTGCTTTGTTAAAACTGCTAAAGTTCTGTGTGCCAATAATGACTATAGAAGAGTTTATAGTAAGGCAACAGTGCCATACACAGTAACCAAAATCCTGGGAATGGGACATTGTTTCCAAAATGTTTTTTTTCTTCCGGGACTAGAGCAGCCATAAAGTACACATTTCTATAGGGAATAATGAGCAGCATCTTGACTTGTAGTACTTGGTAATCAGTCAAGTCTATTTTTTTTTTTTTTAGTCTGTTCTAGCCCTGAGAATACAGTGCTTGGAATAAAATAAGTGCTATCTGCAACATACTAGGGACTGGCGATGGAATTGCTGTATTATTTAGAAACTTATTTTCTCATGTCAGTATTGCTTTAATAGTTTTGCATTGTTCCAGTTAATGTGAACACTCTTCCATCACTGCCTGTATTAGCTGTTTGGATTGTCAGCTTTGGAGTTATGCTGACATGCATAATAGTGAGTGATTCACCTCCGGATTTACTACATCAAAAAGATGAATCCCACGCAACCTTGACAGTGCTTAATTCCTGTCAACTTTGAAGAAATGATTCTTCACCGAATAAATGTTATTCGTTAGCTGCAGATTACTTGATACATGACTAAGCCTTCACATTGTATGACGATCTAACATTTGGCTGGGGTAAATCCAATAAAATAGTTTTAAAAGATAATATTCAGTTATGTGCTTTGAATAACATTATTATATATATATATGAACCGCACTGCTTTTATGCAGGCATTTGTCACAATGGAATGGAATAATTTGCTTTTAAAGAGGTTAGTAGAAACTTCAACCAATGTTTTGAAGTAGATATATACTTAGATTTTGCTACAGCTTTTGATACATGACTACACAGGAGGTAATTGTATAGATTGTTGAATGGTGCTATGAGAAAAAAAAAATACTGTGCAGTATTTCCACTATGTAGATTTCTTGCTGAAAGGTCACATGCAGAGATTTGTGATTCATGGGTCATTTTTAAGTTGGACAAGTGGAGAAAATCAGGGGGTCTGTGCTTTCAACAGTTATGTTTAATTTAGTAATAATGTACTTTTGAATTAGCCATTGAAAGTCCCATCATATTAGCTCAATGCAGGATGGCTTTATTATATAAAGAAATGTAGATCTTATTCAACACCCATAATAAAAAGCTGATACATTTGATTAATAATTTCATGAATTCAAAGTGTATTGGCAAAAGCCTATTAGGTATTAATTATAATGATAGGTCAAGCTCAGAAGTATGATGAAATGGGTGGCTTGATTCCACAGGTAGTGCCACAACAGTTTTAGGTTATCTGTATGGTACCAAATGTCTTTTTTGAAATGCTAGTACTGCTGACAAATTTTTGGCTTTGCTATGTCATGAAAAACCCTTCGTGCTAGAGTCATGTTTCTGTTGTGGATTCTCACCCTGTGCACATTCCTATTCCCTGTAGTGTTACATGTTTTACTCCCAACACTTATTTAGGGATTAGGAGTAATTAGAAGTAATGTTAAGTCATTTACGACTGCAAATGTCTAAATTGGCCACAGCCAGTTGACTGAAAAACTTCTAATTACAGATGTCAACATTTGCTACTTGACAGCAGCTTCAGCAGCTACAACAAGCTTCTTTGGCCTTCTGAGTAGAGCGCAAAGACCTATGTTTCCAGGGTCAGACTAGGGGTGCAGGGCCCACTGGGCTTCTGCCTCAGAGGCCCCTGCACCCCCAAATACCTTCATACCCCCCTGCAGGGGCCCCCAACACTTTCTTACCACCTCCCCCAGCACGCCTGAATGAAAGTTACCTGTGGCATGTGGGTTAGGGAGACCAAAGGATTGTGGGAGTACCCCGGGGGTTCGGGTCTAGGCTGCCGGGGCCCAGTCCAACACTGTGTGTTTCCATATGAATACAGCCCTATATTCATAAAGCTGCCAGGTGGTAATTATAGGGCTGCCTTGTGTCCACCAACACTATGCTCTGCACCTCACGGTGGATTTAGCTTGAGGCGCACAGCACAGATATACTCCTGATGTATGAGGATGAAGGGACTAGCAACTGATGCATCTGTAAATAAGGCCCATTCCTCATTATTACCTAGAGCTCATCATGTGCCATTCTTTTAACATATTTACCCATGGGTTTATGTAACAAGTGATTTATAACATAAAGCACAGCATTAAAGCTAATGACTGCATTGAAAGTGTCCAGTAAATGCTTTAGTACCTGGTTGTTATAGGTTACTAGGCAGATATTGGTATAAGTGCTACATGTGTTATTCTATGTTTAATGGCTTTCATTGTTTTTGTACGGCAGTTCTTCAGTTTGGAATTTTAGCAACTATCTAGCTGGTAGGGGCCAAATTATCCTAGCAACCAGGAAGTGGTATGAATAAGAGACTGGAATATAAATAGTAGAGGGCCTAAATAGAAAGATAAATAATAAAAAATAACAGATAGAACCAGTTAACATGTGCTTACACAGTGAAAATAGCTTCTTGCTGCCCCAGGTGCATGCTGTACCCACTGCCCGGGCAAATAAATACAAAAATGATGAAAACAGCAGAACTCCGGTTGTTTTGAAAAATGTGAATCTTTACTCAAGTGCCAAACTTGTTGCCTTTGGCACTTGAGTAAAGATTCACATTTTTCAAAACAACCGGAGTTCTGCTGTTTTCATCATTTTAATAAAAAATAACAATAAAATTGCAGCCCACAGAGCAATAGTTTTTGGCTTCTGGGGTCAGTGACCTCCCATTCAATAACAAGCTAAAAGTTAACTTAAAGTTGAACCATCCAGGGTTGGACTGGAGATGTGCAGACCCACCGGGGCTGCCACCCTAGGGGCCCCACACACCCCCTGCAGGGGCCCCCACATGCCTCCAAGCAGTGCCCCCGTCCATTCATGTGGGGTAGGAGGGCAGCTGGGATCAGGTCTGGGACAGTGGGGGGCAGGGGCCCACTAGATTTTTTCTCATTGTCCTGCTGGACCAGTCCGACCCTGGAACCAGCCATTTAGCATCAATATACTAAACTATACTGCGTGTGCATGTCTTTATTTGTGTTGATGTTTGTGATCATATACACACACCTAAAAAAGTTTTTTAAAGTGTAAGAAAAGCTGCAAGAACAAAATGTACCCATCTATGTTGTGAAATGAATATGCTGTTCATAAAATTAGGTTTTGGCTTCGTAATTGGAGTAGCATTAATAGGATGCATATGTCACTCACTAGAGTGGGAGGTGATGTACAATATTAGAAAAAAAGAATAAATCAAGTGACAAGGTTAATGGATTAATAATCTGCTGCCAATAAATGGTAATAACTGTGAATATAATTAGCGGTGAAAATGTCATGCCCCTTGATATTACCAGGACAGCTTTGATTTGGATGGCACCATCCATCTCAATGGGCACAGAAAAGATCAGCATTACCATGCAGCTTGTTAAATAAGTAACCTACAAATGTACAAGGTTATTGCTCCCTTAATTCCTCTGAATAATGCTTTTACTTATTCCAACACATTCATCAAATTAAATGCTTAATCTGTTATTTATTTCTTAGCCTCAAAGGCCCACAATGTATCATGGCTGGGAAGAGGCACTGTTAATTGCAAAAATGACTTCTAATGCTGGTGTTATGGTGACATCCCACAGACTTTGTATTTAAGTAACATACTAATGAGAATCACTAGACCTAGACTAGTGCTTGTGAGACACTGGAATATATATAGGAGAGGAATAGAATAGAAAGAAAAGTAATAAAAAGTAACAATAATAATACAGTTGTAAGCTCACAAAGCAATTGGCTGTTGGGGGTCAGTGGCCCCATTTAAAGGAGAAGCAAAGGGTAAATCCAAATGTTAGGCACCCCCCAGTGATTGTAATCTCTTACCTGATACCCCTCTCCGGTGCTCCTGTTAGGAGAAAACTGCACAGCCTGGGGTATATGTAAGCGTTCCTCTACCTTCCGATGCATGCACAGTTGAGAAAAAGGCTGGCTTTTTTGTTAAAGTAGGCTTTCCACTCAAAAACATAAGAAGGAGCACTTGTCCTTATACACCTTAGTTTTCTCCTAGCAAGGGCACCAGCCGGGGGTTTCAGGTAAGAGGTTAAAATCACATGTGGGGGGGAGGTACCTAACATTTTGGCACCCCCAGTGACTTAGCCTTTCCTTCTACTTTAAACACTGGGAAGATGTAGATAACTCGAAAACTATAACAATAAAGAATGAAGCCCAATTGCAAAGTTGCTATAACATACTTAAAATGAATATAAAGGTAAACCACCCCTTTAATATTGACACAGCAACCACATTTGCAACAGACACAACACCCCCTTAAGTTGTTCTCTGGCCCTAAAGAAGTGGAAAAGTTTTAGCTAGCAATGTGGGTTTAAGTATCTTACCCTGATCAGGAGTTATTCAGTACCTAGTGCCTCCCCAAGGAGCCTAGCTGACACCATCACCCTTGCACACCCACTAGTGATGAGCAAATTTTTTTGCCAGGCATGGATTTGCAGCGAATTTCCGCATTTTGCCATTGGCAAATTGTTTTGCGAAACTTTCGTGAAAATTCGCCACGGAAAAATTAGTCGGGCGAAATTTTTCCTTGCGTGTCAAATCGGGCACGTTCGCATCAAATTGGGCGCGGTCATGTCAAAAAAGTGTGGGCGACAAAAAAATAGATACGGGTGACAAAAAAATGGTGCGACAAATACGTTTCGCAAATTTTTCCCCGTTTCGTGAATTATATGGCGAAGTGGAACAGGACAGATTCGCTCATCACTAACACCCACGCTTACTATTTTAGTGCCTAAGTGGATCAAGAGAGGTTGCATCACTAGTGCAGAGAGCACAATTGCACTATCTGCACTAGAAGAGCCAAAATCGAATTTCGCTCTTTGCCACCCTTGGTAACTTGTGGGACACTGCCGTCTGAGACAAGTTTCTCAATTCCCTGGCCCTGCTGTTGTCTAGCTACACATTTTATCACACATTAACCTTTGTTATTATATTGAATTATGCTCAGAGCTGTAAACCAGCAGCATTTGGATAAATCAGCACTGCTATTGAAGGTTTAGCCCCAATGCACCCTGAAGGGTAGGTGGATAGCTTTTCATAATAGGAGTGGCATTTGGGAAAAGTTTATTATATAACAGATCTCAGGTAATCGCTTGCCTATCATTCAGACAAGAGTTAAAAAAATTCCAAAACTTAGACAGAAAGTCTTTTTCATTATTTATTCTCATTCATCATGTATTCAGAGATGTCCTTGATAATCTTTGAAAACATTTCCTGCTGTGCGCTCCCTCCAGGCCAAAAAGAAAGCTGAATTTGATTACAGGGTTTTGTTCAGGACTACACAGCCATTCTGCTTGTAAGGTTGATGTTTACATTTCATCTTAGCCTAAAAATAAATATTTTTCCTTGTGAACTCATATAGGCATCTAATCAGATCATTTTCTTCCAGTAATACATTGATTGCTTTAAATACATACCCAGGGACCAAAAAGAGTTGGAAATTTAGAACTAATATTTGCCTGATGCTTTTTACATGTTTGTCAGGATCAGGTTGCATATAAAACAGACAAATTCGGCTTTTTATGTTCAACACTTTAATTGACTTCCAGTTCAGAGACTTATTGTATTTGCTTAGACCTTCAGATTATCAATTATTACTTTGCAAACCGAAAAAAGCATTACTTAGAAATCTCAACAATCACATTTCTGATGGATTATTGTAAAATGTCAGAGGTAAAGGATGACTCTCTTGATGTTGAAAACGAAACCCATGGTAATATTTTTCATTCTGATTTTGATTTAATTTGCAGACTCTTCAACTTTCTCACCATGCATGGCTGCTTAAATTCATTTCACTTGTCAGAAGAGAAAAATTTTCATAATTAAACAGTAAAATGCGGTGGCCTTTCAGTAGATTACCACATATTTCATTTTAGTCGTTTTTCCCCCCTTTTCTGAAGGCATATTTCTTCCTCTTCTTTATTTGAGTTTTTTTTAGCGTGCAGCAATTTTGTCTGTCTGTGTTTTGTGTAGATAAATAACGTGACTAAAATATTAGACAGCTGCATTTGGATGTTAACTGGCAAAAGCAGGAAAAATGTAACGCAATGGAATTAAAAATAAAATCAATTGCCCTTTTTTATCCTCATGGGCAATCCAGTTGGTTGAGGCAGAATGAAAGACAGGAGTAGTTACATTACATTTTTATATGTCACGGTAACTGAGAATGTCACAACCTTTCATTATGATTCTATGCTATCCTTGCTGAGCAAAGTGTTATCATACTATTCCACACTGTTTTCAGTAACAATTTTCAGAAACAATCGCAATATAGAAAATAATAACCAGGCGGCAGGGATTGTTTTAGCAATATCCTGAGTTTATGAATTAGTCCACTGAGGTGAGGACTATAGTAGGGAAATGCAAAAAAAGAAGCAAGTAAGGAAATGCAAAGCTGGAAATCCACAATCCATCATATTTAATCATTTTCAGCCACATTGGTCAAGCACTTTTATGATAAACCTGCCTTGGTTATCTTATCTGCCTTGGTTATCTCACCTGTTCAAAAGCAAACATCTTATTGGTTGCTATGGGTTACTGCCCCTGGGCAAACTTAGTGCCTGTTATTACATATAGCCTGTACTTACATTCTTAGATTGTAAGCTCTACAGGGCAGGGACCTCCTTCCTACTATGTCTCATACCACATGGCACTTAACCTCTGTGTATTTACACTCACTTATTTTATTTATTATATAACACTTGTCCTCCCTGTATGTAATTGTGTATATAGTAATACTGTACAGCGCTGCATATCCTTGTAGCACTTTATAAATAAAGTTATACATACACAGTGCCGGGCCTGGGTGACTGGGCGCCCTAGGCAGCCCGGTTGGCCAGCTCACCCACAGCACCACCCTTTCCCTTCATGTTACCCTATTCTGTCAGCACCCATGTGCACACTCGTTCCCAATAGAGTGCATACGTGCTGGCAGCGAGGGAAAGGGGGGGCACGACAAGTGAGCAAGAATAAGCGCGACAACCGTGCTATTGGCATATTGAAGATGTCTATGGGGGGACAAGGGCATGGAATAGGTAGTAGGAGAGGCATGTGCCTAGTGCCCCCCCAACATTGTGCCCTAGGCACGTGCCTCTTTTGCATACCCCTAGTTCAGGCCCTGTACATACATCCATATAGGGGTAAGGGTGAAGACATGACAGTTACTAGTAGCAGCTACTAATCAATGCTAATCAAAGCTAAATGCTAATCATTTACTGATAATTGTCTCTCTGTGTGTTTTAGCAGAGGCAATACTCAGTATTGTTTATGGCGGGGTATTTTCTTACATTTATTAGCTGTGACAAGTAGCTACTACTAAGTAGCTTTGCGTGTCTTCACACAGAGGTGTTAGATGGGAAAATTAGTCGCCTGAAATAAATCTTTGCTACCGTGGGTGACTAATCTACCTGAACCGGCAAGAATGTAAATCGTTAGTGAGATAGCATACGCGCCGCTCCAGTTTTCCGAGGTCACCCGAAGTTCCCATGTGAGGCAACTTCTGGCGAGTTGTGAGGTTTGAAAAGTTCATTTAACAAGAATTTAAATAAATAGAAAGTACAGTCTACATAAATTAATGATAGATACATAGAGTAGGCAAAAATAGAGGCATTAATAAACTGATAAAAAAAAAAACTTGGTACAGAATGACTGAATATAGACTGAGTAATTTCCTACATTTTTTTTATATTTGTGGTCAAGAATTTACCTTGATCTATAGGATACTATTGTTTCATATTTGAGCATCTTTGTTTACACTTCCATTATGTATGAAATTTTTATTTAATAAATAATAATGTTGACTACTTATTTACACATGAACGTGTTTTTGAAATCAATCATTGGTTAGTGGGCTGATTGTTAATGTGTATTTTGGAAAAAGGATTGGTTAGTCCGTCATGTCACCATGTCCCTTTGGGGTTCTTATTTCTTGATAAGTAACTGCTAATAGGGTGCCTTGTTTTGTCTGATTTACATATTATCCCACAATTATAAGTCACTTTGATTGGCGGTATGAAAAAATCTCTTTGTGTGGGCAATCAAAGGATTTAACATCTTATGTGCCTTCACTACTGTCCTGTTCTTGATCCTGCCATGGGCTGCTGTCAGCTGATGGGCCGACTAGCAGTATATATTGCAACATAATAATTAGCTAAGCCTATTAGTAATTATTCCAGATTAGCAATACATGGCAGCATAGAAACCAGGACATTCTGCATCAGAATTATTTAATAATCAGCCTTTTCACTACAGGTATGGGATCCCTTATCCGGAAACCCATTATCCAGAAAGTTCTGAATTACGGAAAGGCCATCTCCCATAGACTCCATTATTAACAAATAATTCTAATTTTTAAAAATGATTTCCTATTTCTCTGTAATAATAAAACAGTACCTTGTACTTGATCCCAACTAAGATATAATAAATCCTTATTGGAGGCAAAACAATCCTATTGGGATTATTCAGTATTGAAATGATTTTTAGCAGATTTAAATTGTGGAGATCCAAATTACGGAAAGATCCCTTATCCGGTAAACCCCATGTCCCGAGCATTCTGGATAACCGGTCCCATACCTGTACTATAAAATTCCTGCATAAAGAAGAAAATTCCTGACATTTTTTGCAAAAAAAAAATGCAAAATGTGGAAAAAAAGAACAAAGGGGAGGGTGGGGGGACATTTCTACCTGTGCAGAAGATAAGGAAGTGAGTGCTTCTTTTCCTGACATCACATCCCTCCCTTTCTCCGCCCCCCAGTCCAGCTTTCTCCTGCCTTAACTCTTTTCTTCTAACTAATCACAGTTGCACCTGGTTCTGCCAATCTCTAAACATAAACCAGTGTAATCTGGCTGCTGGTCATTCTGATCCCTAGTCATGCTGCGCTTATAGCTCCAGGGCTTTCCTTTACTGTTGTACAGCTTCTGATCCTCTGCACTGGAACAGTACGTTTAGTATAAAAAGTAAAGCATTCTTAGCGATAACCTTTTTTAAACTTTAGTTCTCTCTGAAACAGTAATATTTAGTCAATTAGCCGTCTTTTTATCATTTACTGCGGCCGGCAGACTAACAAAGCCTACACCAGCAATCAAATATTTGCTTACTGAGGGACTGCATGATGTATATTGCTTTAAAAAAAATGAAAGCCTGATAAGGGAGCCAAACATAATTTCCTTGCTTCATAGACAGTATAATAAAATATGTCTACTTTTATATTAAAAAGAAGACTCTAAAATCCAGAACTAAATCAGATTCTAAAAGAAGAATGAATTAACTTTTAAAGGATCACCTTTCAGATGCCTTTTTGTCTTATTTCAAATGAAATTGTCAATTGAATTAACAATTAACTGTAAGATGAGAATCAGAGAGCTGCACTAATAAAGTATAGAACTTCCATGATCCCTCAGATAACCAATCTTTCTCGTTTTCTTTGATTTGTGTTTGTCTGAGCTGAATCGCTAGTGAAGGGGAGCTTTCTTATGTAGAATATATTGATCCTGGTTACATAACAAAATGTTTCATATATGAAAACCCTTAAATATCAGTTAAAGGGGAACCCCACCTAAACCAACTTAACTTTCTGAAAGTTAAACATAATTTCAAGCAACTGTGAAATATACATCAGTTAAAAAATATGCAGCCTTTTCATGATTTTTAATGTAATAATGTGGCTTGGAACAGTTACTTAAGCTCAAATAAAATGTAACAGTAGTTGGCTGTCCCACAATTACCTAAATACCTGATGTTAATAAGAAAAGGAACATTCCAGTGCATTACATTGTGGGTTATGTAGTTCCAGCATGCTGTCTGTAAGGTGTGGAGAAGTTGTTACAATTTCTAACATCAATGTTTTAGCCCCCCCCCCGCCAGGATTTTTTAAAAGATGCAGAAAGAGAAAAACTGTTTTGCAGCTTGACATATAAAAATATTATTTGTTCATACTTTTTGAAGGAACAGATAACAGTATATTGAGTGTTCTATGTTGTGAGGGGCTCTTTAACAAATTTAATTCCAGTGGCATAACAATGAAGGAAGGAGACCCTGCTTCCTCTGGGGATACATGGCATGTTTACATACAGCATGCTCCCATATAAATCCCTGCACCCAGCCCACCCTTGAATAGGAGATATACATGAACAGGCTGGGGGATGAGAGAAGGGAGAGGGGCCAGGGGCTGGTAGGGTTTGCTTCTCTGCGCCAAGCCCTTCCGAAGACTTTTTTGCAGGGGGGCCCGGCCCAGAGTAGCTATGCCGCCATTTGGTTCAAAAGCTGGAGTTCCCCTTTAATCTTTCACTAATGGCAGTAGACGGGGGCATATAGATTACTTATTGATACCATATCCAATTGTAACCCTGTTAATACAGGTACCCTTCAGTAGCACTTACATTTTGACTATCTGTGTATTCTTGTGAAATGAGATTAGTAACTGGACAATATGCAATAGTATAGATGTTGCCTTTAATTTCAAGTGTATAGCACACGCATCCATGCCCTTTTCCCTGTGAATTAATTGAATTGCTAGCAGTTAATTTCACAAAAAGCTTTGCTTTGTCAAGCAGATAGCTCGACAGCTGCAGTACAGAGAAGACTTTTGGGGCATTGTAATAAATGTAATTAACAGAAAATATATCCGCTAGTTAAACAAGTTTTTCCATTGTGCAAACAATTTTTCTGTATTAATTGTAGGTTTTGAAAACCCATTGCATCTCATCTACTAGTGGAATAAAGATCAGGCATTGTACAGTTGGCAACAGTATGCTATGTGTGCAAAAAAAAAAAAAAGTTTAAAAAAAAAAGTATTCCACCTTAAAACAAGTATGTGAGTTTGTAGTAGACAGTGCATTCCCAGCAGGGGCAATGCTGCACCGGCCCAGTAATGTCTGTGACATTTCATCAGTGCTGGCAAGCCAGAACCAGCTAGGTTGGAGTACACTGCCAATGTTTAAGGTTGGTGGGCCCTTGGTTCCTTAATCTAACACTGTTCCTTATCCTCTAAACATTGGACAGGCAAATTTAGTGGCAGATGACCCTGCTTCATGCCTCCTGATTCAATTTTCCTCAGATTGCTGAGCTCACCAGAATGCTGTGTTATGTCACCAGAGCACACCCGCTTGTTAAGATATTGTTAGGCTCTTCCCAGCTGGCAGATGCATCCCAAAGACTCTATTCTATCTAGTGCCCTTATCATGGCTGGTGGATAGAGATGGCCTTCCCTAAATATGAAACTTTGTTCTTATTTCTATGTTTTACTTTTATTGTATTCCCCTAAATAACTCAAGCAGCTGATCTGAAGGGAACATGGGCACAAATGCAGCCTTGCTAACTGTAGACTCACTCTGAAGCAATGATGAATGTCTTGGTGAAATTTGAACATAGTACTGTTTGCTGACTGGCTTGTCTGCCTTGTATCTGCTCTTTGCACACAAATCCAAACACCCAAGCTCTTACTTAACTGCATGTTCATCACTATGAACGTTTCATATCTGGTTCCCCACAGCTGTATATAATTTATCACATATACAGACTTATTTTTAGGCATTCATGAATTTATATACATTTCTAGGGCAAGAATACCTATTTTAGATGTCCCAAGGCAAAGTATTTGGGTATACTCCCTGGATATCACTCTTCAGCATGACCTTACAAAAGTCCTTTACCCCCTACTTGAGGTGGCCATACACTAAAAGATCTGCTCATTTGACAAGGTTGCCAAATGAGTGAATCTTTCCTCAATATTGAGGTGGGAGACATCGGATTGATCTGATTGTTTGGCCCGTGGGGCAAAAGATCGAATCACATTGATGGGGTGTAGGCTGTCGGGGTGAGGATCACTAGAGATGTAGCGAACTGTTCGCCGGAGAACTAATTCGCACGAAAATCGGGTGTTCGCAAGTTCGCGAACTTTTAGCGAAGTTCGCAATTTTGGGTTCGCCTTAGCTGGAGCCAAATTTTGACCTCTCACCCCAGAGCCAGCAGATACATGTCAGCCAATCAGGCAGCTCACCCTCCTGGACCACCCCCGGACCACTCCCTTCCATATATAAACTGAAGCCCAGCAGCCATTTTACATTCTGCCTGTGTGTGCTTGAACACGTTACACATAGTAGTGATATAATCACCTGAGCGATGTTTTTCCACCAGCAATAATATATTCCGTATCCACTACTGTGGCGTTTTGTCTTTGCGTGTGAACCGGCTGTAACCTTTACACGACTTGATTGGCATGTAGACGCCGGACATTTTAAAGCAGTTTATTACACAAGTTTAGAAATGTAGCGTGATTTCTGCCCTTTACAGCACAAAACGCAACGCTGTGTCAACAACGTATTTTTCAGAGAAATTTTTGCCCTTGATCCCCCTCCTGCATGCCACTGTCCAGGTCGTGGCACCCTTTAAACAACTTTAAAATCAGTTTTCTGGGCAGAAATGGCTTTTCTAGGTTTTAAAGTTCGCCTTCTCATTGAAGTCTATGGGGTTCGCAAAGTTCGCAAAAGTTCGCACTTTTTGGCAGAAGTTCGCGAACTTTTTTGTGAGGTTCGCTACATCTCTAAGGATCACATCAATGTGCCAAACCAATCCTAGCCCCAATGGGATTTTTAACCCTGCCCAATCAACACTTACAGTTCTGCAAATATTGATGCCAAAATATAATGCTCTTTATCACAAATGCATTTAGTTTTTCTGCCACACACATACTGAGTATGTCCAGCATACTCAGATCTGCTATCACTGGTTCTCCTGCAGATAAAGGTTATATAGACATATGGAGATGAGTACTGTGAACGTATCCTTGTGTATTTCTTTACATGTAAGGGTTTGATTTTATATCAAATTATACAAGGTTTGAAACTCTAACTGTCCCTATAATAAATAGGTTGTGCTTGAATCCCCATTCAGGTTGTCTAACTTGTTATAGTTGGACTCTTTTTCTGATGTTGTCTTGAACATTTTACTAAAGGCTTCAAACTGAAAGTGAATTGCAAAGGTCTACATCGACCATTTTATGTCTGTTGGTTGTTAACCTGAAACAGACTTGTGTATGTATTTGTTTTAATGGTTTTATCACATGGACAGGCAATGCAATCTATGGGGAAATTCTGAATCAATTTAAATCTGGATCATTACTTTACAGTATATGTACAGTACTTATGGTGATTAGATTATAGTGATTTATATGACAGTTATTTTATGCCTAATGACCAATGCATTGGCCCGTAATGTAGATCTGATTCTGCTGTAACTTTTAGATGAGAGAGAACTTCAACACTATCAACAGTTTTAAAAGCATAAAACCACTAAAAAAGGGTTGGTTTAGGAACCATAAAGAAATTAGGCTTCATTTTCTGTAGATTCAAGCGGCTTGTGGAACCTAAAGGCTAATTGAAGCATAGTTAAATGCAACCAGACAAGATGGCATCAATGAAGAATATGAGAGAGAGCTACAACATGGAACTGGTCACTATAGCAAACAAAGGGAAAGTTGTGCTCATCACTAAATTATAATAATGTTTTATTATTATTTTATAATAATTTTATACGGTTCTCTCATTTATCAATAAATAGGAAATTAAGACATTTTGGGCCTGATTCACTAAAGGGCGATAAAACTATTTTTTTATTGTGCACTAAAATTTTTACCGCGGCTTAATTTTGGCGATTTTTCGCACAATTCACTATAAGCATACTCGTGCTTTTTTACGCGCGATATTGCATGCGTTATTTAACTCGCGAAGACTATTTCAATGCGGTATTTGCTGGTACATGTGCTAAATCACGCCCGCGAATAGTCACTGCATATGAATGGTAGCTTAGAAATAGTGTATGAAAATTGTCGCCGCATATAAATGGTGTATATAAATATTAGCCACATATAAATGGTAGCATATAAATGGTATCATATAAATAGTAGATGCTTATAAATAGTAGCCACTAGTGATGAGCAAATGTGTTCTGGTTATGTTTAGTGTAAAATTAGCAAATCTTTTGAAAGATCCATGAAATGGCAAAAATGTTGTGCGGGCAAAAAAATTGTTGCTGTGACTATTATTTTTTGACGCTTGTATAAATTTTTGTATGTGCGGTGAATTTTTGCGTGGCAAATTTTTTCAAGCGTTTTGCCATTGGCGGATTGTTTTGCGAAACGCATGAAAAAATCCGCCGCAAAAAAATTTAACGCACGTCCAAAAATTCGCTGCGAATCCATGCCTGGCGAAACATTTCATCACTTGTAGCCAAATATAAATAGTCGCGCAAATGAATGCACGCCATGTTAGCCATACACGCCAATACCTGCAGAAAATGACTGTATTAAAAATGAACATTTCGCTGCAAACTGGCGGCTGCATCACTCTGGGGGAAACACATACTTGAATAAATAACACTGTAAGTCCATATTTTATTGCAAAAAATCATTTACTGTACTTTTGTATAATTTTTCGCCTGCCTGTAGTAGGTGTTAATTTTTGCATAGCCGAATGCGATATTTAGCGCGCAAAAGTTATAGTGAATCATGCGATCGTATTCTTTTCAGCGTGGAAATTAACGCAAAACGGTAAAACTAGTGCGAGAAATACCCCATGCGAAAATGGCGATTTTTCGCACGCGATAATACTATGGTGAATCATGCGCAAATTATTTTGCGTTTTTTAACGCAAAAAAGCGTGCAATTATTTTTATCGCCCTTTAGTGAATCAGGCCCTTTGTCTAGTAAACTACTAACAAATGCCCCCCCCCCCCCCTTAAACAAAACAGGGATTGTTTGTCCATATGTTACAAAATGCTCAAACTGGCCAACTTTGTCAACATTATTCCTGGTCTGGCCAGTCCTAGACTCGCTTTAACCAGATTTATTAAGAATTTTACTGCTTCATCATACATTTTTCAGAGCTACAACATGGAGTTGACCGCTGCTCCTCTTTAAACATAGGTGATGTTTTACAACATCAGCTGTTCTGTACCCCTAATAAAACTAGGTTTGCAACCCCCTACAACTATAGTTGTGTAATTTCCTGATCAAAAGATCTTTTCTGTTTTCTTTCTACTGCTACTGTATATGCCACATTACTATGTTTCAGGCTCCCAATATTTTTCTGTACACATGGATTATACACTCTACAGCAGTATTTTCTAGGTATTGGTAACAGCTAAGCAAATCTAAGCATACCCACCAGTATATAAAGTGCTTGCATTGTTTATCAGATATTGGAACTTAAATACTGTATACGTCCATGGAGCTAAAAGTAAATATAAATAGCAGAGATTCAAGTAGTTCCTAAAAATTCTGCTTTTATTTCATATGCTGCCATTCTAGGTATCAATCAATCAATCAATCGTACACCTAGAGCAACATTTCTATATAGAGTAACTCTGCATAGTTGTATAGTTATCTAGAGGAATAAAATTGTCTGTCCAGCTCAGTCTTTCAGAATGCACATCTTGTAACCAATGATTCAGATAAAGAAAGAAAAAAAAAAGTAATACAATTTTCCTCAAGAAGTAAAATGTCCCAGTCTTTACATGGCTGACCACATATCTCTCTGGAGCTTAAACTTACAGTAAATAGCATATACAGTATATGAAAAGAACACTCTGAAAACCCAACACTCCATGAAATATCTGAAAATGCAATGCCATTTTTTGTTTGATTTAATATTTACATTTATTTTTCAGAAGCAGTGACTAATCCACAGTTTATTTTGTCATCTATCTATCAACTATCTGTCTATTTATCTATAATCTATCTATCATCTATCTATCTATCTATCAAATGTCTATCTATTTATCTATCTATCTACCTCTCTATGAATGATCTATCTATCTATCTATCTATCAATCAAATATCTATGTATCTACATATCAACTATCTATATATCTAGCTATCTATCACTATTTGTCATCTATAATCTTTAAGACACACAACTATGCAAAACTATCTATTAATCTGTATATCTATAATCTATCTATTTATCTGCCAACTATCTAAATATATATCTTTTTGTCATCTATTATCTACATTATGCCATACAACTATGCAGAACTACTGGACCTATCCAGGGTATGTCATCCTTGCATCAAGGCTTTTAGGAATCACTCTTCTCACAAATGTCAGCATTAAATTAATTAGCATTAACTAATGCAAACCTTTTTAGCCAAACTTCATCCTGATTTGAAAACAAGATATTGCAAAAAATATAGAAACCATCTAGACCCATCAACTACTATCTAAAGATCTAATCTACCTAATCTACAGTGATATAATTGTCCTGCATCTAATTTTCACACTGTGCATTCCAAGTAACCACTCCTGGACCTTTCCAAGAAGGAGTATCTCTCCAAGTTAGATGCTAGTGTTCACTTACTATGCCAGAAGCAGAATCTTAATGAGGAAACCTACAGGGCAAGGAGGAAAGTACAAAACATAAAAACCAGGGTGCTTTGTGTCTGTTTCTTTTCACCTTGTAGTAAATTTTGTAAATGAGCCCTGCTACTTCTAAACTTGGTCAGGGATTTAACACCTTATGAAAGTCTATGCGTTAAATTCCCTCGAATTCCCTCACCCAATGCTACTAGAGGATAACAGACCTCAATCCCTTGTTAAACCCAAACATCTTCCTCTTCAGGCACAAGCACTTGACTCATCTTTCAACCCACATCCAAATGGATCCATGCCTTGAACTTGATAGACAGATACTGTACTCTAAACTTTTATATAGATGTTATCTGACCAGATAATTTGTCTAAAATGACTCTGAACACAATCCATAAACGATTGAGGGGCTGTAAATCAGTGGAAAACCTAACTCATATTTGGCGGAGATAAATACACTCGGGCTCAATTCAAACCCATAAGGTGTAAACAATAGAGGAGTTTACAGCCTGAATCTCAGTTGTGAACACCAGTTAAAGCTCGCACAAAAGTAACACAGAACCAAAACAGGTGAGGGGCCACACTAAAAGATGGCCCTTCTTATTATCCATATTAGGTCCTTTTCAATGCCCACAAGAGGAATAACTTCACAAATTGTACTAACTACAAGTTTAACACTGGAAGTAGAGATACGGGACCTTTTATCCAGAATGCTCTGGACCTTGGGTTTTTATGGGATCTTTCCGTAGTTTAGATCTCAATATAGTTACATAGTTACAAAGGGTTGAAAAAAGACCAGTGTCCATCAAGTTCAACCCATCCAAGTAAACCCAGCACACCTAACCCACACCTACCAATCTATACACTCACATACAAACTATAAATACAACCACTAGTACTAACTCATCCAGGCCCCTCTTAAAGGCATTAACAGAATCTGCCATTACCACATCTCTAGGAAGGGCATTCCACAACCTCACTGCCCTCACCGTGAAAAACCACCTACGCTGCTTCAAATGGAAGCTCCGTTCCTCTAATCTAAAGGGGTGACCTCTGGTGCGTTGATTGTTTTTATGGGAAAAAAGAACATCCCCCATCTGCCTATAATCCCCTCTAATGTACTTGTACAGAGTAATCATGTCCCCTCGCAAGCGCCTCTTTTCCAGAGAAAACAACCCCAACCTCGACAGTCTAACCTCATAGTTTAAATCTTCCATCCCCTTAACCAGTTTAGTTGCACGTCTCTGCACTCTCTCCAGCTCATTAATATCCCTCTTAAGGACTGGAGCCCAAAACTGCGCTGCATACTCAAGGTGAGGCCTTACCAGGGACCTATAAAGGGGCAAAATTATGTTCTCATCCCTTGAGTCAATGCCCTTTTTTATACAAGACAGCACTTTATTTGCTTTAGTAGCCACAGAATGACACTGCCTGGAATTAGACAACTTGTTATCAACAAAAACCCCTAGATCCTTCTCCATTAAGGATGCCCCCAACACACTACCATTCAGTAGATAGTTCGCGTTTATATTATTTCTACCAAAATGCATAACTTTGCACAACATTGAACCTCATTTTCCAGTTTGCTGCCCAGGTTTCTAATTTTGTCAAATCGCTCTGCAAAGCGGCAGCATCCTGCATGGAACTTATAGTTTTGCACAATTTTGTGTCATCAGCAAAAATAGAAACAGTACTCTCTATGCCCTCCTCCAGGTCATTAATAAACAAGTTAAAAAGCAAAGGACCAAGGACTGACCCCTGCGGTACTCCAGTAACCACACTGGTCCAATTAGAAAATGTTCCATTTACCACCACTCTTTGTACTCTATCCTTCAGCCAGTTCGCTATCCAATTACAAATATTATGTTCTAGGCCAATATTCTTTAATTTGATCATTAACCTTCTGTGAGGTACTGTATCAAACGCTTTAGCAAAGTCCAAGTAGATGACATCAACTGCCATTCCAGCATCGAGGTTCCTACTCACCTCCTCATAAAAGGCGACTAAATTAGTCTGGCAAGATCTGTTACACATAAAACCATGCTGGCACAAACTTATAGTATTGTGAACTGCAATGTATTCAAGTACCCTATCCCTTATTACCCCTTCCAAAATTTTTCCTACTACTGATGTCAGACTAACAGGCCTATAGTTTTCAGGCTGAGAACGGGATCCCATTTTAAATAACGGCACCACATTAGCAATCCGCCAGTCTCTCGGCACCATGCCAGACCTCAATGAATCCTGAAAAATTAAGTGAAGAGGTTTGGCAATCACAGCGCTCAACTCATTTAATACCCTGGGATGAATCCCATCCGGCCCTGGACCTTTGTTTACCTTTACATGTTCAAGTCTCTTTTGAATTTCCTCCCGAGTGACCCATGCGTCAGTAGCTAAATTACTAGAACTGGGCATATTAAAAGGGAAGCCTTCATTATCTGGCTCCTCAGATGTATAGACAGATGAAAAATAAGAGTTCAAAATTTCAGCTTTTTCCTCGTTCTCATCAACCAACTTACCCCCCCCCCATGATAATAAGGTTCCCACCCCTTCTTGCTTCATTTTTTTACTATTCACATAATTAAAAAATAATTTTGGATTCTTTTTACTCCTAGCTGCAATATCCCTTTCCATCTCTATTTTAGCTTGCTTGATAGCTTTTTTGCATGCTTTATTTGCTTCCTTGTACCTGATGAAAGTTTCTGCTGTCCCAGCTAACTTGAATGCTTTAAAAGCACGTCTTTTCTTACCAACCTCGACACCTTTATTCAGCCATAAAGGTTTTGCTTTGCGATGCCTCTCCTTGCTTACAAGGGGAATATACTGTTGTGTATACCTGCAAAGCAATGTTTTAAAGATGTTCCATTTTCCTTCTGTGTCTAACCCCATGAAAAGCCTTGACAAGGGGACTCCTCAATTGACCCTTCGCCTTGAAGCACCCCCCTGAACCCCCTTGTTACATATCTCAATGAAACACCAGGAGACAGAGGTGGAGAAAATGGCCACAGCATTTATTCACATTTTATCAAATAAATAGGACCTTGCCAGCCTAACCCAAGGCAATATTCTAAAGCCATAATTCCATAAGAGGTCGCTACTATGCTCTGCCGTTCCTCGCTGAAGACTTGAATGAGTATTAGACTGCCTCTACCTACAGAGAGGATGGCCCCAAACTCTGCTACCAGCAGGAGCTGCATTACCAACCATGAGAGAAGTTCAGCAGCCCTGCTGCCGGTCCTGGATCTGCAGTGTCTCGATGATAGGAAATCCAAGCAGGCTGTCACCTAGCACAAGCAGTAGTAGCGTCTGTATCTATCAATCCACCGTGCAGTCACAGGAGAGAACCTCCTTTCTCCCTCTGCTAAAATGACCTGTGCAGTACTCTGGCAAGGTCCTACCGCTGCTGTGACAAATAAAACTTAAAATATATTATCATATATTCACTATTTTGATCCAGAGGAAGGCAAAAAACCCAACCTGAAGCTAGTGCCAATTATGCCTCAAAAGGGAAAAAATTCCTTCCTGACCCCCTGGGCGATCGGAAACATTCCCTGGATCAATAAATCGTTGTTAACATGAATTAAACACAAAGCTGACTCTCAAGTTTATACCATATAAAGATACAGAAAGCACAATATAAAAATGCATTCAGGTAAAATTCCACATTCAGTTATTAATAGATAATATGAAAACCAAAAGAAGAGAAACTCCTGACATTTCTCAAAATATGCAAAAAGAGGGAGGGTGGGTGGGATGTTTCTACCTGCTCAGAAGATAAGGAAGTGAGTGCTTTTCTGACATCACATCCCTCTCTTTCTCCGCCCCTCCCCAGGCCAGCCTTCTCCTGCCTTAACTCTTTCCTTCTCACCTAATCACAGTTGCACCTGGTTCTGCCAGTCTCTAAACATAAACCAGTGTAATCTGGCTGCTGGTTATTCGGATACCTTGTCATGCAGCCCCTACGCTTATATCTCCAGGGCTTTCCTTGACAAGGGGACTCCTCAATTGACCCTTCGCCTTGAAGCACCCCCCTGAACCCCCTTGTTACATATCTCAATGAAACACCAGGAGACAGAGGTGGAGAAAATGGCCACAGCATTTATTCACATTTTATCAAATAAATAGGACCTTGCCAGCCTAACCCAAGGCAATATTCTAAAGCCATAATTCCATAAGAGGTCGCTACTATGCTCTGCCGTTCCTCGCTGAAGACTTGAATGAGTATTAGACTGCCTCTACCTACAGAGAGGATGGCCCCAAACTCTGCTACCAGCAGGAGCTGCATTACCAACCATGAGAGAAGTTCAGCAGCCCTGCTGCCGGTCCTGGATCTGCAGTGTCTCGATGATAGGAAATCCAAGCAGGCTGTCACCTAGCACAAGCAGTAGTAGCGTCTGTATCTATCAATCCACCGTGCAGTCACAGGAGAGAACCTCCTTTCTCCCTCTGCTAAAATGACCTGTGCAGTACTCTGGCAAGGTCCTACCGCCACAGCGAGCTCAACTGAAAACCTTCAGTTGGGCTCGTCCCCACCATACCTTTATAATTATTGCTTATTAGGTAATAAAACATGGAAAATGTATAATATAGTCATAAAATACACAAAAACATGTTCTATGTAACAAACATACTGTACCCCAGGATGTAATAAAACTGGGCATTAGCCTGATAAAATGTTTTTTAACATTATATGTATGCAGGCATTAGCCTGGTAAAATATTCTTAACATTATATACGTGCAAAAAACATGAATAGGTTGCTTTATTGAAATACAGCTAAAATAATCGGTGACCATGTGTACTGACAGCAAATCCAGCCACCTTCCTGTGGCTGTATATCGGGTGGGCAAGTTAAAGCAAGGCAGACCTACCACTAGGTTACCTGCCATGCCAAACCAAACAGTTCAGTGCTAGAGGACTGGATGGGTACCAAAAAAACAAAACAACAAGAATATTTAATAAACACCAAAGCAACTAGCATATTACATTGGATGGTAGCATTATCTTGCAACAAATTACCATTTACTCTGCCTATGTGGTAAATTAGGATGCTTAAACAGACTTTTTGATTCCAATTTGATTCCATCCTGGATACTAAACTTACCATTCTTTTACTGATAATGGAGTGGAAGTCAACCTGCTCATCTGGTCTGAAGGGCCTCAGCTGAACATGCCCAGCTCGGAGGGTAGAGTCACTCAACCACCTTGTTATGTTGCTTCCTTAGCAGCCCATCCACTCTGTAGAGACTTCCCTCTAGCCTCAGGTGCCTAGCTCAGATGGCACAGCATAGAGGGTAAGCGCAACCATTTTGCAATGCTGCCTCCATAGCAGCCCATCCACTCTGTAGAGACTTCCCTCCAGCCGCAGGTGCCTAGCTCAGATGGCACAGCATAGAGGAAAAAGTCAACCACTTTGCATGCTGCTTCCTTAGCAGCCCATCCACTTTGTAGATACCTCCTTCGAGATGCACATGGCCAGTTTCGGAGGGCCAAGCAAAGAGGGTAAGGTCAACCTTCCTCCAGCCGCACAAGCCCAGTTCAGAGAGCCAAGCAAAGAGGGTAGGTCAACCTTCCTCCAGCCGCAGGTGCCTAGTTTAGAGGGTCAAGCAAAGAGGGTAAGGTCAACATTCCTCCAGCCTCACATACCCAGTTCAGAGGGCCAAGCAAAGAGGGTAGGTCAACATCCCTCCAGCTGCAGGTGCCTAGTTCAGAGGGTCAAGCAAAGAGGGTAAGGTCAACATTCTTCCAGCCACACATACCCAGTTCAGAGGGCCAAGCATAGATGGTAAGGTCAACCTCCCTCCAGCCGCAGGTGCTTAGTTCAGAGGGCCAAGCAAAGAGTGTAAGGTCAGCCTCCCTCCAGCCGCACATGCCCAGTTCAGAGGGCCAAGCATAAAGGGTAAGGTCAACCTCCCTCCAGCCGCAGGTGCCTGGTTTTGACGGCCCAGCATAGAGGGTAAGGTCAATCAACCACTTTGCCATGCTGCTTCCCAAGCAGTCCATTAACTCTGTAGAGATCTCCTTCCAGCTGCAGGTGCCTAGCTCAGAAGGCCACATATAGAGGGTAATGTCAACCAGCTGCTTTGCCATGCTGCTTCCTTAGTAGTCCATCCACTCTGTACACAAAACTCCCCAGCTCAGAGGGTAAGCTTACCAGACCTTTCTGACGTGCTGCTATCACCGTAGCCGTTAAGGAAATGTTGTGGCCACCCACCTTGGGGGTTAGACCATCACACTGTGACAACCCACCTTGGGGTTAGACCACCACACTGCGGCCACCCACCTTGGGGTTAGACCACCACACTGCGGCCACCCACCTTGGGGTTAGACCATCACACTGTGGCCACCCACCTTGGGGTTAGACCACCACACTGCGGCCACCCACCTTGGGGTTAGACCACCACACTGCGGCCACCCACCTTGGGGTTAGACCACCGCACTGCGGCCACCCACCTTGGGGTTAGACCACCACACTGCGGCCATCCACCTTGGGGTTAGACCACTACACTGCGGCCACCCACCTTGGGGTTAGACCACCACACTGCAGACACCCACTTTGGGGTCAGAGCAACATACAACACTTTTCGTGAGATTTAACATGCTTCTGCTAAAATCATTAGTGTTGGACTTTGATATTATGGCCACTGTAGTGACAAGTAGCCACAGAAATAATTATTGTAACTGATAGCCTTGCCATGACTGTGATGGGGGCTATTCGTTTCTCGATTGCTTGCACCTATAGACCTTGTTCGCCCCCCCATGTAATCCAAGCTTTCTAAGAACTAAAAATCTATCTAGGAATTCAATACCCAGACAAGCACTAACCTTAAGTCTAAAAGCATTCATGCGAATTTTGTGATAACTTTAACAAGTTATAGGCTATGCATTAGCTTTACTTTTGATGCAGTCTCTGGATGTGTTAGCCGCCATACTATGTTAGCTTATTCTATTAAGGGTAACATTGCCAATATTGCCAAACAGTACGTAGCAAAAAAAAAACCCAAAAAACTGCATACATCTTAACTGCGTTAAACAATTTCAAGCTTCATAATTAAATTAGCAGTATAACAGACTTACATTATAGCACTGAGAAGGTACGAAAGGTGTAATCAAATGGGGGCTGCTACACGTTTACAAAATGTTATAAACTGCTTTTTTGCCTATACAACCAAAAACGGAGCTCTATAGAAGTGAAGGCTAACATTGCACAGGCACTATATGATATAGGCCAGGGAGTGCTAAATAATAACCTAAATGTATATAAATATAGTACCTCTACCCCCTGGCACTCAAAGGAAAGCTGTAGTGAGCAGGTCTTGTATTATATAATCTCTGGGGCTGCCAAAATTCATTATATATGCACAAATATGGTGAAACTGCGTTTTACCCCAAGTTGTTTACAAACTGAGTGCTGTGAAACTGAAAGCAACATTTTGCAGGGGCTTAATGATATTTTTACTGGTGCTGCTGATTGCAACCCAAGTATATATACATACTGTAGAACTGTATCTGCCCCAGGGGCACCAAGGAAGTAAAGCATAGTGAACCGGCCTTGTATGATTAAAAAAGGGGGTTGATAAATTACATTCATATCTGCAAATATGGCAAAACTCTATCTGCCCCGGATATATATAAATTAGGCTCTGTGGGACCTACCGGATGCTGTTGCTATGTGATATATTATACACACACACACACATGTATATATATATATATGTGTATATATATATATATATATATTCATATATAAATACCGTAAACTACGTTACATCTGTTCCAAGCTACAATAAGCAGGCTCTGTATTGCATCATTTCCTATTGGTACATCCAAACCTACTAGGCATACTAACAGAGGATTTTACTGTATGTAGGTTCCATCTACAGTGGCAACACTGCCCCCTGAACACCTGGAAAAATCAAGGAAAAGCTACATTTTCCCCAAATAGCATATGAGCCAAGCAAACTGCTGTTAAAGTTGAAGCTACTGTGTGCAGACTCCCTATGATACACTCACAGGGGCAACTGTACTATAATCCCTCTATATACCTATATGTAAACACAGTAAAGCTACTTCTGCCTAAGGCACACCGAACAAATGAAAAGGAGTCTATAGCCTCTATAGGATATAACAGGGGCAGCAGGAATGATGCCCCAATACATATATAGCTAACGTAGAAGCTCTCACGGACAAATCATCTATACAGAGATTAATTTAGGGACTTAATAAACCCAGTAAAATTTGAGGTCAGAATCAGGCTGCTTGATCAACTATATCTATGGATATACTATATCATAGGTAGGCATAATAAAGCAAAGGCCAGGCCAGTTACTGTATTTAGGCTTTGCACCTATTCCTGACTGAGTCTCACAGCTCTCTCTGTATACTCCAACTATAACTCTCTCTGTATACTCCAACTATAACTCTCTCTGTATACTCCAACTATAACTCTCTCTGTATACTCCAACTATAACTCTCTCTGTATACTATAGTTACAGCTCTCTATATACTGTAATGAGTTGCAGTAGCAGCAGCTCAGTGTCACAGCCTGGATTTCTATACAATACAGAGGATACTTTTTGGGCCCAGGCTGATTACCATGCTGCCTGAGTGGCTACAGTGAGATTAACTGCTCTAAAACAGTTAATATACAGCAAAAGACTACAAGCAGCCTGCCCAAATAGTTCTACCCCCAAAGCCAGCAGTATAGTGAGGAGTAAGTGTGTATATACTGCAGCTAATAACATTATATTACAGAGAGAGCTCTGCCTCATGTTTCTACCTGCTCAGAAGATAAGGAAGTGAGTGCTTTTCTGACATCACATCCCTCTCTTTCTCCGCCCCTCCCCAGGCCAGCCTTCTCCTGCCTTAACTCTTTCCTTCTCACCTAATCACAGTTGCACCTGGTTCTGCCAGTCTCTAAACATAAACCAGTGTAATCTGGCTGCTGGTTATTCGGATACCTTGTCATGCAGCCCCTACGCTTATATCTCCAGGGCTTTCCTTTCCCAGTTGACACATTGCAGAGATGCCATTATACTGGCAAAGTCTGCACGTCTAAAATTGAGCGTTTTAGTTACTCCCTTATAGAGCTGTCTCTGCAGCATTATCTCAAAGGAGACCATGTTACCAGGTCCAAAATAGAATCATTCCTAGTGGGTTCTTGAACCGCCTGAAATAAAAAGTTGTCATTTAGCATATTTACAAACCTACTAGCTCTTTCTGACTTAGCCACCCCATTACTCCAGTCAAGGTCCGGATAATAAAAGTCCCCCATAATAACAACTTGACCCAGTTTTGAAGCCTCCTCCATTTGCAACAATAGCTGGGCCTCATCCCCCTCATCTATACGGGGTGGTTTATAGCATACACCAATGATCATTTTCTTTGTGACCTTCAGCCCTACTGAAATTTCTACCCAAAGAGATTCGACGTTTTCATTGGTAATGTCTTTATTACATGGCTTTAAATCTGACTTTACGTAAAGACAAACCCCTCCACCCTTTTTAATCTCTCTGTCCCTCCTAAAAAGTGTATAACCATTTAAATTCACAGCCCAGTCACATTTATCATCCCACCAGGTCTCAGGGATACCTATTAAATCATAATTTTCAATACATGCAATAGCTTGCAGCTCCCCTAATTTACTCGACAAGCTTTGCGCATTAGCCAGCATGCAGCGGAGATTACTACTTCTCCCTCTGATGTTTACATTAGCTAACAGAGAGTTAGAGCTAAGGCAATTATGAGACTGCTTTCCTTGTAACGGAAGCTCCTTATCTGATAAACTATATGCCCCCCCTCACTCCTCCCCCACAACCCTTTGCTAGTCCCCCTGCCCCATCTACACTAATTTTCCCATAGAACTCTAGCTCACCCACCCCCCCCTTGTCTGGTTTAAACACTCCTCCAACCTCTTAACCATTCTCTCCCCTAGCACAGCAGACCCCCTTCCATAATAATATAATATTATACATATATAATAAAAAATCATTAAAATATGAATTAATATATATATATATAGTTTCTATCTTAGTTATTATCAAGTACAAAGGATCAATTATTTTAATTTTTAAATCATCTTTAAAAATTAAAATAATTATAAAGGAGTCTACAGGAGATGGCCTTCCTGTAACTCTTCTGGATAACAAACTTTCTATCCGGTTTCTTGATAACAGATCCCAAACCTGTAATAAGATCACTCCACCCTTCACTAAAATCAGGTCTGCGGTCATCTAGTGAGATAATAGCAAGGACATAAAATCACTCACCCACACAGGAATCACTGGAGCTAACCAGCCCTACAGAATAAATGGAGCATTCTGAACCTCTATAGTAGTCCATACAATATACAGTAAATTATATTAGTAGCAGTCTGCTAGCATATAATTTCTTTTACCATTTCCATACTTTATCACCTTTACCTAGAATACTTGTTTCATCCAATAGATTTTCTTGTAAATTAAAAAACCTCAATAATTTCCAGGATTAAAACAAAGTATTACTTTTACTTTTTTATATGGTTGCTTCTAAATCAGAAACTCCAGCTGATTTCTCTGACTACACTAATTACAGCAGGACTCTCATTGCTCTAAATAATTATGAGTCTCATTCCCAAACTCATCTGCTAAGATTCAAGGCTGTTTTATTTCTAGGTGATTTAGAGAAACTCATTGAAAAAGCAGATGGCCCAGAGTCAATCCAGTTAAAAGTAATGAAGTCCGACTGGACACACAGATTCCTATGAACCAAAAAATAGAAATATTTCTGACTAGATGAATGCCGTTTGTTTTGTGAAGGAATTTTGTTTCTGTTAAGAATGAGAGTGGGGAATATAAAACCTTCCACTGCCTAATTCAAAGCCAGTTCACAACACTGTGCTGTGCTCTTTTGTACTGTTTCACAGTTTAACCTTAATACTGGAATGAATATCTGTTTTTATGTTTTATTTGTTTAGCTATTTTTTGTGGTGGAAAGGGTAATGTAAGCAGCACAGATTTTAGCAGTTGCTGGATGCTTAAGAAGATGACTTTGTTATTTCACTTCATAGACTGCCAACCCAGAGCTCACTATCCATCATACCGCAAAAGCATAATCCCTGCAAAATTCTTTGCCCTGAGTCTAAGCTCTCATTAAATCTTATACTTGACACCACATGCTGAAACTAATATCTGGGGAGTCCTTAACCCTGTCACCTTTTCTCTGCTACTTTTCTTTATTGTTCATAATTCAGAGTACGTGTAATATGTGTAACATTTCATTGCACAAATTTCAGATTTACACGGAAAACAAGGTTTGTATTTTAAGCTGCAACAAGACGTATTTTCTATCATCAAGCAGAATTTACTGGAGAAATAATAGCAATTGTCATTCAGTAATGATAAACAGCTTTTGTTGTCTACTCATTAATTCATGACTGTGCGCCTGAAAAGTGCCACATAAGAAGGATGAACAGGAAACATTTCACCACCAGAGGGGTCATATATATATACAGGTATCGGACCCCTTATCCGGAAACCCGTTATCCAGAAAGCTCCGAATTACGGAATGCCCATCTCCCATAGACTCCATTTTAATCAAATAATTCAGAATTTTAAAACTGATTTCCTTTTTCTATGTAGAAATAAAACAGAACCTTGTAATTGATCCCAACTAAGATATAATTAATCCTTATTGGATGAAAAACAATCCTATCGGGTTTAATTAATGTTTTATTGATTTTTTAGTAGACTTAAGGTATTGAGATCCAAATTACGGAAAGACCCCTTATCCGGAATACCCTTGGTCCCGAGCATTCTGGATAATGGGTCCCATACCTGTATATATTGCATATTAGGTTTTAAGCAGACTGGAATTCTTCAAGTATCTATAGCTATTTGCTGTTTTTCTGCCTAACAAGAACAGCTATGCTGTGTTTGCTTAATGAGTAGGAGTTGGCCTACAGATTGAGAAATCAACCTGTGATGCATGATCTCATGCTAGATATCCTGGTTTGACTCACTGTGACAAATCCTTGTAAACTTCAACAAGTGTACAGTAGAGATGTAGCGAACTGTTCGCTGGCGAACTAATTCGCGCAAACATCGGGTGTTCGCAAGTCCGCAAATTCGCGAACTTTTGGCGATGTTCGCCATTTTGGGTTCGCCGCATTTTTTTTGTGTCGCGTTCTTTTGCCTCGTTTTTTTCCGCTGCGTTTTTTCGCTTCGGTTTTTTGCCTTTGCGTATACATAGGAATAGCTTGCATTTTTTTTTGGCGTTATTTTTTGGCGTTTTTTTTACAAAGTATTTTTCAGATACATTTTTGCCCTTGATCCCCCTCCTGCATGCCACTGTCCAGGTCGTGGCACCCTTTAAACAACTTTAAAATCAGTTTTCTGGCCAGAAATGGCTTTTCTAGGTTTTAAAGTTCGCCTTCCCATTGAAGTCTATGGGGTTCGCAAAGTTCGCGAATATTCGCGAGTTTTGCCGAAAGTCCGCGAACGGGTTCGCAAACATTTTTGGAGATGTTCGCTACATCCCTAGTGTACAGCGCTTTGTGTTCAATGCAAGAAAAGTCCCGTTTGATTATATACGCTATCTACACAGTATAGTGAATGCAGCACATACCATCCGATTTGCTTTTGTGGAACAAATAAGATGTTCTTCACTTTGGCTGCATCATTGCATGACTATGGTCAAATGAAAGTGCAGTCTCATTATGTTCTTTTTATGACACCAAATATTTATGAACTGTACTAATGTACATAGGCCATCCCTTTAGATTAGAGGAACGGAACTTTCATTTGAAGCAGCGTAGGTGGTTTTTCATGGTGAGGGCAGTGAGGTTGGGGAATGCCCTTCCTAGTGATCTTGTGATGTCCAATTGTTTTAATACCTTTAAGAGGGGCTTGGATGAGTTTTTGAACAAGCATAGCTATTCATCCAAGGCTATTGCCATGCTAAAATCTACATTTACTGGCTTATTTATCAATTTTAAAGTTTGTGAATTCATGTTTGTGGATATCTGCTTTTTTTAAAATGGGGGTACCATAGGTACTATGGTACCACTCCCATTTCAGACCAAAGTGCACTGCACAAGAATCCATGTAAAACCCATGTAATACCAAAAACTCAGGTAATACCAATAACCACAGTATTGGCCAAGTGTTAGTATGACAAGGAGAGGAGTAAAAGTAATGCATCTTTGGAATTGTGGTACTTATGCATTTACTTATATTTGCAATAGGGGCAGGTATAAACTGTCTATACTTCATCACTTAGCATACTTTGCTGGGTAGTCTAGCAAAAAATGAAAGCCCATTGATAAGAAGCAGTACCTTAGGCTAGAAAGGTTTCTTTGTTAATCAGGAGGTTTATTGGCTCCTAAAGCAAGGACTGATGCCAGTGATGGATAAGGCTTTAGACCTAGTTGGTGCTACATAAATTAAGTTTTATAATAGGCAATAAAAGGTAAAATTTTTTATTTTTGAAACATACAGAAAAACACATTAAGCAATTATTAAAAAACCGGAAAAGCTCCCAGGGGTCCTCACTGTTCCCTGCACCTCTCCACAGTCTGAGGCACCCTTCGTTAACCACTTTGGTGCCTGAAATCCACACACGCACACACATACTGTATATATTTTCTTATATTTTCATATTAAAATACCATAGTTGATGAGTTATGGATGACCACTTTTCAAATATTCAGATTATACTAAGGGTATCACTACAATAGGCAGAATTCCTCTTAAAATCTTAGCCTTGTATAACAGAGCACTTTGGAAAGAAATATGAAGCTGGAATCTTTGATGTGCTCGAAACAATGCAGATGGCTGGGAATTTGACTGTCTCTAGCAGCACTGAAGTGTGAATTTAAAAATTTGGTGTTAAATTATTATTGCTGCTTTGCAATGCCACATCAGACAAATTACAGTGACCCAATTTACCCAGTGGCACCTGGTAAAAATTCATTGCAGCATGCTGCTTGGTTTCATTACTACAAATAAGCAGTTAGCTATGAATATATAGAAATATTGACTCGTTAGAGGAAAAAATGTTTAGCATGTGTAGTAGATTTTACGTTTGATACAAGGGATATCTATGGATAATTTTAAAATGATTAATTGCATCAATTATGGTAACTCATATGCAAACAATCAAACACAGTTACATGCTGTTTTACTGGTGACAGCACATTTCACCTAGGCTTTAACACTGCTCAATATATAGAACTGTATTGATCCCACACTGTAAATTCACAATCCGCCATATACTGTAATTGTCTGTGTGCCAGTGTTAATGTCAATAGCACTCCAAAAAACCATCCCAGATCATGGAGACTCCCTGCTGTCTTTTTGGCACATGTAAATGCAATGGCAGGGCTAAAAACACCATAACCGCAATATAATTTTTCCCTCTCGTATTTTGGAGAAATTTCATGGTTTTCTGGAATTTTCACAAATGTATTAGCAAATTGGAAAATAGCAGCTTTGTCCATCACTAGTCTGTAACCCTGCAGCCCTTCTCTCTGATTGACCTGTGTATTAAGCCTATGCTTTAAACATTAAAAAACTTCCACCACAGTCCATATAAGCATGATCATGCAGGAATTTCTGCTGTGTGGGAGATAGAAGGTTCCTCAAAGATCTCAACTGAGAACTAACATCATATGTGTTTAGAAACTGAAACAGTATAATTCTTACTTTAATAGAGCCCCTCAAATGCCATTCCCATTGTTGGCACCTAGTGATCTGCCTAACAATGGATGAATTCATTGGAGATCCAACTATATCAATTTGACATTTAGCTTCTTCAGGCAACATATTTTCCAAGATGGCATAGGTGAATTTTGGAGAAATTAATTTGTAATATAATACAGTATGTCACTGGTTGCCAGGAATGATAATTGGGTTTCTTGAGTGTTTTTCTCTGAAACCTGCTAGGAAACTACACAATTCTAGCTCCCTTA
Source organism: Xenopus tropicalis (assembly GCF_000004195.4). NCBI lineage: Eukaryota > Metazoa > Chordata > Amphibia > Anura > Pipidae > Xenopus > Xenopus tropicalis. The sequence goes on along the minus strand of NC_030680.2, from coordinate 63,696,528 downwards.
AGTTCAGATTTTCATTTTTGAACTTCTTTGTAACCCTACATCCCAGGTCCCAAGAGTTTTATGTCACATTGTTAAACTCAGTGTTAATAAAGTGCCCCTTTGCATATAACACCAACAAATAAGGGGCTACATTTAAAAATGAACTCCTGATTCCTGTCTATGGGCATGGCTTAATAGCATCCATGCAGATGAGGTTTGTAGGTCCCCCCACTTGAATTCCCCCCTTATTTAATTCTAAAGTTGAGGAACCCTAAGGGCTCTGGTACACGGGGAGATTAGTCGCCCGCGGCAAAACTCCCTGCTCGCGGGCGACTAATCTCCCCGAGTTGCCTTCCCTCTGCCATCCCACCGGCGAACATGTAAGTCGCCGGCGGGATGGCAGACGCGGCGGCGCGATTTCGGGAAATCGCCGAAAAAGACTCGCGAGGCTTTTTCGGCGATTTCCCGAAATCGCCCCGCCGCGTCTGCCATCCCGCCGGCGACTTACATGTTCGCCGGTGGGATGGCAGAGGGAAGGCAACTCGGGGAGATTAGTCGCCCGCGAGCAGGGAGTTTTGCCGCGGGCGACTAATCTCCCCGTGTACCAGAGCCCTAACAAATGGAATCCAGCTTACAAAAGTTATGTAATTTACACAGAACATCAGAGAAAAACATGTCCAAACCATTAATTCTCTATTTGCAATTTGCTTCTGAGATAAACAATGCAGAGGGGTGTTGCAGTTCAGTTCTGCTGCTGAGCTCCCCCCACAGAACAGACAAATTGACACATTCTTAAGCTTTGATAAATGAGTTAATTAGTTCAACACTTTTAACTGTGATGGAAGATTTTTTAATGAATGGCAATCAATAAAAGTTAATTTTATATTTATTTATATTAATTCTCTAAAACTGACCTTTCCTCTACAGTTTTCCCTTTGACACTTTTAATGTATTGCAGGCTTTACTAACAAATTATTTAAAGCTATTATCTGACCTGTTGTCATCCTGCCAATAAGTCTGTTGTGTTTTTGGAACTAGAGTAATGAGACGGGCTGGTATTTAGATAATTTCACTAATGCGTGATTATGTTTCAATGCAGCAAATGCAGCAATGGATGTCCAATAACATAACGTCTTATAGTTTGATAAAAGCTTGACTCTTATATCTACTTTCATTAGCTACTTATATCAATGATTAGTGCTCTCAGGGAACAAGGACACACAGCGCATTGGTCCTGTATTATCCAGGAAAGTTAAATGCTTCAGGCAAAAGTTCAGCCAACTCTTTTGACTCTTTAAAAGTATATGGCTATAATTTGTCTAAAGTGATTTAACCATCTTTGAGTAATGTCCTTCCTTCTGGAATTGCATTTTCTGGTTAGAAAAGAGCATGGAAGTAAAGGCTGCTGCAAATAGTGATATGTGTTAGGTGTTAGATGCACTGTGAGATATTTTTCAGTAGAAGCATTATCAAATTCCCAGCATTCTCGTGCTTCAAAGGTCACTGTCTTGAACCATATTTTTACTGTAAATTCTATTAGATAAGCGTTCCTAGTCTTTAATCAAGCAGGGCAACATCACATTATAACCTTGACACTGAGACACTTCAAGGTATTGTTGGTACATCTGTCTCTTTCTGAATTTTTCTTCCATTTATAGATAAGGTACCATGAACTGTTACACCATAAAATTAATAGGAACATTTTTGGGTATCAAAAAGCTTTTCAACGTGACTGGTTCTTAGGCTTAAAAAAAGATATTAATATTTTGGTAAATGGGTTAGTGAAGTTTCTGCCAATTGCAGGGTGAGCACAAGAGGCAATTTATTTATAACTTACTCACTGATGCCATTAATGTATTCTTGAAAGTTCCCTTTCATATGCATGCTGGGAGGTGTTTGTTGTAATTGTTTTAGGGGGCACAAACCTTCCATCGGAGTGTTGCTCCACCCAAATGGTACAGTACTAGTTTCCAGAATTCTTCAGCATGTTATCAAGGGTTAAGGATTTTGGGAGCGAAGGAACATTTTTAAAGCAACTCTGCACTGTTTTTATCAAGTCCCCCAATTTTAGTGACGCAAATTAACCCTGTCAGGCACATGCCAATAATATCATTTGAAACAAGGTTTCCTGTGATTGTTGGAACATGCATGGGGACCTGTTGATCCTCACTGATATCAATGTAATATGGATATTGATGATTCCATGATTAGGGCAAGGTAAAATAATTTAATCTGCACTATGTCAACCAGGTCATGCGGCATGAGCAGATGAGAAAGTGAATAGAAACCACAGCACCTCTTAACTTTCTTCTTTGTGATTAGAATAATAAGAAGTTGACCATACCATGTTTGGTGCATTATATGCCCATGTATAGCCACCTTAAAGGATCCTACAGTGAGACTCTACAGCTCCTACATCTACTCTACAGCAGTATTTAGACTTGACTTGGTTCCACACAATCTTCTCGTCATTAAAAAGCTCTATATTCATCCTTATGAAAATGGAATTTGTTAGATAACAGTAAAAAGACAGATTTAGAACCAAGGCAATGGCAGATGGGGTGTTTAACACAACGCTTGAAAATTCTCTTTGGTAGGTGAGCATTGGAATCACTACAAACATGGCAGCAAGGGCTCTTACAAATGACTGTTCTTCACATGGTTCCTTGTGGGGGATCATTCATGCATTCCACAGCAAGGAAGCAAATAAAGAAATGCAGCCTGCTCCTTTCAGTGACTAAGTATTCATGCTGCCTGAGGAAAGCGCTTTCGTTTGGGTTCCACACTTCCCTGTGACAGGGTGAGTACTAAGTCATATTGCTATTACTCTGTCAGTTGCAAAAAAGGTTTATATCCCCTTTAACTATTGCAGAATATTGTTTATTACTTAATATGTGGACATTCTGACATGATGTGAAAGTTAAAAGGATAGAGGCAGTGCTGTTGTTTTGGGGAATGTCGAAATTTTTACTTGGTAAAATCCAGTTTAATGAGTTTTCTCATTTAGAAAAGTGTCCACAAACTCAGCAGAGCACCAACCAAGCTGAGAAATGTACCTTTCATTATTCTATCTTGCCCTTAACCTTCACCCGCAAAATGAAATCCAGGACCTGCATGTGCAGTGTCAGCCTCTGCATTCAGCCCTCTAAAATGGCTAGTATACTGCCCATTGCTTTATCATCTGGCACCTGCAAATTCCTTTGTTATTCAAAGTGCCAGCTTTCCCTATTAAATACCATCTTTATAAGAATATCATTTCGTGTCATAGTGCTAGCAACTTGTGATTCATGAATATTCCAAGCTCATTTACATGTTTGGTTGCTGTACATTATAAATCCATCTTGCTATTTGTTCTTTTTTGTTTGTCTTTTAAATTATCATGTTGGTTGTTCAATGCTCTTTTCACCCAATGTACTATTTTCTATCCTTGGGAAAAACTCTATTGTTTTGCTTCTTAAGAACACAATATCTGCATCTCAATACTAACAGCAAATAATATGGCAAATGTGTTTCCTCCATCAAACATATTCTTAGCACAGCTGAATACGAAGGCTATGTTTATTACTGGGTGTTTTATACTGGGTTCTTCTGATAATGCCATATGTGTCAAATAAAGATCACAGAAAAGGAGCCATTTTCCAGTTTATAACAAAGCTTTTTCAATTTTAGCATTTTGCTATACTTGACATTGTTTTTTTTTTAAAAAAAAGCCCTAGGTCTGTTAAAAAGGTCATTGTATGCTGCCTATAGAACCATACTTATATTTACTATACTTCTGCTGTTTAGTTGTAATTAATGATACTCTAAGACATTTTCAGTAACAATATATAGATTGGATTAAATCAGTACAGAAACAAATATTCACTGAAAAAAGACCATACTGAACAGGTCAGTGACATTTAATCTGGCACCATTACACGTAGCCAAATTTCTAGTCAGTTTGTCAAAATTCTGCCCTACTAGAGATACCCACAGACTACAGTATGTGAAGTGATCAAGTGGAAATGTCTAAGAGCAGTAATAGTTCTGTTGCAAATTGGTAACTGCAAATCCTCAGATGGACTCGCTGCCAAATTTCAAACTGTCTGTGGAAAAAACATCAGCACAAGATAAATTAGATAGCTAAACATACTGGGTTCCCATAGGCAAGCAGATGTACACAAGCTTACTATTGCTCCATGCAAGCATCAGCTGGAGAGTGTCAATACCACTGCACCATGGACCAGCAATGACTTGAGACTTTGTGGCGTCAATATCCTATTTCAGCACAATGTTGCTATGCACAAACAAGGTTTCTACAACCTGCTACAAATTTTCTATCTATGGCTAGATTGCACCTTGAACCATCAACTAACCAACCATTATATCTGATGACTACAATGTTTTATGTCACAATAAGTGGTCAGGCACAATGTCCAGATTCACAATTGGAAATGTAGAGAAAATGAATATGGAAAGCAATTATACACATTCAAACTGACTCATCTAGTGTAAGGAGCAAAGAATAATGAATATTGCAGTCCAGTGGTACCAAAGTGTATGTTAGGTAACTGCCCCCAGCATTATTTACCCCTTTAAATTTGGATGGAATATGGTGAAGTAATCTAAGCAAATTAGCAGGAACAACAATGTTATAATGTTTATTTCCCCTTTAAATATTGGGAAAACACAGCTGTATTATGTTCTGAACACAAAGCTTTAGCTGACATATTTATGTTTAATCTCTGCATTAAATATTTGACAGTTTTTATTTTTCCATCCGGCATTAGCCTTAACAAAGGTTTTGGTCTTTTGACAGCAATGTTTTTTTATGTTTGGGTCATAGGTCAGTAAGACACTTAATAGGAAAACCTGCTTCTGACATTTTCCATATCAAGCCCCAGGGGCCTCTGCTTCCAACAGGTGATATCATGCTCCATAAATATTTTATATGAGATATTATATTTAGATGATCTTACTGACACCACATATAGCTTATCATGATTGTGTGAAGTCAAAGTAAATGCCTTTTCCCAGAAGTTAACTATCCAGATCTAAAGAATTTAAAGGCAATGTCAACCTTTCCAATGATTTCACTCATTACCATAATGACTAATGTTTCAGTAGAAATTATTAGCATATATATATATATATATATATATATATGCCCAGTACCAATATGCATTGCACACACAATGTGTAAAGTAAATGTATTCATCTCTTTGAAACAGAACATTTTCCTTAGTAAACCTGTTTCTTATGTGGGGAAATAGCACAGTGAATGTGAATATTATTGCTGGAATACACACCAATATGAGAATTGGCTGTATGGAATGTGCTTGATACAGAGCAGATTCTTACCAGAAAGTTGACTAACTTTGGGAAACCACACCTGCAACTATTGGGACAAGTTGGTTGAAACTCATTAACTTTACCAGATCTTAGGATCAGGGTCGGACTGGGGGGTGAAGGGCCCACCGGGGCTCCCGTCCCAGGGGCCCTACGGGTGCCCCCAGCCAAGTGCGTCCCCTAACCCCCCCAGGGGCCCCCCTCACCCCCCTCGAAGGGCCCCCCACCCGATGTCCTCCCCCGAGCACGCAAATTTGACGCGTCAGGGGAGGAGCGGACGGGAGGAGGGGTGCTGGTAAGGGTCGGGTCTGTCCGACCCTGCTTAGGATCTCTCTAACCTTCCATGTGATACTCTCTCTCTTCCTTATGATGCCAGGGATTGTCTTTATATAAAGTCTTCCATATCATGAGTAAATCTGGTGTCACGTGGAAGACAAAGCACAGCATAGCAGGTTAATACATATTACAGCAGATTCAGTGATGGATTAGAAAAAAAATTTTTTTGCTAAACTTCCAGGGCCAGCAGCCCAATTTAAGTAAGAGAGTTGTCCAATAAGAACCCTCTTTTTGCTTCATTAGATCATCACCAAAGAAATCAGCAAGTGCAATTTCAGATTTTCATATCCATGTTGTTACATCCTGCCTGGATTTGAATCAGAAACCCACTGGTTGATATACAGTTTCCTTGCCTTTCACCTATCTGAGCAGGACTGCTGGGATCCTGGTTCACTTCATTAATATCCTTAGTTATCCAGGCAGGAATGATGGCTACTGGTGCTCTCTGTGTAGCCTATAAATCCCTACCTCCCAGTTTCTCCCACGCCCATTATAGGTCTATCTACCCTAGTTCCTGGGTGCGCATTTTGTCCTGTCTGTCTGGTTCTGACCCCTGCCTGTACCCTGACTTTGAGTGAATTCTGCCTGGATTGGGGGTCCAGCATACTACTGGGTGTATTGTCCTGCACACTCCTCTGGTGTCCTATGTCATTGTGAGAACCTTGTCATTACTTAACAGCAATGATGTGCTATTTATGAAATTGGAGGGTACAGTTTGATGCTTCTCTGTCATTTCTAAGCCCAGCATCTATTACACAATTAGATAATTCATTTGGGCTAAAAAAAGACAAAATTTAAAGTTAAACCCCTCCAAGTGGCCCCCTGTGCATCAATATACAAATACCTATACAGATCTATTGATGCACTCATACCTATATAAATATATATACACATAGTCAACCAAGCCACTCTTAAATGCATTAATAGAATCTGCCATCACAGCTTTACCCAGCAGGGCGTTCCGCAACCTCACTGCCCTCGCCATAAGGAACAAATGTCCTGCTTTAAATGAAAGTTCAGTTTCTTAAATCTAAAGGGGTGGTTCTTCATATCCCCTTGCAAGCGCCTCTTCTCCAGAGAAAACAACCCAACCTTGACAGTCTATCCTAATAGTTTCAATCCCTTTTCCTGTTTAGTTGCACATCTCTGCACTCTCTCCAGCTCATTTATATGCTTCTCAAGGCCGGGAGCCCAAAACTGCACTGCATACTCAAGGTGAAGTCTTACCAACAATCTATAAAGAACCAAAATTATAATTTTATCTCCCGAGCAAATTTCCTTTTTATGCAAGACAGTACTCTATTTGTTTTAGTAGCCGCTGTCTGACATAATCTAGAGTTACACAGTTTAACTTGCATTAGTATTTATATTATCCTTGCATTTATTAACATTAAACCTTATTTACCAATTACCTGCCCAGTTCTCCAATTTAGTCAAATCTCTCTGCAAACATTCTGCATGGAACCTATAGAAATTGGCATATACATATAGCTTTTAAGTATGATCTGCAAATATAGGCAGTACTTAGAATGCTTAACATAAGGCCACTAATAAATTAAAAAAGCGAAGGACCAAGGATGGACTCCTGAGGTACTCTAGTAACAAGAATAGTCAACTCTTGTGTTAAAATCTTTCTTTCAAACATTGCATCCTTGCATTAGTTGGTTTCTCTTTATCAGATCTTTTTCAAGTTCTGTTAACTATTTTGTATTTTGTGGTTTTGACCCTTACCTGTTGTGGACCACATAGCTTGTCTCCTTCAATAACCTCTTACTTATCTGGTTTAAGAGTTTGCTTTATCATTGTTAATGTAGTCTTTTATCTTGGGTGTTGTGGTTTTCCTGTTGGTTCTGGGGCCCCAAAAGGGCAACTGTGAAGACCAGTGTTAGCAACGATTCTCCTTCTTCAATTAAAAGTTAGGCTATAACCAGTAATCTTTTTGGGGTTCCTATCCAGTTGTTGTTATTACACAATTTGTAAATGTCTTCTCTTTCACACTGGTCACAATGTTATATCAGAAAGCAAAACTAAACTGCATGGTAACCACAATATGTTAGCTGATAGGATGACTGACAGCATTAATAGGGATGATTCTTATAGGATGCAACTTTGCAGAGTTAGGGGGTGAAAAAGATAGTTTCAGAAAGGGTTTATCTTCCCTTTAATGATGCATTTTATCCCCATGACAGTGAAATTCCTTCAGAATGATAGTACAGGTACATGCTACTCTCATTATTCTCAAGTTGATAGCTTTTCCGAATGCCTACTGAAAACAATACATGGATTCTATTGTACATTCTGTGCTATATACATAATTATCTCTGTTTGTGAATCCTACACAATATTCTCCTTTATGAAAGCAATTTTACTGTACCAATACCTAGTGCATTAAAAACACTGTGCTCCTGTGGCTTTGAGTGCAGAGCATATTATCAATCTGTTGCTAGCAATATAAACAGAATTACTGTGTAATTGAATAAGATTACTAATCATCACAATTTAATCAAGTTGCTTGTAATAAACTATTAGTATTTGCTTATAAACATTTCAGCTCTCTTTACATTTTGACTAAATGTAATGCAGTGAAAGTAAATCCACTTTCATAGATCTGTGTTATGATGTGCTGCAATTAACAGCTACTGAAAGAATAACAAGGACTTTTCTGTAAAATCTGCACAAAAAGGGAAAGAAAGAAAAGAACAACGACACCCTACAACACATCTGTTACTTGAGATCCATCAGTTTGTAAAGTAAATCCTTAGAAATTAGCATTATAAAACTCTGTAATTGTGTATTAGAAAAAAGCAACTCCAGCTACTTCACATTGCCACTTTTTATTTATAGACATATACCATGCTAGCCCTTACATCACCTTTTCCTGCATAGACATATACCCCCATATGTAATAAAATGCACTATATTTGCTCAGGAGCAGTAACCCATAGCAACCAATTAGATTTTTGTTTTTAAACAGGTTACCAGTAAATGCTATCTCCTAATTAGTTGCTATGGGTAACTGCTTCTGGGTAAACTTAGTAATAAAAGAAAGGAAGGGTAGGATATACATAAACTATATATACAAACATGAATACTAACTGTAGATATTAGTATCACAAAAGCCTTGGATATTTTGTTTGTTCAAGAACTCATCCAGGCCCCTCTTAAAGGCATTAACAGAATCTGCCATTACCACATCTCTAGGATGGGCATTCCCCAACCTCACTGCCCTCACCGTGAAAAACCACCTACGCTGCTTCAAATGGAAGCTTCGTTTCTCTAATCTAAAGGGGTGACCTCTGGTGCATTGATTGTTTTTATGGGAAAAAAGGGCACCCCTTATCTGCCTATAATCCCCTCTAATGTACTTGTACAGAGTAATCATGTCCCCTCGCAAGCGCCTATTTTCCAGAGAAAACAACCCCAACCTCGACAGTTTAATCTCATAGTTTAAATCTTCCATCCCCTTTACCAGTTTAGTTGCACGTCTCTGCACTCTCTCCAGCTCATTAATATCCTTCTTAAGGACTGGAGCCCAAAACTGCACTGCATACTCAAGGTGAGGCCTTACTAGGGACCTATAAAGGGGCAAAATTATGTTTTCATCCCTTGAGTCAATATGGTAGCATATTCAGTTTCTCACAGAGATTATATATCAATAAAGGCATTTCTAGATTTATTTCACACCATTTGATCCTCAGAAATTTGAGAGCGCTTGTAATTATCATGAAGTAAAGCTCTAGCGCAGAACTCAATTTTTCATTGTTGAAAGGGCAGAATACCCTCTTACAACTTGGATTCAGTGAGTAATTCTTAATGTTTAAATAGCTATTGTGTTTGGTTTTTCTTGCACAATACAGAGTAAAGACATTCAAAGCAGTGACCATCCAAATTTTCCTGGGTTTTTCTCTGTTTATTTCCTTTTTCTAGCAAAGATTCTGTAGAGTAGTAAAGAATATTCAGGTAATGGAAGTATGAGGGTAATGGAAATCTCTATAGACCAGTGCTGTCCAACTGGCGGCCCGCGGGCCACATGCGGCCCGCGACCCCCCTCTGTGTGGCCCCCCACCTGTCTGGCTGCTTTGATGGCTTACTCTTGTGTAAGCTTTAAATGGTATCAGTACTGTGATTAACTGCACCCCCTGCATGGTTCTCACCTCAGATTCAGGCTGTAATCAGGCTGTATTGTTTAAATATGTAATCCCCTGTGTTGTTCACACCTTTTAATCTCTGCATTGTTCACCCCCTGCAGTGTTCACACCTCAGGCTCAGGCTGTAATCACCCACATTGTTCCCCTGTTCACACCTCAGGAGCAGTAGAAACCCACAAATAATCCCTGCATACTACAAAAAGAACATATACTGAGGTGGTACTGCAATTAAAAAGTTTTTTAATATATATTTATTGTGCAGACTGTAGGAGCAGTGCCAGCATTGTGTCACTGTAGGCTGCCTGTGTGTGCCATACACACGGGCAGCATAGGGCAAGCAGAGTATGGCACACACAGGCAGGGTAGGGAAGGCAGAGTATGGCACACACAGGCCAAGTTTGGCACAAACCAGCCAAGAATGGCATACACAGTGAAAGTATGGCACACGCAGGCAGGGTAGGGAAGGCAGAGTATGGCACACACTGGCAGGGTAGGGCAGGCAGAGTTTGGCACACACAGGCCAAGTATGGCACAAACCAGCCAAGAATGGCACACACAGTGAAAGTATGGCATGCAGGCAGGGTAGGGCAGGCAGAGTATGGCACACACAGGCAGGGTAGGGCAGGCAGAGTATGGCAGGTTTTTGCTGTACTACAACCATTAATATGGGTATGGTCATGTGATAACATGGGTGTGGTTTCAAGTGGGTGTGGTTTCAAAAAGGGGAGTGGTCAAAACTGGCTTCCATTATCGGCCCTCCACCACGTAGGTCGGAAAAATTCCGGCCCTCGGTACAACAGAAGTTGGACAGCACTGCTATAGACTATTTATACTAACTTAGTAAAAACAACTGCAAGGACTCAGCAAAAGTTTCACAGATCAATAGAGTTCTGAAATGTTGTTAATATAGTGTACAGTTCCAGTGCCCATATAACAAAACTCAACAAGCAAACATTAGTGGAAGGTGACTGACTGCCAGAAAAAATCCAAAGAAGGGAAATATGGTACAGAAGCCTGTGTTTCCCTGTAAATGTTTTCATAGCCAGAAAATCTACTTAGGCTCATTGCTTAGTAGCTCTCGACCCTACCTCCTAGCACATTCCTGTTTTCTGAGAGTCATGCCTAGACATATTAGATAATGTAGATTATAGATGCTCCATGTTTGTCCAGCCTCCCAGTATGGCCATATGGTTCTCAGAGAGAACTAGATATGCTGAAGCCAGATAGATGGACATATTATTTAATACCTGAAGGACAGGCCTTGTATTGAAATTTTAGAAAATGTGTTCACCATTCCTCACAGTTCCATGACACTCACAAGAGTAAATGCAATGGCATATGTTTAGGTCCAGAGGCCTGACTCTTGATTTAATATTGTTAAATCTGTTTTTTATATTCTGCTGCATGTGGACCTGAAAGAAGCATGAAAGGTGGTAGATCTGTATTACCTCAGTGTTGCGTCACACACAAATTATGTACACGCCGTGTAAGGGAGTGTATAAACTATTATATAAGCAAGATTTACATTCAATTTTTTTCCTATACATATTTTTTAATTCTTTATTCTATTATTTATTTTATTCAAAATTCAATCAAAAATAGAATGCAGGGTACAAAATAAAAAAATAACCAAAAATTAAAAGAAAAGAGAATAAAAAAAAACCAAAGAAAATATAAAACAACACAAAGTCCAGCATAAATTAGAGACCCACATATTATGCTCACCAATAAAAGTCACCTTATTAATACTTCATTAGAATATCCATTGATTTTATCTTAATTATTTTTCTATTTCCTTATATTGAACCAGAGCTCCCAGGTGCTTTGGTACCTGCCCCATAACCCCTTTTTCAAAGTTTCTTCTATATAATGAAACCATTATAGTAAAGATTTTGAAGATTTCCACCTCCTTGGAATCAATGCTTTAGCTGCCTGAATAAAAAAAATAGTAGTTTATTATGTATTACTTCATGAGTATTATTAGCTTGTGAATGTAGTAGACCTTTTCATTTCATGGAATACCTCGTTCCAAAACATTTGTAGACCACATATGTTTATGTGAACCTTTATCTTGTTGATATCTCTAGCAAATATCTTTAACTGTTTTAAACATTTGAGTTGGCTTCTTAGGTGTATAATGCCATTGTATCAAATGCATTCTGTAATCTAGAGGCAATCAAGCTCTTGTGCTTAGAGATATAAATCTGTTTCCAACTGGATTTATGTATGGTAATATTTAAATTAATATTGCTTTTCCCTATATTAAGTATAACAGTTTGGATTTGATTATTTTGCACAGTGAGCCTTTGTGTACATTCATATGATATATATAGGCACACCCGGACCTCTAAAGCTGTTTTCCTCGTGTACAATCCTTTGGGCACTCTCCCAGACAATGATGGAAAACAAAAAAGGTACCGGCACTCAAAGGCAATTGCAATGGGGAACTATTTCCCCATGTGTAATGTGTCAAAAAGGATCAAACAGGTGTGTGACATTTCAGGGGCATGCCCCGAAACATAGTTTGATTCTTTTTAACATATTAGACACGAGGGACTTCTTCCCCATTGCAATTACTTTTCAGCGCCAGTACCTTTTTCTTTTTTTTTGCCAACATGCTCTGATAAGGTAACATCACCTCAGTCATTTAGGACAATAGCATATGGAGAATATACTGTAGATCAAAGCTTCTTTTATTAGAGTAGTTTGTAAGCTACTAATGAGCAGCCTCCGTGGCTCTGGTATCTCTTACCACAGGGTCTTTAAAGGGATTCTGTCATGATTTTTATGGTGTTCTTTTTATTTCTAAATTAAACTTTTTACATAGCAAATAATTCACTCTACCATTTAAAATGTTATTCTTGAATCAGACCAAGCAATTTATCAGGTACTATACTGTAATGTCCCTTACTACAAGCAAACAGCCCACCAGGTGGTCAGAAAATACCAAAATGTTATTCTTGAACCAACAAATGTATTTTTTTTGTAGTTGTAATATTGGTGTACAGGCAGCCATCTCTGTGCATTGTGCTTGAGTCTGAGCTTTCAGAATGACCCAGTGCTACACATTAGAACTGCTTTCAGGTAACCTATTGTTTCTCCTACTCCCATGTAACTGGAGGAGTCCCAAACCGGACTTGGATTTCTTACTATTGAGTGCTATTCTAAGATCTACCAGGAGCTGCTATCTTGCTACCTTCCCATTGTTCTGCTGACCAACTGCTGGGGGGAAAGGGAGGGGGTGACCAACTTGCAGCTAAACAGTGTGACTGAAGTTTATCTGAGCATAAGTCACATGACTGTGGTGCCCTGGCAAATGAAGAACATGGCTAGCCCCATGTGAAATTTCAAAATGAAATATAAAAATACCTGTTTGAGGTTTTTGAAAAACAGATTTCAATGCAGGATTCTGCTGGAAAAACTCTAGTAACTCTAGTTACATTTATTATCGGTTTTAATCGGTTTGTGAGATATTTGCAGTTTAGACTACTGATACCAGGCTTTTGACTTAAGTAAGAATCAACATCTCTACAGTTAACTTCATCCAGGAAGTGCATAGAAGATGCCTAAACAGTTAGGGGCATATTTATCAACGTTTGTATATTTTTTTCATTTCCCAGAATCAAACTTTTTATTTGTCCTGTTTGTAGTCTTACTGTTTTGTAAAAATGTACAGCACTGTGTAAATGTTATATAAATAAAATTATACATGCATAAAAAACAACAGCTACAGACCACTGATTGATTCCCACTGACATGAGTTGGAGAGCTGATTATTGCCCTAATGAAAAGTGCCATCCAGGGACTGAATAATCAGGAAAATGGCAGAATGCTTGCTCGACTTTCATACAAAGTACCTCTCACACATTTTTCAATCCATAAGCAAATTGTGCAATGCTTCTTCAAATGTCTCCAGCATGATTTAAATTCTTCAGCTGTCATTTGCTAGCCTCCACCTTCTTCCATACTTGTACCACAGCTATGGTTTATTCACTGCTGTGAGGCTGAAATAAAATCAGATCAAGAGAAACAGTTTGTACTGCATCTGTTTTACTGTTTATTAGAATTAAGCTTCTGAAACTCAGCATCTACAATAAAACAACTGAGGCCAGGCCAACAAGATTTATGTAACTCCAGATACTGTAGAAAATGTTAAGACCTAGATATCAACATATGAACTGTTTTGCCCTTAAATATATTTACTGCTCTCTTCCTAGCTTCTGGCAGTCATTTTATTGGTTGAGATATGTTAGAATGGATGAGCAAGCATTTTAAATAGGCATTCTTTTTGTACTGCAGAGGTCTTCGTGCCAGGTGTACATTTTGCAGTTTTCTTACATTTATTTTATGGATTTTATCTCCTGCATAGAGCTCGATGCCAATGCTCTATTTAACAAAAAGTCGTTTTTAGTTGTCTTCATTGGATTTTCTACTGCACATGCATTGCCACATTGTCGAACAAAGCTATAGATTGCTTGCCTAGTTTGGAGGGCAGCCAGTCCCAATTAGCAAGCCAGGACACCAACACTCGACCCTCAGGGCTCTAATGTGATAGAAAATAATGCAACACATATTGTGCTAAAACACGTTTTATAATACGAGGGTAACTATGTGAATCCTTTTATCAAACTGTGTCATTAATACTGTATGTTTTTAATGTCTTTCTTATAGCTTTCGATATATTTAATAAACTGTTTGTTTGATACCCCAGGCCGGTGCTACTATTATTAAAAAACTGCATCGGCCCGGGGTTCACACCACTGAGCAATCCTCTTGCTTTCCTTGTCTATCTTCAGAATCCCGGGGCCCACACTTGAGTGAAAAAGGCGACTTTCTTGTTGTTTGCCTTTTCATTCTACTACACATGTGTAAGAGGCGCAAAGGCAGGAAAAGAAAGAGGATCGTTTGGTTGCAGGTACCCAGGGCCAGTGCATTTTTGCTGTTAACAGGACACTGACCCGGGGTATCAGGAAAGTGAATAAAATCAATGGGGGGTGCCTAACATTTTGGCACCCCCCAGTGATCAGAATTTTCCTTCTCCTTTAAGGGGGGAATTTAATAACATTCAATGTTTTTTTTCACAATTTGTATTTTTTTACAGCAAAATCTGAGTTTGCTGTGAAAAAAAAACATTTTTTCAGGATTCATTATGCAACAAAACAGCAACAAATCTGAAAAAAATACGCCCTCTAAAAGCTGTCAAGATCATCTAGAAGTCAATGGCAGATGTCCTTTTTACAAATGGAAGATCTTTCTTTGCATTGTGGTGTGAGAGGTTTTTGGGGGTTTTTTTACGCTACGCTACGAAAAAATGCCAAAAAAGTTTCTTGTTTGTTTTTCTGTTTTGATCATGTAATAAATGACTAAACATTTGTGATTTTGTGGAAATGAGTATAGTTCTGGCTTGAAAAACTGAATTCATAAAAATCAGAATGTAAATAAATCTGTCCCAATATCTCAAACTGTATGAAGAAAATAATTAAAGGCTATCCGAGAAACAGTTTATCAAATGTCCTCTCCAGTGAAGTGGAATTTTTATTGAAGCAATAGATCCCTGTAATAGTTGTATATATTTTTACAAATAGGGGTAGGTTTCAAGGTGACCCATTGAGGTCAGTTGTTAAAGTTAAATGTATTGTAGGTGTCTGCATCTCCAGGTTTTGCAGTAATTGAAAATATAAAGGACAAATTATATCAACTAAACTTTTATTGTATGAAATGCTAAGGCTCCATACACTTATCAGCGCTGCAGTGCAAATCCGATCTTGTATATTTTAATGTTTTTATTTCAGAAGCATAAAGTAAGATCTACCTACGTTGAGAAGGAAATAAATACATTGATGCAAAAACTCCTTGCACCCTCAATAATGATTTGCAAGTAGGGGGCACCAGGCAAATGCCTACTAACCACCCACCTACAGGCACAGGCTGTAAGCATGAAGGAGAGGTACCTCTTTCTACATTATGTTGCCTTTTCACCTTCCAAGTCTCTGAAGTCAGGCAAATACATTTTGAAGGTAAAGGGGCTCAGGGTGCAAATGCACTGTTTGGAAATGTTAACAATACTTTGCTTTACCTAATTAAATCCTAATTAATATTCTCCTGCCTCCATTTACTAGGCTAATTTATAAAAAAAAAAGTTATATACAAGCAAAAAACTCATTGTTCCATTACATTTCATGTTTGAAAAAGCTGCCAAATAAATAAAGTTGCTTTCCATTGACTTCTATAGAAACTTTTTAGCTTTTTTTGCTTCAATAAATTGAGACCATAACAGGTTTCAAAATGTTCTTAAGTATCTTTTTCACAAATTGAGCCAAAAACCACAACCTCGATAAAAACTCAATCTGAATGTGTGAAATTATAAAGAAACAGAATTCTCATTGAACTGTTCATAGAAGTTATATTACAGGTACTATTATATTATTTGATACAACTATATGCATATGCAGAACTAGATTTTTTTTTTTAATGTGATATGTGTGGTAGTGTGTTTATTGAATCTCTCATAGAGAGATGCAATGGGAAAAGATCATTATTTGGTGTATTTCCACCAGTGTTAAAGGTGGGATACACCTGAAAATGCACAATCCTGAGAAACCTAAAAACCTTTCAAAGGATCAACTAGCACTTACCAACTTAATGAAACAAACTTCAAGGATATCTCAATTCTACTCCGCTTTACTACAAATTGAACCGCACACTTCAATTTCTCATCTGAATAAATG
The DNA here is from genome assembly GCF_000004195.4 of Xenopus tropicalis. Classification (NCBI taxonomy): domain Eukaryota; kingdom Metazoa; phylum Chordata; class Amphibia; order Anura; family Pipidae; genus Xenopus; species Xenopus tropicalis. The sequence continues at coordinate 63,680,009 of NC_030680.2, read as the reverse complement.
GGAACAAGACACAAATTCCCTTATTGATCCAATCGACTGGAATAACGCTTTGCTACTTATTACATCTACAACTAACTCAATCCGCCTGTTAGAAACAAGTATCAAACTCATGTACAGGTGGTATTTGGTACCCTTAAAGCTGTTTAAAATTTTTCCATCTTCAGCTTCCAACCTATGCTGGAGGAATTGTGGACAGATTGGTTCTTTTATCCATATTTGGTGGGACTGCAAAAAACTCTCTTTATATTGGAAATTTATTTTTGACATGCTACAGGAGCTTCTCCACACCTCTCTACCTTTTACACCGAGAATTGCGCTGTTAAACTTAGACTTGGATAATATTCAGTGGAATAAAAAAACTCTGATCACACATATTCTTGCAACTAGACTGGTGCTAACATGGTCTTGGAAATCAATACACCCGCCGTCCTCTGTAGAACTAACTAACCTGATAAATGAAACCAACAGATTCGAATATGGCTGTGCTAGAAATAACAATCTATTACATAAATACTACTCTAAATGGTTAAATTGGAATGACAGTTCTTACTCAGATGGTTTTCAGTCTACGCAACTTCTCTCTACACAAGATCTCCTGTTTAATGTACTTACAACTTAAACTCGACCAATTAACTGATTTTTTTTTTTGTGTTCTGTATTTCTCGGTATACCTATCTACCCAGTGATATCTCGCTCTCTCTATCCTTATCCTTTAAAAAAAAAAAAAAAGACTGGTACTTTACTTTTCTCTCTACTTTTCCCTCTACTTCTCCACTTCACTTTGCTTTGCACTTTGGTTCCTTTTCTGATCTATTTTTTGTCTCCTACTACTTCACAGTAATTACTGCTTTGGTTAATCTAAAAATTCCCCCCCCCCCAAAAAAAAACCAACAGGATGTTAACAGATTTGTTAACTTCCTTTTCATTTTTATGTGATTTTCCGTTTTACCTTTTATTTTTCATTAACATGTAACAATAACAGACATCTGTTTGGTAACAATGAATATGCTTTATGTTTTGGCATCTGACTTTATGACATGATATTTTGTGCTGTTAGAATCTCAAGATCAATAAAAATGTTATTGAAAAAAAAAAGGTGGGATACAAGTAGCACCAGGTAAAATGCCTGGTTTTGCAGCAGGTGATGCTGTATTTATGTTACTGGCTTAGGAAAAGCCAAATGAATAGGTCCCTGGAGTGAATGGAGGTAGAGTAGGAAAGACCCTCCATTCCATACTCCACTTAGTATTTTCAGTTGGTCAGCTGTAGGGAGCTGCCTGATTAGGCTGCAGGTGAGCAGCACATAAAAGGGCTGTGTGATTACACAGGGGGTTGAGTTGGAGGTTACACAGGGGGTTGAGAGGTCACTCTCAGAGCGGGGCACAGGGCAGGAAGGCTGCCTTCCTGTGTTAGGAATTCCCAGAGGAGCTGGGGGTGCCTCCTGCCACTGCGAGGAGCAGAGGGAGTTGTGACCAGGCGGATGAGAGCTGAGAAGTGTCAGCAAGGCTTAAGGTGAAGCCTGAGTGTGAGTTACTCTGGAAGGTGAGAGCCCTGAAGAAGGGACAAATTATATCCAGGAACTGTATGTTGATGAACTGTGTTCCTTTAAGCTTTATGTTGGGAAGAATTTGCCCTAAAGAAACCTGTGTTTTGCCTGAAGACGTGGTGTCCCTGTCTCTATGCTTCAGATCCTCTGCAAGCCTGCCTGCCTACCATTGCTAATTCCCCCAAAAATTACGTGTACAGGCAGTCAGCATGTCACAATACTAATTGGGATCTTCTTCTCTACTATGCTGTAAATAGGACTTAAAATTTAGTGAGCAGCTACAATAAACCTCTGTATAAAAGCCCATATGACCTGACTGTTCAGCTAAAGTTTGTGTAGGTGGGAACTGCCTCTCTAATGACTTTTTATAGCCCCTAGACTGCCCAAGTGCTCCATAGACATGGTTAGATATTTGGCCCATTAGGTTGGATAGGACTGCTTATGTCTTAAGTTAAGTTTTGGTATTTTCAGACCACCAAGTGGGCTGTTTGCTTGTAGTAAGGTACATTATAGTATAGTACCTGATAAATTGCTTGGTCTGATCAGAAAGATACATAATACATAACAATACAAAGCTGCATCTGAGAGGTAATTCGAAATACCGTTTTGTCTCTATACAGTTTGCATTTTCATTATGTAAAGGTTACATTCTAAATCATTTGCATTCCTTAGTATCATGATAAAGGCAATCCTCCAACAGTAAAGACTTTTTTTTTTTTGCAGTAACTATTCAGCAATAGCTTTTACCGTAGATGGTTTTAGAATGGCTCGGCTGTTCATAGTTTACCTGGTCTTGTTTAGAAACAAAAATATTGCCTGCAGTTTCCTTAGCTACAACATATTTTCTTTTAAGGGCCTCTATCTTTCAGTGAATGATATAAAATAAGATGCATTGTTCAGCGCTGTTGAGTAGGTCAACCTGTTGACAGAAATTCATGATATGAATTATAGAATGCTCGACACTCTCTCAGGCTCTACTGTGCGTCTCTCAAAGCTGTCTCACGCTAAGTGCTAGATATAGACATCTTATCTAAAGTTAAAGTCATTTGATTTTAGATTGCATACAGAATAAATTACCTGTCATAACAAATGCAAAGGTATCAATGATTCTACCTTAGGGCTTTTCACATATATTAGTAATTGATAGCATTATAGCTATGGAATAAACACAATGCATTTTAAATGTAACAGTAAAAAAACTTGCTAACAATATTATTTCTAATGAAATGTTAAGATGAAAAGAATTATTTTTATTAAGAATAGAAAACATTGACAGACATTGAAAGACATTCAACCAAAATCTTTACTGTTCTTGATTGCTGACCAAATACTGAGGGCTATGTACTCCAGTCACATTCTTTACATTCCTTTTTTATATAAACTGTGGCACTGTTCATACTGCTGTTATATATTGCAAAACAATAAATGAATAAATACCAAGTACAAGACCCAGCTTCCTTGTTAGGCATTTCTGTAATTTTCTGTTAACTTTCTTGTGTAGAACAGAAGGCCTCAGTTGAGGTTCCTTAAAATCACTGGACCTGGGCAGTAACTCCTGACCACCGCTTAGCTGTTTGCTTTTATTGGTCTACCTTCAGATGGTTGAAAATGGCTACGCACTGTGGTGGTTGCTATGGGTTACGGCCCAGGTGCAATTTTGCCCATTGTTTATAAATGAGCCTAGATGTCTCTTTGCCCTCGATTATGACACCAGAAAGCCCCATACAGGAATAGGAAAAGGATGCCTAGTCAACTCTTAAAGCAGCTGGAAATGTCAGCCAGTAGAAGGTTGCTGAAGAAACATTAGTAGAAAGAAAACATTAGTGGAATCTTTTTAGTTGATAATGCAGAGAACCACACTCTAACAGAATCTGCTGATAATGAAATAGGCTACTTGTGGAATAAAGGCATCCTGAGATAAAGTGATTCTCTGATGTTGTAGAGAGGCAGTTAAAACATTGTAAGCTACAGATGGGGTTCAGCCTTTGTAGGATAAAAAAACATAGTTATTCAACATGCAGTCATAGTCCCATGACCACTTTTAATTTTCTTCTAGTTGAGATAGAATAGGAGCTACATTATTTCTTCATACACACTTTATTCACTACATACACAACTTGTACTTCTGGGTATTATAGTTGTCATGTAAATATATTCTGAAGGGCACACTAACCTCAAATTCACTCTAGAAGGAAGACAATTCTTCAGAGAATAGGTCCCTCCTTCTCAGATTCCCATTACAAAGATCAAAGGGGAATATGTAGCCCATAGAAACCAATCAGCAGGTAAAATTTACTGCTCACCTGTTAAAAAGCAAACCTCTGTTGGGTTTTGGTTGCCATGGGTTACTGCTAGCGGGCAAACTTAGTGCTTTTTATTACATATGGGGGTAACAGTTTATCTAGAAATGATTGGTAACTGCAGATTAGCTCTCGGAGTAGGGGATTTGTGCAGCAACAAAAGGATTATTTTGTTGGTTAAAATTAGTTTGAGATATTATAGGAAGGTATGGAGGCCTGTGCTAAAGGATTTGTCCAAATGAAGGGTTATTATTAGGGATGTAGCGAACCTCAAAAAAAAAGTTTGCGAAACTGTTCGCGAACTTACGCCAAAAAGTGCAAAAGTTCGTGAACTTTGCGAACCCCATAGACTTCAATGGGAAGGCGAATTTTAAAACCTAGAAAAGCCATTTCTGCCCAGAAAACTGATTTTAAAGTTGTTTAAAGGGTGCTACGACCTGGACAGTGGCATGCAGGAGGGGGATCAAGGGCAAAAATTTCTCTGAAAAATACGTTGTTGACACAGCGTTACGTAAAAAACGCAAACTATTCCTATGTATACGCAAAGGCAGCTGGCAGACCTAGCGGAAATACGCGGCGTTTTTTGCTATTTTGCACTATTAGCACCATGGAAACAGGATTTGCTTATGTCACCAGTACTAGGCTGAAAAATGCCATGTGTGGCTTGTGCGGCGTTTTTAGGCCGAGAAAAAACTCATCGAAAAAACACCTAAGGCGAACCCAAATTGCGAACATCACGAAAAGTTCCCGAACTTGTAAACTTGCGAACACCCGATGTTCGCGCGAATTAGTTCTCCGGCGAACAGTTCGCTACATCTCTAGTTATTATATTCCCTAGCTATTAGTGCAAGGTGTGTAACAGTTTAAGTATAGTGTTATACTCCTAATCCAGTACAGTAAACTGCAAATTGAGGCTCCTTCATGCTAGCGTTCAACCTCAGATCAAAGAAAGACAGAAATAGCAGTTTGTCTTATTAGGAGGTAGAACTTGGCAGGTTCCTTCCTACAGCACCAGAGGCACTTGATAGATTCTTAAAGCCGAAGAACTGCACCTTCTAAAAAAATTCAAATACAAATCCCACACTCCACTTGTATGTTAGGCTGTAGGGCATGATTCATATTGTAACAGACTGTTACTTTAAGTGGGAAAAATGTAATTTGCATGCCTTGTTGGCATTTAACGTTAGTTAGCTCAGTTGTGCTATCTGTGGGGTTGGAGACAAAAACATTTTCCCTATTTGTTGTGTTTTTCCCCTTTGTATATAAATCCTCTTGCATCCTGACATAGTTTTCATTTGACCAATGTATACAGAAAAGGAAAGTGTCACATTGTATTATGGTCTGTAAGTATGTACAAAACTTAAATGCTATTTATTGATCCAGTGCTTAAATAACACAAATGGACAGTATTATAATCTTTGATTCACTGGCTGTAGACATGATATACAGAGCTGTACAATAATTGATTCTGTAAATTATTCTGTCTTCAGGTTTTAATTGGATGTTCCATATTAAGAAATAATTGGAAAGCAGCGTCCAAGTAATTGATAACATGAGCCAGTAAAACTAGTTCAAAATTATGTGTTTACTGTTTTTAAATAATTTAGTTAAGTGCATATGCCATGTTAGCAGGAAGTTTAGATTGCCGGTCAAGTAAAAAGGCTCACAAATATAATTATTTCTCATCTACTAGAGCTATTTACAAATTTTTATTGGAGCAGTAAAGACAAATTACACAAAAGTGATCACTTACTCTTTCCTGCTGCTAGACATTACACAATTCAGTGCATTTGTGAACATTTTGTAAAATCAGGGTTTTTTTATTATTACAAGTATATGATCAAAAAAACTGAAAAGCCACCAAACCATATTAACATAAAACCCAATATGGGGGTCCCACTTATTTTTCACAGGCTGGCACCTTCCTGCTTGGTAGCTATTCTTTGGAAAACAAATATTTAAGTACACAACAGAAAATGTGATATAGTGGGATTGCAACTTTATGATCATAAACGGAAAACCCCTGTGCCACCTTTGGCCTTTAAGGCTGAAGGAACATGGGGTTCATTCATTGCCAGTATACAATGCTCAAGCATTTTGGGGCTTAAAGGCATCTGTACTGGTGTTTTCCCATTAAAATGGATGGAACAGCAATGGTAGTTTTGGGGTACTTTGTGACTGGTTAAAAAGCTCCAGCAAAGAAAACACCTACTTTACAACCAGCTGTCCTCTACATAAATGAAAAGGGAAACTAATCACAAACTATAAAATAAGTTAGTGGTCTTCCATAATGTTTTTCATTTAGGACCTGAGCTTCTACATTGCAAGTGCAGTCTCTACACAAGTACAGAAAGTAGGTATCAAAATTTCAAGTTATCCTATAATCTCTACTGCATCTGTTTACAAGACTCCTGATTGCCTGGAGTCTAATATTTATTATCCAGGACCACCTACTCTTTGCATCCTTGCTTCTTTATTGAGGCCAGGGCATTAATAAGTAATGCCAAATAGGGATAGTCTTTGTGGTGTTTAGAACTGACATCCTAACAAGATAATATTGAAACTAGGGATGCACCGAACCCACTTTTTTGGGTTCGGCCCAACCCCCGAACCCACCTTGAAGGATTTGGCCGAATCCCGACTGAATCCTAATTAAATCAAAAGGGGTTAAAAATGGCCACCCCGACCATTTAACCCTTTCCTAATGCTAATTAGCACACGCTAATTTATGCTAATAAGGATTCAGATTCGGTTTGGCCGGGACCGTGGAATCAGGCGAAACCGAATCCTTCAAAAAAAGCCTGGATTCGGCCCGAATCCCGAACCAAATCCAAGTACCATATTTTTTCTTTCCACCTTTCTTTTCTGTTTTTATGTATTCTGCATATGCAAATGACAAATATACAGTTGTGGAGCTTGCTTCACATAAGGGCATCGAACAGTCATGAGTAGTGCAGGACTGAAGGATGCAGACAGATAGGATTGCAGTTGGTTAGTTTGTATGCAAGCTTAATACTGTAGGTAATCGGCAGTAGAGCGTGAATGCACAGGTAGAAGGAACTTTGAGTCATTTTAGTACAAAATCTACAGCAAGTAGCTAATTATAATGCATTAGAAAAATGTTCCATTTTGGATTAAAAAAAAATATATATTTTGCTTTTCTTGCCTCTTGAAGGGAAAGCCTTTAACAAACCTATAAAGGAAACTATAATATTCATGTTACAAACCTCTGTCACTCATGTAACAAACATATCTTTCATGCTACAAACTGTTGTCACCTGTTCTATAAACCTCCATCATTTGTGTGGCAAAGCCCTGCCATTCAAACCTCCTCTGAACCCATGTCATTTGTACTGAGAACAAACCTCTGCCACTCATGCTGCAAACCTCTGCCTTATGTTCTGTGATCCTCCAGTCATTCATCCTATGACCGTCTGTCACTTGCACTACATGTTCCTTTCATGCTGCAACCCTTAATCAATTGTGATACTAATTTCTGTCATGCAGCTGCCTTTTGTCACTAAGAGTCTCAGTGGCAACTAAAAAAAGGGTTAACAAACATCTTGTTTTGGAGGTAAGCTAAAAACTGTGCTCATGTTATCGGACAGTATGGGGGTTCAAAGTGCATCTCTTGCCGGTCCAAAACATTAATGCATTGCCTTTCCTAAACCTGCCCTTTATTTGCACACCTAGGAAAATGTATGGTGGTTTTATATGGAAGTTAAAAATATTTATTGAAAAGGAAAAGTTGAGTTGCTACATTTGGCAGGAGTTGGTTTATATTTTTGCAGCGTAGACTAGATATCAAAAGAAGTGTTTCAGATGACAGGCTCCATAGTATATAGTTACTGGTGATCTGGATCTGTGGTCCTTTCATATCTCTCCTGGAAGAAACACAGTTCTACAGCAACAGCACATGTAGATGTTTTTAAGTTCCTAATGCTGCTGTGTGTATTAAAACCATTAAAACCAGTGTTGTATTAAAACCATAAGAAGATAGATATTCACTGCCCCAGCCCTACATTCCCCAAACAGGGCTTGTACAAAGTATAATATCATATACAATACCTATTGTCCCACCCTTCACCCAGGAGAGGTGATTATTCCTTAAAATGTTTCCCATGTACTGTGCTCTTACAGATAGGTATAAAATAAATCCCAGTACAAGTGCAGAATACTTTTACAATGAATAATTTAAAGCAGAATTTCACAGAACACAGAATTTATCATTGCAAAATATTATCTGAAATGTTTGCAGTTATGTCATTAATGACAAAAGCGAGTATAATTAGTCATAATGACACATTTGAAATGCAAACTAATGAGGTCAAAATATCCCCATCCTGCCATGATTTACTTTCACAGCAAAGTAATGAGCCATTTTCCATTGTGATTTAGATAGTTCAACTCAGCTCCTATTGATTATTTGTCTGGTGAACATAAAACACATATCTAGCTAGATAATTTTTATGGCCATATGGAGAAAAAAAACTTGCCAATTGTGCCAAAGAGCTCTAATGGGCATGTAATGAGAAAGAAGTCTAAGTTAATGTCAAAGTGCCATAGCTAGTCATTAGAGAGATGTCTGACAGCAGAATGATCAAATGTGTTAAAGTACTTGCACAAATAATTCTGTATAATGCTTATGGATTATAAAAGGTACTGGAAAATATGGTTACTATCTTGGTGGACAATGGACACATCAGTTGAAAAAAACCTGTTACTGTTACAAAACAGCAAAATGTTACATAGCAAGCATGGCTTTCTTCTTCTTTGAAGAAGAATAGGTACAAAAGAGGTGCAAAGCAGTCAAAAACGTGCTTTTATCTAATACTTATAGCAAATGTTACTCTAGATTCCATCTAACACATTTTAAATAAAAAGGAAATATTTGTGATAGTAAAAGGACTGCATTTTAGAAGCCTATAAAACCTGTTTGTTCTGGCATGTTGCACTTGCTTTAGGAGCATTGTCAGACTGGGCAATGAAAGGCTTTAATCTCTATGGGGAAAGTTTTATATCCCACTCTTTTTGACCCTCAAGCCACAGAAGCACTGCATTGTTCTAGATTTTCCTGTTTTTGTTGGCCTTGCCAGTAGGCAGCAAATTGTGCATTAACTGACAGCTTATTACATTTAAATCAGTGCAGCCCTTCTTTTTACTGTGATCTAAAAAGCTCACAATTGCCATACTAGCTTGCGTAAATAGTTTAAATGGTATAAATAATTATTTCCAATATGGAAGAGTAGCGATGAGTTGCAGTGCAAATTTTTGCAGTTTCACAAATTGTTCCACTGTTTTGTAAACTTTTAATCATAGTGAAATGGGACAGATTTATTCATCACTACTGTTAAGTGGATCATCCAAAATAAAAACCAAACCGACCAGTGACCTAATTTGGGATTGTGTTGGGTCACGGGGCGACCAAAAAATACAGAGGTTGCTCAATTATATTGTGCTCTACCATTGAGTGAACTTGCTAACCAGGCCATCCCTGTGTGTGGCCCACTCACATTTGTATATGATATTGTATTGATTTGCCATTATTGGTTTACCCTGCTGGATCATTATTTTCTTTGCAAGTTTCAGGTACCTACTGTATTAATAGTGCTGAGGGTGTATACTGGTGGGGAACAGCTTGACTTTTTTGCTTTTTTTTTTAAAGGTGAATTTTTATTGAGTTTATACATATATCAAACCAAAATAAAAGATATTAACAATGCTATACAACTGGCTGCATTGAATCAATAACAATGTTGCAATATGGTGACATTATCGGTACAATATTTACTAGGATGATCTATTATTGGTGGCAGGTATGTATGTTGAAGCGTTACAGTAGTATAGCTAGTATTAGCCTGCATTGGAGGTTACAAGCCCAAAGGGTCAGGGTTACACTAGTCTCCCCAAACTATCTCAAATTTGTCTATAGCTCCAAGTGTTTCATATGTAAGTTTGATGAGCAGGAGGGCACTATCTACTAACTGTGACCAGAAATTCAGGGAGGGCAGGCTGTTCCCCATCCAGTGCATAAACCATAAGAGTGCATAAACCATAAGAGTGCTGAGTCTAATTCTGGCATTAATAGGTATTATATCATCAATGACCCCCTAGTAGGCAGACCACAGGGCCTACTATTTGGGGGGTGCACAGTCCTTGGGCCAGGGTCCCCATTATATCCTTCCAGAATCTCTTTATAGGGGGACATGACCAGATCATATGTATAAAGTTAGCACCATGGGTATTGCAACTTTTTTGCTTTTAAGGGTATATTCTCTTTTTTTTCATGTTTGATAATTTTGACATAAGATAGCTCCACACAGATTATTCCATAGGGCTTTAATTTGTACGTACTCTAGCACTGGTTGTCTATTGTCTTGGACCATTGTGTTTTCATATTAAGAATACAAAGAGGATCAACTTTTCAGTCACTATACCTTGGAGCAGTGATCCCCAAGCAGTGGCTCACGAGAAACATGTTACTCTCTAACCCCTCTGATGTTGCTCCCAGTAGCCTCAAAGCAAGTGTTTGTTTTTTAATTTCTGACTTGAAGGCAAGTTTTGGAAGCCTAAAGGCCATATGTACTGCCAACCAGACGCTCCTGTAGTCTACCAGTCCACACTGGGCTACCAAATAACCAATCACAGCCCTTATTTGTCACCCCCTAGAAACTTTTTTCATGCTTGCGTTGCTCCCCAACTTTTTTATATTTAAATGTTGCTCACGAATAAAAAAGGTTGGGGACCCTGTAAATTAGCCAGAATATGTGTTTGGAATCCCCCAAGTAAGAATATAATAGGTATAACATATGATCCTTCTAAAATGGCACTTACCCTTTGTCTTTTTTTAGGGGAATTTCTGTTCTGATACTTTATTGGTATCCCTTGATTTTGCATTGATAGCCTTTCAATAACTGATTAAACCATTTTAAAGTTCTAAGAAATATGTTTTTATACACAACAATAGGACTATGGCAATAAAATAATAAAAAATAAAGAACAAATCCAGAAATCCTATGGCTAATTATGTAAGGATAATATTGAAAGCAGAATATAATCCTGCACATATTATAGTCCATCTGGTATTTTTCATATTAGCATCTGCTCTTATAGCTAAAAAATTTGATCATTTGATGTGATATTTAATGAAACTTGTGGTTGAATTGTTGTATTTATAAAGAACCTAACCATGTATGTCTATTGTATAGGTTAACACATGGGGGCCATTTACTAACTGTCTGATTTTAATAATCCAATTCAGATTTTGCTAAAAAGTCACTAGGGCCTAGGGCAGCAAAGATTTAGGGACAGCATGCCGCCCAGTCGCGCTGAAATTTGGCTCGCATACGGAGCAATGGGGACCAGACGCGCAGAAACTTTAGCGTGTCCTCTCCCCACTGCTTCATATGTGAGTTCAGTGGCATGCACGTTCAGGGAGGTGGGTTGTCGTGGTCGAGGTGGCTGGACAGCAAAACTGGACGGCCTCGGAGGACCCTATTCTGGAATCTGGCCCTAAAAATGTCTCATTTATTCATTTTTTGCTATTGCTTATGCTGGCCCAGTTAGTAGCAAATGGTTTCTAGTTACTAAAGAAATTAAGGGGCTGATTTATCAAAGTCCAAATTTCGGACTTTAAAAACTACGAGTTGGAAAAATTCTTATTAAATACGAAAATTTCAGATCGCATCGTGCTTGTGCGAAAATATCATGGTACGATCCAAAAGTTAGAAATTTTCGTATCTGAACGATCGGAAATGTTGTGAAAAACTTTCTGACTTCTTCAGTGCATGTTTTTTGGAAGCCTCCTATAGGACTCAAAGGCACTCTGCTGCTCCAACCTGGCCCAAGGAAAGTCTTCCATAGGGCTCAATGGCACTCTGCAGCTCCAACCTGGCCCAAGGAAAGTCTCCCATAGGGCTCAATGGCACTCTGCAGCTCCAACCTGTCCCAAGGAAAGTCTCCCATAGGACTCAATGGCACTCTGCAGCTCCAACCTGGCCCAAGGAAAGCCTCCCATAGGGCTCAATGGCACTCTGCAGCTCCAACCTGTCCCAAGGAAAGTCTCCCATAGGGCTCAATGGCACTCTGCAGCTCCAACCCGGCCCAAGGAAAGTCTCCCATAGGGCTCAATGGCACTCTGCAGCTCCAACCCGGCCCAAGGAAAGTCTCCCATAGGGCTCAATGGCACTCTGCAGCTCCAACCCGGCCCAAGGAAAGTCTCCCATAGGGCTCAATGGCACTCTGCAGCTCCAACCCGGCCCAAGGAAAGTCTCCCATAGGGCTCAATGGCACTCTGCTGCTCCAACCTGTCCCAAGGAAAGTCACAATACCGAAGCTTGAATGAATAACAAAACTTTCATACTTGTTGCGACAAAACAATTTTGTCGCAGTAATTGTCACAAAGCACAAAAAAGTCAAGGAAATTAACAAAAAAATCAAAGAAAATAGGCACAGCTCTAAAAGTTAGAAAAAATACAAATACTCTTTATTGCGAGAATCTGTGACCACAATAACAGAATACTCTGTTAAAAAGACAACTAAGATATAAGCCATAAAGCAAGAGGCAGCTGCTGTTATTTCTTTTATTTTTTTCGAGAACCGAGAAGGTGACAGCTCAGAGGCATTGCAGTTATTGTGAAGGTATTGTAAAAGTTTGTAGTGTGGATCTGTCCTCTTAATAAGAATGGTGAACAGTGCCAGAAGGAGGCACAGACAACATTTTAACCTCATAATGTAGATGTGGAAAAACTTGTGTCTATATGCAGTGACTTACCAAACCTACAGTTATTTTAGTTTGTACTCAGCATCTGAAAAAAAAAAATTATATTCTCCAACTATATTATCATCTAAACATTTGTATTATATGTGAGTCCCTGACCACCATACATTAAAAAACAATCTGGGAACCCTAATTATCAAGATTTGTATTTGTGAAATAGTTTTTCTACTTTAAATAAACTCGAAATTCTAAACATGCCAATGTTAGCTTATTTATCCAAATGAAGAAAAAACACCATTGAATAGAACTGAGAAAAAATTGATAACCTTAAAATTTGTATTTTTAATGGGTCTCAAAAAATTTAAAAAAGCTAAAAAAAATTAAATTGAATAGGACAGCTCCTATTGACTTCTACTCGACCTTAAATATTTCAGATGGCAAAGGTTGAGTGTAATAAAGTATAACTCTCTACCACAGTGGTATGGATTTAATATTGTACTTTGGGCAATATAACCCCCAGACAGAATATACAGCAGTAGAAATGCATGATAGCATTATAAAATACAGCCAAGGTATATAGAAGTTTTGAGAGTATGACATATGATGGTGTTGTTACCATCAACTAATATAGATCAGGCAAGGTGCATTATGTCACTCCTAATATTATGATTGATGGTATTATAACCCACAGCAAACATATACAGCAAAGAGAAATGGTATCACTATCCAATATAAACCTTAGCAAGACTATAGAAGAAGACACAAACCATGACACCCTGAGAATTATAAATGCAAACCATGGTATAGAGTTGAAACGATGTGCAGTATGCTGATATTCTCAGCCTTTTAATCCCTGCCATGATACAGAGCAGGAGAAATGCATTACAGTATTCTGATTTGCTTCATAATTAATTCAAGGCTTCATGATTTTTCTCCGCCTCTGGATGATATGATATACATGCATTAAAACTGCTAAGTGCATGCTGTGCATGTGATAAGATTTCCCTTGAGGCATAGGATACTCAAGCCTCTTTACAAAATCCTCCCATCAGTCCAATGAAAGGAAGACCCTGTTAAATGAGTGTATATACAGTGTGAGTACAGGAAGGTGCATATAAAAAAAATTGTATTGTTATTATTTATAAGGTGCCCTTATCAGTTTTGTGCGCTTAAATGCATAGGCAGCAGTGTATTTTTTGGTAGGGCAGATCAGAAAGATGAGGGAAGCCAGCACAGCAAAAACACTACATCATCTAAAATTCCTTGGCTCCAAGAGGGCAATCAGACCAGTCCCTGGATCAACTTTATTCTAAGATCTTGAACCCTGTATTTTCTCCCTTGCTAAAAAGGCATCCAACTCTTCAAATAGCATATATGTATATATGGCTCATCTTGTTATCCAGTGGCTTCTTCTCAATTCCTTTCTTGTCTTTTCTTTTACCTTTGCTCCTCCATTTTTCACTTCACTTTAAAGGCTGCTTTTCCTTTTGTTATATTTGCCACCTTTCCAACGAACCACCAATTTTCCATTTTTGGTTTACTGTATGTTCCCATCTCTCAGTGTTTTTCCTCTGCCCCCTCTCTACATTTTTCCTTCTTCTGATGTCCCCTGCTTTTCCATTTTGTCATTGTGTGCCATACTTTTGCTACTTTTCTTTCCATTCTTTTGTAATGTAACCCCCCTATCCATATTACTCACCTCACCATAGCTGTTTTCATTTTCTCTTTACTTCCTCCTCATGATTCTGCTTCTTTCTCCCATTATAGTGTCCTCCCTCTCTATATTTTCTTTTAGCCATTTTAGCAATCCATATTTTTAGCTTTTCTTCTTTTATATTTGTCTCACATTTATTAGAAATGGCTACATTTTTATGTAGAAGGAATAACCAAAGTGACGGTAGGCTGTTTTTGGGGACTGGCATATTTTAGGTTATGGGTTATTAGTACATGTGGGGAATGCATAGAATAGTATAGTAGAATAGTATAGTAGAATCGTGCCATACACGAGCAGATCCGCTCGCTACGGGTGGGCGATATCGGGGAGCATTTAGGTAAAAAAAAAAATTACCCGATCATTTGGCCCTGGGGCCAAGCGATCGGATTATGTGGGCGGCAATGGGGCAGTCGGATCGGGGACCGCATCAACGAGCCGATGCGGTCCCCGATCCGACCGGGTTTTCTAACCTGGCCGATCGAGATCTGGCCAATTTCAGGCCAGATATCGGTCGGCCAGGCCGCTCTGATCTCCCCATACACGGGCCGATTAGCTGTCGAATCGGTCCAAGGGACCGATATCGGCAGCTATAGTCGGCCCGTGTATGGGGACCTTTACAGTACAAGCAAAGAAGCAGAGCCTTCTGACTGATCTTTTATCAGTTGTGATTTTTAAAAGCGGCTGCTGCCCTCAGGTACCACTTAAACGGCTTGTGACCAAAAACCTTATTTACAGAAGTTAGATTATTAACCAATGAATATGCTGATGCAAAAAAAGTTAATTGCAGATGCAACAGAATTCCTCAGTAATAAGGCTGTTTACCAGTGCTATATCAGTAAACATACTATTATCTTACTTATGGAGATTATATATTTTACACTTAAATGACACAGCAGGAGGAAGGATTCATTGCTGTTTATTTGTTCTGTGATGGAAATACTGGGCGTAAAGCTTCAAGCTCCAGTTACAAGAACAAAGAACATGGAGCCAGATTTACACAGTTGTGCAATTCTCATTGGAATATTCCAATGCATTTTCATTTAGCCTCTGCTCCTGGAAGGCTAAGGGAAAAGGCAAAACATACAGCTATGAATGGCCAGTTTTGAGCATCTTTTCTTTACACCTTGATCATGTTCATCTCACACCTTTTACATTTGTAAGACCTAAAACACTGGTGATCACTCAGTGAAATACTTGAGAGTAAATCATGTATCTTTTTGCATGCAAAGACTGATCACTTGCTGCCGGCTGAGATAACAGGCTGCCAACTCTGCCAATGGTGCCTGATAATTACATTGATAGATATACAGTATTAAAATTCTTTTCAAATTTCTTTCAAATGTTAAACATTAAATAGACCAAAAAAGAAGTACATTCACAAATTTAAATATATTTATCTATATATACAGTAGTGCTCTGATTTTATGTTTGCCGAGGAGCAAAGCAACACTGCATTCATTCTAGATTGTAAATTGTAAAATCTGGTGGCATAAAATTGGGGTTCTATTTGTAGTTATAATGTATAATAATCTAGAGGAGTGATGGTCACCTTTTTGAATTATATATATCTATTTATATACTGTACATATATATTTCCCGTGGCAACTAAATATTGTGTGAAATATAAGTCTAACAAAAGAGAAGACACATAAATAATAAGGGCTCATTTACAAATTCAGCACAGCTGTGGTGGAGCTAAAATGCAAACAGCACAAAAATACCAGCACAACAGGACTTAATTTAAGCAGGATAAACCCTGCTAATTTTTTATAGTAGCAAACTATATAACGTTTCGGGGGCACGCCCCTTCGTCAGACGTGGTGGAGAGTGCCGAAGTCTCTCCTAATACTGTGCACCAGGTGGAAAGGTGGAAAGTGTAAAGGCCAGGGTGTGCTGGTGAGTTTGGAGTGGGGATAAAATGGACACAATTGCTTTATCTAGTGACACTATTCATTGAAGGTACAGTGTGTTCCTCCAAACATGCTCCTTGCACTAATTAGTGCCAGTAGATGTCTGGTTTGGTCCACTAAGGGTTAAATTACCTCTTCCAATCATCTGCTGGAGGAGGCTTTTTATAGGATCTGCTTTTGTCTGCTCCTTGCCTGAGCAAAAGGGTTTCTTTGTGAAAATCCAGTGTGTGGCAGCAATCTAGTAGCTAGTGTGTTCTTCTGATTCTAGTGGATGTTTGATAAGGCCTGTTTGACCTAGAGTAGGCTTGTTTCTTCAGTATGATGAATTTGCTAATTTATAGCTTAAAATTTGAGCATATGTGCACCTCCAAATACATGTGCTAACAGGCTCCGTTTTTCTCTGTGTTGAAATGAGATAAGGGGCAGAAACGCTATACCTTTCTTTCTATGAGCTTGAACTGGCAACATTTGTTGCAAACTTAAAGGGGTTTATTTCTGGGTATCTTTACAGGAACGCTTAAGTGCTGAGAGCCTTTGGTACTTATTGTATCATTTTTACACCTTTCACTCTACGAGTTGAATTGGCAACATATGTTGCAAACTCAAAGGGGCTTTTTTCTCTGGCTGTCTCCACAGGAACACTTAAGTGCTGAGAGCCTTAATATTCATTGTATCACCTTTTAGGGCTCTAGAGGCTTTTTCGGCGATTTCCCGAAATCGCCCCGCCGCGTCTGCCATCCCGCCGGCGACTTACATGTTCGCCGGTGGGATGGCAGGGGGAAGGCAACTCGGGGAGATTAGTCGCCCGCGAGCAGGGAGTTTTGCCGCGGGCGACTAATCTCCCCGTGTACCAGAGCCCTTAAAGGCTAGATAACAGCGGCCCTACCATATCTCATAGCAGATTTTATATCTGATAATCACCTTTGCGAATTTTAATTGGGATTTGAGTAATGACACACATCTTTCCATTTTGTTTTTTTTTCCTTTTTAATGATTAGCAATAAAGGTTAAGTTTTATCATTTCAGTTTAATGGACTATTTGATCTACCTGATAATAATTGGGTTAATGGTGCAGTAATTTGAAGTCTTGATCAGGACCACCTGTGTGGTGTTTCCTTTTCCGTCTTTTATTTATATTTGTCTATACTTCATTTGCACATTTTCCCTTCGTCCTAACTCTAATTAATCTAACATTAGGAGGCAAACATTGATGACTCCTACCTGATTAGTATAACTGGTGTGGAAGGTGCAAGCTTTCCTTTTCTTTCTATTGTTTCTTCAGTACTTTATTCAGATATAACCCACTGTGTTTGACTTTGGCTCCTGGTTACACTTTCTATAAAATCACTGCTGATGAGATTTCCTGAGCTGTTATGTATGACCTGACCTGCTTATTAATACTGTCTCTGAATAACCCTTCAGATTGAAAATTAGAGCAGCTCCTTTCTAAGCCAGGGCTCCGACTTCCCATGCTTTTGCTCTCTTCTCCCTGGTTGCTTGAACTGAGCTGCTGTTCTTTGATCTTGCTTTCCCTACATAGGCTGTAGGAACTCTATAGAATTTAAGAGGGAATGTCAACTTTAATCTGATGACCTAGCTGAATAGCCACCAAAACAAAAATACAAATCAGTTGTATGGTTGTGCCAAGTGCTTCTTCTTTTGAATCACCACGCACAAGTGTGGCTATTGATGCTATGGAACCCTGGAGCTACTGCCACCCTGAACATGGTTGTAATGACGGGGTTCCCATAGTGGGTTTAATCAATAGGCACAGTAGACAAAGAAGAATTACATGCAAATGCCAATTCGAAAACCAGAATTGACTCTTAAAATGTTACCCATTTGCTATGACATGTATGCACAACTGTGTTTGTTACGCATTCAACACAAAGCACAACTCCCTGTTTGGCCTATGATTAATTGCCATGTCTAATTTATTTGTTGTGAGTTTATGAGTGCCTGCTCATATTTTGGTGATATAGTTTAATCCACTTGCTCTGGCTACAGGTTTGGGGTTTGACACCCAACCCCAATGTTTGTACTAGAGAGTTTATAGCTACTCTGCATCTAATGGGGGTTAATTCTGTTCTTTTCTGCAACTCTTTGCGCAGCCACAATTATGCTGGAGTTATGGAGACAAATGCAGAATTATGGGAGAATCCATGGCGATTTGCTTCTGAAATTGCACTTTGCAGGCTGCACTTGGGATCTGTAAATCCCCCTATATAGACTTCTACATGCAATAATTAGAAAGGTTTTATGAATTCACTAAAAACAAATGTATGATAATCAAACAAACAGAATAGTTAAATCTAACTGCTCATACAAGAAACAAGGAGCATTTTACACATTACAAGCATAGTAACTTAAACATGTCTCATGTGGCAGTTTATGTAAAAATCTGTAACAAAATTAAAACCAGACTTTTTATATTTGTTTGCGATAATTTATCTCCAAAGAGAGAGAGAATGCATTTATGCATCCCTATAAAGAAATTAAAGCACACTAAAACTTTATGTGAAGCCTAGAGTATGGGGAATAAAAGCAATATGTAAAATTAGTAAAATGAATATATGCACAGGAGAGAGACAGTCTGCAGTTCCTTTTAACAAAACAAAAACATAAATCTGCAATAAAACAAGGTGTTGTTCTCAGCCACTCTAACAAAATTATTATTTTTTAGCTTTTTGTGTTTGTTTGTTGCTATTTCCTGTCAAGCCTACTGGTACACACAAATTATGCTAATTGAGTCCTTAAAGTAGTACACACTAAAATATAGTAATGTTCCCAATAAGTATTGCAATGATTATCCCTATATAGTATGCAGTGCTCATAAGCAAAAATACATTCTAGTTTTGTTTGGGGTTTACTACTACATGTACAGTATCACCGGGAAAAGACTATCCCATTTGTATTACTTTATAGCAATTGGAGCTTCTATTTGAAGGACTCAATTTGGATAAATGAGGTGTATCTTTTTGGAGATGTACCCCTGTAGCATTATTATATGTCACATGGAATATTGAAAGAGAAGTTTTAACTAGTGATGAGCGAATCTTTGCCGAAAAATTAGCGAATTTTTCAAAACATCCGCGAAACGGCGAAAAATTCACAAAACTGCGAAAATGTTGTGCGCCAAAAAAAAAATTGCCGCCCGCGGCTATTATTTTGTCACACGGCTATTATTTTGTCGCCCGCGGCTATTATTTTGTCACGCGGCTATTCTTTTGTCGTCCATGGCTATTATTTCATCACGCGGCTATTATTTTGTCGCACGGCTATTCTTTTGTCACCTGCAGCTAATATTTTGTTGCACGGCTATTCTTTTGACGCCCGCGACGTGCAGCAAATTTTTTCATCCATTGCATGAAACAATCCACCAATGGTGAAACGTGGAAATTCGCCGCAAATCCATGCCTGGCGAAACATTTCGCCCATCACTAGTTTTAACAAAGTTCCCAAGCAGACTCAAAGTACTGGCCCTCACCTCATCCTCTTAAACCCTGTTCAACTCATGAGTTGGAAAAGAAAATTCCCTACTGGTTCTACCATGGGAGGAAGGCAACCATACCCAAAAAAACTACTGAGGTACACACCAAACACATGTGCCAATATTATGCTGGCAAAAATATTTCAGTTAAATACGCCAGTGTATAGTTCAAACTGCTAAGTAAACACTGCTATATTTTAATTATTATTAATACATTACTTATGTTCATCATTGCAAAGTTCAGTTGTTTTAGGGCTCTGGCACACAGGGATATAAGTCGCCCGCGACAAAGCTCCCTGTTCACGGGTGACTAATTTCCCCGAAATGCCATCCCACCGGCGAAAATGTAAATTGCTGGTGGGATGGCATTGAGATGAAACTTACATGATTTTACTGAAATCGCGCCGCCATGTATGCCATCCCACTGGCGATTTACAATTTTGCCGGTGGGATGGCATTTCGGGGAGATTAGGCGCCCGCGAACAGGGAGATTGGTCGTGGGCAACTAATCTCTCCGTGTGCCAGAGCCCTTCCAGGTATAAGATCTTTCATCCAGAAACACAATAACAAGAAAGCTCCGAATTAGGGGAAAGTCATCTTTCATGGAGTCCATTTTAAGTAAACAATGCTAATTTTGTTTAAAAAATAGTTTGCTTTTTCTCTGCAATAATAAAACTGTACCTTGTACTTGATGGTAACTAAACTGTATGAATCCATATCGGTGGCAAGACAATCCTATTGGGTTTATTTTATGTTTCATTGTTTTTAATAAAATTAAGATAGGAGATCCAAATCACAGAAAAACCCAGCTCCCAAGCATTCTGGCTAACAGATCCCATACCTGTAGTCAGGCCTGGACTGGTATCCTACATAGGCATTCCAAGTACACAGAGGCCCAAGCAGCCTCTTACATCTTACAGCAACCCATCTGGAATTTGTTAGAATCCACATACTGCCAGCCTGGACCTGCCTGCATTTGCATCTAAGGCAGGGGTAGGGAACCTATGGCTCGTGAGCCAGATGTGGCTCTTTTGATGGCTGCATCTGGCTCGCTGCCAAATCTTTAATAAAAAAAATAATGGGGGGCGTGGCCTTGGCTCAGCAGATAGGAGACGTGTTCTAAGCCTTAGAACATGTCTTCTATCCGCCGAGCGCAGGCCACGCCCTCCTCTGCATCGAATCCGCATCCGGCATCCTTGGCACCCAACCTACCTTGCCCCGCAGCATCCACGGGCATTTTCTTACTGTTTCGCAAATTTTATGGCAAAGCGAAATGGGACAGATTCGCTCATCACTACACAAAATAGCTGATTTACATTTGCAAGTGCAACAGGCAAAGTGTAATTTTATGAGCTTTCACCATGTTTTTTTTCCTATATTAAGGAGTTTTTCCCCCAAGGGGGTTTTGTGCTTCACACAATTGCAGGCAGTGTGTCAGTATTAACACAATATTAACACAATTGTGCTAGCCATAAGTCCAGTTTACAACATTTCTGGGGTTCCACATGAGTAATGCGTGCGTAGGGTTGCCACCTTTTCTGGAAAAAATTACCATCCTTCCTATATTTTTAAGTTCTTTCCCTATTAATAATAATGGCATCAAGTATCATTTAGACCGGCCAGGTGGTAACCCTATGCATGTGGCTAATTCTTTAGATGCAAGTGCACTGTGCCTATATAAACACTGTGCTAAGGGAACTCTGGAGCTGCTAATTGATTCTGAAGTGATTGTAGCTCCAGGGTTCCTCTACATCAATAGGTGCAACTGCTCTTGATTCAGTATGGGACACAGGAAAGTGAGTACCTTTAATTAATGGGTTTTTTTGCACAACTGACAGCAAGGAGAATGTAACTGTGATAGCAGACCTAAACTAAAAGTCTGAACTGAAAAAGTCACACCAAAACCTCTACTTTTTCAAATTGCCGCACAAAAAAACGCGAAAAAATCCTCAAACCTATAAAGTTTTGAAGCAAAGAAGCATCCTCCAGTGAAGGGAAGAGACATCTGCTATTGACTTCAACATGATCTCGAGAAATTTTAGTTGGTGAATTTGGCTTTTTAGCCATTTTGTTGCATAGTAAATATTGAAAAAGTTGCGTCTTTTAGCAGGGTAAAATTTGAAAGTTTGATTGTCTGATATTTACTATAAAAAGTCGCAAGGAATAGTCATAAAAAACTAGACTTTTTCAAAAAAGTTGGGATTTTAGGACAAAACCTGTAAAGTTTTGAGACAAACAAAAAAATTCAAGGAAAGAGAAGGGACCTTTGCCATTGACTACATGAACTCGGCAAGTTTAATCTGGGGAATTGTTGAATTTGGATTTTTAGCCATTTAGACGCACAGTAAATTTCAGAAAAGTTGCAGCTGTTTTTCTTTGTGACTTTAAAAAAAAAAAAAAATCTGAATCAAGTTTAAAATGAAAAATCAATGGTTAGTGAATGAGCCCTTTATAGATTGTCTTATGAAATAATTAATCTTCTTTTTTTTTTAAAGGTTATTCACCTATAGTGAGAACTCTAAACATCACCAGGCATCTCAGATAGCAGACAATGATTAATTATCTTAGTGATTAATAATTTACATTTTTTTCTCCTCAGAATTAGAAACAATATGAATCTCCACGTCTAAGCCTTAATTTGTAGTGTTCTGTTTCGAGTCCATTATGGATCAGTTATGGACTTTCCATGAATGTACTATGTCAGATAAGAGCTTCTGTCAATTTAATTGTTGTATTATTTAAGGTCACATGGAATTTTGCACCCTACAGAAGGTATGCCCCAGGGCCTGCCAAAAAGTAGCTACTGTATTTCTGTATGCTGATCACTGATCACTTTTTTGCAACACATTCAGAGAGCTGAAGTTTTTGACTCTAGAAACTTAATATGTTCTCCCTATATATTTTTTAACTACTAGAATGTTATGAGAAATTTACATTCAGATGGGATGGCAGCATAAAGAGTGTATTATTTAGCTAATGATCCCTGATATTTAATATGACATCTAATTTATAGACTGACATTTAAGAATTTCAGAATTGTCTTTCAAGTCTTTCTACAGCAAAGGAAGATTTCCATACAACATTTTCATGGATTGCATGAAATATTAGGAGTGGGGGCAGGGGGACATTTGGGAATTGTTTCTAAAGAAAATGTGAAAATGGCTCATTGAAAGCTTACAGCTGGAAATATCAAAAACAGGACCCCAGCCCTCCGCTATGGAAATAAATTACTTGATTTTTTTTTATCGCAGACACACAACAATCAAGAAAATAATACTATCAAAGAAGAACAAATCCTTAATGGCAATATTATCATTTTTTACACCATAGATGCTCAAGCATTATGCAGCTGTTTTAGTTTCTTATAGGCATACACCTAGGCTCAAAACCTCTTTTATGAAATTTAGGAAAATGTCAATATCCCAGTTTGGGTGCCAGTGTGTATGTGCTGTTTGCTGATCACCAAGATGATGGATGGGATAAGGTGGGGGGGCCAATGCTGTCAGGCAGCTCTGTAGTTCTGGACATGCTATGGGGGCACAGATAAGTTGGGGCAAATGTCAGTGAAGTGATTACAGAGGGGACACTGCTGCTTAAACTAAAAATTTGCCTGGGAGGCTTTACTTTTCCTTTTAATAAAAATGTTTACAATATATTCACAAAAAAAGTATTATTGCCTCATTCATTAAGCTAAAACTAGCATAGCAATGCAAATGTGAGGTAAAAACTTTTTATATATAAGATATAAATTAAACTTTTTTTAATCAGTGTTTTACTTCTTTATAAAATGTTAATGAGGCTTTTGCACCTATTGTTCTAGGGTGAGACAGAAACTTGTCCCCTAACAATTGTCTGCTAATCTCCATTAATATGTTAACGATCCCCCAATGGGGCCCTACCTTAGGTGTGAAACAAAAGAGTTTAGAATTGATCTGACAGAGTTACACTGAGCTTTACTCCATTTTGAAAATGTCGGGAAAAAATGTTAAAACATCGTATAAATGTCATTTAAACAACAAATTCACAAAAGTGTCTGTAAACTGTCTTTCTTTCACCAAAAACGGAAAAGTGGCGGTTGAGTCGGAATTTAGGCGGATTTCTGTTTGTGAATCTGGAAAAAGTGTTTTCCACCAGTTTTTCCACCACTTTTACTCCAAAAAAGGTCTCTCTCCACTTTCGTGAATTCCCCCCTATAACTCCAAAACTACTACAGGTATTGGATCTGTTATCGGGAAACCTGTTATCTAGAAACCTCTGAAGTACGGGAAGGCCATCTCTGATAGACTGACATTGTAATCAAACAATTCTAATGTTTTAAAAAATTCCTTTTTCTCTGTAATAATAAAACTGTACCTTGAACTTGATCCCAGCTAAGATATAATTATTCTTTATAGGTGGCAAAACAATCCTATTGGGTTATTTTTTTAGAAGTGATGAGCAAATCTGTCTCATCACATTATGGAAAAGCCCCTTATACGGAAAACCCCAGGTCCCGAGAATTCTGGATAATAGGTCCCATGCTTGTATTTATAAATATATAGGGGGACCATAAAAAAGTCTTGTGCTTTATTTACAGCTAAGTCCTTCCAGCACACAAGGGTATCCAATGAGAATAGAAGAAAGGATGTTCCATTTTAATATTTGAAAAGGGTTTTTGTGAGAATCCTCTCCTGAATCTCTCCCGAAGTGCTTTGTTAAAGCTGATCTATGGACAGGTCTAATTACAATTTAGGAGCCAGGAAGGATTTTTTTTTCATCCAGCAATAGATGAGTCTAAATATATGTTACATGGATGATTGGTCACATTAGTGTAAGTTTGGGGAAAATGGCTTGAGTTCATTAAATTCTAAACCCCTTCTCATATGTATTCATAAAGAAAGCAAACATCATCAGTAAACTTATACATGCAAGCTTGGCCAATTAAGTCAGTAGGGCTTGTTTTTGTTTCATGGGTATCATGCTTCTGAATATGCTTTGTCTGTGTTCAGATCCTGTAAAATCAATTTATTTGCTTAATTTTGTTTTACCAGTTTTACCATCCCATCATTAAATGTATGCTTTGATCTGCAGCCTGTTGCCATAGCAGAAGGCACTCACTTTTCTCTGTACAAGTTAATGCCAAGATTAAATATATATTATGTATTTCTTGCAATTTTGCTGATGGATTTTTCTACCTTTAAGTAGAATGTATGATAATGAATACAGATGGCTCAAGTTCATGAAAATGTTAGTAAATGAGAAAGCTGCTTGTTAAGAAGACATTAACTCATCATAATAGGAAGAAACCATCTAATTTCTAGCATGAATAGCTGAGGGTCAAAGCCAAAATGTTTCCTTTTACAGCTTCTTGGCCAGATAATAATCTGCAGTTTACAGCAACTTTCTTTTCATGGTTGGAGCAATTGTCAGTACTAAACTTGTCTTATTAGCACTGCTAGCACAGTTACATATTAACCCCTGAATGTGGGGTTTGCTGAATTTCTTGGAAATATCTCACACCTACTGGACAAGACAATTTTTAAAGATTTAGTGCTCCCCAAATATAAAGTTTTAAAAGGCTTTTTAATGTGTTGTAGTTTCAAACACACCATTTGAGATTTAACAAGATACAATAAATGCAAAGACAATGAAAAAATTATACAATCATTTACAAATTCAAAATTTCAAGTAATAGTAAATTTGCATTCGAAAAACACTACAGGGTTTATGTAATAAAAGGTGCAAAATGTGCTACCCTACAGCGACCAATCAGCAGGATTTCTTCACTGGCCATTTGTTTATAAGCAAACATCTTATTGGTTGCTATGTGTAATTAGACCTGGTCAAACTTTGCCCATTAGATAACCCTGTGGTTATCAGCCTTATGTAATATGTTTATGTTTATTCATATATATTTATGTACTTTGCCATGTTTATTAAAAAAAAAAAAAAAAAAACACACTTCAACATGCTATTTACCCAGCACTTAATTTGTTTGCCAACTCAGACTTCACAAATTCCATGGATAAAGCACCTTTTTTTTAATAAATGAGAAAGTATTTTACTGTTGTTTTTTATAGTTGTTGAAATGCCTTTAAAATAAGATTTTAGTAACAAGTTAGTGCTTTGACTGCAGTTCTCCTATACCTTTTTTTATCTACTTGACATCCCTCTGACTTTGATGGGAACTTATTAATGCATAATTTTAACAACACTGGGGTGCTCAAGGGGAGATGTGATAACTATGTATAAATATAAAAGGGGCCCATACAATAAACTATCTGATTCTTTATTCGCCAGCAGATCATTTTAGCAGACACAAGGGTATCCATTAATTTTAGGAAGCAAAATGGGCTTTTTAAAGTGAGCAGTTGTGGTTGCAGAAATTTGTCCCCAAGGCTGTTGTATTGGCCGATACATGAACTAGCTTCAAGAAAGCTTGGGTGCCTTTTTAGAAATTAAAGAAATACAGGTTACTGAAATAAATTCTTTGTACAAAGTTGATCCTGGAAGTGGTCCCATCAACACTTGAAGCCATGAAGGAATTTTTTTTTCCTTTCTGGCAAATCAGAGTCAGAGTTTTTAGAGTCTTCAGATGGGGTATTTTTACCTTCCTCTGGATCTTAGACAGGTCCAAAAAAAGTTGAACCTGATAGACATGAATAGATTATCAATATCATCCACTATGTTACTATGTTAGTGGAAACATTACTACTTCAAAGCTTTATTAATAAGGTCCATGGTCACTCCTCCCTTCAGTGTAATATGCAAATATATGCTGAATTATAAGGTATAGAATGCAAAGAGTAAAGCTGGGAGCAAGAGATGGATATAAAAGGAGAAAGCATTGAAAGCATTTCTCCTTAAAGCGAGTCACATTTTTTTTGCACAACATAGTTTTGAAGCCAAATGTATGGTTTTGCAAGTTGTGAAAATGTGCTAATCCACTATAAAATATTAATATGATATAAAATATGAAATATTATATATATACAGTATATATTGTCATGTTTGCTGTTTTGCCAGAAAAGAGATATCATTGTTATGCACCCTTTTATTCCACTGCTTGCCACAGATTGGAGCCCTCCCCCTGTCTATGGAGCTGTCTTGGTGTCATGTTTGGGAGGAATTGGCAACATGGAGCCATTTTGTATATAAAGACCAGTTGTAGAATAGCTGAAAGGAGCTTCTTTAACAAGGTATGGCAATGTATATGCTGTTACAGAGTTACTATAAAAATGGCTTAACAGAAATGCAAGGCAATTTCACCTTCCCCTTTACTCCAATGCATTTCTGTAAAATGTTGCCATATTTGCCTATTTTGCAAATTTTTTGGTGACGTGAACCAAAAAGCAGGCCAGTTTCAGTCATCATTAAATAGCAGCTGAAAAAAACAAATGCATGCTCTTACCTGCCCAAAGTGGTCTGTGCGGCACAATAATATGACTCCCTCTCGTTACTCAGTGTCCCGTGCCCTCTCTGGGACACACCACGGTCACAGCTTAGGAGTTGCAGTACTTACTTTAGATATATATATATAAACGCACACAAAGATTTAACAGTTTATTAACAATCACCACGTCCACACACCAACATTTAACAGTTTATTAACAATCAAACATGTCTCACACTCCTTGACAGTAAAGGTTCCCCAGGTTACTGGGCCCCAGCCTGATGCCTACTTCCCTACTCTCTCCTTCTCTTTAGGGACTATGTACCTTTTTACAGACTTTTAGCACAGGGGTCAGCCTTACGTTTAAGGCGCGCTAACCTAGCCTAACCTAACCACTGGGTCCCTAACTGGGTCAGGTACTGGTGGGACACTGCGGTTTTTCAAAAACAGATTTTTATATTTAATTTTGAAATTTATATTCCAATTATGCCTCAAGAGGAAGAAAATTGCTTCCTGACCCCTTTTGGTGATCGGATCAAGCAATCGTAGTTAAGATGAATTAAATACAATGCTGACTCTCAAGTTTATACTGTATATAGATACAGGAAGCACAATTTAACACTGCATTCAGGAAAACATCCACATTCAGTTATTAATAGATTATATGAAAACAAAAAGAAGAGAAACTCCTGACATTTTGCAAAATATGCAAAAAGGTGGAGGGTGGGTGGAATGTTTCTACCTGCTCAGAAGATAAGGAAGTGAGTGCTTCTTTTTCTGACATCACATCCCTCTCTTTCTCTGCCCCCCAGGCCAGCCTTCTCCTGCCTTAACTCTTTCCTTCTCACCTAATCACAGTTGCACCTGGTTCTGCCAATCTCTAAGCATAAACCAGTGTAATGTGGCTGCTGGTCATTCGGATCCCTTGTCATGCAGCCCCCGCGCTTAAAAAAATTATGATAGTATCCCCTTAACCTAAACTTTATACTTGCTAGTAAAAAACTGGAAATCTCAGCTCAATCAAATATTATATCACCAGTATTCCCAAGGAACAAGTGGATATACACTGCATCTGAAATGTCTGTATTTTTATAAATACAGAATTATGTTTACAACAATGCAAAACACGCTGAAAAATATAATGAATTTATGTACCAGCTTACAAGTCATGACTGGGACATTGCCTGGCTGTAATTCTAGACTAATAAATGTGCAGAGTCAGTCAGTCTTCTTTTGAGTTGATAAATGTTAATATTCCCTTGTTATTCAAAATACAGATCATTTATCAGCTGAAGAATTGCTTCATGTGACCCTGTTATATAGCTGAATTGGTTGCACACTGTTCTTTAGTATCAGGTGAAATAAAACTTTTTTTAAGTATTTATATATCATGCCGTGCAAAGCTTCATATAGTTTAGCAGTGAAATATTTCCTATGGCACATACAAAAAAATTGCCCCTCCAATACAAAAATAAATAAATAGAAAGAACTTATGGCAGTTTGAATAATACTTCCAAAACTGGGAATGGGCAACATGGCCATAGATTACAGCAGTGATCCCCAACAAGTGGCTCAGGGGCAACATGTTGCTTTCCAACCCCTTCGATGTTGCTCTCAGTGCCCCCAAACCAGGTAGTTATATTTGAATTCCTGACTTGGTGGCAAGTTTTGGTTGAATAAAAACAAGATTTACTACCAAATAGCTGATAGTGTGCATAGAGGCTACCTAACAGCCAATTTTAGCCCTTATTTTGCACCTCAATGAACTTTATGATGCTTGTGTTGCTCTCCAAGTTTTTTCACATTTAACTGTGGCTCACGAGTAAGATAGGTTGGGGACCCCTGGATTACAGCATCATTATTATCAGGGCTCTAACTGATAATCAGCAGACCACAAAAATTGCCTTTATACGCTTTGTTTTCTGCAGGTCTAGAACAATGTACAGGTACATTGGTTAACTGGTTATGTTGGGAATTGTAGTTACATATACTGTAAATCCTTTCTTGTTTAAATGATGTTTCTATATTATTTTCAACAGAGTTGAATTCTGCACATTCTTTATGTAACTGTAGGAATTGACCAATCAGAAGCAATTGTGTTTCTATATAATAAAGAAGCATGTAAAAGACCTCCTCACTATATATCTGCCCTTAGTGATATCTATTGTAATGTATATGTTTTCAAGAGAACTGACTATTTCTCTTTATGGTGCATATTAATAAAGGTTCTCTCTGAAACAAGATAAACAGTCGATGATCAGCTCATGTAGGAGGTTCAGTGACTAACCTTGAAATGTAAGTCACATTTTATTTGCAACCTGGCTAATTTGTCTGCAAGACGAATAATTTGTATAATTATATAATGGTTAAAAAGCATTAGAGGATCCTGTGGATATTAAAATCATTTAAGATTCCATTGACTGTAGGGAACGGCCAGGCTTTTACTTCCTCATTTAAGCCCAAATCATCTAACAATTTAAAACCATAAAAAAGCCAAAAATCCCCCATGGCTAGTTTTCATTTTACTTTTTAAGGACCACAAAAAAGGTAAAGGTCCTACATATAATCCAGAAATAAAGACCAGAATAAATAAAGAGCGTAATTCCACTCCAATTGTTGTTCAAACAAAAAAACAGGCAGCTTTGTTGTAAAATGACTTATAAGGAAATTGATCCAGGAGAGTGTGATTTGTGATAGGGAACATATCCCCATATGTAATAAGTTATTAGGCATTAAGTTTGCCCAGGAGCAGTAACCTATAACAACTAGGGTTGCCACCTCTCCAGTTTTGACCAAATTAGGAAAACCGGGCAAGGTTCAGTAACAGTGACGCAGAGGTTGGCCAATCAGCGATCATAGCCTTATGGCCCCACCCCTGTGACATCACATCCCCACCTCCTCCCTGCCCCATGATGTCACAGCCCCGCCTCTGGACATTTGTTCAGACCAATTAAACAAACAAACAAGAAATCCACCTACTCCCCCTACAAACACCTACACCCATCAATATATGTAATTAAAAAGGTTTACATATTTTGCATACACACTTTAGTACCTTGCATGCAGAAATGTAACGTTTATCATTGTTGAATCTGATCATGTACAGTTTGAGAGCCCCTTTTTACAAGTGAAAGGACATTTGAACCAAGTACATAGGATTTAGGAATACATTTTCCCTATTTCTGTTTATTGGGCCTGTGTTGAAGAGAGTGTAGATTGCCTCTTTAACTTGGGCAAACACAGGAAACAAAGTCAAAGTCAAGGCCACCAATCAATGATTTGACAGAAAGCTTTTAGAATAGTCAACAAAGCCAATATTATACAGCAGGTTGGCTTACAAAACTTTTTATTATTGTACTTGGTATATCTTAACTTCATTTTATCTGCCACCTCTGTAAAATACATCTGCTTTCTCATATTAATAATATTAATTATTGCCATTTATTTACCATACAACCTATTTAATGTAAATACCATAACCCACTGTTGATAGTTTATTCGCTGTCAGTATTAAATTGTATTCATTGGAAGGCTAAACCTTATATCCTCTTAGCAAATGAATGCCCAAGTCCCATTTGCTCAGACCACAGTTGTCTGCACTTCTGCAATTCTTAATCTATTGTACTGTATATGTAATCCTAATGCCCCTTATAAATATTGCTCTGCTAATCCAAAAGTAATGTGGTTTCCTTTTTGTTCATTAGCTAATGCCACCAGTCCTTTCAATTGCTATTGTATGTCTCTTATATCTTTTTTTTAGGTCTATGAACTAATATTTATATAGTCAGCTCCCAGGGAAATTGCTCAGAGCTGTTCTTCATATCCACTGTTTTCACTTCTAGTCCTGTTTCTATCAGTACTTTTTACAACCTAATCATTTATTTATTTCAGCAACAGCTGTTTTGCAGTGAGGTTTTTATAATCTTTACCTTAAATGCCTGGTTTAAAGTTATACAAAATCCCCTAGACCAGCAACTGGTCTTCAGTATAATTGAAATTAGACATAAAGGTCATTAAAATAATTATACTGCTTAATTTTTGAGTACGCAAATTGGATGCCTGTGTGCGTCTATGTGCTCATGACTATGTTTTCCATTAAAAAATTACAAATCAATTATATGCCAAATCTTTACCTGTCATTCTAAAGGTACCCTGGTGGTTTGAAGAGATGAAGAATTCATGTGGCATAGAGTGTCTTTTCCAATTAACAATTTACAAACACTTAAAACTAGGCTCTAGGCCTACCTTTCTCAATAAAAAGACTCTTATCAAATCCACCAGCTTTCACTGCAAATATAACAATATTTCAGTCATTTCAACATTTTTTCCGGAACACAACTTGTTCAGTGACCCACCATTAAAGCTGTCCTGCACATACCATGTAGGGGGCAATATAGATTTAGATATAGATCATTGATTTATAGATATATATATAGCTACCTATATTGTTTTTAATCCAATGTGACATTTATGTCATACTGTATAGTGGGGTTAACAATTACCTTATATTTATGCGATAATTATATATTTGTAGGGACCCATAGGGTTAATAGCCCCTATGGCTTTAAATCCCTACAGGTTCAGTTCCCTTAGTTGCTGGGCAGAATGGAATGCATCTAAGTTAATTTACATATGTATGCTATTGTCTAGCAGGTAGGGTGACCACTTCCTGCCTCACTTTGATATAGAGCTGGGAAAGGAGTGGCACCTTCCTCTTTGCTTCCACCTGAAGAACAAGGTGGATGTCTGCTGTGAGCCCATGCATGGGCCCAGTTAGAGATGGGAAAAACAGGGCACTGTGAATGAGGCATTAGATAGTGGCAGGTGTAGCTCCTGTATCAGTACATTGGAGTGTAAGGCAGTTAGGGTTGAGCAGTTCTGAGCTCCAACATAGGAGTGGCAGTTTTGGAGGTATCTCTCCCAGGCCATATTGTCTGTAGTAAAGGGATCCCAGTGGATAGGGAATCAGGATAGAGGAACTCCCTGAGGTGATCCTGGCCCCTACAGGGTGTTACAGAGGTGAAATGAGATTCCTGCCAAGTCTGTCCTCAGGGAAGTATCAGCCTACATTACACTGTACATGTAATGTTGCCTGTACCACTTGCCTCTGAGAAGCCATGTGTTAGTAAACCCTGTGGATGTTCAACAAACACTTTCTGTTTTGTTGTTTGCAAGAACCTCTGGTGTCCTCTGCCTTTATTTTTCTGTATAGCAGCTAAAGAAGTGTAGTTGCACAACATCCTCACTTTCCTTTTCGCCCATTCTGAGAGAGAGAGAGTCCAGTGTAACCTACGTTCTATTGGCATTAGTCTGGGAAGGCAGTTATTGAGCTGGAATAGAGGTTACATATTCTTTACAAAACCAATTTGCAACAAAAAATAAGTTTGCAAACACCATGACAAAAAAGGAGAAAGGTTAAGGACGTTGGATTTATATTTTATGGAGGAGTATGCAAGGGAATTAACAGTTTAAGATAACTTTCTCAGAGGCCCCTATTAGTCTCAAATTTCTGGTATTCCTGGTGACTTTATGGGCACCAAAATATATGTGCCTGCGAATGTGGGGAAGGGGAAGCAAGATGGAAGCGGGGCTAACCTGTCCCTAGGGGTTGGGCTTAAAGTGTAGTGTTAGGTGTGCTTGTGACTGATTAGTGAATTAGTCTCATTGACACATGGATTCCTCCACAAAATCCTGTAGTACACTGAGGCCTTGCAACTACATGAGGACCCAGCGCTCCTATGGAGCCCACAGGGAATACCGCTATGATTTACAGTTAGGTAGATGCCTGGCTTTAGCATTTTTGTTCCTAATTAGGTGGGGGCTGGAGCTGTGGGTCTGTAGTTACAGCCCTGGCCCTGTAATAAAGCAATACAATGTAACCTAACCATCCATAACAATTTGCAACAAAGATTAGATGTGCATCCCTGATTAGGTAGAAAAAATACCATTGCTTTCTAAAAAAAAAAAAAAAACTCCATCCATAGTCCCAGGCAAGCATGCTCAAGCAGAGCTAGAGTAAGCCAGCTTAAATGTAATATGTCGTATTAACTAATAGGTCCTTTTCTTCTAGTGCTAGTGCTGATAAATGTCAGAATAGCTGGCAATTCTGCTCCCTTTTATAATGACAATAACTTTGTTATACAAAGCTTGTGTCCAAAATATATGTGAGAGAAAGAGAGTTACACCTACAGTAGAATTACTATGTTATACATGTTGTGACTGGCTGGGAAAAGTGCTCTGTGCAATTTGTGTGCCATAGAAAGAAAAACAAAATAAAATGTACAAACTTAAATAATCTATCCTGTTCTGTTCCAGATATTGTACAGAATGTTCTAAAACTAAGTGCTGAAAAGAAAGGTGTAATGACATTCCTGGCAGCTACCTGGTAAGGTGCAAACATAATCTGTTAAATCTGCTTATTCTGATTCTGTATCCTGCTGGTGCTCAGTTACAGTTTATCTGCTCAATTTTATTTGTACGGTAACACTTTCCTTGGTTTCTTTCTTTCCGCTGCATTATTATGAACAGTTTGGTGATTTTATTTTGGACTTCCAGCATGCTTTTTAATTAAAAGGACCCAGGTCTAGTAATCAAAAACAACTAGAGGGGGCATCTGTGTCTATCTGCCTCTTTTGACACTTGCTACTGCCCATAGTTTTAGGAATTTTGGGGTAAAAAAGCACAGCATTATGAGTTAAAAACTGCACCTTACACATTGAGCATGTTAATTAATTACCCCTTTAGATATTTTTACTTCACTATCTTCTGCCTAGTGATTGGAAGCAGTTCATTGCTTCAGTTCATTTGAAGAAAGGTTTCTGTTCTCCCCGTGTTTTATTATATTACAACATTTGAAATTAATTTTACAAATGAGAGGGAAAATCTTGGAGAAAAAGCTAGCTAACTAACTAAAGCTGCCATACGATTGCCAAACATTGAATCGTCCCCCTGATATTTCCACCTAAAGTGGGTGATATTGAGCTAATCCGATTGTTTGACCCTAGGGATAAACAATCGGATTATAAGAACAGGAATACGAGCTATCGGAGTGAGGACCACATCAATGAGTCGATGTGTACCTTGATCCAACGGGAAAATCAAGCCTGATTGACATCTAGAGGATTTTTGGGCAAATATTGGCTGGGTAGGCCTGTCAGATACACAGTCACATAAGCAGGCAGATACGCTGCCGAATCACTCTGAAGGGTCCAAATCATTAGTTTGCTGATTTTGCCCATGTATGGCAACCTTAATTGTGACTAACTGTATGTGGTATTCTGTAATTAGGATACAACACTTAATACACATAACGCATGGACACATAATAGAAAAACACACAAGTCATTTTCCTTTCCTTTGTTGCCAAATATCATACACTAATATTATAACAATTCAGCTTCAGTTTACTATGCCATGTACAGTATATATGTGGTCCCTTGTAGAAAAAGTATGACACACTAGCAGAAAAGCAATCAATCCCCCCCAAATATTTTCAAATGGTGCCAACTATGCCACCTATTTTGTGCTCTTACAAGTAAGTATAGGCTAATGAAAAATCATAAAAGCTTATAAAAAGGATAAAGCTTGGCTGATATGTTAAAGTGCATTAAAGGTGACTGTGTGCCGCCCATCTACATATTGTGAGCACATATAATGATGCTTCTTAAATTAATAATGTGACACTAATTGTATGCTATCTATGACAATATAATATAATCTCTATTGCTACCTTCTAGACATAAATGAACAGTTCAAGTAGAAATGACATTTGAATATTAGAAAAGCCTCAAAATGATATGCTTCAAATTAAAAAGAATTTTATTTCAGTCACATACATACCTAATCTAATCCTTACTTTGCCTCCTACACCCTCTAGGAGGAACGCCCTTTTTATGGAGGTGGGGGTTAGATAAAAGCTTGTTCAATGTAATTATGAACATCTAGCTCCTAGAAAGTAAATTGTAGCTTCAGTAGCAATGCCTAAGGAGATACAGAGGCTTACAATAATATAGGGTTCATTTACAACTGCTACTGTTGGAAGAGCCTATGGGGCTGATTTACTAACCCACGAATCCGACCCGAATTGGAAAAGTTAAGTTAAAACTTAACGCTACGAAAAATGCGCAACTTTTCGCGTAAGTTTTAACGCTACGAAAAATGCGCGACTTTTTACGCAACTTTCGTAATGGATAGGAAAACTCGCGTTTTTACGCAAAAATCGTATTGGTAACGAAAAATTCGTAAAGAATCCGAAAAAATCGCAAAACATACGAAAAAATCGCAAAATACCGATCATTACGAAAAAAACGCAATCGGACTCCATTCGACCCGTTCGTGGGTAAGTAAATCAGCCCCTATATGTCTACCCCTGTCCTCTCCTTGGTGGAATTGTATTTCTGGGGCAGCATTTAAACTGCAATAATTATCTGAAAACCCAGGCCATATGTATTTTGATGTATTATTTTCTCAATTGTTACCTTATAGCAGGGGTCCCCAAACTTTTCTTCCTATGAGCCACATTCAAATGTAAAAAGAGTTGGGGAGCAATACAAGCATAAAAAATGTTCCTGGGGTGCCAAATAAGGGTTATGATTGGCTATTTGGTAGTCCCTATATGAACTGGCAGCCTACAGGACATTCTGTTTGTCGGTGCACCTGGTTTTTATGCAACCAAAACTTGCCTCCAAGCCAGGAGTTCAAAATAAAGCATCTGCTTTGAGGCCACTGGAAGCAACATCCAAGGGGGTAAGCAACATGTTGCTTGTGGGCCACTGGTTGATGGTTACTGCATTATAGTGTAATTTTGAACAATCCCTATACATAGTAATACTGAGATTGTACATTACACTATCTATAAAGGCTTCCCTACTGCATTCCCAGAAAATGTCACAAAGCAGGCAGAAAAAGCAGCTGGGAGGCCAGGGATGTGAGGGCCTGAGGGGGTAGGGTATGGGAGGGGCTGAAAAAGAGTAGGGAAAGTAGGGGCTGAGAAATGGTAGGGAAGGGAGGGGCTGAGAAGGGGTAGGGAAGGGAGGGGCTGAGAAGGGGTAGGGAAGGGAGGGGCTGAGAAGGGGTAGGGAAGGGAGGGGCTGAGAGGGTGTAGATGGGCAGGGCAGGAAGGAAGGCTTATTGGCAGAAAGTTTTGCTGTAATGGAGAAAAGTCTGTAGCTAATCATAGCACATGGTTGAATGACTTGCTATTGTTTCAGATCGAGTTTCTTCCCCAGTAGCAACTCAAGAAACTTAACTATGCACTGCCCTACAAGGTAACACTTTCAAAGGGTGGTTGCCATCCACACTGTGTCTGTCATGAAATGCTGGGGGGAACTGTGTCTTTCATGAAATTCTGGGGGCAAGGCCAGGCCCATATTTGTGGAGAAGTCACAAAGGCCTGGGCCTAGGGTGGCACAAATTTGAGCCGCCGCACCAAAATGTTGAAATTTTGCTCCCACACAGAGCAATGGGAACCTCTCCCTACTGCTCCGTATGCAAGTTTAAACCTAGGGGCACCTGGATAAGAAATCTGGTGCTGGACAAACTGTGTTAAGAACAACTGCCTGTTGTGAAATGGGGCATATTTATTATGCTGTGTAAAACTAATTCGCCGAAAAAACGGAGTAAAAAGCTGTGTAAAATAAATGGAAAAGATCGCCATCTGAATGCCGGATATTACGCTGGATATTACGCCGTTATTTTCCATAAGTTCCGGTGGAAGAAAAAACACGCAAAACAATTATGCCAATTTTACGCTGTTTTTACGCCATTTTTACACAGTGAAGCCTGGCGATGTGTGGCGAACTTTCTCGCTGTTTTTTACACAGCATAATAAAAATGCCCCTAAGCCTGTTGTGAAATGTATAGGGCCGGTGATGAGACCCTGGGAACCCATATTGTGCCTTTCATTAAACACTGGTGGTTCCCCATGGTGCTTGTCAAAAAAGGCTTGGGGGTTAAACTGTATCTGTCATGAAACTCTAGTGGGACTATATTGTGACCCCACTGTGTCTGCTGGGGTGGCCACACTGTGCCTGTCATAAACGCTGGGGGGCACACTGTGCACACAATACACAGTGATGTATTCACACGGGTCATTTATAAACTGCCAAACAAGCAAAATCCATGATTGCCCAACAGGGCTGCCATCAGAAACTTTTGGGCCATGTGCAAGTTATTTATATGGGCTCCCTTTGAACGTAAGTGCAGTACTAAAACTTTGTGTGTGCAATATACAGATTTGATGTTTATTATTAGCAGTTTATATAAAGAGTTCCAATAACTAATGTGCTAGTTAACAGTGCACTGGGGAACAGTAGTGTTTGCCCAAAGTTTAAACTTAAGTTTTTGCTTATTTTACTACTTCTGACTAGTTATAGGGCCCCAAAGCCAGATCATTGAACCTAAACATACATAGTTTACATACAGTAACTTGTGCAAAAAAATATGTTGAATAAGCATAGGGGCTCATAGATGTTGCTGTGGGGCCCAATAACCAGTCATTCCACTGCTGGTCCAGTTTCTCTTACAGTTTCTATATTATGTGTAATATGTCACGTGAGATTAGCATTATTTCATTTTTAGGACTTAAAATAGGGGGGAAATAATAGGGATCTTAAAGTTGTAAAGCGGGGGGGGGGGGGGGGGGGGGAGCAAAATGAGCAGAAATTAACCAAAAAAGACAGAAATTCACATTTCACAGTGTGATATTCTTAAAATAATGATTTTTCAGTAAATTTTATTACATAAACTGGGCATTGGTTTGAACTAGAAAACTTTTTTCCGCTGCTGGTCAGGTCAAATGTGTAGGCATTGCATAAACTTTTTAAGGTTTGCTGGGGAATCTGTGACCCAATGTTCTCTAGTTGCTGAAATTCATTTAGGGATTATGCACAAAACCCATAAAAAAGCACAGAGAGTTTGATGACAGCTGCAAAGACAAATTCTCTAAATAAATGGTAGCTTTTAAAATCTGACCCATATTGCTTAGTGATAATTTGTTAGACTTTAAGGGCAAGCAGTAGTAACACATTTCAGAAATCAAATAAAATGGTATATTGATAATAAGCAACTCAAGCAAGGATGAACCAAAATGACAACATTCCCAATACCCGACTATGGCAAAATTCAAAAGACTCAAATTAATTAACTACCTATACCCTTGACTTTCCTACCCCTACACCTACATTAGTATTGTATCTCTGCATTATAGTTAATAAAGGAAGCATAACATTTAAAATTGAGATCAGTCCTAGCCAAACACAGATGTCTTTACACATAGGTTACTTTAGTAAGTATGGGAGTACATTATTGGCTCCCCTGTTAATCAATGATGTGCTTTACATTCAGGCCCGGATTTGTGGAGAGGCCACAAAGGCCCAGGCCTAGGGCGGCAGATATATTTAAATTTTGCTCCCATATGGAGCAATGGGGACCTCTCCCCACTGCTCTGTATGGGACTTGAAATATATGCTCATGCGCGCTCGTGGCTGCGCATTGGGGGGGGGATCAACAGGGCGCCCTAGTGGCACATTACTTTGCACAGTACACACATCTGACACATATCAGCTGGATTAAGTAAGCCTTAAGGAACAATTTTTCAGTGAATAGCAAGTGATTTTCTAAACTCAGGTAGTAATGAATCTTTAGTAATCTAAAACACTGGGGGAAACCCTGATTTGTGAATAGGAGAGGACCTGAATAGAAAAATAAGTAAAGGATAGATAATAGTATGTTAAAAAATAGATTTAATTAACACCCAAATATTCATGACTACCAGGAGAAAACAATTTCTGTGTAACTAAGAAAAAAAACCATAGGTAAAAGAATAAGAAGAAACATTTGGCAGACCCACCAAGGACAACCATTTTTGAGTGAACTGCGGCTTAACTGATTTCACATTTGCAGATGAGAAATCCTATTCTGTACTAAAGAACTTAGACAGGAGATGGGTACAGGCACAGGTCAACACATTCCCCCAGGTATGATGTATAGTGATAGAATAAGATAGGATAAAGAACACTCTCTAAGGGCAGTAGATGCCAATGTTCAGCATAGGCTCAAGCCTAAGCACAATACAGTAAATATCAATATTGATCCTGGCATACAAAATGGGCACAAGGTATTCTTAAAGGAGAAGGAAAGGTACAATCAGGGGGTGGTGACAAATGTTAGGCACCTCCCAGTGATTTTGATCACCTATCTGGTACCTAGGGCTGTGAGTGAGTCTCTTCCTCCTGTCTTCTTTCTTTGTGATCCCAGGGGAATGCAAAACCTGTTTTTTTGTGAAAGTTCAGCTTGTTAAAGTATCAGGTAAGTAATTATAATCACATATAACATTTGCCCCCCCAGTGATTGTACCTTTCCTTCTCCTTTAAAGGAAAACTATAACTCCAAACAATGTAGGTCTCTATAAAAAATATATTGCATAAACAAGCTCATATGTAAAGCCCTGCTTCATCTAAATAAACAATTTTCAAAAAATATACTTTTTAGTAGTATGTGCTAATGGGTAATCCTAAATAGAAAATTGCCATTTTAAGAATTAAGGGCCACCCCCTGGGATCATAGGATTCACAGTGCACACAAACAAGTCAAGGCACACATACTGTACATGCTAGGCCACATCAGCCAATGAATGAACAGAGTTCTGTGTTTTGCTTCCACACTACTTCCTCTTATAGTTAGAGCTGCATCACTTCCTGTCAGGTGATCTCTGAGGGAAGCACACAGCCCATCACAAAATGGTGGATCAAGTGAAAGGATGTAAAAAGGCAATATTTACTGATATATATTCCACTTTGGCGAGATTCTTTAATAGGTCACCTAATATAATAATATAAACTAACATCTGTTGGTTAAGTTTTCATTCTGGGGGTATATTTTTTTCGTTAAGCAACTTAATGGTTGCTTATCTCAATACTTTTTGGTTTGTGAAGCAGAGAGTACTTTTTTAGGTAAAACAGTACAACCAATCGCTCATTATAACAGCATGAGGATGTTCAATAATGTTGTAGTTTATCAGGGCTGTACAAAGCATAAAATGAAAATGTGTTGCTAAGCATCATTTTACTCCTATAATGAGGAAAGTAGGAGGTGATTTATTTCCACTCAACCTTTTTAGTTAATTCCCTTAGAAAATTGCATTCTTATTTAAATATTTTGTAGAACCACAGAAGCAAACACAATACTTTGCTTCAAGTTTGAGACTGCAAGTGCACATTTTAACCCCTTGGAAAGCTAAGTATCTTTACAAGCGGTTTAATCAAATACTTCAATTTTCAAAAAAAATATTTCCTTTTTGTCTGTAATAATAAAACACTATCTTGTACTTGATCCCAACTAAGATATAATTAATCCTTATTGGAGGCAAAATGGTCCTACTGGGTTTAATTAATGTTTAAATAATGTTTTATAGACTTGTAAGGTACCTGCTCGTCGTGGCCGTCCACCTGGTCGCAAGGGGGCGCTCTCTGACGCTGGCGCACGCTATGACGCCGGCGCGCGCCTTGACGCCGGCGTGCGTCTTGACGCACGCGCACGCTCTGACGCCGGCGTGCGTCTTGACGCCCGCGCATGCGCCTTGCGCTTAAAAAGATATTTGTTATTTTGACCCGGCCTGACTCCCGATTCTGAATCCTGCTGCCTGTACCGACCTATTGCCTGCCTGACCATCCGATTGCCTTCCGTTTTTGCCTAAGACGCCTGGTTCGGCACTCCTGCCACTCCTTCACTTGGCTCCAGTCCTGTTTCATCCCCAGCGGCTGTGTTCCTTAGTGGGAGGTGTAGGAGAGGTCCTTCCTCAACGACTTCTTCCAGTGACGTTTCCTGCTTAGTCGTGACAAGACTTAAGTTATGGAGATCCTAATTACGGAAATATTCCTTATCCGGAAAACCCCAGGTCCGGAGCATTCTGGATAACAGGTCCCATACCTCTACACTGATTATTAGGCGATCATTTACTAACACTTGATTTTTTGTTTTAACAATTCGTTTTTTTTGCGTCAAAATACAATTTAATCACAGGAAAAAAACCACAATGCTTTAGTGATCTATTATGCGAAAAAACTCTCTGAAAGCAAGAATACACCATTAAAAACCTGTTGCGATCATGTAGAAGTCAGTGGCAGATACCCCTTTTACAACTGGAAGATCTTTCTTTGATTTGTGTTTTTAGATGTTTTTGTTTTTTAAGCTGTCATTTGTGCGACAATACAAAAAAGTCACAGTTTTTATATTGTCACATGCATTTCTCACATTTTCTCCCGTGTTTTTTTCATTCGTGCTTTTTCAATTTGGATCATTTGATAAATGACTGACATTCATGGAAATGAGTTTCAGATTGTTCAGCAGCTATCTGGTTTCTAGTGTTGTGTTTACCTTAGCAACCAGGCAGTGGTTTGAATGAGAGACTAGAATATGAATAGGAGAGGGACTCAATAGAAAGAGTAATAAGGTATAATAAGTAACAATAAAATTGTATCCTCACAGAAAAATAGGGTTTTTTTGGATTCTTGGGAGAAGAGAAAAGCATATCATTCTAAAACTATAACAAATAAAAAATGACCAATGACCAATGAAAAAGTTTCTTAGAATTGGCCATTCTGTAGTACGCTAAAAGTTAAGTTAAAGGTGAGCCACCCCTTTACCAGGCCTCAGATACATTAGGAGTTGTTGATGCTGAACTGCCATTCCCAACATAACCTTTCTAGGAGCTTTTAGCAACCTCTATAAATGAATTCATGCTGATGGATGATCAAAGAGTGCATTAAGATCAGAGACTGTATAGTAAAATACTTTAAGACGCAGTAGCTTTAGAGCCTATAGTGAGGGTCAGTGTGCTGTGCGAGAGTCATTATCAGCTCACATCGCTTTGTCATTCCAACTTCATCCTGATGCAATCCCTTCATAAAGAATCATCGAATGTGGCATCATTTCATTCACACAGGCGCAGGTGTCTGGAAATCTCTTTAGACCATATGATATCTTTCTTCCTTGTAAAACTGACTTGTTTATCCCTGCATTTACTAAACAGCACCGCAATGTCTTGTTAATATAATCCACACAGCACTTAAACATCATCTACTCATTCACACTAATGCACAATATTATACTCTTACATTTTATTTCTTTCTCTCTTCTTTTTTTGCTCGCCATCACGGAAATGTAAATTGCTTTCAGTCCCCGTGGAAGCCAAGCACTTCAAAATAAATAAATAAAGGTAAACGCTTTAATGTCCTATATTCCTTTCAATATTCATTTTCTTTTATTGCCTTTCTCACCTAAAATCTGTATGTGCTATTTGTTGTACTATTCTGTTAAACTTCTGCAGCCATGTAAGTATAGACTACACAATAAGCAATAGCAGTATCATAGTACTTCTTGTGTGTTACTTACAGAGGATAGTAATAACCCAGGTAAGACATCTTGGCTGAATTATCACACTAACTAATGTTTCTCTTTGTGGCTGTGCCAAATATCCCATGTGCATTCAGTGTTTTATCCCACACTGCTTATTATGTCCTAGTTATGTCCTCTTTTGAATACATTTTTCTCATAGGACTTAGCAACAGATCAGTAGATTTATGTGTATGAGTTGTCAGGTGTGGCTGCCTGGAAGGTTTGTTAGTCCCATCATAATTGCTTTTGCCAATGTCAATCCGGACTTTTGAAGCAAATTATTTCCAGCAAAGCAAGCCACGTCCAAATTCAGTGTGACTGATTAATCAGCAAGTCTTCTATTTAACATTAATTGAATTTGCATTTAGCAAGGAAAATAACTGTTGAAACATTTTTGTGTGTTATAGAGAATACTTTTTTTCTAACTTAGCAAGAACAAAAAATAGGACGGGAGACATTTTACGATATAAAAATGCTAAATATTGCTAATTCAAATAACAGGTTGTGCAAACAGGGAGCATCATCATTACTAGAATACACAGCCTGCCCCCATAGGCTACAGATGTCTCAAGCTGCAAAAGATTAATAACCAAAGCACCCTTGCACTAAATATAATTTGCATTTCAAAAATAGAAGCATCAGTTAATAAGCTAAACCCAGATAGCTATGTACTAAATGATAGCTAGCTAATATATACAGGAGAAGAAATTAAACTAGGGCTTCCAGGGAAAGATAGGGAAAGAATAAGGCTAGGCAATGTATGCCAAGCAAGATATTTCATTAAATAAGCAGAGAGATGCTTAATGTCATTTCAGATGCCTTTTTATGTATCATATTGTATCCAGTTTATCTCTATGTCAAACAATGGAAGAATATTGGTAGAAGAAATTTTCACATGGTTTGCATATTATAAAATAAGATTAGAGGGTTTACTTTCATCCACAAGTGCAGTGGGCAACTGACACTTTTCCCTTTAGTGAATTGCCCATATAACCACTTTCATTAAAGGTTGTTGTGTCAAAAACCACTTCCCCATAGTTGTGCTTGGCCCCACTCAGTCATACATCAATATTGTGGCAGGCACTGGCTGATCCCAAGAAAAGGCAAGTTTTAGTCTATGAATAAATGCCCCAACAACCTATGAATAAGTGCCCCAACAGGCATGAAATGTGTTAGGCTTAATCCTTGTCCTAATAAAGGAGTTTTTAATTTTATCTTTATTTTGATTCTTTTGTTTTTTGGGAACTCACATATTTTTTCTATTGAACTTTTTATCATGCACCCACAGACTGGGCTAAACTGTGGGGATTTCTCTTTGTTTATTTGCCTATTATACATAATTGCTGTGCAACTCATCTATAACTTGTACAGTTTTGAGCATTGGTCAGTTTGTTTATTTTAATTTCTTTCTCATTTTTTACATTTTGCCATAGTAGGAAGGAAGTAGGAAGGAAACTATGACATTTTGACGCAGTTTGTGTAAAGCATGTTTTATTTCATCAGTCACATTTTAAGAACATTTTTAAAATTCAAACAAAAGTGTATAACTCTCAAAAATGAATAAATCCACCTCTTAATATGAGGTTTTGAAAATGCATTTTGATGCCATATATACCAATTCAGTGCTGTCCTGTCCACTTGCTGAAGATAGCACCAGGTATTCATAGATCATTTTCCCTTAATTTAGTAACAAATGTTACTGTAATAAAATAAGTACTGTGGGATAAAAGACAGGAAGGCCGCTGTATGAACAGTACCAATGGGAGATCACAC
The DNA here is from genome assembly GCF_000004195.4 of Xenopus tropicalis. NCBI lineage: Eukaryota > Metazoa > Chordata > Amphibia > Anura > Pipidae > Xenopus > Xenopus tropicalis. The sequence goes on along the minus strand of NC_030680.2, from coordinate 63,635,792 downwards.
ATATGCTAAAACTAGCAAAACTTTGACTATAAAGTAAAACCTTTAGTGAGTTACAAAGTACTTGTGTTTTTTCATGGTCATTAAAGAATATATCAAAATTAGACAGGTACAGTATATGATAGATATTCTATCCTATAAGGGAGGTCTGACCTTTTTTTAATACATTTATTGTTCACATGTTCTAGAGGGAATAAAAAGTGTAAAAGCACTGTAAATAGCGAGTACACATGGAGAGAATTCCTGCCAGAATGGGACTGTTTTTAAAAATGTCAATATTTTATGTCCGTTTATTTCTCTATAATTGATTGGCTTAAGGGTCGATGCACAGACTTGTGACTAATTCATTTCTTATTATCTCTGCTTAGACTGCCAAGTGAGGCGGCAATTAGTGTCAATTTGTGGCACCAATCCTCGGGGAAATAAAACTGAATCATTCCAGTCATTCCTGACTGTCAAATGGTGATAAGCCACCATGGACCAAACGAGGACGTGAACCAATGACACAGAAAAGAGTGGCTTTAAACTGAAAGACAATTTTAAATATTTGATACATATGTAATAAGTTGCTGCTCAATAAAAGTATGTATGGAAAACATGAAGAAAATCAGTATTCTTCTGATGAATAGTGATGATCGGATTTTTTGGCAGGTATGGATTTGCAGCGAAATTCCCCATTTCATCATTGGCTAATGTTTCCACAAAAGTGCAGAAAAAAATTGTCGTGCAAAAAATTTGCCGAGACAAAAAGTCGCCAACACAAAAATGTTGCTGATACAAAAAATGCCCATTGACTTTAATGCATATGGAGTAAAAAAAAAAAAAAAAAGTTGTGCTTAAAAAATGTTGCCCACATTAGATATGTCACACAGAAAATTTGTTGCACATTAACTTTAATGCGTTTGGCGAATTTTTCACCATTTCTAAAATTTTTCAGCAATTTTGCCGATTTTTTTGCAAAGTGAAAGTGGACAGATTCACTCATCAATACTGATGAATTAAGAGACCGTGGCTTAGGTATAGACTCTAGAATTAAATTAACATTCCTACATATTATGATGTTTTGAATGTTACCAGTCTTGATCAGAAGGGCTATGCCTCTCGCTTATACTAACGACTTAAATGTCATTGATTGCTTGCTTGATTACTGGCTTGCTTGCAGCATAGACTGAGGCATGGCAGTTTGCCTGAAATGATTGTAGCACAAGTTTTTCACAACTGATGATGTTATCATTCTTGCATTTACAGAATTGAATATGTACATTATATGAGATAGTGTATCATCCATTGTACATTATTATTATATTGAAAACTATAGGTGCAGTAGTGCAAAGATGGCTGCGACCTGCATCAAAACGTGCAACAAAAATCAGGTGCAGAAGTTAGATGCCAGCCAGATGCAGAAGATTTTCAGTGCAATTGTGTACTATTCACATAACAAAAGCACTGTTGCATGTATTTAAACACAATTGAGCCAAGCACAACTGCCCTTGTGACTGCCATCATGCTGAAAATATGGGGACAACATTGCATTGTGGGTTAAAAACTTGGCGTTATGAAAATATGAAATATGGTACAGGTATGAGACCCATTATCCAGACTGCTCAGGATCTGGGAGTTTCTAAATATAGGGTCTTTAATTTGTGAAGCTGTGTTAAAAGTACAAAGTTTTACATTTTTATCTCTCAAATATATTGCCTCTCTTGCTATTATCTATTACTTCTCTTGCTTCATTAGGTTTTCTTATCAGAATGTTCTACACTGGATCAGTTATGCAATTACTGTATATCTAGCTGTGGCTAAAGAGTTGTATTGAGTAGAACACCAAGAAATTTAGCAAATATAGTAGATTCTCAGTGCAGAGCATATTGCCTAGAATTATTCAGGAATTAAGAAGTAAAACAAAAATAGCAGGACACCTATATAAAAGATAGGTTTATGGAATAAACAAAAAAAAAAACCACAGGCCGTTTCAAAAAAAAAAAAAAAAAAAAAATGGAAAATTCTATCATTCCTATGATAGAATTCTGTGATTATAAGAACACTTTATGAGACAAAAAAAAACACCTAAACCTCCATTTATGGAGCAATAAAAATGAGTCCTATATATTAAAGTAGAAGGAAAGTGATTCTCCTCATCAGTGGCACCTAGAATGCTATATTTATTCTGCAGAAAGCTTTACCATGCCTGAGTAGAAGCTAAAGACCAAGCTAAAAGCTGCCATTTTAGCAGGGTCTTAATAGCTTCCTGCATCAGCTCTAGAGGCTGGTAGCTCAGATCACACATTCCTATGGGCGGGGGGAGTGAGTTTTATGAATTCTTATGGGAGGGGTGAGCAGAAGAAGGGAGAGAGGAGAGAGCTGCACAGACTCTGGCCCCAGGAATAAAGGATTTTTCTGAGAGAGGGGAAATCTGATACTAAAGAACATGTTTACAAAACAGAAGACAACAAAGCCAGTGTTTCTTTTTATAGAAGACTCAGTGCAGCTTTTCTGTTAGTGCTTATGGCTGTATTTTAAGCTTACTTAGTTTTTACCTTTCCTTCTCCTTTAAAGTTAAATTTTTCCTGTAATATTGTGCTGTGCCTAACCATAAGAAAATGGATCTTATTCATAAACAGAGGTTTCTGGGATTGAATGATTATTTGGAAGTGTAAAAGTGTAAAAACCATACTACTCATATATTATAGAGTAAAAATAATAAAATATCTTGCTTAACCACTATGCAGTAATACCAGCAGTAAAAGCATTCTAAAAAATCAGTTGCTAACATGTTTTGTGGTATGCAAGCCCACAAACGGGGGTTGATTCTCTTGCCAGTCCAGGTCCCAAGTATGTTTGGAATAAATTGGCAATATGGAAACCTTTTTTTCCCTATATTGTAACATAGTGGAAAGAAGTTTCTCTAACAGCTAAAAATGCCTTAACCTCAACGTAGTTTTACCTTCCAGTCGACTCAAATGCTTTTTGGCTAAGTGAAACATCACACTCATCACTATTTATTACAAAAAATTTGTGTATTTCACTTAAACAGAATGGCACAACAGTCAATGGAAGCACCACATCACGTCAGATTTACATGAACTTTATGGTATCACCTCATGTTCCTGTTGATTGTTATGAACATTATTCATATGCAGCAGAAGTACAAATTCACAGCTTGTTAAAGTGTGTAACATATCTCTATTTGCAACTTGTAAAATTGATTTTACGCCCTTCGCTGTGTGTCGGTCTAGTTATGATGGCTTGCAAGAGTGGAGAAGTGCCTTCACAGGTCATAATTGAAAAGTGGTATATTTATAAGGATAAAAATGGCCAGCTCTCCGAAAGCAGTCTTTAGGTTAAAAAAATAAATAAAAGTTTATTTCCCCTTATTTTCTTCTGTGCTATATAGCAGTTGGGGGTCACTAAAACAGTAATTTTTTAGCATCAGTCTAAACAAAAAGCCAAGAAGTCACTTGTTTGTTTATCAGACTGTTCAAAATCCTTGAATTATACTTCCATTTTTTGGTCTCTGCTTCACTGAACAACTAAAATGGCAGAAAATGTAGGCTGCATAAAATCCCTGTAGTCATAATATATTACAGATATTTTCTGTAGAAAACCATTTTTATAATAATGTATATTTTCTCATGCACACAGTTGGGCTATTAAAAAACGAACAGAAGAAAAAAACAAATAAAGCAATGTTAGGTACTCATTGGGTGAAGCAAGCTGTAATTACCTTTGGGACTAATTAAAAAATGAAAAACTATTTATTTTCTACTTTGTATTTTAATCATTTAAAGCTTTTTTTGTAGTTATTTCCTCATTACCATCTCAAATATTGAAGAATTTTACTGATGTTCCAGGTTTCCCTAAAATAGACTTGTGTTACTGCATAGAGCATTATCTTCAAAATTCCAAAGTAATGGACCAATCAGCAAGCAGAATTTACCAGTCACCTGTTTAAAATCAAACATCTTATTGGTTGCTATGGGTTATAGCTACTGGGCAAACTTAGTGCCTTTTATTACACATGGGAGATTATACACAATAACACAATGGGGCACATTCATTAAAGTATGATTGAATCCGAGTACAAAAAAATCATATTTTTTCTAAGTTTTTGTACTGTGCGTATTTTTTGCGCCGTTTTCGTTTAATTGCACAACATGTGAAGAACGTGCCTTTTACATTGGAAGCAGGAGCGCTCACTGTATTCCCTGCAATGCCCGCCCTTCAGTTAGCATGCACCAATAGCAACCGGTTGCTATGGTAATGCACAATGAAAGCATGAAGATATACACCAATCGGCAAGCACTTCTTACTCATTCCTTCTCTGCACCAATTGGTGTGTATTTCCCTTCTATTCCTGCTTCCTTCCCAGCGCACATCCCATCTCATAAACAGCTCTGCAGCCCATTACGCTTCTGCAGGCAAAGAAACTTGGCACATGTGCATAATATAGATGGCGGCCATCTTTATAATGTATGAATATGGCGCCTGTGACATGGCGCAGCAGCAGTTTTACCTAAATGAAGGCACCCCAGAATGGATACTTGGGATAAAGGATTTCCTTGTCCTTTAACCAAAGATAGGTCACTTAACATAATATAAACTATGAAAGAATCTCGCCAAACTGGAATATGTATATATATATATCAGTAAATATTGCCCTTTTACATCCTTTCCCTTGAGTCACCATTTAGTGATGTAAAGTATAGTGTTAAGGACACGATAAGAGTCAGAAACTGGCACACCTAAAGAAATTAATTAAAATATAACTTTTACTTTAGAATATTTAAAAATTGTGATAAAATTAATAGAAAAGTCAAGAAAAAGAGAATTAAAATATATATCACACACTGTTCGGGTACTATGTCTGTTGATTGCACTCGTAACTTTTTTACAGAGTGTCTATACTATTATGTGCTACACTAGGAAGTGTTTCTGATTCTAATAGACCTGAAAGGGTGTTTTAAGCTGATACCTTTAAGTGTATCGGTATTGATACATAAGTTTGGAACTTTCGTAACATATGTAGCAAAAACAAGAAGGGATTTTCTATAGTCTCTTATATCGTTTGTTAATCCTAAGAGAAACAGTAGCAGTTCCCTTTATTAGCTGGAAGAGCTTCGAAAAGAAGTTTGCAATATACCAGTATGATAGACTATGATAGTACTCAGCCGATATGTTTTATATATGCTTATTACCTCCTTTTAATTTCTGGAAGTCAGGTAAGTAATATCAAGCTTAGCAGGTAAGTGATGTCAAGACTTAATCAAAACACAGCGAACCAGTATAATAAACTTTATTACTTTCCCATTCATGTGTTGTATGAGTGTTTATTTTCGCATATTTATATTGAATCTGATCAGTTGTGCTTGTAGCTAAACTGATACGATCCCTGCTATCACCTACACGTCAATGCACCCCTGGCTTGATATGTCATAAAACACCCAACGGATTTGAGACTTTTAAAGGTTTTGCCACTGGTTCAAATTGTAGCCAGTTCCAAATAGTCGTATGCTGGGGCAATACTAAGGCTTTCTAAAGAGGCATATCAGCCGTTCTTTATGCAGTCTCACCCTAGAGGTTTATCAGATTGTACCGACTCTTAATTATTCCTTTAAGTTCTAGTATGAGATTTGGTATCAGGTACTTAGAGGCTTATTACCTCACCCCGTCAAAGGCCCAAAAGGGATTCTCACAGACCACACTCAGATTTCGCCTTGAGAAAGCTCTATGCGAAACGCGCGTTGGCGTTTCACACACTTGTTGCGGGTACTCTGCGCCGTGATACTAATTATGTTTGTAGACACAGAAATTATGTTGTAGTTTTTTAACTTGAAGAACCAGTAATGTAGACTGGTTGCATGGCTATTCGGAAGTGCTGGTAGGCCTTATATTCGGGAATAATTGTAATTAGCTATACCAAACCTGTGCCGAGGTATAAACTATGGTAGTAGGCACAGTATTTGGGACAGTGTTGTGCGTTTGATTTAATAATGTAGACAGATGCTTTTTGTTGAATTAAGACTCTGAATTTGGAACGCAAGCGTCTGCACTTTGCAACAATCGCATTTAGTTGCTCCAACCCTGTGCCGAGGTACAAATCATGGTAGTAGGCACAGGCTGTGGAAGAATGTCGTATGCCTAACCCAGTAATGTAGACGGGTTTTTTTAAAGTATAAATTCCGGAATTAGAATCCGGGTTCTATGCAGCTCAATCCTGTGCCGAGGTAAAAATTGTGGTGGTAGGCACGGGAGTTAGGACAAAGATATGTATTCGATCCAGTAATGCAGACTGGTGTCCTTTTTTGAAGTAGTAATTCGAAACCGGAACTTTGATATTTCTTCGGCGTAAATCACTAGTTAAGCCCTGTGCCGAGGTAACTCACGGGAGGTGTAGGCACAGGCATTCCAGTAAGTAGCCCCTGGGGGGCGTTCTGAGTCTCGCTATTTCCAGTGGAGAATTTTGTGGCAAGGAACGGATAAAAAGCTGATAATTGAGAGGATAATAGGGAGAGGTCGCCGTAACTATGATATAATACGCGAATTGTTACAGCTGTGTTGAAATTGATTGCGAGACATAGCATTTGTGAATATTGCGATAACTGGAAAATCTCGGGGCAAACGTGATACTTATAAGGCTAAGTTAACAACTTAAGGGGCAGGCCCAGGATCCCTCAATTAGTAAAGGCAATATTGCCAAAAGTGAAGTATGTGGTAACTTGTACTATTTTGACCCGCCGATTAAGTGGTAATATTAAAACGCCGTTATTCCGCCAAAAATTGTCGTTCGTAGCATAAGCACTTGTGTGATCTAAGCAGCCAATTAGCAAATTACTTGGGGAATAATAACTGCCGTCCAAGTAAAATTTGTAATATAAATGCAACCATAAATTGTTAGGTGCAAGAAAATAACAGAGTGACTTAAGCTGGTAACTAAGCTATTAGCGATAACAATATTAATCGCCGTTTAGAAAAACTTGCAATAGAAATACAATATTAATCACTGGTCTGTGGTCTGTGAGAATCCCTTTTGGGCCTTTGACGGGGTGAGGTAATAAGCCTCTAAGTACCTGATACCAAATCTCATACTAGAACTTAAAGGAATAATTAAGAGTCGGTACAATCTGATAAACCTCTAGAGTGAGACTGCATAAAGAACGGCTGATATGCCTCTTTAGAAAGCCTTAGTATTGCCCCAGCATACGACTATTTGGAACTGGCTACAATTTGAACCAGTGGCAAAACCTTTAAAAGTCTCAAATCCGTTGGGTGTTTTATGACATATCAAGCCAGGGGTGCATTGACGTGTAGGTGATAGCAGGGATCGTATCAGTTTAGCTACAAGCACAACTGATCAGATTCAATATAAATATGCGAAAATAAACACTCACACAACACATGAATGGGAAAGTAATAAAGTTTATTATACTGGTTCGCTGTGTTTTGATTAAGTCTTGACATCACTTACCTGCTAAGCTTGATATTACTTACCTGACTTCCAGAAATTAAAAGGAGGTAATAAGCATATATAAAACATATCGGCTGAGTACTATCATAGTCTATCATACTGGTATATTGCAAACTTCTTTTCGAAGCTCTTCCAGCTAATAAAGGGAACTGCTACTGTTTCTCTTAGGATTAACAAACGATATAAGAGACTATAGAAAATCCCTTCTTGTTTTTGCTACATATGTTACGAAAGTTCCAAACTTATGTATCAATACCGATACACTTAAAGGTATCAGCTTAAAACACCCTTTCAGGTCTATTAGAATCAGAAACACTTCCTAGTGTAGCACATAATAGTATAGACACTCTGTAAAAAAGTTACGAGTGCAATCAACAGACATAGTACCCGAACAGTGTGTGATATATATTTTAATTCTCTTTTTCTTGACTTTTCTATTAATTTTATCACAATTTTTAAATATTCTAAAGTAAAAGTTATATTTTAATTAATTTCTTTAGGTGTGCCAGTTTCTGACTCTTATCGTGTCCTTAACACTATACTTTATATTACGAATTTTGAAATACTGTGCACCCTAAAATTTTGTGTAGTGCGAGATTCCTTTATATATAACCATTTAGTGATGGGCTGTGTGCTCTCTCAGAGATCACCTGGTGGGAAATAATGCAGCTCTAACTGTAACAGGAAGTGTAGAAGCAAAAGTCAGAACTCTGTCCACTGATTGGCCGATGGGGCCTAGCATGTATGTGTGCCTTGGCTTGTTTGTGTGCACTGTGAATCCTATGATCCCAGGAGGCGCCCTTAATGCTTAAAATGACAATTTTCTATTAAGGAGTATCCAATAGCACATACTATTAAAAAAGCAGAGTTTTACATAAAAGTTTTCTGTGCAATATATTTTTATAGACACCTACATTGTTTGCAGGTATACTTTTCCTTTAAGGGACCACTGGCAGCCAATATTGCCCAGTGCTACTGCACATCCTCAAGGTCTAATCTAATAAGATGCCAGCCGTGTTTTTAAGTAGTAAAAAGTAATGGGCATTTTTGTTGTTTCTAAATATCTTTTAATTTAGTATAATGAAAATTGAGGGCATAAATGTAAAGTGAAAATATCTAGAGTTCAGAGAAATAAGCTGCCTCTTACAGACATTAGAGTACATGTGCATCAGTAAGTGCAGTGAGCAAAGTGCAATTTTGAGCGCAATCAACATGATTTTTTTCCCACAATGTAGCATTTTCCCCCAGAATTCCAGCATCATTGCTGTTGCAAAGACACTCTTGGTGCATTTGTGATGCACCTTCTGCAATTGAATATAATCTACCAAAATGAACACAACTCGCAAATTGGGTGTCTGCCCTATGGTATTGTAGGGACCCATAGGGTTAAGCTCCCTATGGCTTTACTTCCCTACTTTTCCTTATCTGTACTGTTATAGGGCAGACCCCTCTATACTCAGGTTACAGTTTCTAAAGCTATCCCTTACAGGTTTAGCTCATTTAACCACTCCCCTTGGCAGACTATATAGTGTCTTGCACAAGGAAGTGTTTTCCTCTTTGGCTGCTGATCTGCTACCTGAAGCAGAGCTCCATCGAGCCTGGGTACAGATCCGGCCCAGTAAGCCACATATCCATCCAAATTAAGTCGGGGACAGGGCCCCGTGAATGAGGAAAAGACAGTATAGCAGCATATTTCATAGCACCCTCTAGAAGTGGTGAGTTCAGACAGAATTATACAGAAAGAGCAGCCATTTGCTCCATCCAGGATAATAGCAAAGGAGTAGTCTTCCTAACAGGCATTACTGGCCTTAGATTAGGGACACAGAAGTGCTAGGGAAATAGGTTAGCAAATATGCCTTGCCCTAACCTCCAAAAGAGCATGGGACTATGCCGGTGAGCTTTCCTACCTATCACGCTGTTGTTGTTCTACCTGCCCAACCTCTTGATGAGAAGGGATACACAGGGGAGCATCATATTTCTGCTATTTATCCAACTTTAACATCAACTGTATAACTGCATACTGTATAACATCTATTACGTGAGTATTGATAACCCTGATTACCTTTGTCTTGGACGAATAAAGTACTATCCAGTTATTCTGCAAGAGCTCCTGGCGTCCTATTACTTCAATATATTGCACAACACCAGTGTGAGTTGTAGTTCAACTACATCATCTAGCCCTGACATAGCTCCCACGTAGCGGAGGCCCACTCCTGTGCATTAAGGTCGCATGTAACACATGCTCTACAGCACGCTACTAGCCTGGGTTGGCCATTTTATAGCCAAATAGGTGTTACAGTATCATTTCCTGTGTGAGTGAGATGTGCACCCTATTCTTTTATCCCAACTGAGCTGCAGTGATTGACACGGGGTGCTTAGGGAACCCAGGAGCTACTGCCTGGTCAGGAGGTGGTGGTAGGGCAAAGTGCAATGTTCAATTTTTCCCACAATGCTTTTTTTTTGCCACAGCATTGAGTTCGCAAAGTGACAATACTCTTAATGCAACTGCATCAAATTCGGCAACATTACTGCAGCCGCTCAGTTTATTTTTGATGTCTGCCTAGCACCATTCCTAGTGTTCAAGTCACACGCACACCCTATTCTTTCAGCACAACTGAACTGTGGTGATTGACACAGGGCACTGGGGGAATCCTGGAGATACTGCCGGGTCCAGAGTAAGCGGTAGCTCCAGGGTTGCCCAACATTTAAGAAGTCCTATATCAAAAGAAACACAGGATTTCTTGTGTCCTTTTTTTGGAACATGTTCTTTGGTATCAGACTTCTTCTCTTTTAGGGCTCATTCAGGTTTGGGGCACAAGTCTTTTCAGTTCTCTCCTCTCCCCCTCTCTTCTCCTGCCCCCCTCCCATAAGAATGCATAAGAACTTACTGCCCCCACCCTTAGGAATGTGTTATGTGAGCTTCCAACAGCTATAACTGCAGCAGGAAACTACCAAGACCAAGCTAAAATGGCAGCTGCTATCAGAGGGAGCTTCTAGGGCTTTTTACTCAGGTATAGTAAAACTTTCTGCTGAATAAATATAGCGTTCTAGGTGGCACTAATGTGGCCAATCTATTGGCAGTAAAATGGCAAAATGACTTTACTTCTTTTTTAATAGGAGCAGTAGCACACAGAAGCCAGAAAGAACTGACTGTCACCAAGTGTGCAAGGAGCGCATTTTGACACCCGTACGTGGTGAAAGTGGTTTTACATGCAACTCACTGTGCATTTGTAAATGAGCTATCCTACTTTGCAAGTGCATATTATACCCCATATTTTAGGTTTAGATAATACTTTCAGGCTAAATAATGTGAAGATAGCTTCCTGGAAGTAAGTTTCAGTTTTCATCACTTATGGTATCTTCTCTTTAACTAATGTTTCTTGACTTGAATCTGCCTTATTGTTGTGGATTCAGCACACATTGCAGATTCCAGTCAGGATCTAGTACTGAGCGTGCCATAGTTTAGAAGTGCTTGGGTATTTTTGTGTTTGAATTTCAAATCATTATTTTGACCGCTTTCCTTGGAAAAAAAAGACACTTATTCAGCACAGGCATAGTTTGTCTCTTTATTATTGTAAATACGGAACAGTACATCATTCCTGATTTATGCAGTGCCAACTTTGCAAATGATTCCCTTATACAACTTTGGGGAGATGTCTACACTTCTTTCAATTCAGCTGAATTGTATCTGCACTAGATAAACCTGTGCAGTGAAAACAAAAATTAAATGAATACTAGGTTTGGACACTCTGTATTTTGTATTTGGATACTATGTACAGCGTGTCAATTGTTTTAGAATAACTTATTTAAAACTTACTGTCACTATCTTGAAAAACTAATTGTTGTTTAACATAAGTATATGAAACAATTCACACAGAATAAAGACTGAAAAACAGAATTTATCACCTTTGGCAGTTAGCTCCATTTAAATAAACAACATTCACCCAGGGCCCACCAGGAGACAGGGTTCACAAAATTGGGCACAAAAGGCAAAAAGTTCCTTGTAAAAGTTCACCGATTAAATTTTTGCTCTGGTCCATCTGATACTGTAGAGTAGCCCTGTGAGCGGCTGTGTAGGTACTAGACTAAGGGGCTCATTTACTAAACAATTTAGAGATAAATTCGTATTCTTTCTAAATTATAGAACATTTTGGAATGTATGCAAAAATTTTGTTAAAATTTTTCATGGTTTCCGGTAAATTCCCATGAAAAAAAAAAAGTAATTTGCGCAGAGAATACGAACATTTCGGAATTTGTTAACACTTTGGTTACACTTTCATTGGCACTATCTTTTCGACACATTTGATCTGTCAAGTGCCATTGAGTCCTATGGAAGGCTTCCAAAGCCAAGACATGGAGGGCATTAAAGCCAGAAAGATTTTCGTGGCATAACTAACTTTTCGAGCCGAAAATTTTGTGACTTGTGGAACGCTATTGCAACATTTTCATATGAACGAGAAAAGCATTGTCAAGACATTTTAGAACTACAGAAATGATTGTGGTTACTTTGAAATTATACTATATCGGGTTTCAAGGCCAGAATAAAATGCATTTTAGTAAATGTCGCCTAAAAGTGCCATAAATTCTATGATCTGTGGCAGGTAAAGTGTTAATATATCTGTTTCTCCAACAGAAATACTTATATTTAATATCACGGCTGTGTAATTTTTTGAAGTGTGTAGCCAAGTGTAAAATCTGTTTTAGATGTGTAAATACAAAGACAGCGCATACTAAGTGGAATATATTTCAATGCTCTATTACACAGCAAGTAATAGCAGATTTTTTCGCCAACGAAGACTCGCGCCTTAAGCAACCAATCTAAATCTCAGTAAAATATTTTAAATAGGCTTAACATTAAAATTATCTTATTGTTTACTGCAAGCTACTACAAAACATAATTAGACACCACAGAAATTGTCCCATTTAGTTAAAATTAAGATATTTATTGTATGCGTATGTCACTATATTGCCAGGCTAAGGTACAGTTGTACAGGAAGCAGGCCAAAGTGACCATCAGTAGATATCCAACTAGGACCCCAAGGTGGAAGCTCATGCAAAACTGCAAATAAAGAGATTTATTTGCTGAAACATTCAATACTGTTTAATTCTATATAAAATGTTCTTACATAAACCTTTAAAAGCAACTTATTGGGGCTGCCATAAGTTGCTTGGAAATTAATGGCCATTGAAAAACACTCTGTGATTCTTGCAATCCCAAAAACAATTCCTTGTGTAGCACAGAATTTTTTAGGCCAATTAGTTGTAAATTTGAAAGCATTAGTTAGGTATAAATAAGACACATTTAGTCAAGTCATTCAACCTTACATTGCCTGAAAGAAGAAAGCAGACTTATCAACACCATTGTACCCTATAGCTAAAGATTAGCCAAGATTTGCCAAGATACGCCCCTTTCTTTCACAAGTAACAGCTAAAACACTAATCAATACCCTTATCCTTTCCTGTTTAGATTACTGTAATCTCCTACTAACCGGCCTCCCAGACTCCCACCTCTCTCCCCTGCAATCAATCTTAAACTCTGCTGCCAGGATCTTCCTGCTCTCTCCGAAGAGGGGACCTGTTCAGCCTCACTTAAAGGAACAGTAACCTCTACCTAAGCTGATCAGAAAACCCTACACTACACTGATGAGCCCCAAAAAGGGCGAAACCGGTCTGTAGTTGGGAATCTGATCAGCTATTGTCCTGGCTTCAGCTTCAAACCCAGTGGGTGAGCTTTAGCCTATAGGATAAACCCATGTAAATGGGATTTTTTAAGAGTTTGGAATTCATTCCCAGAATTCCTTTTGTTTGCTTTTGTCTGAATGAGGCAGTCTCCTCAACCTAATTTATTTGTTTACCAAAAAATGAAAGTGTATAAAAATAATTACAATATAATGTACTGTTGCCCTGCATTGCTACAACTGGTGTGTTTGCCTCAGAAAGGCTACTATAGTTTATATAAGTAAGCTGCTGTGTAGCCATGGGGGGAGCAATTCAAAGGAGAAAAGGCACAGGTTACTTAGCAGACAACAGATAAACCTCCATTATATGGGGCTTATCTACTAGTTATCTGCTATGTAACCTGTGCCTTTTCTCCTTTTTTCCAGCTTGAATGGCTGCCCCCATGGCTACACAGCAGCTTATTTATATAGTAGCTTTTCTGTAGCAAAAACACCAGTTTTTTGCAGAGCAACAGCACATTATATTTTAATTACTTTAAAACACTTTAATGTTTTGATGTTACTGTTCCTTTAAGCTCTCTAGCATGGCTGCCTGTTAAGCAAAGGAGAGCATACAAAATCCTTCTGCTAATGTTCAAAGCCCTTCATTCCTCACTACATTTCTTCACTGGTCTCCCTGCACGTTCCTGGTCGTCTCCTCCGCTCCTCTCAGAGCCTCTGTCTTTTTACACCATCCACACCCACTGCGCTCTCTCGTCTTAAACCTTTCTATCTCGCTGCTCCTTACCTCTGGAACTCTATCCCTGAATCTCTCCGTAGGGAACACTCATTAACTCTCTTTAAGATAAAACTCAAATGTTACCTTCTGGAGCACTAAAACATTATTTTGCCCAGTCCTGCTCTTAAGGGCAAATGCCCATACCTGGTGCACTCTTACCTTCCAGTTTGCGCCTGTATGTTACCCAACCACTTAGACTGTAAGTTCTAAGGGGCAGGGACCTCCTTCCTACTGTGTCTCATACCACATGGCACTTACTCCCTATGTATTTATACTTATTTATTGTATTTATTATAACACTCGTCCTCCCTGTGTGTAATTTTGTATATTGTAAGATTGTACAGCACTGCGTACCCTTGTGGCGCTTTATAAATATAGTAATACATACATACAGACACAGAACAATATGAGAGCCCCATAGTACAGGGCCCTGTAGCAGCCTCTGCTCCCTCAATTGTGTGTCTAAATGACAGTAGGTGGAAAGAGGGGGGACTCCTAGGAGCCTGCCTCACCTGCTTTGTTTGAATATAACACTGCCATATTCATATTGGGAATGCAGGTCAGATTGGAATGCAGAGACTATGAAGAAAATTAAGTACACATGGTGGATTGTGCACATTTTGTATGCACATAGCACCCTGCCTTGCACGTAGTAAATACTGTAAACTAAACTTGTGCCTTGTGCTTGCCCTATACTCTGCTACTGTTTGAGGAACTGCACAAGTATCATCAACCATCAAATCATCAAGTGTTCCATATCTTGCAAATCTTGAAAAGTAATGAAGGAAGAAAAAGTTTGAAATATCATAGATTCTAAGGTAGATTTAACAGCCTTCTGGCAAATTAGGTTGTATTTTAAAGAAAGAAAAAGTGTTGGTAGGCCCTGAAACATGCAAGTAAAAAGGTTAAAGTGTTGTTTTAAGTAATTAATTTATTAAGGTACCCCAGGCATACTGGGTTTATTAAACATTAAATAGTATTTGGGTTGTCTCTAGGTTACATAGAAAGCTTTATTTTAGCATGCAGTGAGAAGCTGCGAATTGCATAACTTTATGTGATATATACCAAGTGGTTAGGTAGTTTGACAAGAGACAAAAGTGTATAATAGCACAATCAAGACACAGATAGCCATACCATATTCCCTCAGAATGAATTTAAAAGGAAGAAACACAGGTTAGTAGACTCCATCAGGTCCTTCAGTATGGCATTTAAAAAACATTTTGGCATGATACTAAGCTTGTTTTAACAGTGAGAGAAAGAAGCTGACTTTCAGCTACTGAAGGAACAGTTTCTGGCAACAAGTGAATGTAAAACGAATACTTCAGATAGGGCAGGCAGGGCCAGATTTGTCTTCTGGGTGTCCAGAGGCTGCCCCCGTTATTCGCCCACCCGTGTGCGCATGCGCGAACATTTCAATTCCCAAATGGAGCAGTGGGGAGAGGTCCCCATTACTCCGTATGGGAGCCAAATTTAAAAATGTATTTGCGGCGGGGTGGTATGCCACCCCTAAATTTGTGCGGCCCTAGGCCCAGGCCTGAGGGCAGGAGCATTAAAAACGAAATATACAGTCCTTACGACTAAGTCTGGTGATGCAGTGAGAAATTAAACAGGTCATAGTCATGTTGCCAATGCCAGGGTGTGTGTGGGTGTTTATTTCCTTGACATATTATTGCAATTTCTGAATTTAATAGAGCCACAGTTGTTGGTTAATATTGTAAATAAAAGTTGTGGGCTTTTAAAATCCATCTGGGTATCAGTGTCTTTATTTATTACTAGGAAAATATAGGGTAAAGCAAAGGTAAGGATGACCAGTGGCCTTGACGCTGCCCAGGTCAATGTAATGGCGGCTGGCTAACAACTGGTCATGTATGCACTGAATTCTTACTTCCAAATGTAACTAAAAACAGAGGCAAAAACATGTATCTGCAACAGTGCAGGATGAATACAGAATGAATTAGCTAATTAAAAACAAAAACAAGATGACTTCATTTCAGTGCACAAAAAAAAAATGTTAGAAGCCACAAAAAGAAACAAGCAACATCTAAGCCAAGCTAAAAATGTCAATGCTGTTAAAACTTGTTGCCTTGGACTATTCATATGAAAATGCATTCTAAAGCTAGAAGCAGCAACCTAAGCACACAAAGTAGACATCTGCACACTGTTCCTCAACCAGTGAAGCTGAAAAGCTTGGAAAGAGAGACTTGAGAATGATGCTAACCTGAACTGAATGAATTCCTTTTGAGGAAAAATGCATTTCATGGAAATTGCACTTTGGAACAAGCACACCAATTTTCCAGTGCAAAATAGCTAGCAGACTGGAAAGAGGTAAGATTTTGCTTTAACAGTGTTAACCATAGTAGGTCCTAAAAACACATGCTGTACATGAGAGCACCCACTGTGTCTTAAAAAAAAGAGATGGTAAAAAGGATCTAAGAATACACTGGACCTTAGCAGTACTTAGCAGTCATAAAACAATCTCTACCTAAGCTATGGACTTAACCAAAACAAAAGTTAAACCTTATTCATTGAACAGAAATACAAAAGGTAGCCATTAGGAGTACATGCACCATAAAGCAGAATTTGGTCAGCAGCTTGGAAAACAGCTTTAAGCCAGTTGTTGGGTTACAGCCTGGAAATACATTTCATTATATACCCAGCTAAGAAATTTCCCAGTGCTCTAGAATGGCACAGTGTAATTGGTCAGATAGGTAGGCTGAGCTGCACCCTACATCAGCTGGCAAGCCAATAAGGTTTGCAGGCAAATAGGTCACAGAAACGGCTCAGCACACTTGAAAACCATTACATGTATGGTTGTTTGAAACAATGCCCTGCTAATTAGTTCTTAAATACTATGGAATGGCACAATCTCATTGGCCAAAATATGATTTGGGGGCTAACAGATGGTAGATCTAAGCTAAGCACCTTATAAAACCTTAGGTAAATGGTTTGTCCTTTCCTACAATGTGCAGCTGAGTATTAATTTGATGGAATGATACAATCTAATTGGTCAGATGGGCATGCATGTAGTAATTGTATGGCAGAGTCCAGACTCAGCACCTGAAAACCCCTTGGTGCATGTTGTGTTGCATTTGGTCACACACTATGAAATGCTTCCTAAAACTTTTGCTGAATTATATGTGGAAATGATTTTTTGGTAACATCAAGTAACAAGAGCCAGGTCCCTGAAATGTGCTGGATCATTACATAAAAAAACAGCTGTACTTGTTTAAGTTCCACTGGAGGAGAGGACCCTGAGAAGTTTTGTTTCATTTGTTTTGTTGCAATTGGTCATATGAATGTAAACTAACATTTTTTTAGGTAACCAAGGGTCATCCCTGGCCTTACAGTACCACACAAACAACATCATTTCAGTTCCATGTTCACCATAGAGGTTGTGCTGGATCTGACCTGATTTTAACCAGCTATAATGTAGCATTTGGAATAAATAGAATGTTTTAGTGAGCTAAACAGCCAGGCTTTTTTTTAAAGAATGTTCTTCTGAACTGAAGCAATAGCCCAATATTTCTTAGACTCTGCCTCAAAAAAAAATACTTACTGTACATTTCAATAAAATAAGCTGTTTGCCAACCACCATTAAAGATATATTGAACATAGTGTGCATTTTATTAATAGTAATTTTTAGTGAAGTTGTACTTTTTAATTTTAATGAAATGTATTGAAATATATCAGCAGAGGCCATAATTCCATATTTTGTAATATATATTGATAAAACAATAGTTAATTCACTGTCAAAAATAATAAATTTGATGGCACACATGGTAAGATCTCTTTACAAGAAAAAGGTGAGAAATATCATAGATATTAGCTTCTGCGAGTGTAAAGTCCTTTCTGTACAAAAGCTGTTGTTTGGGTAACATGCGTTAAATGGAAGACTGCTACGATGAGTGTGAAGCTACTCAAGCGTGATTGTGTTCTTTGCAAAATTTAGCGGGTGTGAAATGGCCATTTCACAGACTATTTTGAGACTCTTTTTCAGCTACAAACACAATTCAAAACTATTTAGTTAATTAACATTGTAGTAGTGGATTTTGATACAAAAACCTTTTACATAAAGGATAGGAGCGTTTTATTGAAAACTGTTGTTTTCTGCATGGAATTTGTAAATAAGCTAAACTACAACTGTCCATGGCAGCTTCTGGTTCTGCGGCTCAGGAACATCTGAGCATTAAAGAGCTACAGTCCAGCATGCATAAGCTAATAATTAGCTGTTACAGTATGGAAATGTTGGGGAGGCATGGAGTGGCACATTGCACTGTGTGCCATTTAAGACTTCTAAACATATCATTTTTGTTTTATTATTACTTTTACTATTATTATAATCACTAGATTATCAGTGTAATACATTCGATCCTTGCAGTTTTCTATTTAAAGCATTATTAGCATTAATGACAACAATTAGCTCTGATGGGTTTCTAAAATGATTTGAGAATGTTATCATAGCTGTAATCTTACTGAGCAGACATTTCCTTTCCTAATTAAAAAATAATTTCTCTTTTAATTGATGCAGTTTGCCTTCTGTTGTAACACTGAGTCATAACTGGTGGAACTGAATATGTTTTTAAAGTATGAGCATTCTAACACTACTACCATCAGGAATGGTAAAATGTATAATAGTTCCGTGCCTAAGTGAGTGTTTTTAAAAGATATAGCATTGGGAAGAGTAATGGAAATCTTGTTTGTTTGTGTTTTTTGTTATTTTCTGAATGTGCTTGTTGTTTTACATTAACAGAAAATGAGACTATTTTGATAGCTAACATAAATATAGTTCATGTAGGTCAGCTACTGGATAAATTAAATATATCATCAAAATAATGTACCTTTTTGTTACAAAATCCATTAACATTCTGGTTCTACTTCTAGTCAGGAATGCACTAGAGTAAGGAAAGGCTAAAAGGTTTATTTTTTTCTGGAACAGTGTAAACTAATTTTACCTTAAACTTATTTTCATGGGTAAAGGAGTGTTAGTTATAACAAGTTTTTTTTTAAAAGTTACATTTGAAAAATGGAGGGTGTACACAGAGCAAATGAGCATGACTTTCTTTTCCCGTGGGGGTTCTTGCATTCTTTGTCCTTATTTCTTTTTTTCACCTTTGTGGAGTACACGTCCATAAGGATTTAAAATAAATCATTATTTCAAGAACAGATATGGGGTCTTTTATCCAGAATTCTTCGTACCTGGGTTTTCCAGATAAAAGTCTTTTTTTTTGGTGTTGGGATTACTATACCTAACCCACAACAAAATCAAACATTAAATAAACACAACAGGATCGTTTTGGCACCGATATGAATGTACGCAACTTTTTGACCAGAAAAAAATTGGTATAAAATCTGGGAAAATATTAAATATTTTAGGGGGATAGTGATGAGGGAATCTGTCCTGTTCTGCACAATGTATTAAAATATATTTGATTTAGATCAATTTGTCCAAAGTGTGTAGACAGGAGCCTAAGGATCAAATTACCAACACAAGTTATTCAGTGACACATTTCTCCAAGTCTTGCTAATTGGGATGTCTTTATTTATTTCATTTTTATGATGTCTGTCTACTAATTTGAAGCAGTGTCATATCATTGCCTGGAAACTTAAGATCCAATGAAGTTTAATACAACCAGGAAAAGGTTTAAGAATATTTCAAGTAAAAGTTAAACTATCCTTGCTGCTATGAAATACTGGATGGGTGATTTTTTTTGCCTAATACAGATTGGGGGCGAAAACTGCAGTTTTGTGAATGGCGACAATTTTCAAAAACTGCACTAAAATTTCACCATGCATTTTGTTTCACCAGGAAAAAAATATCTTATCGAGTGTGTGTGTGGGGATTATTAAATTAGATTGTAAGCTCTACTGTGTCTCATACCTCATGGCACTTATTCCCTGTGCATTTCTATATATTTATTGTATTTATTTATTATATCACTTGTCCTCCCTGTGTGTAATTTTGTATTTTGTAAGCTTGTACAGCTCTGCGTACCCTTATGGAGATTTATAAATAAAGTTATACATACACACATTTGGCACAACAAAAAAAATGCCCATTGACTCCAATGCATTTTGGGTGACTCCATTGACTCCAAAGCAGTGGGTGAGCTTTAGCCTATAGGATAAACCCATGTAAATGGTATTTTCTTGGAGCTCTTTTAGATAAGTTTCCAGAATTCCTTGTGGTTATTTGCATATGGATGAGGCTGCCTCCTCAACCCTTATGATTTATATGTGGATTTACAGTACATCCCTGGCTTTATGTAACCTGATCAGAAAACCCTGCACTACACTACAACTACCAATCTGTAGTAAGGAGTCTGATCAGCTATTATCCTGGCTTCTGCTTTAAAAACCCAGTGGGTGGCTTTAGCCTGTAGGATAAACCCATGTAAATTGGACTTTCTTGCAGATCTTTGGGATTATTTCCCAGAATAGTCTGGTGTGACTTATATATTACAGATCAATGACATAAAAAGAGGTGGCGATGTTTCCCTGTGCAAGCGCATGCACAAATGCGCACTGGAGCCCTGAAACTCACCCGCTGGTCCCACAAACCAAGGTAGGGGAATGCACCAGACCAAGGTAGGGGAATGCGCATTGGAGCCCTGAGACTCACCCGCTGGTCAGCGTGAACCAAGGTAGGGGAATGCACCAGACCAAGGTAGGGGAATGCGCATTGGAGCCCTGAGACACCCTCTGGTCAGCGTGAACCATGGTAGGGGAATGCACTGGACTAAGGTAGGGGAATGCGCACTGGAGCCCTGAGACACCTTCTGGTCGGCGTGAACCAAGGTAGGGGAATGCACCGGACCAAGGTAGGGGAATGTGCGCTGGATCCCTGAGACTCACCCGCTGGTCAGAGTGAACCAAGGTAGGGGAATGCACTGGACCAAGGTAGGGGAATGCGCGCTGGAGCCCTGAGACTCACCCGCTGGTCAGCGTGAACCAAGGTAGGGGAATGCACCAGACCAAGGTAGGGGAATGCGCATTGGAGCCCTGAGACACCCTCTGGTCAGCATGAACCATGGTAGGGGTATGCACTGGACTAAGGTAGGGGAATGCGCACTGGAGCCCTGAGACACCCTCTGGTCGGCGTGAACCAAGGTAGGGGAATGCACCGGACCAAGGTAGGGGAATGTGCGCTGGATCCCTGAGACTCACCCGCTGGTCAGAGTGAACCAAGGTAGGGGAATGCACTGGACCAAGGTAGGGGAATGCACGCTGGAGCCCTGAGACTCACCCTCTGGTCAGCGTGAACCAAGGTAGGAGAATGCGCTGGACCAAGGTAGGGGAATGCACTGGACCAAGGTAGGGGAATGCACACTGGAGCCCTGAGACTCACCCGCTGGTCAGCGTGAACCAAGGTAGGAGAATGCACCGGACCAAGGTAGGGGAATGTGCGCTGGAGCCCTGAGACTCACCCGCTGGTCAGAGTGAACCAAGGTAGGGGAATGCACTGGACCAAGGTAGGGGAATGCACGCTGGAGCCCTGAGACTCACCCTCTGGTCAGCGTGAACCAAGGTAGGAGAATGCGCTGGACCAAGGTAGGGGAATGCACTGGACCAAGGTAGGGGAATGCACGCTGGAGCCCTGAGACTCACCCGCTGGTCAGCGTGAACCAAGGTAGGAGAATGCGCTGGACCAAGGTAGGGGAATGCACTGGACCAAGGTAGGGGAATGCACACTGGAGCCCTGAGACTCACCCGCTGGTCAGCGTGAACCAAGGTAGGAGAATGCACCAGACCAAGGTAGGGGAATGTGCGCTGGAGCCCTGAGACTCACCCGCTGGTCAGAGTGAACCAAGGTAGGGGAATGCACTGGACCAAGGTAGGGGAATGCACGCTGGAGCCCTGAGACTCACCCTCTGGTCAGCGTGAACCAAGGTAGGAGAATGCGCTGGACCAAGGTAGGGGAATGCACTGGACCAAGGTAGGGGAATGCACTTGACCAAGGTAGGGGAATGCACGCTGGAGCCCTGAGACTCACCCGCTGGTCAGCATGAACCAAGGTAGGGGAATGCACTGGACCAAGGTAGGGAAATGCATGCTGGAGACCTGAGACTCACCCTCTGGTCCGCGTGAACCGAGGTAGGAGAATGTGCCAGACCAAGGTAGGGGAATGCACTGGACCAAGGTAGGGGAATGCACTTGACCAAGGTAGGGGAATGCACGCTGGAGCCCTGAGACTCACCCGCTGGTCAGCGTGAACCAAGGTAGGGGAATGCACCGGACCAAGGTAGGGGAATGCACCGGACCAAGGTAGGGGAATGCACCGGACCAAGGTAGGGGAATGCACCGGACCAAGGTAGGGAAATGCACTGGACCAAGGTAGGGGAATGCACTGAACCAAGGTAGGGGAATGCACACTGGAGCCCTGAGACTCACCCGCTGGTCAGTGTGAACCAAGGTAGGAGAATGCGCCGGACCGGCAATACACCTTACAATTTTACATTATAGAAATTCACATTTGCACTCATAAGGTTCTCAACTGAACTGAAATATCTGATAATTTACAAACTGTGTTGTCAGGGCAGCAAATTGATACGGCAGCCAGTTTTGAATGAAGGATTGCGGCAGGAGATTCAGCCAATCAGTCAACCAATTTTTTTCAAATAACTGAACAACTACAAAAACAAAGCAGCGGGAGTTATCATTAAGCCTGAAATAATAATCTTTGATTATACTGTATATATATAGTACATTCATACATGCTCAGATTATTATGTTCTTGTTCAGGAATGTCTCTGTTATTCTTGTGGACAACCGAATATCACCAGACTACTTACTTGTGCGCTGAAACTTATTATACATGTTCTTGATCTGATTAAGATCATTGTCTTCTCTCAAGCTGTTTACTAAATACAAAATGTATAAACTACTGGTAAATGTAAGATAAGTCTTCGAGTCTTGTGTGTGAAGCTTAATGTTTGTGTATCAAACGCAGTAGTAATGGTAGTTTGACTTACAATCCACATTTAGAGAGGCAGAATCACAATACAGAATAGTGTGAAGTCTATAAAGACTGGACTCTAAAGAGAAGACAATAACAAAAAATAAATATTAAACTCTCAAAAGTAAGGGTAAAAAAGGAGACTTAACTCTTTTACTGCCAAGCACGTATCTCATACGTGCTGGCAGTTAAAGGGCTTAAACGCCAACGATGTGTCTCATACACTGGCAATGTGCCAGGGGGGCTGTCATGAGGGTCCTGCGATCGATCGGGTCGCAGGACCCTCCAGGAAGCAGCAGACGCGATCGCATCGCGTCTGCTGCTTCCTGCTTCCTCCCTCTCCTCCAGCGCCGGCCCAACTGAGCAAGGAGCGATCGGGTCTTCAGGAACAGGTAAGGACTTTTTTTTTTCTTGCATTTACACACTTTTACACACTTAGACACACATTTATATACATTTATACACACTTACATACATTTACACACACTTACAGCACACATTTTAGCATTTTTTATTTTTTATTTTGTTTTTTTTTTCATTTTTCACACTTTTATACACTTATTTACACTCATATACACACTTACACACTATCACACAACTTTTACACATGTACACACATGTATACACAAACACTTTGGTTTTTTTTTTTGTTTTGCTTTTTTTTTTTTTTTTTTTCATTTTACCACTTTGTTTTTATTTTCTTTTACCTAAAAACTGTTTATTTTGACAGCGTAACTATTGGATCAGATATTCTGGCCACTAATTACACTGTCATGTAACTTATTTTGTTGTTTCACTGATTTGCACAATTTTTGTGGTTTTATCACATTTTATCCCTCTATAAGTGTTCCTGATCTGTTTTTAGCGTAGCTTTGCCAGGTGTAACTT
This sequence comes from Xenopus tropicalis, assembly GCF_000004195.4. Classification (NCBI taxonomy): domain Eukaryota; kingdom Metazoa; phylum Chordata; class Amphibia; order Anura; family Pipidae; genus Xenopus; species Xenopus tropicalis. The sequence goes on along the minus strand of NC_030680.2, from coordinate 63,612,033 downwards.
TGGTGTACAAAAATAACTTTACCTATTTTGAATTCATCAGAATGTGTACTTTCCAAAAATATATGGTTTTCTGGGGGTCACTGCATAGTTAGGGGGGTACTGCACATAATACACTGACAGGGGGCTCTGTGTGCAAAAGCTGAGCTGGCAGGCGAGAAATCCTTATGCGCTATTTTCATTTTGGGTTCAGTACGTACCGCAGACTTTGGTATATCTATGCATAATGGGCATCAAACTGTTCAGTAGACCTCTGGTGTTCCTATTTGGGGTGACTTGCCTTTGTACGCAAAAAATTTTGTGAGATAAATGCGGCAAATTGCAACATTTTTAGGCGATTTTCTGAAATGTCATAAAAACCGATAACTTTAGGAAAGCTTTGCGGCTTGGTACTTTGGTGTAGAAAGGACTCTTTACCCTTGTTGGATTTGTCAGAATGTGTACTTTCCAAAAATATATGGTTTTGTGGGGGTCTGTGTATAGTTAGGGGAAGTTTTGGCACATAATACACTGACAGGGGGCTCTGTGTGCAAAAGCTGAGCTGGCAGGCGAGAAATCCTTATGCGCTATTTTCATTTTGGGTTCAGTACATACCGCAGACTTTGGTATATCTATGCATATTGGGCATCAAACTGTTCAGTAGGCCTCTGGTGTTCCTTTTTGGGGTGATTTGTCTTTATCTGATCTTTAGCAAGAAATTGTGAGAGATAAATGCGGCAAATTGCAAAATTTTTATGCGATTTTCGAAATGTCATATAAATCTGCAAACTTAGGAAAGCTTTACAGCTTGGTACTTTGTAGCAAGAAGAAATATTTACCCATTATAGATTCGGGGGATGTGTACTTTCCAAAAATATATGGCTTTCTGGGGTGAATGTACTTTTTTTGTAGCATTATCCCACATAAAGGATGTAAATGTGTTGATTTTGCAGGAGCTGAAATGATAGATCATATGGGGGTATGTTCCCATTGGGGCCCTTACATGCCACATACTTAGGTAAACCTATACATATTGGGCATCAAACTGTTCAGTGGACCCCTGGCGTTCAAATTTAGGGTGTTTTATCTTGGTACCTAACACTATGTGGGAGATAAGATGCTGCAAAGTGGAAGCTTTGAGGGGATTTTTGGAAATGTCATCAAAATTGCTAACTTTAGAAAAGCTGTGCGGCTTGGTACTTTGGAGTAGAAAGACATGGGTACCCATTTTAGATTCGGGGGAATGTGTACTTTCCAAAAATATATGACTTTCTGGGGTGAGCGTACTTTTTTGTAGCTTTATCCCATATATAATGATGTAAATGTGTTGATTTTGCAGGAGCTGAAATGACAGAAATGACAGTTCATATGGGGGTATGTTCACATTGGGGCCCCTACATGCCACATACTTAGGTAAACCTATACATATTGGGCATCAAACTGTTCAGTGGACCCCTGGCGTTCAAATTCAGGGTGTTTTATCTTGGTACCTAATGCTATGTGGGAGATAAGATGCTTCAAATTGGAAGCTTTGAGGGGATTTTTGGAAATGTCATCAAAATTGCTAACTTTAGAAAAGCTGTGCGGCTTGGTACTTTGGAGTAGAAAGACATGGGTACCCATTTTAGATTAAGGGGAATGTGTACTTTCCAAAAATATATGACTTTCTGGGGTGAGCGTACTTTTTTGTAGCTTTATCCCACATATAATGATGTAAATGTGTTGATTTTGCAGGAGCTGAAATGACAGAAATGACAGTATATATGGGGGTATGTTCACATTGGGGCCCCTACATGCCACATACTTAGGTAAACCTATACATATTGGGCATCAAACTGTTCAGTGGACCCCTGGCGTTCAAATTCAGGGTGTTTTATCTTGGTACCTAATGCTATGTGGGAGATAAGATGCTTCAAAATGGAAGCTTTGAGGGGATTTTTGGAAATGTCATCAAAATTGCTAACTTTAGAAAAGCTGTGCGGCTTGGTACTTTGGAGTAGAAAGACATGGGTACCCATTTTAGATTCAGGGGAATGTGTACTTTCCAAAAATATATGACTTTCTGGGGTGAGCGTACTTTTTTGTAGCTTTATCCCACATATAATGATGTAAATGTGTTGATTTTGCAGGAGCTGAAATGACAGAAATGACAGTATATATGGGGGTATGTTCACATTGGGGCCCCTACATGCCACATACTTAGGTAAACCTATACATATTGGGCATCAAACTGTTCAGTGGACCCCTGGCGTTCAAATTTAGGGTGTTTTATCTTGGTAACTTACACTATGTGGGAGATAAGATGCTGCAAAGTGGAAGCTTTGAGGGGATTTTTGGAAATGTCATCAAAATTGCTAACTTTAGAAAAGCTGTGCGGCTTGGTACTTTGGAGTAGAAAGACATGGGTACCCATTTTAGATTCGGGGGAATGTGTACTTTCCAAAAATATATGACTTTCTGGGGTGAGCATACTTTTTTGTAGCTTTATCCCATATATAATGATGTAAATGTGTTGATTTTGCAGGAGCTGAAATTACAGAAATGACAGTTCATATGGGGGTATGTTCACATTGGGGCCCCTACATGCCACATACTTAGGTAAACCTATACATATTGGGCATCAAACTGTTCAGTGGACCCCTGGCGTTCAAATTCAGGGTGTTTTATCTTGGTACCTAATGCTATGTGGGAGATAAGATGCTTCAAAATGGAAGCTTTGAGGGGATTTTTGGAAATGTCATCAAAATTGCTAACTTTAGAAAAGCTGTGCGGCTTGGTACTTTGGAGTAGAAAGACATGGGTACCCATTTTAGATTCAGGGGAATGTGTACTTTCCAAAAATATATGACTTTCTGGGGTGAGCGTACTTTTTTGTAGCTTTATCCCACATATAATGATGTAAATGTGTTGATTTTGCAGGAGCTGAAATGACAGAAATGACAGTATATATGGGGGTATGTTCACATTGGGGCCCCTACATGCCACATACTTAGGTAAACCTATACATATTGGGCATCAAACTGTTCAGTGGACCCCTGGCGTTCAAATTCAGGGTGTTTTATCTTGGTACCTAATGCTATGTGGGAGATAAGATGCTTCAAAATGGAAGCTTTGAGGGGATTTTTGGAAATGTCATCAAAATTGCTAACTTTAGAAAAGCTGTGCGGCTTGGTACTTTGGAGTAGAAAGACATGGGTACCCATTTTAGATTCGGGGGAATGTGTACTTTCCAAAAATATATGGCTTTCTGGGGTGAGCATACTTTTTTGTAGCTTTATCTCACATATAATGATGTAAATGTGTTGATTTTGCAGGAGCTGAAATGACAGTATATATGGGGGTATGTTCACATTCGGGCCCCTACATGCCACATACTTAGGTAAACCTATACATATTGGGCATCAAACTGTTCAGTGGACCCCTGGTGTTCAAATTCAGGGTGTTTTATCTTGGTACCTAATGCTATGTGGGAGATAAGATGCTGCAAAGTGGAAGCTTTGAGGGGATTTTTGGAAATGCCATCAAAATTGCTAACTTTAGAAAAGCTGTGCGGCTTGGTACTTTGGAGTAGAAAGACATGGGTACCCATTTTAGATTCGGGGGAATGTGTACTTTCCAAAAATATATGACTTTCTGGGGTGAGCATACTTTTTACTAGCTTTATCCCACATATAATGATGTAAATGTGTTGATTTTGCAGAAGCTGAAATGACAGAAATGACAGTTCATATGGGGTATGTTCACATTGGGGCCCCTACATGCCACATACTTAGGTAAACCTATACATATTGGGCATCAAACTGTTCAGTGGACCCCAGGCATTCATATTTAGGGTGTTTTATTTGGTTACTTTATGACCTGTAGGAGATAAGATACTATAGACTGGAAGCTTTGAAGCGATTTTTAAAAAAAATCACAAATTTTGATAAAAACCAATAACTTTAGGAAAGCATTGCGACTTGATAGTTTGGAGTAGACAGACAGTTGTGCCTATTCTGTATTCCCCAGAATCTGTTCTTTCCAAAAATGTACAATTTTCTGGGATAAACCTTCTGTTAGTGGAATTTTGGCCTTGAAATCCAAAGTATGCAGTTTTTTTGGAGCAGTGCTTTGGGAATTTGGTAATGTACTGCTGGGAGTTTTTGACCTATACAAGTGAGAAATCTCCATAAAACTATATATATTTGGTATTGGCACGTTCAGGAGACATGGGACTTTCCAAATCAGTTGTATATTCGTGCATAAAATAATTTTTGTTTCTAGTATGTGTGATTATATTATGGAAAATTTGATTTTTTTTGCATTTTTAGACATTTAGAAGCCTATATCTTAGTATGGCAGGATGGAGCACGCCAGGACTACTGTGATAATAAAAATATTTATCCTTTATTTGTCGCTTCCATTAAAAACACATTACATAATTGAAGAACTGTTACTCCCCAGCTTAACGCGTTTCGTGGCTCACGGCCACTTCATCAGAAGCAATATTGATGAAGTGGCCGTGAGCCACGAAACGCGTTAAGCTGGGGAGTAACAGTTCTTCAATTATGTAATGTGTTTTTAATGGAAGCGACAAATAAAGGATAAATATTTTTATTATCACAGTAGTCCTGGCGTGCTCCATCCTACTATACTAATTTTTGTTGTTTCTTATTACGCCTGGATCGGGGGCGCTTTTTGGATGTGTCAGCACGGGACACTGTACAAGCGGGACCTATCCTGGTGAGTGCTCCCTGTTTTTTGTATTTAGAAGCCTATATCTTGTTACAGAATTGGAATTACACAAAAATTCTACCATATTTTGAAAGCTTAGGTTGTTCTGAAAAAAACGATATATTGTTTTCCTTGGTAAACTAAAAGTCCCCCCGAGGAAAGGCCCCTAAAGTGAAACAGTGCAAAATGTTCAAAAACTGTCTGGCAATACAAGTTCCGCATTGACCAAAATGGCTGGCAGTAAAAGGGTTAAAGGAATGTAACACCAAAAAATTAGAGTTTTTTTTTTAAGTAATTAAAATATAATGTACTGTTACTCTGCAGTGGTAAAATTGGTGTGCTTGCTTCAGAAAAAATATAGCTTATATAAACAAGCTGAAGAGAGAGGTTACACAGCAGATAACAGATAATTACTGTTGTATACAATAGGATTCTACACAGTTTATCTGTTATCTATTATGTATACTGTGCTTGAATGGTTGCCCCCATGGCTACACAGCAGCCTATTTTTATGAACTATAGTAGAGTTTCTGAAGCAAAAACATCAGTTTTACAAGTGCAGGGCAACATACGCCACACCATGCGTATGGCATATATTTTCGGCAAGCCCGAAAAGCGTTTGCCGAAAATACGCGCTATAGGCTTCTACCTGCGCCTGCACCTGCATGAATGGAATACGCTTGGGTGCAGGCACATGTAGCCAAAATATGCATAAAAATGAGAGAGAATGCAAAGTTTTTATGCGTATTTCGCCTGCACCTGAGCGTATTCCATTCATTCGGTGCAGGCACAGGTAGGAGCGTATGGCACATATTTTCAGCAAGCGTTTTTTGGTTTGCCGAAAATATATGCCATATGCATGGTGTGGCATTGGCCTTAGGAATAACTTTACTCCTCATATTACATAACCCTATTATCTGCTGATTGCCTGCTACTGCATTTGTAAGTAATAAAAGGCACTAAGTTTACCCAGTAGGAGTAACCCATAGCAACCAATATGATGTTTACTTTCAAACAAGTGACCAGCTAATTCTACCTGCTGATTGGTAGCTATGGGTTACTGCACCTGGGCAAACGTAGTGCCTTTAATTACTGATAAAATTAAGAAATGGTAATTATGGAAACATTGCAAATTTTTGTGACATACAAGACATAAAATCTACCTGTAGAAACTGAAAATTGATGCAAGAAAGTATTCACAGGAAATGGGGAGTTAAATTAGAGGTAAACTACCCCTTTAATGTCCATATATTTATTGTTTTTCCCCAATAAACTTTTTCAATAAGCTTAGCTATATGCACAAGTAGACAGTGTTCAGTTTACCCTATAAGGAACCTGAAGGATGGTCTAGTGACAAAGTACCTAATGCCCCCTAATATTTTGTAAGTAATCTTGCTAAGTGAAATTGGAGTACATGCAGAAACTTAGGACATGTAAACCCCACACACAAAAATGTAATCAATGAACAGCCTCTTTAAAATCTTTCAATTCCTGCCATTCTGGTTGCCCAGAGGTTAATAGTAAGGCTGCAACATCCCCCTAATCACTTAGATTTCCTTCTTCTCCTGTAACTCACTCCCCTCCCCTCAGGAATTTGATTTGGCTGTTGGCTTGTGGGCATGCTCAGTTGTTCTAAGCTCAGATTACTAAACACACCCCCATTCTAGCAGCCAGTGAAGAGATGGCATTGCTGGTTCCCATAGAAACTCAGCTCTAGCTGGCTGCTTCAGTTTTTTTTTTCTTGAGCTCAGCTTTAGCATTACAGTGCTCAAACAAAGCAGAACTTTTATCAGAGACAGTTGTGCCTATGTGAGCCTGTATTCTTGATGAAATGTATGCTGAATAAGGGTCTTTGGGGCCAATTCAATAAAGGTCGATAACGATTATCAAATGCTTTTTTTGCGTTAAAAAGCATGTGATAAATAAGTACCGATTCATCAAAGTCATTTTGCATGCGTTAAAATGCATATCACATGCACACAAAAAATGCACGCGTTATTTACCTCGCATTGCATTAATTAGCGAATAGAAATAGTACTAACGCATGATTCACAAACACATATGAAGCGTTAAACGCGCTAAATATCGCATTAGCCTGTGCGAAAATGAACCTCTACTTTGGGCAGGCGGTACTTAAAGAAAATTGTGGTTGATGAGCTTTTGGCAACACAATATGGACTTGGCTGTGGGATTTATTCAAGTATGTGTTGGCCCTAGAGTGATGCAGCCTCCAGTTTTCAGGGAAATGGTATTTTTCAGAACAGAAGTTTTCCGAAAGTAATGGTTATGTGCGTAATATAATGCACTAATATCGAACGCAGCAAAATATATCACGTGCAGCAGGAAATAACGCAAGAAAATCACTCATTTGCAAGTTAAATAATGCAAAGAACATCGCGTCTAAATTATGACGCCTGTCCTTTTAGTGAATTGTGCGTTGTCGCAAAAAATAAGAAGCAATAAAATTTTTACCGCATATAACAATAATAAATAGCGCTCGTTTTAACGCACTTTAGTGAATCAACCCCTTTGTGTGTGTGTAGGCTGTTTGCAGATTTAAATGTAACTCATTATGTATCAGAGGAAAAATGGCCACCGGGTGAAAGCTGCTATTTACTTTAGGAAAATGTGATGGTGCTGGCAAGCGGAGGGGATATATGCTGTACAAATAATGCCATTTGGGTGGGGGAGGTGTGCCTAACTGATATACATTGTAGGCAAATGTAGGCTTTGCATGTCCTTTAAGAGTGCTGATTGTTCCCTTTTTCCTGACTCAATAATCATAGACAGCATAACTTAACATTTAATTAATTAAAGGTCGAAAATTATTTTGTTTTACTAGCCCTTAATTAAGCTCTGTCCATTTATTCCAGAATATGCCTTCTTGCTTTCATACAGTTATTTTACAAGTTGTGCTGGATAAATTCTCAAAAGTATGAAACTGATAACTTTCTCATGTGTTTACAAATAAAATTATATTTCTATTACTCAATTAATGTTTACTATTGCTACATCACACACACATATATATAAATGTATAATTGGCAGTCATAGAGAAATATTTTCCAATGATTTGAAAATGATTCAAAAGCCAGCAAATCCCAATGCTGAGATTAGTTACATGATTAGTTAGATTTACAATAAAAACCATTCCCTTCTGTTTGTCATTATGTGGCAGTTTGTGTAGCACTTAATACAGTAGGTGCCTTTGTAGCCTTTTTTTTTACTTGGACCCCCAGGCTTTATATAATTAAAATGCTGTTTCTTAAGAATTACAATCATTAGCAAAAAAAAAGTAAGAGACAGGAAAAGCATAGCACAGGCTTTCACACCATGTAACTGACTTTTCAAAGTTTCAAATTGAGAAACAAAAGTAGAAAAGTAACAGACACAGGTTTGAAGGGCTCAGTTGCATAGCAACAGGTTTGGTTGAAGTTTCAGCAAAGAACAGTTTTTTTTCCAATTTTTTTTTATTAAACATGCTGTAATGTCTTTTTTTTTTTTTTTTTTTTTAAAGAGCACAGACATACATGAAAATGAAGGAAATTGTGAATGAGGTTATACAATATTTGTTCTTAAACAACCGTAAAAGGTCAACCAAATGTGAATATGTATATCTATGTGCCTTTTTTCTATTAAGAACAGCATGCAATGACAAGCCCAATCTCCAAACTGTTTTCTTGTCTCTATTCATATTCATTATTCTTTTCCCTACACATACAAACATATATCATTCCCTTCATTTCTCTTATGTGTTCTCATACAGAAACAGACATAATACAGGATCAGGTATCCTGAAACCCATTATCCAGAAAGCTCTGAATTACAGGAAGCTCATCTCCCACAAGTCTATTTTAACAAATAATTCTCTATTTTTTTTAATGATTTAAACAATACCTTGTACTTGATGGTAAATACGCTGCAGGAATCCATATTGGAGTAAGGTTACCATCAGTCCCTGTTTCAGGGGGACTAACACTGATTTAGATCTCCTGTCCCTGTGGAAAATTGACCCTGGCAAGTGTCCCAGCCTCTGAAAGCATTTCCCGGGAACCCCCCGGGAACCCCTTTCTGCCCCCAGATCTCACTTTGGAAATTTGGTAATCTTATACTGGAGGCAAAACAATCCTATTGGGTTTATATAATGCTTAAATATTTTTTAGTAGAAATAAGATGTGGTCATCCAAATTACAGAAAGATCCCTTATCTGGAAAACCCCAGGTCCCGAGCAGATAATATATCCTATAACTGTATAATGATACAAGATCACAATTTTATTATGCTTTTGGCACATACAGACACTTTTTCCCTTATTAAAATAAATAGTGTGTAACTTGCATTGTGGAAACCACATCAGAAAATAATAATAATATATAATAATATGCCCTATTTGTAACTGTGATTTTATCATGGGCATTACTGTATCCTGCAGATAACATGGCAGAATGAAAGAGAAAGGATGGCGATAACATGATTTCCACATCCCCACACCTCAAACAAGAACAGCAAAGTGTTTTAATACATTTTCACAAACCAAGCCCATTATTACCTGGACAGCTTTCCAACAAATCAGTTTATCTATATAATAAATGAACTAGCAAAAGCATGGTTATATACAATAAAATGGATGGTAGATTAATTTATTTGTATGTGTTTGAAATGTTGTGATAAATGGCCTACAGTAACCCACAGATGGCTTCACAGTTACGCAATATGGGACCAATACATGGTGAACATTTCTAGGCAATTACTTAACCTTTCAGAGATAAACAACTTACCCTCAAGGATTTCATAGAAGGACATTACAAATAAGTGAAACTGCTGTTGTTTAAGTCTAAATGATGAGCCAATTAAAATAACTTTATTCATTGGCACTGAAGATACACCTATTGAGTACCTGTAGGGGAAAATTGTGGTTTAATGTCCTAGTTTTATAATACTGTGCTGGCACAACTGATTTCATTTATTTGCCTACAGAAACCTCAACCTATAGCAGTTCAGCTTAGCTATTCTTGATTGCTTAATGGCTTAACAGTGAAGAAAAAAGTGAAGAAAAATGCAGATTTTTTTCATCCTGTTAATGTTACTTTTAAAAGAACAAGGAAGCACTGCCACTTGCTGTCATTGAGTTTTACATTTTAACCCTATCAATAACTAGGAAATATTACTTACTAGATTCTGCCTTCAGCCACCAGGTGGAGCATGCCTTAAAACCAGCCCTTTCAGTGTTCTTATTGCTGTTCTCCAGCTAGCTGTTTGAGACACCAAGTGCAAAAATGTAGAATGTTGGCCAGCTAAAATAAACCTTACTTAAGAGACAGTAAAACAATACAGCAAATGTGAGTATTCTACATAATGTGGCACTTTGTGTGCGCCAAATTGGTTTTGTGAGATTTTTTTTTTTTGGAAAACATATTTAAAAGGCACTTATAATAAGTTATAATACATTAATTTTATAATGTATAAGTTTACAAGTAAAGGTGCATTTAATTTTTTTCTGTTAGGAATAAAATAGAGATAAAAGACATGTTCTGGAAACAATGTCTCTGTTTTCTGCCCACCTGGCAGAATAGCTCCGAGCTGCTTAGTAGAAGCTATTTGTCACGGTTACTAAACAGCAGAAAATACCCTGCCATAGACAATTCTGAGAATTGCCTCTGCTAAAACACATGTAGAGACAATTATCAGTAAATGATCAACACAGTCTATTTTTGTAGCTGTGACAAGTAGCTGCTACTAGTAGCTCTGTGTGTCTTCACCCTAAAGCTTTGTGTAAAAACTGTAAAAACTGCAGACTAGCCTGATGTGCAATTGAACTGCTTAGGCAGAGCATGTTCTCTGCCTATTGTGTCACTCAACAGCATACCGTAAGTGAAGCACAAATAGGTTGGATGCTGTACTTGCGGGCTTGCCTGCCATTTCCGGACCACCTAGCATGCTGGGTACCCTTTACTCCAGTTTTTTTTTTACTCCAGTGCTAAACATTGAGAGAGATTAATGCTTATCTAGCACAGTGTCTAGACTATATATATATATATATATATATATATATATATATATAGCAATAAATATTAGTTTTAAATTGAATTTGTGATGAGTAAAGAAAGAGATGAAAAATGGACCACATTCACAAGAGGAGACTGACGTGTTGCTTTGTGGTTGCATTTAAGACAAAACTTACTTCAAATGTCATGTAGAGTTAATGAAGGAAGAATAGTCTGACAATCAGCATGAAACAGAGCCAGGACATTCCAAATAATTATAAACCATTAACTGTAGTCAGATAGGAGCTTAGTACACTTACAGAGTACCTAATTAAGCCAAGAAATGCTCTTTTGCAAAATGATGGGAATCCCAACTAATGTTTAGCATAATATATATATTATTTTCTCTGAACGACTACACAACCTGCATTAAGGCATCAGCACCCCAAGCTCTGTCTTCTGCTACCAAATGTGATTTATGTTTTGAGGTTTTGAGGCTTTTATGGCCAAACTGCTACTTTCATTGTTCTAACTGCAGCTGGCTGAGAAAAAAACAAATTAATGGTTGGTAGCTACTCAGTGGAATTTCCAAAGGCCTAGTTTCAATTATGTCTGTTTTGCCATGAAAATGGAAACATATAATATCAACACAGGACATCTAAGCAAGTAGTGTTCTACATTCTGAAATTACAAAGAGTGTTGGTTCACTTTGCACATTGCAACACTGACTAAATCACTGAGGGGTGCCAAATGTTAGACACCCCCAGTGATGTTAATAGCTGCCCTTTACATTTGGAATCCCCTCCCTGATTTCCTCCGGAGAGAATCCTCCCTCAGTCTTTTTAAAATTAAACTTTTGGAGCACTCGCCCAGCACCTGATCTGGGAATCAGCACTTATATTGTAGTGTCACCCACTGTGACCTACAGCACTTATATTTGCCTAATTGTGTCTGTAAGTTACCCTCCCATATAGATTGTAAGCTCAACAGGGCAGGGACCTCCATCCTCTTATGTCTTTGACTCTTAACTTGTTGCAACTGTATTTATCTTGCATTTATCTGTATTTATTGTTATACTTTGTATTTATCTATTATTATCTTAATAACCCCTTGTTTGTATTAATGTATTCTAATGTACAGCGCTTTGTACATAAGTAGCACTTTATAAATAAAGATATACATATGGTGGGACTGCCACAAGCTCAAAGAATTTTGGCCCATGGTATTTTCACTCCTAACAGAAATACTTGAAATGTCTATCACCTTTTCTCCCAGAACCGCTCTCCTAAATTTAGACATGGATCACATCCCGTGGAACAAAAAATGTCTGATAACACATATTTTAACAGTTTCTCGACTCCTACTAGCAAGAAACTGGAAATCAACATCAATTCCCTCAGCTCTAATCAACAATACCAACATTATGGAATATTATAATGCTAGGAATAACCACCTTTTGCATAAATATCACGCTAAATGGAACCCTTGGAACTCTACTAAATACTCAGATAAACGCAATCCAGCCTGTTTGTATTAATTACCCTCAAGCCTCTTTACCTACAAACCCCCGATTCACTAGAGAAACTCACCTAGACCTAGTAGCGCTCTCTATTTCTTTTTGGTTTACTACATATTTGCCTCCACATCCGTAGCATAACAATGCTTATACTTCTCTCTTCTTTCTATCTTTTCCCCCTTCTATCAGTTTCCATTATTACCATTATTGGTTTGGTTTTCTCTTTTCCCTTTTCTTTTTCTTTCTTGTTAGTTCTTATTTTAGGCATAATTTCGGTGAAGCCATAACCAAGTTAAGCCTTTTGTAAATGAAGACGTATTTTGTATCTTCGCTGTTGTATTACTTTATTGAATTCACACTGTACAAATGTAATAAATGTTATGGATAACATGCTTCATCAAAAAAAATAATAAAAAAAAAATAAAGATATACATGCATACATACATACGTTACCTGATACCCCAGGCCAGTGCTCCTGTTAGCAGAAAACTGCACAGGGCCTGGGTATTTCTGCTCTGTTCTTCAGTGCAGTCTTTTTTCCTCTTTTGGTTAGGGCAAGGGCATGTACATGGTCACTAGAGTGAAAGAGCCACCTCAAGCACCCACCTGAAAAGGAACAAAAAGAAGACAAAAGACTCTGAAGAAGATGGCGATGAGGATCTTCTGCAGAAATACCCTGGACCGGTGCAGTTTTTAGAGAACAGAAGCACCGGCCCAGGGTATCAGGTAAGCAATCTTAATCACTGGGGTACCGAACATTTTTGCAACTTTCTTTCTCCTCCAACAATACCAACACTAGTCTGTTGCAGGGATGTATTAACAAAGCATCCACTGTTCTAAAAAAATAGCTAGTGAGAACTAAATAACAGAATTTACCATAAAAATAAAAAAGAAACATCGCAGTACTCCCCAGAGATATTGTTTTAACTATACAAAGCTCACAGTTTGCACAACATATGGTATACAGGATGTGTAAATTATCACTCAACTGATTTCTCAGTTGGTAGTAAAACTAGTAAAGCTGGTTTTTCTTTGGACAAAAATAGAGGTATTCTACTGTACATCAACCAGTTCTTATAAAATAGACCTTTTTTCTGCATTTTAGTAAAATATTTGAAAGATCATTATAAGCCAAATTAGTCTATATCATCAGTTCAATATACATATAATGAAAGTGAAAACAGATTCCTGCTGCCTAGGCACTGCTTGCTAAAAGCTCTTATATAAAAAAAAGCTATTATAAAAGCAGTTCAGTTTATAAAGGCATAAAATGTACCAGAATTTAGTAAGCATTCCGTGTTGTTATTCTAAGACTTATCCTACAAAATCCAACTTTATATAATATTTCACATTGATGGAATCATAATGGTTAGGCTTGCAGGAATATGTTTGCCTTTTCGTCAGGTTCTTGCAAAATAAAATAAAAAAATATATATATATTATTTTTTTATTATTATTATTATTATTTTACCAATGGAAAATTATTATTTCATCATGGGTTATACATTGTAAATTAGCCTCTGCATCTTTACTTGTTGTTACAGCTGTGATACCTTTGAAATATTTATCACCGCAAAGGGCAAAGAGGATAATTGCACACTGCTACCTAAAATTCCCAGGTGCAGAGTATAGTTTTATATTCTCTCTGTTTGACATTTTGCATGGAAAAACAAGGGATTCATTTTACCTAGAAGTCATTTTTTAGAAACATATCTATATTCTTTTATGAGATAAAATCACCCTATGTGAAATTACAAGTTACTGTTATAAGGTCCGTCTTTAATTTAATGGTTATGAAGAAGCTTAAAAAACAATTGCACAAAACAATTAAAAATTCTGCCCAGAAAGCTATGGTGCATGTTTATTTTTATCAACTAATACTTTTACCTTTTTGAATTGTTTTTACTTATATACTTAACTCCAAACAATTGTGGAGAAAGTTGCAAATAAATGGTAGCACTGTATGAGAAGAAAGATAGTGTTATGTTACTTTCTAGAATGTCTACAAGAAGGTCTATATCCTAAATGTTGCAAAAAAATTGTCTACTTGTGGGTCTTCATACGTATTTCTCCAAATTACAATAAGTTTGGTTTTTAATATTTTAACTCTTCAACAAGTTAAAATATGCTACATAAGAAAGAGCCATGTTAGCCTGTAGCCACCTTAGCTATCCATGCATTAGTGGGTGGACACAAAAAGAGATGCAAAAGAGACTAGAACATGCAAAGGTAAACAAAAACCCACGACTGGATGGTATTCATCCCAGGGTATTAAACAAGCTTAGCGCTGTGACTGCCAATCCTCTTCACTTATTTTCTCAGGATTCATTGAGGTCTGACATGGTGCCAAGAGACTGGCAAATTGTTAATAAGGGGCCGTTATTTAAAAAGGGATCTCGTTCTCAGCCTGAAAACTATAGGCCTGTTAGTCTGACATCAATGGTAGGAAAGCTTTTAGAGGGGTAATAAGTAATAAGATACTTGAATGCATTGCAAATCACAATACAATGGGGCACATTTACTAAAACTCAAAATTTTCTCATTTTTTTATTTTTAAAAATTTGAATAAACTCATTTCCATGAATGTTTTTGGAGGATCCAGGGAAGGGACATCTACCATGGACTTGCTACATGAACTGGGCAAGTTTTAGCTGGTAAATTGTTGGATTCAGATTGCTATCCGTTTTTTTACACAGTATATCTCAAAAAATCATGACTATTTTTTCTGCGACTTTTAGCTCTAAAAAATCTGAATCAGAAAAAAAAAAATTAGTATATGGCCCCCTATGAGCGCCAGCATAGTTTTATGTGCAATTAATTCAGGTTGCCTTCAATGGGGAGTATGTCTATGAAGATTTTCATTCATCCAGGTCATGGCATATCTAATTTAAATAAATCTAAGGCAACTGGACTTGTTAAGTAATCATTGAAGACGTTTCACTACTCATCCGAGCAGCTTCTTCAGTTCAACTGACTGGTATGGGAAGTCCTCAGCAAATATAATTCTATGGAGGGGTGAGTAGGAACCTAGATTCTGGGGTGACAGTGGATGTGACCTACTTACTTTGCTAAAGCATTTGATACATGGGACAGTGTTACTCTTTATAAGTACAGTAGAGGACATTATAGCCAGACAGTGGGGAATCTTTTATCCCATAGAAAAGATTAACAATCCAGAGGCTACCCCCTTTAGACTAAACGTTCATGTGAAGCAGCATCAGTGGTTCTTTATAGTTAGGGCAGTGATGTTGTGATGGCAAATTCTTAATGCCTTTAAGAGTCGTTTGCATTATTTCTTAAACAAGCATAATATCCAAGGCTATTGTTATTCTAAGATATACAGTAAGTTAGTATAGGTGTCCAAATATCTCCAAAAACTGCCACTCAGGGGGGTTTTGTTTCGAAATCCAGCATTTGGTACTAATCTTACCAGAGTCACCATATGTGCTCCAAAATCCAGAAATCCAGTCAGTTAATCCATTTGCAGATTTTGCAATCAATTAACAATAACAACACACAAAAAAGTGCAGGTTAGTAAACACCCCTGAATTCTAGAGATATGCACTGGCTTCCAGTTTCACATCAGAACAAAAGAAGTGTTCTGCATTCTGCCTGCAGGTCACAGATCAGCTCTTTAGTAAGTGGCATATAAATTAATTGTTCATTCTCTTGAAACAGTGTTACCTTTAGGTTAACTTATTATGTTATAGAATGGCCTATTCATGACAACTTTTTCCATTGCAAATTGTCTCAAAATGGCACTCTCCACATTATACTAACAAAATGGTGAACTGCTCCTTTAACCCCTTTAACTATCCTGCTATCCGCCCACCCCTTACCTATGCTACTAGGACATTTAACAAGCAATCTAAGGTACAGTACACAGCTTGGGGAAGGCTGTCTGCCTTTTATTTTGACTAGTGTCAGAATCACATTTTAAAGGGCAGAAAATTCAGATGAATAATTTTCAATTCTTACTGGTCATTCATTTGTATGAACATCATTGCTCTGGTGAGTAATGGGGTCATTTTTTGGACTACAACCAAAACTAAATCTAATAAATACACTTTAACCATTACATGGCTAGACAACAGTATTCTTAATAAGAGCAAAGAAAACATTTTTTTTTTTAATAAATACTAAAATTAACAAGTTTTGAAGCTATAAATTAAACTGTAAATTATGACTCATGAAAAAACTGGATGAATATTAATGACTCCTTTCTTGTTAGAAGAATACACTACAAATACCAAAAGTATGTGGACACCCTTCTCCTTATTGGAATAGTCTGATTAAGCCAAACCCATCACTACAAAATCAACTGAGATGCTTGACACATCTGTGTTTTCTGCTTTGCAGTTAGTTTGTGGAAGATCCTTTCCTGTTTTGGCAGGATAATAACCCTGTTCCAAATACAGAATGGGTTAGCTGATAATAGAGTACAATAGCTTGACTGGCCTGCACAGAGACCTGACCTATAGCCATCTTGAGCAAGGCCTGATTGACCCAAATCACCCTAAGGGTAAAGACACACGGAGCTACTTAGTAGCAGTCATGGCTACTAAATGCCGGAAAATACGCTGCCATACAATACTGAGAATTGCCTCTGCTAAAACACATGAACAGACAATTTTCAGTAAAAAGGTCAGTATAGTCTATTTTAGTAGCTGTGACAAGTAGCTGCTACTAGTAGCTCTGTGTGTCTTAAGGTTCCCATACACGGGCCGATAGTACCTGCCCGACGGGCCTGCCCGACCGATATCTGGCCTTAAATCGGCCAGATCTCGATCGGGCAGGTTAGAAAATCTAGTCGGATCGGGGACAGCATCGGCTCGTTACCTATGCCCGCCATAGGCCCCAGGGCCAAACGATCGAATTACCCTGGATTCTCCCGATATCGCCCACCCGTAGGTTGGGTAGTGTATGGGGACCTTAAGCTGTCATTAGTTTTTCCAGTGCATTGTCTAGTAACACCTATGTGGTTCTCGGTGTTGACAAAAGCAATGTTTCTATAGGTCTTTATCATTCTGTATATACAAGTATATTGTATAAATAATAGTTATTTCCATAAATGCACCTTTGTGTTGTTCCTGATAACAAAGCAATATTATTATGTAGCCTAAAATCATCTAAAAACACCCCAGTCTTGTCTTCCATTTGTTTTGTATATTTTCTATTATCTGTTTATTATATGTTGATGGTCTTCGGAATCATTTCTTATTACTAATGCAGCACTGCATTCTCTCAGTAGAAATGTAATTTTTTTTTTATGTAAAGAAACCTGTACATCAGCATCAAACCCTGCTCTTCACCTTCCCATCCTCCAGGGATTACTAATTATGCCTCTGAATAGGATGTTTGCAAAGAAGATGGGTGAAATTTAAATGTAATCAACTCTCTCTAAGATGCCACTGCCTGCTCAGTGCTCAGTAAACCATCTGGTGCCAGGAGTGTGAAAATGCAACGCTGTGTGTGGCTCGTTTATGAAAACAAAATCTTTGCTTCTTATAGAATAATGTATTTAAGGGAAAGCATTTGTTTTTCTGTCTGCTTTATTTGTTTTTAAGTGATCATAAATCAGCCGTGACCCTTTGACTGCCAGAGGCAATAGAAATGTATTGCCGAGAAAGAAACTAAAATCTAAAATTGGCCAAGCAAAACCATCATAGCAAGTATATCATCAGCGGCCTAGATTTATTAACATGCAGTGAATGGAATACTGATTGGACTGTGCATTATTTCTGCATCACATCAATATATATGATCCCTATCATACACAAATATGCATTATGCAGCTTACATAATACATTCATTAATTCTGAAATATTTTCATTATTTTGTCTTTGTATTCTGCAGAGGTGTTCTTGACAGCAGGATGACAGGGTGGCTAAAGGATATTTTTGTACAGAATACCTATAAATTGAAGCTTATTCCCTGGTTGTAAAGAGAGTTAAAGAACTTTGTGACATAAGCTCATCCACTTGGGCTTATGTAGAAAAGGCACATAAACACAATCTGAATTCCCAGTTATAAAACTGAATGTATTTTTTTTACACAAACATTTTTGGCTTAAAAAGCATCAGTATTTGCGCTTTCAGGCTGAGGCGTAAGAACGCTGCACCGGCCACCCCGGCTAAAAACAGATCTTTGGAGGGGCCCGGCATGCACCCACCAGGCCCTAACTCCACCCACCAGGCCCTAACCTCCACCCACATGCTCACACCATGTAGATAAAGAGACCAGTTGGGGAGGGGGGATTTCTTAGAGCTATAGAGGGAACAAACCCTGTGGTGCCCCCCAAGACCATAGAGTTTGCTTCCTGTATTTACACCACTGCATTTCCATGGCATTTCCCATTTAAAAGAACCATGACATGGTTTGGTGGGGGTTTCCAAAATATTAAAATACAGAGAAAATACCCTGTTATAGACCTACAAAATAACACAGCCCTAAACAGTCAGGAAAGATTCACTGTAATTGTAAAATAGTGCAACTATTATCTAAAAAAGTATTGCTTTACAGGGCCATTTGTCCTTTATGAATATTGTTTGTTTCAAAGTATTACACTACAAATGATGACTTTTTCCATTGCTTTTGATATTGTTATCCTTTTTTAAAGAAGGTTTTACAATAAATAAGTTCCTTTCCTCTCTGCTATGTTTCCTATAAGTAATATGAGAGACTACCAGACCTGGACTAGGATTTATAATAGGCCCTACGATTTCAAGTACAGAGGCCCAAACAGCCCCCACCAGCCCACTAAAAAGTGACTGTCTGTGGCATCTTACAGCAGCCCCTCTGTCATTGGCCAGGATCCACATATTGCCAGTCTGGGCCTGGTGACTCACTTTATAAACTGTTATAATTTGATCCATTAGTTGATTTTTCTGCAGTATCAGAGGAATGTCAGCAATGTAACAAATGAAAAAATAACTGTACAACAGCCCATCATAAATTGGTGGCTCAAGTGGAAAGATGTAAAAGGGCAATATTCAACATTATACTGTTACATTTTGATACATTACTTGCTGGCATTTCTATAATATTGCAGAAAAATATGTGAACTAATGTATTGAAATTTTACCAGTTAATAAGATCAGTGACCCAGCTGACAAAATAGGAAAATAGGGAACATTTTTAATAGTGATTACTGCTTGATGCAGATATGGTTAAGTCAATTATAAAACGTGTTGTCCATTTCTCATCTACAGTATGTACTGTGTTGGAGTAGTAAGGAATTGTAATGGGTGGAGTTGGATGACTTCAGTTCCTTCAATACCTTCAATTTGGTAATGTTTGTATTAATTGTATAGCACGGCACATGCAGTATGGCAGTCCTAGCAAAAACAATAAATGTTATAGTTAAAGGGGGCCCATAAACTCTTTTTACATCTTCCATGCAACTGTTACTATTGCCAAACTACCCAGACACATGCCTGAGGCCCAGCAGCAGGAATGTGTATCATGTGTTTCAGTTATAATGTTTTTTTCTGTGTGATTTTTGCCTAGATATCCAAAACAGCAAGTAGGGCAAGAATCTTTCAAAAAATTGTTACTTTAAGCCTTTTAAAATGTGTGTTTGAATAAATGAACTTTAAAATCAACTTATTTCTACCGCAGGTATTTGTTACATTTACGGAAGCTTCATATCTGTGTAACTTTGATTAAATGAATATGTCCCATAATAACAGTTCAAAGCAATGATGAAGTGCCCCTGACTATGTAATAACAATTTGGAGTTTCAATCTATGGACAAGCAAATTGTGGCTGTGAGCATATCCATAGAATACAGAGCAACAAAGGCCTTGCATAGATTTATATTTGATCCATTAGGCAACTAACTATATAAAGCATGTCAAGCTAGATTTTGCTGCAGTTTTCCGACTGGTCAAGCAACATAGGCATTGTTTGTAGCACATGTGTCTATCCCTTCAGTTCTGCACAGGAGGCAGTAAGCTACAGTAAATGCTTTAACCAAAGGGGAAGGGGGGTCCGCAAGACACTTATGTCTACTACCCCATCAGCATGTAGCACAAACCTTCCCCTTAAGTATAGTTGTCTCATATAATGAAAATAGTAAAGATATGGAGAGGTTTTCAGACAAGAGGCAGTCAATCAAGTGTAGATTTAATACAGTAACAGGCTTCTTACACAAAGGGGCTGATTTACTTACCCACGAACGGGTCGAAATGAGTCCGATTGCGTTTTTCTTTCGTAATGATCGGTATTTTGCGATTTTTTCGTATTTTTTGCGATTTTTTCGGATTCTTTACGAATTTTTCGTTACCAATACGATTTTTTCGTATCCATTACGAAAGTTGCGTAAAAAGTTGCGCATTTTTCGTAGCGTTAAAACTTACGCGAAAAGTTGCGCATTTTTCGTAGCGTTAAAACTTAAAAGGTGCAAAGTTTCGCGTAAGTTTTAACGCTACGAAAAAAGCGCAACTTTTTGCGCAAGTTTTAACGCTACGAAAAATCGCCAGATTTTACGCAACTTTCGTAATGGCTACGAAAAACTCGCGTTTTTACGCAAAAATCGTATTGGTAACGAAAAATTCGTAAAGAATCCGAAAAAATCGCAAAACATACGAAAAAGTCGCAAAATGTTCGTTTTCAAGTCGGAACTTTTCCAATTCGGGTCGGATTCGTGGGTTAGTAAATCAGCCCCAAAGTATTCATATGGCTCATGCTCATTTCACTGTTATGTTTAATCCAATAAAGAAAATCCTTACCTAAGGAACTGTAGGCCGAGTTATGTGAATGCCTATTTACATTATTACCCTTTATTTGAAAAGAGTTTAATTGTTTAATGCATTTTGCTTATTTATTTGTTTTAGTTTTTGTGTTATGATGATTCAGACTAGCACTGGCTAGTGATGAGTGAATCTGTCCCGTTTCGCTTCGCCATAAAATTCGTGAAAATTTGCGTAACTGCGAAAAATTTGTGAAACGCATTTTTTTCGTGATTTTTTATTGTCGTCCGCGTCTTTTTTGTCACCTGCGTTTTGATGTGACCGCACCTTTTTTTAACACGACCACACGCTTTTTTGACTCAACCGCGCCCAATTTGATGCACGCCAAAAAGAATTCCGTGCAGCGAATTTTCACCTAAGTTTCACAAAACAATTCGCCAATGGCGAAATGCAGCAATTCGCTGCGAATCCATGCCTGGCAAAGAAATTCGCTCATCACTAGCACTGGCTCTTGTCCCTGCTAATTCACTATTAAGCATGCATACAAGCTAACCAATCATAGTGCTGTCTATCTGCTTCCTAGGAGATTACAACCCTTCTTACAATTGTTGGTTCTCTGTTCATGTCTTATTTCAATACTTTGACTTTTCTCTGTAACTTGCAATGAGCAAAGCACTAAACTTTGTAGTTTATTTTCTTTGCTTGCAAAATCGTTTACTGTCCCATGAGCATGTTGTCCCTAATTGCCCCTTGCAGCAGTTTTAAAAGTGCATTACACTCTACTGATATGTGTAAACATGTATTTTTATTGAAAACAAGCAAAAGTGCTTTAAATGATCCAAAAAGAGTGCATAAAAAAACAAAAAGTGCAAGGTTGCAAACAGCCTTGCCTTAAAAATGGCAGAGCCCACCAAAAACTCATGGTCTTCCAGCAAGAATTCCTGAAAAATAAAGAAATCTTCAGACCAACCTTTGTCCAAAGGCTTAGATAGGTCCTTTTATCCTCAACTGGCCAGCCATAAGGCCCCCAGAGGCAAAGAGAACTTCAAACCCCCCTTTTGCCACAAGGTTGAAGGGTCCACTTGACTCCACCCTAGTCAAATGGGCCCTTGGCGGGACTGTGTTCAGGGGGAAAGGAGTCTGATGGCCACACATCCCCCTCCTAGATCCATGCTCAGACCCATAGGACCAATCCTTGAAAAAAATACAAAAATATTAGGTGCAAAGTGACATGTAATAATAGGTTCAAGGTTTGCCCCAGGTCTAATAATCTATAGCAACCAATCAGCAGGTAACATTTACTGGTCACCTATTTAAACAGCAAATATCTTTTTACAGTCTCCTGCATCTGGGCAACAGGCATGCTTTTTTATTATATATGGAGTATTGCAAAGGTTTCCCTGTATGTAATGTTGTTTTGTCTACAGTTTCCCCATATGACTTGTTGAGTTGCCCTAACCAGTCAGTCAGCAACTAGCATTGATCTGGTAATGGAAACAAAATTCATTACATTTTTGAATGGATGCTATGGGATGTTGCAGTAGTACAATTCTGATAGTATATTTATTCCATGGTAATGCTTCATTTCTCGCAGTTGCCAGTTGTTTACAGTAATATAAAGCCCAAACAAAGACTTAATTTTGATGCATGAGCTTACTGTCATTGGCATGGCTTACATTAGGAATTGCTAGATCTTGAATGCCAATTGAAATTCCTTCCATGAAGGGTTCACAAATACTTTTCTAGGATGCCGGAGGAAAAAAAGAAGAAGGGTGGGGTGGAGGCTACAGTGAGTAATGCTTCTATTCTGCTGGCTGGCATTTGCCAAGTAGATTCTCTAACATAGGACTTGTTAATGAGAGAATAACTTGACATCTGCCTGTGGAACTGACATGTTCTTTCTTTGGAGCTTATATGATACTGTGATTCATATGTGTGTGTGTGTGTATGTATGTGAGTCTGTATGTGTGTGTGAGTCTGTATGTGTGTGTGTATGTATGTGAGTCTGTATGTGTGTGTGTATGTATGTGAGTCTGTATGTGTGTGTGTGTGTGTGAGTTTGTATGTGTGTGTGTATGTATGTGAGTCTGTATGTGTGTGTGTATGTATGTGAGTCTGTATGTGTGTGTGTATGTATGTGAGTCTGTATGTGTGTGTGTATGTATGTGAGTCTGTATGTGTGTGTGTATGTATGTGAGTGTGACTGCATTTACAGACAGATTAATACATACAATGTGTGTATGAGTGTATGTGAGTGTGTATGTATGTATGTTTGTGTGTGTGTGAGTCTGTATGTATGTGTGTATGTGTTTGTGTATGTATGTATGTATGTGTGTGTATGTATGTGTGTGTGTGTGTGTGTATGTATGTATGTGTGTTTGTGTGTATGTATGTATGTGTGTATGTGTGTGTGTGTGTATGTATGTGTGTATGTGTGTATGTATGTATGTATGTATGTGTGTGTGTGTATGTGTGTGTGTGTGTGTGTATGTGTGTATGTAAGTATGTGTGTATGCATGTGTGTGTGCCTGTATGTACCATGTGTGTATGTGTGTGTGAGTCTGTATGTGGGTGTGTGTGTGAGTCTGTATATATGTGTGTGTGTGTGTATGTATGCGTGTGTGAGTGTATGTGTGTGTATGTATGTGTGTGTGTGTGAGTGTATGTATGCGTGTGTGAGTGTATGTGTGTGTGAGTCTGTATGCATGCGTGTGTGTGAGTGAGTGTATGTGTGTGAGTCTGTATGTATGTGTTTGAGTGTATGTGTGTGTGCATTTGTGTATGTGGGTGTGTGTGTATGTATGTGTGTGTATGTATGTGTGTGTGTGTGTGTGTGTGTGTATGTATGTGTGTGTATGTATGTATGTGTGTGTGTATGTTTGTGTGAGTATGTGTATGTATATGTGTGTGTGAGTCTGTATGTATGTGTGACTGTATGTACAGGCAGATTAATAAATACAATATTTAATAAATACAGACATCCAGATAGACAAATATTTTTCTGTGTGAACAAAATACACCATTTATATATTGCATTTTCCCCAAAAATGAACTTTCCGCTAACTAAGTGGATCAGGCAGCCATCCTTCCCTGGAGCTCAGCTCCTAACTGCAAAATGAATTTATTCCCCCTTTTTTCCATTTTTATAGAGAGAATCCAGTGATTTATATCAAGCCATTTCTTTTAAACAAACTCAGATCACTGTATCTCCATTCACCTCTCTGCAATAAAGATGATGGCACTGCAGTGAAGGCACAGTTGCCTGGTGTGAATCCCATAGTAGTTGCAAGGTGGGAAATAAAGGGGAGACACAGCATTTAATAGAAATGTGGTGTTTGTTATCACCCAATATGAGCATTCCAATATGGGGATACGCTGAGATGAAATGCAAGTTGGAAAGCCATTGGTTCTGGTCATCAGGCGCCATCCAATGCTCTTGTGATGATGCTGCTGATCTATTTGGGAAGTTGGCTGCCTCTCAAGGCAAAGCCTCCTCTCGCACAGCAAATATGCACAGTGCAGCCTCAGTGCATGAATGAAAACGCCTCCAGTCGCTGCTAGCTCGGCAATATGGATCACAAATCGCAAGTCGCCCTGTCCATGGTGCTGTCCCAGGTAAGGCAAAGCTTTTCCTTCTGTTTCCCTGCGCTTCTCGTCCCGTTTCTGGTGGTTTTATTGCTTCTTTAATCTTTGGAGACTACGAGTCCCCCCTGCCCCTGGTGTTTCTTGCAATGCAGGTGAGACTCGCTGAGCGGGACCGCGGAGTCCTGGTGTAAGAATGGGGTTACTGGGAAGACGGAAAGGGGGTTCCTATTGTCGTGCCGCCCTTTGATGGATCTAAAGTG
This sequence comes from Xenopus tropicalis, assembly GCF_000004195.4. Lineage (NCBI taxonomy): Eukaryota > Metazoa > Chordata > Amphibia > Anura > Pipidae > Xenopus > Xenopus tropicalis. The sequence goes on along the minus strand of NC_030680.2, from coordinate 63,587,306 downwards.
AGGAAACGCTATTTATGACAATGATTCGGTTTTTAAGCTCTTTGCGCCTCTCCTGGGAAATTACCAACCGTTGTGGACATGACAAACCTTTTACCTTACATTCACTACCGCAGAGGATTCGCCCCGGCACGGATTTGGGGACGCAGCTTTGGAACTTGGGGGGGGGGGGGGGGTTGAAGATCCGAGCGGTGGGTGAGAGGAGGGGGAATCTATGTTCTGCTTTGGCTTTAATGTGAAGTTGCCCATTAACATGCCGAGGAGGTCTATGGATTGTTGTGCCTTTGCTTCTGTGTAGAAAGGAGCCAGTATTTTCTCAGAAGTTTGCTATTTGGAGCATTGGAGCACAGGGGAACGACTTGCTTGTAACTGGCTAGACACTACATACACACACCTTTGATGCTTTTTATAAAGTAGCTTGTTGCCTTTTAGTTTCTCCTGTGTACATAGCCCTGCACTGTAACCCCACACCCTTCCCTTATTAAGGCTTCCAGGGAGCCCTATATCAGGAGCCAAATAGCTGTTCCATCCAGGCATAGCTCTGCTGCTTCTGCTGCTGCTGCTGCTGTCACTCACTGCTGGGGATTTAGCTTTCTCCCACCATGCAGATCTTCCCACGTTTTGCTAATTCCCTGCAAAAGCTGCATTTTTTTTTTAAATCAAATCTTATAGATTGCCTGCAGCCTAGGGCAATCATTATTTGGGATAAGTAGGACCCTTTTACCACCAACACAGCAAGCCCTCCAAATCCCATCTCAACCTTTTGGGGTTAATAAAGATGAGACATTGCTTAGCAAAGGGGATTTCTTTTAACTGCTGCACATAAAAGATGACTTTGTGCTTTAAGACTTGGCTTTGAAGTATGGGCATGTGTGTCCTTGGGCAATTAAGTAGAAATGTTTTTTTTAATTATTAAGTTAAGGGAGGAAAGATTTTTGTTTTTTCTGATGTGCACTTTGGCTAATAAGGCGTGTGAATTAATGTGCAAGAGAAGTGTCAAGGGGGGTGATTAATACTATTATATCGTTTTATGTTAATATATATCATTGGAAACTATTTAAGTATATCTATGTGGACTGGCAGATTTAATAGACAAGGAATGGATTAATCAGTATTTTTTAAACAAAATATAGCATGAGTGCCCAACTCCAAAAGGAAGAGAGTTTCCAATAAGCCTAAACTCTAAGGAGAGGAAAGTCAAGCTTAATTAAACTGCATTACATTCCAGTCTAAGCTTGTTCAATAAAGTATCTTGGAAAACACATAAGCAGCAGACAGACATATAAAAACACGAAGGCATTTGGTTTCAGATATCTAACAAAAGGAAAGTTATTCCGGAATGTCTCAGTCATAATGCCTGTGCAGCTGGCACAAGGATCAACATCCACATACCCAGTCATCTCATTACATGAATATGTGGAGTGAAATAAGAGCTGTGATAGTATGGAGGCACGGCATGCTGGAGAAAGAGTATATGAGGTCATTTCTGTTGATTGTAGTTGGAGATGTCTTGAAACGGAGCAATATAATAAAGACCATACAGAGCTTACACACAGGCAGTGCCTTTCAACTCAGATGGATTGTGATGGTGTCCCATGGAAAGAGCCAATGACATTAAACAAATCTGCTTTTGTGAAAAATTGATGTATCAGTGTCGTGGAATGAGGGTTTAGTATCTGAATCATACAGGGCAAAGAATTCTGCTAGAACAGGCACAGAATGCTAACGGTACTTTATGAATACTTCTGTATAGGGAAAAAAGTAAAATCAGATACAAAATTCTCACCGCCTTGTGAATAACGCTTGGTGATAGCTATTGCTATTGTGAAGTCCACAATACCTTTCAGGGTGTGTAGCATGAATAAAATGGATTTTGTTTGAGAAGATAAAAACTAGGCTATTGGATTTTTTGTACTATTACAGTAATTATACTGCTGAACTGCAAGGTTTTCTTTGGGGAAAGATTGCAAGAAGGGTGATTTAGGCTGTAGTGGAGTTAAAACAATCCCAGCCATATGCTTTCTGCTGAAGATTACAGCTGAAAGTCAATATCATCAAACAAGTATGTTCTGTTTTTATGCAAACAATATTACAGTATATAGGAGTCTGTATGTTATAGAGGTTGTGTGATAAAATGCACCAATGTGGGGTGAGTTGGACTGGCATGCATTTACTGTAAATGGAAGAAAAAAATGTTTATGTTTCAAATTGTTGGTTGTAAAAAAGTAATATAACTCCTCCCAAAAAAGTGCTTTTCAATCACTTATTGCTTGTAATGTAGATTACACCAACTTGTATTGTACTTCACTATACTCACTGGAAAGCTTGTGGGAATTTGAAATTGCAGTTCTTTATTAACTGATCTGTCACAGGATCTCAGAATTTTTTTGGCATACTGATTGTTTGACCTGGCATGCCATCTGCAAACTTGCTGTTAATAGTGCTCGAGGAGGAGCAAAGGGCCTAATCTGTTGTGATCATTGTGACTTGTTAGTATTTTTCTTATAATATATATAAGCAGCAGGTACAGAATGCTACCAGAGACTGTTATCCTATGGGTCTGCACAAATAGGTGTGTAAAAAGTTTCAAAAGTATACAAATTACCAAACTGCCACACTGGAATAATTTACTAACTTGCCCACACAATGTAATGTGCACATGTGCTATCAAGGAATACCCACCAATCCTACTGTGAGCCCTGCAAATCCAGCTTGAAATACGTTTTTTGTAAGGGAGGATTTAGCAGTTTTGTGGTTTTCATATTCATTCCCATCTTTTGCATCTATTGGGAGGTGCTGGAATTGCATTCTTGCATCCATTGGGAGGTGCTGGAATTGCATTCTTGCATCCATTGGGAGGTACTGGAATTGCAGTCTTGCATCCATTGGCAGGTGCTGGAATTGCATTCTTGCATCCATTGGGAGGTACTGGAATTGCAGTCTTGCATCCATTGGGAGGTTCTGGAATCGCATTCATTGGGAGGTGCTGGAATTGAATCTTTGGCACCCACAATTCGTTTGCAGCTCACAATAAAAATGATGCAAGGAACAAAACTGGGTTTGTTACATGACATAACTAAGTCTTACAAGAAGAGTTACTTTTTCAGAAAGACCCCTCCCTTAGCACACTGTTTGTTACTGTGTTGTGTGATACACAACAAAAACAACTGGAATGTTGATATACACCAAAAACAACTGTGAGCCCTGCAAATCCAGCTTGAAATACCTTATTTGTAAGGGAGGATTTAGTAGTTTTGTGGTTTTCATATTTATAAACATCTTTTGCATGTATTGGGAGGTGCTGGAATTGCATTCTTGCATTCATTGGGAGGTGCTGGAATTGCATTTTTGCATCCATTTCGAGGTGCTGAAATTGCATTCTTTCAGCCATTGGGAGGTGCTGGAATTGCATTCTTGCATTCATTGAGAGGTGCTGGAATTGCATTCTTGCATTCATTGAGAGGTGCTGGAATTGCATTCTTGCATCCATTGGGAGGTGCTGGAATTGCATTCTTGCATCCATTGGGAGGTGCTGGAATTGCATTCTTGCATCCATTGAGAGGTGCTGGAATTGCATTCGAGCATTCATTGGGAGGTGCTGGAATTGCATTCTTGCATCCATTGAGAGGTGCTGGAATTGCATTCTTGCACCCATTGAGAGGTGCTGGAATTGCATTCTTGCATCCATTGAGAGGTGCTGGAATTGCATTCTTGCATCCATTGAGAGGTGCTGGAATTGCATTCTTGCATCCATCGGAGAGGTGCTGGAATTGAATCTTCGGCATCTTTGAACCTTTGTTGCAAGGTACAAAACTGGGTTTGTCACATGACAAAACTAAGTTTTACAAGAAGAGTTACTTTTTCAGAAAGACCCTTAGCACACTGTTTGTTACTGTGTTGTGTGATATACACCAAAAACAACTGGAATGAATGAGTGTCCATTTGAATTTCTGTAACCTTTCAAATGCAAAAGGTTGTTGTTCTCATTCTGACATATTATGAAATCCATGTGTTGCATAGCTGACTGTAATTAGCTCAAATGCATTATGCTACAAATCTTAATTTGTCAACGCAAAAAAAACATGGATGTACCCTAGTTTTCTGTGCGTGTGAACTAGAGATACACTGAATATAGAATTGGCTTAATCCCAGCAATTTCTGCAGGATTCAGATTCAGCGTTTAAAATAATTTAATGTAACTTTATTGACTTAGATAACTGAACATCTAAAGTCTATATACAATGAAAGACCTGCTATATAACTATGACACAATTATTGCACCGCAAATTTGAACTGGGCCTTCCTGGGGGCAGTTTTACAGAAGCAATGTTTGTGGTCATTCTGACGTAGTAGTACTGACAATTTTCTATCTATTTTATGAATATGTCGTTGTTATAAACTTGCCTCTCTTCATATAGTGATGTGCCGCCTTGCGCCACACTTGATAGACATTTGACTTTCTTCAAAAAGAAACAATGTAACTATATAACTATTTGAACAAACAGTCATATATGGAAAAACACCTTTATACGTGCTCACACGTGCAGCGGAAGTGTTGTTGGATAGTGTAGACCTAATTTTCAGAAAGCTAGATTTATTTGCAGTGCATGTTACAAATGATAATATTCTGCCTATTCCACCTTTTCATCACTGTGAAACATAAACACACTTGGCAATTAAGCTAACTAATTACTAGCTAAGCACTGAGTAATCTTTAAATAGCAACATGTGTAAACCGCAGAGGAAAATGTTATTTTGGGCAGCTTTGTCAACACCTTCAGCCAATTCATAATTTGTCTAAATATGTAAACATGGGATCATTTGAACCCTTGGCAACAGCTTAACACATTGTATATTCATTTTTTATAGATGTCACATGGTTTTATCACTTAAATTGTGAGATTGATTGGTTTTGAGCCAAACAGCATCACAGGTTTTTAATACATCTCTATTGTTTGAGAAGTGGAAGTGAGAACTGCAGATTCTGCACTGGGCACCTGATATTTGATCAGCATGATATTTTGTAATGTTTGATGCCGGTTATTGTGCTTAATTATTTATAGAATTAGAAGTGGCTCTCATTATACAATTAGTGGTTAGAATTTAAAACTAATTAGACAATAATTGATGTGTGCAATGTCCAACTTGTGGTGCAAGAAATGTCCTAATGACAGAGAAGAGTAAGAAGAGTTTTGTTACCACTTATACATGCACCCTATTGGAGCAGGGAGGAAGAACATCACTCACTTCATTTTGGTTATGAGATTCGTTATTGTCTTACAGTTTGCCTTTACTGAGCTTTTTACCGAGACACCAAGACTAATGTCACATTTTAGTTTCTCTTATGGATGATTTCTCAAAATGCTTATGCTCAATTCCACATGCATAAAAACTGCAGATATGTGGAGAATATATATGTGTGCCCACACCAAAATATTACCGCTTACTGATTCAGTTGACACACATAAAGTATAGTATTTCTTGAGCTACATAATATTTTATATATTGTATATTTTTTATATTCTTTTAAAAAAATGTATTCATTTAATATTATAGTATTTTTACTGTGTTTTTTTTGTTTTTTTTTTTAAAAGATCATTAGAGAATTGTAACACTCAAAAGTTACTGCAATTCACTTTCACCCCTTGCACCTGAGATTATCATATAAAAATATAGACACTGATGTTGGTGGAAACCAGCCTGTGCCAAATCATGTGTTGATTGTCCCTGTAGTATATTTGCATTTAAATGCCTTGTATGACTAAGGGCCAAGACACACTAGGCGACTACTAATAGGCGCAACTTTTTTAAAAGTCGCAGCGAGTAATCCACACAGCAAAAACTGGCATGTGATTAGTAGCAGCGACTTATACAGTACCCTACGGTGGAAAAGTCACCATAACTGGTCGCCATGACTGACTTTTTTTCAAAAAAGTTGCATCGACTAATATCCCCATGAGTCTTCCCCCTTAAAATGGCCATACACACCACAATCTTGCACAGTATACAACCAATTCGCTTAAAGGCCAAATAGACAGATAGGGACAAATGGACAGATACTGTACCACTTAATGGCCTGAGTATTGTTCAGTTTCTTCAGGCTGACAGGCCAAATGATTGCAAGAGCAGGAAGGGAAGAGGAACTGCAGTTCCTATTCACTTCCTAATCTGCCAATGCACAATACACTGGTAGATATGGTGCATTGTCAGGTTTTTAAATGTGGCCAATCCATGAACTGACTGCTATCTATGGAAACAATCAGGATCATTAGCCCACCATTCACATACTGAAAATCATAGGAAATTTCATTTTGTACAGTATTATAGACATGTATATGTCCAGCTTTAGTTCTAGATGTATCTGATTTAAACAGTATCTGACTTTAGGCTCTATCAATGTTATTATACAAGAATTCATGTAAAAGAGTTTTAGAGATAGCCAATGTCTTTTTGAAAGTAGGAACCTTTAGATTCACAAGCACTAATGTCCTGGCAAATTTCTTTTGGCAAGCCTGTTTGCAGAGTTTTTCTGTAGATTATCTTGTCTTGTCTTCTAGTATATGGGTCACTCTCTTATGGAACAACATTTGTAAAATATGTTAAAAATGTTGGAATTTTGGAAACATCTTAAAGAAATGCAGATGTCTAAGGACACACCTCTCTTTACTGTACCCCATGCCAAACCAAATGTCTAGCAGTGGAAAATTTGTTCTAATTTGTTCTAAGTTTGAAATAATAATTTTTCTTACTATACAATTGAAAATGGTTTGCACACTGGACCTGATGGCCACACAAAAGTAGGAGCAAAAAGTAAAATTAAGAAGCCTTAATTTCATATCATGGCATATAAAGCAAATGTGACTCTCCTAGGTTTAGCCATATTTCTTGAAATTATATTCCATTTCTTATTGGAACACAGACCAGCAATATTTGGAACACAACATAGTAGTGGTTTGGTTTACCTTGAAAGGCAAAATCAAATATATAATGATAAAAGAATATAAGGGGGGTAAAATGCAAGGGCCTCAATCATTTGTAAATATTAAGTATTTCAAAAGTTTAAGGTTGATCCCTGCAATATATGACACATTAGGCCCAGCATCCCTCTCCTGGTTTTCTGCTCCAATGGCAGAGGCTGCACAAAAAAGCATGTTTGTCTGATAAGGACAAACTCTAAGTCCAGGTACAATATCCCACCACAATCCTTCTCCACTCCCAGCACTGACTCAAAACTACTCTGTGTATTTAAAGAAAAGTCCAGTATCATTCCAGTGAATGTGAGGTTCTTTGGTTTTATTGTACAGAATGCTATAACCACAAAGTAACCTTCAGTAATGATTGATAATCACTAAAAATCTTGTAATATGAACATGTTTTTATCAAGAGATAAGGAAGTGCCCTGTCAGAGTTACAAATTATAGTTATGAAAAAAGATATTCCATCTTATCAAAGATATATCGACATTCAATAGAAAAGAGCACTCTAAATTATGCAGTATCCATATTTAAATATTTCTCAGTCCCTTTATGCCTTTAAGCTTAGTAGTGCGAGTCTCATATTCCAGTAACAGACATCCTTCCATTATTCAGTACCTAATGAAACACGTTTGGCATCCATCCTTAGATTTCTTCCACATTTCACTCATTTTGCATTTTCAGTTCTTTAACAAGCAGCTTCTATTTTTTTCTTCAGCCCGAGAGGATTTTAGCACATTTCATATAAATGGACACCTGACGTGTGAACCCTTCCAAGACCAGAGAACCCTGTTTGCAAATAGTTATTGCAGGGTACTAAAGTGATAGAATTTAAACATGAAACACATTTTATATTATATATTCGGAGAAAAAAATGTGTAAAATTCTATAGAATACTTTTGTCTTACTAGAGCATTAGTTATCAATACATCTTTGTTAGGGGACTTATTTACTATGGGGAGGGTAAGGGCAAAGACTATAATAAATGACCCATATGGTACTAAATTACAAATTGGGTTCAGCATCTCTTTTTTCTTTATCAGTACATTTCTTTAGTAAATTATTTTTTTAAAAGCCTTGCTGTATAAAGATGTGTAATTAATTAGGGCTTACTACAAAAAGCTTTGTATACCTCATTTACTATGTTACTTTGGAAAAACTTTTTACAAAAATTCCACCCGCACTCAACCTTAACTCGCACTCTCCCAACCCACGCCCAACCCAGCCCACTGCTCTGTGGCCCTTTATATACCTGTGCCCAACATGCCCATCTCTGACTTCACGGAAGGTGTGGAGCAAGGCAGGCATGTGTATATAAATAGCTGCTCCTGTAGGCGGAAGTGGGGTGGTTAGGTTGCAGGTGGCAGAAGGAGCTCAGGTCCTACGGGTGTTGATGTCGCTTGACATCAATTTTGGTAGGGAAAGTTTGTGCCAGTCTTTGCCAGAAGTCAATAATTATTCTACAGAGCAGCACTTCTTTCTTCATCCCCAACAAACACAAACAGCAAGCTGCCTATGATGACTACCTGTCGCTAGATCTTAGCCTGTTAGGTTAAACATGTGGATTGGGGTGAGGTTTTGATACAGTAAATCCAACCTCTCCACACTTGAAGGTGGAGTTCGTAGGTCAAAAGCAAAATCATTTTCTAACCAGCTTTATACCATGCGTCTGGCCTACACCACTCTTTCTCTCTTTTAACATTTACTTTTCATAGATATGCACTAATAATCATTTAAGAAATTATTTGCAGCCAAACTGACTTTTTACTAGTATAAAGTGAGCAGATTTAAATAAAGTGCACTAAATATCCTACAGAAAACTAAATGCATATGCCAAGCATTCATTTAAAATTGTATGTAATGTAAATGAAACATTGTACCTAATGCTTTAAAATGCCACAGAGTTATAACTTCCAATTGTAATAGCTTACCACTAACTAAAGTGTAAGGTATCCTGAAGTGATATCACAATGTTATATATAGGCCTAGACTTACACCTTTTACACAATTCGCATTTGGTTTGGCTGAACACTTGTGACATAAAAGCTCTGGACAGCTTTATATAATTCATTTTGTTCACATTGCAAAGGTGCAATTGTTTATAGGGTAATAATCTAATTTGGTATTTAGCCAAATATTTTGTGGAGAATTTGGTATTTGGCCAAATCCAAAAATTGTGTATTTGTTCATCCATAATAATAACTAACCTCTCAGAGTACAGGTGCTTCTATTACAGATATGGTGCATAATATATGCTTTATCACCTAGACCAGTGCACTGCAATATGTAGGCATATGCACAGTATAGCATCATTTTCAGGACTATTCAACACATTTAAGTATCATATGAAAATAAAATATTTTTAAGCAATTACCTGCATCCATACATTATAACACAGTATGCTGTATTTCACAGTATACTAGTCTTACCACAATTGGGTTGAACCACCTCCCTACATTATGTAGTGCTCAATTTCTAATCCAAATCTCTAAGGTGAACATCAGTACCCTTAAGATAAACATGTACCTGGCTTAGAAAGGCTTCCTCCAGGTTTTCAGTCATTTGACTTTATGCCTTATCACAATCAGTTTATTCAGAGTTGGTGACTTTTGAAGCATAGAACACTTTTGAAGTTTGAACAGAAGTTTTTTCCTGCTACTTAGTCAATAATCAATTTCAGCTACAAAAAGAAGCAATGCTTTTCCCTTTATTAGAGGTTTCTTCTAAATGCAGTGTTTAGAGAACTAATGTGTGCATATTGCTTGCAGAATGGAAAAAACCTCTTTCTGTATTGCCGGTAGAATTACCTTACATATTTTCATCTATATTTAATGGATCTAAAAGACATTAAAATGGAGGAGGAAACTGAAAAAGATAATGTGAGATGGAAAATAAGCAAATCAGAAAGACAACAGTAATACAACTAGGAAAATATGATGGAGGAGGGTAATGGTGATGCCAACCTTTAGGTCCTTTTGTCCTCTAGGCTAGATTGGGTTCTCAGTTATAGAAGGGAAGCTGTTTTCCTTTCCTGTGTTCAAGTATTCTCCTAGCAGTTTAGGATCTGGCCAGAAGATGCCACTGCTCTATTTAATACAAAGAGAAGGTTCCATGTGCTCCACCTCTTTTTGGTCTGTATATTTGCTGGAGCAAGTGCTGTGGTGCTGGAGGACCTGGGATGAAGGTGCCAGTAAAGGAGAAGTACGTGTCAGGTCAGTTTCTGTTATAGTTCACTCCAGGAGAGGAAGATAGGTGTAGGAGATGTTAGTGAGCAGACTCTGACGAGGAAAGTATTGAGGCTTAGTTCCCTGCAGTGTCAATGCTGCCATTATAGGGACCCAAGTGGTTAGGATCAGGAAACTATACATTCCTGGAGTAATATACCTCTGTGGGCTTCACCTAGTGATGGATGGTACCTCAGGGTCCATATAAAGAGATGTCCATATGTCTGCAAGTTATTTAAGGTTACAGTGTTCTGCAAACTTGTCAACTTTATCTCTCTATTATTGCCCAGTAGGGAGGCATAAGATTTACTTTCAGCAGCAGAAAAGGGCTACATATGGACTTATGGGTAGTTTTATATTTATGTCCCATAGAGGATTCCAACATTTTTAAATCACCTTTATTTTTGCATAGGGAATCTACTGCAAGCAGTAACTTGTTTCTTTTTTTATAGTCAACAGAAACAACAGAAAGTGTTAGTCAAATCCGGATAACACATTTTTGCGTGGTAATCAGACCTGTGTGGCATACTTGTAGAGTTTCTCATTGACTATAGTGGTAAGGATCATCCTGGCCTTTTTGTCACCTTGAGTTTTGCAACATTGAAATGATGACTGAATCGCCTGGTATATCTCTAACCTTAGCATGAGGCTGAAAGATTGGAACCATTAAGCCAGTTATGAACCAGATTTTTCTCATCAAAACCAGAATATATATGGTTAATCTTCTGCATCCAATTTCCTAACTGGTTTACATTGCTATCTGTAAGTCATGCATTGCAAAAAGTGTTTACAGTATAGTATTTAAATATGACTTCAACTCATGTTTTTCAATGTATATTCCCTTTTCACAACCAGTGACTTTCTCCATCAGTTAGTGGGAAATATACATACCATCTTAGAGGCTATTAAGTCTTGTGTTTCTAATTCTATTTTTATTGTGCCCTTATTTAATCATGGTACCCCCAGTTTTCTTCATAGAATATGTTTTGTATTTTCAAACAGATGAACAAAAGAAGAATTAGTTTCCCCTATGGATGCTACTAGGTATTTTTTTAAGTTCATACTTTTAGCTCAGTAAGCTGTTCTAAAATAAAATACAGCCAGTGAAGCCTTAGGCAAATCCTGCAAATGATATCCTTTCCTTTGTTCCGATCATACCGTAGACCTGAGTCTGTACACTGAAATGAGGATAGATATCTTTTGATCTATATATCTGGCTTTTAAGTGCTCTTTTATGCTAAAGTTGGATTATCCATGGAGGTTAAAAGGAATTTTGATTATTCTTACGTAGCAATTATTCAAAATGTAGCACTTAATAAGATGTATTTGACTTTTTTTTGGTTTACAATGCAAAAAAAAAAAAAAAAGGTCAGAATGTAACATTGGTAAAACAGAAAATTTCTCTAGATTTTTGCAAGTCTCCAGAAGAGGGCTCCCTGTACACCAAAAAGGCTGCGGATCTTTATAGCAAAGCTTTGAAATAAATCACTGCAAAACTTCAGCTGTAAAAGCAGTTACAGAGGGAAAATTTCCCTTGATCTTAAATTCATGCAGAGTGATCATTTTTAATGCATGTCAGACTTTGTTTGATTTGTCTGTTTGATGTCAAGAAAATGCACAGAAGATAACTTCTATTGCCATTCTCAAAAAGTGTTATGATTTGCAAGCATATGACAAGTGGAACCATTACTTGGTCATAAGCTCCCTAATATGAAGTGATTAAAGGTAGAATGGAAGGTAGAATCATAATATGGAAATGTGATTTTATGTAGAAATATTTGTAGTTTTAGATCCCTTTTTGACCAAAAATTAATAAAACTGATTATTGTATGGATACTAGCCAGACGTAAAACATTTTTATTATTACAGATATAGGATGTACTATCATGAATGCTTTAGACCTGGGATTTTCTGGAAAAGTGATCTTTCTGCAATTTGGATATCCAACAGCCAGTTAGTCATCCAATAGGATTGTTTTGTCACCAATTAATAAATAGATTCATAAAGCTTAGAGAGAGAGAGGGAGAGAAAAATGAACCCATTAAAAAAATAGGAATTATTTGCTTAAAATGGACTCTATGACCTGTAATGCAGAGATTTCTGGAGAAAGGGATCCTGTATTTATCTGTACTATAATATGATTACCTATACCTTATCACATATTAGCATTTCCTGCTGAATGTTGATGCAAGGTGTTATGCAAACTTGTCACTTGTATTTATCTGTACTATAATATGATTACCTATACTTTATCACATATTAGAGTAAACATAGTTGCCGCCTTGCACAAGTGTCATTGCCAACAGCAGCCAATCAGTTCTTATTTTCTAACACCAATGAAAAGTAATTGCTCATTAATTGCTATTGGCAACTGTACTTGTGCAAGTTAGAATAAGCGCCAACTATCTTCCTTTTAGAGCCATCTTTTTCTACAGCCCAATTTTCTTCTTTGTTTTTTTTTTTTTTAACAAAACAAGGATCTCTTGTTTCTCATTTGGAGCCATGACTCACTTGTAACTATTTGTAAAAGCAGTAGATTTCTTAGGTTTTGGTATGTCTTTCATTTCCTGCTGAGTGTTGATGCAAGGTCGTCTGTCAATCAGACTTAATGGTTTGAAAGATTTAAAGGAAAGAATGGTGTTGTTTAGAGAGGCAAACTGTAATGCTTCCCCCTTATATCACAGTAGCTTTGATGTAGCTTAAAATGGACATATGAAGACACAAAATGAACTTGCCTTTATAAATCAAGTGAACAAAATGCACATTTTTACAGCTTGAGATATGTCTTCTTGTTCAATTAATAATGTTATTTTGTAGTTAAGGCAAAGCAGTTTGTACTGCTTTTAACAGTGAATTGTGCTGCTTTGGTAGGTCAGGAGATGTTCCAGAAAGCATCAAAATGCATTTTTATACATATGTTATAAAATTAGATTGTTCTCCTTAGGTGGAGAAAAAAGAGAGGAAGGAAAAGAGGATTAATTAACTAAGTAGGTCCAATACAGCCTCATAGTACTGCATATATCATACACTTTCAGCATGAAATGGCAATTTGACTCTACAGTTTCAAAATATCATGCACAAACCAGTAAATTAAATAAAATGAAATTTGGCTGGACTACAAATCTGAGTATATTTTCTTCAATCGCTATATCTGATTTCCCAGAGTCCCCTGTGGCAGCAGGTGGAATGTGTTGCATCCTCTCTAAGTTCCATACAGAGATTGAAGGAAATCCTATTATAGCTGCTGAAATGGGAATTTTTCTTCAAGCGACTTTATTATATTCATGTTAACAAATCCAGTTTCCAGCAATGGAAATTTCAGGTTTGTAATCAAAATCAATATGCGTTTTCCCCTGAGGCAAATATCATTATTGGCTTTCAGTGTGTGAGCACCAGTTTTAAAGTTTTAGACACCACTATATTGCATCCAAAGGAATATAATAGTCATTGTTTTATGGATTTCTTGCAAAACTAGTTATCCTCAACTTGATTTACCATTTATAATATATATTCCATATTAAAAATTAAAAAACATAGATCATTTGGCTTTCATCAGATAAAAACACATCTCATGCTGATACGTATACGATATACCATAATGGGCAATTGAAAGCACATAAAGATGTGGGTTTCTGGTAATGCAGAATTAGGTACTGCAAACATTTAAGTGTAACATATTGAGTACTTGGACCCACAAACGCTATCTTTCTATAACATCAAACATAGCACACATTCAGACAGACAAATGCACTCATACAGGGAAAGATAGTCACACACAGATAACTGCACTGCTGCATGTCATCATGCATACAATCTCACATAAGCATATGCATTCTCATACAAAAAAGGAGACTGCCCCACGTTTCAGTAATAATGAATCATTTGCAAGTGCATACATTTTCAAAATCAAGGGTTTCATTAGCATGTATATGATCATAAAGTTCCCAAGATGGCACTTTGTAACTCATTTGATGAGGTTTAAGTGGTGGTACCAGCCAAACAGGACTCATACCACCAGTCCATACCCTATTAATCATTAATATAAATAGTATGCAAAGACAATGTTATAATCAATGTTTAAAAAGGTTTAATTTCTGGTGTCAGTATCTCTTTAAGAGGAACCAGCTTGGCAGTCTATGTCAGACATTAATAGCTAGTTTAACATATATACTTTCACACAGACATTTACAATTACTCACACAGGCAATAATAGGATCCCAATGATAAACTAATTGTCTACTGTTTGTAAATAAAAACGGACGTGTTCTTGCAAGTGCCCTTACTTAGTAATATAGTAACATAGTAAGTTTGGTTGAAAAAAAAAAAAAAAAACACAAACACACATCCATAAAGTTTAACCCTTTTATGCCTATAATGCCTATATATAACCTGCCTAACTGCTAGTTGATCCAGAGGAAGGCAAAAATCCCATCTGAAGCTTCTCTAATTTGCCACAGAGGGGAAAAAAAATCCTTACTAAGATGGCAATCGGACCAGTCCCTGGATCAACTTGTACTAAAAGCTATCTCCCATAACCCTGTATTTCCTCACTTGTACTGAGAGCTATCTCCCATAACCCTGTATTCCCTCACTTGCTAAAAAGCCATCCAACCCCTTCTTAAAGCTATATAATGTATGAGCCAGTATGACTGGTTCATGGAGGGAATTCCAGAACTGCATAGCTCTCACTGTAAAAAACCCTTTCTGTAGATTAAGATAGAACCGCCTTCTAATCAGAATGGGTGCCCTCATGTCTGCTTGAAGGACCTACTGGTAAATAAAGCATTGGAGAGATTATTATATGATCCCCTTATATATTTATACATAGTTATCATGTCACCCCTTAATCGCTTCTCTTTTTAAATATAAACAACCCCAACTTGGCCAGTCTTTGCCCATAATTAGGACTTTTCATACCTCTTACCAGCTTAGTTGCCCTTCTTTGGACCCTCTCTAACTTAAAAATATCCTGTTTGAGCACAGGACCAAAAATGCACAGCATATTCTAGATGGAGCCTTACCAGGGCTCTGTAAAGTGGAAGATTCCCCCCTCCCCCCACGGATTTATGCCCCTTTTATACCAGCTCAAAACCTTGTTTGCCCTTACTGCTGCTGCCTGGCATTGCTTGCTACAGCCAAGTTTATAATCTTTAAGTATTCCTTCTCCATTATGGATTTGCCTAGTGCAGTCCCATTAAGAGTATAAGTGGCATGCATATATTTACATCCCAGGTGCATGACCTTACATTTATCCACATTAAATCTCATCTGCCACTTAGCCGCCCAGAAGTAATCAATAAACAAGTTAAATAAAAGTGGACCCAATACAGAGCCTTGCGGGACCCCATTTTGAACTCTAACAACCACCCTCTGTACCCCATCCTGTAGCCAGTTTCATTCATGTGCAAACAATCTTCACTAAGACCAACTAAGGCCTTCATTTGCTCTTCTTCAAACAGTCTCTCAAGGTGAAAGTGAGCAGCCACCCAAGATTCCAAGTCTGAATGTGATGCTTGGTTTCAAATTAGCAGTACAGCTTGTAGGGGCCAGAGAAGGGTTAACTCAGGAATTGGCTGCCTGCAAGCAAGAGATGACTACCGATTAGAGAGGCATGGATAAGCAATTAGGAATTATTGATTGTGCCCCGTCTCTGGAATGTGCTATCATCTAGTATCAGGAAAGCTCCCACACTTACACTTTTCTCTAAGCTCCTTAAAAACCACCTTCTAGATGAAGCACTTTGCTAGCCTTCCTCTACAGCAATATACCCCTATCCCATGCACTTATACCCCACCCCTTTTTGTTTCTGTTTGTTTCCTGTTCCAAATAGATTGTAAACTCCTTGGGGCAAGGACCTTATCCAAACTAGGTACTAAAAGCTCTTAGCTCTTAAGCACTGATTTATTTATTGTTACTTTATAACACAATAACTATATGCCTGTTTGTGATGAGTAAAATTTTTCACCAGGCATGGATTTGCGGCGAATTTCTGCGATTCGTCATTGGTGGATTTTTTTCCCGCAAAACGTGTGCAAAAATTTTTGCAAAAGTCAGTGCATGTCATTTTGATTGTAAAACAGTGCTTACAATTGTGGTTCTATATAAATAAATACCATACATATTTACAAATAAGCAATGCTATAGAACTGCATTTAAGAGGAATATTTGTGGTCAATTGGGAACAGACTAATCTGTATAATAACCATAATAAACATAGCTTAAACCTAAAACAGGCATACTGTATATTATATCGTATATATATTATATATTGTAACTGTATGGAAAACTGTAGTTTATTAAATCAATGTTTTAGTTTTATGTTGATTTCGCTTAAATCAAATCATTTCATATTTTTTGTGGAATAAAAGGCAATCCTGTATAATAACCATATAATTATTTTGAACATGATTGTAACAATTATTACACATTTTACTTGGTTTAATATACATGTATTTTACCCCCAAGGTGGCCATTTAAAATTAGGGGTTTGGTGTTAAATGATCATTCTGTTCTACTATAATCAGTGTATGATAATCAATCTGTGATAAATATATCAGGGTATTGTGATAAATATATTAGTGTATTATAACAGTTACAGATTCTTCCTCCAGAAAATGTAAGAAGTTATACCTATGAGACTATTAGTGTATCAGTATTGAGTATATATTGTACCCTCACCATGGAAAAAGAAATAAGTAAGTACAGTGATCATAAAAAGAGCTAATAAGGAAAGTTATGAGTTGTGGTTTTGGATTTAATGACGCATATCTAGAGTTAACAGTGTTCTAAAATGGTATCCCAAAAGACCTGGGTAACATTGATTTTCTAAAAGTTTCCTGATGTGGCACATTAAACAGTAGCATGATAAAAAAAAAAAGAAAGCGCTTATGTGCTTTTTTTTTTACATTTTCTGCTGGCTTTAAAAAAAAGACATCATTGCAGGATCTTGCCACGTTCCAGTCCTCTCTCATCCAGTGAAATAAGTCATAAATCTGTCAGCTAAGCTGTAATGGTCAAATGAAGTAAATCTAATTATATATATCAAGTTTGCAAAGAAATTGTGGTTTATATATCATTCCGGAGATGTCAAGAACTTAATTCACAATACTAAAAGTTCCAACAAAGAAGGAAAAGAGCATATACTGTATTACAGCCGCTTATCCTAGTACTGCTATAAATAAAGTTTTATATAAATATATAGAAAGTACATTAGGAGCTGTAGTTTCGGGTGAAATAATTTTTCCATAGTTTCCAGTAATCGGTGCAAATACTGATATTCCAAATATATAACTTTTGGTACCAATTACCATTACATATTATTTTCTTTCATTTTCTACCCCACATCTAATTGAGTGATATTCCCACATTGCAGTTGGCTGTGCACCCCCCATATTTCCAGCCAAAATCATATCTTATGTTTTCAAAGGACTCTGTGTATAACATCCTTTAAATTAAATAAATACATACATGGGATGGAGTTAAGCCAGCAATACGTGACTAGATGCAGTTTTATTAAGCAGCTGTTCTGCTGAGCATTGGTAATTGCAACAAGTTACATAGTTACATAGTTACATAGTTACATAGGGTTGAAAAAAGACCATTGTCCATCAAGTTCAACCCATCCGAGTAAACCCAGCACACAACCTATACTAACCAATCTATACACTCACATACATAAACTATATATATACAACCAGTAATACTAACTGTAGATATTAGTATCACAATAGCCTTGGATATTCTGCTTGTTCAAAAACTCATCCAGGCCCCTCTTAAAGGCATTAACAGAGTCTGCCATTACCACATCACTAGGAAGGGCATTCCACAGCCTCACTGCTCTCACCGTGAAAAACCACCTACGCTGCTTCAAATGGAAGCTCTGTTCCTCTAATCTATAGGGGTGACCTCTGGTGCGCTGATTGTTTTTATGGGAAAAAAGAACATCCCCCAACTGCCTATAATCCCCTCTAATGTACTTGTACAGAGTAATCATGTCCCCTCGCAAGCGCCTCTTTTCCAGAGAAAACAACCCCAACCTCGACAGTCTAACCTCATAGCTTAAATCTTCCATCCCCTTTACCAGTTTAGTTGCACGTCTCTGCACTCTCTCCAGCTCATTAATATCCTTCTTAAGGACTGGAGCCCAAAACTGCACCGCATACTCAAGGTGAGGCCTTACCAGGGACCTATAAAGCGGCAAAAATATGTTCTCATCCCTTGAGTCAATGCCCTTTTTTATACAAGACAGCACATTATTTGCTGTAGTAGCCACAGAATGACACTGCCTGGAATTAGACAACTTATGATCTACAAAAACCCCTAGATCCTTCTCCATTAAGGATGCCCCCAACACACTACCATTCAGTAGATAGTTTGCGTTTATATTATTCCTACCAAAGTGCATAACTTTGCACTTGTCAACATTGAACCTCATTTTCCAGTTTGCTGCCCAGTTTTCCAATTTTGTCAAATCGCTCTGCAAAGCGGCAGCATCCTGCATGGAACTTATAGTTTTGCACAATTTAGTGTCATCAGCAAAAATAGAAACAGTACTCTCTATGCCCACCTCCAGGTCATTAATAAACAAGTTAAAAAGCAAAGGACCAAGGACTGACCCCTGCGGTACTCCACTAACCACACTGGCCCAATTAGAAAATGTTCCATTTACCACCACTCTTTGTACTCTATCCTTCAGCCAGTTTTCTATCCAATTACAAATATTATGTTCTAGGCCAATATTCCTCAATTTGATCATTAACCTTCTGTGAGGTACTGTATCAAACGCTTTAGCAAAATCTAAGTAGATGACATCAACTGCCATTCCAGCATCAAGGTTCCTGCTCACCTCCTCATAAAAGGCAACTAAATTAGTCTGGCAAGATCTGTTACGCATAAAACCATGCTGGCACAAACTAATAGTATTGTGAACTGCAATGTATTCAACTATCCTATCCCTTATTACCCCTTCCAGAAGCTTTCCTACTACTGATGTCAGACTAACAGGCCTATAGTTTTCAGGCTGAGAACGAGATCCCTTTTTAAATAATGGCACCACATTAGCAATTCGCCAGTCTCTCGGCACCATGCCAAACCTCAACGAATCCTGAAAAATTATGTGAAGAGGCTTGGCAATCACAGCGCTCAGCTCATTTAATACCCTGGGATGAATCCCATCCGGCCCTGGACCTTTGTTTACCTTTACATGTTCAAGTCTCTTTTGAATTTCCTCCTGAGTGACCCACGCGTCAGTAGCTAAATTACTAGCACTGGGCATATTAAAAGGGAAGCCTTCATTATCTGGCTCCTCAGATGTATTGACAGATGAAAAATAAGAGTTCAAAATTTCAGCTTTTTCCCCGTTCTCATCAACCAACGTACCTCCCCGTGATAATAAAGTTCCCACCCCTTCTTGCTTCATTTTTTTACTATTCACATAATTAAAAAATAATTTTGGATTCTTTTTACTCCTAGCTGCAATATCCCTTTCCATCTCTATTTTAGCTTGCCTGATAGCTTTTTTGCATGCTTTAGTTGCTTCCTTGTACCTGATGAAAGTTTCCGCTGTCCCAGCTAACTTGAATGCTTTAAAAGCACGTTTTTTATTACCAACCTCGACCTTAACTCTTTTATTCAGCCATAAGGGTTTTGCTTTGCGATGCCTCTCCTTGCTTACAAGGGGAATATACTGTTGTGTATACCTGCAAAGCAATGTTTTAAAGATGTTCCATTTTCCTTCTGTGTCTAACCCCATGAAAAGCCTTTCCCAGTTGACACATTGCAGAGATGCCCTTATACTGGCAAAGTCTGCACGTCTAAAATTGAGCGTTTTAGTTACTCCCTTATAGAGCTGTCTCTGCAGCATTATCTCAAAGGAGACCATGTTGTGATCACTGTTCCCCAAATGCTCACCCACACAAATGTTAGAGATAAGTTCAGTATTATTAGATATTACCAGGTCCAAAATAGACTCATTCCGAGTAGGTTCTTGAACCACCTGAAATAAAAAGTTGTCATTTAGCATATTTACAAACCTACTAGCTTTTTCTGACTTAGCCACCCCATTACTCCAGTCAATGTCCGGATAATTAAAGTCCCCCATAATAACAACTTGACCCAATTTTGAAGCCTCTTCCATTTGCAAAAGTAGCTGGGACTCATCCCCCTCATCTATACGGGGTGGTTTATAGCATACACCAATGATCATTTTCTTTGTGACCTTCAGCCCTACTGAAATTTCTACCCAAAGAGATTCAACGTTTTCATTGGTAATGTCTTTATTACATGGCTTTAAATCTGACTTTACATAAAGACAAACCCCTCCACCCTTTTTAATCTCTCTGTCCCTCCTAAAAAGCGTATACCCATTTAAATTCACTGCCCAGTCGCATTTTTCATCCCACCAGGTCTCAGTGATACCAATTAAGTCATAATTTTCAATACATGCAATAGCCTGCAGCTCCCCTATTTTTCCCGACAAGCTACGCGCATTAGCCAGCATGCAGCGGAGATTACTACTTCTTCCTCTACAGCTTACATTAGCTAAAGGACAGTTAGAGCTAAGGTGAAAATTAGTCTGTTTCCCTTGTAACAATGGAAGCTCCTTATCTGATAAACTATATGCCCCCCTCACTCCTCCCCCACAACCCTTTACTGGTCCCACTGCCCCATCTACACTAGCTCTCCCATAAGAATCTAGCTTACCAACCCCCCCCTTGTCTAGTTTAAACACTCCTCCAGCCTCTTAACCATTCTCTCCCCCAGCACAGTAGACCCCCTTCCATTGAGGTGCAATCCGTCAGGGCTGTATAGATTGTACCCCAAAGAAAAGTCAGCCCAGTGCTCTAGGAACCCAAACCCTTCCTTCCTACACCAAGACTTTAGCCACGCATTTAGCTCCCTAAGCTCCCGCTGTCTCCCTAAACTAGCACGCGGCACCGGCAAAATTTCCGAAAATATTACATTGGAAGACCTTTGCTTAATTTTAGAGCCTAGATCCCTGAACTCACTCTTTAAGGTCCCCCACCTACCGTTCATTTTGTCGTTAGTACCGATATGTACCAAGACAGCCGGGTCATGCCCAGCCCCTCCCAATAATGTGTCGACCCGATCAACCACATGCCGAACCCTGGCACCAGGAAGACAGCAAACTGTCCGGTTGAAGCGATCCGCTCGACAGATTACCCTGTCCACTTTCCTAATGATCGAATCCCCTATAACCACCATCTGTTTAGGCCTAGCTCTGCTCTCCTCCCCACCACTACTAGAGAAACTGGTCTCCCGGCTGTTAGAGAGATCAGCCTCATCTAGAACCGCTAGTCCAGAGTTCACACTCCCATCTTCTTCACACAATCTGGCAAATCTGTTGGGATGCGCAAACCCTGGAGCAGCCTCCCTTTTTCTTTTCCCCACACTACATTTTCTAACTGTCACCCAGCTTACTGCCCTATCATCCTTTCCTTGCTCCCCTCCCCCCATACTATCTGACCCCGCTAGTTCTTGTTCAGTTAGCAAGAGACTTCTTTCAAGATTGTCAATAGAACG
The DNA here is from genome assembly GCF_000004195.4 of Xenopus tropicalis. NCBI lineage: Eukaryota > Metazoa > Chordata > Amphibia > Anura > Pipidae > Xenopus > Xenopus tropicalis. The sequence continues at coordinate 63,565,570 of NC_030680.2, read as the reverse complement.
CAGTGTTGCAACTTGTTCCTCTAGTGCTCTAACGCGAGCCTCTAAAGTGGCAACTCGCTCACATCCACAACAGAGGTATGCACTTTGGAACTGTTGTTCCACAACTGCATACATGCGGCAGGCTGTGCACTGTGTCATACCTTCAATGTTGCTGCCACTCATTCTCCCAGTTACAGAAACAGTTAAACAAAAATTTGTGAAAAAAGGCTATTAAATAAACAAAAAAAAAATTTTTTTTTTTTTTTTTTTTTTTACCTTGTTTTAACTCCCTTAGTTTGTAACTCCTGTGATTATAACTCCACTTATAGAGCCCCCACTTCAAGAGCAATCACTTATAGAGCACCTACCACCAGAGCAAACTCCACTGGAGTGCCAGTGGTTCTATTTCAACAGTCTGTTAAGGTGAACTAATCAAACCCCACCCCCTCAAACTGAGGGTAATTACAAAGGAATGTAACTCTGGCAAACCTGCTGTAAGCCTTATAGTTAACCAAACTTTGTAAATTGGCACCAAAAAGAGCAAATACTTTTGAAAAAATTTAAACCCAACAGTTAGAAAACACAGTGATTCTGAATAAAGTTAATAAAAAATACTTATCCCTTTTTTTTGTTGAATTGAAAAAGCAGTTGATTCAGTCAGCCACCAGCCTGTTAGTTGAACTGGAGGTTGTATGGTCCATATTGTTAGTGCTATTGCATTCAGTTTGCCTAAGAATTCTTTTAATAGCTTTAGAATTACGATCTGTGCATTCAGTCATGTTGACTTATTTTCTGTTTAGGACTTGGTCTGTGCTGTAAGTTTCCAGTGATGCATATTTTGTCATTGATCTTAACATATTCATTCTGTTTACAGGTATGGTGTGACAAGTAGGCAGGTAGGTTGGTAAGTAGGCAGGTAGGTTGGTAAGTAGGTAGATAGAAAGGTAAGTAGACAGGTAGGAGGGGGCAGGGGGTACATTTCAGCATAAACAGAAATATCTAATAGTTTCATCCAACTTATACAATTTGTTATGTCACATATGGTATCCATTATGTGGAAACATGTTATCCAGAAAGTTCCGATATATGGAAAGTCCATCTCCCATGATTTCCTTTTTGTCTTTACTATAGTAGTAGTAGTACTTGATTATAAGTGAACTGCATAGATCTATATCGGTGGCAAAGCAATCCCGTTTTGTTTTTGTGTTTTTTTAAATAAAAAAAATGTTAGTAGATTTAAATGCCTACATTACATCAAAAATTATTGAGATTATTATTATTAAGATCCCTTATCTGGAAAACCACAGGTTCCAAGAACTCTGTATAAAAGATCCCATACTTGAAAATGGAGGTTGGTATGGTGGCTTCAGGGTTCAGGTAATCTTGACTTTAATCTGACAGAGATTTAAGTTTATGAACTGGAGCTCTATTAACCTTACTGTTATGACATTTTCTCTGTAAGCACTAGAAGTTGTTTTTTTTTCTTTGCTTTTCCTTGTATTCTATATAAATCACTTGAATTATGAATTGCTCAACTTTTGTTTTGATACGTATTCCTCTCAGAGTTTATATTGATTCAGCTCTGCAATTCTATAGGAGTCCGTCAGCTGAAGGACATCATACATCTCTTTCAATTGAACAACATGTTGTCCTCAGCACCACAGATAGCCCAGGCTGATCGATAACAATTCATTTTTTGCCTGTGATTGTAAAGCTTAGAAAGCACACCTGAAAAATGGTCATGCTGTGTCACACAATGCTAACGTAAATCACTTTCAAAAGAAAAGCCAGTCAAAGATAATAGATAATGTTACATTTGCTTTACGAATACTGGGCAGCCTGCTAATTTGCCTAAAGGATAAAAGGCAACGCTTTGAGGTAACCTAAGAAAATTAAACTATTCCTGCTAGCCAGCAGATTCCACATCTATTTATGAGAGCCATTCAAATCACTGGTCGCTTACTATGGGGCACCAATTAATAAAAAACGGAGTTTACTTTCTCATTTATTTACCATTCTTTTCTCTTGAGTGCTAGTCTTTCATAGATTTGCATTGTACTAAATTTTCCAGCAGATTAAAAAACATTTAAACATGAATTTCTACCTTGGCCAACAATAGAAGGCCGGGCAGGCATTAAAGTTGTTGACCCAAAGATACAATGATTTTCATTAATACTTTCCACTAAAGAAAAAAAAGCAATGGGAAAAGGTAAAATGCTTTTGTGTTTGCACTAGTGTGGTAACATATATATTTTTTCACTTAGGTGAAGTTGTGCATAGTTTTAGGATATAAAATAAAAAAAATTGACTTGACGAGCTTTTTGTATAAAAAACAATTGAACCTTTGGTGTAAGCACTATTGAGTCGGGGTCCTAAACTCTTGCATTGGTTGTATTAGTGATGAGGAGGTCAGGAATACTCAACCTGCACCTATCTCTAACCCACAAAACCTTAACTCCCAAAATCTTCACCCAACCCATACCTGCGTCTTTCTGCACTGTACACTACTTCTGCGCATGCCTTTGGTTCCAAGATAGGGAAACTTCTGGAGCAGAGGAAGAGTGTACTGCCCCAATCTGGCCTGCACCTATCCCGAACCTGCAACGGTTGCCCAAATTTTAACCCTAACCCACCTGACCTAAGGGTAAACCCCTGGGTCAACCTGCACATCACTAGGTTGTATGTAATCTATGCATTGACTGTATACACCCATTTATTGTACAGTGCTGGGAAATATAATAATAATAATACTTATTATTAGTATTATCAGTATAATTATTGTTGTTAATAATAATAATAATAATAATAATAATAATAATAATAACAACAACAACATTGTTCTTTTTTTTTTTCTCCAAAGGTCACTACTCACTAAGAACTGAGAGATATGAGCCAAATGTCTCCAGTAACACATCTACAATGTTTTTAGGTTCAGAGGTTCCTCTTCCCTATATAGGGCCTGATTCACTAAAGGGCTATAAAAATTATTGCACGCTTTTTCGCGTTAAAAAACGCAAAATAACTTGCGCGCGATTCACCATAGTATTATCGCGTGCGAAAAATCGCCATTTTGGCATGGGGTATTTCTCGCACTAGTTTTACCATTTTGCGTTAATTTCCGCGCTGAAAAGAATACGATCGCATGATTCACTATAACTTTTGCGCGCTAAATATCGCATTCGGCTATACGAAAATTAACACCTACTACAGGCAGGCGAAAAATTATACAAAAGTACAGTAAATGATTTTTTGCAATAAAATATGGACTTACAGTGTTATTTATTCAAGTCTGTGTTTCCCCCAGAGTGACGCAGCCGCCAGTTTGCAGCGAAATGTTCATTTTTAATACAGTAATTTTCCGCAAGTATTGGCGTGTATGGCTAACATGGCGTGCGTTCATTTGCGCAACTATTTCTATTTGGCTACAAGTGATGAAATGTTTCGCCAGGCATGGATTCGCAGCGAATTTTTGGACGTGCGTTGAATTTTTTCGCGGCGGATTTTTTCATGCGTTTCGTAAAACAATCGGCCAATGGCAAAACGCATGAAAAAATTTGCCACGCAAAAATTCACCGCACATCCACAAATTGATACAAGTGTCAAAAAATAATAGTCACGGGCAACAATTTTTTTGCCCGCACAACATTTTTGCCGTTTTGGGGATCTTTCGAAAGATTTGCTAATTTTTCGCTAAAGAAACCAGAACACATTTGCTCATCACTAGTGGCTACTATTTATAAGCATCTACTATTTATATGTGGCTAATATTTATATACACCATTTATATGCTTCGACAATTTTTATACACTATTTCTATGCTACCATTCATATTCGGCGATTATTCGCGTAATTTAGCGCATGTACAGGCAAATACCGCATTGAAATAGTCTTTCGCGAGTTAAATAACGCTTGCAATATCGCGCGTAAAAAAGCGCGAGTATGCTTATAGTGAATCGTGCGAAAAATCGCCAAAATTAAGCGGCTGTAAAAATTTTAGCGAACAATAAGAATAGCGCACGTTTTATCGCCCTTTAGTGAATCAGGCCCATACTGTACAAAAGCAGCAAATATCCAAAAATCACAGGAAGTAGGGACTCAATTGGCTTTCTCCTAATTGACTTACAGAATATAGGATAACCCAACAATACCAAACACAAATGAAAGCATTTTCTGCTTCTAAAATAATTATAATTTTAATTACATTCAATTTTACTTACAATTGCATCAAAATGTAAATGCTTTTATTTATTTTAATTTTCCTTGAATGCACACATTAGTGTTAGGAGAAAAAAATGTATTTCTTTTCAAAACAAAATGTACTGAAAACCAGTCAGTGCTATGAAATTAATATTAGTGTTCTTTTATTGTTAGTTTTGATTGGACACATTTAACCAACAATATAAAGAATATAAAAGATTCCTAATATAATATATTATAAATTGTGGGCACATTTTTCTAGTACATAAGAATCTCTGCAATCTTAGTGTTTGGCACTAGGGGGGCTGATTTACTAAAATTCATTTTTTTTCTGGCCTTAAGTCGTATAAACTTAACATGGTATGAATTCAAACACCCATTACTTTATGTCAAAATTGCTTAGTAAATGTGCCCCTAGGTATTTGCTGGCTTTGCTTGTTTGGATAAATACAGTTAAGTAACCTAGCTGTTAAAGTTTTTGATGCATAAATAAAATAAATGTATAAATACAAGCGTCCATCAAGAAAGTACTTGCATCAATACAGGTTCCTCTATACTTCCACCAAAATGCCAGTTGCATTGACTTTGCCATGTAAAGTGCAAGGTGCCCTGGAATAACACTTGCCTTAAGAAGGTGCTACTTCCTACTTTGGATTTTGCACCTACACAAGCAATTGACTTGCACCTAATGAGTCTTACACTAAGGTCATGTTCCACATTAGGGGCACTGGCGTTCTAGAGTGTTTCCTGCTGATGCAAAGAAAATGCGAACACAACGTGCATGATTTACCAAATTGTATGCAGATTATTACCCTCATTGGTTTATTATGCACAAATTGTAGTGTATCCTATTTAAAGGGCACCAGCAACTGAAATTCTGGTACATATTACTACGTTATGGCTAAAAAAAATATTGACAATTTGCACAGTCTAGTACCCCTTAGTAACCAAACACCAGGTAGAAAATACCGCAGTTTCAATACAGACATCTTAAAGTGATACTGACACCAAAAAATTCTTATAAAAATACGAACCTACTTCCAAACCTACCTATAGGTCATGTTGACTGTTTTTTTCTAAAAGTCCTTTTTCTCTACATAAATCCTACTGAAGATCCTGAACCCGACTGTCTGGCAACCTGACTGTAGCTTCTCAATCTGTCAAAAGGACTATGTCATAAACTGGGAGGATTCTGCTTGCTGTTTGCTTCAAGGAGCTAACCTCCCCTCCCTCCCTCACATAGCATTGCATGGCGTTGTGAACTAGATAGCACATGCTTGATCTTCCCATTGCCTGCCTACTTCAAAGGGCTGTGCCCCCTCTCTGCTCTTCCCACGAAGAATTAAATAGCAGGCCAGCTTAAGCTTTCCTGTGCCTGCCTGCTTCTAAGGGCTCTCCCTCCTCCCTCCCCATTACACATAGACAACAGAGCTGAGCTTGTCACACACTGGCTGAAAGCAGAAGGGGTTGGGCATATTTATTCACTTGGGAGGCATTTAAATTAAAACCTGGAAGAGGGGAACAAACATGGCTGCTTTGTGGGTCTGTAATTCGTACTACCATAATTATGAAGTGAAAAAACTTTGCAGATTTAGTTTATAAGGAATATAAAGCTGATACAAATTAAAACATAACAGCAGGTGTAAAAAAATTTTTTAGTGCCTGACAGTATCACTTTAAGACATTTTGGGTCAGATTCAATGAAGACTTATCTCCTTAGTCAGTTTCAGATTCTCCCCTAGAGTCAGATGCAAATCAATAAGGAAAATGTATCTCACTGATTATTACATAAAAACTCTGTAGAAGTCTATGGGAAAAAAACAGGAAGTTAAACCCTTTTTAATTTAAATAGAAATATGAACATAAACTTTTTATTAATGTTTTGGAAATTTTAATTTATTTATAAAGTGGCAAAAGTTGGAAAATAGTGCCCTATGGACGAAATTTTCATCTGAGAGTTTAAAGCTGTGTTAATACTATCTAATAATATTAGTATAGTTTTTAAAAATGGGATATATTTGCACAATATTTTTACATAGATTGCAGAGTTAACCTAGGTATTTTCCCGACGTTTCTTAATTACTAAATCTAATGCAGATGCTGCAGGGCTAATTTAGCAATTTGCCATATCACAATGTAGCTAGTTCTGGCTTACAATGTATTTCACAGATCAGATGAGCAGTCATGACTGAAGTTTGCGGATTGCATATGTGTTTGGTTTAAGGAGGCAGTTGAGAGTTGAACAAAAATTGTATTTTGTAAGTGCTGTACACATTCATTCTAGTACAACTGGCACAACTCTTGAGTACTTGAACAGCGAAGGCTTTCATTCTGCTCTTCCTATATGTACTCAGGCCTTAGGCCCTGTCTGAGCCATTTATTCTTATTGATATTTCTCTTCAAGTATTGCCTTTTACTGTAAGTACAACCACATTAAATGATCAGTTTTGTTTCAACAAGGTGGAAGTAAATACTGTACTCTTGTTCTGGTAAGACATTTTTGAGTTTATGTATTGCATCTGCAGTACTTGCTCCCTGGAACCTACCAACATATCTTGTTTGCCATATGCACAGAATGAACCAGTCAGGACATTGCATATATAAGGTATAACATTTAATATAAGAAACACAGCTAGCTCTGCCTTCCTCCTTACCTTGACTAATGATGGAAATATGGGAAAATACTTTATAAAATAACTTTTATTAAAACAAATGCCTGGGTGCCAGCAAAATAATCACCACATATATAATTCAAAAACCTCAAAAGAATTTCATTTATGGTGTATTGTAGAATGCAAAAATTTGGTCAAATACTTATATAAATAGTATGACCTTCTTACCCAAGGTCACAACATGTGACTGAAATGCTGGATTTTACAATAAACCACTTTATTTTGTATGGATAAACTACAGTGTTTTGCAGTAAAGGTATAAAATCTATTATGATTCTAGGGACTTGGGGATTTCTAGATAAGGAATCTTTTTGTAAATAGGATCACCATTCTTTAAGCCTGCTAAAAAAAAAAATCGTTTAAACATAAAAAACCCAATAGAATAGTTTTCCGCCAATATGGATTCATGCAGTTTAGTTTACAAAGTGCAAACGACTGTTTTATTTTTACAGAAATCAGTAAAAAAAATATATGCTTAAAATGGACTGTATAGGAGATGGCCTTCCTGTTATTTGGAGCTTTCTGAATATTAGGATCCTTGTATACTGTAACTGCAAACCTTGATTAAAGTGTTTAATAACCTGTATTTTTGACAGCTCATTGCTAGGACTAACTCCCATGTAAGAAGTATTGATAGCAGACTCGCATTTCAAGTTAACCTTTTTTTTATTATTTTAATGACAAGAGCATTAGTCATTGTGGTGTGTTACTGTCTTATTTCCCTGTGTTCACGCAATGGAACCTTCTCTATTTCTGGCATTTAATTACTAAAATTCCCTTCAAAAGTTCCATTCCCTTGGCAATCAGTCACTGAATATTTGGCTGCTATGATGACTCTAAAAATCAGCTAATAAGATCTCTCTTCAAGTTTTAGGGAAGAAAAACCTGCAGTTTCAGCATGCCGTAGCTTGACAATGTGATGGTGCAGTAATTTTCTTTTAGTGGAGAATTGAGACAAGGTCATATTACAAAGTATTCTATATCTTTTAAACTTATAGGAAAAATATTCAAGTGGAGTATACGACATGTACATGGTATACAGTAAGTCATATATAAAGCATCATTGAAGATGAAAATCACACATGAATGCCTGCTGTATGTATTCTGCTTGCCACAATAGCCCCTCTATATATTCATTTGTTTTAATTGTATTGCAGATTACAATTGTTGTAATTCTGTAATTTTCTGGCAAAACCACTGATACTTTATACCTAAACTGTATACTACATTCAGGGAATATGGGGACTTAAAGTATTTTATAAAGAAATAAACTCCCCCCCACTGCCCACTGACCTAAAAGTCCCAGCCTACTCTCCAACCTTGGAGCCGACATTTGCATTTAAAATGCTGGAAGCACCCTGCTGTCTGTTGCACCACTGGACAAGTGTACTACTTGTGTAATGTTTGTGTATATTTAAACATTAAATAAACCCAATAAAAAAATTTTGCCACCAATAAGGATGAATTATATCTTTGTTGGGATAAAGTACAAGGTACTGTTTTATTATTACAGAGAAAATCTAAATTATTTAATTAAAAAGGAGTCTATAGGGATGGCCCTTCGGTAATTTGGAGCTTTCTGCATAAAGGGTTTCTGGATAATGGTTCTTATACCTCTATAGGTTTTTACCCACAATAAAAACATTTGAAATAATTGGCTGAACTGAACCATGGCTAATTCTACACAGCATTTTCTGTGTTGGCATATTTCTTCTACCAATAAAGCAACCCAAACCACCTGCCTGCTTCCATTGGGTTAATAAAATAAGGAACTCTCTATAACGCAGACTTCAAACCCAGCATAGAACCAGGATCTTTCTCCAGATGGAGTAACTGGGGAGAGAGGACTACGAGAATCAGCAATTTTGTAAAAGACAACAAGGTAATTTCTTTAGCAGAGGTACAAAAGAGATGGGGCTCCCATCCTAGAGATTTTTGGAATTATAATCAGCTACACACATTTATACACACAAGTAAAAACAAACAATGGAACAGAACACTAACCCCTTGGGAAAAAATTGTAGACTCCATAAACTCAAACACTGGAGTAGATAAAGCACTAAACGACACCCCCGCAACATACCAGATACCCCACTGTTTAGCATGGAAGAAAGAATTGAATGTTGAAATCCCACCAAACCTATGGGGCAAGATCTTTAAATTAGCACATAAAGGGCCTGATTCACTAAAGGGCGTTAAAAATTATTGCACGCTTTTTCGCGTTAAAAAACGCAAAATAATTTGCGCGCGATTCACCATAGTATTATCGCGTGCGAAAAATCGCCATTTTCGCATGGGTTATTTCTCGCACTAGTTTTACCGTTTTGCGTTAATTTCCGCGCTGAAAAAAATACGATCGCATGATTCACTATAACTTTTGCGCGCTAAATAACGCATTTGGCTATGCGAAAATTAACACCTACTACAGGCAGGCGAAAAATTATACAAAAGTACAGTAAATGATTTTTTGCAATAAAATATGGACTTACAGTGTTATTTATTCAAGTATGTGTTTCCCCTAGAGTGACACAGCCGCCAGTTTGCAGCGAAATGTTCATTTTTAATACAGTAATTTTCTGCAAGTATTGGCGTGTATGGCTAACATGGCGTGCGTTCATTTGCGCGACTATTTCTATTTGGCTACAAGTGATGAAATGTTTCGCCAGGCATGGATTCTCAGCGAATTTTTGGACATGCATTGAATTTTTTTCGTGGCGGATTTTTTCATGCGTTTCTCAAAACATTCCGCCAATGGCAAAACGCATGAAAAAATTTGCCCCGCAAAAATTCACCGCACATCCAAAAATTTATACAAGCATCAAAAAATAATAGTCACAGCAACAATTTTTTTGCCCGCGCAACATTTTTGCCGTTTAGTGGATCTTTCGAAAGATTTGCTAATTTTTCACTAAAGATAACCAGAACACATTTGCTCATCACTAGTGGCTACTATTTATAAGCATCTACTATTTATATGATACCATTTATATGTGGCTAATATTTATATACATCATTTATATGCGGCAACAATTTTTATACACTATTTCTATGCTACCATTCATATGCGGCGATTATTCGCATAATTTAGCGCATGTACCGGCAAATACCGCATTGAAATAGTCTTTTCGCGAGTTAAATAACGCATGCAATATCGCGCGTAAAAAAGTATGCTTATAGTGAATTGTGCAAAAAATCGCCAAAATTAAGACGCTGTAAAAATTTTAGCGCACAATAAAAATAGCGCACGTTTTATCGCCCTTTAGTGAATCAGGCCCAAAGCGTCAAGAGCCATGAGAACTAATGAAGCAATATACAAGCTAGTCACTAGATGGCACCATACGCCAGCTAAATTACACAAAATATACCCCAATAGTTCCCCCCTTTGTTGGAGATGTAACAAAACAGAGGGTACACACACTCACATCTGGCTCAAATGTCTAGAATTGAAAAATTTCTGGAAAGAGATATTAGAGACAATACAAAACGTAACACAGCTCTATTACAATGGAAAATGCACCCACCATATTACTATACGCTATACCTGAAAAAAAGAACACACTATCAGATCCACTTACCTTACATCTACTGCAGGCAGCAAAATCGCTGATTCCCCAGAAGTGGAAGTCATCCTCCTCCCCAACATTCAAGGAATGGCTAATAAAAGTAAAAGAAATAAGGAAATTGGAAGAGTTATCTCTACCAATACATAACAATAGCCATACTTACCGTAAAATCTGGTCATCATGGACAGAATTTCTGAACAAACTAGACCAATAATGTATTAAAGAAATGGATACCTCCCTAGTATTACACACCAAGACACCCTTCCCTTATTTTAAAAATTCTTCAACAAGAATGTATATGTTGAAATCTGTGTTAACAACTTCTTATGATGATGTATAGAAATGACTGCCATGGAAGGCAATATCACAAAGTAGTAAGAACTTGCTGTCAGTCGAGGAACAAATGATTATGATTGTAAATGTTCAACGCACCCCCCCCCCCTTTACCCCATCCCTTCTTCTTTCTGTACCCCTTCCCCAATGTTGAAATGCAAAAATAAAGAATATATAAAAAAAATAAGGAACACTCTGGCACAACTATTTCCAGTATGGAAATGCTTATATTTTTCCAGCTGTACCTTATTAAATAGACCCTGAACTAAACTCCCTACTATCCCTAGGCAGCAATTGAGATCTATAAATAAGCCATAAGTAAAGAGACGCTGATCATCGTATATACCTGAAAAAAACCTATATAACACTGTATAAAATTAAAGATATTGCAGACCTTTCAATGAAGATTCAGTGTGTATGAGACAATAGAACACAAACTGTGATGCAAAGGTAAAAAAAAAAAATCACATTTGTGAGCAGTACTGTGCTGAGATACAGTTTCTCCTTTGAATATAAAGGTTGAAAAGTAGTCAATTTCTATGTGCCTTTTTCTCTCTCTTGTGGGTAATTGATAATACAATAAGTAGCTATTATGCTTGGCACAGAATATACAGCAACCAGTAATGACATTGAAATCTGCATTTTCTGCCCTATATGGGCTGTGTAGCACACACATTTTTAAATGCCTTGTGACTCAAAGTGTATCAAGTACATTTGACATCTGCTATACTGGTTTTATTTGAAGTCCTTGGGGATGTATGAAATATGGTATTTATGGTCCTTAGGAGGAAAAATACAAAGCACATTACAGTGATGAAAGATTCAATTTTTGTATGGTTAGTTTGCTTCTTATTTCCAGATAATTTCTTTCTCATGTCTGCAGATGGCTCCTACATTACTATATGTATATTCTTTTAAAAGTTTATTCTTGGCTTTTTACCCAGAGAATTTTCTATATTAACCTTACATGTAATTGAATAATATTTCAAAAAAAAAAAAAAAAAATGTAGGCTTTATTGTTTTTTTGAGCAGAATAGTGAAGTGTTCAGTAAGTCGAGATTACTTAACTTTGCTTAGTGCTTATTGAAGTAATTAATATTGGGTGTTGTCCTTCCTGCTGCACCTCCGCTGTTGAATAAAACTCCCTAAATTTATGATCAAGTGCTTTTTGTGGAATTTCTTGATGGTTACAAAGTTTCATAATTAATCGGGGTTGAAAAAAAGACCAGCCCATCAGGTTCACCCTCTCCAAATGACCTCCCATAAGGCATATATGAAGTACACTCATACCTATAGAAACATTTTAGTACACCCACACACACACACATATATACAGGTATAGGACCCATTATCCAGAATGCTCGGGACCAAGGGTATTCCGGATAAGGGGTCTTTCCGTAATTTGGATCTCCATACCTAAAGTCTACTAAAAAATCAACAATATGTTAATTAAACCCAATAGGATTGTTTTTCATCCAATAAGGATTATTTATATCTTAGTTGGGATCAAGTACAAGGCACTGTTTTATTATTACAGAGATAAAGGAAATCAGTTTTAAAATTCTAAATTATTTGATTAAAATTCGGAGCTTTCTGGATAATTGGTTTCCGGATAAGGGATCCCATACCTGTATATACCGTATATACTCGAGTATAAGCCGATCCGAATATAAGCCGAGGCACCTAATTTTACCTAAGAAAACTGGAAAAACGTATTGACTCGAGTATAAGCCTAGGGTGGGAAATGCAGCAGCTACTGCTAAGTTTCAATAATCAAAATAAATATCAATAAAATTATATTAAATGAGTGGGGTATGTGTTTTTAAATATTTAAACAGTAAACTAGCTCTAGTGGAGAAGAGGGTCAACAAAAACAATATGGTATCAATGATGATACCTTAAGAGTACTACCCCCTTAGCTCAATCAGCAACCAAGCTAAAACACAAAGAGTTAAAATCCTTCAAAAATATATATAGTTTATATCGTATATAAAGTGCAATGTCTAGTGCAGAATGGGACAGGTGAGGATGGTAGATGACGATGAATTTGGGAGCAGGTCAGGGCAATGGAGGGTCTGGTTGTGGGTGGCCTAATTTGCACACAAAGGACAGAGGGTGCTAGTCTGGAGGGATCCATGGCAGCCGACTCGAGAATAAGCCGAGGGTGACTCTTTCAGCACATTTTGGGTGCTGAAAAACTAGGCTTATACTCGAGTATATACAGTATATATATATATATATACACATGCCTATACGACAATGTCAATTAAATGTAGATCTTGGATGTTATGCTTTTCCAAGAAGTCATCCAAGTCACTCTTAACAGCATGATGTCAATGGGCTTTCAATGGATCAACATAATTTATATAATAATTTATATACAGCCACTAACTGCCACATACAGTATATACCAAATAACATCCATTGTTGACACAATGAGAATACCATCACAATGCTGCCCATACTTGACATGGCTTCCTCAAGAGCAGCCTGTACATTACACTGCACTGGAAAAGCTGTATTTTTTATTCCAAACACAGGCATACCGCATGTTTGCTTCTGGGAAGCTTAGGTGAGGAAAGCTGGGGGGAGTGTATGAACAGAATGAAAGGAGAATAAGACAAGAACAAAGGGAAATATGATTTAATTGGCCATTTGTTTACCTAGGTGAACATTAGTGCAATAACCCACATCAGTCAGTGTAGCAATTTATTTGCATACTCACTAAAACTAAATTCAGATTAGTTGCTCTGGTTTATTTCCCTTGGGTAAAATTACATACCTGTTACTTACCTAAGTACCTAAGTATGGTACTGGGGCTAGACGTGGGAGTTTAATCTGCAACTAATGTATGCTTGTAATGCTTATTAACATAAAAAATAAAGACAGTGTTCTTGTCAGGCCTATTACATACAGTTTATAATCTTGACCTGATATGACCAAATGTACAGTACATAGGAAATAAGTGACTGCTTAGAAATATTATACACAGGCAGACGATAAAGGAAAGACAGTTTACAAGCCTTTACAACTGACTACATTAGTATGAATTTTTTACATTACATTAACATTTATTTATAAAGCGCCAACATATTCCGCAGCGCTGTACAATAAGTGGGTTACATACATTGGACATACAGAGTAACATATAAAGCAACCAATAACCGATACAAGAGGTGAAGAGGGCCCTGCCCAAAAGAGCTTACAATCTACAAGGAGAAAGGGTTGAGACACAAGGTGTGGGAATGGGCATGACCAGAGCTGTGAGAGGTGTGGCACAGGGTGTTGCTAAACTAGATTAGGGTAAGCTTCTCTGAATAAATGTGTTTTTAGAGATCTCTTGAAGGCAGAGAGATTGGGAGAAAGTCTGACAGTTTGTGGGAGCGAATTCCAGAGAAGGGGGGCAGCCCTTGCAAAGTCTTGAATGCGAGCATGTGAGGAGGGAATGAGAGAGGAGTTGAGGAGCAGGTCAGTAGAGGAGCGTAACAAGCGGGTTGGATGGTACCTAGAGATAAGTTCAGAGAATGATGCTGTACATAATTGTATTTAAAGTAGGAACACTTATTACACAATATCTAACAATTTTGTTAGTTGTGTTAATATTCATTGTGTGCAGCATCATTAAAGCATATAACTTTGCCTTTATATCTCGTATCTTCCTTAAGGAGCACCTATTATACCATAATATCTATAAAGAGCCATAATTCACAAGGAGGAGTTTGATGAAAAACATATAAAAATTGTATTATTTTCAGTAATGCTTATCTCAGTGTGTATATTATGTGCATTTACTAAAAGACATGAAATATAAGAAATCTCTTTATACCTACGATCTTTTGGATGGGCATAAATGGTACTGAAATGAGCTTTCCATTGTCAGGATACTTTTGCGCACATTATTACTTTATCAACGGCACATTACTGACTGCTGGATGTTTCATAGATTCATCTTAACCCCAAATAGGTTCGTTCCTCCCCCTACCCTAAGGAAAAGCTGTTTACATTTAAATTGTTTCTTACAGATTATAGAACAGCAGTCTTTTCGTATCCTATGAAAAACTACAGTGAATTTATTCTCGTTTTATCACAGTTGAAAGCTTTTCTTCTTGGATTATCTCCCTGAGTGGCATTCGCAGTTCATAAAAAGTAGTTTGCTGTTTTGGAAATGTTTTCAAATTTGTCTCTTTTATGAAAGACGACAATGCAGAGATTTTTTTTAAACACATTTATATATTATTTTATAGTGTTTGAGAACTTTTTATTGATCTGCATGGTGTGCAAGAATTCAAGGTAGCATGGAACACCTTGTTATCGCAAAAATTCATTTCAAAACATGTGCAATATTAAAAATATTGAGTTGTGTCCTTCATCTATCCTAGCAGGAGCATTTATTTTTTTTGTTTTGCATATTTTTAACTATCTAGAGAGCACCATAACTTACAGATGGACCAGAGCATTATTGATGCCTTTAGTGAAGACAATGCTCAAAGCTCTGCATTAAATTCAATGTGAAACGGAGTGTGTCTGTGTGTCACATTCATCAATTAAGCCTGTATTGTCAGATGCTTGTATTCTGTGTGGAAATCTCTGGAGATGGCTCCCAGGTTCAGTGATTCGCTGGTGCCGTGGTGATGCCTTCAGACATCTTCTTGTGATCTTTGACAAGGCATCTGTTAGTGTCACAGCATATTAAAAGTGCTTAAAGATGGCTGTCTTGATTTTTAGAAAGAACTCAGGGTCAGGTTAGGAGAAGTGTGCAGCATTAATTAGGGATGCAGCAAATCCAGTATTCCTGAGATATTGAACTGAATCCAAAAAATGAATGTACATATTCATATGTAATCACAATTAACAAAGCTGCATCTCCTGAATCATAACTTTTTGGATTTGATCATAACTTTTGGATTTGACCATATCCCTTATTAAGGGATATGGTCAAATCCAAATCCTGCAAGAAGTGCTGAAATTTAGCTTAATCCTGGACTCTTTGCACCCCTAAAATATGTTCTTTCTATTCCCTGCTCTTCATGGCTACTCATATTGAGAGTAATTGTTGCCTTAACCTCAGTACACACTGTATTTCTCTCTACATGTGTGAAAGTTACCATCCATTGGGCCAGTATACTTTAGAACAGTGATGGCAAACAGGTAGCTGGATGGCCTTTTGCCTCCTCCATGTGATTAATGGAGGTCCTCAAATGCTAAGTGGCGCAACAGAAAACCTAATATTGCATAGGGTTTTTCACCAGTGAGAAAAATTAAAATATACAGCCCTTTTGACTAGCCAGGGGGCACAGGTTTTACATGTTTGCAAGTTGCTCATTACTGCTATGGCGTACTTCAAAACATCAAATACTTTATGTTTCATAAATATCAAGTACAAAGAAATGTAAGAGCAGTGTACTGGATACTTGGATGTACTGAGATAAAAGAAAATTGATGAGAAGTGGTTTGATACTGGCGATTCCCTTTAAGAGTCACCTGATTCCTTGTTTTTTACGTCTTTTGTCAGTTTCAGTACTGGAACATGAAATATAATGAGATGTAGCTATTTTATACATAATGTCCTTTGAATTCATTGCTGTAATATGTTTCTTTATTTGGCAACCTCCTGTAGGAGAAGCAGTGGGTAATGCTGTTGCAGATATAGATTCCTAGTAAAATATTTATTATACTTGATGACTTTTTGATTCTTTCTAAATGTGAGTGTTCTCGAAAAGCCACTTGCAACTAGCATACAAGATTGCCTTGCTTGTACCTTATTCTTATATTATTTCATTCTTTGTTTTTTTATAATATATTTGTACAACATGCATTTTGCTAACTCTGCTATATGCTGGTGCCTGGTGCTGATGCATTTAGGGTGTGTGATTATACAGTACTGTATATGCGTATATGTATAAACAGATGTTTAATAGAGCCCCGAACCCACAGCTGAAGGGAGAAGCCTCAAAGATAAACCAAAATAGAACTCCAAACACTCCGGACACAGGGGTGTATGCTTAAAAGCAAGTCTTTATTATTCCATTTAAAACCAAGACGCCTAACTTAGGCGTCTTGGTTTTAAATGGAATAATAAAGACTTGCTTTTAAGCATACACCCCTGTGTCCGGAGCGTTTGGAGTTCTATTTTGGTTTACCTTTGCATTTACTTAGATGAAGCATTTCCCTCTCTATTGCATAGTGCATTTATATGAGAGAGGCTTTCTAGGCCATCAGTGCTTTAACAATTCTATATGACTTCCAAAGCTATGTGTTTAAGATGTAGGTACTTACAGAGAAATTTATGATTGATAGTACAAGTCAATTATTTTTGTGATTTGTAGCCTAATAGCAGTACTTTTATGAAGTTTAAGAACAATTAAACTATGATTATAATTTTATTTGACATTTTATGAACAAAGATGCAATATGCATTTGCTTAAATCGCTTTGATATCTCCCCCGATAAAGTTCTTAGAGAGGGGCTGTTGTATGGAACTGACCCTTTTCCTGCAGCAAGGGCAAAGAGCTGGGGGATGTGTAGGTAACTTGTACATTGGCGCTCAATGGGACTGAGTCCTGAAAGAAAGATTTTAGCACTTGCCAGCACTTGAATGGTGACAACTTACAATGTCCCAGTGTACTTAGATTGTAAGCTCTACGGGGCAGGGACCTCCTTCCTACTGTGTCTCATACCACATGGCACTTATATATATATATATACATATATGTATTTATTGTATTTATTTATTATATCACTTGTCCTCCCTGTGTGTAATTTTGTATTCTGTAAGACTGTACAGCGCTGCGTACCCTTGTGGCGCTTTATAAATAAAGTTATACATACATACATACATACATAGTTACTCTAAAGAAACTAGCTTTAACTAAATTATTCTGAAGAAAGGTGGGTCCAATGTCCATAGCAGTAATATTCCCAACCCTCCTTTTTATTGGACCTGTTTTGACTGTAGCATAGAACAAAATGATTCTCACTTAAAAGGGGCCTGTCACGCATATATAAATGCTGTACAATATGAGTCCTTTTCAAATTAAACATGAAACCCACATTTCTTTTCTTTTTTAATTAAAACATCCATACCTATTATCAAACTATTTAAAAAATCTCAGCTGTCAATCATTATTTGCTCCACTTTCACTTTCCATTCAGCACTTCCTAGATGTCACTACACATTATCCTTCCCTCCTCATGGTCTGTAAGGTCCCACATTGTGGCACATAAAAAAGATTTTGACACAAAGCTTATCTCAATAACAGTGTTCACAAAATGGATACAGGTATAGGATCTGGAAATCCGTTATCCAGAAAGTTTTGAATTATGGGAAGGCCATTTCTTATAGACTCTTTTTTAAACAAATTATTCTAATTTTTACAAATGTATTCCATTTTCTCAGTAATATTAAAAAAAGTACCTTGATCCCAGTTAAGATATAATCAATTCTTTATGGGTGCAACACAATCCTATTGGGTTTATTTAATGTTTAAATGTTTTTTTTAAGTAGACTTAAAGCAAATTATAAAAAGATACCTTATCTGGAAAACTCCAGGTATTCATAACAGGTTCCATGCCTGTATTCCCAAATGCAGTAGTCAAGGATTATATGTATGTACAAAAGGCATCTGGGTACCATGTTATGCAACAATTTTTGTACAAAATTAAATGTTTTTGTATTTAGAAAAATTGTGAGCGCAAACATTATCAAGAATCTCATTAGGACATTTCTTAAAATAAATCATTAAATAAAGAAGAGAGATCTTTGATTATATGCCATTTATTGTAGCAGCTGAAATTGAACATAATGTTGAATATCATTTTGCAACATCTGCCCGCAGTACCTTGAGCAGCTGTTTAGTATCTGATAAACAAAACATGATTTCATTCCTGGCTGTCAGTGTTAATTCTCTTTTGTAAAAGTGCTAGGGTATTAAGCACCATCAGCTTGTTCTGTCTAAAAAATTAAACATAAACTATGGATGAAATGAAAGACTTTAGGGAGAAACTATTGCACAGGGTACTATTCTCATGTAAGCAATTCGTTGGGTCTGGGCATGCTGCATACAGAACCAGATTTCCATTTGAATCCTCCAGCAATTCGTCTGTATTTTAAGCCAGTGCTGTTAGTAAGGGGGAAATTTATTAAGACACGAACGCTCGTATCGTATTTTTGCAGATTTTTTCATGCTTGCGCGCCTTTTTCTTACGCCCACGCGCCTTTTCCGTACGCCCGCGCGCCTTTTTCGTACGCTTGCACGACTTTTTCGTACCCTTGCACGAAAAATTCAGAAAGGTTCTGCCACTGTTTACAATCGTTTGGTATGAAAATTGTGCGACTTTCGGATTGCCAATACGATATTATTGTGACTAATACAATTTTTTCAGAAGCATTTTCGTGATATTTGCGATCTTCAGAGATTATCGTATCCAATCCGAATTTTTCCCATTCGGGATTCGAACTCGTGTTTTAATGAATCGGCCCCTATGTGTTGGTTTCTGTACTTGTAAATTGATTGCTCCAGTTTTTTGAAGAGTGTACTGACTAAGTAAAAGGAACAGTGCAAACGGGTGTTAATAGATTTATAAATGGAGCATTCTTCTTGCATAGCATTCTGTTTCCCCCACTGGTATTTCTGACATTTTTTCCTTGTCTGCATGGAACATCAGTGCTGAATGTTTTGTATCTGACCTACAGTACATACCTCCATTCAATATATATATATATATATATATATATATATATATATATATATATATATATATATATATATATGCATGAGCAACAGGTCTCAGCACAACAAGGCCTATATTTCTATCCCAAAACAGTTAAACACTGTCAGTATTTGTGCATATTACTACTGAAGATAGTAGACAGCACAATACCTTGTCTCTATTCTGAGATGCAGGTTCCCCAATGGCCACTTACCATCGGCACATCCAAGCAAAAACGATCCGGAACAGCACCACTTGTATTTTTACTTATAATGCCTTTATTACATACATCTTTTGGGCCATTGCAATGCCCCAAAACATGTATGAAATAAAGACATTTTAAATAAGAATACAAGTGGTGCTGTTCAAGATCATTTTTGCTTATTTGTGCATATTACACAGTAAAAACAACAAGCTTTCCCTATAGTTCTAATGTTCTAATGTTTTGTCTTTGCTTGAAGTTGGTACTAAGTTTGCTAAACTATCCTATAGAGTGTCTCCACTGCAGTTAAGTACAAATATATTGCTACTGACACTGACTGAGTGCAGGCCAATATGTGAGGGTCAAAGTATCAGTAGGTCTATACCTACTAAAGTTTTAATCCAATTTAATGCTGATTTTGACACTCATCAATAGGATAGCTTAGGGATCCCCAACTTTTTTGACTCACGAACCACACTTAGATATAAAAAGTGTTCTTTGGGGATGCCAAATAAGGGCTGCGAATGGCTATTTGGTAGCCCCATGTGGACTGCTAGTTTGCAGGAGGCTCTGCTTGGAGTAAAACTGTGTCTCTGTACTTGTCTCCAAGCCAGAAAATTCAAAGGTAGACATGAAAGACAAAGATTGTGTTTTTATTGATGTTTTCTTTCCATTATACTTTGCTTGCAATTGGGTTCTTTTGGGGGACTAACATTTAAACAATAACTTAAATAGATTGTAAGCTGTTTTGGGTAGTGTTCTTGGATGTATTTTTGTATAGCATCTGTATGTTTAAAACATGGATTCAGTTGCATTCATCAATTTTACCTATCATCTTCCCTTATATGTCATAAAAGTTTGCCCAGGTGCAGTAACCCGTAGCAACCAATAATGTTTTCTTTCAAACAGGTGTACACTAAATGCTACCTGCTGACTGAGAGTGATTAAAACTCTGCATATTCCCAATATATAACCCAATTAGAAGGCAAGGATAGGTCTAGTATGGGTATGTTTTATCAGTATTGGTATGGGACCTGTTATCCAGAATGCTTGGGACATGGGGTTTTCCTTAATTTAGATCTCCACATCTTAAGTCTACTAAAAATCATATAAATGTTAAATAAACCGAATAGGGTTGTTTTGCCTTCAATTAGGATTAATTATATCTTGGTTGGGATAAAGTACAAGTTACTATTTTATTATTACAGAGAAAAGGGAAATCATTTTTAAAAATTAGAATTATTTGCTTATAATGGATTCTATGAAAGATGGCCCTTACGTAATTAGGAACGTTCTGGATAATGGGTTTCCGGATAAGGGATCCCATACCTGTTTTATAAAGTAAATAATGTACCCACTAGTACAAAATATAAGGAAATTACAAGTTACAGAGGAGTTCCATGATCATATAGAGGCACAAAGCTGAAAGAGTGCTTTTATACAGGTCATGAAACTCTAAGGTGACTTTCAATATTGTTGTATTTTACAACATTATTTACTTACACAAGTTTTAATGAGTCATGTGACAGAAATGATATTATTAAGCACCAATAAACTTGTGTATTATATTATTATTAATGTCCCCCTTGCCACACCCAAAAGCTCCATGTGCAGTACCTAACTTTCTCAAATTATCTCTTCTGTATACCTTCTCTTCCCAGAGACACAATCTGTAGGGTACCTGCATACATCCAAACAAAATTAGATAGATCGTAGTGCAGTAATAGAACATGTATGGGCTGCAGAGCATGGAAAGTAGTATTCTAATTCTAATAATATTATTTTTTAAAATGATTATTATGAAATAACTCTTTCTGTTAAAGCAACATTTGTAGGCTCTTTATGGCCTTTAGAACCTCTTTATAAATTGATGGCTATGAGTGCACTGTAGCTCAGTCAGCAAGTGCTTTCTGTAGAGCAGAAGACAAACTGTAATATGGTACAAATTGCAACATATAAGGCATATCAAAAATCAAATGAAGTTTGCAGTGCTGCCAGCTGTTTATATTTAACATTGGGCAACAGCTTTTTATCTTCTTGGCTGCGGAGTGTATAACACAGTGTATAATAAGCAGACACATACAATCTGACATGGTTTATTACTATAATTGCACACTTGGTTGGTTTTCCTAATGTCTGAGTTTCATTTGTCTCCCACCATCTAACGTTCATTGGAAAGGGACATTTTGGCAAAGTAATAGAGGAGGAGATTAATTTACAGTGTGTGAGCTGAGCTGTTATGGATTACTAGGTACGTTTCTGTTTGTATTTGCTTCTCTGTTATTGCTAGATCACCTATGGGCATTCATGCTGTAATAACCTTATGGAAAGAAATACAATTTTTAGAAATGCAGTGGTACAGGCAAGTGTTCCACAGAACAAAGAAAAAAAATAATAACAAAGTTGTTTTTTTTTTTTTTTTTTCAAATTTCACTTTTTATCACTATCACTTCAGCATAGTAGTGGTTATATTTGAAGTATAAGGCAAGTGCAAAAATGGGCATGAGGTACAGAATTGCTCTGTGTAAGAGTGCTAACCTCTTTTCGTTCGATATTCGGTGCGTGTATGGCTGCTCAAAGTGGCGAATGATATCCCAAAAGCCTGCGGATATCGGTCGACTCGTCGATTGGCCAGTTTGAAAGATTTTACAATGGCGCCTGAGCAAAATCTACATTCAGGGCTGAATCGGTAGGTGGAGGTAGAATTTCTATTGTTTCTACTTCCATATCTGACGATTCAGCCCTAAATGTCAGAGGAGGGTGGGAATGATCTAAATTGCTACGTGTATGGCCACCTTAAGAGCACACTTAGGGACCTATTAATTATGCTGTGTAAAATAAAATTAGCTGAAAATATGGTATATAAAGCTGTGTAAAATAAATGAAAAAGTTTGCCGCCTGAACGCCAAATTTTACTCCGTTATTTTACATAAGTTCTTAAATGCATAAAAAAAATTATGCTGATTTTACGCTATTTTTTACATGGTGAGGCAAATTTTCTCGCTGTTTTTTACACAGCATAATAAATAGGCCCCTTAGCTACTTAGCTTTTTTTCCCTTACTCAGACTTAATGCATGTGCTGCCATCACCTTTGCATGCGTAAACTACAACATTTGTGGGAACTAACTGGAAATAAATAAAATAAAAAAGAAAAGTGAGATTCGTAGACATATTAGGTTGTACTGAAGTAACCTTCCTGCTATATAGATGTGTGGTGTCAGAGGCTCCTGATTAGTAGGCACAAGAGCATTGCTTCACTTTTGAAGGAAGAAAGAAATGTAACCCTCAGCACTTTGAATTAATAATAGAGGCACTAAGGGTATATGCCGTAGCAGTGCAGCTGCTTCTCGTTGTTGCTGTGTACATTTATTTCCCCATAGCCCTTGATGTTCTTTAAATATTAAATAAATCAAAAAGAGAGTGGGAGTGAGTAGGGAAATGTGAGAATCAAACGGAAAATAAGAAAGCAAAAAAAACCCAAAACATATATACTGTTTGCAAACAACTTCACTGCAGTATATTCATAGCATATAATGCTCTGCATAAATGAGAGAACATCAATAGTAATCTGAATACTAGACAATATGCGGCCTACAATGTCATTTGAAGAAGTATAATGGTAAATGGGATCCATTACATTTTTTTCATGTCTATGGGTTTTTTTAGCCACATGAAGGACTGAGTTGATTCTTTAATTTACAGTAAAGATCTCTCCTTCCAGTTTGGGATGCTTTGTCCTGCCTTCATGCTGGTGGCTATTCAGGAACAACAGGAACCATGCCACCTACCTGAAGCAACTGGTAATGACGCTTCATACTGTGTTACACTGTGCTCCAGGCCCGAACTGGCAATCTGTAGATTCTGGCAAATGCCGGAGGATCTGCTCAAAGATGCCACAGACAACATTTCAGGGCCTATTTTGAATGCCAGTTCAACCTGCTGAGCTCCCTGTGAGTGCATTACCAGTGCACTGATTGTCAAAAGCCTTTGGTAACTTACCAAGGGAGCCTAAGGGACAGAGAACACATAAAGACTTTAACTATTGCACTAACTTTTAAAAATCTGCCCTAACCCACCCTTAATCTGTCTTTTAATAGCTCATAAATATATACATACATCTTACAATAATTAATGTTTTTTTTGTAATCAAACATCACTTTTTTTATACTTATGGTTTGTTAAAAAGGAAAAAAGGAATTAAGCATAGGTAAATCTAAATTTTAACATTTGTAAAACCAACTAGTTCTATAAATAAAACATTAATGGAAATCTGTTTTTGTATTTTCCGTGCGACTTTCATCACACTGTGAGGAGAAGAAATAAAAACGTCTGACCTTTAAAGTACATGAGTCAGATTCCATAGTACTGGATTACTTGCAGTGTGTGGCATTCAAGTTATGAGCTGTCTTCTTTCTTTAGACATACTGTAATCTACTGTACAATCCAGAGATTACTGGAACACTTGCTTCATCTAAAAATTAAAGGGGCTATTGAAATAAAAATCGTGATTAAACCTTTATATATATGCAGAAATCCCTAGCACTACCATTATAGTAATAGCATAAGGTATTAAATAGAAATGTTATGAGAGAACGCACGCAATATAACTGCAAAACAAACTTTAATGTATGAATATATCCATCAACGGACCAGTGGGGCAAGGCACAGCAGACATAGTGCGTGTTTTAGTCCCTTTGATTTCTGAATTGATGCAATCTACCTGCTTGGATAACATTCACCACCATAGCGGTTGACTGTGCCATCGTTATAATGCGTTTGGATTAAAAGTATAGAATGTTCTTCTAAACCTCATGCTGTGGGTTTCAGTACAGAGCAACTTAACCTCTTTACCTAAACTGACCCTTATTGAGAATTTTAGTTGACATGCCATGTATGTGTTTAAAGTTTTAAATAAGAGCTAGCCACAGTCTAATCATATCAAAATACTTTAAGTAAATTTGCTTTAAAGCAATGCTTAGTCAAAAAATGATATATTCTTCTACAGGATTATGCCACGGTGGCTTGTTTTTAAAATATTGACGATCAGGTCTGGACTGGCAATCTGTGGATTCTGGCAAATGCCTGAGGGGCTGCTGTAAGATGCCACAGACAGTCACTATTTAGTGTGCTAGTGGGGGCTGTTTGGGCCTCTGTGGATTTGAAATGCCAGGGCCTATTTTGATTCCCAGTCTGGACCTGTTGAAGATGAATGGATACTAAGGGGCACATTTACTAACCCACGAACGGGCCGAATGCGTCCGATTGCGTTTTTTTCGTAATGATTTTGCGATTTTTTGGAAAATTATCGTGACTTTTTCGTTACTAATACGATTTGTGCGAAAAAACGCGAGTTTTTCGTAGCCATTCCGAAAGTTGCGCAAAATCTGGCGATTTTTCGTAGCGTTAAAACTTGCGCAAAAAGTTGCGATTTTTCCGTAGCGTTAAAACTTGCGCGAAATGTTGCACCTTTTAAGTTTTAACGCTACGAAAAAGGCGCAACTTTTCGCACAAGTTTTAACGCTATGAAAAAATCGCCAGATTTTGCGCAACTTTTGGAATGGCTACGAAAAACTCGCGTTTTTTTGCGCAAATCATATTGGTAACGAAAAAGTCGCGATAATTTCCGAAAAGTCGTAAAGGCGCCGAAAAAATCGCAAAAAATACCAAAAGTCGCAAAATGTTTGTTTTCCAATTGGAATTTTTCCAATGCGGATTCGAATTCGTGTCTTAGTAAATCAGCCCCTAAATAAAATGTATAGAATTTATGCTGGCCCTATTAGTGAACCAATTTGATTCGTGAAACAGGAAATAAATTGCCAAATGCATTAAAGTAAATATGTGTTTATTCACAGCTACTGCACAACTTTTTTTTTTTTTTTACACAAACAACTTTTTTTCCTCACTCCAAATACATTAAAGGAGAAGGAAAGTTACAATCACTGGGGAGGGGGGTTAGCCATCTCAGAGTGATTATAATCACTTACCTAAAACTCCCAGAGAAAATTGCACCGAGTAGGGTGTATGCAAGTGAGCGTTTCTCTTCGTGCATGTGCAGTAGAGTGAAAAGCCAAACTTTAACAAAAAAGCTGCCTATTTCACTCAACTGCACATGCGCGGGG
Organism: Xenopus tropicalis; assembly: GCF_000004195.4. NCBI lineage: Eukaryota > Metazoa > Chordata > Amphibia > Anura > Pipidae > Xenopus > Xenopus tropicalis. The sequence goes on along the minus strand of NC_030680.2, from coordinate 63,539,795 downwards.
CCCTGGATCAATGTGAAAGGTGAAGGAAGAAAGAAGATCACTCGCCTGCATTTATCCCTGGCCGGTGCAATTTTCTCTTAACAGGAGCATCGGCCGGGGGTTTCAGGTAAGAATCATTACAATCATTGGGGGCTGACTAACATTTGGCACCCCCAGGGATTTAGCCTTTCCTTCTTTAACTATGGAAACATTTGGAATTTTGGTGTGAATCCATTCCTGGTGAAATCATTTGCTCATCACTATTCATTGTTACTGGTCCAGTGTTTCTGCATTTTAAGTGTGACTTTGGCCATGGTTGGTAAGTGGGCCCCAAAAAGTTTGCACCATTTTGCCCATTTCTAGTTACCCATAGCAGGAAATCAGATGCTTTTCCAATAAATTCTGTTTGTCGAAATTGGTTGACAAAAAAATGTCATTACCTTTCATCCAAAAAAGGACACTAAAACTGAGGTTCTGCAGCATCCCAGTATACAGCAGAGTAAGCATACAGTATTAATGCCGCTGCCTTTCAGGTATTTTATATACAGGGGTCTTTATTACATAAGTACTGGAACCCCCTGTAGCTCTGCCCAATTTAATTTCTAAAATGAGAGAAAGCAAGACACTTTTTGCATTATATGAACAGACATAATGAAATATAGCAAAACCTGTTCTTCTAGCTAATGAGGTACAAATCACTCAGTCACAGTGTGAATCTATTTGAATAGCTTCATAGATCAATTTGAAATTTAGCATCAAAATGATTTATGCAAAATTTAGATCTTTCTAAGACAATATGTTCACTTTGGTTGGCAGAGTTTGCCAACTGCTCTTGCATGCAGAGAAGGGAAATATACTCATCATGAAAATGTGTTAAACAGACTTCTACTTTCAGTCTTGCAGTTGGTCACTATACTAGTTAATGCTCTAACATAGAAAAATGAGACTCTTAAAAGATAAATTACCTTCTTCTCAATTTATAACCCATACAGACTTACGGTATCCCCTGTTGAGTTGTAACATCTGTTTGTTTGAATCTCTCACTTGAAAATGCCACACCGCTTAGAAATCAGAGAGACAATGTCAGCAAGCTAATACAAACATATAAATGAGCAAACGGCTGAGTGAAAAATAAAGACGCAGACATATAAATTAATGTATAGCCATAAGGTATTTAAAAAAAAAGTGTAGGCAGTTGTCGATTTTTTTTCTGGTTAAACAGTCACAGTTGGGATGAGAAGAGAGATCAGTAAAAAAAAATGTTAATTTATTCACTGAGAGCTTTCTAACACTAAAGAAGAGAATTTTTTAAACATTATTAACAAGTAGAGTTTAAATAGAACTGAGTAGAAAGTTTAGATTCTTTAATGCTTATTTGCCATCAGCTCAGAATCATATGGCTCTGAACCCCCCCCCCAAAAAAAAATGGACCACTTGAAATAAAATAGATTAGAATTGTTCAAATATATGATATATGTAGTGCTAAGAGCACTTTTAGTTTCAGAATTGCAGTAATATCTCAAGGAAATAACCCCTCACACATTATAGCGTATAACACCTGTAATACTTTATCAAACAATTTAACAATGGTTCCTGAAGAGCTCCTTGTGATGCCCACCTTCAATGTAAAATAACGTTTCCAGTAATTTCCATAGTCCCAGACTGAGGTTCAAGAGTAAAGGATAGTAATATAAGAAAATTCTTGGTTTCAACAAATAAATCATGATTAGGTTACCACCTAAGTATTTGAAACACGTTTGGGTGCTGATCTATATAAAAGATTAGTAGGAAAAGATAAAGTTCACAAGGGAATACATAATCTAGCAAATGACGTCTCTCAGCTTGGAGTCATGTGACGGAAATTACATCACAAAACACTGATTATTATTATTAACATTTATTTATAAAGCGCCAACATATTCCTCAGCGCTGTACAATAAGTGGGTTTCATACATTGGACATACAGAGTAACATATAAAGCAATCAATAACCGATACAAGAGGTGAAGTGGGCCCTGCCCAAAAGAGCTTACAATCTACAAATTATAACAGAAATCACTAAGCACTGTGTATAAGGGTACAATTTACAGGATATTAATAGCTCCTGTGTATTATATCAATATAATATTCTTAATTCATATAATTTTGAAGAGTTTTCTTATTTAAATGAATCTTTAAGGTCTGCACTCAGTGCTGCTTCTTTCCCAGAGTGTCCTTACTAGGGTACTTATAGCTTATGTTTGCATGTTATCCCTATATAAAAAATGGCTGATTTCATTTGCAGAGGATACTAAAGCATATAGAAAAAGTACAACCCCCCCAGAGACCTACTGTATATAGTCAGGTTTACCATACTCTGAATAAATATTTAGGTTCCAGTCAACTGAAAAAAATCTAAAATATGAAAGCCATAATGACGTAGCACAGACAAAACTGTAATGTTTTATTTTACCATTTCTAGCATAGCAAGCTGCACTGTATTTATATCCATATCAGTCACCTATTAAACAGCTGATATAAGAAGAGCACAGAAACCTAGTTAGCAGTTTGTGACAATGTGAATTTAAGAGTTAATATAAGTATATATGTCTTAAATATGTGCCCAGATATTTGCTACTTAATGCCATCTTCAGAAACCATGCCCTTTCAATACACCTGCAGATTTCTAAGCTGGTTTAAAAGGGCAATATACAATTGTAAATGTATAATGAATACACCATTTGTCTTTCACTACAGCACAGCAAAAATATGCATAGCTCAGTCTAGGCAAAAAAATCAAAATGTAATTTATATGTATTGCCAGGAGCTGTAATATTGATTCTCTTGGCTTGGGCATTCTCCATAAATGGCAACAGATCAGTCTACATTATTACTGTTATTACTATCTACTATTTCTTTCTGTTCAATAAATAGGCTGTCTTGAAGTACTTCAGTTCAGGTAAATGTAATGGTGGCTTCATATTGAAAGGAGAATATTCTCCTATTCTTGCATTATCCTATGAATTCATATCATTCTTTTTCAGGAAATTAATAAAATATAAGATTTTTTTTTTATAAGAAGGGTAGATGTTGCCTATCAGGTAGTAATAGCAATTGTAGGTAGCTTTATATTATACAGTATACTGTTGGCATTTCTCTCTGTCTGTCTGTGTATATGTAGGTGGGAATGTATAATATTCCCTATATGCAAGCCCCACAGTATACTGTATATATACATGTTGGCATTTCTCTTTGTCTGTCTTTGTATATGTAGGTGGGAATTTATAATATTCCCGATATGCAAGCCCCACTTTTTGAATGAAAAACAGCATTTTACAATTGTACAGTCAAAGTGATTACATAGAAATAAATCATATTAAGCGATTATGGTAACAAAATTATTCTGGACCTATTGTATGATTTCATATTTCATAATTGTGTGCATAAATGTATGTGGTATTATAAGGCTCATGCATTATACATGCAGCCATACTGAATTACTATTTAATTTGATAAAAAGAACAGTTTGCAGGTATGTGCAGAAATAGTTTCTCTATGCCTGAAAACCTCATTCATACTGCATTAATTACATTTTTTTCAATATGTAACATGTTATTCAGTCTGTACTACTGCTGTCAACGCTATTTTTATACAGGTATGGGACCTGTTTCCTGAATGCTTGGGACCTGGGGTTTTCTGTGCTTTGGATCTTCATACCTTAAGTCTGCTAAAAAATTATTTAAACATAAATTAAACTTACTAGGACTGTTTTGTCTCCCGTAAGGATTAATTATATCTTAGCTGGGCTCAAGTACAAGGTACTTATAATAGTACAGGTATAGGATCCATTATCTAGAATGCTCGGGACTAAGGGTATTCCGGATTAGGGGTCTTTCCGTAATTTGTATCTCCATACCTTAAGTCTACTAAAAAATCATTAAAACATTAATTAAACCCAATAGTCTTGTTTTGCATCCAATAAGGAGTCAACTGGAGTCAAGTACAAGGTACTGTTTTATTACTACAGGGAAAAAGGAGCATTTTAAAAATTCTGAATTATTTGAATAAAATGGAGTCTGTGGGAGACGGGCGTTCCATAATTCGGAGCTTTCTGGATAATCGGTTTCTGGATAACTGATCCCATACCTGTACTTACTATTACAGAGAAAAAAGAAAAAAAAAGTAAATACATTTAAAATATAAAATTATGTTATTAAAACGGGGTCTATTGGAGATGGACTTCCCATTATTCAGAGCTTTCTGGATAACAGGTTTCTGGATAACAGATCCCATCCCTGTATTAACAACTTGTATGAAGGTAATCGGAGCAAACAATAGGACGGGTATAAATGAAATCATAGTAGAAGGCATATACAAGTGGTACAGCCACAGATCAGGACTTACAAATCATGTCATACCTACCTATTATAAGACCACATGAAGAGAAGACCACTGAAAGAGGTCCACAACAGTAAAAAATACATATTAGTCTTATCCTGGGTGCTGGCTCCTCAGATGTATAGACAGATTAAAAATTAGAGTTCAAATTTCTGCTTTTTCCCTGTTCTCATCAACCAACTGAGCCCCCCTTCCTGCTTCATTTTTTTACTATTCACATAATTAAAAAATAATTTTGGATTCTTTTTACTCCTAGCTGCAATATCCCTTTCCATCTCTATTTTAGCTTGCCTGATAGCTTTTTTGCATGCTATATTTGCTTCCTTGTACCTGATGAAAGTTTCCGCTGTCCCAGCTAACTTGAATGCTTTAAAAGCACGTTTTTTATTACCAACCTCGACACTAACACTTTTATTCAGCCATAAAGGTTTTGCTTTGTGATGCCTCTCCTTGCTTACAAGGGGAATATACTGTTGTGTATACCTGCAAAGCAATGTTTTAAAAATGTTCCATTTTCCTTCTGTGTCTAACCCTATGAAAAGCCTTTCCCAGTTGACACATTGCAGAGATGCCCTTATACTGGCAAAGTCTGCACGTCTAAAATTGAGCGTTTTAGTTACTCCCTTATAGCGCTGTCTCTGCAGCATTATCTCAAAGGAGACCATGTTGTGATCACTGTTCCCCAAATGCTCACCCACACAAATGTTAGAGATGAGTTCAGTAATATTAGATATCACCAGGTCCAAAATAGAATCATTCCTAGTGGGTTCTTGAACCGCCTGAAATAAAAAGTTTTCATTTAGCATATTTACAAACCTACTAGCTTTTTCTGACTTAGCCACCCCATTACTCCAGTCAATGTCCGGATAATTAAAGTCTTCCATAATAACAATTTTACCCAGTTGTGAAGCCTCCTCCATTTGCAACAGTAGCTGGGCCTCATCCCCCTCACCTATACGGGTTTATAGCATACACCAATGATAATTTTCTTTGTAGCCTTCAGCCCTGCTGAAATTTCTACATTTCATTGGTAATTAGTGAGAAACCTCCGTGAGAATTTGGAGTGGAAAAATTCGCCACGCATAATAAAAAAGATGCGGGCGACAAAAAAAATTGTGAAACAAATGCGTTTTGCGAATTTTTCGCCATTTTGTGAATTTTCTTGCTGTTTCGCAAATTTTATGGCAAAGCGACACGGGACAGATTTGCTCATCACTATTGGTAATGTCTTTATTACATGGCTTTTAGTTTTCATTTGGTCAGAACAGTCCCAGATCACCGACTCAAAAAGGGGTGGCACTGACTGGATATTAGGTTCTAGATTTTGCCTGTGTCTGGGTGTAGCTGGATATGACTGGGTTGACCAGAGCATGGCCTAAACCTTTAAAAATGTTTCCTTGTTGTACTTGATGTCCTTTCTTTCTCTCATAAAGCAGCTGATTTGTTGTGCTTTATGGCTGATAGCCATGTTTATAGCAAAGCATCCTGACCTCCAATAGAATCCTGACTTTCAATGGGAACATAAATCCCACTGGAAACCTACCTAAGTTCTGGTCAGGATTTTGAGCTCTTACAAGACCAGTAATTGTCTTGCTTGTAAAATTTCAAAATATTTTGTTTTTAGACTATAGTTTCCTTTACAATGCCTGGGTTATTTATCAAATGTTCTTGTTTTTTTTTTTTTTACTGTGATTCAAATTTTTTACCCTAAAAATCATCTTTAGAAGTTCTAGTGGATATGCACATGTATCAATATTCATTGATAATAAACAGTACATTAAGCCATTTGTAAGATTCCACTCATATTTACACTTATATTAAGCTGGTCTTGGTGTGTCTAAAATATATTTTATTCCCTTCCTCCTTATCCCAGCAGCAGTGCGGTGCTGCATATGTTTATACTTGATCAGGATGGCTTTCCCTTAATGATAAATGGCACAGTAGGAAGTTGCAAGCCCTGGCAGTTCTTAGGGAGAACAAATGTAAATCAGTACATGAAGCAAACTGGAGTTTTACACTAAAATATAAAACACAAGCAAAGCTAGAGACTGGGACTTTGCAGTAAGCTGGGACATTAGTCAGGTACAAGTGGGCATCAGGGAAGGTTTCTCAAATTCATGCCGCCCAGTATTTCTACACTTCTACATTGCCCAGGATGTAGAGGCTTAATGAACTATGCAAAAACCAATTGATTGCCAAGGGGCCCTTCAAGACCAATGGGCTCTTTGCCTAATCCTATAGATATAATTTATGAGAGAAAATCAAATCTTGCTGCTCATTATGTCTTATGAACTAACTTCGATTGCAGCCGGATGTGTGTCCAATGAGTTCTAAAAAGCACTAAAAAAACTACCTGCTGTTCAGTGATTTGAGAGGGCTGAAATGGTGCAACTATAATAAGAATTTCAAGGAGGCAATCAGGGCACTTCAGGATTTCATAATTGAATTTAAAATTTATTGTGCGATTTTTCAAACCTGTGCACCTTTTTACCTAGCAGATGAGGTGCATTATAAACAACAAAAATAATAAAATATAACTTTTTTTATTGTTGAGAAGAAATAAAATCCTTCCTTCTCCATAACATGCCATGCAAAATATGCGTCCATGTGTCTGATGCCTTGCCTGACAGCTCATTAGATGCAAATGAATTCCACTGAACTTTCAAGGCTGAATTACAAAAAAAAAACATATAAAACTTGAAACTGAAATGCAGAGGCTTTAATTGTGCACGGCTGTAACAAATCACTCATTAAGTATTACAGAAACATCAAGTCTTATTTCAAAGGGATTAGTGCAATCACCATTAAAGGCAAAGAACTGCAATTAACTGCAAATATTTGTTTTGGGCTTTTCTGCCTGAAAACTTGCAAGTAAACAGATTTTAGTGGTTACTATTCCAATCAGCAGGATTCAAGCAGTACAAAAATGACAAACAATGATTCAAATCATATTTCCCTAATGACAATCAAGGCGTTGTGACATCTTCAATCAGTGCGTACAACTGGGACATTGATTAACCAGTGTCACGGTAATATTTTAGTTCTTGAACGCATCACAAAAATCAAACAAAAAATTAGCAATTTCTTTGTGAAGTGAAGCAGGAAATGTAATAAATTGAGGAAATGCCAATGTAGTCTTGTATGTCTATCAGTAGTCCAACATTGTATTAAAGGGGAACTCTGGCTTCGAACCAAAACACCCTATACACACAAAGAAACATAGAAACCCCTAATATACCAATATATCACTGTAATCTATTCCTTTCAAAAGTATAAATTAATACCATTTTTATATGCTAAAATCCAGCTGCAAAACAGTTCTCTTTCTGCATCATTTGGAATTCTGGCGGGGAGGAGGGACTAAAACACTAATGTTACAAATTGTAACAACTTATCCACAGTTTACAGACAGCATGCAGGAACTACATATCCCACAATGCATTGCACTGTATTGTTACTTTTCTTATTGGCATCGCGTGTGCAGATTATGGGATTTGGAGGATGCAGGCTGAGAAAAGTTGACTACTAGTCAGCCAGATCAGCAGGAGAACAGGGGGCCAGGCTTGGGTAACTTTTCCAAACTATATCATTACATTAAAAATCATGAAAATGATGCACATATTTTAATTGATGTATATTGCAAAGTTGCTTGAAATTATGTTTACTTTTCAAAAAGCTAAAGTTGTGTTTGGTTGGAGTTCCCCTTTAACGATAAACTCCCTATGTGCCTTTGTCTACAGTGCAATGTTTGGGTGCAGTTCCTGAAACTAAAACAAAATACTGGTAATATGTGGATATTATCATTATTCTGCAAATGAATGAACATATCAGTAATCATTTGGCAAAGGGGAAATAGCTCACAAGTTTTTTTTTTAATACAATCATAGAGCAGCTTGTATGTGGATCACCAGATTGACATTGATTTCAATAGGCTAAAGATCATGGCAGTAGAGCCTAATGTCTGCGAAAGCACATTCTACTCCATCTGTAGTACAGCTTTGGTTCGGGCTCTTTTATTCTTTGATGTACTGACCAGCACACTCAGTACATTTGGGACTTAATCTAATAATACTATCCATTATGTGCGTTAACAACATTTTGATCTTCAGGAATGACATTTAAAGAAGTATCATTAAAATGGATTGGCGACCTGGAGGGAAAAATGCCATATATTGATTTTATTGTTCAGTTTGGAAATCAAATTCTTATATGGTATTTTGAAACAATTTAGAAAGCGATTTTGCAGTCTTCTTACACACATGTAAATGCTTCATTGCACCCCTAACAGGATGGAAACAAATCTTTTTTACAGAATAATAGCACATGATGCTGGTACAGTGGGAAAGCAATGAAAATGGAGAAAATCACAACTTATCACCTAATAAAGCACCACAGGGAACAATGAAGCTTGTGGTAGGTTTATCTTCTCGTGTATCTAGCTTCAAGACCAGATTTTAAACTAGAAGATTGATACTTTCTCCTAGAAGCTAATGGAAACTGGGTTTTTGCAGTGGGCAGGAGATTGGAAGATTATGTAGGACAAGTGGTTTTATCTGCTATCAATTTATGTTTTCAATATACTTTGTCGGTTGCTGTAATACAGACATCAGGGTATGCTGGAAGTACAAGCACACAGTCCTGAACTGCTGTTATACAGAATAAATGCATAAAAGTATGCTCCAGTGCCTTATCAATGCCAAGACTAAATACTGGGAGCAACAATATATAGTATACAATGTAATGATGTAGCTGACATAAATTCATTTAAGGAGTAGCTATATTTAAAATATGTGCTTGTTTTCCCAAAAAAAAATCAAAATGCCACTTTGTGATATATAGAACAGTTATATTTCCTCTCTACTGTTTTGAAAGTTGTAGAGCTTATTTTCTTCTGACTATTAATACAAGAAAGGCATTAAGGCTTATGTGCAGAACAAGAAAGGCAACTCAACTCCATACAACTAAGTCTTTATTATTGTGTTTTTATTAAATACAGGACTCCCTCTATAATAAAAACATGACTCCCTCAGCACTGAGAACAGGGCATGATCCATTTTAGGCACATCTGACTTTGGTCATTGTCATCTGCAAGTTTACTGTATATACAGTTTTAGTTTGTTTTAAAGGGAATGTAAACTTTCATAAAACTGCCTTTTGCATCACCTAGTTCTAGAAAGAAGGCATCGTAAATTAAATTATAGATGCAAGATAGTGACATTTTTGCTTGCCAATATTCACTGTTATCAAACTTCAGAAGGGGGTGTAGTGCTGTTTAGGTTTTATGGCTGGAAAAAAACTTAAGAAGTGATAATAAAGTGTAAACAGAGCAGACAAGATTTTTATTGAATCAATTGGTCCACTGGCCCTGAAGGACTTGATTTTAAAAATCAATTTAAGAGGTTTCTGAACCGCAGCTCTCTTGTCAGTGATATTGTTAACACCTATTTCTTTGTGTTTAAGGCTAGCATAGAGAGCCATAAGTGTTGTAGGTTATACCTTAGTGCAAAAATGATACAAAAATAAGAATAATATTTTATCCTTCTTATATTTAAATACTAGAATTTATAAAAATTTTAATTAAAAAAGTATTCATAATTTGTTGCTAGGAGCCCATTACAGGACAGACCAGGCAGACCAAGACACCAGAAAGTCTGTGATGCTGCCAATCTTTAATATGCTTGTGTTACTGAATCAAGGCCTATGCATGTGCTGATTAGTGATGAGCAAATTTTTTCGCCAGGCATGGATTCATAGCTAATTTCCGCATTTAGCCATTGCCAAATCGTTTTGCGAAACTTCACCAAAAGTCCACTGCAACAAAATTTGTCGCTCGTCAACAAAAGTCATGTAAAAATAGACGTGTCCACGTCAAAAAACGACAAACATGTTTCACGGATTTTTCACCATTTTGAGAATTTTTCTGTCGTTTTGCAAATTTTTTGGCGAAATGAAACGGGACAGATTTGCTCATCACCTGCTTTCGAAAAACTTTTTAAACTACCAAAAATACCAGATTTTGTTACAGTGAAATTCCAACCAAGCAGAATAATTGCGGTTTGTAATACAGAGACTCTTGAGCCCTATAGACAAACAAAAGTACTGGGTGCTTTCCTACTAATAAAACATTCTCTCTTGCTCCTATCCTTATAGCCCTTGCAAAGCCCTTGCTTCACCCCTACTTTGACAAAGACTGGTCCATTAAAAAAAGGGGTTAACCCAGCCCAAAATCCTCATTTTTTAAAACTTACTCTTTACTGCCTACATAATGCAATAGGATATTTCTTTCTTTAAGATATACTGTTGACCAGTAAAATAAACAGAGCATAAAAGCTAAACTTACTTCATGTGATTCATCATACTCTTTTCCATAAAGCTTTCCACCCATGAGGCTTTTTGTCTTAGAGATAGACACTTGAACTTCATTTTTCGAATTTGTTTAATAATGCCTGGCGCACCTCTTCAGAAATTCACAACTAATTGCAAAGTTATTTGCATTTCAAAGCAAATTCAAATGAATCATTTCATTTCCAAACACATTCTTTATTCTGCTAAAAATAAGAATACATCCTGGTTAAAAAAAAAAAGTTATCTGTCTTGTTTTACATAAAACATTGTTTTTACTTTGCTTTAATAACAAATTGGATATCATAAGTGTTTACTTTCGTATCTGCCAAAATTTCAGGTTTAAAGAACTAGGGCATAAGTATCCAGGCCTTTCCTGTGCCAACTAGCTTATATTGTGGTCTGTCCCTAACCTTGCCCTTTCTAGCAAGCCCTAGGAATTCTACAATTTTGCAGGAATTGGGAGTAGGTTGCATACACCCTCACCCTCTCCTTCCTCCCTTTAGCCTGTAACTGAAGAGAGAAGACAAAGGCAGGTCTTTGAAATAGAAGTCATTAAATTGATTACCATGTCTTGAACAAGTCTTAAGGCCCCCATACATGGGCCAATTTTTTACTGTCAAACGACCGATTCCCGAATGATCCGATACTATCGTTAAGTTATCGTATAGTTGATGGTGTGCGAACGATCGTTGGCCCACTAATCGACCCGACATTATCGTCCCCAAAATCGATCGGCCAGGTTTAAACATTTTAGTCGTTTAACGATAAAATCTGCCAGTTGGTGTGAGTGTCAGACATTTGTTTTCGAACGATTGTTCTCTGCGCATGTCATGATTGCCAGCAGTGGAAGTCAACGAACATAAATATTACATTTACATTAACATTTATTTATAAAGCGCCAACATATTCCGCAGCGCTGTACAATAAGTGGGTTACATACATTGGACATACAGAGTAACATATAAAGCAATCAATAACCGATACAAGAGGTGAAGAGGGCCCTGCCCAAAAGAGCTTACAATAAATAAATAAATACCGCTTCCGCCACGACATTGGATCGTACGTAGATGTACGATCGTACGTATTTTACGATAATGATACAATGAAATCTTTTGCAAATTATCGTTGCCCGCGGATGGCATATCGTATGGAAACCCGATTGCCATGCGATTGTTTGTCGATATAATCGTTCGTCGCACAACGAGTGAAATCGCATCGTGTATGGGGACCTTTACTCTTTGGAGAGATAAACATACAACACAAGTGTGCACTGTATCATTATAAAGGCATGTGAGTGAATTGGGCACAACAATTGTTTGTTAGTACATTATGGCTTGAAGTTCCTTTTTTATTTGGAACTGCAACTGAGCACTGCTGTATTGCACTGATATTTTATTTTTCAAAAATTCTCACTATAGCTTTGTATGATTATTACTGGTATTTAGGATCCACCATGCAGTGTGTATATATTTGAGTAGCCAGTTTGCTATTACTACCATTTGGGGATTTTGGTTCCACTGCTACATTAGTACAACTTTAATAGGGCATCAAATAAGTGCTGATTTGATACTCAGTTATTAAAGTTACCAGAGGGCATAATAACTGGAATGTTGGTCAAATATTTTGTTAATATTCACTCTACAGTGTGACCCCCATCCTATCACTCTTTGCTCACTACTTCGATTAAGTTTGACCTACAGTAATTGTTTTATTGATAAAGTTGCACCTTTTAGTATTTTTTTCTAATTACATCCACTTTCACTTTAGGTTGATTGAAATGTAAAGGCCCTAACTTCCCCATAAATTAGAATTCTGTATCAAAAACTTCAATGCCTGATATTTATTTAAGCACAAAAACCCTGAAATCTCAAATGTAAAACTTCGGCATCTAAGCCAATAGGAGTTGTTGTCATATTTTCAGTACGAGATTTTCGAGTTTTATTCAAGTTTGTAAACTCGCAAATTCAAGGTATTCAATTTTTCCATATTAATAAATAAACAAGCATTCAATTTTTATTAAATGTGAATTTATCTGAATTAGAAAACACTCTTGAATTCAAATACTTGAAAATTGATGTCCATAAGTGTCTTCTGTCTCTCCAAAGTAAGCACATAAAGAACAAAAATAACCCATTTCACCTGGGGTTCCAATATGTCAGTCATGGCCCAGTGATTCTAATCCCTGTTAAAAAAAAAAAAAAAAAAAACCTGACATGGCACCATGCCATCATCTACATTAGCTTCCCCAGGGTTGTCATTGGAAAATCTTCTTGCATCAGTGGAGCCTGTGTTCCTTAAAGGATTGGGAAAGAGTTGTTTTGTTATGGTTGACTGTGGTTGCTATAGTTTTCCAAAAAAGCAACGCATAAAACAATATTGCGTACTGTTATAGTCCATGATAAGCAGGGCTGCAAACATATTAGCCTTTTAGCCTATGTTACATAGTTACATAGTTACATAGAGTTGAAAAAATACCTGTGTCCATCAAGTTCAACCCATCCAAGTAAACCCATCACACCTAACCCACACCTACCAATCTATACACTCACATACATAAACTATAAATACAACCACTAGTACTAACTGTAGATATTAGTATCACAATAGCCTTGGATATTCTGATTGATCAAGAACTCATCCAGGCCCCTCTTAAAGGCATTAACAGAATCTGCCATTACCACATCACTAGGAAGGGCATTCCATAACCTCACTGCCCTCACCGTGAAAAACCACCTACGCTGCTTCAAATGGAAACTCCTTTCCTCTAATCTAAAGGGGTGACCTCTGGTGCGTTGATTGTTTTTATGGGAAAAAAGAACATCCCCCAACTGCCTATAATCCCCTCTAATGTACTTGTACAGAGTAATCATGTCCCCTCGCAAGCGCCTCTTTTCCAGAGAAAACAACCCCAACCTCGACAGTCTCACCTCATAGTTTAAATCTTCCATCCCCTTAACCAGTTTAGTTGCACGTCTCTGCACTCTCTCCAGCTCAATTTTCCTGTTTTCATTTGGTTGTCATGGAAGCAGCATTGCCTATGTCTTTCATATCATTCAAATACATAATATTTTGCAAACACTATGTAATTATTATCAATTGGATATGCCTGTATTCCTGGACAACATAAGATATTTCATGGCCGCCTTCTCTTTCCTTTAACGTTCCTACCTTTTATTCTTGCTTCTGAATTTTCCCAATTTTATAAAAACGAAAATAAAGAATATAGGGTTGATTCACTTAAAACGAGCGCTATTTATAGCATGTGTTAAAAATTTATCGCATCTAATTTTTTGCGTCTTAACGCACGATTCACTAAAAGGATATTTGCATTAATTTAGACGCGATGCTGTTTGCGTTAAGTCAGGAAGACTATCTTCGTGCGGTATTTGATGCAACACGCGCTAATTAACGCAGCACGCTACTTGTCGCACTACACGAGTAAATCACACTGCAAAGTCCATATTGTGTTGCCAAAAGCTCATGAACTGTACTTTTCTATAATTACTGCCTGCCCTAAGTAGGTGTTAATTTTTGCATAGACTAATGCGATATTTAGCGCGTCTAAATGTTTGTGAATCATGCGTTAGTATTATTTCTGCACGCTAATTAACGAATGCGGTAAAATTAACGCATTCGGTTGCGCACTAATTAATGCACGCGATATCTTAAAGCATGTGATAATACTTTAGCAAATTGCACGTTTTTTTCACGTCAATTTTAACGCAAAAAAAGCATGCGATAACGCTTATCACACTTTAGTGAATCAACCCATATATATATATATTTAAAAAATCAATAGTGGGTAAGTGATGCAGTGAGAAAATCACATGTTTCTGTGTAGCCTTTAAGTTTTGAGAAACTCTTGTTGCCTTCTAAGGATGTGCAACAAGTTACCCACTTGTAGATACTGGATAACATTACTCACAATACAAGCTCTGATGTGCCAAGTAAGAAAAACTGTGGGAGTACCATCTGTCCTCCTCAAGATAAGGCAAATTTCTGACCACTTCATCAAATTTAGTTTAGCAAATGTTAAGAAGTATGGCTCATGCAGGTATGTTTTTAACATTTCTGTGCATCTGCAGGGCCCATATGCTGCTAATGTGAATAATTCCTTTTACATCTGATGCCCAGGGAAAATGGAAATAGTGTATAACAAAACACATATCTGTGGCTAAGCATCATTTTTTCAGACAAAAAGCAGTAGCTTACTACAGATGACACATAGATCACTTTGTATTGTGGGTTGTGGGTCTAAGCCATAATGAAATAGGTTTACAGAAACCAATGATTTATGTGGCAGTGCATAGCATCACATCTGTGATTAAAGTATTAGGCAAAAAGCATGTTTAGCACAATCCCTGTTCACCGAACTAATGTGGAACAAGGTTGTCTACTGCCCCTTTAAAGTAACCCTGATGCCAAAATATGTTATTGTGTAGGTGTTTGAAACAGATCACAGGGACCCCCAAAAATGTCAATTACCAACTGTCTTAAAGAGTTTAACTGCAGCAGTGCAATTCACAGCAGTTTGAATTTGCTATCTAAACACTGCAGTCACAGTTCAGCTCTCTCCTGTTGTTATATAGCACCTTCACTATTGCTCCATGCTTCTTAGATTTGGTGTGATTCTTGGGGGGTCTTTGCCTACAGCCATCAATGTATCTTGCATGGGGTGCCAGTTTCCTCTGCATTGCACTGTCACTGGATAATGTACTTAGGAAATGAGTGTCCACTGTTACTCACTAAATAATGCTCTTGGGGTGTCAGTACTCAATGTTTTCATCACTTAACACAATTATGATGCAGTTCCTCAATGTCTTACAGTGTAATGTGCTAGAGAATAACATTGGCACATGGCACTTCACACCACTTTTTGCCTGGTAGAATGAACATCAACACATATTGTTTTAAGTATTGGAAATTATTATGTCAAGCAGAAAGGCAATGAACACAATTGTCACCTCTTTGAGGAGAATGTCACTAAACTCTAAACCCTGATTATCTGAAAAACGAAGTAACTAAAACTTATTTTGGCTAATTTACATTAACTTTTTCTCAGCCCCCACATCTTCTTTGGCCTAAGGGCTATTCACATGGTTTTGATCTGATGAAACCATTTCTACCTAATCCTTCTAAACCTTTCTCTGCTGGTAATTTTGGTTGGTTAAGGGCAATTTGGCAAAAGCATGGTGCTAGGCAAATCTTTTTCTCATTGTGCAATTTTGAACCTGGCTGTCGTTTTGCTTGATGATGATGAAGCATTCATTGTTAACAGTAACATGGTTACATTCAGACCCATCAGACCCATGAATCACCTTGAATATGCAGTGTAGTTTGGGGTTCCAGTAAATGAAGGACACATGTTACCCTGAAATTACTTCCCCCCACCAGAGGTGCAGGCTAATAGAGCCCACTACAAGTAAATTAGATTAGGATTATAGGCAGATAGGGGATGTTCTTTTTCCCATAAAAACAATCAACGCACCAGAGCCCCCCCCCCCCCCTTTAGATTAGAGGAACAGAGCTTCCATTTGAAGCAGCATAGGTGGTTTTTCACGGTGAGGGCAGTGAGGTTGGGGAATGTCCTTCCTAGTGATGTGGTAATGGCAGATTCTGTTAATGCCTTTAAAAGGGGCCTGGATGAGTTCTTGAACAATCAGAATATCCAAGGCTATTGTGATACTAATATCTACAACTAGTATTAATGTTGGTATATAGTATATATATGAAAGTGTATAGATATGCAATGGGGTTATTTGGAGGGGTTGGGCATTCTTGTACACTAATACCCAGCACTGAAAGTGCTGAAGAATATTGCTGCTATGCACCTGTTATATCAGTTAGACATATATTCAAATGACAATGAAATCCATCCAGCTACAGTTTACATTTATAAAATGTATATGGTATACATGAGAGATTACCTATGCTGATACAGTACTTAACTCATGAAATAAATTTGAGGGTCCATTTCTACAGTACATAGTTACATAGGGTTGAAAAAAGACCATCAAGGTTAACCTTTCTAAGTAAAACCAGCACACACAACCTATACTTACCTATCTATACACTCACATACATAAACTATATATACAGCCACTAATACTAACTGTAGATATATCACAATAGCCCTGGATACTATGCTTGTTCAAGAACTCATCCAGGCCCTGGACATCAGACTATGAGTGTTCAGATGTCTTCCATTTACATTAACCTTAGGTGGCATTGGCACATAATACAATCTATTGCAGAGGACAATGTGACACAGTGCAAACGCCAAGCATATATCTAAAGCCGTATAAAATGATTTTACACTTAAACCATCTGAAATGTGGTGCAAAATAAATAATCATATAAGCATATTTATAAAGCTACTTTGTTGTTGTTACACACCAATTAACACCATGCATTGCATTAGCAGAAATTATCCAAAGAGCTAATTGCAATATTTCTAACTTTTTTTTTTAACATCAAACACCATCATTTATGTTACCAACCCACACCTGTTGTAACCCATGGGTCAAATTTAGTCTGCAATAGTTTAAAAGGTGTAAAAAAGAAACATTGGAAAAGCAGGCTGCACACTGTACTGCATCTGTTGTTCCTTTTTCAAGTTTTATCTTCTTTAGAGAAGAGAATTTTACACTCGGGTATGCAAGTGCATATAATTATATTACCTTTATAGGTACATTGGATTTTACACTGAGTACCATGGTGTTAATATGCCAATGTTTGGTGATTTCATGAGTGTTTTTTTGTTAGACAGTTTTTAAAAAACGGCCTTAAATATTCTTACTGAGCACTAATCCTGCCCATACATAATCAAATCATAATACAGAAGATCAACATTAGTATCTTTCTGATAAGTAGAGCCAAGCACAAATGCATTTACATTGCGGGGAACATTCAATTCAATCTTTTGTTGAAACATTTAGAGCAACAAAAGCTTCTCTATCCATAAAAAGAAACATAAAAATAAACATTTCTCCTTTCTTCTCTTAGTAAACCAGAAACACATTTAAAGTCTCAGTGCTACAGGGTTCCCCTGCTCTGTGCTATAATGTATAAGGCTCTCTGCTGCCAGGTTTACTCACCCTGCCCCACAAGCTGCTTGTAGGGGACCAACATCAAGATAAAAGAGACTGCCCCTTCACTTCCTTCCTTCTCAGGTCTCCACTCATCTTAACAGGAAACCCAACAAACAACAACCCCCATAATTCCTAACACTTCTCTGGTTCCCCCCTTCCTTGCCCTGTCATGGCCCTGTCCTTCCCTAGTTCCTGGCTCACCCCTCTCGGGCATTCTGGAAGTCTTGCTAGGGCCGCACAACCAAAGGCTGTCTATCTGTGAGTTGCAAATTCCTTTTTAGCTCCTAATACAATCACTGTGTAGCCAGCCAGTCTGAAACATATTCCTCACCATGCATTAAGGGTGACAAATGTACTTTAAGTAGTCAGCTGTTCCCCCCTCCCCACCTTTATTTAGTTCTTTTGTTCTTTTAATTATAAACCTCAGAAGTAACCAAACTTTTGTTGAACTGCTATTGAGAAATCATTTTTCTGCCAGCTTAATCTAAAGGTAATGGTTGCATTTAATATAAGAAGAGATAAAACAGCACATAATGTTCACTTTCCCAACTCTGGAATAGCAATTCTGAATAACAGAAGCGTTAAGGAGAACGGTAATTTAAAATATATCGTAACGCATAGCATCTTTAAGATAGATGTTATCAATCACACACTATGAAAAAGATGGTTTGCGCAAGTGAATCAGAAATGTTACATTTTCCTCTGGTAGTCCAATAAAAATTGATTGATGCTGGGACATTCTGTAATGAACAGTGGGTGTTCATTTTTTCATGTAAAAAAAGCATTCTGTGTCTAATTGTACATGCAGGCAATGTTCTGTTTGTAAAAGATTTTATTTCACACTAACCTTGGAATAATCTGTTTCACGCAGTCTGATTTCTTACTGATCTTAGGGCTCATTTAAGAAGGCAGCACAATGTACAAGTAAGTGCAATTATTGTACAGAAATAGCAGTTTTTTTTTATTGAAAATGCAGTGTTTTTTTGTTTAGTATACCAGTGCAATTGCTGGTGCACATCACGTTATGTTCACTGTAATTTAAAAGTGATGCACAGATATGGATGAAAAATAGTGCCCATTATGGTAAATAATACAGGTTTGTCATGGGCTATTTCTCCATATTATAATGCCCCTCTCTAGTCCCCTCAAGGAGACCACAAATCACCATGCGATGCTCTAGTTTGGATGCAAAAGTTAGAATGCACTGACGATATTCACAAAAGGTACTTACACCCGTCATGCAGCTACTTGTGGTACCAATGCTCCAGTCCACCTTGCTTTGATGAAGTCTGTGGGCAAGTCTGTTGTATACTATACTATACACTAGATATACATAGTATAGTATATATTATCCAGAATCCCATGAAATACATGAATGCGACAGTATTTACCATTGGACACTGTTTAAGCAAAAAGATCTTCAATATCAAATAGTGAACCAAATTACAGAAAGACCGAGTGGCATAACAATTGAACACTGCTTTGCCCCCACAAACAATTTTTCACTAGGTAGGGGGTCTACTTCTTCTATAGTTAAGCCAGGGAATAAAACCCTTATTCAGAGAACCACATGTTCTAAGTATTCCAGATAACAGATTCCAAACTGTACCTGCTATTTAATCAACTAATTCTATACTAGAAAATTAAAAAAGTTTAAAAACAAGCTGCTATTAAAGTGCTTCTAGTACTAACTTACTAACATAGGTGATGTACTGATGAAGTGCAGTTACCCAAAGCAAATAAAGTACTTGCTGTGGCCAATATTGCACCTGTATTAGTAATTTAACCTGTCTGTATTTGTCTCTTGATATTTATGGCATCCAATTCTTTCTCTCTTGGATCTTTCGTCTCTTTTTTTTTATCTGTTCTTTAAATTATCCACCCCTACACACTTTTTCTTAATTGTACTTCTGTTTAACCATCTCCCTTATCCCCAGCTCTTGTTATATTTTGTGCCCTGCAGTGTACAAAGCATAATTTCAGGCATGCCGCCATTTTTTTTTTCCTGCAATGCAGCTTTTGCTTATAAATCCAGCATATTTGTGCCTTCAGTTGCTTATGTGTTTTGACAGGACATGACACCTATTGACACAGACTGCTGGGGTAACCCTAAAGCTACTGCCACCTTTGAGGTGACGGCAGCTCCAGCATTCCCCAGCATTACTCGGTACACATGTGCTCAATCAGAAACAGGAGACAGGACAGAGGCAGCAGTGCCAAGAGCAACTATATCCAAGGCTATTGTGGTATATAAAACTACAGTTAGTATTGATGTTGGTATATATAGGTTATGTATGTGAGTGTATAGATAGGTCAGTATAGGTTTGTGTGTGCTGGGTTTACTTGGAAGGGTTGAACTTGATAGACTTGATGGTCTTCTTTTCAATCCAACTTCACTATGTAACTGTGCAGTGCAAGGATTGGCTTTCAACACAAGTAGCAAGTGCCTTTTTCTATTCAGCTGTAACTGTTGTATATGAGCCGTATAGTGTTGTTTGTGTTTCCATTAGTAATACATATGTCTTTTTTTAGTGTACAGTATTGACTAATTATGTTGTTTTCATTAAATGTGCTTACTGAGCACTCGGCTCCAGATCCTACTGCTCTCCTCAATCGCTTCATAAAAGTCAAAATTGTTGATAACTTACTAAAAGCCACAAATACTTGTCAAAGTGGATGATGTTCCTGATGGAGATAAACACATTAGCAACCAAATTCTGATTTGCATTCTTTGCACCTTAATTTAGCACACATTTATTTGAAATATATTTAAATGACACAATTCAGATACACACAAATCATAGATAAGCTCATTGGATAAGAATGGAGTTTTGGTCCAGTTTCTAGTTTCAGAACTGTTTACAATGCAAAATGTTCCAGGTTAGGATGAGCCAATGAATTTGTCAGAATATTGATTTGGAACAAATTATGGCTGTTTTTGATGCATCATGACTGAGATTATGTGGGGTTATTTCGGAGTCATCATATTGCAGGTCTATGGCAATTTACCTTGTTTTACATTTAGTACTGTGAATAATTCCATATGAAAATATATCCCTGTTTCAAAACTGAAAACTCTAAATCCCCCCTGTGAGAGCATTTCCCACAATGAGGTGAATTTATAATCTGCACCTTCTTTCCACATTAACATTCAGATTTAGTGCCTTGCTTCGAATAACTCTGAACAATGATAATCACTGCTGCATGCACTCAGCTTCTGATCAATGCCGAACTTGTTTGTTACTGAAAAAAAAACCACGTTTAATGCCAAACTCAGTGCTTTGAAGAAAGATGCACCCTGATAAATTAGGCCCATGGTGGTTAGATTGTGCTGATATGCAGCAGTTTAGCAGTCTCGCAGTGTAACCTCCATAGACTCCAGCTGACACTGCGGGTTCATAAAATGAATACAATAAAGAATTAGCTGATATATCCAACACTTTTATTTTCTAAAAGAAATTTCTTTTGTATAAGCAGTATTACTGCAAATTGCCTCATCCAAGGAACATGCCTAAAGTATATCAATGGAAAGAATCTTTAGCAGTATAGCAAGCATATTTAGCTCTTATTATTCAAGGTCCAGGCATCTAAGGTTCCAAATATATAATTAAACCTTAATCTTGCATTTCATTTCCATGTATTTGAAACATAATAGGGGAACAATACCCCAGAGTTGGAAACTGGCAGCAGCTACTAACAAGATCATGAGAATAACAGACAGCTACAAGCTGGCATTTAAAGTGGAAATTAAAGCACCAAAAAGTAAACACGCAGAATGTGCCCATAGCTGCAAAACGTAATTTATGATTCTTTATTTAGTAGCACTATTTCACATCTTTCATCAGCTGTTGACAACAAACTTGGGTGAAAAGATTTTCAATGCACTTTTGTTACAAATGGAATACAATAGAAAGACTTTGAACATTGCAGCTAAAACCAGACAATAAGATAGAGGGCATAAAAGCAAAATCAGGAAATGAGTCAGTATTATGTTTAGAAATGAGGGAGTCACATTTCCAAATGAAACACAATTAAGTGTTTTGTATTAGTAGTTGTTACGAAGCCCCTACAACAATGAGGTGCTTTACTATGTGCAAGGTAGGGTACGAAGTGAAACAAAAAAAAAAATAAATAGGAGTGATCCACCATATTTTTATACATTGCCCCTTGTCCTGCATTTAGAAAAACTGCAGCAGTGTTCACCCAATAAATACAGTGCTGTCTGTTTCTGGTGGAGGGGGAGACATGTAGACATACAGTACCCTCTCCCATCCCTCTACCCTTTTGCTCACCTTAGTGCTCTTGCGCTTGTATCTGGAGTAAAAGTAGATAACCCTTAATATCTCTTTTTAGAGTCTTTCCAATCTCCAAATTTCTCCCATATTCACACATATTTGCGGCAAGTCACAAAGTTTGGAATGGCAACAATAATGTTGCTATGTGAAAGAAGTGGGGAGTGTAAGATGAGTTAATGGTACATATTGGGCGAAGTAGGCATAATCTGCCATTTTTTGTACTTTGCACCCAGGAATGAATACTAAATAAACAACTGCTGGTTTGCATGCTCCAAACAGTGCATAGACTTGCAGCTGCCCCATGAATGTGGTTCTGTTTGTTCTGCTTGCATCACTGTATTCATGAGGGGTGGGCCTCCTATTCATCCCACAACCTGCACGTCATATCAACATGCAGGTTAGGGAGCAGCAACATGGATCTGTTCTCACAATCTGCCCTATGACAAGCGCTAAGAACTGGGCCGCCCTGTGTCGCTAGCCTCTGTACTCTGAACTTTAAACTGTATTTTCAATCCGGTGCTAGTTGCAGAGCAGAACACTGCATCTGTGTCAAATCAAGCAAGCATTAGCACTAAAGGGTGTGCTTTTGCAGTTATAAATGCCCCTTATTGTTTTCCTTTTAAATTCAGTTATTGTACTTACAAGTTTTGGCACTAACATCCCTTTGCTGTGTTTGCCCACCTTCAGTCAGGTAAAGGGATTGCCATGGAAAGGAGATAAAAACTAGGGAAATTTTTCTAGAGGAACTTGACCATCTTGTGATAGGGATCTGTGGAGCTCATCATTGGTGAAAGCCACAGATAGAGCAACTAGCCTTGCAGCTTTTTCTCCATAAAGGAGTTTAATGAGGTCAGCACCCTGTTGAGCACTCACATACTAATGTCAGTACCAGCCCAGTGACAGAGACAAGTCTTGTAAACATCCTCATTGTTGGCAGGACCCCTTAGTGTCTGCCAATTTGGGCTGGACACCCATTTGCCAGGATAGGCCCTGTAGATGGAGAGTACCAGGAGTATAAGCTTTAGGTTGACACCTTATGATGCAATACTTTGAGGTTCTGCAGCAAGAAAAAAATGTGAAAAATGTGAAGTGAATGTATATAAAAGGCTCTGCGTCTGTTGTGTGACCCTCCAGTTTATAAATCTACTATAAAACTATACCATTGTGGTGTTGGCAAGGGTCAATTAACCTGAATTCTCTACAAGTCACATCAACGTCCCAACATGTTATTAGACCCCCATGAAACGTTCATACAAGTAGGAAAAAAAGAAAAGGTGCACTAAATTCTCCCGGGGTGCATAGGGTACTGTAATTACTACCTGACCTATTCTAAGGATTTAAGCACTGCTGATTTCAGTGTCAGGTCCTGCTGGATTCATGTGGAGAGGATGCACATTTAGAATATTTGCATGTATTGAACAGATTTTGATTTAATGCTTTGAATTGATCTCACACACATTGCTTTTGACAGTAAAATGATTCTCATATAAATGCGGCTCAGGATACCCTTGTGACCTGGGCCATCTTGTTTGTCTAGATCGCTGCCGAGCAGTCTCAAACTTGTTCCTTTTAAGTGAATGTTGCAAACACATTTAATGGTCATGCATAATGTAGGCTTTTTCATGAATATTTACAAAGCATGTGTGTGGCATTTGCTTCACCTAGAAAAACTGTATTAATCTTTAACACCTTGCTATCTTTCTTTTTTCTGCTTGATAGCCTCTAAATGAATTCTTTGATGCACAACCACAGAGAGATTGCAGCTGTTACAGTGAAAAACATTAGCAGACTGCAGAATGTTACAATGGAATTAAAACTCGTTGCCACAATAGATAACTGATATAAACTGAGATGCATTGCAGTAATATCTCACTGAACACTTTGATATCATGCTAATGTATAATAATGAGACCTCAGGTACAAAATACCATAGACACAAGTGCTGGACACCTTATTGTGATTCCTTAAGCACTTGTTAGAATGGGGTTTCTTAGCCAGCTGTGCTTTGCACCAAAATGCCTCAAACACAAGTTATGTGAGTACAAGGCAGCCCTGTATTTAATCGTCATTAAATACACTATTTGGCCAACTAAATGGTGAGCTGACACAAACGCACTGCTTAGGTAAAAAAAAGTCATAGCTTTATTAATAATAATTTAACTTGTATATTTGCCTTCCTGTGGATCAACTAGCAGTTTGGCAGGTTATATATAGGCATTAAGGTTGAACTTGATGGATGTATGTCTTTTTTCAATCTAACTTACTATTTTACTATGTAATATATTGTTAACATTATACAATATCCCTGCTAAATGGAAACAGGCACACAAGACCACCCAATAACAGGAGTTACAAGCTATAGGGAGGCTTGCCAATGCCAGATTGTGGAGCCACAATATAATGCCATGGACATGTTTGAAACATGCAGTTTTTATTTAGTGAACTCAGCAAAGAGATGAATAATTAAGACTTGGTGTACGGACACAGTTGCACTCCTTGGACCTCCGTAAGGGGAAACTAGTTCAAAACTCAGTAACTGCCAGTGAGTCATGTAGTTTTGCCCAGCCGAACACAACACTCTACAAACAATAAATAGGCTCCTTGTAAAACATTATTATCTTGTGTCGTTATTGGTACACTGGCCAAGTCATTGGGGCTATTGTTATGCTGTTGTTTGTAATGGAGCATTATGCTGATTACTGTAAATTATTAAGATTCAAAGGATTCTCCACTATTCTAGTCTGCATACTATACTATTGAAATACACCCAGGGTACAAACCATCTACAATGGGTGTAGCTTCAGGCTTCTTTACCAAATGTATCTTTAGCTCCTAGGCATGCTACATATGAGATTTATTCTACCACTAGCTAGTCCTTGTGAATAGGGGTCCCTTTTTCCCCTGGTCTGATCTTATTTCTTCACTTTTTATGTACCGAGGCATTTTACATGTTGTTGTCACCATCTGCCCCCTTCTATGAGGTAATTCATGAGACCTTAAACAATCTGTAAACCACCTGATATTCTTGTACCACTGGGGATTTTTACCTTCACACAGAACATTGATGCTTGGAAATGACAAACTGTAGAGAAGGGCTGAGCCCCTACTTTCCTACACATCTAAGGTAGGAGGAAAATGGGGCTGCTGCTACAGGTAAAGGGGGGGGGGGGTAAGTAAAAGAACTTATTCTGGGCAGCTGAAGGTTGTAGATCTCTCTAAAGCTGGGTAAAGCTCATAGAGACAATAGCATACTGCTAACACAATTATATATAATCAAAGGGGCTGTAGACGGTAATACAGCCTTTGACAAAATGAGGTTTCCCAACTGTTATTGCTCAGTGTTGGCATCATGGGTTTATTTGATAACATTTAGTTTTAATGCAGAAAAACATTAAAACATATAAATAGTTTTATTTTAACTGTACATTTAAAATACAATCTTTAAATATTAATGGAATTTACTCTTTAAATTGGCCTCTTATATGGTCTCTCATTTTGTCAATTCTATTTCTATTCTATTTTAACAGCCTCTTTGGTTAATATTGGTTATATATAATTGTGTTCGTTGTATGCAAATGTCTCAGTGAGTTTTAATTTCTCCTGCTCTGATTATTTGTCAATATTTTTATAGATTAAATAAGTTTGTCTTGCTTCCCATCCATCTATACAGCTATCAATCTGATTCCAATAAGCACATCTGTATTTTTCAAATTTATACTGAATGTTCAGAGTGCATTTGTGGGAATAGATGCAGTTTGACAAATATTGAAAGTGATAAGGATTGGTAGTAGAGGGCTCTGGAGAACATACACTTATCATTAACCTTGCTATACTCAAGGTCACTGTTCGTGCATAAAAAACTCCCAAGGCTGTTATCTAACAGATTATACCTAAGCATTAAAGGCTACAGTGGCTCCTTGAGATGATTTCAAACATCTATTGCTAATGAAAGGTCTGCCTGTGCCCTGTGTTGACATGTTCAATCTTCATGAAGGACTCTTCTTGCTAAAAAATATTGTACAACTCATCACACATATCATCATACACTTTACTGATAAATCATGTCATTAGTGGTATTGCATCTTCAAGGGCAGTTCAATTTTATGCCTCGACAACTTCAGTTTGAAAATTCAGTTATCTTTAAAACTCAGGTTATCAGTAACTATAATTGTTAGTTATTGAATTGTTAGTTATTGAAGGGTTGCATTGTGTAGTTAAAAGTGGCCTATGTAACATTATAATAAGCAATTCTTATTGAAGTCTACTTCACTTGTTATATGTTAATAGGCCTCTTTAAGCTTACCTTTCCTGGAGAATTTGTCTTAGGACCAGGTTATAAAGCTGTAGGAATAGTTTAATGGTGTTTTTTTTTAAAAGGCTAAAAGCTAATTTAGGAATGTGTTCTCCCTGCTGCAGCTTTGCCTGTGTATTCCAGCCATTATACTGTAAGTAGCCCATGTTTCTACGGACACCATACAATGCCCCAGGATTTTGAATGTTAGAGACTTACATTTATAGCACCATTAATATCATATTCATAGTATCAAAAAAAGAAATGGCAAAAACATTGTTTTATGGTACAGGTATGGGACCTGTTATCCTGAATGCTCGGGACCTGGGGTTTTCCTTAAGTCCTTACCTTAAGTCTGCTGAAAATAATTTAAACATTAAATAAACCCAATAGGATTGTTTTGCCACCAATATGGACTTGATCAATATGGACTTGATCTCAACTGTTTTATAATTACAGAGAAAAAGGAAATTATTTTCAAAAATTAGAATTATTTGCATATAATGGAGTCTATGGGAGAGGGGCATTCCGTAATGCAAAACTTTCTGGATAATGGGTTTCCGGATAATGGATCCCATACCTGTAATAAAAATACATTAACATAGGGGCTTACAGAATGAAACACTAGGTTTAGAGGACCATTTTATTGGCTGTTACTGCTCATTTTAGTTTTGCATTTAGAGCTTAATCAAGGTATCCTAATTGATAAATGTACTGAGTGGAAGCAAAGTGTTGCTAAATGAGAAATGATTGTACTTGTGGACATCATTCTGGATTCTTCAGCAATATTTGATAAATCTTCCCCCATGTGTTTTGATAAACTTAATAACCTATTGTTTCTCCTAATCAGTGTAAGTGGAGGAATCATGGCTTGGGTGAAATGAACTTGTATTTTTACAACTGAGTGATATTTTCATATCTATCACTAGGTGGGGCATGGGAGCTGCTATCTTGCTACCTTCCCATTGTTCTGTTGATCGACTGCTGGAGGGAAAGGGAGGGGTTGATATTTCTCCAATAGTATGGGTGAAGACACACGGAGCAACTAGTAGCAGCTACTTGTTGTGGCTACTAAAAAAACAATGCTGATTATTTACTGATAATTTTCTA
Organism: Xenopus tropicalis; assembly: GCF_000004195.4. Lineage (NCBI taxonomy): Eukaryota > Metazoa > Chordata > Amphibia > Anura > Pipidae > Xenopus > Xenopus tropicalis. The sequence continues at coordinate 63,512,308 of NC_030680.2, read as the reverse complement.
TATGTGTACTTTAGCAGAGGCAATTCTCACTATTGTCTATGACAGGGTATTTTCTGGAGTTCAGTAGCCTTGAAAAAGTGTCTGCTACTAGTAGCCCAGTGTGCCTTCACCCTAATGATTAACTGAAGTTTATTAGAGCACAAATCACTTGACTGAGGGCACCTGGGAAACTCAGAACATGTCTAGCCCCATGTGAAATTTCTAAATTAAATATAAAAAATCAGTTTGCTCTTTTAAAAAATGTATTTCTGTCCAAAATTCTGCTGGTGGAGCGCAATTAAATGATGCATTTTTTTTAAAAAGAAAAAAAACATATTTTTCCATGACAGTATTCCTTTTAGTAAAGGCAAATTTGGGTAATGCAGGTGAAATCAAAAAGATTTGGCAAGGGTTTAGATATTTATATTTTTTATTCGTTTTATGCCATCATTTTAGTCCCTGAAATTCACCATAAAATCCAAGCATGAATATACTGTTTAAAATTATTTCTGTACAGTTCCTGTTAGCTGGAAAATGGTGACTATGTAATAATGAACAGGAAAAAAGTCCAAGTTAAAGACAAGATAAAGGGATCTGTCATTGATAAAGATGTTAACTTAGAGGCTTATTAATACTTTTTTCCAAAGAGATTTCATTATGTTTTTTATATGACTGACTGGCTTGACATATGTAGGGGTTTGACAAAAATGGGCCCAGTAGGATGGTCACTCCTAGGACAGGCCCCAGGGTGGTAATGGTTAATAGGACACTTGGTATGATCTGGGACAGTGCTGTCCAACTTCTACGGTGCCGAGGGACGGAATTTCTCTAGCATACATGGTGGAGGGCCGCTAATGGAAGCCAGTTTTGACCACTCCCCTTTTTGAAACCACACCCACTTCAAACCACACCTATTTTATCACAATGGTGGTAGCACAGCAAAATCCCAAATGCTTGGTCCTTACTGTGGGGATATCAACCATCATTCATATGTGAAAGAATTATGTCATATTAAGATATACCCTTAAATTCCATATGCCTCCTCCTCCCCTGTGGATAGCAGAGCAACCCCCAGTACATAATTACACACCTTTGGGACCATTTAATGGCTATTTCCAACTGCTAACAAACTCCCACAACAAACCCCTGCCAGGTTCACCTCCCACAAGCAGCATACGGCAAGCAGAGTATGGCACACACAGGCAGCACTCTGCCTGTCCTATGCTGTCTGTGCGTGCCATACTCTGCCTGCCCTACCCTGCCTGTGTGTGCCATACTCTGCCTGCCCTACCCTTCCTGTGTGTGCCATACCCTCCCTGACCTATGCTGCCTGTGTGTGCCATACTCTACCTCCCCTATGCTGGCTGTATGTGCCATACTCTGCCTACAGTACCTATGTCTGAGGTGTGAAGAAGTGAACAATGGGAGTGATTACAGTCTGAGCCTGAGGTGTGAACACTGCAGGGGGTGAACAATGCAGGTATTAAAAGGTGTGAAAAACACAGGGGATTACATTTTTAAACAATACAGAGGGATTACAGCCTGAATCTGAGGTGAGAACCATGCAGGGGGCCAGTTAATCTCAGTAATGATACCATTTAATGCAGGGGTGGGCAAACTTTTTGGCTCACGGGCCACATTTACTTACCCCCGGGCCGGACCGGGCCAGGGCGGGCAGGGCAAGGCCAGCGTTATGCCCCCTTCGTCTCTTTAATTCCGGCCCGCCAATGACACCAAGTCTCGTGTGATGAGACTTGGCGTCGTCGGCGGGCCGGATTAAAAAGGCCAAGGGGCCGGATGTGGCCCGCGGGCCGTAGTTTGCCCACTCCTGATTTAATGCTTACTCAAAGGTAAGCCATCAAAGCAGCCAGACAGGTGGGGGGCCACACAGAGGGGGGTCGTGGGCCGCCAGTTGGACAGCACTGGTCTGGGATATCAGTAGTTAACAGGGAGTATCCCTGCAGTTCGGGTTACAGCCACAGGGTGGTGTGCAAGGTTATATAAAGGGATGCAGCCATGTGCAGTGGGTTCTTAGTCCTGGGACTGCCTCTGGTAGAGGAGTACACCAGGCTCAGTTAGTAGACAGTAATTTCTGGGATAGGTTGCTCCAGGAGTGACATGTAGGTCAGTAAGCTAGAATGGGCGGATATTGCCCCTCCAGGAGTGGTAGTGGGGTTAAGATCCCCCAGCAAAACATCTGCTGGAGAGCAGGGCCTAAAGTGTCTAGGTAGGTGGGTCAGCCTGGCGAGAGTACCGGGGAGAGCCCTAAGAGAGGGTCTCTCGGCGTGAGTACCGGGGGAGCACCTAAAAGGGATCATTTGGCGGGAGTACTGTAGGTTACCCAACAGGAGAGAGGTTCTCTTAAGGTGAAGTAGGGAGTATATGCCTTGTCGAATGTATGCCACTCCTGGAGAGGTTCTGCCCAAATAAAGACACTCATCTGGTTCATCATTATCCTCGTGTGTCTGGCTCTTTTCTGCACCAGGGATCACCTATCTGGCGGTAAGCAACTACCCCAAGGGAGGGGCAAGGTTCCGGGAGTTGTGTGGAGTCCCTGACAAAGGTTACAGTGTAATATCAGGTCCCAGGGTGGGAGTTATAGTCCCACAACATCACCCCTGGGTGGAGGCACGCCATTAAGAGTAAAGATTCCTTGTTACCCCCATAGTAAGCGGGGGCTCAGGACTCCTGTTAGCGCCAGAAGTAAGCCAAGAGGGCACCAGTAGCAGCACCGTTAACTAAAGTGGTCTACACGTGTTTACAAACACATTCTGTAAGATGTTGGGGTGGGTCCAACAATGGCTAGCTGCCACCCAGCAGCACTTCTTTAGTTTCTACAGCTCATAAACCTGCTCATGACATAGGTGCAGCTAATAGTAAATTGTATGCTGCTTTGGTAAGTGATACTGAATTTTTTTTTAATGTGGCTTGTCGTAATGCTTGGTAAACTGAAACAATGGAACTGCTATTTTATCAACAGAAATGTTTTAACAACAGCCACATTGCTGCCCATATAGTTGTATCCTGGAAATAGAACAGCTACATTTCATCCTTACATTCTCTTTCCTTACCCAGCTTTGAATATGGCAGTGAAACAGTTACTGGCATTACATTTAAAATGGTGATTCAGAACTTCCCATATATCCCCTTTTTAGTCAGATATTGCAGTTTATGAAATAATTTTACTCCATTGTTGAAACAAGTTGTTTTATCAGATTGTGTGGTTTCTAGTGGTGGGATATGGGGTAAGACATAATCAGGGAACCAAGCCCACATTGAATAATATAATTGTATAATTACTCCACTCTCAAACATAGTCAACAAAACCTATGAAAGTATTAAATAAACAGAAAAAGACAGCTATATTTTATGCTATGAAGCACACACTGTGTTTAGCTGTATTGGGGTCAGTCTTGTGACCTGGAACTCTCCATTGGCAAATTGGAAGGAGGAATACAGTGTGTAGACATTCAGGGGCAACTGTAAATTCTTAAAACATTTTAAATTACTTTGCACTTGATGATCTGTTAATCCAAACTATAAAATCTAAATATTTTTATTTGTTTTATCTTTATTATTAGTAAAGCCTTTCATGTGTCAAAGATTTGCACTGCTGTGTTTTGTGATAACTACTAACTATCATTTCTTAAAAGTGATGACACTCTGGAAATCAGTTGTCGGGATATATTTGCTGTCCTTTTAATATAGTCCTTGCCTTGGTGCTGAAGTGTGACAGACAGAACAGTATATTAAAGACTCACTGCATGACACAGATATAATTGGAACCATGTTTTATATGTTGCCCGATATTTTCCTGTTTTTGCCTGCTACTGACTTTGCTGACTCCATTTTCTTCTTTACTGTGAAAGGTTGACACAGGGACTCAGCAGTTTAATAAAAGCTGTGTAATGGGGGGTTGTTATGTTCCACAATAGAATATATCTTCCCCTACTTATACCCATTGTAGATTTGTCAATCTTTTCCCTACGACACGGTGAAGAAACAGGCTGGGCAGTGAAGCAGAAAAAATATACCTTAAATGGGAATTAAACCTGAAGATTCAGCTCTAAAATAAACATGCTGATTTTATCCAAAAGAGGGTTTTATAATTATAGATAGATAAATTGATCGATACGTTATTGAAGCAACATTGCACAAGTCTTGAAGGACCTTTGGTTAAACTGATGCAAGAGGCTACCATCATAATAATATCCTCTTCTGAAGTTTGCAGAGTAAAATTGGCAAGCATTTTTCTTAATATATAAGATAATAGTTAGGCAAAGTGAATGGCTTTATATATTTTTATGTCTTTAATATATGGTCTTTGGGATCAAATAGAAATGGGATGTTGCTCATTACTTCTTTGCTGATCTCATTACAAAAGACGATATCATTGCATATAATACATTTTAAGAAATGAACATATATTTGTGCCAAAAATAACTCCTTGACCGGTGTCTCATTTTTTCACCTCAAACTCAAATAAATTGAATTTTTAATTGCAACTGTCCCCTATCATTAGATGGCCAGTGCCTTACTTCTTACTATGCTACATAGCTTTCTTGAGCACTTGCTAGTACTAGTGATTTTGTCAAGCGACTGTGCCCTCAAAAAAAGTGCACAGTGGGTTTGACAGTGGGCTATGGTATATCCATAACAGGTGTGATGGCTTGACTACTGGAATTTAACACAAATGGGAGAACCTGTGCATAAGATAAACTGCCAACTTAACTGATATATAACATTAAAGACTTAAAGGAAAGTCATGTTGGCATTTTACTGCCAATAGATTAGCCACTTTAGTGCTACCTAGAATGCTATATTTATTCTGCAGAAAGCATTACCATACCTAAAAGAGCCCTAGAAGCTCCCTCCATTTGTTTAAGATTGCAACTGCCATTTTAGCTTGGTCTTCCTAGCTTCCTGCTGCAGCTCTAGCTGCTGGTAGCTCAGATTACACATCCTGAGCTACCAGCAGCTAGAGAAGGGAGAGAGGAGAGAGCTGAGAGAAGAGAGATGCACAGACTATGGCCCAGGGAATGAAGGATTGTACTGAGAGAGGAAGTCAGATACCCTAAGAACATGTTTACACAAAATGAGACAAGAAATCCCATGTTTCTTTTGATAGAGGACTCTATCAAAAGCACTTTTTTGTGAGTGCTTTTGGCTGTGTTTACATAGACCTTTCTGATAAAGCGTACTTAGGTTTTACCTTTCCTTCTCCTTTAAGTTAACTTTTAGTATGTTGTAGAAAGGCCAGTTCTAAGCAACTTTTCGATTAGTCTTTATGATTTGTTTTTCATAGTTTGTGAATTGTGTGCTTTATTCCACTAACTTTTTGCAGCTTTCAAATGGGGGTCACTGACCCCTGAGCCAAAAAAAAAACTCATTGCTTTGTAATGCTACAGTTAAATTGTTATTGTTATTTTATATTACTTCTCCCATTCATATATCAGTCTTTTATTTAAACCACAGCCTGGTTGCTAAGGTAATTTGGATCCTTGCAAACAGATAGCTGCTAAACCTCCAAACTGGAGAAAAAAAGTAATAAAAAATGAAGTTGTATTGCAAATTGTCTCTCTACATCATTTCAAAAGTTAACTCAAAACTGGACAACCCCATTACGGAGGTAATATAATATGAGGGTCTAGAAATCCACAGTTGCAAATAAAATGTTTGTTTTTAAACATATGACTAATAAATACTACTCACTTTTTCGTTGTATGAGTTAATAGACTTTGGTCTTGCTAATACATTATGCCTTATGGTTGATGAGACAGTGGAAGTGTTCTGTGCCAGCATGTTTCATTTGGTGGGAAGCACCATGCTTAAACCAAATAATTTCCGTGATTTCCTAGTGTTCCTTGCCTGGAATCTTAGCTTAGGCTGATGCCACACGCTCGGGTGCAGGCACATGTAGCCGATATACGCACGAAAACGCGTGAGAATGCAAAGTCTTGCGTTTTCTTGCGTATATCGGCTACATGTGCCTGCACCCGAGCGTATCCCATTCATTCGGGTGCAGGCACAAGTAGCAGGCGTAGGGCTGAATTTTTGGCAAGCATTTATCCGCTTGCCGAAAATTTCAGCCCTACGCCTCGTGTGGCATTAGCCTTAGTTACATCACATTGACTAGGGCGTATGTAAAAGGTCCAGTAAAATTATCAATTCTCTGCTTACTGGAAATTGGGTAAAATTAATATTTAGCATTAGTGATTTTTTCGCCAGGCATGGATTCACAGCACACTTCCGTATTTCGCCATTGTCGTATTGTTTTGCGAAACTTCCGAAAAAATCACGCGACAAATGCGTTTTGCGAATTTTCCGCCGTTTCGCGAATTTTCTTGCCGTTTCCTGAATTTTATGGTGAAGCAAAACTGGACAGATTCACTCATCACTATTTAACATGGTTACATTACAACAGGGTTAACTACGTGCTGAGGGGTATGAAATAAGGAGTGCAAAGTTTGCTACAGGTCTAAACACCAAGGCAACCACCTATAGCAACTATTCAGCAGGTAGCATTTTTTGGTCACCATTACAAACTGGGCAAACTCATAAGTCATATATGGGGGCTTGTCTTAGGAACCTTTGAATGAAAACCTTAATTACACTTATATGGCCTGTAACTATATGGTGGGTGGTTAGCATTTCTGGCCAAATATTATGTTTGATATAGTAAATCCCTTTTTAGATGCAGATCTTGCCAGCAATTCTGTCACAGGCTTTTAGTATATTTAACCTGTAATCAGAAATCCATTTATACTGCTAAGCATAAACCCACACAGCATGCATCACACATTTTTATCATTCTGCTCTTCATTCTCTGCTATAGAATTTGGTCTCTTTTCTTTACGCCTTACTATACAGAATATAATGTTACTGACTTTGTATGAACAAATGGTAGTGAGAGCAGTTGTGATGGGCGAGGGGTTGGAGTTGGGATAAAATAAAAATATGTGTTAGGTAGCAGGAACTGGTCACTGGTAATGATGTAAATGGGATTACTTAATACACTGATTCTGATTTTGGTTTTATTATAAAGCATTGCTGGATTAATTCTGCTTTTTTATATTTAGCCAAATTCATTAAAGAGAAGAAATAGAGTTTGCATTCCCTGTATGTTTTTTACACATAGGGGCACATTTACGGGCCGAATGCGTCCGATTGCGTTTTTTTCGTAATGATCGGTATTTTGCGATTTTTTCGGAAAAATGTCGCGAGTTTTTCGTTACTAATACGATTTGTGCGAAAAAACGCGAGTTTTTCGTAGCCATTCCGAAAGTTGCGCAAAATCTGGCGATTTCTCGTAGCGCTAAAACTTGCGCAAAAAGTTGCGCTTTTTTTGTAGCGTTAAAACTTGCGCAAAACGTCGCACCTTTTAAGTTTTAACGCTACGAAAAAGGCGCAACTTTTCGCGCAAGTTTTAACGCTACGAAAAAATCGGCAGATTTTGCGCAAATTTCGGAATGGCTACGAAAAACTCGTGTTTTTTCGCGCAAATCGTATTGGTAACGAAAAAGTCATAAAGACGCCGAAAAAATCGCAAAACATACGAAAAAGTCGCAAAATGTTCGTTTTCAAATCGGAATTTTTCCATTTCGGTTCAGATTCGTGTCTTAGTAAATGTGCCCCATAGTGCCCTATTATTGTATTATTCGTGGTGTTTATAAGAGAGGGGGCTGCTATGCTGTTCGATCTGACAAGGGTATATGAATTTATTGACCTTCCAGAGGTCAAATTGTCAGTACAAATTGTAGAAATCTTGCTTTACTTTTGTCCTTAACATCTGTCTCTCTGAAGTACATTTAGTTTTGCTCAGCCTAAAAAGACATTAAAAAACAAGCTTTATTATTCTTTTTTATTAGCAACCACAGTGTATGATTAAATTTCTGCTTACTTTTTTAAAACTTGGAAGATCAGCGTTTTGCTAATCTCCTGCTATTTGGTGTCAAAACTCCTATCAACTCCCAGTGACTGTTCTATAAACGAATAAAGGATTCATAGAACTGATCTTGTTTACTCAGGCGAGTGAAGAAAAGTTTCTTAATATAGGCTGCAAGAGTTCAGGGTAACTTTACTAACATAGGTGCAGTTGCACAATAGCAGATAAATAATGATTGGTTTTCATTGGCAACTGCACTTGGGCAATTAAGCTTCCAGGTCATAAATAAGCTCCTTTTAGACTCCATTTAGAGCATTTATTAAGCAAATGTATTAAGCCATGTATTTATGAATTTATTATTCATTAAAAAGAACTAATTGCAGAATGTATTATTGTTTGCATTATCTGTACACCACCTGATGGTCTTATTTAACACAAGTATTTTACTTAGTCATGACATAACACTTTAAGTATATAGGAAAATTTCAGGCTAAAGCAAAATGATGGTGCATGAACCAGTATAAAACAGGTACAGATATGGGATCCATTATGCAGAAACCCGTTGTCCAGAAAGTTCCAAAATAGGGAAAGGCCATCTCCCATAGGCTCCATTATAAGCAAATAATTCTATTTTTCAAAAATGATTTCCTTTTTCTCTGTAATAATAAAACAGAACCTTGTACTTAACCCCAACTGAGATATAATTAATCTTTATTGGAGGCAAAACAATCCTATTGGGTTTATTTAATCTTTAAATTACTTTTTAGTAGATTTAAGGTATGGAGATCCAAAATATGGAAAGATCCCTTATCCAGAAAACCCCAGGTCCCGAGCATTCTAGATAACAGAACTGTATAACTGAAAAGGCAATAATAGTATTAGGGATGATAAAAGTCACTAAGTTTGCCCAGGTGCAGTAACCCATAGCAACCAATCAGCAGGTAGAATTTACTGGTCACCTGTTTAAAAGCAAACATCTTTTATTACATATGGGGGTTAGGATTTTTCTTCTAAATAACAGCTGTACTTTTTATGCCAGAATTTAACAGACAAATCGACTGCATAAAATCAGACAGTGAATATGTGGCTTTCATGTGACTATGTCTGGCACACAAACTGCAATGTGAGGTGTATTTGTTTTATAAATTGACCCCTTATCTTGAACACATTAAATTGTGCAGGGAGGCCTAAGACACCCAATTAAAGTTACAAGCTTTCTTCTCCTTTTTCTTCAGAAAAGGCAAGAAATAGCTGTTAGAATTGCATAAATATATTCACTACAATTAAATCCTCTATAACACAAATCACTTAAAGCTACATTCAGGCAGGGACAAAAAATACATTATCGCAAATTAAGTGTTACCATTGAGCAAAGAGAAACATTAACCACCCCCCGACAAAATACATTTTAACTAAAACTAATGACAGCTCTGAGTATAAAAAGTGACAAATGCAACCATTTTAAGGAACCTTATGTACAGTTGATAGTAATTATTTTTTCCATACTATTAACCAGAAGGAACGCTTAAAAGATTTCTGCCATCCATAATCTAATTGCACTGGGAGCAGAACAGAAATTTTGCATTAATTAACCCTCTTTTTCATATGTTCTATTCACCATTTTTTTTCAGTAGCTTTGTAAATTTGGATTAATCTTGCGGATCTCGCATCTAATATGATTATGCCCCTGCCAAGCACAGCCGAGTAGGGAGCAGGCCAAAATCCGATGGTAATGAGGGTAGCAAATCATTCTGATCTGAGATCAGCACCTGTGTGAAGCCGTTTGCATGAAATTATGAAAATCATTTTAAAGTGATTTGGCACAAATACCCTCTGTTCTATATTTGTTTAAAATATAAAGCTACTTCTCACCTTAAGCTTTCAAGAATGCATTCTAATGTTAAGTTTAGGATGATTAAGGTTAAAAATGGTATCTTTTTTTAATTCATAGGCTGCCGTGTTCGTATTATCAAGTAATCACCAGCACACCAAAGACTCTATTAGTGCTCGCTATGAAACAGGTTGTCGCCCATGCACTGCAGAATAGGAAAATGATTACCAGCACACAGTTAGTGCAGGCAGCCACAGCTGTAAAAAGGGTGAGGCCTTATTGTACGAACACGCAATGATTTGGGGATGGACCCCTAGGCAAATATTGTCATAAAACATCATTATCGAATAAACATGTCATCCTTGCTTGCACGTACTTGCTATGCTATGATATTTTCCTTACTCCAATTTTACCAGTCTCATAGAACTTATTACTGTAAAAGGCAATGGCATGGCAACTTTATGACCTTTCAGTTTCCGTTTTTCTGCAGAGTTCCATCTTTATTGCACATGCTTAGCATCAGGCATTAGGTAAATGCTACATGTACTGCGCTCCATGCTATGCTTTGGATGTACCACCATTAAAGGTGCCACCACAACCTGGATGAGAACTCTGCCCTAGCACAGAAAAACTGAAGGATGGAATTTTATAAGTGAGTGAGCTGGAGAGATTTCAGAATGCAATCAAACTGGTAAAAGGGATAAAAGAGTTAAACTATGAGATTAGACTGTCGAGGTTGGGGTTGTTTTCTCTAGAAAAAAAAAGGTGCTTGTGAGGGGACATGATTACTCTGTACAAGTACTTTATAGGGGATTATAGGCAGATAAGGGATGTTCTTTTTTTCCTATAAAAACAATCAGCGCACCAGAGGCCCCCCCTTTAGATTGGAGGAACTGCAGTGAGATTCGGGAATGCTCTTCCAAGTAATGTTGTGATGGCAGATTATATTAATGTCTTAATTGTGGCTTGGATAACTTATTAAACAAGCATAAACTTCAAGGCTATTGTGATCTTAAGTGCTACAGTTAGTATAGCTATAGTTATATTGGTATATAGTATACGGATACAGATAGGTCTGTATACTGTAAATATGTTTATTTATGTTCACTGTGGTTCACTTGGAAGGGTTGAACTGAAGGGATGGACTATGGTCTTTTTTCAACCCAACTTAACTACAGTATGTTGCTATGGTTGTGCATAGTGCTTGCTGCTGCAATTAGTAAAGTAGCCATCTTGTGTCTAAATATTCCTGCACTATGGGTTGCTTTAAGTATGTTTCTATTGCTGCAGAAATGCATAAAAATCATTTATATATGTATATAGAGCAATGTAAGAATGAAAGATACAGTATGTGCCAATGCTATAGCAATGTGAATAAGCCCAAGTATATTATAAAATGTACCAGCAGTTTGGACATGTAAAAAATGTGTGTGTTTTGATTCTTGCTAGATGTTCTAGAACAGGGGTCTTAAACTCGCGGCCCGCGGGCCATTTGCGGCCCTCGGTACAATATTTTGTGGCCCGCACCAACGCCTTCTCAAAAGCAATGAATGGATCGCGATTTTTATTGCGATTCAAGGGATAATGCAAGGCACGGCGGGCGGGAGCTGCTGATTGCGGAAATGACGTTATGCCATCATAAGTTATTATGGGAAGACGTTCTGTGTGCACAATTAGCTGCTAAGGAGCTAATTGTGCACACAGAACGTCTTCCCATAATAACTGTTATGATGGCATAACGTCATTTCCGCAATCAGCAGCTCCCGCCCGCCGTGCCATGCATTATCCCTTGAAAGCCAATTTTTTGTGAAATCCCTTATGCGGCCCAGCCTCATCCTGACTTTGCCTCCTGCGGCCCCCAGGTAAATTGAGTTTGAGCCCCCTGTTCTAGAAGCAGCATGCGCATTCTGCAACCAGCAGCTTTAAAATATTATCTGAGAAATGTATGGAAGAGGTTAAATACATCATTGAAATCTTACATTTTCCTTGTTGTATTGTGTCCCTCTAAGCTTTTACACACAGGCAGCCTTTGTTCCACATGGCTCTAAGTGCACATTGTTTGCTATTGTCGTTATTGGCCTGGAAGAGGCAGAAAATAAATCATGTAGGGGTTAGAGCTGATGAAAAGCAATTGTCTCAGTAGGGTTGTTTCCTAAAGAAACATCTTCATGTGGGCCTGTTCCTCTTACTGTAATTTTAATTGAAGTGAGGAGCTGTCTAAGGATTTTATTTATATATATATATATATATATATATATATATATATATATATATATATACACACACACATTTCTAAGACATGCCAGAAAGGAAACTAAGACTTAGACAATAACAAATAACTCATATTTACTTATAGTCAACTATTTATTTTGATAGGGTTTACATTGGTGTAGCTGTTTGGTAGTCCCTGGCCCAAGAAGACATTAACCAACTAGCATGGTGGCAATAAAAGCGCTGCAAGGATTAGGCTACCATTTTTCCTATATAAGAAATTCTGAGATTATTTAATGAAACTGAATTGTTTTAACAACTCTTCTGCTTAGTTATTTTGGCTATTACAGATGTCCATGTTTGTTGAATATGAATTTTCTACATTCATTTATGCTAATATGTGTGATCATCTAAAGCAGTGTTGTCAAACTGTGGGGAGAGATTTGGGGAGAAAGCATATTAACTCTCTTAGATACACCTGATAAGCCAAAATGAAAGACTTGGGGTAACCACTATTTTGCTGTAGATATTTTTGGAACTATGGCAGAATAGCTTAAACACAATGTAACTTTGTCATGAGCTAAGGACATTCGTCCACTGTCTAAGGTGATTGGAATGATAGATGGAACTTAGTTGTTAACATGCATCAGCAGCAAACTTTGTACTGGGAATTTTTGCCCAATTTTTTGCCCTGAGATACCAATGGAGGTCAAATGCAAGGAACTAAAGAAGTCCCGCATACTGAACTAGGAGGGCATCAATGCTGCCTCATACGTTGGTAGCAGCCTTGCTCTTACCATATTCATCATTAGTTTGGTACACTTGCTTTGCATTATCGGGAGTATGTTAGGTAATTGAAATGACATATACTGAAGGTCTATGAAACTAATAAGTGGCATTATTTATGAAACATTCAGATGTATCATTGGAATCTACTTTTTATGACAAACTAAACATTACTTAATATTGTTCCAAGGGTCTCAGTAATGACAGTGCCAAACAGTTTTACTCTCTGTACCATTCTGATAGCTAGCTTGGCACTAAGTTGTCTAAAGGCAGAAAGTGATTCTAATCTACAAGAAGCTTCTATTGCGTGGACTGGACATTTCTGTGTAATGACAATGATGGACATGCAATAAATCTTTTAAAAAAATACATTTAATATTACAAATCATAAAAATGTCTTCTTTCATTTAATTCAAGGCCTTTGTTAAAACATCAAGAGAATAAAAAGCTTTCTGGATTGAAATGAGAAGAAGTATTTTTCACACTGTTTAAAAACATAAATAACCTTAATTATAAGATAAATACATATAAACTGAATATCAAATTAATTGTGTAACTGACACATCATTAAGTTCTATATATCATTAATCAAGAGCACTGTGAAAACTTGATGGACCTATTACCTACAGTAATTAACTGTTGTATATACTGTAGGAGGAAGCTAAATTCCTCAGTGCAAAGCACAGTATGTCATGTACCTTGGGCAGGTTGAAGTATGACTATAGTTTCAGTAAATACAAAAAGCTTTTTGACAGCAGTACAATTGGCTTGCCCTTTATAATGGTTTTTTCACCCTCCAATTGAAACCACAAATAGCTAAGGCACAGATAGTGTGCGTGAATAAGTTCCTCTTCCTTCAATACAGCTTTATCAACTATTTCTATTTAAGTACCTGCCGTTATCCATCTTAACTCTGTACAACCTGTCCATGTACCTTTATGTTTTCATTTTGCACATTGTGCTTCTGACAAGTCTGCCTTACCACATGATTAAACTGGATTAAGATGCTTCTGATGCTTTTCCCTGACTCATGCTCTCTAAAGTTCATATAACTTTTAGTTATTATATCTGTTTCAGTTTCCTGGGCTAAGGCATCCTGAAAATTTAGCCCCCAAACTTCCCAGAGCACTAGAGAAGTCATATGGGTTTATTTACTACTCACAAGTACAGCTGAGGTTGTTCTAAAACACGCTAAGACACCACTTGCACCCAAAATCTATCCTTGCACTTGTTTATTTGGGCCCTAGGTGCCAACGCACTCTGATTCTCTTTTGGGATAAAACATTTCCAGGGCACTAGTTGCACTAGTTCCACTGGGGGCAGGGTCAAAATACCTAATTAAGTTTTGGCTGAAGTATTGGGTTCAGATTACATTTTGATGCATAGCGTCAGAACTGGCATCTCCATTGCATCCAGTACAACAAAACACACACATATACAAGTAAGGACATTTTGATACATTGAATGCAAATGTACCACACTGATGCTTAAATTATGGGAAAATCTGTAGGAGGAACAGGGCTGTCATTTTGGTTGCTTTAACTCCAAAAATACAGTGCTATCACTAGTATATAAGGCCCTGGGAATGGCACATCTTGCAGAACAGGGATATTAGTATTCCTGTGAATTACACAGATCTATAAACTTAGATAAAGAAAATAAAAGAAAGCAAAACATTTTATGATACATCATGATTAATGTACTTTCCCGAGGAATTTTGACTTCAACACACATAAAAAGCACAATGTTAATACATGTTGTTTATTATAAAATGTATCTTATATTTTAGACACGTCTAAAGGAGCAGTTCACTTTTACAAAACGTATCTACCATATATACTTGCGTATAAGCTGAGTTTTTCAGCACAAAAATGTGCTTAAAAACTCATGCTCGGCTTATACTCGAGTGAATATAGGCTGCCTGACTGCCTGGCATTTGGCGCGCGCCCCCCGTGAACTCGGTCACGCGCGCGCGCACGCGAACGTCATGCGTGTGCACATGCAGCCATCCCACAAGACGCGGCGCCGCTATAGGAACCAAAGCAGCAGAAGAGAAGGGTCAGGCCGCTAAAGGGGAGGTAAGGCTGGGAAATAACCGAGGAGAATGAAGTTCCCGTTACAAGGAAGCTGCTGCTCCAGTATTGGCTCAGTCCCTGGCAAAGCCTTCCCTAATGGGCACGCCATGCCTTTGTTACTGTCTATATAATCCCCCGATAATGAAATAAACTACAATACTAGCGGTTACTTGTAAGCCTGCTGTAAAGCTGATCATTCTATTTAGATATGTTTGCTGAATTACAATGCCATTGTACTACTTATTAATTATATTGTGTTATTTTACAATTAGGTACAAACCTATATATAAGCAGCTACAAGTACTAACTGCTAAGCGAGTACTTGAATAAGTTATGTTTATTTCAGCTGCTTTGTCTTTTATATTTATATGTATTACATCTAGCATAGGTCATGGTTTATTGTTCAGGGTCCCATACCTGGTAAAAACAGTTATTGGAAACATCTTATAGCGGCTATACACAGCCAGATCTGCTTCTTTGGCTGAAATATTATAATATTATTATAATATTATTTAACACTGAAATCTGAAATGATCTATCATCTATCTAGCACAAAAAGATCCAGCACAAATGTATTTTATAAAATCTGCAGCTGCCAACATGATATATTTATGAAGAGTTCACAGGGGTCACGCTGAGTGTTCTTTTATTATTTATTTGATTATTGAAACTTAGCAGTAGTGGCTGCATTTTCCACCCTAGGCTTATACTCGAGTCAATAAGTTTTTCCAGTATTCTTAGGTAAAATTAGGTACCTCGGCTTATATTCGGATCGGCTTATACTCGAGTATATACGGTTAATTAAAATAGTACGACAGACAAATTGGCATTTTCAGTCTCTTCTTTTTTTTGTGTACATTTTTCAAAAATGTCTTGCTTGGCCCCTATTATGTTTCCCATAATATGCTATATTTCCCAGATGCAGAATCCCTACTGAGCATGCTCCCTGAGAATCTGTTCCCTGAGAATTGCTAATGTAATTACAATTACATTAGCTGCAGTCATTTCTCTGATGCTACTGAGAAATATATCAATCTTTGTATTAAATGTAACAGGTTAACAGAGTTAGTAGGAGACAAATAAAACTGATTCATTTTTTAAAACTTACCTTTTAGAAAAATGCTAAAAACAGTAAATAGAAGCTAGCTTCAGAAGAATTCTTGTGTCTCTCCCATTTTGTTAATTTTAGTCTACAAAATGTCCAGGTTGGGCTTAGTTGCCCAATGGATTTCAGGTAAACAAATCACTTCTAGTGATGAACGAATCACCGAAAAATCTGCGAAGCATGTTCGCTATGACTTTTTGGCCCCGACGTGCCCATTTTGATGCGACTGCTGCTTTTTTTTTACGTGCAACAAATTTTTCCACGCATGGAATAACAAGTCCCATACATGTGTATGCAAGGCAGAGAGCAAAATGCAAAAAAAGGGCTCAGTCATCCATATTCTTGCCCTTTACGTCCTGCCTTGCACAGTAGATAAATTGCCATTGGGTTCTGGCCAGAGACCAGCATTCGTAGGGGGTGTGGGTTTCCATTAGTTATGTGCGGGTCGAGAAATTCATATTAAAAAGCCTTCACATTGTGAACAAAAAATTTGCAATTATGTTTGCACATTTAATGCACCAGTCTTGTCCAGCTTTTTAAATATAAACATGGAAAGGGCAAATATGTTCACTGCATGAATTATTCTGTGCTGCACAAATTCTATAAATGATCCCCTGTGACTGCTAAAAGACACATACTTTAGATGTTGAATTTATATGCTTCAATGTATTATTTTTAAAAAGACAATGGATAAACTGCATCTTTAAATGGAGTGAGGCAAGCATTTGATTGAAGAATAAACTTCTCTAACAATGCCAGTGTGTAAGTTCTGCATCATGAACTTTAGATGTCTGACAAGCGGCACAGCTATCATTTGAGAAACCCACTCCTTGTACAGTAAAGCTAACAAACCTTTGATTTAATGTTCCATTAAGTAAAATTATTCTTTCTGAACAGCAGTATAGCACCAGGTAACTACAATTTTACTGTTTTATTTTAAAATCTATACAGGGCACCTGTTGTTGATGGAAGTCAATGTTTGACTTACAGTTCACTGTGTTTTAAACTAGCAATCACCGGCAAAGTCAAGCATGAATAATGTTTGCAACTTGCAGTCTATTTTGAGGCCACTTTTCCATAACATATAGTAAAACCATTGCAGAAGTAATGCTTTAGTCGTCAGGAGCGTCACAAGAAAATGTTAGGGCTCATGTACGTCCACAAGTGTGATAAGCAAAGTGCAATTTTGAGGGCAATGGTCATGTTTTTTCCTACAATGCAGAGCTTTTTCCTAGAATTTTGGCATCATTGGGGGCTGCAAAGGGAATGCTCTTGGTGCTATTGTGTCTGATTTACCAAAAGAACTCAACTGCATGTGTGTTTCACTGCAA
Source organism: Xenopus tropicalis (assembly GCF_000004195.4). Taxonomy (NCBI): domain Eukaryota; kingdom Metazoa; phylum Chordata; class Amphibia; order Anura; family Pipidae; genus Xenopus; species Xenopus tropicalis. The sequence continues at coordinate 63,495,105 of NC_030680.2, read as the reverse complement.
ACTGTGCACCGTTGCACCAAATATTTTCTAAGCCTGCCTGCTGCCATTTCAGGTGTTTGGCAAGCAATCTCTATTTTTTGTTTTTTGGTGCCACAGAATGTAACTGTATGGAAAAGCAAGGAGCACATTTTGACGCAAGTACCTTTAATTAAAATACTTTTTACATAGCAAATTGACTGCAGGAAAATTACAGGGACCGCAATTTCACGTACATGAGCCCTGTTGTTGCAAATGAAAACCCCAGGTTGTTGATGGCAACATGTACGTTAAGTAAATACTCTCTTCTGTTCTACAGCATAAACAGTCCCAACTTTTCTTCCAACATTTATGTTACAAGGAATCAGAGGGTGGACAGACTGACACTCATGGAGATTTTAATACATGTACAGAAACTCATAGTAGTCAGTTAGCAGGTAGCATTTACTAGTCATCTATTTCAAAACAAACATCTGATAGGTTGCTATCGGTTACAAAATGTGGACACACATCTAAAAACACACTTGTTATTACAAAGTATAATTACAAGAAATGAAGGTCATAAAGGTCATTTCAGATGTTCAACGGCGCACAATCAAAAACTTTTAACCTGGCCGATCTATGAGACAACCGATATCCACAGCCTTTGTGATATCAGTCGCCTATTCGAGCTGCCATATACCATGCACCAAATATCGTATGAAACGAGGAGCATGTAAGGGCGGCTTAATTGCCGATTGGTTGCCATGGAAAACATCACTGGTGATGGTTTGGAAATGAAACAGTGCTTTTTAGAAATAACCTAGAGCACACTGTGAACATTTACGTCATGGTCTATACGTGCTCCTGAGTTATGTTATATGCCAAAATAAAAAAATGTAATTTTGTTTTACCAACATTGTAAGTAACACAAAGTGACTGCAATGCTAATACAACAATGGCTTATACTCGCACACTGAAATTCAAATTCTTTTTTTGATGCTACCTGTGAAATCTGTCACTTTATTTATAGCTGAAGACACTGATGAGTTTAGTAACACACATAAAGGATTGTCACTACTGGGATTCACTCAAACCTCTCAGGGTTCAGCAGGAACATACTGACAACAATACATTGTTTACAAAAAGCAAGAAAACAGATGTTTTTTAAAATTCCATTATAGTATACCTAAATTCTGCTCAGAGAGGAAAATAGAATAATTTAGCATTGAGTCATATTCTTATTTTTCTTTGTTTTTTTAAGTCACCGCAAAGGGATTGAACATTAGAGAACTAAAGCATGACAAAGGATTCAACCAAAAATAATGTCTCTTACACAAGGGCCCCAAGGTACATTATCTGTATGAGAATTTACAGTCATGCCTCAATGTTGCTCTCATCCTTCGTATCTCAGTGGGCCCTCTGCCTGTGTCTGGTGCCCTTGCAATTAAACTGCATGAGAAAAAATAACTGAGCAGAATGTGATGTTTCCTCTCTCAGATCTACCGTTTAACCCAAATATTGAAATCATTAAACACTGTCATTTAATGTGCGAACCTTTACATACAACATTTAATATTAGTTTGCATATCAATAGTTAATTAAAGAGATTATAATTTCCTACAATTATTTTAGTATTGTAATTTATTTTCCTTGCTGGTATAATTTGTTTCAGCACAGAAAATAATTGTCCAAATAAATAGGAAATAATGCTCAATTCTAAAAATTACATTCAACTGTTTAAAGTAGGCCAACACATTGTGTGGAATTGGCACCAGTACGGGCTTTATATAATGTTTCAAAGCTTTCCTGATTGTCAGTAAAAATGTTTCTTACAGTCTGAACACTTTTGATCAGTCTTAACATAGATTGAATTAGGAATCCTTCTGAATTTTCCCCATTCAAACTACTGTATAGCAAATCGGCCCCCAGTGTGACATGATCAGAAAGAAGGTGGTCCCTGCCCATTAAAGCTCACAATCTGGAAAATATCCAATATAGATCAAGAGTAACCCTCTAACAAAAGAATATGAAATGTTCACCTTGCCACTAATTAACATTTAACCAATGCTGATATCTCATGAAACATCAAAGAATTCTAATATTTTAACATTAAGATGTTGAAGAATTGCACCAACATTAAAGCATTCAAAACTATGGATTTGAGTAGTCAAAGAATTTTAACAGTGTGCCGTTCAATTGAATAGTGCATTTAAATTATGGAATGTCTGAAATTGTTCTGAAAGCCTTTTTTCTTTCCTTTTTGTGCTTTGAAAAGAGGTTCAGGAACTCCTAATGTTACCCAGTTCTGAATGAATTTCTCTATTGTGAAGCTGTTGCCACGATAGAAAATGGAAATTAATAGTGTACTGATACACTTGCACAGTTTATTTATTTGCAACAGTGATCACAATACTTCAGTACATTTCTATAAACAAAAATGCTTCTTTAAATGTCAGAACTGGACCAAACTTCTTAGTATGAATGACTAGCAAAGTCACAGACTGATCTAGATTTATCCACCTTCATATTGTAGATTTTGTGCCCACAGAATAGTTTCATATTGCTTGCAAAGCTTACCAGTTTTAGCCCACAAATGAATAGATATGCCATATGTTATTATATGTGTAATTATTTGATTTGATTAGTTGTGACTAGCTGGACTGTTTTGATTGAGGAGTAATAATTGTATATTGACAAATAATTCTGTATTATTTTTATATTATTTTATGTATTTTTCACAAGCAGATATGCTTTATGCTGGTTTTCATAAACTGTGTGTAAGGAGCATTGGGAGACAGGCTTGCGTTTCCTACCTTGATGCGTGCCAGTCCCTGGTCTCCTCTGTTGAAGTACACTCCTGCGGGCGCCCATCCTCGGCACGCTCTGGCAAGCACTGGCCTTAGACGCGTACATGGGCAGTAAAGCTGCACCATGCGTCATGATATCAGCAGACGCGCTGATGTCACTTTTGACTATCTGTTTTCTGCTTGTTTTAAGTGCCCAAGCAGGTTATGTGGTTATAGATCTTAGCTAAAGCCTTGGTTCGTTTGCCCTACTGCTTTTTTTATTTTTGCCTGTTACTAACTCTCAAATCTCTGCTGCCTGCCACCAACCTTTTGCCTGATTTGACTTTGCCTCTTCCTGATCCCGTTTTGTACCGCGACTTATAACCTTGGCCATGTATAGGACCCATGTCCCCAAAAGGTTGTTGGTGAATCCCAGGGTTGGCAGGGCTCTCCCGCCACACCTAAGAGGTTACTACAGGCTCCTCTACACTACAGTCCGTAACACTGCGGTTGATAGACTTTGACTTATTTATACCCACTGAACATTGTTTATACAGTAAATATATAAAAGGTAATTCCAGATGCAATTATACTTTGAAATATAATGAGCAACTAGTGAAATATACATATATTAACTATATTACATGTCCAGTATAGAAGCTACAGCATAATTCAGACTCAGTACTTACCCCTGTCCCCAGTCAACAAAGAAGGGCACAGTTATTTACATTTATGGAATGATCAATCCAAAGATAAACAGATTGATCATATTACAAGGCTAAATAACACATTTCTACAAATAACTTCTACAAATTAATAGTAATAGTAAAATTAACTTAATAATTTTGCCTATTTGTGTCTGTAAGTTACCCTCCAATTTAGATTGTAAGCTCTACGGGACAGGGACCTCTATCAACTTGTCTCTTTGATTCATAACTTATTGCAAGCTTGTACCTTGTATTTATTTGTATTTATTATTATTTTAATAACCCCCTGTTGTATTTATTCTACTGTACAGAGCTACATACATAAGTAGAACTTTATAAAGATATACATACATACATACATAATATGTGAAGGGCTGTGGTTTTCTTATCTTGCTTATCTTGCTTATCACTTCTGCCTTGCAGCTGTGGTTCCAGGATTGATTCCAGCCAGGGCCTACATTGCAAGGAGTTTCTATGTTCTCCCCATGCTTTTGTATGCAGGTTAATAATAAGATACATAATTGACAACAGTGTGAATATAAAAGATATGATAAGGACCACTGGGACGGGGACTGGTGTGAATGATATGTAATCTCCATAAAGTGCTGCAGAATATGTGGGTGCATAACATTCATGCAAGGAAAGGAATACATCTGAATTAGTATTTGTAGTCCAGACTAGGGAAGGGTGAAAAATGTCGTCAGGTATGGATTTCCTGCAAATTTTTCGTGTTTGGCCATTGGCGGATTGTTCCGCGAAATAGGCAATACAATTCGCTATGGTAAAATTTGCCAAATTGTTGCCTGCATCAACAAAAAAATGTTTTTTTTGCTGTGGGACATTTTTGCGTTTCATTCATTTTTCGCCATTACACAAATCTTTTGTAAGATTTGCTAGTTTTTCAGCCAAGTGAAAGGGGACATATTTGCTCATCACTACTCCAGACCAAACTTTGGAGCCACCCTGTAATTGACTGCTGTTTATGCGGACTGTGACTTCCTTTAATCACTATTATAATCGTAAATTACTACATATCATGTGCAATAAAAAGTTTTCTTTCAGCGGAGGGTTCCAGGTATACATAATACATGGCCAGTATTCTTTTGTGCTGCAGATGCAGTGCTTGCATTATGGTATAGCTATATTATATTACTTTATATTATTTTTCTTTTTTAAGCCTGTCTAGGGAATAATTAGCCCTATGAGATTTTAATTAGTGTAGGTGACCTATTCAAGGTGGTTGCTGCCAATTCTTGTCAGCTTTGTTCTTGCTTTATGCTACTTGTAATCAATCTAATCCTGTGTGCCTTTTTAGCTTTGCAGGGTCATTTTTATTCCACACAATTATTTTCTACTTTACTCAAATAAGTCTTAGTAAATGTAAGAGGATTGTTAAATCCAAGAAATCCTCTTTCTCGCTGACCCCTCTCTCTCTCTGTCTATCTTGTTCTTTATGTCTCTCAATATAAAAAAATACATAAATAATATAAATTGCTATTGCATAGATGTTTTACTGCTGCTCTTAGAAACATGGCAGTTTTAGAAATGAAAGAGAAAGTGTAGAACTTGTTTAAAAACAGTATTCAGTTAAAGCTATAGGACGTGTCTTTCTAATTTCTCTATTCTGTAATTTACAGTATGACATTTCAATAATCAAAAACAATTCAAAATTTCAATGAGGAAACAACAAGCAGGGATTTTGTATGCTTTAATTGCTAAGCCACCACAAAACAGAGGTTTTTAAAGGCAGTGGAACAAATTCAGAACACATTTTCAGAATGTGAAGCACAAACAGCTCATCTCCAGCCATGTTTCCTATTCAGTTCTAGGAAAAGCTTCATTTCTCAAGAAGTCGATTGGGCATGGTGGAAAGTAGATAGAGGATGGAAATTATAGCATGCCATCAAGTCCGAAGGCTAGACCAGTCTACTTAACTGTACAATTTCCAGTTGAATGTGCATCGATTAGAAACACTGAATAAGTATACACTGTGAGCCAGACTTTCCAAAACAGTGAATCAGAGCCAAGAAAAGTCTCCAAAATTGAACAGATCTCTGGAAAAACTGAGCACAATGATGCTCAGTTTAGTAATTGCCATGATTTATACAAACCTGGCTTTGTAGTAATTAATGAGCATATTTATATATTTACATGGCAGACCAAACAAAAAATTATTGGAATTGGGTTGGATTCAGGTACAGATTTACAGTACATGTATCCCTGAATCTATTCTAATTCCATTTTTACTATTTATTTTATTTGTCCCTAAACCTAGCCAAAAATCTAATTAATTTTTGACCCCTGGCTTACATTCGATAGCTCCACAACTGGACACATTTCTTATGGACCCAAAGGCCCATAAGACATTTTAAGCGAAATGTCTAAAAAAACGAACTGTCACTGTAATTAAAACAAATAAGGGTTTTTACAACCCAGCTACCATGATAAGTCCTATGTACTAGTAACCATTACAGCCAATCAGATATTTTCTTTCAAACAAGGCACCAGTAAAGGTTACCTGCTAACTGGTTACTATGTGTTACTAGACCTAGTGCAAACTTTGGGAATATTATTACATAACCTCAATGGAAAATAATACTGTGCAATTAAATGCATACAGTTACAATTACATCACTGTAGACCTGTTAGTTGCTGTTTGTAAACAAATGGGCAAAATGAGACTGTGCTCCTATTTCTATTAAGCTGTCTGGTGTAAAGCATGTGTGTAAATTCAAACTAGACTTCCATTCTCATATATAGTTTATGAGAGGGCAGGATTTTATGGAGGGATGCTTATGTTTGCTCTGTTGGACTGATATATATATATCAAATGTTTGTTGAAATGTAAAATAGTCCACCCCCATCTCCTTTGGTAATTTGGTTATATCCTTTGGGTATTTCAGTATGATGAATCCAGACTTGAAAACACTAAGGTATGTTGCCATAAATTATTCTTGCCTTTTATAAACAAGAAAGCATAGACATTACATCATTAGCGTATGATTACATTTCCATAGATCATCAAAAAATATTGAGATTGTTTGACAGACCTCAATAACGTTGCTACCCCATTACCTATATACAGAATGCATTTAAAATAAACATGCAGCATGGCTGACTGTAATCAATTCATACGCCTACTGCATAGAAAGCAGAGCAGCCCACAGCATGCCTCTAAGATGATTACCATTCAGTATGCAGCTAGTGTATATATATATATATATATATATATATAATATATAGCAATAAATATTCTGTGGCTGGCATACCCTTAATATTTATCATAAGTTTATTTAAGATATATTGTTTCTTCTTTGATTCTTTAAAAACAATATGTCTTAAATAAACTTATGATAAATTTTAAGGGTGTGCCGGCCACGGAATATTTATTGCTGAAATTTTGGCTGTGCACCCCGCAAAGTTTTGGAGTGCAGACACTATATATATGTAGTTTGATAACATTGAATTTAAAGGGTTTGAAATTGCAGTCTTAGAATATTGTCGATAATAAAAAAACCTTTTTTTTTATCATCCTACACCATATCAATCTTAGACATGTCTAATTTTCTTATATAATATACTGTTCTCTTGCATATCATTAAAGATGATAGTGTATTATACATTGCAAGATCTAGATTTGCTGGTACCTCACAGCAGAGTACAGGTTTTACTAAGTCATATTATATTTAGGGGTGGCCCCTGGAGGAAGGTACAGTAGGACACAAGTGTATTGTACTACAGGTTTACTACAGACGTTCACACATAAACTAAAAGTGTACATATGGACTTCTCTTAAGGAAATACTTAGGCTGTACCCCTACACTTAGCATGTGGGGATCTGTATTTGGTGAGTATCCCCATTATATTAGTCCCATTATATCTCCTTGGTGGAGCAAAGGGCTACTCAGGATTGTAGCCATATTCTGTAGAAACTTACTACTACAGCACCTGAGCTTAGGTTATCCAATGGTGAATATTCCTTTTCCACAGGGTCTCCTTCCTGGACTTCATTGTGGCTTTTGACACATTTCCCCCCTCTTCCTAGCACAGTACATTCATGGCTTTCCATGTGGTCCTTGCCTAAGTCTCTCCTAAAACAGCAACTACGTGGTATAATATAGAAATACTAACTTCTTCTACTACTTTTTTCCTATGAAAAATGCACATTATGTAGTGTGGGTTACTCTTTCTTTTACAAAGAATATACTGTCTAGTGGTATGTAAAACTCTGCACCTCTCTTGCACTGGTTGGAAAGGTAAAATAAGGTTTCAGATCTTTATCTATTTAGAGCATAACAGCTCATAAATAAAGGATCCAATACCTTTATGTCTAAATTCAGAGACTGGTGATGATAAATGGATAATTGTGCAATACTGTAAAGGTCCTTTTAAAGTGGGCATGTCAGGGTTGCAGTTTTGTGGAATGTTGTTCACAATCCAACATTGGCAAAGGTGGCATTAATTTAATAAAACCAGTCACTGCTGTCCTTTATGTTGAGGCAGAATAAAAAATAAGGCTTGGGGACATTTAGGATTTACCAAGCAAGTGGGGTTAAAGATTCTAATGAATTGTTCCAGAACAAAAAAGTACATTGTTAAATATGAAATGCCAAATATTGTTCACAGATGGATAACCATCATTGATAAATCTGCCCCTTGGCCTGCAATTGCAGTGCAGTAGGAGACACCATAAGGAAGTCTTGGAGGGTATATGTAAAAGATTAGTATCACATGTGACCCCAGTATCTCTCTGGCTCAGACTTTCCCTCAGTTCATTGAGATACTATATAATATGGATGACATATTTGTACATTGGGGTTGTAGTGAAAATAATTGGCCATTACAAACAAACAGATCTTTGCTTTAACATTGAGTAGAATTTTAAAGTCTAGAAAGAAATTTCCAGCACTCTGTGTAACCCACACTATAGCGTTGACCAGCTGCTAAAAACACTCTAGTGCCAGCGCAGTACAACCATCTTGCACTTACCCTAACTCAGAAGCTCTAGTGAGCAAATAGGGAGCTTTTAAGCCCCAGCTCATTAACATACACCTGTAAGTAATTCCTTGTTTTAAAGGCTGATTGGCAGCTAGAAGCAATATTTGACTGCAATTCATACATGAAACACAAAAGGAAATCAAAAGCACTCAGTCTAACCCACACTGTAGCGCTGACCAGCAGCTAGTAGCACCCTTTTGCCAGGACTCAGTCTAAACCAAATTCTGGAGTTGCCCAGCTGCTAGAAATGATAAAAAGCCATTATTTGTATGTACACAAAAAGAAGGAGAATGCTTAACACAATGAATTAGAGCAGTGCTGTCCAACTGGCGGCCCCCCTCTGTGTGGCCCCCCACCTGTCTGTCTGCTTTGATGGCTTACTCTTGTGTAAGCTTTAAATGGTATCAGTACTGTGATTAACTGCCCCCCCTGCATGGTTATCACCTCAGATTCAGGCTGCAATCAGGCTGTATTGTTTAAATATGTAATTCCCTGTGTTATTCACACCTTTTAATCTCTGCATTGTTCACCCCCTGCAGTGTTCACACCTCAGGCTCAGGCTGTAATCACCCATATTGTTCCTCTGTTCACACCTCAGGAGCAGTAGAAACCCACAAATACACCCTGCACACTACAAAAAGAACATATACTGAGGTGGTACTGTAATTAAAAAGTTTTTTAATATATAGTTATTGTGCAGACTGTTGGAGCAGTGCCAGCATTGTGTCACTGTAGGCTGCCTGTGTGTGCCATACACACAGGCATCATAGGGCAAGCAGAGTATGGCACACACAGACAGGGTAGGGAAGGCAGAGTATGGCACACACAGGCAGAGTATGGCACACACAGGCCAAGTATGGCACAAACCAGCCAAGAATGGCAAACACAGTGAAAGTATGGCACATGCAGGCAGGGTAGGGAAGGCAGAGTATGGCACACACAGGCAGGGTAGGGAAGGCAGAGTATGGCACACACAGGCAGGGTAGGGAAGGCAGAGTATGGCACACACAGGCAGGGTAGGGAAGGCAGAGTATGGCACACACAGGCAGGGTAGGGAAGGCAGAGTATGGCATACACAGGCAGGGTAGGGAAGGCAGAGTATGGCACACAGAGGCAGGGTAGGGAAGGCAGAGTATGGCATACACAGGCAGGGTAGGGAAGGCAGAGTATGGCATACACAGGCAGGGTAGGGCAGGCAGAGTATGGCAGGTTTTTGCTGTACTACAACCATTAATATGGGTATGGCCATGTGATAACATGGGTGTGGTTTCACGTAGGTGCGGTTTCAAAAAGGGGAGTGGTCAAAACTGGCTTCCATTATCGGCCCTCCACCACGTAGGTCGGAAAAATTCCGGCCCTCGGTACAACAGAAGTTGGACAGCACTGAATTAGAGAATGCTTACCAGTGCACAGTTTCTTTAGAAATAACTATAACAAAAATTAGGTGTTCGTACCACACTTTGACTAACAGATGTAAGCTCACGTGCCACGTCAAGGCCTCTCATTGTATGTGAATCCTGTATTTCCTATTAGCATTCTAATTATATAGTACATTTAAAATCATTTGTCCCCCAACAAAAATGCACTACTGCTAATAGGCAGTGTAGGACTCACCCCTTTAAATTAGAGGAACAGAACTTTCATTTGAAGCAACAAATGTGGTTTTTGACAGTGAGGTTGTGATGGCAGATTCTATAAGAGGGGCCTGGATGATTACTTGAACAAGCATAGTATCCAAGGCTATTGTGATTTAACAATCTACAGTTAGTATTGATGTTGGTATATATAGTTTATGTATATGAATGTGTAGATAGGCCAGTATAGGTTTGTGTGTGCTGGTTTACTTGGAAGGGTTGAACTTGATGGATTCTGGTCATTTTTCAACATGTAACTATGTAAGGGGCATTGACGTGGCACGTGAGCTTACATATTTTAGCCCACTTCATTTTGTAACAACGGCTGATTGCTTGCTATGGCAATTGCACCAGTACAGTGCAAATTACAAAATTACGAAATAAGCCATAAGCACTCTGTTGTCACTGGTGTCAATACATTTTTTGCATACCACAGTCCTGATATATGTTTTATGCCTGAATCATGTAGCATGAGTATGCATGGCACAATAAAAAATAAAGAAAAGGATATGCGATTCCTGATTTTTACAGCAACTAGAAGTTGCCAGCATTGCTCAGCACCACTGAGTATCGGGATGCTAGCAACTTGTACTGTTTGCAGGCAGGAAGGAGCGTGACACTGGGTCCGGGGTTCGATAAGGGTCAGTATTATTACTCTGAAACTCTGAAAGCTACAGACTTATTATGCCACTTTAACAGAGAGCAGTTCTGTCACACTGGTGCCTTTTCAGTTATTATGAAGTATGAGTCCCAGCAGGCTATTATAGGATTCTGGCAACTGTAGCTCATCTCAGCTGGAGGGAATTGAACGTGACATTCCTTTCCTTGGTGCTTGTGAGAGCTGAAATGTGTACCTAGATTTATCTTCACTCTGCATATTAATAGCTTGGCATAACTTAAGGAGACGAAAACTCTTCCCAAAATTCTTCCATATATCTAATGCTCCAAAGTTGGAAGCCTAAGTATTAAAAGAAATGCAAAAAGCTTCTCTGGTGATTATTAGAAGTACAGACCTAGTGCTTTTTAGGTTACAATCCCCTAACCAAACAACAGGAAGCCATGCATACTCAGAAAAGACAGGATTCTCAATGGAGAATATCTCTTTTAGTAATGTCACCACTAGCCCTGGAGATTTGAGAGCAAGTTCTACTGAACAGTATTGTTCTTGCTGGACAACAGGTCCCAGCATTAATTAATAATTGAAAATATGTCAGAGTATGCTGGGAGCTGTAGTCGAGAAATATTTTGATGGATATGGCAATGTTCAGATCCTTCTTACGCTGACCACAGCTGGGTATTAGATATTCCATGGCTCAAAAAAGCAGCAGAAAATACATTTAGAAATCTTGGTGGCTGCCGTCACCCTGCAGCCACGCCATTAGGTTATGTGAGACACTTGTTGGGAAATGCTATAGGTGGTGTATTACCTTTTAAACAGCAGCACTCCTATTCATATCATAAACTACAGTCAGTGATGCAAAATGATGCACCGACATACAATATGGGATCTAGCTGAATACAAGTTGCTGTGCATGCTTTTTTATTTATTAAAATGTTATGTGTTTTATATTTAAAACAAGGTGTAATGTCTAGGAATGGTGTAATGTTTACATCTTTGTTCCTCTCCACTCCCCCTTACGAATATAGTATATTAAAGAACCGTATGACATTTTTCCCTTGGTACAATGAACTAGTTAAAATGCCTTGAACTTTGTGAAAGAAAGAATGTTGGTTTATATGAAGCTGCCCGTGTCCATCAGAATCATCTCTAATCTGCCTGGCCCTGCTATCAACCAAGTGTGATTTGTTTAGAATTCCAACACAATTTTGCTATGCTTTTTAAATTGGTTTGAGTTCAACCTGAAAACTGTTCCAATAAATAAAATGTCCTTGTCAGATATTATTATTCATTGTACTTCACATGGATCACCTGACAAGTTCGGGAAGTACAGAAAGAAATGCAGCACTGGTTTTGTATAAACAACAGGGACACTCTTAGGGGCACATTTACTAACCCATGAACGGGCCGAATGCGTCCAATTGCGTTTTTTTCGTAATGATCGGTATTTTGCGATTTTTCGGAAAATTGTCCCGACTTTTTCGTAGCCATTCCGAAAGTTGCGCAAAATCTGTCGATTTTTTCGTAGTGTTAAAACTTGCGCGAAAAGTCGCGCCTTTTTTGTAGACATTCCGAAAGTTGCGATTTTTTCGTAGCGTTAAAAAGTCGCGACTTTTTCGCAGCTTTCGTGCCGAGTACGAAACATTCGGATTCATTCAAGCTTCAGTATGGTGACTTTTCTTGGTTGGAGCTGCAGGGTGCCATTGAGTCCTATGGGAGGCTTCCAAAATCATGCTAAGTCTGAAAGTTTCGCCCGCCGCTTACGAGCGTTCAATATGAAAAAGTTGCGACAAGATACGAGCGAATTGCAATGGCTACGAAAAACTCGCGTTTTTCGCGCAAGTCGTAATGGCTACGAAAAACTCGCGTTTTTTCGCGCAAATCATATTGGTAACGAAAAAGTCGTAAAGGCGCTGAAAAAATCGCAAAAAATACGAAAAAGTCGCAAAATGTTCGTTTTCCAATCGGAATTTTTCCAATTCGGATTCGGATTTGTGGGTTAGTAAATGTGCCCCTTAGTGAGCACAGATCTCATCTATACTATTTCCCCGTTTCCTTCTGTTCTCATTGCATAGAACCCTCAGAAGAAGAAAAGTCACGCTACAAGGACCCCTAATTCCTAAGGTCCAAATAAACACATTTTAAAACCATCCAAGTCATCCCCCTCCCATGTCCTTCTTCGTGATTTGTTTAAAATACTCAGTATCTTTATTACTATTATACATTTTAATTTACATTTCCCAGCATAGAATTATATCTACAGCCTGCTGCCCCTACTTACTGCTAGTTATTGAGTCATTTGTCAAACAAAAAGATTGAACCAAAAAGATTGAGTGACAGAGTGTATAACTCAGGGAATAGTCCTAAATCGGGGGTACTTAATATCTCACATTTAGGGATAGCTTCTCAGTTACATATTGATTAATTTAGAAGAAATGCAACAGAATGGATTATACCTTTAACCACCATGCTTCATCTGCCAATTGCCTGGTTGTAGTTCGGAGGTCTATGGAACCTCTTAAAGGAGAACTAAACCTTAAAAATGAATATGGCTTAAAATGCCATAGTTTATATACTGTACTTACTGCACCAGCCTGAAGATTCTGCATCTCAATAGCAGCAATCATCTAGACCTTCAAACTTGTTGCAGGAGCTCCTCATGTCTGCGACATTCACATGCTCAGTGTGCTCTGAGCAGCTTTTGAGAATCTATGCTTAGAGGTTGTTGCAAATAATTCATCAGAAAATTACATTTGTATATCATATAAGCAGATGCTTTAGGGCTCATTATTAAATTCTGATGTTAGTTGCGCTGGTTTCTGAGCTGCCATGTAGTAATTAACTGTATTAATTACTAGCCTTATATCATGACATTTCTATTCTATACATACAGTATATTGTGTGTCAGTCCCTAAGCTCAGTAAGTGACAGCGGCACAGAGCATGTGCAGTGAATAAACAGGAAAGAAGATGGGGAGCTACTGGGGCATCTTTGGGGGCACAGATCTTTCCTGCTAAAGGGCTGTGGTTGCCCTGGGCTAGTAAAGAACCGGAAAGCATAAAGTACAACATTTCTGCCCTACTTCTTTAGTTAGGCTTTAGTTCTCCTTTAAAGCCTAGGGGCTCATGGTCAGCACCTTAGGTTGATTTAATGAATACTATATATCAACACTAATTAATGCTAGGAATGAAAGGGACCCAATGCAAAGGAAGACAAGCATGTAATGTATCCCCTGCAGATACAAACATGTATTATTCTAATCTCATCCAGTTTAGCTGAAGCAACTGCTCCAACAAGTGCATGGCTCACATCATTAATTTTATTTTTCCATAAGCCCCCCTGGGAATGAAATGGAAAAGTTGACAACTGAGTCCACAGATTGCCAAGAGGGCTGGTGGCACCTTTTTCTCATATTATGTAGTCTGCCAGATGGAATAGCTATCATATTATAAATGGTTTGCCCACATATTGGCTATAAAAAAGTGTTTCACATCCAGAACAATAATTTACCAAGTTAATTTCCCAACAATTATAATCCTATTTCTGCAAGTGTTGCTCGCAGTCAGTAGCTATGGTCATTCTTTTAATGTGAGAAGTTCTTTTCCCCAGGCTACAGTTGTTTTTATAGATTGTATCTATCATTATTGCTTTTAATATAGAAGTATTGTTTTAGTTTATACAGAACCTCCTCTATTTCATGTTTGGGTCCTAAGGCTAACCTCATATCTTTCTTCCTTCCTCCTCCTTTTATTGTAATTTTATTTTACCCTGATTAAAAGTAGAATTATGATGGGATGAGTTTTATATCTGGAACAAATGGGTGTAATCATCCGCCAAATCCATACAGCAGCAGGCTCCACAAGCAGACAGACCTACGTATATCATATTTCTTTACAACTTGGATAGATTTTCCACATTCTGCTAAAATGATTACTTGCTGAATCTGAGGCTACAAAATGTCTGTCAGATGGCTTTCCAATTACATATTGCAAGTTAAATTGGTGATAATTTACATTTATGTTGCGTTAGACATTAAGTACGATAACATTTTGTTCTGTTGCAAATAAATTAAAATGGGACAGTTTGTTGAATGATCAGGGGAGGGTTGGAGTACATAGAGCATGTACTATGGGCATTGCCTTTACAAAGTAGTGCATGCCATGAGCTGAATTTGCAGAAGCTGTTTCTGCCTATTCTGCTCTATTGTAGTAGTTCTTCCATCTGCTCTGGCATCATTCATTATGTTTTTCAAAATAGCTGGAGAGGGTTTACAGCTGTTTATGTGGAAGTGCACATTTATATAGTGTTACTTGTATACTCGGCTATGTTCATTTTTACAAAGCATAAATAGTAAAAACAGGGGGATCAAGCACTGCAAGCAAAGCAAATATATATAGTTAAAAAGACACAAAATACACGGTAGAAATTTAGGAAGTAGAAGACCCTGGTCCTGTAGATCATGCAGTCTAAGTAACGAAAGCTGGGCATACATGTAAAGGCTTTGTGGTGGGCAATATCACACAGATCTGACCATCTGGCGAAAGGGCCAAATGACAGTGATGGTTTGCAGGCCATGGGGAAGGGGGTGGGGGGCAAGCATCAATGGACCGATGCGGTCCCAGTTCTGGCAGGATTGTAAAACCTGCCTGATCGACATCTGGCCATTTTTTTAGTTATTGGTTGATAGGCCTGTTGGAGGGTCATATACATGAACAGATTAGCTGCCAACTTGGGCTAAGTCCCCATGTATGGCCATCTTTAAAGTCACAAATTGAAAGGAGATAAGTGTAGCTATTTACAATGGATAGGGCATTAGTCTGTAAGCTCCAAAATTATGGTAGTGTTTTAGGTAGTAGTTTGTATTTTGTTTTGAAGGGCTCAGGATATGTCCCTTACATAGAAATTCAGAGATGAAAGTCCAGATAAGGAACTTGCAAGACAGAAAGGTTTAAGCAGACATCAAATGGAGGGTAGTATGAAAAGGCAGTGGCCTTGAGAGGAACAGAGGAGAAATTGAGGATCACATAGAAACACAAGTGAAGAGATGTGGTGAAGTGAACTGATGGTATTTAAAGGTTAGAAGGGGCATTTTGTAAGTTATACCTTGTTTAACAGGGAACCACAATATACAACAGTGGAGGATCGAGTCCTCTCTTGGGTGAGATGAGAAGGACGGATCTAAAGAGTTTAAGACTCTAGGGGGAGATCAATTCTGAAAAGCTTTTACAAAACAGGTTGCAGTAGTCTAGGCAGGATAGACTGAGGGTATGAATAAATATTTTAGCTGCATTAATTCATTTTGGAGACATAGCAATCATTTGGGGTTTATTTAATTTTTTTAGTTTTTATATAGTTTTTTATAGTTTTTTTTAGCAGACTTTGAATATGGTGATCCAAATTATGGAAATGTCTCTTCTGTGGGGAAACCCAGGTCCTAAGCATTACAGATAATATATTCTATACTTGTACTATAAATGAAAAAGTAGCTCTGAAACTGAGTTCTGTTTTTGTTAGGTTCAGTTTTTAGATGCTCTAAATTCAGCTTGGTAGAGATAGCCAAGTGTCAGTTTGAGATCATGGTTTGAATGCCAGTGGTTAGTGAAAGGTCATCTAAATATATCTGGGCATATTAATCATAATTAAAGTCATGGATGGGGTCTCCCTAAAAGAAAACAGATGACCACATACAGAGGCACATTGACACTAAGATGAGTAAAAAAAATGTCTTAAACACAAGAGACAGAAAATGTAGGATCACAAATAACAGCAGTATGGAGATCAGAATGAGATGGTAAACAAAATAATAAAGATTGGAATAGAAAAGTGTCATTTGGTCTTTGCGATTAGGATATCATTTACAGTAGATTCAGTAGAGGGTAATTTGCAGGTACAGTGAATCTTGTATATACACGTATCCTGCTGGCTATGAAAAGCAAGATGTGCCAACATTGTGTATGATGCAGCATTCTATTAGATTTAAGGTATCTGCAACACAGAAATGCTTAATTGGAGCTCACTGAGCCTCAAACAAGAAAGAAGCTCTACCTAAGTATGACAAAACAAGAATGGTAAATTATCTAAAGGATTCTCACTGACTGTTTTAAAGCATAATAAAGGATAAGACACAATTAAAGTTATGCTATAGCACTTACAGAGACCTGTTTGGTTTCTGAAGTAGCTGCTAAAAGTTACAAAAGATCAACCAGGCATAGGTAATATACTGTGACTGTTGCAGCCCATAGGGCTTGTTAGTCTATTTATGTCTTTATGTTTTATTTATATACTTTTTTTAATGTTTTTATTTTTGGATCTTTATTTTAAACAGAACATTAAGAAAGGACACGAGAAGAAAAAATAATTGTCTTACATCTGGTTTCAGATAATCAAACAGCCAAGCCATTGATTGTTTTAGGTCTGCTTGAGGTAATTGAGAGGCAGTATAATGATCTGGGCTTATTCACACGGGGTACACTACCCCATTTACTCTGTGTCAGGTAATGACAGCTATGGACCCCAAATTGCAATAAATATATCCGGGCATCCCTTGGCCATATACACTGCTTTCTGCAGGGAAAGGACCTTGTTTATAGTCTTTTTTCACCATGCCAGGGTTGGTGGTCTGGTCTCTTTTCCATATGGAAGCAATCCCAGAAAATGTGATAGATAGGTCCCACCTCAACTCCACATTTGTAATATCTGGCGTGCCCAGGTATATTTTGGCCAGCCTGTAGGGAGTCAGGTATACTCCGTGGAGGAATTTTATCTGAATTAGCCTGTCGCTGTTGGATATTGTAAGTTTCCGGTACTGGCTCCAATATTCCCTTCCAGGCTTCCTTATCTATTGCAGAATCTCTGATGCTCACTTCAAATGGAGCCTTTCCAGGTTTTTGAAGGATCGCATATATTAGGGTGACAGTTTTTAATAGTTTGGGCTGTTGGAGGTAGTGTTCCAGTGTGCTTTGGGATATGTCTACAGATCTAGTTGGGAACTGGGCCTGGAAGGCATGCCATAGCTGGATATAGTGAAATAGCATGTTTGGTGGTAGTTGGTCTTCAGTTTTCAGCTCTAGAAAGGGTCCCTCATGGTCTGTTTGTCAGAGATATTTAACATATGCAAGCCTCTGGCTCGTAAGGAAATGGGGGAGTTTGTTGTTTCCCCATAGGTACCCAGGGGGGATACCCAGCGACCAGGAGATTCATATATTTTTAATGTTATAGGTAATTACTAATGAGATACTATTTGGAGTATACTTGAGAGTTGTGACCCATCCATGGCCAATTGTTGAGATTAATCAGTTACTTTCAAGTCCAGGCAGAAGTTACATTGCCCACCAGCAGGAAATGACAATTTATGATTGTGAAATATATAATTGCATCATGGTGCATGATATGATACTGCATATCCAAGTCCTCGTACTACATATGGTAAAATTAAGCATTTTAGGGTGTTTCTTTTACTCAAATAGCAAAGATTTCAGTACTACATTTTAGATGCTATATGGAAATGTTATTTTTATAATGGCACTGCATATTTTTACCACTACAATACTTTTACCTCTTTATCCTCTGGCCATTGTCTCCAATAAATACTGCTTATTTTGTCCTTATTCTCTAAAATGCTCTCTTTTGTGTAACCTCTCCCTTTTGTGACTTTTAACAGAAAATAAAATCAGTATGAAGTGTGCTCGGTTGATATCTCACAGCACAACTCACCACTACACTATGGGGTCTATTGATGATGCAGTGTAAAAAAAAAAAAAAGGAGACAATATATACTACACATCACCAGTCATCACGGTGTACTAACCAAGCTGTGTATTGATTTTCGGTGACCGCGTATGGTGTTCACATATAACAATTTTTTCCGCCTCAACATAGTTGGAACTTGAATTTTTCCCATTGACTTTAATGGATTATGATTTGAAATGGAATAAAATAATGGTGTAAAATCTGGTGGTATGGCAGCGAAATATAAATCACACAGCTTGATAAATTTGCCATTTATTGTATTCAACTTTTTACACGTGTTTCTGGCGTTAATTTTGGATCGGATCGTCAATACGATCTTATCATGACTAATACGATTTTTTCGGAAGCATTTTCATGATATTTGCGATCTTCAGAAATTTTCGTTTCCAACCCAAATTTTTCCCATTCGGGATTCAAACTCGTGTTTTGATAAATCTGCTCCTATGAGTCAGCTTCCTGCTGATTGGCTCAGATCCACATTCTTAAGGGGGGGGAGTGAGTTCTTAGCATTTTTGAGGGAGGGGGGAGCAGCAGAGAGGAGAGAGCTGAAAGCTGTGTGTCTCTGGCTGAGGAAAACTGACACAACTAATCTTTTTACAGAGAAGTCAGTGCAGCATTTCTGTGAGTGTTTATGGCTGTATTTACATAGACCTTTCTGATAAAGCTTACTTAGTTTTTACCTTTCCTTCTCCTTTAATGCCAATTATTAGCATCATTTGTGTCTCTCTAATAGCATTGATGTCCCTAGGACATAAGATGGATGCCCTTTAGCAGAACATATGGTACAGTATGTCCAACCAACAGGAGGCATTTACATCCATCCAAGCTGTTTTTCAGGTCAATGTTGTTATTGCCGTGCATAAAATATGTTCCTTTGAAATACATTTAACATACTAATACCATAAATATGTGCACAACGTTGCATATTAAATAGCTCTATAAATAAAATAAAATAAGTAGTTTGAACGCAGTTCAGTTACCCCACATGGGGTTTTTTCATTAACACTGTTACTGGTATTCAAAGAGCATGTGGTATGTTCTTCCCCATGTTATGATTATCCAGACCTTTGTTGCTTTTTATATTGCATCTGTCACAACAAACTTGTATGTTTTACTGATTTCTTTTACTTAGTCTCCACCATTCATCATCTTTTGTTTGAAGCCTCCTCATTTTCCTATGAGGCAGAGATGCAGAGTGGTATGTTAATACCAGCCTACTTTTGACTTTTATCTCAGACTCTCATTGATTCATTTGGTTTCTGTACAGCTACTACATTGCAGCTAAAGTGCTCTCTAATGATGTCTTTTACTGCTTTGTAGATGTACAGTTTATTACATATATGAACCGATGATGCCAGGGAACAGTAATATATTAGAAATTGCTATGTAATTTTGGAGTTCTAAGCCATGCCATGCCTTCAGTTTCATTCTGTAAGATAATACTTATGTTTCTAGGACATTTATTCTTGCATGTGTTTTTGCATTGTTTATTATAAACACAAATCAATAAACGATTTCTGTAATTAGGTGGAATGTTAATGTTTCGAGGATAGGTAAAGGACTAAGTACTAAGTCAAAAAATGTTAATTGTTTTCACTTTGTAAAGTTTGAATATATTAATCTATATAACTGTTATCTGCTAAATAAACTTTTCCTGCCGCCCCCCCCTTCCCCTGTTTTAACTTGAATGGCTGCCCCCATGGCTAATGTTACTGAATAGTGATGAGCGAAACATGGCTACTGCATGACTTCATCGATGCAACTGCAACTTTTTCCTTTCCTTTCTACAACTTTTTGTCATGGCAAATTTTGCAGCAGTCTCACTAAATAATTTGCTAAAGTGCGGAATTTTGCTGCCCATCAGTATTGCTAAAACAAACACACCAGTTTTACCAGTGCAGGGCAACAAAAAACTATATTTAAAGTACTTCAAAACATCTTTATTTTTTGGTGTTACTGTTTTCCTAAGTAGAATTTGTTTGACTAAATATTTACTTGCCTATTAACCCTTTTTTCAAGAAATTTACTAGATAAGTATTTCCATCATAAATTATATTCCTTTGAGGGCCTTTCTAGTTTATATTGATATTTCATTTAGGCAGCGACAGGGTCCCTGCAGATATTGTAGCTTTTACAATCAATACTAAAAGGAGTTAAAGGAGAAGGAAAGGTAAAAACTAAGTAAGCTTTATCAGAAAGGTCTATGTAAATACAGCCATAAGCACTCACAGAAATGCTGCACTGAGTACTCCGTCAAAAGATTTGTTGTCTCTCTGTTTTGTTGCCAGAAACATGCAGCTCTCTCCTGTCTCCCATCTCCTGCTCCCCTCCCTGCTAAGAACTCATTCCCCCCCCCTTAGGAATGTGGATCTGAGCCAATCAGCATAGTCTTGTTTAGTTACATGCATTCTTTCGTACTTTGATTCACTTACTTTTAGAAGATTTGTTTATAGTACTTTGAGCCACAGTTTGTACATTTTGTATTTGTACTAAGAGCTAGGGGAGACGCAGAGCATATTCAACAGAAGATCCAACTGTAAAGGGTGAATATACTTTCTCATGCCAAAAGCATAACTCAACAGAGGATCACACTGTGAAGGGTGAATATATTTCTCCTCTCCAACGATATGATAAAGAGGAAAAAAAATGTAAATAGTGTAACACATTTTTTATAAATGGACTTTTAAATTACATTACTCACATTTGTGAGTAAATTGTGTTACACTATATACATTTTCTTTCCTCTTTATCGTATAGTTGGAGAGGAGAAGTATGTATATTCACCCTTCACAGTTGGATCTTCTGTTGAGTTATCTTTTTGGCATGAGAATGGTTAAATTCTGGTGAGTCTGGTGAGTGCGCATACTTACCTAACCAGCCGGGTGGAGGTTTTACAGTTGCACCAAGCATTTCAAATTATTTTTGATGTGTTATATACTCACGTAGGGTGTCATATTTTGCATCTAACATATTGGACTTAGTTTTATCTTTCATGCGCTTCCTACATATTTATTTTGGATATGTTTTAATAAATGTTTAACTGTAGGTAATTGATTTGTATTATCTGTTTAACTGTAGGTAATTGATTTGTACTAGAATCTAATAGCCTTTTTTTTAACCAAGATCGGGGTAGCTAGTTTTTTGTGAGAATATTTCAAATAGTTTATATTATAATTCCTAATTACACTGTACAGTTCTAAAGGAAACACTGAAGGTTTAGAAATTAACAGTAATAATCATCATTGCTCCTGCCTTGTTGAAGAGCATGGGGTGTCTTTAATATAATAGTTAATGAGACTGAGATTATTTACCTTATTCCTAGAGAGCACGCTTGCATAGTGCTTAATGTGACTGCCAATTTCTATTGTATCTTTTTGATTCTCAAATGCATTGTTTGGTTCCCCCAGGTGCTGGTATTTGCCATTGCAAATGATTTGGAGTGCATCCCGGGATTCCAACAGAAGATATTCTATGTAGAGCAGCCATCAGAATTTACAGAGGATCAACTTGTTTTGAATGGTAGGCAATTATATTTATTTGAAAAATGTTAATTGATTATAGATAATTTAAAAATGTATGACTTTTCAAATTTCAGTTAAATAAATTCAGTTAATTCTGATTAGAATAATGTGGATTTTCATGGCTGTGCTCTTTTTTTCATTAGAATATTGTTAATGCAATTTTCAGAATTGTTCTTTGTTCTATCCTTTGCCTGTAGCATGCTCAGTGCTACTGATCTAATTCAATTCTTTTTCTAGAACGTTAAAAGGATAGTACCATTAAGAAATAAAAAAAGCTATATGCATTTTATATCAGGGGCAGGCTGAGCCGACCGGGCGCCCTAGGCAACCCGGTCGGCCACCTCGCCCCTGCACCTGCACTATCGCATCGCGGGGGGTGTGCGAGATGCGAACCGATAGTTCATTACCCCTGCTGCGTAATGACAAGTGGCGGGGGCAATGAAACCAGAGCACAGCACAGACTAGGGGTGGGCAGGAGAGGCTCCTGCCTGGCGCCCCCCAATCGTTGTGCTCTAGGCAGCTGCCTCTTCTGCCTACCCCTACTTCAGGCCCTGTTTTATATAGAATATGCCTACTAATGGATTTTTCTTTCACTTCATGAAGCCACAGTATCTTGATTCAAAAACAGCTTTAGGGGAGTGGAACATGGGGTGATTTGGGGTCTTCACTATCCATGACTTTGAGTAGCACAAGGTGTAAGGCAAACCCTTCCCACATCGCTACAATGGCATTAACCTGAAAGGGCTAGAGCAAGCATTTTGCTAAAATGCTGTAATGTGCACAACTTTTTTTGATGCATGCGTCTTTTTTGATGTGGCCGTGACTTATTTGACGGCTTATGTTATTTGTTGTATTGGAATCAGTCTCTACTACAAGTGTTTGGTTGCTTATTCATACAAACCACTTTCTACCTGTCATTTTCTCTGATAGGAAGTTAAAACAGTATTTTTTCTTGTCTCCTTTTAATTGAGCCATTGTCAGTAATGCTAGAATGACACAATTATAGAAGTACTGACAGGTGAACCTACTTCAGCTGAGACCTGACACAGGACAAATGGCAAAACCTTGATAATAGTTCTCCATTATGTTCTCTTAGAACTGTGACATATGTTGTAGTGTTATTATGTGTATTCTTGAAACAAAAATGGAATCTGATGTTTATAATCCTGTCTGGTGTTAGTTATCATGGTTGCAGATAAATTATATAAACTGTATTTATAAATATAGATATATTTTTCACCTACAGTTTGTAATGTGCATTAACTTTATAAAATGTAAGGTGTGCAGATTCTGAATCGGAATGTAACCTTCAAATCATTTGCATTTAAAAGGGGATGTGCAAATGTGCAAAATAATAAAAGCAGCACACAGCTATTTGCCCATCAAAAATGTTCCAAGAGCTCCATTATCTTTATTGGGACATAGAAAGCTTTTATCAGCCAAAATAAAAGTTTGTTTGTTTAAAGTATAAAATTCCATTACAACTGTCTGCATTATCATTGATTCCTTGTTTACAAAAGGCTTTAATAATGTTGAGCAGCCTATGAAAGCATATTTAGATTTGCACTGTTTTCTTCTGCAAATTATTATTATTTTTTTTTTTTTTTGCTAAAGCATCTATATTCATTAGTGGCCTTCCCACTGGTAATACAATAAACATTTAGATAAAAACATTGGTCTATAGGGCTTTCAGTTTTATAGCTTTCCAAAATGAAAATGTAAAATTTGCAGAGAGGCATTTAAATTGTTCTTTTGGCTGGGGATACATCCTTTATATGTCCAAATAAAAATCCAATCATAGGCTAAGGTAATATTACCCTTGCTTTAAAATGTAATAGAAAATGTCTACATTTCCCATGGTGGTACAGGAATAAAATCTATAATCTACCTTTAAAATAGTGGGCTTTAAGATATTATTATGCATGATGCCATTTACTCCACTTGTTCTTTAACTTGTTTTTCTGGCCATTTCCCAGCACTGCTGTGTATAGCATAGTGTTGTTAATTACAGAGGGAAGGCCCTATGCTTGGAGATTATTGCCCCTTTGCATTTGTTATGGAGCAATCATCACTGGCCTATGGCTACTTGCAGTGTTTTTTCTTTTGTAGTGAATGTGGGACCCTGAGCATTAATTACTACTTTATCCATGATTTATTTCTGCCACCGGTCTATATTAGTCTTCATCCAGAATCTAGCAACTAACTTATATTTTGTGTATCACCACATTGATGAGTCTGTTGGTGCCCATTAAAACTCTGCCTTCATTCTCCCTTGTGATATTAGTCACTGTATTTTAGGAAAGCCAAGGTGATAAAATATTACCCTAAAGAGCAAAGAGTATCAAATGTTTCTGTAAATCATGTCAGATACCTCATTACTCATTTAGTTAGCATGACATTTACTTATAGAAGAAAAATAATTTAATGACATTTGTTCCAGGGGTTTTAATGGACAATGAATAATTGAAAGAGGATTAAAAATACTATAAATTCCGCACTTATATTAATTATAAAACAAAAAAACTCAAGTTAGAAATCTACATTCCATGATTAAGCGCAGGTGCGCGAAACGCGTTGGAGGATTCTGTCACCTAGGAGGACCCGTAGTCTCTACCTCGGCTCATAGCTGTGACGTCAGCAGTAGGGACCTTTCGGCGCTGCGCCGTGTGTGGAAGCGGGTTCCTCCGACGGGGCGACCCTTTAGTAAGTTCCCGGCCGGGACCAAGGGTAACATTTGACTTTTTTGGTAAAGCACAGGGGTACTCACTGCCTATTTTACATTTATTTTTATTTGGGCTGACTCTCGAGTGGTATTAGTGCGCACTATCTTTGGAATACTTAGCATAACTATATACGCTTCAGACTAGTGCGCTTATTTAGAGATTCTACTCTCCTCTATTAGGCTTTTTCCCCTGATTGAGTTTCATTGGGGAAACATCTCAAAGATTGATCGGTTATTCACTGTGTGCCGGATTTGGCAAACAAATGCTGCTGAAGTTTTAATTACTGTGTAATTAAGGATAGGGCTTATGTGTATTATCTACATACTATATATTTCCATTTTCATACAGATGCATTCTATTTATTTACTCAATTTTTAATCTGATTGTGCTGATCTTATATTGATTCCCTAATTTTTTAACTATATTATGAACTATCATGCTGGCTATTATTGATTTATCTTAGTTCTTATAACAAATGTTGGTTTATCTGGTGTATCTATCTGGATTTTTATTATGAGGTATTATCATGTGTATATGATTTTATTGTAATTTCACTAATAAAAATATATACAATTAATTCACATATTTTGACAATTTGTTTTATGAGAGCGCCAACTCTGGTTTAAGATACAAGTTAGAAATCTACCATGGAAGAATAATGGATATTTTCATGGGGTAATAGCATAATCATTATGGTTCATTTTAAAACCATGGTCACTAAAATTCCCAGATGCCATGCTATGAATCACTTGAAGATTCAATTAATCTTCAAAATCATATTCTGCTTGTGACCTACTAGGCTGGATGCCTTGAATACATTTTATGATATGGTACAACTTTGTTTCACCCCTATATAAGCAGTAAAAAGAATAAAGTATTTTGTTCTTGTAAAGTTTAGGTTTATCAACAGTCAAGTTTTCCGCCCTGTTTGATGCTGAATACAAATGGTGTTTTTCCCACAGGAGAAATTTTCTCATACTGTATCTTGTTATATTTTTAAAGTCTTCTGCATAATCCTGTATATAACTTCCCAGTTCCCATTTTGTTTGAATCTAGAGAATACTGTCAATATGCCATGTATTATTTCATTGGTTTATTTTTAGCTGTTGGCCTGCATGAGATTATATTGAGTTGTATTTGAAAGGCCTGAAATAAGCTAAATCAGGTCAGAATACAAAAGTACCCGTATCAGCTTTGGTTAAAACAGATAATAAATCTTAATGCTGAATTATTTAATTAATACCTTCACCTCCCTGAGGTTATTCATTCTTAAGAAACTTTCAAATATGGTTTATTTTATTTCATCTTGTTCCATGCATAGATTTACATGTGATCCATCTTTAATCTCAGAGCTGTGTCAGAGCAGAAGTGACATCAAAGCACAAGATCACATCTAGCTGTATGGAACATCAGCATTCAGTAATGATACTGTACTTACTTGGTTGATGCCATCATTATTTAATGTGCTGAATAAGAATTGACAGCAATGTATTTAATCAGCTTTGGCAGCGCTAGGAATAAGGACTCAAATGTTTTTTTTTGTGACAAGATGCTTACCTGTTGCTTACTTTATGTTATGTGCTTAACTTCTGATGGATCAAAAATAGAATTTCAGAATAAAAGAACTTCTCCAACAGTGTTTGTGATGGATGGGAATATTTTTATCATTGTTCCCCCAGCTTAGAATACATTTCCAAGGCAAATTACTATAGTTTTTAAATAAATCTTGAAAAGGATGAGTTCAAGTATAAGTGGAAAATGTGACAATTTAAATAGAAGTGCCCAGCTTTCTATGCCAGTTAACATATAAATATAGCTTACAATCAGGGGCCATAGCTTGAACCACTGAGCGATAAAAATAAAAACATTGACAATTTTCCAGGTATATTAAGTAATATTAGTATTTAACTAGTACTATAACTAGTATTTATAGTAGTAACTATAGTATAGTAATTCTGTCACAGTTTTTATGGTGTTGTTTTTATTACTGTTTATATATCAAATAATTAACTCTACTATTTAAAATGTTATTCTTGAACCAATTACTGTATTTTAATATTTGTAACATTGGTGTGTAGGCAGCCACCTCCGTGCATTGTGCCTGATTCTGAGCTTTCAGAAGTAGCCAGCGCAGCATATTAGAACTGCTTTCAGGTAACCTATTGTTTCTTCTGTTTAATGTAACTGGAGGAGGTGTGGCCAGGCTTTGGTGTTTTACAGTTGAGGGCTATTCTTATATCTACCACTAGGTAGTTAATTTTGGGGGTCCCTGTTGGGCATAGGAGTATTTTTAGCAATACGGGTGTCAAGGGGCTGTTATCTTGTTACCTTCCCATTGTTTTGCTGATAGGTTTCTGGTGTGGGAAGGGAGGGGGGGATATTACGCCAACTTGCATTACTGTAGTAAAGACTGACTAAAGTTTATCAGAGCACTGTGTGGACATCTTGGAAACTTAAAAAAATGTCTAGCCCCATGTCAAAGTTCAAAATTAAATTTGTAAAAATCTGTTCGCTTCTTTGAAAAATGTATTTCAATACATGATTCTACTGGAGCAACTTTGTTCTGGGTTTAACAGCCCCAATCATGTGACCTGTGCTCTCATAAACTTCAGTCATGCCGGGGCTGCAAGTTGGAGTGAAATCACCCCCTTCCCAGCAGCCGATCAGCAGAACAATGGGAAGGCAGTAGATATCAGAATAGCACTCAACAGTAAGTAATCTAAGTCCAGCTTGGGACTCCTCCAGTTACATGGGAGTAAGAGAAACAATAGGTTTCCTGAAAGCAGTTCTATTGTGTAGCACTAGCTCCTTCTGAAAGCTCAGAATCAGGCACAATGCACTGAGATGGGTCACTTCCAGAGCTTAACATCAAAATGATGTCTGTGTGTACCAGTAAACATAAAAGAGCATAAAATACCCTCTAATCACCTCTAATACCAGTGTTTGTGTTCTGCCTTATCACACCGGATCTACATATACCCACATGGAGATTGAGGGGTATAGATACAATATATACTTATACTCCTTAAGTAGTTTTGAAGAATTACATTCTATTTTTAAAAAGTCTATTATGCATATCTAGAGAGCTTCACACTTTTTATCCGCAACTCTCCAAAACTGGAAACTTTCGAGGCAACTGACTGCAATGGAATTCACCTGCAATACAAGTCTATGAGCCAAACAGATAATCTTTCTATGCTACACCCTTCACTCTCCCAAAAAAGCACAAACATCCCTGTATGCTTAAGTGGGAAACAGACTTACAACAAGTCTTGTCTACACTTCAATGATAAAAATTAATTGCCATTACAGCAGTGGAATTTAAACAGCAAAATTCGATAAAGCATTTGGAAATATGGACAACAGGGCACATACAGGCATATGTGGTGGCATTGTCCTGCAGTAAAGGCAGCCTATATACAGTAATTACATATAAATTCTTAACTTGGAAGTTCTGCAAACTCCTGGAACTGTGCTTCTGCAGAAATATCCTACAACTCTCAATAGACATTTGCAGTGGCCCTTAAAGTGATACTGACATGAAAAAACAACTTTTTAAAATATAAATCTACATAAAAAAGTTGCCTATAGGTAGTGTTGATCATTTTTTACTGATGGGGCTGCTTTTGTAAGTAATTGTTACTTGAAATCCCAAAACCTGACTGTTTTGCCATCCTGACTATCCCTTCTCAGCCTGTCCGTTATAGCTTCTAATGCTAACGGCCTCCTGCTGGACAAATATAGCAGCCCCTCATAGAGGAACATGGGGGATCAGATAGGGAATGTAAAAGCTTGGACAAATACTTTTTTGGCAAAATTATAAATAGCATGCAAAGACAATGTTATGACAGATGTAAAAATGGTTTCATTTCTGGAGTCAGTATCTCTTTAATGTTAAATAAATAGTTTCTTAAACTGATAATCATTATGGAAAAGATAGCAGCATCAAAAGATAACACACTGGACAGCTACAACAAAGTATGGGAAGTCAGGCTCCACAAAAATTGCCACCCATATCTTTATGACCAAAATCTAATTTGATGTTTACTGATATCTTATTTTTCTAGATTTTTTCTCTTTTAATGTCCTCTCTGGTTATATGTTCTTTTCTACCCTTTCCTTTCTCAGTTTGTAACTCTGCTGTTGAATTATTACTCTTTAAAGGACAAGTCAACCCATAATGTCATTTTTTGTCTAATAAAATAAAATAACATTCTAAGCAACTTTTCAAAAATACATTCATTATAAATTTCTAGTGGTTTTTGAGTTATTTGTATATATAGTTGCCATTAAAAGTTTAGCCTGTCCTTTTCCTGTCCTTTTCAAAGTCAGAGGCCTGGTGGCTCTGACTTTGAAGCAAACAAGGCAGCAGACTGACGGTCCTGTCTTGCTGGAGGAAATTGGCATTTGCAACATTTTTTAAAAACCAGTTGAACAAATGCTGCTTTCAATAGCAATTACATTTACAAATAACTTTGTTATTGAATTTTTTTTAGTACAGGTATAGGACCTATTATCCAGAATGCAAGGGACCAAGGGTATTCCAGATAAGGGGTCTTTCCGTAATTTGGATCTCAATACCTTAAGTCTACTAAAAAATCAATAAAACATTAATTAAACACAATAGGATTGTTTTGCATCCAATAAGGATTATTTATATCTTAGTTTGGATCAATTACAAGGTACTGTTTTATTACTACAGAGAAAAAGGAAATCAGTTTTAAAATTCTGAATTATTTGATTAAAATGGAGTCTATGGGAGATGGGCTTTCCGTAATTCGGAGCTTTCTGGATAACGGGTTTCCGGATAAGGGGTATCATACCTGTAATAGCAATGAAGATGGTTAAGTTACAAAGGACATTGGGAATTTAAATTTCTGCATTTAGGATCTTTCTAGTGATTTTCTATAATAATTATCTATATAAAAAAAAATTATAAGTTAGTTAAATATTATGCTTTTTATTTTAGTTTACTTATTATGCCTAATTCTAACTTCACTTAGCAGGAATCATATTTGATTCAGTTGAGTCTATTGAATGTTTCCTAGAGGTACTTGGCAAGTCTTCTTGTTACCTCTAATAGCAAGCTTTAGGCAACAGTTGTTACATGTCCCATTTCTCTTTGTGCTCCACAAGCTGGCTGTTCTGTGTTTTTACTTGGCTCAGAAATGAACTCTTTGCAGCTTTGCATGTTCTAAATCCTTTCCATCCCTTGCCTAGAACATTGCAAAGTGCTTCAACTCTCTGCACCCAACGGAAGATTTTCAGTGTTAGTCAAGGAGTGGATCTCTGTTTAATGCTCATGCAATTTACAAAAACTAAAAAATGTAATTGTGAGTCCTTAAATGGCAAGTTAATGATGTAACAAAGACTGGGGTAAGATGCACAGGCAGTACTTTCACCTTATATCTCAATCTTAAGCTTCTCCCATCCCACCTTTAAGGCCTAGGGGCACATTTACTTACCCACGAACGGGCTGAATGCGTCCGATTGCGTTTTTTTTTTAATGATCGGTATTTGGCGATTTTTCGGAAAATTATCGCGACTTTTTCATTGCCATTCCGAATGTTGCGCAAAATCTGGCGATTTTTTCATAGCGTTAAAACTTCCGCAAAAAGTCCCGCCTTTTTCGTAGCCATTCCGAAAGTTGCGCAAAATGTTGCGATTTTTTCGTAGCGTTCGGATTCATTCAAGCTTCAGTATGGTGACTTTTCTTGGGCCAGGTTGGAGCAGCAGAGTGCCATTGAGTCCTATGGGAGGCTTCCAAAATCAAGTCTGAAAGTTTCGCCCGCCGCTTACGAGCGCTCAATACGAAAAAGTCGCGACAATATACGAGCGAATCGTAATGGCTACGAAAAACTCGTGTTTTTTCGCGCAAATCGTATTGGTAATGAAAAAGTCGCAACAATTTCCGAAAAGTCGTAAAGGCGCCGAAAAAATCGCAAAAAATACGAAAAAGTCGCAAAATGTTCATTTTCCAATCGGAATTTTTCCAATTCGAATTCGTGTCTTAGTAAATCAGTCCCCTAGTGTCCAACAATATAAATATGCTTAAGTTATTTAAGCAGGTACTTATAGTTTATAAATCATATTTATTAAACAGAAAATTAGCAATTGCCCTTACTTTTTTGCAGGTGCAGTTTGACCACCTATTCATCGATGTTGTTGACAAATGGGTCAGTTGGGAGTTGCCTTGCATTTGGCCTGTAGTAAGCATCCTTTTAAAGGCACAAGTTAAGAAACCCCCAGAATGCATCACTCCTGAAAGAATAAATTGTCATATAATTATCATTTTTAGTGTTAGTGAGAATCATTCAATGGGAAAAACCTGGTATGAAAAAAAATGGTAAGGAAAAATGGTATGAACCCCCTCCACTCTCACTCATTATTCATATTTCTGTGGAAATGACTTACCATGTATTCTATGTTAGAGTTGGAGCAGGACCATATATAACTCTGTATAATGGTGACCTTTTGATGAAAAGCACCATAAAACTGCAGGAAATTCTGGTGGCCTGAAACTTTTCCTAAAACTTGCAGTTCTTTATGGATTTCTTCCTCCACCTAGTTCCAATTAACAGAAACAACATTTAGCAACTACAAAGTCTGATCTTTATTTTATTTTATAAACAACTGCAATATTATTATACAACAGAATAACATCTGACTGTTATCTTTATTTCTTAGCAACAATTAGCAGTTAGTCACCTGCGGTAGCCAAGATGTATCACGGGCTACTAACTTGCTCTGTCTATAAATGGGTGGCATGCTAAAGCTGTTTAGGGAATTCTCCAACCTTATCCAAAAGTTTTCCAAACCTCTTAAACCACAAAAATTAGAATGTTGATAAATGGGCCTCTAAGACTAAGAACTGTACCTCGATGTCACTAATTACTTCAATGGCCACGTCTTTCTTCTCAGTGTGATGCCATCCCTGTAACAAAGACAAACAATATTTGTGATGATTTAAACTTCATATAAAACAAATTATTATACTTAAAAGGCATAAAGATGGTTTCTGTCCAAGATTTGTACCATTTCATGGTTAAGTAAAATATCCTTTTTTAAATCAGTATTTCATTCAAACCACACCCTGGTTGCTAAGGTCATTTGGATTTATTTATGGTTTATGCTTAATTGCACTGTAAGATAATTATGTAACATCAAATACATAGATTATATTATATTTGTTTCTATAACGGACACTAATTAGATGAAGATTATTGTTACGGTAATGAAAAGTGAATCATTTTTTTCATGGACAGATAATTTTGAACAGAACAGCTTATAAATAAGAAACCAGCTTAGTATGTTCTTTGTTCTTAATATGACTGAGTAAATGACTCACTTTGAGGTTACAGTGATTTCTGGAAAACTGCCAGTCACATTATGGTCAACCATCTGACTGCTTCCAATGTGTGAGTTTCTGGTTGGCTGAAGCAGGCCAGATGTTTTTCTAATTGGCCAAATCAATGGCCAAATGTTTAGCAGTGAATATGTCATCTGTTATAGCGGAGAAATCTCTATACTAACTGTGTTCCCAGGATTAGTCAGTAGGACATATTTTGGATGTTTGATTCTGCTGCTGTGGACTAATTGTCTTTTCTTGCGGGATTATTGGTAGATCAAATGAAGTCTGAGAGGATTAATTAGCCAAGGATATGACATGGCAAAATTCCTAGGGAAATAAAAAGAGCTATAAACTTATTCTGAAAGTCTGAGAATTTTGCTGACATTGTTGTTTATGGTGCTGTGCTCATTTTAAAGCTATTTACCCAGAGACAGTGCCTGCTGTTGTCTTCAATGTAATCACATCCATGTAAGTGTGTGATACTGTATTTAAAGGAATACTGTCATGAGAAACCTCCTTTTTTTTCAAATCATATCAGTTAATAGAGCTTCTCCAGCAGAATCCTGCATTGAAATCTGTTTTTAGCAGTGCAAACTGATTTTTTTTTATATTTAATTTAGAAATTTCACATGGGGCTAGCCATATTATTTATTTCCCAGGGTGCCACAGCCATGTGACTTGTGCTCTGATAAACGTCAGTCACACTTTACTGCTGCGCTGCAAGTTGGAGTGATATCACCCCTCTTCCAGCAGCCATTCAGCAGAACAGTTGGAAGGTTGCAGCTCCCAGTAGAGATTGATCAATAGTAAAAAATCCAAGTTACCTGAAAGCAATTTTAATGTGTAGCTCTGGCTCCCTCTTTAAGCTCACCGCCTACACACCAATATTACTACTAAAATAATACATGTGTTGGTTCAAGAATAAAACTTTAAATGGTAGAGCAAATGATTTGCTATGTAAATGGTGTTAATTAGAAATAAAAAGTGTACCATAAAAATAATGACAGAATCCTATTAAATACATATTTGGAACATGCTTGTTTTCTTTTCTGTATATACAGCCCTTGATCAGTCAACAAAAGACTGTTCATTGCAGGATATGTGGTGTGCTGCCTGTGACATATCAGAGAAAAAAAATGGATGCACTTGTTGTGGTCTTCTGTTGTGTTACGGATTCCTGCCAAGCACTACATACATGCAGGGAATCTATCAATGCTTTTTTTTGTAATGCCCCTTTAAACATAATTAATGGTGGTTTGCTTTTCAGCCGGCATAGAACCTGCGTCTCTTCCCGCCAGATCCTATGCTTTGAGCAGCGGGACATCACTTCATTCTGTCAATGGTTTTTAACCCTAAAGGTTGACAGCTCTGGATGAAAAAAAAATAAATATCAATAATTCTACAGTATACAAAAGACAAGTGATAATAGAGTCACTGCAGACACATAAAGAACTGAACACAGAGGCAAATACTATCATTTGTTTCCATATGTTTAATAAGAATCAGAAGACAAATAATTACCTGTTTTTATTGCTGTTGAGTTAGGTTTGGCAGATTCCTGTCAGAAAGAGAGAAAGGTATAAATATTCTGCATTAAATTGCACTATTTTCCCCCTACAGATTATAAAGTATGCAGAAACCAGCCCTTTAAAGTTAGATAAAGATCAAATCCTTGGGAAAAGGAAAGAAAGTCAAAACTCCTTGAAACATTTAAGATTTGACTGGATATGATTCTTATAACAAGTTCTCTTGGGAAAGTCAAATCAAAAAGGTACTACTGAAGATCAAGCATGCTTTTCTTTATGGGGAATTTGCATACTGCTTTTTCTGCATTCCCTGCTGGCTTAATGGTAAATTCTACAATAGTTTAATATTCTTTGTTCCTATGAAATAGAAACAACCTTTTTTGGGTATATGGCCTAAGAAATGCAATACATTTTAATAGCATCTCACTAAAAAAAATGTAGAATAAATAAAATCATTAAGTTTGCGGATGATACTACGGTGATCGGACTTATCTCTGGAAAAGAGAGTGAGATGGACTACAGGGATGAAGTGGAACAGCTGTCAGAGGGGTGTAAAGACAATAACCTGCTCCTGAACATTGAAAAAACCAAGGAACTGGTCATTGATTTTAGGGAAAAAAAGACCAACGTTGAACCACTCATCATTGATAAAATGCAGGTGGAGAGGGTTTCAGTGTTTAAATTCCTAGGAATGGAGTTGGAGGATGATCTGACATGGAGTGTAAACACTAAGGGGCTGTTAAAGAAAGAGCAGCAAAGACTGTACTTTCTGAGAGTTCTGAGGAAAAACCATCTACCTAAAAATCTTCTTCTTGCCTTTTATCACTGTTCCATCGAGAGCATACTTACGTATGGACTATGTGTGTGGTTCGGTGCCTGCACCTCCAAAGAGGTTAAGGCACTACAGAGGGTTGTTAGATCTGCAGAGAAGATAATTGATTGTCCGCTCCCAACCCTGGAACACATTTACATCTCCCGTTGCCGGAAAAAAGCTCTGGGCATTGCACACGACCCAACTCACCCTGGCCACTGTCTCTTCCAGCTCTTGCCATCAGGGAAGAGATATAGAGCATTTAAAGCCAGAACTAATCGTCTGAGAGACAGCTTTTATCCAAGAGCAATTATGGCTTTAAATATGTAACAGTAGACTGATATTATCTTTTACTATGCCACTTTGAGTTGTTGCTTGCTTCTTTTAAATCTCGTTGTTTACTATGTGACAATGACAATAAAGATATATTCTTGATGAATTGATGACATTGTAATAACCCCTCCATAGACATTTTCAGTAAGCACGACATGAGGGTTCAGAGACTTTCCATTTTTCCATAAAAATATCCCTTTACTTCCTTATAATTTGCCTCCTTCTATTTTCCCTGGCCTGTAAGTCAAACATATACTATTTCAAGTTATATGTTCTATATGTTCCACATCAGTTGCTTGCAGGAGTAATATCTGGTGCTTTCATTTGATTCTCCCATGTTCACACAAAAACCAAACTCAAAACAAAAAAACATGTCCCCTGTCCTTTGCCATAATTCTCTGTATCTTAGAAATTAAACTGAACCTTGCAAGACATAATAGCATATAAAGATGGTGAAGATAGTATCTTTTTATAGATAAGGCAAGTATAATTTTACAGTTTGGATTAGGTAGGGTTCTTTGTTCATCATCACAGAATCTGTACATTTTTGTCTTAAATGCTAGTAAAAAGCTGTAGCTATATATTTCTTCTCTACCATCCTAATCTACAAATTCTAAATGTCAGTTGGAAGCTTTCCACAATTCTTAAACATCAGTAAGCTATTAAATCATTTAGGTATTCACCCCTGGGGAAGCTTTAGATTGAGTAAAGAAAGAAGAATCAAAAATGCCTGGTAACATTAATATTACTATATGGCTGCAGGTAGAAACACATACATAGACATAGTACTAGACATATATTTAGGGACAACAAGCACGATTTGGTATTTTCATATGTCACAGTACTTCTACCTGACATCTATAACATGACCTCTCTCCCTGCTGCTATACACTATACTGAGTCTGTATTTGAGTTAGGTCCACCCTAAAGAGGTTAGTTTCTTTATTATTGCCACCATTTCAGCTGATCTGTTGCATAATCAGACCAAATCAGGTAACAACTGATACGAACATATAATAAACAATAATATTACATATTTTGCATCATTACATAGACAATGTAAAGTGTTAAATAACTGGGGTTTAGTAGGGCGATATGGGTGCATGATCAGTAGAATCTTTTGTTCTATCATAAAATTACCCTTTTGGACAGCATTGTGTAGGAGCTGGTGAGTAGTGTTTGTCCAAGGGGTTTGATAGAGTTTTTTTTCTGTTGTGGCTTGCATTATAGGGTTTATCTAAAAAAAATAACAAAACAAAAAAAACTCAATTTATATAAATGGTAACATATAATCCGAATATGCATGTCATTCAAACTAATACACCAGAAGTCTAACCCCTGAATGGAATTTGGATGTAACCCATTTTCATATGCAGAAATGGGATCTACTTTATTACTATATGTAGAAACCCATTATACAGAGAACTCCAAAATACAGATTTATCTTGAGATTAAGGGGCACAGTGCAAGTGCAAATCCGAATCATGAAATCCGATAATTTCTGATAATTGCAAAAGTCACAAATTCCGTTCATTTGAATATGAAGATTTCGTACTTATGATCCGAAAGCTCCGAAATTTTTGTATCCGAACGATGGGAAAACCTTTCTGACTTTGAACCTTCAGTACATGATTTTGGAAGCCTCCCATAGGACCCAGTGGCACTCTGCAGCTCCAACCTGTCCCAAGGAAAGTCTCCCATAGGGCTCAATGGCACTCTGCAGCTCCAACCTGTCCCAAGGAAAGTCTCCCATAGGGCTCAATGGCACTCTGCAGCTCCAACCTGTCCCAAGGAAAGTCTCCCATAGGGCTCAATGGCACTCTGCAGCTCCAACCCGGCCCAAGGAAAGTCTCCCATAGGACCCAGTGGCACTCTACAGCTCCAACCTGGCCCAAGGAAAGTCTCCCATAGGGCTCAATGGCACTCTGCAGCTCCAACCCGGCCCAAGGAAAGTCTCCCATAGGGCTCAATGGCACTCTGCAGCTCCAACCCGGCCCAAGGAAAGTCACAATACCGAAGCTTGAATGAATCTGAAACTTTCATACTCGTTGCGACAAATACGATTTTGTCGCACAAATTGTCACGCAAAATACGAAAAAGGTGAGCAAATTAACGAAAATATCGCAAAAAATATGTAAAAGTTGTAAACTTAAAAAAGAATAAGATTTTTTTGTAATTGGATCTGTTGTACTTTAATGAATGTGCCCCTAAGTATACATTTACCCCAAATTGCACACAACACTAGGTCCTATGAACAGATTTTTTAAAAGCAGTCATGGAAATATGTATTTGGATATTATTTTTTACAGCAGCCATATAAGATACTAATGTCTTTTACCAAATCAGTTGCAATATATAAAGGCAGAGTCCCCTTTTATCTGCAGCTTGTTTGACTGCCATCAAATATTCCATTCAGCATGAAGTAACACAATCTGTCCATATGCGTATGTTTGGTCTCTCAATCATGAGTTGCTTCAGACAGATGAATAAAGATAGCTGTCCGATTACCCTTTACATCAATTCGCCGCTGTATCAGATCATTTCATCTCTTGCTACACTTGCTTACAGCCTCTTAAAATTATTTACTGAGAGTTTGTAAATGCCATCAATAAGAGTGTACAGCTTTAAGCAAATAAACCAGACATTTAAAAAGGACAAATCTCTTGTGGTTGCTCATATAGCTTACAGAACTTTCATCAGCCACCAGTTTAAATGTCATTTCTGGCTTCAAAAGCCATTGCTTATTTTTATCACTTGACTATACAAATGGTTTTATTAAAATAATGCAGGGATTGGGATTTTTTACATGTTTAAACAAGTCAGCTAAATGTATGAAGACTAAATTATTAGCAAACGATAAAACCAATACATTACAACAGATATTGAATGTGCATGAGAATTTTAGAATTAAGCACTGTGGAGTCTGTGGATAAGGACATAGTCCACAGTGTTTAAATTCAAAACTTAAATTCAACCACTGCTATCCCTTTTCTCACCAAACTTTACCCACATTTTAACCTTATGTTCTGAATACACCATAATAGCAAATCATTACCACAAAAAACCACTATAACATTAAACAGCTGCTGAAAGAAGTGTGCTTTCAATAGGGTTAAGGATAAAAGAGAACGTGTACATCTACCCACCAAAAGGAAATACTTTTATAAATGAGGGATTTAGAACATATATTGGGGGATGTTAGCAAAGTTGTTCATGAAAGATGTGTGCATTGTGAACCTTTTTTATTGTTGCATATATTTAAGCTATGTGTTGTGAATTTAGAAATAGGGATGTAGCGAACCTCAAAAAAAAAGTTTGTGAACGCGTTCACGAACTTACGCCAAAAAGCGTGAATATTCGCAAACTTTGCGAACCCCGTAGACTTCAATGGGAAGGTGAACTTTAAAACCTAGAAAAGCCATTTCTGGCCAGAAAACTGATTTTAAAGCTGTTTAAAGTGTGCCACGACCTGGACAGTGGCATGCAGGAGGAGGATCAAGGGCAAAAATTTTTCTGAAAAATACTTTGTTGACACAGCGTTGCGTAAAACCGCAAAGGCAGCTGGCAGACCTAGCGGAAATATGCTGCGTTTTTTGCTATTTCGCACTATTAGCACCATGGAAACGGGATTTGCTTACACCAGTACTAGGCTGAAAAATGCCATGTGTGGTTGTGCGGCGGTTTTAGGCCGAGAAAAAACGCAGCGGGAAAAAAAAACGTGGCGAACCCAAATTGCGAACATACGCGGAAAGTTCGCGAACTTCCGAACTTGCGAACACCTGATGTTCGCGCGAATTAGTTCACCGGCGAACAGTTCGCTACATCTCTATTTAGAAAAGGCATTTATCTTACAACTTAAATCCCTACTACTGCTCTCAATATTTTTTTTTAAAAAGTATGTTCTATTACATATTTAATTGGATTCCCCCAGTTAAAAACATGTGCCTTTAATAGAATAATATTCAATCATGCTCAGGGACAGATAAAGGAAATCTTGACTAGTTAAGGTGTTCAATAGTTTGGCTATGATGGACA
Organism: Xenopus tropicalis; assembly: GCF_000004195.4. Taxonomy (NCBI): domain Eukaryota; kingdom Metazoa; phylum Chordata; class Amphibia; order Anura; family Pipidae; genus Xenopus; species Xenopus tropicalis. Next base: position 63,456,354 of record NC_030680.2, on the reverse strand, counting down.
GAGGAAAATTGAGCAGGGTGCAGGAATTAGGTTGGCCATACACTAGCTGGTGTTTCCTATTGGCCTGTGTGTAGGGCCCAAATAATTGCCTTCTTGATTGATATATATATGGTCAGATTTCAACTGGAAAGTATTGAAAATCTCATTAGGGGAGGTCTACATCTACCATCCCCTACCATGCCCTTTTCTACTGTTCTTAACCATGAGCCCTCACCTGCTATTCAGTTGCTACTCACATGGATGGCTAATTTGTCCCCCTACACAGCCAAAAGTCTTCCTCTGCACCTGAAATCTTGATAAACTAGAAGCTGACCAAAGGTATATTTTATAACAATTATAATACAGGAAAACAAATTTAAAATATCTAACATTTTCATTGAGCTTTGTGGAATTTGATATTTCATCTGTCCTGTAGCATCTCGTTAGCAAGTGTCTAGAGGTTCCTTTATTACACTACATGCAGAAAAAAAAGAAGCAGTTTAACTGCAGGAAACATAAACCACAATATCAATTTATTTCAGCATTTGCTGCACTACACAGAACACATCTAGGGTCATCGTCATTAGGCACTTCCAAATGGAATTCATCTGCAGCAAGTATCCATTGCAGAGACCTTGCCATGACAACGTTTAAAAGTGATTGAAATATGGCAAAGCAAGGGCTTTGGAAAAAAGAAAAGGAACAATTTTTAACTGTTCCTTGTCAGGGCCTAGATCAAAAGGAGACCTAAAGCTAAAGAATTTACAATGTCGGCACAGTGATATGTGTATGTTAGTGCTGTAAATTCTACAGCGTTAAAAGGGTTAGAGAGTCACAGGAGAAAGTGTGGTAAAGATAGATAGGGATATTATCACAGTGATAGAAGTAGACCTTTTATAACTGTGTGGCAACCAAGTAACATTATAACATACAGTGGAGGCAGTAAAAGGCTTACGGGGGGGGGGGGGTAGACTCCAGTGCTTGACAGTGTTTGGTGGGTGGTAATCTACTGGGACAAGATTTTAAGGATGGAGGTATTATTGTTTGCCTGATCTTACCAGCTCACATAATGCTACTACACACAGTTTCCTGCATGAGAGACAACCATCTGATCATGTTGGTAGGCATTTCACTAGGAAAGTAGACATTTGATATTGCTAATACATGTATTTATATTTTATTTTGTTAATGAAAGCTGTGACCTGTTACATTCCAGTCTGATTGTCTTTATTGTGGGTAAAGTATTGGGGGGAGAAGCTGGTAGTGACAGAATTATGTGTAAGCGGGTAGAGAGTTTCTGTTCCACAAACTAAAGAGTAAATTTGGGGCACTCCTCTTCGCTTATGCCACTTTAGCCTGTGAGAACTCTCAAGGAATGGGTATTTAATAACAGTTGTACATGTAATAACCAATGCAAAGGTTTGGTTCAAAAAAACTTATTCTATCAGCATCTAAACAGAAAATGTTATTGTTTTAAAGTAAATTAATTGGTTGCCCTAGAGCATTATTATTACTTTACTCCCTTAGACTTTTAACAGGGTAGATAGAAAATATTTCTACACTGAACCATGTAATATCTTGTTCTAATGCTAGGGGGAACAAAACTTAAAAAAAAGTTCCTCACTCATGATGCCCAACCTATGGGTCTTAAAACACAGTTCAATTAAACTACCACCATTACTGTCTAAGCTTTTAGGTGCGTTCAAACTAACATTATGTATATTGTCATTACAATATACAAAATATCCAGAGGCACCCTGGAGAAAAACTGCAAAGGGCTTATGATTCTTTGGCCAATTAGATTGCCAAGCAGATGTCTGTTCACGGGGACTGTGTAAAGCACCTGTATATGTACCAGTGCAAGATAAACTGCTTATATTCCTACTGAAGAAACACCTATGTTTTGCAAATTAGACAATGAGAGACAATTGTCAACTATCTTGTATTATCTTGTTTTGTATCTACATTTAAATTGTAAATAAGCGTCCATTTCTAATTGTAACGTTGTATGTACAGGTACCAACATTCATTTTGTATTGAGGCACAACTAAAAACTAGACACCGTGCACAGGTTGGCACATTTTAAAATTCTGCAGCTGAGATACTGCCTTTACAACATAATTAGTTTTCAAACCATGGAGCCTAGAATAGCCTAAGAAATGTCACTTAGCTTTAGTTAACACTGCAGTTTGCTGCCGTCTTAAAAGTCGGTTGCCAGTGTGCTGAGCTATCCCTGTGATTGGTATGTTCATTTTTATCCCCATTTAGGGAGAAGGATGTGGCTTAGAATAACAAGTACTAAGCATCCAGATGCCACCACAATAGGATTTAAGGTTACAAATTTCCAGGGAACCACTACAGAAAGATAAACAGAACTGGCATGTGATTTCCCCCCATATGCTCGCTATTCAGATTGGATACAATAAATCCTTTAGCTAGACACCGCCAGATGTACATATTGTTAAGTAAGACTTTTCAGTTGATAGTATGGAAATGTGGCTTACTTATTGAAAGATTGTATATTTTTACTGAATCTGCACATTGTCCCCCTCTTTTGGTTTCATTTATTACATATGCAGTAATTGACAGAGCAAATTATATGCCTTTTAAACCAGTCACTTATCTTTTGTGTACTTTTTTTTTTATAGTTTTTTGCTTGGCCTGCATTCCATGTTTGCATTTTGTCTTTGTGTATTATGCACTGCATCTAACATCCAATTCTTAATCTAGAGCATAGTGCAAAGTGCAGACTACACAAAGCATTGTGATAGGTGAAAGTGTTCCATGCATGAGCCCTATGGGGAGCAACTGTGTGCCCTTTAGTGCTCTAGTAGTGCCGCTGGTAATGGTAAAATACTACTTTTTTTGTATAATATTTAGTCACTCCATAATGTGATGTTAGTTTATTGGACCTCCTTTTAACTTTAAACTTGAACCCTACACACTAAATGCTGCCCTTACAGTAAGAAAATCTTGTACAGACCCTTCAGCTTTTTCAGGAAAAGTGTAAAAAATTAGGAATTGTGTATTAGACTGCAACGAAGTGTAAATCTGTGCTTATGTGCTGTTTCTAGGATAACGGATTAGCACTGACAAACTGATATATCATTCAGTCACATGCATGAGCTGCATTTGAAGATAAATACACATTAAAATGCAGTCTGAAATGTCAAAAAAATTACAAGCTATACTTGTAAATACTTAAGGACTATAGTTATAGCTTGACCCAACAGAAACAGCACCAAAGGTTGCCAGATTAAGTACTCAGGCACATACTAAACAGCAGGTAAATACTGTCATATGCGTTGATTTTCATATTTTGACTACCGATAAAACATCAAATATTTCAGATCCCCAAGAACACATTTTGCCCATTATAACTACTGTATACTGATTAGGCACTACATCAGTGTACTGATGTTCACTTATGATCTTTAAAGAAAAAGGAAAGTCTTAATCACTGAGGGGGTGCCAAATGTAAGGTGCCCCACAGTGAGTGTAATCACTTGCCTGATACCCTGTTTGTGTTTCCAAAACAAAATATTAATGACTGGCATGCACACTACTGAGATCTGTAATCTAGTATGCACCCTGTGCTAAGCAGAGATGCAAGTAGAACTCTCTTGCCATTGTGATGACTTGTGATGAGCACTGTCTTGTAATTGGAAACACATTTTCTATTTGAATTGCTGATATTAAATGAAAAACCACATACATATACAGATGAAACAACATATAAGTGCATTAGGTGTGTATAATGTACATAACATAAAAAATAATAATTGTAATATGAATGACTGTGCATAACATGAACTTTCATTCATACTACATATGAGGTATGCCTTTAATTAAGTAAGTAACTACTATATGTGTGTTAGACTTTGAAGCAGATGACACGCGTGGCTGTTTTTCTGTTTCAGAAGAGGGATGGTGGATACCAAATGCATCCATCTATAAGCAAGGGGTACATTGTATTTAGGCATGGGGTGTAGGTAATCAGCTTAAAACAAAATAAATAAATAAAATAAAAATTTAAAAACTGTGTATAAGCCTAGCCTAGCTTTTGGGTAATCTGTTGCAGATGGCTGTGCTGTACATACTTTACTTCATTCACCTTAACTAAGTTAAATCAGCTCTATTCCCACTCTCTCCCAGCTAAAAATGCTGAGCCCGTTTTGACTCAATGGTATGAATATGTATAACAGTTAGGCAATATTTGTTTTCTTTTGAATCTGACCTACATAGAAAGCAAACATGTGGTCTTTTTCTCATTTTAAACAACAGAACGGAATCAGCAACTCTTATATTAATTTGGTAGTTAGGAAATCTAGGCCAAAGCTATTAATGCTTTAATCTTTATTTATGGCATTCAGGGTGTATTTATTTATATTCATATGATTTTAACCTCCCTTCATTTTTCTAAAAGCATATTTTGTTAACCACTAATATTTTAGCTACTAGGCATCATGACTGGTACACAGCCAGGCAGACGCTTTTGGAACAAATCAGCATATCAGTATACAATTTATCTATGCTTCATATGATGCAAACAGACAATTCTGTAATTGCTACTGCACATTTTTCACATATTGAATGAAGGAAAATGCCTGTGTGTGGCTTATCATGAATGAAGATTGTTCCACACAAGTGAGTTTAACAAATTGAAACAAAAGTTTGATGCAAAGCATGACCAGCAATTTGCAGACTGGATACATGGATCCCAAGCTAATCATCATCCTGTCAGGATGAACTAATTATAGGTAATCAAGTTATTTGTATCTGTTCCCTCTTATTTGAATAAAGCCGCAGGCATATTATTTTCATTTTTCTATGCAAGTGTGAACTGTTCAAATGAAAAATAGAAATGGAGGTCCTGTGTCCATACCTTACATCAACTGATGCCTATTTAAGTCAGGTGCTATCGTATGGGATGTTATGTGTTTCAGTTGTTGAACCTGACAGCCCAAATCAGATCATACTGCTATTTGCAAGCACAGGCTCTCAGATTGGCCCAATGCATAAAATAATGCAACATTCAACATTCAAATATATATTTATATAAGAAAGATTTTACTATTCAACCTAGCATTTTTTTAACTGCAACCAACACACGAATGTTGTGAGTCACTGATATTTGCTGAAACATATTTTACTGACACGCATTGTGGTTGAGCTATTGGCAGCACCAAGCCAAGCCAGCTGGGCATCCTAACAAACCTGGCCGGTCTCCTTGCCTCCACTCCCCATGTGCACCTGTGCAGCCATGCTAAAGACATCAGGAGGGAGGTAATGGACATGTGGGTGGTGGGGGGGACAAGGCCCGGACTAGAAGCAAGCTAAGAAAGAGGTACTTGCCTAGTGCCCCCCATCGTTCTGCCCTAGGCATGTGCCCCTTCTGCCTACCTCTAATTCAGACCCTGGTTGTTTGCATTAGGAAAACATGTTTGATTGAGCAAACACACTAGAAAACTGTTTATATTTAAAAAAAAAAAAAACTGTAGGAAAACATAATAAAAGCTGATTGTCAAAATTAATTATTAAGCATTCATTACCTGAATGGAGAAGAAAATACCCATTAGCATGGTGTGACAGCCCATAAATTGACTGATGAGTTATTGGCAACCCTTGAAGGTTCATCTTAACAAGCAGCAGGTCTGGGGAGTCAGTCTAATAACTGACCAATATTCTTTTGCATAACAAAACAAACAAACAAACAAACAAACAAACAAAAAGTTCATTTTATGTATCCTTTCTTCAATACAGAGAAAAGTGCTTTGTTTTCTAGCCACAGGTTTTCCATTACAGGTATGGATAAACAGAGCTTTTGTTTTAAAATGCATGTGGCCCTTGGGTCCTTGTGAATGGCAGGTGAGGTTGCCGAATTGGCTGAAAACCTTAAAGATCTTTATTCCACTTTTATGTTCTTTTATTCATTATTAGATTGAATAGTATTGACCTGACATTGTACAATTTTTTAAACTCACTTCCCATGTGGCCATTTGAAATGCTGAATTATATTGTAACTGAAGCCAAAAAGAGAGTCATAGTAATGTAACCATTGTGTTACCCATCTGGAACTGTTTATGGTGCAAATCTTAAAACAAATACTAAACTCATGCCCCTATCATTATGGTGTGATTTGAACAGATTTCTCTGCCCTATACAACAAAGGGGCATATCAGTTGTATTACCAAAAAGCCATCATTTACTATAGATAGATAGAAAGATAGATAGATATTAAATATAGATTCATTTTTCAAGATTGTCTATGCATTTGCATTTTACTGTCTTAACATTTCACAGTACTACAAAATAAACAAAAGAATTGATTTTATTGATGCGGCATGGAGGTCTTGGCCATGTTGGCTGCCCAGACAATTAGTGTTCCACTCTTACTATGTAACTGTGACTCTCACCCAGCACCATATGCTGCCAGCCTAGGGCATATGCCAAAATCTTGCCCCGTGTGCACAAATACCAATCAAAGATGCATAAAGAATCCCAGTGTCACTCTGCACAGACTTTAGGGCTATACACTCGTATGTCAGTGTTATCTACTGGGCTAAACTCTGTTTCCCCTGTCACTCATGTATATTACTTAATAAAACAGTACTATCCTGTTATCTATGTATACAATAAGTATATATATGTAACACTTTTTATTACCCAACATTTACGCTAACCTAGCACATTCATATTCTTTTATTTAAATCCTCTATGATTTTAATCTGTCCATCTGCTTCTGTACTTGGGGGACCATAACTGAAACACATAAGAAATCATATATCCATACTACAAATAGTAAAACAGGTAGTTATCCCTGTTTAAGACCTTGGGCCATAGAGACTGTGTCTTAAAAATCCACCAAACTTCCTGTTTCTTTAAATGCAGAACCCTTCCCCCCCCCCCCCCCCCCCCCCCCCCACTGGCTGGAGCAGTTATCTACTAGAGGACAGTGAATTACAAGTCTAAGTGGGTATGACCCACCTCCGGGCAGTGTCGTGGCAAGGCAACTCCATCATCTGACTCTTCACTGTAAAGATCTCTGTTGGGAGAAATGATCCTTAAAGGGGACCTGTCACCCTAAAAGAATTTAAAATGCTTTCTATAGTGTTAGCTAAGTAAAATAAACTTCGCTTACACTATAGAAATTATTTAAATCTTGTTTCTTTCAGATATGGAATTTACAATCACAGCAGGCAGGAAGAACCAGGAAGCACTGTTAATAAGGCAAGTTTGCATCACCGCAAAATCTTGTTTATGTGATGGGAGCCTGAAGTCCCTGCACAATTATACACCATGAATAGGGAAGAGGAATGTGAGGAGTGCAGTGACATCTAGGAAGGCCAAGGGAAAGTAAAAGTGATGCCTAAGGTCTAGAGATGGGCAGATAATATATGATTGACAGCTAAGGTTTTTAAATATATTTATAACAGGTATTGATGTTTAAGTCAAAACAAGAATTTGATTATTTTATGAAGGCTTTTTTCATCTGGGTGACAGGTCCCCTTTAATTCATTGTGTTATTTCATCTACATAGATCGTATGACATGGAGAAATAATCATGCACACTACATATCTTGACAGCCATGTACTGTATCAACTCTGTATATGAAGATTCTTTTGTTTGAACAGAGCCGTTTCATGTCTTTTCCTGAAATTGATTCCTAACTAACATACTGCATAAAGTATGATTATGACAATATTCTGCCTCTTGTGGTATTGTAGTTACACAATAACTAGATATGAGCCCTGGAGAATTTGCTTGATGTATTCCTCATATGGGATGAAGTTTGGCCTGATAGCTAACGCTGATGTAAGGGTGTATAGCTATAAGTCTGTGTCATAACACTGTGATGCCTTTCACAAAAGTGTGGTGTAACTATGGCGTGATCCAAGTGAGTGCAGGACTGGCCAGAACAGGAATTACTTTGATGTAGTTGTCCAGCTTGAATATATTGCAATATATGGACACACAGTTTAATGCACAGAATGTCTTAATGTCCTATATATATTGATAATGGGTGAGTGCAGTGGACTATATGCAGATAGTACCAAAAAATACACAAACAAGGGCAGCACTTCTAGGACTTTATTATAAAATTATAAAACAAAAATGTAAATGCAAAAAGAGAAACATTTGAACGTTTTGGTCTCATACAGAAACCTTTATCTGGAGTATACAAACATTTTTCTCCCTCCCACATCTATTTAAACACACTAGGGGAGTTTTGGCGCCAAAACATGTTGCTAAGCAACCTGACGCTGACTCCCACATGTAAACAAACAAGTAAAGTGACTATAACATATGAAATCATCTAAAAAATCTGGGTTAAAACAGGTAATGACAGTAAAGAACAGTTCAGAAAAAAATGGAAAAAAGGAAATAAGAAAAAGAAGAACAGCAGACTGAAAAAGGCAAAAGGGACCAGTTTACTGGCCATCTTTGTATGGATTGTGCCCCCTCAGGTAGAACTATTTAACCTCCAATGGATAATTCTGTATTGGTGGATGTGCACATGCAGCCAGCGTCTGTAAAGTGCCCACGCCGCGTGCTGTTGCTACAGAGCACTATTGCGAGGGAGTCCGGCATACCTTAGGCTGCCTCAGGGTGGCACCAGTGGCTAAAACGCTCCTGTATGTATCTCATTATGCATTTGAACCAAAATGGATCTCAGATGTCTACTGAGAGCTCCACAACAACATTTTTATGGCACTTTACATTCTGGACTTCACTTTTTTAGTTTTATATTATGACTATGGTGGGAGATTGATCAGGCCACAAAACACAGAAACAACACAATACCTGTTATTATTAGTTCTTTAACCCGGTTCTTAAGAGTTAAGAGGTCTTTATTCATGATTGCTTATGTGTTTGGGAACACTATCGAGACATTTATGAACCTTATAATTTAAGTTTAGTGCCTGAGAGATCAGAATGTCATCAATTAACAATGATATAATGATCCAGACAGTGTGTTGACTTGCTGCTTTCTGATCTTTAAAGTTAAGCATTAAGGACAGAAGGTTTTACAAGTGCTTGCTAATGGCATGGAATCAGATGACCTTTCTAGATTGTTGCTGCCATATCATATCACTGTGTACCACACACAAATACAAGCCCCTGATTTCCCTGGCAGCCATATTTCAGTTGAATCACTAAAAGCACATTAACGCTACTCATCAGAATTTAGAGAGTCCAGAAAATAAATTGCCTTTTTCTTTGGCTGCAATGAAAATAATCAGCTATACACATCCAAACAAAATTGTATTTTTCTGTGTGTGCTTTTTGCAGAGAGCTTTTCTGGATACATAATAGCTTGGCCTTCCAATTCTCTAAGACAAAATGGATGAAAAGAAAAATGCCTTGGAAACGTTCCCCATATTTGTTGAATGCTACGCCGCCTGTAGCAGAGAATTATTGTGACTGCCTGGTTAATCTGATCCCATCCATTTTCATAATAAGATCTTCTGCTGAGATTCTCCGTAATGGAACACAGATGGAGAGGTGGTGTTCCCTGCCTCAGAGGTCACATTATTTCTAGCAGCTAATATTATTTACAGCTATGCCTCAGTCTATAATAAGCAGGATGTAGTTTAGTTATGCACACTTTATAACACAACTGTTTTGTTACAGGTTCTGCTTGGTTATGCTATTTAGTTGAAAGGACAGCACAGTAAGTTAGTAATGCTCACTCTGGCAAAGTCCTCCAAGATAATTAGCAGTTAGCTATTCAAATTTGAATTTATGAAGTGTGCTGTGTTGAAAAAATTATATGCTTTGGCAATATTTTATTGTAATTATATTTCCCTAAATTATGTGATGATTGGAAGTATAAATTTGGAAATGCCAAAATCAGGCAAAATTGAATTCACAGCTCCATTTGTAACAGCCAACCCAACACACTTTACATTTATTCTTTCAAATTGTATCAGGTGCAAATCTGTTACATAGGGTTGACAATATTAACTCAAGTGAGGAATTCTGGAGGATTTCCAGCATTTTGATCTATTTAATATTTATAAGAACTTTCCTTAACTTTATTTTGGTTAGTTGTCTTGAAGAGTGTTTGACTATTTTTCTATTTATAATATCTGTGTGGTCTGATTGGCCAACTAGTAACATGGTATGGGGGTGGGAAAGAGTAGAGAAAAAAGGGGGAGGAGATTGAGTGTGGTTGAACACACTTTTTTTGAACAGATATAAGTTAAAGAATATTTAACATTACTTGTCTGAATAGCAAAAGTTTCTAAGGGTATTCCGGATAAGGGGTCTTTCCGTAATTTAGATCTCCATACCTTAAGGCTACTAAAAAGTCAATAAAAAATTAATTAAACCCAATAGGATTGTTTTGCATCCAATAAGGATTATTTATATCTTATTTGGGATCAAATACAAGGTACTGTTTAACTACTACAAAGAAAAAGGAAATCAGTTTTAAAATTCTGATTTATTTGATTAAACTGGAGTCTATGGGAGACTGGCTTTCTGTAATTCTGTAATTAGAAGCTTTCTGGATAATGGGTTTCTGGATAAGGGATCCCATACCTGTAGTATCAACTACTGTATACCTTGCTATCTACCTAATGTATGTATCTACCCTACAACCCTACACTGATATTATCGTTTATACTACAAGAACATGTTCCTTAACACAATACAAACTAGAAAAGGGTAACAGTATGGTCAGAAAATAGCTGAGGTATAAAGATACAAACACTTGTGGAATGTCAGCTATTGATCAGCGAATCTCTCCTGTTTCACTTCACAAAAATTAGCGAATCTTTCAAAAGATTTGCGAAACGGCGAAAAAATTGCGAAACGGCAAAAATGTTGTGCGTCAAAAAAATTGTCACCCGCGACTATTTTTGTGTTGCCCATGGCTATTCTTTTGTTGCACGCCCATTCTTTTGTCGCACGGCTATTCTTTTGTCGCCCGTGGCTACTTTTTTTGCTGGAATATGAAATGGGGGCTATTAAACACATGCATGTTTAGTCTGACCTCTATAAATGACTTAATTGATTATTAAAAATCTTGATTATTATAAATAAACACCAACAGCATGAAAAAAAGGGTATTGGTCTTCAACCTTGAAGGGAATGACAGCCCCTCAAAGTGCAATAATGTAAATCATTGAAAGTAAATTGAATGGTGACAGACTCTCACCCTTGAACTAATCTCTAACTAATGTGTAACGCAATCTTTACTTCCCAGAGGGTGCCATTATCAATTTATATTTTCAAGAACCCATAATAATACCACTCTTGAAACCTCCTGACAAGTTTTTTGATTAGGAATGTCAGTTGATTGTAGAGTTTCAATGTTTCAAAAACAGATGATTTTAAATGATAGATTATTTTAGTTAAAATAAATAATGCTCATGCATTCATATTCTGAAATATATTTGTGCTATAATAAGCCTGTCACTCACCTGTCAGAGTAACCTAGGGTTGTTTTTATCCCTCTGTTGCCCAAACTTGCTGCCAGTTGATTTTCTTTCTGACTCACACACCCAACTCCTTATACAGGTCATGAAGATTCACAACTCTGCTGTCTTATACTTTTTCCTCTCCAACTTTTCCCCAGTATTCTGAGCTTTTTCAGCAACTTAATGTATCCTCTCAACAACTGTCTGTCTCACCAACTATAACTCACTGCAAACAGCCAACACCTTTCTTAATCATTTCTCACTCAGGCAATGTATCAATCAAAATAGAAAAAACTCACTCAGCAACATTTATTGATTTCTTAGTTAGGCATCAATTGTTAATAAATCTGTTCCTAATGTACATGATAAATTCTCACATCAGAATTTGGCTAGTATTTACCACAATTGCATTTTTTTGCAATCAAAAGTTGTGAATTCTTTTTAATTTAATTTTTATTTATTCAGCACATGAATGGAAGTTGTATTTAAGCTGTGTTTAAATTCAAGTTTTTAAGATTCATTTGAAATTTGCCATACTCATTTAAAATGATGGATAGAATTGGATTTCATTGAGTTTGAGTTGTTTTTTCATGTTTTCATGCAATTTCATTTTCCAAGTTTTTAAATATATAAACACATATTTGAGATTTTTGAGGTTTTTTAAATGGAAAAAACTTGAAAAACAGAAAATGTTGTTGTTGGCTTCCTCGAGTTAGAACTTATTCAAAGTTTGTCCAAAGAGTAAAAATTTTTTTTTGCCCTCTCAGACCTGGGAAAAAAATTAGCAGCTGGTGAAAAAAAAACTATAAAAAGTTTTAAACCATTATTTTGATTCACATTTTTTTTGACAGTGTAAAAAGTGTGATGTCAAAACAAAGTATACTGCATATTTATATCTTGTGAACTCAGATCTATTATTGCCCTATGTACTTAATCTTGTAAACAGTTGGCCAAGAAAATGTAAAATCAACTGATATTTGTGATTTTAAAATAAAATCTTCTCATGTTTGTAGCCAGACTGGCATTCTGTGAATTCTGGTAAATGCCAGAGGGGCTGCTGTAAGATGCCATAGACAGTCCCTATTTATTGGGCTGGTGGGGGCTGTTTGGGCCTCTGTGTACTTGAAATGCCAGAGTCTATTTTAAATCCCAGTCCCAACCTTTTTTTTTAAGGTAGCTATGAATGAAATCTAGAAGAGATTCAAATCTGAGGTAATGTTAATATTCTTTGGCTGGTAATTACGAACACATTATTCTTCATCTCTATTTATCCATTGCGGTGAGTTTGCAAGGGGCATAATGCTTTAATATGGGCATGTACAAGACCATACTGAATATTACACAGCTGATCTATATATTAAAGATTAAAGGACACAAAATTGAAGGGTAAACAAACAATGAAATAACATTAAGAAAAATACTTTTTGATACAAGTCCTTCTTAAATCCATATGTTGAGTTTTCAAACAAGATATACGTCTTTAAAACAAGACTTTCCTTGCGAATATATACTCCTAACAAATTGGAAACCTATATAATATACACAATGGCTGTCAAGTTTATTTCCAGAATTCATTGCAATGTTCAGAGACAGTCAGCTTTTGGTCTTCAAAATGGTGGCACTAGAGTTCACAGTATTCACCAAGCTTTTGCTTGTTGGTAGGTAGCTATGAGTTGTACTATAGTTTGAATCATCTAAATAACTGCAAGTTGTTCGTTCTTACACATTACATGGTATCACAAATGCTACTCGTTATAAAATACATATGAAAAGTTAAGATGAGCACCTAGTATAAATAAACAACCTTCTAGTCCACCAAGCAATGTAGCTGGAGTGCAAGGCTATCAATTTGTGATACAGTAGAGTGCCCTTGGGCCTATCTGCCTACACTACCTACTTCTGCTATCATTAAATATCTGTTTTGTGTGTAGATTCTGATCCATTTATACATGTTAAATTCATATTCATAGGTGGAGCAAACTTTATTTAGATAGTTAGCCCAGATTTCTCATTGCGCTATGTTTAATACTACAAACTGTGTAATGTCAAAGCAAAGTGTACTCCATCTTTGTATTCTAAGACATTTGGCCAATTAATGCCCTTTGTGCTCAATCCAGTAAATAGTTGGCCAAAATGTGTAAAATGTGAAATGAACTGATATTTCTAATTTAAAAATAAAATCTTTTGCAGAACAAAAGTGATTCTGTGCAGCACAATCAGAATTTCCAGCAGCATTTTATGGCTACAATTAGATTAAAGTAATCTGTCAGATTTCAGTTAAGTACAACTCCCTCTTCTACAACGATTCTTATTTCAAATTACTGTATGTCATTCTGAAATGAAGTGGTAGCATTAGATAGATGTTATAGAAACTTTAATTTATAGTGGAAAACTTTCCTTCTGCTCTGAGCTCCTTGAAGAATATTAACCAATTCTGTACATATGTTGGAACAGATGGATCTTTGCTTTGCATAAGTATTTCCCTGGCACTATTACTGACAGTTAGATTTCCATATTATGTAATATTACAGTATTTTCTTGCATTGAGTGTTTTGTTGCCCAAGTTATTGCTTCTTAAACACAGGCATAGAACTGCATGTTCCCTGCCTTTAGCTGATAGTCAAGCCATTTATATTAAACTACTAGTATTCTGAAAGGTAAACAGGTTTGACGTATCAATCTATCTTCTATTATTCTGAATCTAAAGCTTTCTGCAAATCAACAAGGAAAAAAAAAACATTTTTTTAAAAAAAATATTTTTAGCAAGTCCAACATTCTCTGGAATTTTGCCCCTGTATTTTGTATTTTCATTTTTACCCACTGGGATACAATATTGAATTGTTTTTAAATACAAAAAAAAAATCAGAAAGCACTGAAACAATGTTTTTATGCTTAAGAAATAAAGAAGTTTAGTGTACACAAATATTGACAATAAGCTTGCAATTTCAATATAGTTCAGCTATCTCTCCATATCTAATTCTCCTTTTTAAATTCTTTTGTTACCACTAGTAACGAGTGAAATGGGCTTGTTTCACTTTGCAGGCATATCACAAAACTTCAAACTTTTCCTGAAATGCATTTGAGTCAATGGGAAGGTGAAATCACTTTGTGGTCAAGGTATTTTTGCCAGCGGATCCAGATGGTGCGCCGGGTTTAGTGCAGGCTTCCTGATCTCTCCAAACTTGCCGAAAAGCATAGAAACATAGTACAGGTTCTAATGGGCTGATCTTGACTAAGAGATGTCAGGTGAATCCGTCTTGAAGTAGAAATGTGTCAGACGAGTTAATCCTGAAACAGGGATGAGACAAGAGCGGGTCACTCCTAAGGCTGGTATATGGCAGGCGAGTCAGTCTTGATGCAGGGATGGCAGGCAAGAGAGTCAATCTTAATGCACGGTTGTGAAAGGTGAGTCAATCTTTACATAGGGATGAGGAAGCTCAGTCAATCTTGATGCAGGAATATGGTAGGTGAGTCAGTATTGATGCAGGCCACTTTTTATTTTCCAGCAAGGCGAAACAGACTACATCACAAACTGTGCTTGCTCTGTAACAGGAAATGGCAACCTGAAAACTGAGCATGAGAAAGATACAGAGAGATGTGCAGGATAGTGAAGAAAGCTAGTATACTTTCTGGTTTGGAAGCAGAAGCAAAGCATACAGTGAAATTTGTAGAATAACAGGGCAGGGGAAGGTTGGTGGTGGATTTGTGTATAAAGGTAAAGGTGCTGGGATTTTGAAGTGAATGAGTCTTTTGAGGA
This sequence comes from Xenopus tropicalis, assembly GCF_000004195.4. Lineage (NCBI taxonomy): Eukaryota > Metazoa > Chordata > Amphibia > Anura > Pipidae > Xenopus > Xenopus tropicalis. The sequence continues at coordinate 63,441,188 of NC_030680.2, read as the reverse complement.
TTTAGGAGTGGGTATTTTTTCCAAGAATTCTGCTAGGGTGCCATGTTTTTTTACTAACATGGCATAAATTGACAATAAATTATGAAGCATAAGCATAATATACCCCTACAAAAATTAAAAAGGCTAAAAGAAAGCTCTTCTTAGTTCATGAACCTTTATAAAAGCTACAATATATATACACTCATATTCCACTCAAAGTTAATTAAAAAATGTAAATTTATTTAGGTCCATTAATACCAATAGCTAGACCATGGATATCGCCCAACACATTTCATGCATAGTCCTTAATTCTGGGTAAGCATGAAATGCAATAGGCTATATCCATGGGCAACCTATTGATTTTAATGGACTAAAATAAATTTACATTTTTTAACTAACTTTGAGTGGTAAATGAGTATATATATATATATATTGTGTAGCTGCATGTCCTGTTGAGCACTGTATACTGTATTATTCAGTTCAGTTTTATGCCATATTAATTAAGTTCCTGGGCTCCTTTTTTTTGGTTTTCCTTAACCTCTATAAACTTGTATATATTCCGGGTTGTGATCCTACCTCCTTGGCCCTGGCAATGCAAGGCTACTATGCTAACAATTGTGACACTCATTATTTATTAAACAACAGCTGCCAGCACCCTTCGACAGTTTAAAAATATTGATGCTGGGGGTTGAAAATCAACAACCTTTGAAAGGAAGCAAGCAGAATCCCCAATGTAAATTGGAAAATATAGAAGTAAAAAAGTAGTAAATATACCATATGTGAACTGCCGGTGGTTCTCCAACTGTGGTACCATTTTCCCAGAATTCCTAAAAAGACTTTTCACCATAGAATTATGTATTAGTAGCATTGGTGCTGCAAGGAAATTTATGGTTATCTAAATAGAAACTAGCATTATGCTGGGGCTGCTTACATTGGCACTTACCATGCTCTCTATCTCCTGAAATCAGAATATTTGTATGGTATTCATCAAGTAAAAAGCTATAATTACTGATAAATTTAACATTAACTTTTTAATTAACCATCTAGTTTGTCAAGCCAGGATAAATTGTGATGTTCAGCTGCAACTAATTAAGCCTGAAGGCCTGACACGCAAAATATACGGGATCTGATCCGACATTTCACCATCGATCAAACTTTCTTCCTTAAATTCTTAATTGCAAAACTCATTTGTAACTAATGCAATCATTATAAAATCACATCTCGCAAACCGGTTGATATCTGTGTAAATATTGCAATTGTGATTCTGTCTACTTCTGCAGTGTATCTTCCAGCTGCTATCTTCTGTCATCAGTCAAGTGTAAAGAGTCTGATATTGGGTGAAATGTTAGACAGCAAGCAACTACATGTGATTGAATAACTAGATTAGTGTGCAAACACTGTAGAGGCCTCTTGGTCATTAGACATTTGGTCTAAGAAAATAAAGTTGTTCTTCAGTTAGAGAAAAGTGGTCCTTGTCTTCAAAATTCTTTTTAAAACTTGTCAGCTCTTTTTACAGATTGTTAATGAGAATGGCTCATTGATAAAGCACTGTGGTGATTCAATTACCTCTAGAAATGAACTCTCCTTCCTCATTTGAATCCCCTAAATTGATTTATGTCCCCAGTGCTTTGCACTAGCAATACCTCATTATCTGGTGCTATTAAATACCAAGGAGAGTGGTGCAAAAATGGAAGCATAGGTACTAAACTACACCAGTGCCGTTGCCCAATGCAACCAGATTTTTCTTTCATTTTCTAACTTATAGTTGACTGTTCAAAGCTAGTTATTGATTGGTTGCTTTTGGCAACTGCACTTCTGCAATTTAGCACCTATGATGGCAAAAGAGCATAGAAAAAGTGTTAATGGAAACAACATTGTGGTTGTGATTACTTCAATACTATAGCAGATAACTGCTTTTATTGTGTAGATGTTTGGATGGGGGTCTTTGGCCTTTTTAATTATTAAAGCAAACACTGAATGAATCTTGTATCTCTTATAATAGCACCTGATGTGGATGATGAAGGGAATATCACATCACTTATAATATTTTTTTTTTCATACTTATATACCATACTACAGGTATGGGATCCATCATTTAGAAACCCATTATTCAGAAGGCTCTGAATTATAGAATTATGGGAAGGCTATCTCCCAGTGTATACTCGTATACTCGTATGTATTGGCTACCCAGAACTGTTTACAATTCCACCATGGTTGGCTATAAACAGCAAATAATAGCATAGTAAAAACATGCATTGTTAAGTTTACATCAAAAAAGCATATACAAATGGCGTACTTGCAATCTATTAAGCTGTGCTGTGTACAATAACACACTTTCTTGTTTGTGTATGCATTTCATATGTAAATACTCCTGCGTGCCCCTGTATAAAAGAGCATACACCAGAGTGTACCTATGAACCTATGTTTTGATATTTGACCCTGGACATAGAAAAGTCTGTTAAAAGAAAATACAGGTATAGGACCTGTTATCCAGAATGCCAAGGGTGACGAAGGGTATTCCTGATAAGGGGTCTTTCTGTAATTTGGATCTCCATACCCTAAGGGGCACATTTACTAATCCACGAATTCGAATCAAGAATGGGAAAAAATCGTATTGGAAACGAAAATTTCGGAAGATTGCAAATGCTTACGAAAAAATCGTATTAGTCACGATAATATTGTATTGGCGATCCGAAAGTCACGAAATTTTCGTACCGAACAATTGTAAACAGCGGTAAAACCTTTTCTGATTTTTTCGTGCGGCATACGAAAAAGTCGTGCGCTGTACGAAAAAGTCGTGCGGACGCCCTAAAAAAACGGTGAAAATACGCTCCAAGCGTTTGCATGAATGCTCGAGCGTTCGTGCTTTTGTAAATGTGCCCCTAAGTCTACTAAAAAATAAATAAACCATTAATTAAACCCAATAGGATTGTTTTGCAGCCAATAAGGATTAATTATATCTTAGTTGGGATCAAATACAAGGTACTGTTTTATTATTACAGAGAAAAAGGAAATCAGTTTTACAATTCTGAATTATTTTATTAAAATGGAGTCCATGGGAGACAGGCTTTCCGTAATTTGGAGCTTTCTAGATAACGGGTTTCCGGATAAGGGATCCCATACCTGTATCTGCAAGCATGAAGAGAACCAATGCAGTTAGTAAAATTGCATAGAGATATTCATTCATTTTTTCACACAGTTTTACCAACTACACCAGTTTACAAGCACATTTTATTCATGCTCTTATGCATGGTTTAGCGATGAGTGAAAATTTTCTCCAGGTATAGAATTACTGTGAAATTCTGTATTTTGCTATTGGTGAATATTTTTGCAAAACCAGCAAAAAATATCTATTTTTTTTTTTTTTTGCATTAAAAAAGTATCAGTGAGAAATGCTCACAGACTCCAGTGTATTTTGAATGAAAAAATTAGCAATGAAAAAAAGGCACATGAGAATGCTGCAACGAAAAAACACCCATTCATTTTAATTTCCCCCCATTGCTTTTTTGAAACTCTTTGAATTTCTGCCTCTAAAATATGGTTGACAGATTCTGTTTATAATCAATTCAACTAAGTTGTGTGCTGAAGGTAGTTATTTACAGGTTGTGTGATTCTTCTATACATTAGTGGATAATGTATAGAGGATAAAGATGGCTGCTCAGTTGTAGTAGGTAATTTGACCTGGTTCCTACTTTGTGACATTTATTACATTACACCAGGCATCAGCTCATCTTCTTTTTGCAGCCTGAAATATAGATGTACAGTGTATGGCAGGTCTGATCACTTAGCACTCTCATGCCCACAAAATCCCAATATGTAAATTGCTGATTAAAAGTAGATAAAAAAAACTCCATGGCTTAGCCAGCAAGTCCTCAGAACCCCCACTGAGTAAATAAACCCCAATTAGCAACTGAAAGTTTGAAAGATTTGTGTGCCAAAAATTTTATTCTGGCTAACCAATAATGGGAGCTGATCAGCATGCTAGTTTTCAAAAGGATTAGAAATCAACAAATCCACCAAAGTGTTATAAACGGAGCATATAACCGTGTTATACATACAGCACAGCTGCCTCTATCTTATACTCACCACCTTTGATCAGAGGTTCATTGTTTATCGTTTTTTCCCATTCATCACACTATATGCCAATAATACAGTAGTAAGCTTTATTTTCTTTTTATATGTAACACTGCAGTCTGTTATATAGAAAGCTAAATATGTTCAGGTTTAACTAGTGCTTGTCTTTTGACATTTAAACTATTGCATTCCTGCCATAAATCATTGTTGGAACATTTTAGGACAAAACCATATGTAACACCTAGGCATCATGTACCAGAAACCCCACGACTTGTCCAGTTTCACACCTTTAGGGTCCATGATTTAGGACTATCCCTCCTATATCGGGACTACTGGGCTATGCATGTGGCATAAGTGTTTGGCAACTTTTGCCTGAAAACTGCCTAGATATGTACTATTTTATATTTTATGAGATGCAATATGAATTAAAATAAGTATTCAAGAAAAACTATACCCCCAGAATGAATACAAAACCAGCATGTATGTGTGCCCCTGATTTGTTTGTATGCACCATGAATTGTATGATCCCAGAGGGACTTAAGTACTTAAAATGGCTATTTTCTATTTAGGATTACATATTGGCTCATACTACTACTAAAATATATATATATATATATATATATATATATATATATATATATATATATATTTTTTTTTTTTTTTTTTTCATGAACATGGTTTATTTAGATGATGAGGGGTTTACATGAGCTTTTTATGCAATATATTATAAAAACATACATTGTTCAGGGGTATAGTTCAGTTTATTAGGAGTCACCCTGTTTTAGTCACCTGCAATAACATGTTTGTTACCCACTGCCAGTAATTTGCACCCAAAACCTAACTTGCCCTTTCTTTTGATTTCAAATTTATACAGTAGAAGCATTACCTGAAGTCCTCCAAAATTGTCCAGTTGAGGGCAAATTGGGAGTTAAACAGGGGTGTGACTGGGGGCAGGGCAAATATGGCCAAGATGCACTCAGATCACTTTGGATTTGGGTTAGCATATCTGGTATTATTAGTAGTAAAATTTGCAAACTTTACAACAGATAACATGTAGTTATGAGTAATTACCAGTAATGATGAGCAAATCTGTTGCTTCGCTGAAAAATTAGAGAGACTGCAGAAAAATTAATATAATGGCAAATTCATTGAAGTCAACAGGTGACAACTTTCTTATGCGCAACAATTTTTTTCTTAAACGTGCAACTTTTTTTTCTCCCTCCAAATACATTAAAGTTAATAGGCGTGTTTCTCACTCCTTTTTTATATGTGCATAACTTTTTTTCTCACGTCAAATACGTTAAAGTCAATGTGCTTTTTTTTGCTTTTTTTATCACAATGTAGTGAATTTTTAGTTGCAGTTTAGTAAATCAAATCGTTGATGGCAAAATATGGAATTTTGCCACAAATCCATGCCTGGTGAAAAAAATTGCTCATCAGCTGCTGATTAGTTGTTACACTTATAAGACCCAGTAAAATGTTTGCAACCTTTAAAATACTATAGCCTTACCTTAGGGCTACTAATAAAATATTTAAGCATGAAATAAACCCAATAGCCACCAATGTGGATTTATGTAGCTTAGTTACCATCAAGTTACTGTTATTATTACAGAGGAATACGTAATAAGGAATTAATTATTACAGAGGAATAAGTAATAAGCAATTTTAAAAAAAATGAATAATTTGTTTAAAATGGGCTCTGTGGACTCTATTAGGTTTTCCGAATATAAAATACCATAGCTGTATTGCTTGTATCAGCATTTATTGCTTTACTAAAGGCATGAGCATGTATTTCTTTATTTAAACAGATACAAACTATGTTTAAAACAATTAAGGTTCTTCTTTGTCTATTTCTCAACTATTTTATTTCTGTTTTAGTGTGAATTATAGACACAATGCATTATAGCTAGAAAACGAAAGCTTTAGGGATAATCTCTAATGCCAAGGTCTGTGTCTTCCTTGGTTGCTTTCTGTTGACATAATGAGCGCTGGCATTTGATGCCAATGGATTACACTGTCAAAGGCTTTCATAAACTCCTTGTAAATGCCTTTGCTTTTAATGTGCCCACAGCTGTGAAAACTGAAATGAAACGTATGTTACTTAAATATACAGTAACAAAAAAAGTGAAATATAAAATTACTCAGCATTGCAGTTTTAAATACTTTTAAGTACCTTGGTAGCAAAGTCTTGATTTGTTGTACCCTACCATCTCAGAGCCATTTCTGAAAATGAGCTGAAAATAATCCTTTGTGTTTCAGTTTGGCTAAAGATAAAGTGAGACCTAAAATATAATGTTTTCTAAAGTGGTCCAGAATTCATAGAAATGTATGAATATACATATTATCATTCAGTCAAATGATACAAGTGTATTGTCACACGTATCTGGTTCCATGGGAGCTAGTGAATTTATTCTGGGCAAGTATTACAGAGAAGATGAACACCATAATGCTGCCACCTGCCATTTAGGGTAGGGAGGGAGGTGAATTGCTATGATTTTAATTCCTGATACTGCAGGAATGACAATTGGCTACAATGCCAAGGATTGCAGTGCAGTCGAATACAGTCTGACTGGTATTGAGTGCCATTCATAGACCATTTCTGTGTATCAACCCTGACTGACTGGTGCTTTTACATCTACTGTAACATCGGTCCCTCTGCGTTTCACAGCTTTTCTATTGCAAACAACGTAAATATAGGATTTCAGATATGATATTTAAAAACTGTGACAAAATTCTGTGGTATATGAATAGCTAGAAAAACCTCTTTCATAAAACGTGGCAAGGCTGCTGATTTTCAACATAATACACTTCCCTTAGTAGGTACCAAAGTGGTCATACGTTTTTTCAAACTTCAAACTTTTATATAAGTTTTAGTATGTTGCAGACAAATCTATTCTAGGAAACTTCTAATGTTTCATTGTTTAAATGTTGTTTTTGTTATGTTACTGTTCTGCTGTTTTCTAGCCTGCAAATAAAAATACTGTATGGTTGCTCTGGTCACTGACCCTGACAAGCAAAAACAAACAAACAAAAAACAGATTGACTGTGAGGCTTCGGTGTTATTGCTATTCTTATTTTTGTATAATAATATTCAGACACACTATTATTGATCTTCGAGTCTATTCCACAACTGCTGGTTGGTAGCTAGGGTAATGAAGCCTCATCAACTGACAGCACTTAAAATGTCAAGCCTTACAGCCACACAACACAAATATATATATATATATATATATATATATATATATATATATATATATATATATATATATATATATATATATATTTATTTATTTATATATATTAAAAACAAATTTATCTACAATATACGGATGAGTAAATTTATTAAAAATTAACTATTAGTGGAAAAAAATAAGGGTAATACAAATCAATATTCTTCATGGAAACAGTTCAACATATCCAATAGATTGCAAGCCCTGTGGGACATGGAACCCCTTCCTCTTGTCACACTTAGCACTCTTGAATGTGATTGTATTTTGTATTTATTTATATTGTATCATTATATTGATTTTTTTTCTGTTCTATTAATGTATTGTTTTAAAGTACAGTGCTAAACACGCTATATAAATAAAAATAGACATACATACATACTTATAAAGGGTCATTTATGACCTCAAGTGAAGTGTGGACCCTAAAGTGCCATGTTTTATACCCAAATTTTGGTGTTTTCCCCATAAGTCCAGAGTTAATACAGCCATTTGAGGAGTTGTAGCCAGCACAATGTGCTTGATACTTTAAAATTAACAAAATGTGTATGGGATCCTTTATCCAGAAACCCATTCTCTAGAAAGCTGTGAATTATGGGAAGGTTATCTCCAGCAGACTCAATTTGAATCAAATAATTAAAAATTTTGATTTTTAAAACATATTTTCTTTTTTTGTGTAATAATAAAACAGTATCTTGTTCTTGATCCAAACTAAGATATAATTAATCCTTATTGGTGGAAAAACACTCCTATTGGGTTTATATAACATTTAAATTATTTTTTAGTTGCCTTAAACCAGTATTCCCCAACCAGTGGTTCATGAGCAACATGCTTCTCCCCAACCCCTTGAATGTTGCTCCCAGTGGCCAAAAAGTAGGTGCTCATTTTGGAATTTCTGGCTTGGAGGCAAGTGTTGATTGCATAAAACCCAGTGTAAAGTCAAACAGAGCTTTTTATAGGCTGCCAGTCTACATAGGGGCTACCAAATAGCCAGTTATAGCTCTTATATGCACCCCCAGGAACTTTTTCCATGCTTTTGTTGCTCCCCAACACTTTTTCCATTTGAATATGGCTCACGGGTATAAAAGGTTGGGGATCTCTGCCTTAAACTATAGAGATCCAAATTACAGAAAGGCCGCTTGTCTGGAAACACCAAGTCCAAAATATTTTGGATAATAGAGGCCATATCTGTATACACTGTATAAATATATATATACACACACATAATTTTGTAGTAGTATATAATTACTCTATTCTGTTGGCCAGTTTGATTTTACATACAAAATTCAGTTTGAATGAAACACTAAACTGTAGAGAATTGCTGAATTATGCCATATCATCCTGCTTTATGTAAAAGTAAAATGCTCCATTCATGATGAACTGCACAATCACAGTGATTTTAATGCATGCCTTCTAAATAGGTTTTTCTTAGTGTACCTAAAAATCTATTGTGTTATTTGCTACTTTATTGTCTATATTCATAAGTTGAGAGCTTTGGCAGTAACAGTTGCCAGTCATTATGTATAAAGCAGAGAATGGATTATTAATTGCTAAGTAGCTTGTCTAATCCACTCAGTAGTGCAAAGACAGTCCGCCCTGAGTAAGAAATTGATCTCTTTTCATAAATGGCTTTAAAGCTGGTGTAATGAAAGCATTAACATGAAATCTATAGCTCTGGGTTTTGTGACAATTTTGCTGAGAAATATATCTCTTTACAAATTCTCTACTAATAAATGACTGGCTGGGAGCCTTCAGATCGGTAAATAAAAATTGAGAAATAAAATAAAGATAATAGGAAATAAAGATTACTTGCTGGGTTTCAGGCCAAACTGCCCGTCAGCTTAAATACATATCTGAGCACCAGACCCTATATATTTCCAAGAAGAAAGGTTTATAAACTGTGATACAAGATTTAATGAGTGAGCCCACTGGTAACAGAAATTTAGAGACGGTTTTGTCAGATTTTACTCCTCTGTTAATCTGTGAGTCTGTGATAGGAAATACTAGAAAAGGTAAAATGGAGGCTTTCCTTGTCCTTTAACTCTTGACCAGGAGCAGTTACCCATAGCAACCAAAAACATGTTTTCTTTTAAACAGGTGACCAGAAACGTCTACCTGCTGACTGGTTAGCAGCATTAAAGTGACATGATATGATAATAATTGCATATTTTGTTCATGCTGAGGTTTGCCAATCTTGTAATGCAGGATGGGCCCAGGCACAGTTGGCCAGCGGGATCCATCTAATGGATATTGTCTGGAGCCTCAGGAAGTCTTAATCCACAAATTATTTTGGCTTTTTGCCTTACTTGCCCCATACTCTTTAGCCCCCAGTTTCCATGGTTTGCATTATTTGATGTATCACTTTTCTGTAATGGAATGATGTACAAACATATATGTATTAAATTGCAGAGAGATATCTGTTGTAAGATAGAGGCTCAAATAAATATATGCAGACACACTCTGTGTTTTACTTCACTGCTCCCCATTCTCTAGGAAATACTCAGCGCACTGTTTGTATTTAGAGCAGCACAATATGTTGGACTTCTGAAAAGTTTTCAAAACTACTAATGTATTTTATGGGAGATTATAAAAAGATAATGTGTTGTTCAGAAATGCAATGGTACAGTGCGCTTCCCACCGACTGAATCAAGCCTGCTGTGCTCATGAAATGGTTTCCTTGACTTTCAGTCCTGAGTTGGTTACGTTGGTTATGTTTCATGATTTATTACTTCTAATGCTTTTTGTGTATTCCATAATTTCCTTACTGAGCAAAATCTGATGGAATAAATTGCTCATTTATTAAGTGCAACTGCACTTGTGGACTTGTAATGTGTGCCACAGTCATTCCGCCTATTGCTGCCATTCATTAAAGGTACAGTACTTGTCCCCCTGTCTGCTTAGATGAATCACATGCAGTATGCCTTTTTCTGAAGGGGAAACCTGGAGTTACTGCCATATTAAAAATAACAAATAGAATCACATGCAGATACTATTTTGATGGCAAGTGGAGCAAATCATATTGTGGCAACAAATTGTGTCTGATTCATAGTGAAAACAAGTACAGTTGTGCACACTTTAGTGCATTGGATGGAATCTCTAAGAACAGTGTCCCCTCATGGCTACAAATATGTTGGAAAAATGGGGAAAACCACTGAATTTTAGATAAAGGCATGGCAATTCTCACTCAAAACTGCCCATTTCACACTGCACTTGTGCTTATAAATGAACCCCTCAGTCTTGTAGATCTGTAAATGCTGAATATCAGCTATAGCTATGTTTAGTTTATACATCACTTTTCAGTATATAGCAAATTTGAAAATTATTGTCTAACTGTTGAACTGCTTACCTGGTCTTCATACAAATACCACCCACTCCAGCATATGACCAACAATTTGTGGGGACCGTCACTGCTAAAGTACTTGGGATCAGAGACATAGGTATGCTCAAACCTGTAAACACAGACTCGATAGTGCCTCTTGTCACAGAGAAAAAAAAACCCATGACTGTTTTGCTGTGATGAAAAAAAAATGATCGCAAATAAAAAAAATGTGAAAACATTGCTTGCCAGGTATATAAAAATAAAAAGCTTGTGAATATTCAATATTGTTATAATGATCATGCCAAGAATATAAACATAGAAACACTATAAAATGTACTATTACACAGGGAACATTTCTATTTAATTTAAATCAGGTTTCTCTTTAGAATATTCTAAATAATATAACTAAGTCCAGTGCTCATTACATGACACATTACTGGTCCAAGAAATAAGCAGCAAACTTATGACTAGGTGCTCATTAATAAGAGTAAGGCCATAATATTTAATAACTTCTCTAAAGAACAAGAACAATATGAGGAATAACTTATTTTACACAAATGTAATACCCAGTCACCTTGGCATTTTAAGACCTTTAAAATAACAAATCTGCAGCCTTGTGACACAGTACGCAAAACATACTTTCCTTTGACTCAGAAATAACACAATTTCTTCTATTAATTTGGTCTTCAATATGTTGCAAAAATGAATTTATTTTTCTTTAAATTCAACATAGAGCAGCACACAAACAGTTTCTGGACTCTGTCATATATACATAGTGGATAATGTATCCCCTACTGTAATTTATACAGATATTAGAAGTCCCTGAGGAGTTATGTGACTATATACAGGTTATTTAACTCCAAGGTGGCTTCCAATATCTTTATAAATTACAGTAGGGAGTGCATTATTCATTGTAATCTACAGTGTTTCTTTGTGCAAGGGAGCTATCTGCCTTTGCTTTATTTCATTCTACAGAACACCGCACTTCAGTCTGTTCCCTTTTGTTTCCTTCGCTGTTTTTACTTTTATTTTCCCTGTAACACTGATGTACCTGTGTTCTTTCTGTACTTTTCTCCTCCCTTGATCCTACTGCCTTCAGTGACATCCTGGCCAAGCATGTTATGTTGCTGTGGATTAATAAGAGTGGAGGAAGCAGAAAGGAGATACTGAGGGTGTGAAGGGGAAGGGGAGCAAGACCAGAGATGGATGAAGGGTGACAGCAGAGAGGGATAGAGGCTTGGAGGGCAGAGGGAGAGAGACCAGAAGATGTATGGATGGAGGTTAGGAGCAGAAGAAGGAGCAAAACCATTGAGGGACAGAGGGTGGGGGGCAGAGGAAGAGGGACAGAGGGTGGGGGGCAGAGGAAGGGGGACAGAGGGTGGGGGGCAGAGGAAGGGGGACAGAGGGTGGGGGGCAGAGGAAGTAAGACCGGGGGTGGATGAAGGGTGGGAGCAGCAGACAGGGCAAGATCAGAGAGGAACAGAGGGTAGGAGAGAGAGCAAGAACTGAAAGAAAGGAAAAGAGGAGACAAAACTGCAGAAGGAGGAGCAAGTGACCGTGCAGTTTAGAGTAAGGATATGGGGGGAAGTCAGATGGGAGGGGAAAATGCTGGAGAAAAAACTGCATAGAGAGTGCAGCAATGGCAACTGCTGTCTCTTTAAGTTATAAACAGCAAATTCAATTTACAGTTTGATCCCATAGTACCTTATAGAGAAATGACCAAACTATATATATATATATATATATATATATCTTCTGCTTTTTTGGACCTGCACCCAGGCTCCAGTACTTTTCTTTTTACATGAGTGACGACTTTGTTGGATGTTCACACACACACACACATATATATATATGTATATACAGTATATACAGTATACAGCTTGAGTGTTGTGATGAAGTTTGAGTGCTGTGATATTGACAGACATGGCCTCATCCCTGAATCTGAAACGATAGCTCTTGTTAAATGTTCCACTAGTTTGTCACTTTGCGTTCTTAGTCTATGTAACTACATTTTGTAGTATTTATCTTTACCGTCAGTCTCCTGAGCCATAATTTGCAGCAGCATACTGAAGCTCAGCTGTTACACTTAATATTTTTTTCTTTAATCTTATTTACTTCAGTACTTCAGGGTGTAATAGCTCTTGTTTTATTTACAGAAAAAAAATGCTGGATAAGTGACTGTAATTTTAAACGCTGGAGTATCTTATTCTTTTATGGCAGCGACTGCAAAGAAGAAATTGCTATAACACAATCAACCTGCTTTCTTCATCTATATTTTTAGCTTTTAAAGATGTGCTAGATTACTAAATTCTGAACTCCCTGGGCACAATTACCATACAGATGTGCTAGGTAATATTTATCCAAGTTTCCCCCATATGTTAGAAGTTTTTTCTTGTTTGTTACAAATTAGCAAAATAGTTTATGAATAAAGAGCAGACAAGGAGCTTCATACTATAGGCAGAAGGGTGAGTTCATTTCAACTGATACTCCCAATTTAGTTCAAATCACTATACTGCTGTCTTATATTCTGAAGATCTCTAAACACAATCTCTATCATTTAATCTTCATTGTTCACATAGGGAAAAGGGCAAGAGACACACCATACACATAGAAGTGGCCGTCATATTACATGGAATAAGCAATGCAAAAGAATAACATATAAATATATAAATGACATATAAATCACACACATGTAATAGTTAATTCAGTTTCTTGCTTATGACATTATTCAAACGATGAAAAAGATCCGTTACACCTACATAAAATGACCAATGTATTTACTAGTGGGAGCAAGAGTGAAAGGATAAGGATTCATTTTAAAATCCTCTAAAACATTCTGGACAGCCCTCAAAATAACATACATTTCTCCCTGCATTGAGTCTCGTGTTTTTTCTATAACTCAAGCAGCTCAAGTACAGCTCATTTTAGCTACTTCCTTGTCTAACCTGAAGCCACGCCCCTTTAATTTTTTAACCCTTTTTCTTTGACTGTAAAGATGATCAAAGAGGTGTTTACTAGGCATGCTTGTAGGCTGTCCTGATCGCCCCTCCCCTTGCTAAGCCCAGGAAATATCCAGGGCTCTCAATGGCCAGACCAGAAACCAATAAAGAGGAAGGGGGAAGGGGGGTGGGCTGCCCTCCTAGCCCCATCATACCCTGCTTCCCTATACTGTGTTCCGGTTCATTGGGCCCCAGGAGTGCAGAGAATCTAGACAGACACTTGAAAACTATGGAAATATTGTTTAGGATTACAATCTCTTTCACTTTGAAAATAGTTTTTGGAATAGAAAATCACTTTCATTTTTAGCAACCTAATAAAAAATTGTACTAATCTGTAGTCATTACAGAATTGTGAACAGGCAAATACTTTATCTACCAATGATATTACTTTTTCTATTCCAGAATTTTTCTATTTCTCTCTTTCCAAGGTAATGCATATATTTATGTTATCCTGCCGTATATGTTAAAAGGTTAAAGAGTTAAAAGGTGCATAAATGCAATAACAGGTGTAACATTTTACTCCAGTTGTAGAAACTCTCAGCAACCAATCATCTGGCAACATTTAGGCTAATGCCACACGAGGCTTGGGCGGATATTTTCAGCAACCATAAAAGCGCTTGCTGAAAATTCCGCCCTACGCCTCCTACATGTTCCTGCACCCGAATGAATGAGATACGCTCGGGTGCAGGCACATGTAGCCGATATACGCATGAAAGCGCGAGACTTTGCATTATCTCGCAATCAAACATCTGGATTGCTATGGTTCACTCCTACCAAAACATATCTGGAACATGTTTATCAGTGACATAAGCAGAACCAGGGCCCAAACACAGCTACACATCTGGCTATTATTCACTGTTGAATCACTGTTGTAAGTGCTATAGGCCTCATTAAACCTTTATACAAGAAAAAATTACCTCTAGTGTATATAAAAATGCAAATCCTTATATAAAACTTTGAATTTTTCAACTTTATCCCAATCTTTATTCTGTCAAAATTTCTAATTCTAACTTTGATGTATATTTAATAGTTTATCTTAATAAACAAACAAAAAAAAACTTTTAGCACACTCATAAAATATTTGGTTTTTGAGACTATATGAAAACATGGTAATTAATATAACATGTCTTCCGCCACCCTAGTCTATCTCATCTTATACCCACTGTGCAACCAAATTAGATTCAAGGTTTATCAGTATCCTTGTGCTTGTTCTGAGCAGTTTAGAACTCTTGTCCCACTGGGGGGATTATGCCAGGCTGCTTTGAAGTTTATATGTTAGTCATCACACTGTTTGTAATGGGTTATGTACAGCTGTTAAAACCTCTGACCCAGGAAAAGTAGGCTGCAATGAATGCTTACATATACAAAACAGTCCCAAAAATAGACTCTATTTTAATCATATAATTCAGAATTTTAAAACTGATTTCCTTTTTCTCTGTAATAATAAAACAGTACCTTGTAACTGATCCCAACTAAGATATAAATAATCCGTATTGGATGAAAAAGAATCCTATTGGGTTTAATTAATGTTTTATTGATTTTTTAGCAGACTAAAGGTATGGAGATCCAAATTATGGAAAGACCCCTGATCTAGAATTCCCTTGGTCGCGAGCATTCTAGATAATGGGTCCTATACCTGTACTTTATTTAAAGTACAACAAAATATATAAGCAGTTTTAAGAAAGGTTGCAAGAAAGGTTTTTACTAGATACCATGTATACTCAATTGAACTGTTTTTGCTCAGTAGATTGTTACATAAAAATGCAGTGAGTATATTTCAGTTTCTGTTTCTTTTTGGTTATATTCCTAATCCCTAGATCTTAATTATAATATGGCGTAGATATCTAACTTTCTAACTGGAGCCTTCAAAATCTTCTATGTTTGAATATACACACTCCTTACACTAGACACGGACTGGCAATCTGTGGTGTCTGGCAAATGCCAGAGGGGCTGCTGTAAGATGCCATAGACTGTCACTTTTTAGGGGGGTGGTGGGGGCTGTTCGGGCCTTTGTTTACTTGAAATTCCAGGGCCTATACACCCAGTGGGGGCCCCTTCCTCAGATCAGGAAGGGTGTTGTTTCCCCCAAAAACATTTTACATAAGCCTCAAAATAAATGTTGCTGGTCTAGTAATATTAAACAAAGTGTGTGTGTGTGCTAAGTTCCATAATTCTGTGCAAACAGAATGAACTAGCTAAGGGGACTCCATATTGAATATAGTGGGGCCGATTCACTAAAAGTCGTTCATGTTAACGCATACAGTAGTTTTATGCAGTAAAAAGTGTTCATCAAGTAATTTCGCATGCGCTACTACTCATATCGCAAGAACCCCAATTATCGTGAAGTGTTATTTCCATCGCATTGCGGTAATTATCTAATAGAAATAATACTAACGCGTAATTCACAGACATATTTGAAACATTAAAAGCATAAAATGTGGCGATAGGTACTGTGAAACTTAACGCCTCCCAAGAGTAGGTGTTACTGAACAAAATGGCAGCTGGTGATTGACTGTGAAAAGATGGAGTTTGCAGTTGGATTTTTTCTGGAATCTGAAGAAGAGAATCAAGTATGTGTTCGCCCTAGAGTGATGCAACCTCCAGTTTTCAGGGAAATGGTTATTTTTAGAACAGTACTTTTCGGAAAGTAATGGTTACGTGCGTAATAGAGCGCGCTAATATCACATGCTATCAAATAACGCATAAATATAGTGCATGGTTTAAAATATTACTTAAAAATATGTCATCGCAACATAAATAACGACAATAACATTGCTTCTTAATTCAGACAAGTGTCTTTTTTGTGAGTCGATCGTTAATTCTCCAAATATAAGAAGTGATAATATTTTTGCACCCTTTAGAGAATCGGCCCCAGTGGATGTTGCCAACAACTGAACAGTTCCTAAAGCACAGTTATTTATTGGTCTTGTCTGTTATAAAAAGTGGAGAGATTTTGCCTTCTAAAGTATTCCAGAACAGCACAAGACAGTCAAATATTTCCTATCTGTATTTTCTCAGCTAATGGGAAACTTTCATCAAAAACCGTGGAAAAAGGATTTGCTAAATTGTAAATTGAACTTATGACAAAATACTGTTCTTTATTACAACCCCAGTTATATTTTGGGGAATGCACTTGGTAAAAGTACTTGTGTTGCTCAATAATTAAAACAAATTAGAACTGGCAAAATGCCTATAGATATATACAGTATAACAATCATTAGCAGGATTTAGTTATTATTAACTTAATTTAAGAATGCAACCGCAACAACAACTTAACCTGGAATTGAATCTATGACCTTTTAAATGCATAATGAAAGATTTGAGGTTACATGATGCCATCTACTTTATATAGTATCACTTAAAGCTAATGATCCACATGCTTAATTACAACTGCTTTCTGAAACCCTTGTGAAATACAGAGGCCTGACTCCAGAAGGTGGACAAGGTGCTCCCGTGACTAAAAATTAATATACTGGCATTATGCCTCAGTGATTCCTCAAGATTATTTTATGTACTGTTACATATTATTTCATATTTTTACAACAGTAGTTTTATAAAACAAGCATCTGTGTTTTTCTTATCATGTAGTATGTGATATTAGATCTGATATTTGTTACTAGAACAGTGGAATACCTATACTGCTGTAGATTTATTCAAAACTAAAACATATACCGGTAGCCTTTTTCCCTTTTTCTCTGTAATAATAAAACAGTACCTTGTACCTGTACTTGATCCCATCTCAGATATAATTACTCCTTATTGCAACCAAAACAATCCTATTTAATGTTTAAATTATTTTTCCAGGTTACGGAAAGACCCCTTATCCTTATACCTGATATATACTGTCCAAATATCGGCACTCACCAAAATAGTAGCCAATGTCCGGGTGCTAACCATAAATTCATGTACAGTCTCTAAGAAAGCACTCACGGAAAATATAAAAATAGAATAATTTATTAAACAAGAAAGTCTACGTGTTTCGATCCATATAGGATCGTCATCAGGACAATGTCAGGAAGTGAGGTGCATGGTTAAATACAAACATGATCCAATCAGTGCATAGAAGCAATTTAAAACTCTATTAACCCATTGAGTGCAAATCTAAAATCTCCTAATGTATCGCTGTTCATACCAATACAGCGATATACCACCCTTATCAAGTATATATTTAAAACATCTAATTTATGTGATGAGGTTACAGTGATTATGTCCCACCCAGGGACCTGAAGGTAAAAAACATGCAAATGTGTAATAATAAATCTCATAAAGAGAAAGTGCTAGTGCCAGATACTTAAACTGGATTCTGCATCACACAAGAATAAGAGCAGAATGTAACAATTAGTATGTAAGTATACTATATCATAAACCCATGGCTGATTAAAGATTGCCATATCTTACAAGGGTGGCGTAGAAAAAGTGACATAGTGACCAGTGATATAATCAACATATAGAACAAAATGCAAATATAATAACATTAAAATCATGTACTAAAAAAATAACAAAAAGAAAGAGAAAACCTATAGCTCAAAGATCAAAACCATTGCATTTAAGCAGAATGAATAACTACATCATGTTAACATATAGGATATCACCAGACTGGACACCAGTCCATCTGGACAGATATTCCTCATGATCCCCATCTATTATACACATCTAAATACTAATTATCAATCATGTAAAGCCACATTGTTTCGTGTTGATCTATAGAGAACGAAGGTGTAAAAAAAGGGCAAATGATGTTATCTCCATCTATTATTAGTTATACAAAACTCACTGATAAAAGATACTTAATGTTTAGAGTCACATTTAGCTCCAAATAACCCAATTTCCAGAGTGGCCATCATAATTAAGGAAAAACACTGCAGGCTGTTAAGCATTAAAGGGGTCTTCAAGATACCCTGGGACAAATCTATATATATACACACACACACATATGTATATATTTTTTTGAGTCTTAAAGCATTACTGAATGATGTTTTTTATTGGGCCATTTTAATGGTACAGTAACTCAAGAATTCTTATAATTCTCAAGAATTTTTAAATAGAAAATAGAAACATTTGAATTCAAACTCATGCTGATGTTCTCATTATTTTGCATGGATCTCAGCAAGTTTGAGCAGCAAGATTATGTGAGAAAATTTGATAAATACCTAAAAATATTTATCTGTGGGTGGAGAGTAATTTTGTTTTCAGGATTGAAACACATTTTGGGGCAGATTTATAAAAAATGTGAGTTTAGAGCTTAATATATAAAACTCACCCACATTCTATTCATTCCTGTGGGATTTTTAGAAGCACATTTATCAAATGGTGAACTCTATCTTTCACACAATGATATTTCTAAAAAATCCCATAGGAATGAATAGAACATGAGTGGGTTTTTAGAGGTTTAAGATTTATTAAGATAAATCTAAATATAAATCTAAGCTATAGAAATAGGAAGACAATGATATATTCAGGTATACATATTTTCCATAGACAAATACTACAGGATGGTATTGATAGAGTGTGCTCATTCATACTAGTAAGCATTACTGTTTCTCCAATATTTATGGGTTTAAGGTTTATCTGTGCCAGCCAGTGTGTAACACTTCAATTGCACTACATCCCAAGAGGTGATGCTTTCCAGTATGCCCCAATTACCGGATTCACTGAAGATAAGTGAGACCAGGCATGCTGTCACAGAATGAATTTGTATTTTATTTAGCTTTACTTGGAATGATCAAAGTTCAGACAAGCAGTTCCTTACACTGTAATCTAAGATTGAAATCAGCACCAGTCATTCCTTTCTTCCAATTACTGTTTAAGCAAAGATTTGCTCTCAAAAGACTCTCCCAGAAAAGCTTTCAAGAGCAGAACATAATAGCAACAGAATTACCTCTGTTCATTTATCGCACCTAAAGCCACCTATTCTTTAGGTATGAAGAGCCTGGGGGAAACACAGTGCAAACTAAGCAGGCTGATGTATTACTGTGTATTTTTACAACAAAAGTTGTAAAGTCTACATGTAATTCCTTCTCCATTCCTGGGTACCATTTCTAGGAGAATAATAAATTACTTAACAAAAAATAAACAAAAATACAAATGTAAGAAGGTTCATTCTTTGTCATTCTTTATGTTTAAGGGGTATGGGGAACATGCATCATTCAAAAACAAGTTTACAAGTTATGTAAAATATACATAAAAGCACTGAATTTCTACAGATTTCTGTGAAATTTAAGTTATAGGTGCATCCAACCTGTGATGCTCCCTCTTCCCAGCTAATGCCGCGGAATTTTTATTAAGCAACAACAGCCTTATAATAGTACATCACAAAAATACATTTTGCTAAAATGAAAGCAAACTGCTGCTGTAAGATTTATCATGTAGCAAAGCATTAACTACTGAATGTTTCACATTTACCTTGTAAAACAATACAACCTACACTTTTTCCCCAATCCAATTATCCAGCAATGCAGATTTGGGAGATCTAAATACTTAAAGGCAGCAGGCAGCAAGGAAAGGAAAATTATTCTTAACTGGAACTCTCTTTCATAATACAGTTTCTTGTGTTTTTTAATGAAATACAAGACATGGCTAATGTGTTTTTTCCATACAGAAAGCTCTGGATGAGAATAGCTGTCAGCGGTAAAATTTAATCTAAGCGTTAGAAGATTGAAACAGAAATATTGCCTCATGTACCAATGCCAGCTATCAAATTAAATTAAGCCTTATATGAACCGTCAAAGGCAAAGGACAAATATACAATCAAATCTTCATGTTAAAAGAAAGGGTTGGTCTAAACAATTAGTTTACAGTGTTGTTAAATATGTCCACAATAAAATGAAAATGCATATAAATAAATGGCAAAACAATCTTATTGGGTTTATTTAACGTTTAAATGATTTTTAGCAGACTTATGGTATGGTGATTACAGAAAGATCCCTTATCCAGAAAGCCCTAGGTCCTAAGCATTCCACAAAATACTTTTAGATACCTTAGCAGTATAGTATAGTAGTATAAATTTCATTATTTTTGTAAAGAAGGAAGAAAACTATTAGCTTTAGTGTCTGGCTTTATTTAGTTTAAAATGTTAGGTTGCGCCTTATAGTTTAATAAAAACCTTCCAACATTTCAGAGATGAAATAACAGATTATGAAAAGGAGACAAAAATGTTAAAATACAATAAAGTTATGGGATCCATTATCCAGCATAATCAGGACCTGGGATTTTCCAGATAAGGGGTATCTCCATGCTTCAAGTCTGCTAAAAAATTATTAAACAATAAAAAAACCCAATAAGATTGTTTTGCCTTCAATAAGCATTAATAATATTTCTTAGTTGGAGTCAAGTACAAGGTACTGTTTCATTATTATATATAAACATTTGAATTATTCACTTGAAATTGAGTCTTTGGGAGATGGCCTTTCTGTAATTTGGAACTTTCCAGATAATAGCTCCCGCTCCTGTGCTAAATAAATATTATTTAATAAATATGAATTTCTTTATATTCAATGGGGAATAAGGATAGCGTAAACCTAAACAGGACTTCCTTGCAAGATCACAAAATCAGAGTTTTAGATTTACAAGTTTCTTTGAAGTTTCTCACACACTTATCATATTAAGTGTGTGAAAGTATGAAACTTAATACTCCAAAGGATATTAAGCCCTTTAAGTATCATCTATGTACATTTTCCACTTTACAAAGAAGAACCTGATACTAGTACTAGTACTGATTCTTTTGCCATTGCCAAAGATTCCACTATCGACAACACAAATGAAAACTGAATATGAAATAAGCAACTAAAAAAATAAAAGTGGAAATTCACAATGCCCCATTCAGTGTGGAAAGGTCATGGATTGCCAGATTTATGATTCAGCACTCCCTGCAAAGAACAGCACACCCCTGGGCACAAGTGATCTTAGAATGAGGCCTAAGGGGCACGCTCTTGAGTCCTACAATCAACTAAAATATTAAAAATGCAGTACCATTTCAAACAGACCTCTCAGCAATCTGTCTTCATTTAGGAGCTTTCTTCTTTGCCTAGACAATGTATTAGAGCTAACTGTTTCAAAATAACCAACTCTGACACAAAGCTGCATGTAGAGGGACAGACAACTGGGAGGGGGATAGTATAGAGTAACTTAATTATATTAGAAACACTGCAGAATGTTTCATTGAGTTTATTATTTCCATTAGAAGCGCATTACATTTTTAGAATATTTCCCTTTATTGGTTTAATAGGAGAAATCCTTTAGTGGGTATTGAGAGAAGAATATAATTTTACACAGACACAGTTTGTACTATGTGATTACATGATTGATCTATCTATCTATGTATCTATCTATCTATATGGGGGATAGAGCCAGATGCACCCACAAGTTTACTTAGATAAACTTTTCTTCTGGTGTCAATGTGCTGTATTCTGTGATCTGTTTGTAGTGATATTGGTCCATTGGCTTGTTCGAAACTTTAAAACCAATACATTTACCTATTTATGATCTCCGAGTGCACATTATTTATGTGAAATTTCATGAAGCGAGTTTACATTTAGCTTTTTAGCTATGTCCTTATTTACTGCCAAATCTACTCGGCAAATGTGCATGGATGAAAGAATGTATAGGATACATTTTAATATAATGTCAATGGTAGAACATCAGAATAACCCAATTAAACTAAATGCAAATATACAGTACATCTATCGGCATAAAAGAGCAGTTCCTCTTATGAAGAATACACTTATCAAAATTGTGCTTTGCACAGCTGAGTTACAAAGCTGATTTCAGTATATTGGTACTTTCATTATTAATTTACTTGGAGAATGAATCACAGACAGTGAGCCCACCAAGTTGATTGAAGCTCATGCATAAATATTCTGTGATATGTCATTTGAAACCTGTCAACAAATTACCTCTGGGAATCAGTTAGTTTATTCTTCAGAAACACACACAGTTACCATACGCAAAAAGAAATCTCATTTGTGAAGTTCTGAAGCACCGGAACAGTCTAGAATTAAACATTTATAGCCAGTGTAAAAGACTTTAATATCCAACTGTACTTTTAAAAATGAAGGTAATAACATTTATTATGAGATGAAATGGAGTGAGAAGTCAAATTACACAAAGACTTATACGTTCTTCTATATTGCACTTTGGTAATAAAATCCAATTGCATTTTGGTAATATATTTAGACCAATAAGCAAATCTAGCTCTGTTTCAGCTACAAGGAATGACACATTTTTAAACTTGCACTTATGTTGCAATTCCAGCGTGGTTTAGGCAAGAAAGTGAGGAAGGAGCTGGGTTTAAAAATGGCACAGCTTGCTGTCCCGTTTCACTTCGCCACAAAATTTGCGAAACAACAAGAAAATTTGCGAAATGGCAAAATATTTTAGAAACGCATTTGTCGCACATTTTTTTTGCCGCCTGTGTCTTTTTGGTCACCCGTGTCTTTTTTGGTCGCCCGTGTCTTTATTGTCACCCGTATCTTTTTTATTTTGCCTGCGCTTTTTGAGGTGCAATGGAATTTTTTTACGCGCCGGATTGTACCGCACGAAGTTTCACTGAAGTTTCGCGAAACAATTCGCCAATGACAAAATGTGGAAATTTGCTGCGCATCAATGCCTGCCGATGCTCATCACTAGCTGACAATAACGCTGCTAGGTTGTGATGGGAAGGCTAGGTAAGAGTGTATGAGAAAGAGATAGGAATTTACAAGCTGTTCTACTGGCCTAGGATTCAGGCGAACAGCCAGAAACTGGGAGGTTCCTGACTTAATTACCAGTAGAGCCTAAGGGTGAAGACACACAGAGCTACTATCAGCAGCTACTTGTCACAACTACTAAAATAGACAATTTTGATCATTTACTGATAACTTTCTCTATGTGGTGATTCTCAGCAAAGGCGATTCTCAGTATTGTCTATGGCAGGGTATTTTCTGGAGTTTAGTAGTCATAAAAAAGTAGCTGCTACTATGTAGCTCCATGTGTCTTCACTCTTACATGTAATCTATGTTTTTGGTTATTTATTGAGCTAAACAGGGAAATTGAAGCTACACCATGTTTGGTTCTTGTGAGGTAGATAATTAGGTTTTCAGTAGTCCTTCATAAAGGATTCCTTATCTATAAGCCAAAACAGTCACAGCAAAGGGGTAATGGAATTTTTTTTTTCCACTGGTAATATAATTATCTACTTCACAAGGACCAAAGATGAATATATTCAGTTTCCCTGTTTGCCCTGTGTAGCTCAAGAAATAACAAAGTGTAATTAAAATAGACAAAAACGTTGCTCCGTTTTTGAACAAGTTGATTAAAGGAGTATGCTGCCCCTCTAAGTGTTCACTCTAATGAAGATGACATTGGTTTGGTCATATAAATGTACTTCCTATTGTGAAATCTCAGTGCTGTTATAGAGTGTAATCACATATAAAAGCCCAGTAAGAACTCCATCTCCAAATGCTTCTGCTCTAGTTATTTTTCACTAACCCTAAACACAGGATCAGCACTATGCCCATTCTCTTGCCATTTGCTTAGAAAATAATATCAGGTAGTATAATATAAATGCATAGACATCTTGCTGTTTGATAAGGAAGAAAAAAGCTGGAGGAGTTTGGCTGGTGCAGCGTTAGAGTTAGGAGCTGAAATTACAAATGCTTTAATAATTAGGTTTCTGTTATGCCTCCAGCGCTTTTATACATCAGCTTAAAACAAATTGCAACTGGATGAATCATTTAATCTTTTTTATTTATTTTAAGCTATAAAGAAGCCTGTAAATTAGAAAACAGAATGTTGCTAACTGCGGCAGAAAAACAATGTACAGCGGTTAATTAACATGAAATGCATTATTACTTTGCTACTCCTTATATTAATGTTTTATTAGCATGCAGAGGCATAAAATAAAGGAAGGGGGGAACTTTATTGATCAGACAGGTTTCCTTCTGCATATGAAATCATATTCCAAATTTGCCTAAACGTTCCTGACTGACACTGCTTACTTGCCCCTGCGGCACTTCCTTTGTAGAGGCTGCCAAAGCCTGTCTTCATGGGAGCTGTGAATGGCAGCATCTGATGTGAGTGGAATATTCTCAGGGAGCGCCTGTATACCGGAAGATTACATGGTGCAGTTTTAATGATATTGTTCTCTGCACTTCTTCCAGACAGATCTTGGTGTGCGAGTCAATATTCAGATGGAGATTATTCAGGTTTGTTACCACTAGTCAGCCTCTGATAATTTGAAAACAAGATAACAGTAACGATTAGAAAGCTTAAAACCCAGCTGACTCTGCTAGATAAAGGAGATTTGGAAGATCGTTACACAAAATATAGTTCTACAACCTACATTATGCTGAATAATGTCTCTGTAATAAAGGAATCGGCAAACTTAAAATGACCTTAACATCACTGTGCCTGAACCCAAAGTATAATGTGGGGTGATCCAAAATAGACATTTTTTTTAAATAATTATTGGTACTTTTTATTACACAGAGATAAGTATCTAACTTGCCTATCTGTGACTATATTCCTAGCTATATTCTTAACAGTAATGCCAAGACTTAAAGAGTTATGTGATAAACATTACTGTTTGACTATGGTTTTGTATCCCCAGCAACTAACCAGCAGGTGGCATACACTTGTATATTTCTGGTTGCTATGGGTAACTAGTATTGCTGTAAATATTGAAATATTTTTTACATGACTCCATACTGATTCAACATGGTAGGGTTAAACATGTAGAATCTCTGCAGCACCATCCCAACTTAGCCCCAAGTGTGAAAAACACAGTATGCCACATTCAAAATGCAGCATGTACAGCTTGCAGGCCTTATATGTATTTAAATCTAAGAACATAAGAACACATTTAAAAAAGTATGTCATACACAGGTGCGCACTCACGTGTGTTTGTGTGTAACTCACATAATTCACTAGCCACAGTTTGTAAGGGTGCATTTTACAGGTTGTGTCTCGTGTTTGTTATATATACAGTATAGCCTCTTTCTCATCCATTTGTGTTTACATTTTTCCCTTTTTTAAGTGATGCACTTCTTTATGATTTCATATGGTTAGGCAGTTGTGCAAAGCATGCTTTTGGTCTAGCCATCAATAATAACTAATCAGCAGGGGGCACTTGTTTGAAGGTTGAATGCAAACAGAACTTTTTGTAATGACCACAATAATATTGTTAAAATTACGCAAATTTTTCGCGATTTGCGTTAACTTCCACAAAAAAAGTTGTATTTTTCACAAAGACTATGACCATTTCGGAATTCATTCAAGCTTTGGTATTGTGACTATCTTTTGGCCAGGTTGGAGCTGCAGAGTGCCATTGAGTCCTATGGAAGGCTTCCAAAATCATGCATTAAAGTTTCAAAGCCAGAAAGGTTTTTGCGCCGTTTATGATCGTTCGGATCTGAAAATTTTGTGACTTTCAGATTGCAACCAGGATATTTTCGTACGACCAAGAAAATAATTTTGCACAATTTTCGCACATCAGAAATTATCGTGGTTACTCCAAATTTTTTCCAATTGTGCTTTTAATTAGTGAAAATGTGTGGTTTCATGAATGGGCCCCTATGCAAATACCCATTATTTTATTGAGTTCTAGTTAAATGCAGCTCCATGTAGACTGAAACATTTCCCAACAACACTGAGCAACACTCTGGAGTTGTGTAATAGACAACACTAAATCTGCATAGAGCTGTAATCCATAGCAAACAATTAGCAGATTTCATTTACAGGGAACATGTTTAAAACCAATCATCTTATTGGTTGGATATTTTTGGATAAGCTCATCAATTCAATTATTGATAAGCTAGTATGGATTCACGTGAAATCCGTGTTTTGAAGAAAAATACTTAGTGAATACCATCCAGAATGATGGTGTAATGGTAACAGTTCTTGCCTTGTAAATTGCAACCTCCAGGCCATTTACAATTGAGAGAATGGTTTTAGGATTTATATACTTTATTTTGGGACATAGGCTTAAGGTCTAGATAAGTTTATTTGGGACATTAGGTTAATTTGGAAAGTTAGATTAAGGTCCAGCCCAGATCAGCCTATATCCAGTGATGACTGACCCTGCTCCCACTAATGTCTAGCTTCTCATATGTATATTGGCTATTTCAATGATCATCGAACATAATGTGCTTAAATAAAATACATAAAGCTCAGTTTTTATCAACAGACATGGAAAAGCAATAAGCAGTTTTAGTCTAAATTAAATGTACCTTGGAGTCATATTTGGCAGCTCTATATGATCATACAGCCTGATGGTTTACTGTGTTAGAACATATATTTCATAGTGGGCAGGTGAGTACATGGGTGATCACATGGCAGTGACATCAAAGATCTTCCTTTCCTGACTATGGACTGGCCTTAGCCTTGGCACAATGGGACACTTTTCTTTTCCTACAAATAACAGTTGTGGTGTAGTGGAAAGAGCCTTTTTTAACAAGGCAAGCAATGTATATGCTTTAACAGGGCTAATAAATGGCTTAACTGCAATGTAATCTTGCCTTCCGATTGACTCCAATGCATTTTGCTGTTTCTCTCATCACTAATTGCCAGTGATGAATGAAATAGATTGCTATCTGCGGTCTAGGTTAAGTACTGTTTGCTTTCTGTACTCAGCATTTGACTGTTATTCCTAGGAACCCAATATCTGCTAATGAATTTATTATAGACCTCATGTACTTCCACAAGTGCAATGAACAAAGTCCAATTTGCAGCTCAATCACCATGTTTTTTCCCCATAATGCAGCATTTTGCCCAGAATTCCAGTGTTATTGTGGTTGCAAAGGGGCAGTGCTCCTTATGCAATTGCACTGCGCCTTTCACAATTGTGTCCAACTTGCCAAGATAAACTCAATTGTGCATGCATCGCAAATCAGACACAGGTGACATCATTTCTGGTTGTTGACCATTTTGGCATATCAGATTATGGTGCGAATCCTACCTGGGGTCACATCCCTGAAATGTTGTGCTTTCCTTGTCATGTTGTCTAATATTTATCATTCTTCCCTTTCTTGGTATGTGGCACACAGCTGTGTTACAACCTTCATTTTTAGTAAGCAGAAAGGTGAAATCATAAGAGCTCAAGTACGATCCAAAATGAGTGCATTGTACAGAGTGCAATTTCACCATGTATGTATACTCATAATGAAGTGTTCTTTTCTATAATTCCTGCCTTATGTTGCTGCTGTTGTGCCTCATATTTAAATGTGAGCAATTGCTGGCAATTTGGCACAAATCAGACGCAGTTACAGTAAAAACCTTTAGTATTACTATTTTAACACTCTCAAAATAACATCCATATTTGATTATCTAGACACAAGTGTGATGAGTCTATTGAACCTTTTGGGAACCTTAAGGCTGCTGC
Source organism: Xenopus tropicalis (assembly GCF_000004195.4). Taxonomy (NCBI): domain Eukaryota; kingdom Metazoa; phylum Chordata; class Amphibia; order Anura; family Pipidae; genus Xenopus; species Xenopus tropicalis. The sequence goes on along the minus strand of NC_030680.2, from coordinate 63,413,240 downwards.
CACATTTGGAAGCTGCTGTAGCTCCAGGGTTTCTGTGCATCAATATGCGCACTTTGGGCAATTCACAAGAAGGGCTGGATGAACTGAGTGGTGCCAAGCTTAACTATGAGCACCATTAATAAATGGGATATATTTGCGCAACTGGGCACAACATTGTGCAACTGCAACTGCACTTAGTGGTTGTAAATGAGGTTGGGAGTACTGCTAAAACCTCGGTGAGATACTGTTTCACATTAGTTACCAAAGAAATGCAAGTGAAATGCCCAAGAAAAGTATGTGACCTGCCTTCAGCCTGCTAGTCATATTTAAAAATACATCAATGGTACAAACTCTTAAAACTGTTAAGCATACATCCCATTGCATTTGTAATCACGTTAGTCCTATTTGGTAAGTATTAGAATTGTATTGTACCTGCTGCGTCTGGATTTCCAAATGACTAAAGTAGGACAGATTATTTAACATGAGTTTAAATGCAAATAGGATTATAGAAATAAAATTGTAATGGCTCTCTTTTTTGTTACTGGTCAGGGTTTAAGCACTCTTTAAATACTTATGTCCTAAAGCTAACTTCCCAATATAGCCAACTTCTCGATGTTTGACTGAAATGACCCTTTTCATTTTAGAGGGAAGGAAGGAACCATATTACTCAGATGCTGTAATAGAGATTGCTTATGAGCTGACAGATCACAGAATGTGAAACACACCTCAAAGACAAATCATTTTAATTGTGAGCTTGGAAAAAAAGTGACCCAGAGCTAATTGGTTAAATGAAAAAAGATTTTAAATTAATTTGTTTCTCAACAATCATTCAGGGGAAGCGCTGGCAATTTCAATTTCTCCTGTATCAGAGTGTAAGTAATTTCCTGAGAGTGATTGCTTTGCAGTGCATTTTGACACTTACAGATGACAGTTTATTTACATACATAATTCCCAAGGGACAGCTTCTGTTTATCAGAAGACACTACTCTCTTGCAATGGGCTTTATTAGGAATGTTTTTCATATGAAGGAAACCCTCTTATTTGCTATTTGAATAGATAAGTGTACCAGGCTGGAAGTATACTGACTTCCCAGTATCACTATAATGAACTCAACATCATAAAGATTGCAGATACTAGGCTTGTTTTCTCCTTGTGCACTATAGGTATTCCTTGTATTGTCTCTGCTAGAAAACACTTTAAATATTGGTGTAGCTGTAAACGGACGTAGATAGGTAAGTATGGAACTCAAATAATTTATGCATACAGTTACTGAAAGAATGTCACTGGCTGTGACTAATATCTTGGGTGTAAATAAAACTTTTTGCCTTTATCAAGACTTGCCGAGGCTGTGGATATATATAGATAGATAGATAGATAGATAGATAGATAGATAAATGGTGGCACTTGTTTGAAGGTTGAATGCAAATACTTAATTGGTTGCTTTACGTTACCAGACTTGGAGCAAACTTTGCGCCTTATATGTTACAGTACAGAGCTTAAAGAGATGATGATGATAGATAGATAGATAGGTCATGGTACAGATGCAGCCAACTAGCAAACACTATTTTTTGAGTGTTAAATCCGGCCTCTAGATGGTAGCATGCAAAGACTCTCCAGCAAAACACAACAGAAAATCCCACAGACCATGAGCTACCTGGTGGCAAATGTGGTATTTTTTTCCCCTGTGTTAACTGGAAGAGACATAACTTGACAATATGGAACTTGGTTGCATCTGTATATCTAGTAGAACTGAAGAAGCTGCTTGGATGAGTAAAGAAACGTCTTCAATGATACTCAGTAAGCTCTAGATTTACTTTTACTAAATACTCAAGGGTTTTTTGTCAGAAAAATTGTTGTGTGAACCACAATTTGCTGTGTGCCCAGACCTTAAAAGTTTTGTGTGCTTGGCTTATAAGGAACAATGATCTTATACCTTACCCTGCACTGAATACCTTTGATACTGGAATTCAGCATAAGTAGAGCATCAACCAACCTTAAAATATATCATTCCACACTGACATGATATCACTAGGATAGGAAGGGCACATTGTTGGTTATCACCCAGTAAAGAGAAGGTAATGAGATGATCCAGAGTGTACACAGAGGAGTGTTTAGCAGCCCAATTGTACATTGTACTTCATAGAGAAAAAGGAGCATTCAAATTTTAGTTACTGTTTAAGATTTTGATGGGCTAAATTAATGCACTATAAAATGACAACAAACATAAGTTGGCAATCATAAATTGTGAGAAGTTGGACAGAGGAGGCACATTAGTGTTACTAGTTTAGAAACAATGGCATTAGGAACTGCACACTTTCAGTCATGGCTGCATAAACTGTAACACTGTTGACATTGGATAGCTTCAATAGCATTATGTTTTAGAAAGACTTTGGATGTGCAACTGTCAGTCTGTGGTCTGATTCTTGAGGTAATGGAGCATAACTTTAAGAGGTATCATGATGATTGACAGCTATAGTGTATGGGTATTTATGCATGGCCTTGTGGATGGCCAAGTGATCTCCTATGGTGCCCAAAATAATTAAAATCCCACCAGCTGCCTACTGTAAAAGCCAGCTCTGATTATAGGCCCCAGAAGGACACTAGAACTTTTTTTTGTTGTTGTCCTTTACCAGTCATTAAGCACTGTGCTGGTGCGTTTGGAGTAATATACATATTTGAATGATTAGAAAATGCAAATAAGAAAAACATGAACAGTTGTGGGGATGTTAATTTCATAGTTCATAGAGATAAATACATTATTTGTCCTCAAAAGAAAAGTCTGTATTCTTGAACAGTTTCAAAGACAAACACAAAAAATGGCTTTGCCAGTTTTGGGTAAATTATTAGTTGTTTCAGCATTAATCAATATGTACTGGCTAATTAACTACTTTACCATAAGATAGATAATGGATAATATTCTAACGTTTTCATTTTTAATGAAAGAAAGTTTTGATTTGTAAATCTTTCACAAGCAAAAAGCAAAAGATGCCAAATGTCATTAAAAGACTGTAGCAATAGGTTTGCTTCAGTTCTAGAAACCTACCAATATGAAATCACAAATCACATTGGTTGCTTGTGGACACTATACAGTATTTGGTTCAAATTTTGTAAACTGTTTGTACACTTCCACAAACATATTCCTTTATTATTTCCTAACAATGAAGGGTTTGCTGAACAAGTATACCTAAGCAACCCATGCATCAATACCCAAATGCCTCTTTTTCTCCAATGGCACTACAGACCAGTTTGGGCCCTGGCCTACACGTTTCTCGGTTTCTCAGCCATATGTGACTGTAGAACTAATGATGGTTTTATGCCTAGATATTTTGTTCCTGTTGATATCTCTTGAGTGAAACATATGTGAAAGGGCAAAGTAAGCTCTGTTAGCTTGAATAATTCTCCCATGTATCTCTGCTATATCACTCCCATCTTTGTCTAAGTAGACACCCAGGTATGCCCAAATGCTTACATAATTTTAAAAGTGTATGGGTATAGCTTATTGGAAGTCCCTGTGAACCAAATACTATTAGCCAAACCGATGTATTATATATTTGACTCCTAATCTTAAGAGTGGGCCCTCACATAGTGTTGGAAGCAGGGTGTGCTGAACTTTTTGGGATGCAATCAATAAATGTGCTCCAGATGTTCTTAAAACAAACAACTGCTTAATCTACAGAAATATAGCATCAATCTCTATAGCATCTAACCCTAAGTCTGTGCACTTGAATCCCTATCCTGAGGGTAGTACACCCAGGACACTAATCCTTCTGCTTTCCCTGTGGCAGCATCAGGCTGCTCACTAAATACCTTGAACCTAGCTCTCATATAAAAGGAACTTTTCCCACTAGGTCTACATCCACCTAGGCTCCAAACTTCTTCCACCCTCCTGCCCAAGTGGAATCCTAGAGGAAAAAGAGTGAGCTCTATCAGCTTCTCTCTTAAATATAGTTATATTATGGAACTGCCTGGATAAGACTTTCACACAGGATCAGGAAACAGTTTCCCCTTCTAACTGCAATTTAGAACCCAGTTTAGCTGTCTATATTCTTTAGGGGACTACCTGCAAACATAAAGAGTAACTAATCTATCTTTATACAAAAGCAAGTCCTAGGAATAAGTAGTCAGTTCTCTTCCAAAACTCTTAACTAAATGGAAACATTCAAATATCTTTCCGTTCAAATTCCATCAAAAGTTTTGCAAGTATGAAAAACTTCCTTCTTACTCCTATAGGTTAGCAAGATAACTATAGTCTTATACAATTTGGATATTTATCCCCAAAATATTGTATTATTTCTAGCAATATTAATAAAATCATTACCTAGGAATTCAACTTAGAACATCTAACTAACAAGAGATTCATGGGAAATAACTGAATGTTTTAAAAATTACTATGCTCAACTTCAGTAGGTTGGGAGATATCCATTGCGAGTTATTCTCCATATCAAGCAAAACATATATATTTTTTAAAGGTTTTTATTTTGTTTTCTTAACAACACAAATAGCACTACATTGAGATATACAGCACTTTGACCACAGAAAAGTGCGGAGTCCATTGGTTCCTGAGTCTCGAGGTTATATAGTAGGGTTTGCCTCAGGTTGAGCCTCTAGGTTCCATTTAAATATTCGGAAAGGATTTTTTACTGTGAGAGCTGTGAAGTTGTGGAATTCCCTCCCCAAATCAGTTGTACTGGCTGATACATTATATAGCTTTAAAAGGGGCTGGATGGATTCTTAGCAAGTGAGGGAATACAGGTTTATGGGAGATAGCTCTCAGTACAAGTGAGGGAATTCAGGGTTATGGGAGATAGCTCTTAGTACGAGTGAGGGAATACAGGGTTATGGGAGATAGCTCTTAGTACAAGTTGATCCAGGGACTGGTCCGATTGCCATCTTGGAGTCAGGAAGGAATTTTTTCCCCTCTGCGGCAAATTAGAGAGGCTTCAGATGGGTTTTTTTTGCCTTCCTCTGGATCAACTAGTAGTTAGGCAGGTTATATATAGGCATTATGGTTGAACGTGATGGACGTATGTCTTTTTTCAACCCAACTTATTATGTTACTATCCAGGCTTCCCATACATTATCACATTTATTGGGGCAGCCCCTGGTAAAGTATGTTAGTTTAATAAGTGGGAGTCTGGTATTGACAAGTTCTATCCATGTTGGATATAGGGTGAATGAGGACTCATCCATTTCATTGCCACCATTTTTTTTGCATAAAAATACAGTGATCTGAGTAGCATTCTAGTTTTATTCAAGGGTACTAGGTCATCAATTAAGCCTAGTAGACAAACTTCTGGATATAAAATTCCCGGTAGGGGAATTTGTTCATTTAAGTATTTAGTTACATTTGTCCAATACTCAAGTATTATGGGACAAGCCCATATTTAGTGAAAAAACCCAGCGTCTGCCATTTGGCATTTGGGGCAAAAAGTGCTTTGATTTTTCCCCATGGCCATTAGTTGTAGGGGAGTAATGTAAGTCCTATGTATTATTTTAAACTGAATCATTCTATCTACGGTAGAGATCAGGAAGCTATACAAATCACTTGTTATGTCTGCCCATTTATCATCGTCTAGCTGAAGCAAAACATATTTATAACAAAAGGATAAACACTGAGAAGTTAACATAATAACAAAATAACATTTTCTCTGGGCCTCTGTAAAAACTTTGTACCTATCCTTTGTATAAAAGATTAAGTAAGGATGAAATGCATTTAATTCACTTGGGCGGAAAACAAAACAGGGTTACATTTGTCAGTTAAATATTATATTACACGCAATGGAGTTAGTTTAGTATTATTCTTCCTATGGTGTGCTTCATTTTAGCTGTTTGGCAGTTGTACTATTATTGCAGAAGATTTTATTTTAAATTTGCATAATATTGTTGTACAGTTATATTTTAAACATGAGAGGTGAGAAAAACACAAGCAGGAAAACTCTGAATTGCTCTTAACCTACAATTTTTAAATGCTACCTGTTTTCCGGATAACAGATACCATGCCTGTAATGTCATTTGTATTGTTAAAAGGAACAGGAGTTAATTGAGGAGAACATCAAATTACATTGGACATTGATCTATTACGCTCATTTTTGTGTACAGTGTTTCAATGCAGTTAAAAGAACTAAATCATTTACTGTAATAATATGTTATAACAAAATCTAAAAATTCGCAAAACTGGCAAGAAAGCCACAGAATTGCAACATTTTGCCAAATGCAATGAAGCTAGTGGGTTCCGGTGTTATTTCCCAGCACGAAAGAGACATGTTTCTTTTTCCGCCAAAACAAAGCGTATAGGGAAATTCTAATATTACCACCGGCATTTCTTCACATGTTTTTTCAGTGTAAAAACATTTGTTTCTATTGAAACAAAACACGTAGGGAAATTCTAATAATACCATTTCTGTTTTTTTGTGTGTTTTTTTCCTAGACAAAATTACACTTTTTTTTAGGTAAACAAAATGCATGGAGAAATTGTACCACAAATTTGCAAAAATACTCGCAACAAGCAAAAAATGCAAATTTTGCCACAAAACTACCAGCTGAAAAAGTATTCCCATCCCTATCAGTGATCAGTCTTTTTCAGCCTCAGCAGACATTTCATTGCTTGCCTTGGGTTACTGTGCAGGTGTGAATTTTGCCAGTGTTGAAAAATAAGCCCTATCGACAGATGAGAATCTTTTTTTAATTTTTTTAATTCCTTTGCTTATTTATTATTTTCAAAAAACAAAACCCCATAGTATAGAAAAGAGGATAGAAAAGGTAACAAGAAAAGAGAAGGGAGAGACAGTCTCATTTTGCCTAGTTTGTTAAGGTTACAAACATAAGAATTCAATATGTCAGTTCTCAAGTGTCATATATTCCTGGCAGTGGGTCTCCTTCAATCTCTAGCCATGGTTGCCATAGTCTCTATGGCACCCTCTAGCCATAGTCTCTGGGCACCCTCTAGCCAAGCATGTCAATTTAATAGACATTGTTCAGCTCAATCCTCTGTTTCCTCCTGAGTATGATGCATTTTTGTGCATAGTAAAGAAGAGATCTGGAAGATATGCCCTCTATGTCCTCTGTGATGCCTAGCAAACTGATGTACGGTGAGAGAAGAGAGGGAAAGCTATCATATAGATGGTAATATCTAACCAAAATTCTAAACCAAAACTCCAGACCAAATGCAGAAAACCTGCCTGAGCAACTTGGCACCTTTGGTAACTGACTGTGTCTCTGTGGCCTTTAATCTGGCGTGGGTAAGATGGACCTGGAATTTGAATTTATACTGAATTATCCTGTCCATTGAGGATATGAAAAAATGATACAAGTTCTTGGTCGCTTCTTCCCATTATTCATCTATTACCCCATCCAGGAGTGCTCTCCATTTAAAGTATGTCCTATGAAAGGAGGCTTGAGGGGCTGAGATCAATAAGTAGTATATATGAGAGACCAGCTTGGGGGGTTCTCCCATCCCAGCAGATTTTCTAGGGGATCTAGTACATCTTAAGGACTAAGGAGGCCTCCCAAAACTGGTCTTCAAATGCCTTCTGTAACTGAAAGTATTGATACAGTCTAATATTACCTAAGGAGGTCTTATTCTTCAGGGCAATATAAAAAGGGAACAGGTTTTCTTCACGAATGTCCCCAAGCCTCCTAACACTTTCTATAGGCCAGATATAAATTGGGGGAGTTGGTCTAAGTAAATTAGGTGACTACTATTTCACAGAGGGAGCAGTGGTGGGTCCATACCTAGCCTTTGCAATGCAATTTGCCATGTTCTGTGATGGGTTTTATGATGGGTATATTGCGTCATATATCCTATTGTGCTCCCTGTGGGGCATTCTGCATTGCCTTCACTGAATCCAATATTGTAGCTTGTAATGACATGTCTGGGTTCTCAGCATTTGGTGCTAGCCACCAGTGGATATTTGCCGCCTTGGAGGTGATATAAAACCCTTGAAGACTGGGTAGTTCTAGGCCCCCCTGTCATAGATTCAAATAATGTTTCTTTCGAAATACATGGGACTTTATTGTTCCAAATAAAGCTAGTGGTGATTTTTCTTATTCGTAGAAAGAACAAGTAGATTGGAATGTTTCAAAAAACATATAAGAAATTAGGAAGGAAGATCATTTTAATAGGGTTCACTTTGGGTTCACTCTGAGTGTACGTGGAAGCATCTGCTCTATGTCCACAGTCCTATCATAGTGTTGGATTATGAGTTCTAGGTTTAGTGAAATTAACTGTGTATCTGCTAGCGTAATTATTTAAACAAGTCTGTAACTTGTAGGTCTGGGTTCAGAGAACTAATAGGGACCATGGGCTGATCGATTGAGCAGAGGACTTATTTCCTTCAGTTCACCTCAGTCCAGAGTGTCTAGCATATTCCTGTATTAACTACATTGCTGTCTGCAGAGAAGATGCCATTTTTTTAAGGTACAGGAGCACATCATCTGCATACAGAGATACTTTCTCCCTCACTGCATACATACTGAGGCCCTTACAGCTTGATGCCTTCCTCACTGTTATTGCTATGGGCTCAATTGCCAGAGCAAGGAGGAGTGGAGATAGTGGGCAGCCACGTCAATGGCATTTGTTTTTGTTTTTTTTGTTCACCTGAAATTGTTTTCCTACTCTACTCTAAACCTTTATATGCAATGGGACCTTTTCTACCATCCTTTAGATTGTAAGCACTTGTGAGTAGGGCCCTTAGATCCTATTTTTTACTTTGCAACCTCTGTTTTTGTAAAATCAATACCAGTAACTTAGTTTGCCACATACAGTACCTGGAATAGCTGAAACAGCTGAATGTCAGTTCTGATAATAAAAATAGACAGTTTGTCTCCATGAACAACTTCCAGATAAAACAATAGTAGATAGATAGTTGCAATACTTTTATTGACTGATATCAACAGCACTTTTTTGCATCACTTCTTTATTGTTAGATGCTCTGGTTGTAAAATTCACCTGGGTTCAATGTCAGTTGCCACAGTTGCTAATTATATACACACAATAGGTCTCCTGTAATCTCCACTTAAAGATGATGCCTAATGAATGGTAGAGTATTCGCTTCTTCTGCATTGAGGCTACTTTATTTACGTCTGCTTTTGATGGCATCATAAAATGGCACCCTGTAGCAATAATCACCAGTTAGACACACTTTACTTCCACAGGTGCATCATGAACTGTAGCTAAAGAGCAGTTGGTTTGTTTGTGATACATCATTATTTGCTCAACAGGAAAATTAAATCTTATTTTTCTCACTTTGCTTTATTTCAGGTAATTGTCTATCTTTCTTTGCTAGAGGGAAAAGCTATAAATAAAACTGTTCCACAACGTATGCATGATGAAAGTATTCAGTGAAAGGTGCAATGTATAAATGATAAATGCATATTTTTCCCGGTGGAGTTATTTTCGGAGATGGTGATGCAGCACTTAAATAATGGATAATGGATTACTCATTTTGTAACTGTCTGCATAACTAGATAAGAAATGGGATGCAGAAAATAACACACAAAATTAAAAAATAGAAGATTATGATGATTATGTTTTGGCAGCTTACTTTAAACTGGTAGAAATATGCAAGAATGCAGCACATTTTTCAAGATTATTTAAGACGTTAACTTTTTATTCCATTGGTTGACATGCCAGAAGTAAGCTGGTTCTGACCAGTTACTGCACAAAAAAACATCCATGTGAGTAGCACAGTTGGTAACATTATGGCCTCTAGGTTGCATTCAACTAGGATACTATTTGAAAGGAGTTTATATGTTCTTTATTTATGAGGGTTTCCTTTGGTTGCTCCAGTTTTCTTACACACTCTAAAAATCTACACAGGTCATCATCAATCTGATAGAGACCTAGATTGCAAGTCCCATTGGGGCAGGGACTAATGTAAATGATAAATAATCTCTAAAAACTGCTGTGGAATATGTTGGCACTGTGTAAACAGGATCATAATATGTATAGCACATCCTTAGATAAAGGTTGTGATTTGATAATGCACTGGATATATTTAGAAATTAGAGATTTTAAAAAAGTGTCAAAGGATTCAGTTATGAATTAATATGGGGGCCTGTAAAAGTTTGTTGTCTTTATGATTAGAAATCTACCATAAATGTACTGGAGGGTCTATTAGCGAATGAATGAAAGAGCTATCTGCAAAGCACTAAAATGGATGCAAAATTTAGGCCACATTCACTTTCACAAAGGTACTGTACTTGTGTCCATGGTTTTAACCTCACAATAAATACCACCATTATGAGGCCTCTAGATTTGCGTATTTCAAGTAGGTAAATATAGAAGCGGATGCAATAAATAGATTACCCAGAATTTGGCCCTGTAGGCAAACAGTTTTGACCCACTCACTCCACTTTTTAGTAGGAGTCCGGAGAGATGTACACCAGATAAGATCTTCATAGGAAAAGCATGATCAGATATTGGACAGGGGACCTGAGAGGAGAGTTAAATTTAGCTACTGGAATAAGGGATGCACCGAATCCAGGATTTGCTTCAGTATTTGAGTATCCAGGATTCTGCATTTTTTGGCAGGGTTCGGTTTCGGACGAATCCACGGTTCCCGTTCGAACCAAATCTGATTCCTAATTAGCAGAAATTAGCATATGCTAATAAGCTAATTAGCCTATTATATTCGGATTCGGCTCGGTATTCGGCCGAACCCAAAAAACTGGGTTCAGTGCATATCTAACTGGAATAATACCGTAATAATACAATAATTAGAAATCTATTGGAAATGTAGTTTAATTTGTAGGATAAAAGTGGAAGTAAAAGACAATTATTTTAAATTGTAATTTTTTAATTAAAATTGAGTCTATGGTAGATGGCCTAGCTGTAATTCAGACCCCTTAGCTGTATTATTGGGCATGTATTCTTGCCTAAATTATTAGTAAGTGGTTTCAAGTAGTGATGAGCAAAATTTTTCGCCAGGTTTTGCTACAAAACCTGCCAGTAGACTCCATTGTATTGTAAAAAAAAGTTGCAGTTGGAAAAAAAGGTGCAGCCAAAATATCCCATTGTAAATGTGTTTGTGAATTTCTATGGTGAAGCGATAATGGGACAGATTTGCTCATTACTAGACTGTCAAGATTGTATCCCACAGTACTTTCCTCAATAAGATGAATAAAGGTGTTTTCCCCTATAAATAAATAGAGGATGAAGGATGAATAAAGGTGTTTCCCCCTATAAATAAATAGAGGTCTCTGACCCCTTTGCCATACGATTAAAGTATGTAGCTACAGTTTCAAATAGTCCTACAGTGTTCCCAGTCTAGTTCCAGTCTTTTGGCCACCAACACATGAGCCTAAGGCAAGTATCAGCAATGCTGTTGCAAATATTCAGATATGACTATGGAAGAGTTCCCTGTCTAGTTCCAGTATTTGGCCATGGTAACATCAGCCTAAAAGTGTGGGGCAACTATGCTGCTGCACATGTGTGGGACCAAGACAGAGAATGCTGTGCTCAGGAAACACCAAATCATCAGAAAAATTAGTCCACACATAGTCACCCCTAACATGACTTTCCCGAGTCAACACTTTCAATCTTTTAATCTCTCTCTCACTTTGAGTATATGGTGTGACAACTTAGCACAGACTTTTTGGGAGGATACCTAAGTGATTTTTATAGGCTCCATCCACATTTTCCGGTCATTTGCTTTTGGGAATGCACTTTATCAGTAGTTTTTTTCAAAAGCCCATAAGCCCATTTCAGCAGGAAGTTCATTTCAGATACAGAACTTCTATTTGTTTAATACTTTGTGAAAAAGCTGGGTTGAAGGAGGTCATACTGATTGATTCCCTTTCTTAACATTTGTGCATTGGTAAAATTCAAGATCAATTTAGTTGAATGTGCAATTTCAGTCAGTGTTATTAAAGGACACAAGAGAGGGCAATAATGCTATTGTGTTTAGCTTAAGGGTGGACGATGCTTCTTGCCGGTTATCTGCAAATCACTAAAATACTTTTCCAGATCAATGCTTCTAGCCTAAGGCTAAGTTATTAAACTTTTCTGTCAAAAGTACCATCTGCCAGACAACACACAGCAGATATGATTTATTAACAAAGAGTTCATAGCCTTTTGAACTCTGTAGTTTTGTTAAATTTAAAAATGCTTCCAGTGCAGGGGATCTGACAGCACAAAGTCTAGCTATGTGTTTTTGGATATGACAGTTGTAAAACATTATTACTCTTTATATAATAGCTGTCTTTCTGCCAAACATTGTAATTGTAACATAGGGCAAGCAATATATCCTACAAGGTTCTCGCTTCAACATGAGATTGCTAGCTTCTGAATATGTTTTATTCTTTTTTATTCTTTTCCTTTGGAAAGCTTTTGAGTTGCTTTCAAGTTAGCAGGGGGTACTACAACAGTAGGAGCACAACAGTCTGCCCACCCCTGCTTTAGAAATAATGAACAATTAAAATAATGCATAGCGTTGGTTAACTTATATCCAGCGTTTAAAAAAATTGCAGTAAAGTGCCTTAAATTGTTGTTAAACAGTTAGCGCTGACAGCTTTATTTATAATCAAAGGCATAAAAGTCAATTAGATGAATAATAAACTACATATGACTTTTTGTTAAAAAGAAAAGGCAGATTTATGATAAATAAAACAGTACCTTGTACTTGATCCCAAGTAAAATATAATTAATCCTTATTGGACGCAAAACAATCCTATTTAATTAATCTTCATATGATTTTTTTAGTAGACTTAAAGTGGAGATCCACATTATCCGAAAAATCCCTGGGCCTGAGCATTCTGGTTAACAGGTCCCATCCTTGTATTTGCGCAAAAATTACAATATGTAGCACAACAGAGCAACACTTGTACCTGGTTGCCTGGAGTCCTGGGCAACCCAGTTGGTCACAAGCACATTTTTCTTCTTCCTATCCCTATCCCTAGTTCTAGTTCCAGCCCTGCTTTTTGCGCACAACTGCCATTAATCACAACTTACAGAACTATCAGCTTGCAGAGAGCATAAAACACTGAAGAGAAGTGTTTAGTAGCTTAAAGGTCAACATAATTGCAAAGACATATTATATAGGGTACAAATTATACAGTTTGGTCACCAGTGGCATACACAAATGTGAGGATGCAGTGTTGGTATGATGTATTAGGATGTTCCAAATCACTAAGAAAGTGTGGACAGTAAAACAGACTTGCACCCTGTCCAGGGTGCTGAAATGCTCTCTTGCCTACTTTATGTTCCCCTTTTTATACTGCTAATGTTTTACAGCAAAGTAATGTGAAGTATAGGGTCGTAGAATGATGCAGAAAAAAGAAACAGGAATTATACTAAGTATAAGTATGAAATGGTTATTTACTGAATTCCTGATACATGATCCAACCATTTACTAATGTTTATTTGTGCTTTAGTCTCTCATATTCTTCATTTCGAGCTAAGTGGTCTGCTGCCCTCCTAACAGCTATACTGTAATGTTGTTCTATATTTTTCCAGGAAAAATATATAATTAAACAAAGCCAATAAATATGGTATAGCTTGCTAAATTGGCCACATCCTTATTTTAGTTATGACTATTTTGTTTGGATTATCAAGTAGTCTTACACTCCACTCTCAGAAAATCAAAAAGGTATGTTATTAGAAATAATTATTTACTGTTACATCCCCCACCCCCTAAATTTCTCCACTTAAAGAAGACTAGCCATTATTTGGGTTATGCTTTCCTCAAATTACAAGAATAATGCATATCACTTCAGGATTTTATTGCAATATATCTTTACCAGTGTGCCAATGGGATTTGTCATATCTTTATTAAGACAGAACCTTTTTGATGCCTTTAGCACACACAGGCCTATCATATTTTTATTTAAAAATTTGTAAATGATGTGCAACGTGTGCGCCAGACACATTACTGAGTATGAAGTTTTAGCCAAAATAATCTTCTTTTTACAATAAAAAGGACCTCTTTTACAGTATTAATTTAAATAAACTGGTTTATATCTTTTTGAGGTTTAAAAATACAGGTATTTCATCTATTATACAGAATGCTTAGGACCAGGGGTTTCTCGGATAAGAATCTTTCTATAATTTGGATCACCATACCTTAAAGTGGACCTGTCACCCAGACATAAAAAGCTGTATAATAAAAGTCCTTTTCAAATTAAACATGAAACGGTCAATCATATATTGCCTGCCCCACCTTCATGCCTTAGACATAGAGGCAGAGCAGACAATAACTTTAGCTTTCCATTCAGCACTACGTAGATGTCACTGCACATCTCACTTTTCCCCTCCCTCCTCCTCATATAATTGTGTTTCCCAAGTGCTTGCTTTGTGTTGAGTAAGGAAACAAGATTTATATTATTTATATAGAGTAAGTAAAGTTTATTTTGCTCAACTAAGAATATAGAAAATAATTTGGAGTTATTTCTTAGGGTGACAGGTCCCCTTTAAGTCTGCTATAAATCATTTAAACATGAAATAAACCTAGTAGGATTGGTTTGCCAACAATATGGACCCATGCAGCTTTTTTACCATCAAGTATAAGGTACTGTTTTATTTTTACTGAGATAAAGGAAATAATTTTTTTCTTTATATTAGAATTATTTGCATAAAATGGACTATGGGATATGGGAGATAGCATTCCTGTACATTGAAGCATTCTGGATTTAGGGTTTCTAAATAATGGATCTAATACCTGTATAACCTGTTTACAAGTATTGCCTAGCTTTCAAATAGTTGTGTATAAGTTTTTATATACATAGAACTAGAGACTCGGGGAGAGTGCTAAAGCCTGGAGGCAATGTCCATCCCAGATATATCCCTTGGTTGTATTACACTTTAAGTTTTCTTTTAATGTTTGAAACGGTAAGTTACCAGATACATAAGGTATGAATATATATGAACCTTATATACCAACATTGTTGCTTTTCATCAGTTTTTGCAAAGTTATTTTTCTTCCCGAGGCAATTATCTTGTATTATTTGTATTGCAAAGCACTTGAAGCTGATTAGGAACGAGCAATACAAAGGCTTAAAGTGCTTACCCCCTTTGCTGAAAATCACCTCAAACAACAGCACAACTAAAGGTTCTGTCAAGGTATAAAAGCTTTTAGAGGCATATTTGTTAATGACACACACCTTATTATTGCAACATAGGAGCTTGCATGTTAACATCAGTTTAAGCGTGTGTTTTAGCTGGAATCAAACAAGTTCAAAGCTTCAGTGTTGTCAGATGAACATTAATGGAGCATGTGCTGTGAAAGAGCAAGCACAGTATGTCATAAACCATTATTATCTTGATTACACAGGGCTGCATGCTTCCTCCCACACCCCGTAACTGTCACTACAATTAACTGTTACATTCTTACTTAAGCTGTCACAATGTATTTCTGCACTTAACAAGGCGTTTGAGCATAAAATAAAACAGCCATTATGTGGGGATACTGGCTTGCACGCTGTTGTTGTCATTTTTGCATATAATATGCTGTAAAATTAATTACAGTTAATCTCTATATGCTCCAAGTGTATGAATAGTATCCTTTGTGCTATTTTGTTTAACAAAGGATTTTCCCAAAGTTGCCAATTTTATTTTTTTCATTTCTGTTTCATAGTAACATTTGAATCTGGACCACAGTCTAAAGAAATGGTTTAAAATACTTTTTAAAAAAGGATTTTATTATTTTGATTGACTAAATAGAGGCTTTTTAAAAGTGCAAGCTCTGAGTGCTTTGTAGCTTTTATAACTTTACCTCAGTGATCCCCAATCAGTGGCTTGTGAGCAACATGTTGCTCCCCAACCCCTTGGATGTTGTTCCCAGTGGCCTTCAAATCAGGAATAAAAAAAATGAGCACCTGATTTAAGGTAAGTTTTTGTTGCATAAAAACCCAATATAATGCCAAACAAAGCCTTCTGTAGGCTGCCATTCCACATAGGGGCTATTAGTTAGCCAAATATTGCTCTTATTGGCACCATCAGGAACCATTTTTATGCTTGTGTTGCTCCCCAACACGTTTTCCATTGAATGTGGCTCAAGGGTATAAAAGGTTGGGGTTCCCTGCTTTACCTGAATATATTTTTTCAAAGATAACCTATAGCAACCATATTTTTAAACAGGTGACCAATAAATGCTACTTGCCTTTTGACAAAGGTGAAGAACGAAATGCGCGTCAGGTGTTGCTGTTGGGGGGGGGGGTCGGGTAGGTTGCACATAGGCAACTTTTTTAAGTGCGTGGTTACTCTGTATTATAATTGCGGCTATGGCGGAAGCACTAATTTCATAGGAGGATAGGAGGTGGGGCTCACGCTGAGATTGGGAGACCAACTAAGGTGATACTTTTGTTTGGAGTCGCTCGTTACTATAATGTGTATCTGCACTGTGAAACAATAACAGTTTTTCTCATTACTCAGACTCATTACTAGAGTTTATACATGCTTTGTGAAACAGTAACAATCCCTGGCAAATACACATATTGATATACAAAAGAAGTATTTGCAGTTATAGGTTGCTGTGTTAACAATTTTTATTTTTCATTTTGTTTACATTCTCTTGTTCGCTGTAACCTTTTCCACGGTTTTTTTCACACCAAAATGTTGCAGATGTATCGCAGAATTTCCCAGATTCTTGGAATTTTGATTGTTCTCACTCTTCAATTCATTTATTGGTTATTTCCATAACCCTCAGACTGGGGTTTAAGCTTTGAGACAATCTATATCTACAGTTACTTGGATTTATCTATTATTTATTATTATTTCCCCTTTTTTTAACTTTTTATTTGGGCATAACAATAACACCTTGTTATTTATTTTTAGGCTGCATCAACAGGTGCAATAAAATTCTGACCAGTGAATCACCTGCAAATGTTATAATAACGCTGAGCCCCGAAAATGCTACAATCCCCACTCTGATAACGGTCAGGTGCAATAGTAACATAGTAACATAGTAACATAGTAACATAGTAAGTTGGGTTGAAAAAAGACATACGTCCATCAAGTTCAACCGTAATGCCTATATATAACCTGCCTAACTACTAGTTGATCCAGAGGAAGGCAAAAAAACCCATCTGAAGCCTCTCTAATTTGCCGCAGAGGGGAAAAAATTCCTTCCTGACTCCAAGATGGCAATCGGACCAGTCCCTGGATCAACTAGTACTAAGAGCTATCTCCCATAACCCTGTATTCCCTCACTTGCTAAGAATCCATCCAGCCCCTTCTTAAAGTTATATAATGTATCAGCCAGCACGACTGATTCGGGGAGGGAATTCCACAACTTCACAGCTCTCACTGTAAAAAATCCTTTCCGAATGTTTAAATGGAACCTCCCTTCTTCTAAACGAAGTGGGTGCCCTCGTGTCCGTTGGAAGGACCTACTGGTAAATAAAACATTAGAAAGGTTATTATATGATCCCTTTATATATTTATACATAGTTATCATGTCACCTCTTAAGCGCCTCTTCTCCAGTGTAAACAGACCCAACTTGGCCAGTCTTTCTTCATAACTGAGACTTTCCATACCCTTTACCAGCTTAGTTGTCCCGTTTGAGCACTGGAGACCAAAACTGAACAGCATATTCTAGATGGGGCCTTACCAGCGCTCTGTAAAGGGGAAGAATAACCCCCTCCTCCCGTGAATCTATACCCCTTTTAATACAGCTCAATACCCTGTTTGCCCTTGCAGCTGCTGCCTGGCATTGCTTGCTACAGCCAAGTTTATTATCTACAAGGACTCCAAGGTCCTTCTCCATTATGGATTTGCCTAGTGCAGTCCCATTAAGGGTATACTGGGCTTGCATATTTTTACATCCCAGGTGCATGACCTTACATTTATCCACATTAAATCTCATCTGCCACTTAGCTGCCCAGATTGCCAGTTGGTCAAGATCCTGCTGCAAGGATGTCACATACTGGATAGAATTGACTGGTCTGCAGAGTTTTGTGTCATCTGCAAACACTGATACATTACTCATTAGCATTAGATTCAGAAAAATGTGCAGCTGCAATCGAGTTCATTTTGATGCATCAAATGCCATTGTTATCAGATGGGAGAGTTGTGTGGAAATATGCTGCATTATGGACAAAACATATGACAATTAGCTTCAGAAATTGCACGGCAATTGGTTGTCCATGAGCCCTAAGTTTTCAGTGTCCATGCATCATAAAAATAATACATTTTTTCAAAAAACTTTCTGCTGCGTATTACAGTGGTACATAACATATCCAGCCACTGCCTCTCTAGTTGCTATTGAACTACAGCATCTATCTTCAGGCGCCTCTCACCGATTGCTGCTAATGATGGGATTTATAGTTCCAGAACAGCTGGTTAATTGGAGCAGAAATTAGCCAAACTCTTGGGGTTTATTTCACTAAAACACTGATTGCGTAACAACATATAGCCATATTGTTTAATGTGTGTAGTGGCTATTTTGTTTCTGAAATATCCTTTTTTTGCAAAATAATACAGATGTTTCCCTGGGTGAGATAAGCAATGTCACTTCTTCCTTACCCTTTGGTTCAGTTCGCCCAGTGTGACAAACTTCTATAAAAAAAAAAAAATCTAAAAGCACTAAAAATAGTTTGTTTATTTCTTAAATATTTTACTGTTCTCTTCATAGCGCTGGAACTGAAGAGTCTTTCATATTCTCAGTAGTGATGTAGTCCAATAATAAAGCAGTGGTACATTTATATGATAATATGAAGAGACCATCTGTCTATTATTTTACAGTAAATCTTCGTAGACCAGTGAAATTTAAAATCTAAAAAGAAAAACCTGTGTTTATACATGGTAAAAGTCAGTCTTGTAATTAATGTATTAAGAAGTCCACCAAGTTGTCATGGGAGCACTGCTGCAGATGTCATCTATGTAGCTTTACCATCATAAGAAGCTCTATTGCCCTGGAGAATTGTGGTGATGTTTAGAGATTCATGAGAGCTGTTAGAGAGGCACAAAGTAAAAGTTCAGGTGTTGGTGGTTACTTCTAGAAGCAATCCTGGTACAAAACCTATAGGCAGAGATCAGGGCAAAGTCAGGGCAGGGTCAGCAGCAATGAAGTCGGCAATAGATAAACATGCAGGGTCAGAACAGCAAGGGAAATCACAGTAGTACAGGCAAGGGTTAAACAGAAATCATGTCCACTAATAAAGCAGGAATTCAGCAACCAGGGAGTCAAAACATTAAATGGATCAATAAAACAACCAAGCAGAACAAGAGAGATCATTTTGGTCCCTTGAGTATTATGGATAATGGGTCCTATACCTGTACTTGCATTTCCCTATAGTTACATCAAGCACCACCGTGTCCATTCTGCATCTTCTGCTGAACTAAGCACAGCATCTTCTATTGAGGCAGTGGAACCCTGGAGCTACCACCAGCCTGAATATGGCAGTGATGCCAGGGTTCCCTTTAGTGGGTTGCATTAATAGTCACAACTGACTTGCAAGCAGAACTACAAGCAAATATTAGTGCCATTGGGTGAAATTGTGTCATGATGGCCACAATTACATAGAAGTTATGTTACAAAGTGCTATATTATGGGTAAAAAACATGCAGATTTGCACTCAAAATTGCAATTAGCACACAGCACATGAAGTAATAAGGTATCTCTGAAGAATAAAAGGAATCAGTCAAAATGAAGAATTATTTATTTATACAGTTAACTGTAGAGAATGGTTTTTGAATGTTCTTTGAACTTTTTTTTTTATTTTGATAAACTGTTTCTGGATTATAGATCTCTTAGCTGTGTATCTATTATGGTTTTGATTCCTGAGAGTGTGCAATAGTATGTTCAAAAGGAAACATTCCCTTTGAACCAAACCTGTTACATTTATTAGGTTGTTATATTGAACTAGTTTATTATTTTCCCCAAACTTTGATCTTTATCTAGACCATTTATAGATGTTGTTACACTGATGTATTAGCTATTGATGTGATGCTGTGGGCTTTATTAGATAATACTAAGCATTAGAAACCATTTGTAGGATCAAGGGGGTAAAAATGATAGAGGTTTGTAGCCATACGTAACAGTATTTGGGATGTTCATTATATTAACCTGCTTGTTTTCTCATATCTCTCTTGTAGTACAATTCAATGACTGCAGCGGCAATGATGAGGTGATATATGAAGTTTCAAACCCTGATTTTAAAGTGGAACCTGATGGGTCATTAATTGCGCTAAGGAATATTACAGAAGTGGTACGGGTATTATTTATCCATGCACGGTCTCCTCATACAGATGATATGGCGGAAGTAAAGATTCTTGGAAGAAAGGAAAGACACAATTCCTCAAAGGTAATATTAACGCACTTGGGTATTCAAGTATTCAGTGTAAACATATAGAAGTATACAAATCTATCTATTATCTATCTATCTATCAATCATCTGTCTAATCTATCCAGCATTTCACAGAAATATTTTGGCTTTCTATTGGCCTTCGTCAGAAGTGATAACAAAACCCCAAAAGAACATTTGTTTCTGTATGGCATGAATGGTTAGGTGTGATATTTTTTCCTGTCTCACATATTGTAATATATGGCTGGATGAATGACTAAGCAATGTTTTCATATTTTCTTCCCTTGTTTTAAGCTAAAGGAAAAGAAAAATATTTCAGTGCAACTTAACTAATAATACCTGTGTAATTCTAATTTCTCAAGTTTTTCAATACCACATTTTCTTGCTTGGTCCCTTTTCTATTTGTTTTTCTGAGGCCTGACTCACCTACAGGATTTATTTTCAATATCACTGGATATCACCATCATTAATTAGGAGCCCTCCCCTTAAGAGGCCTCAGTTTTTACACCATTGGATACCTACAGTATGCCATCATGGTGGTTGACCCTGGGTGGACCCTGGCAAAAAGAAAAATGGAGCCCCAATAAAAAAAAAAGCCCTTACATGCATGTTCCCACCACTGATTCACTCTGGCCACTCCTCAGCGATGCCAAAACTGTACCCGTGTTAGAAACTTTGGGTCCCCTCATAAGTTAATTATATAAGGAACCCCATGAACGCAAGCAGTACCAACATTTTGGCCATGACCTTTGTGTGTGCAATATAAACAGCTGATGTTATTCTAAAATAAGCAGTTCATAATAAGAATGACTAATACGTCATTCAGTTTATTGGGGGTCAGTGGAGTTTGCCCTAAATTTAGCCCCTTCACACCTACTTGCCCCTGCTCTGCACTGTCATTGATGGATATGGAACTTACATAAGTTTTTGCATAAGTTACATAAAAGTTTAGGGGCCCAATGATATTGCTGTGAAGCCTAATAATCTTTCCTGGAAAGTTCATGTAGAACATCCTGATATAATTCAGTAAATAGATTCCAATATTAAAAGCTGATGTTACTCTATAATAATCAGTTCATATAAATAGATAAAATAAATAATTAATTTGCTAATAAGTCAGTCAGTTTGTTGGGGGCAGTGGAATTTAGCTTATGTATTTTTTAACTCATTGGTAGTCAGTGGAGTTTATTCTTGCAAAGTTTCTCTGCATTGTCTATTGCTTGATATGCAAGTTACTTACGTTTCTAGGCAAGTTATGTAGTTTTTTAGCCAGTTTTTGTGTACTTTTTGGCGTAATTTTATATGTAACTGGATTTCACAGGGCCTGGCACAACACTGCACCCTTCTCCCCAATGGCAGCCCTGCCCCCACACACTATCCTCACCCCCTTTGCAACCAGTAAATCACACTTTTCCATCTTGGGACCCCCTGTACCTTCCTGATAGTTGCGCTGATGGCACATGTAGTCAAAGTGTATATAACCTTCGTTGCTAATTGCCCTAGTAACAGTAACCATACCAAACTGAGAATAACAAATTGGTAAATTAGCCTTCATTCTAACCTTGAATGATCAAAGGCAAAAGCTAAAAACTTTCCTGAAATTCTTAAAAGTTTCTTTAAATAACCAGTAAGCACTTAAGCCATATATAATAACATTTTTTCTCATCCAAATATTACTAGTGGTCATTTGCTGCTTTGCCAGTTTGAAAGATTTTATTGTTTATTGCCTATTACCTTCTTTTATTAAGCTCACTACCTTTTGTGCCTAGTAACTTGTTTTTAACTCAAATTAAAAATCTTAGTCAGTTAGTTGATTGCATGTTATTTCTACATAGATAGTAAACAGTCTGAACCAATTATCCTTTATTACACCAATAAGGCTACCTTTAAAAGATGTTAGTTAAAATCTACACTTGTGAAGGATCCTTATTATATGCACTTTGTGGAAATGCTGCAGTAATCACCTTGGTAATTGCCATATTAAAAGAACAGAGTTGAAGACTTTAGAAGAATTCAAGATGCAACATTACTATACTGTACTTTTGGTTTTAATAAAAAGCAAATCTAGAAAGGAAATATGCTGCACACAGCCCGGCAGCTTGAGCAATTTCATCCCGGAGTTATACACAACAGTGTGAGTAGAAATGATTAAATGGAATCTAGCTGCCCCCAAAGACATAGCTCGTCTCAAAACGGAAACAGCAAAACATTGATTAGAAGGAAGGGAGCACCTAGGGACGGCATATTGTTGCAGCAAAGTTCACACAAAAAGAATTTCCAGGTGGTAAGCAAAGAAAAGGAGGGGTAAAACCAGCTCTGGGGCAGAGAAGTATTTTGCTTTATATCATTAGGGGGTACACATGCAAGAACCCCTGTAGAGATCTGTGTGAAATCTGTCTTGGTCAGTTTACATTAATGTTATGTGCATCTGTTGAACTCTCACAGTCAATGATATTTCAAAGCAAAGCCTTTAAAGAAAAGGGAATCAGGAAACATTCAAGGAGCCAATATGGAAATTTGATAATACCAGGGTCACAACAGATAATGTTATTAGCAGATGGGCCTCTAATAAGAAAGACATTATTATGCTGCAGCTTTTTCAATGTCAAACACAGCAAGGCAAACTAAGGACATTACCAGTTATTCTATTGTCACTACAGCTGGAGTATAACTGGCTTCCTGGCTTCCCCAAACTATAGATGAATTCCCATACTTAATAAATTAATTATTCATATTGGTCTCTTTATCACATGCACCCAACAAAGAAGATGATTTAACTTGAATTGGTCTTGCAGATAACGTATTCTACTCAGGGAATGCTTCTAACATTACCTATGTTGTTCTTTTATATATATATATTTCAACATTTAAAGGTTGAATTAAAGGTCCACAAAAGGCCTGCATATCAAGAGCATTAGAAAGCATAAAATGTCACAGAAAGCTTTGTGTCTAGTCCAGATAATAAAAAGATTCTGTGTAGAGAAAACTGTAAATACTTAATATTATATTTTATTAAAATGTATTAGGAATTATTATTATTATTATTATTATTATTATTATTAAAGTGTACAATATTCTGTTTTGTATTTTTTTTTTACATTTATTTGGGCCAAAGTTCCACATTTATTAACAAGCCTGTCACTTATATATGTTTATCTACTTCTAAAAGCAAGTGGCTTGTTCCAATACTAGTGGCACTTATATTATTGTTATTATTCATTTAATTAAAATTCTATATCTAATGTAATTTATTTGAGGGGAACTCCAGCTTCCAAACCAATATTTGCTAAAGAGCCCCAAGCAACACAGAAACCTCTAATATACCTATCACTGTAACCTGTTCCTTCACAAAGTATGAATAAATACCATTTTTATATGTTGAAATTCAGCTGCTGGTTTTATTGCATTATTTGCATTATTTTTTTTATTGCATTATTATTTTGCATTATTTGAAATCCTGGCAGGGGAGGAGGGACTAAAACATTTAACAACTTTTCCACAGCCTACAGACAGCATGCAGGAACTACATAACCCACAATGCATTACACTGTGATGTTCCTTTCCTTATTGACATCATGTGTACAGGGAATTGTGGGATTTGGAGAATGCAGACTGAAGGCAGGATGAGGAAAGCCAACTACTGTTACATTTTTTTTTCAAGAAAGTCAGCTAGACCAGCAGGAAAACAGAGGGCTATGCTTAGATAACTATTCCAAATTATATTATTACATTAAAAATCACAAATAATAAAGAAACAATGTTTACTTTTCAAAAAGCTCAAGTTGTTTTTGGATGGAGCTCACCTTTAACAGTCTGAAATTCCTTGCTTTGCTCCATATAAGCTGCCATAACCGAGAGTTAATAAAGGCAGACCTTTGATATGGCGATCCGAATTACAGAAAGATCTCTGGTCTAAAGCATTCTGCCTAACAGATTCTATATCTGGTAAATGTATTTCTTTTAGAGTAAACCTGGGACACTAAAATGATATGATACCATTGGCTTACGGTTGATGTGGCTGTACTGTATAGCACTAATGTATTTAGATATGAAGAGAAGGAAATTACTATATAGGCAACTCCTGAGAACATTGCAGGGTAAAATAATGGTTAGCTTTAATGCCTTGCAGGACAGCTTAAACATAATTGAAGGGTTAAAACTCTTCTCTCATAATTATTAATTCTCATAATTACAGTATATATCATAGAATGCATGCACCATTGTTCGATAAGGATATAAAAATGTAAGCTCTATCATAGTGAGTTTCTTTACCCTTTGAAAAAATGATAATGTTATATTGTAATATCCAGACAGTAATGATGTGCATACAAGTGAGACACTAAGACAGAAATTAAGAAATACAATTTTTTTTAAGTGTTTACATTCTTTCAGCTTGTATTATTGTTCTACTTGGCCTTTTGACTCAATTCTGTAATTATCAGGTGTTTGCGATTTATTTGCATTTGACAGTGATAAAAGAAATAGAACAGCCAACAGGCCTATTAAGACCTTGTTATTATTACAAGGAAACCAATCATTCTTTTTGCACCTAGATAATTTTCTTCATATATATGTAATTGCTGAATCCAACAATTGTACAACAGCTTTAGTATTCAAATGATTCTTTCCTGCTTCCCATTACAATTCCAATCAAAGCGCTTAATGCTTAATTTTATAGAGACAAATGCATTTTAAATAGCTGCACTAGAGACACTGGAGGACCATAAATATTTCATTTGAACAAGTTTTCCCTGATTATATGGCTAATGGCAGCCCACAACTGATAAAGAATATTTGTAAGCACTCTGATGTGCTTCGGGTAACCACCAGGTGAGCTAGAGTCACAGCTAGAAGCAGCATCTTATTTGTGTTGTACAACTGCTCCTTTATACTAATGGAATTGCTCTAGAAATCATGATTCCAATTTGACTTTTGAACTCTATGGTAAATGATAAAGGTGGCTTTAATGTGTAATATATAGGAATTAAATATTACTATTATTGGTATGAAACCTATTCAGCATGCTTGGGGTTAGGGGAATAAGGGCAATAAGGGATCTTTCTGTATCACTATACCTTAAGTCTACTAAAAAATGATTTAAACTTTAAATAAATAGGCCTGTTTTGCCTCACATAAGGATTAATTATATCTTACTTGGATCAAGTACAAGGTATTGTTTTATTATTCAGAGATAAAGGAATAAATTTAAAAAAATGTAATTTGAATCTATTAGTCTATGAGAGATGGGCTTCTTGTAATTCAGAGCTTTATGGATAAAAGGTTTCTGGATAATTGATCCCATACCTGTATTGTAATTGTACATATGTCTTAAGCAGGACTAGATATGCAGTACCTTGCTATGTATTAGTGCAGTATTTTACATATATAACTGGTAATGTAATGCTTTACAATTGCAAAAGAAGCCTTGTCTCACATTGTGCTATTAGCATTCTTACTGCTGGAAGGAAAAAATAAGGTTTTGAATTTTAAAGAGAAACCTATACCCCCAAACAATTGTAGGTCTCTACAAAAATATATTGCATAAAAAGCTCATATGTAAAACATAGCTTCATCTAAATGATTTTCATAAAAAATATACTTTTTTTAATTAATATGTGCTACTGGGTACTCTTAAATAGAAAATTGCCATTTTAAGAATTATGGGCTGCTTCCTGCGATCATAGGATTCACAGTGCACACAAAGAAGCTAAGGCACACATACATGCTAGGCCCTATCAGCCAATGAATGGACAGAGTTCTGTCTTTTGCAGCACCCAGACCATCACTAAATAGTGGATCAAGGGAAAAGATTAAAATGCCAATATTTACTGATATATATATATATATATATTCCAGTTTGGCGAGATTCTTTAATAGGTCCCTTAACATAATATAAACTGTCTGCTTTTTGCCTAAAACAGGAAGTCCCAAAGCTTTATCACATTAGATTAGTTTCTTAATTCATTCAGGGGGCCTTTGTAGTAGGTAAGAATCTTGGAACACAGCAGAGAATTTTAAATTGAGTCATTAAATTGGATTATAAAACAAGAACCAATAATGAGTGTATAGAGAGGAGTCATAGAAGCACAATGACATTATATTAAGGCATTGTTAGTTTACCAACAATATTCTATATATTTAAGAACTATTGAATATGTTATGTATAGTAGAATGGAAGAGACAATGCCCCAAAGTGTGTGTGCTACTTTGGGGGCAGGTTGGGATCTAAAGAAGAAATTTCTAGATATTTGCTATATTAAATCTTACCTAGAGATCTACAGTATAAAGAATGCTGGTATGGAGAATACCAACTGGTAAAACAAGACAAGTAGAAGCAGAAAAGACCGGAAACGAAGACTAGATTGTGTACATGTGTGGTTATAAGAGGCCTATAAAGCAGAGGTTACCAATATAGTCTGATGACCACTTGCTATGGAGGCTTAGCAAAGTAGAAGAAGAATAGTCAGTGACAGCCTGTCCTTGATACATTTTCAAGGAAAAGTTAATCCCGTCATTGTTTTCTGTTTCACCCAGTTTCAAGGGGAAATTAATCCCATCATTTGCTGGTTCACCCAGTTTCAAGGGGAAGTTAAGCCCCAACACATTATTGTTTTCCAAGAACTGATGCCAGTGCTCCTAAAATGGCTGCTGGGGCAATTCCTTTTTGGGAAAAAAGAGGATTCATGGAAATGAATGTCCATTTAAACTTGATGTATATAAACTTGAAGTTTATACAACTTTCAAGGTCAGAAAATACAAACCAGCTCCTAAATATAGTGTTTAGAACAAAAATAGGCCTTAATTAAATGATAAGGATAAGAGGATTGAAATCAAAAAGTCTAAGGGGAGCATTTACTAACAATCATATTTCTTTTTTTCCCCACAATTCATTTTCTTGCGCTAAAACTCTACTTTCCTTGTAAAAAAAACAGACATTTTTAATGATTTATTAAGCATAAAAACCACGGGAAAACACTAATACAAAAATCTAAAAGCTGTCAAAGTTATTTAATTTGACATTTAGAGATTTTTTTTTCTTTCATTTAAAAGTCCATGAAAATTCATGGAAAACATAAAAACCACAAAAAATGTATGGCTTTCCTTTTCGTTCAGCAATGTAATTCTTTCATGCTTTTTCAATTCTGTTTTTTTTAATAAATGACTAGAAATTTCGTGGTTTTAGAGGAAATGAGTTTAGTCTTTCTTTCAAAAACCTAGAAAACCATGAAAATCAGAATGATAATAAATCTGCCCTTAATAGTAACTTCTATAAGATAAAATAATGTAGTTAAGATATATGCATGCATGTTTTAATGTATACACATATAATGCACACAAGTATTAGACACCAAACAACACAGGATTGCAATACAACCAAAGGAGACATTAGAGCAGAGTGCAATGTGAAAAAAATGGCTGTA
This sequence comes from Xenopus tropicalis, assembly GCF_000004195.4. NCBI lineage: Eukaryota > Metazoa > Chordata > Amphibia > Anura > Pipidae > Xenopus > Xenopus tropicalis. The sequence continues at coordinate 63,385,601 of NC_030680.2, read as the reverse complement.
ATCCGCTATGTTTTTTGCGCTGTCCTGCATTTCTCTAAATTTAGGCACTAGGTGCAATGCACAGCCAGGCTCTGGACTCAATTGCTTTTAGAATAATGGTCTAGCACTAGCATCCAGGCTCTTAGTTAATGACCCTCATAAGGTAGTGGTTTTAAAGCATATTTAAGCCATCTACAAATCTAAGCAGCACATTAAACTAATACATTTTGCATTTTACAAAATAAAAATAAATAGTTGTTTTGGTCTTTCTTAATGTGTATATCAAGGGTATGACAATATCTTAGAGATTCCTAGCTCAAGAGATATTGCGCTGTAAACCCATGCAATTATCCTACCATTTTTCATGATAATATGGCCAGTGGGGCAATTAATCCCTTTTAGTGTTTGGAAAAATGTAATTTTATTTTGACAGGATAACAAATACAGCAGATAGCACATAAATTAATAATCAGGAATACTGTATGTAAATAAATCAGACTGTCTGAACAAAATAATCTGTGCCCATATATTGTTCTGGAAATGTGACGGGAAAAAATAGAGCAGACCCTATATATTAATACCATTTATTTTCATTTAAAGTGCATGAGGCAGGCAAGAAAGAACATTTAGTCCTAGTTGAAGAAGATTTTTCTGTATATATTTGGTTAGCTTCTTTTCTCCAATCACTTCATAAGTTTATTCATTGCTTCATTTGATTGAAGTGAAAAAATAGATTATTTATTAAACTAAACTGGTTAAAGGGATAGAAGATTCAAACTATGAGGTTAGACTGCCACGGTTGGGGTTGTTTTCTCAGGAAATAAGGTGCTTGCATGATTACTCTGTACAAGTACATTAGAGGGGAATATAGGCAGATAGATGTTCTTTTTTCCCATAAAAAACGATCAGCCCACTAGAGGCCACCCCTTTAGATTAGAGGAACGGAGCTTCCATTTGAAGCAGTGAAGGTGGTTTTTCACGGTGAGGGCAGTGAGGTTGTGGAATGCCCTTCCTAGAGATGTGGTAATGGCAGATTCTGTTAATGCCTTTAAGAGGGACCTGGATGAGTTCTTGAACAAGCATAGTATCCAAGGCTATTGTGATACTAATATCTACAGTTAGTATTGATGTTGGTATATATAGTTTATGTATGTGAGTGTACAAATAGGTAAGTATAGGTTGTGTGTGCTGGGTTTACTTGGAAGGGTTGAACTTGATGGACTCTCTTGATGGTCTTTTCAACCCTATGTAACTATCAAAAAAGTTGTGATGTTCAGATGAAGCTATTTTTTGTATGTTAGCAATGGACTACTGGTAATAATACCATATATTTCTAACTGATATTCGTGTTGTGCTCTCTTTGTATACCTTCAAATACATGTTTGAAAATTAGGTCTTGCATATCTTCTGTTTTTCAGTTGTATTTCCATTTGTTTTCATTGTGCGTATAGCTGTTGTTTTAAGAAGCTATATATTTTAACTGTTGTCCTGTAAAACTATTTTAATTTAAGGTTAGGAATACAATTTGCAATGCAGACAGCTTTGTAGTTTCTTCTGACATTGTGTTATTTTAGTTCTCTCACGTACAGCCAAATGCATAAATGAAAAAAATGGGAATCCTGCCGCAGGAAAATTTTAATTGAAATCATTATTATTCTTCTTCAATGTAAAAAAAAAGTGTGTTTTTAATTAATCCCTTTTGCTAGCAGAAGGACTTTAATAAGTAAAGGTTGAATTCCTGGAATCAGAGGGTTAAAATTTGATTCCATGCCAGGCATAAACAGTGAAGGATTGTATGTAAACTGGAAGATTTCTGACTCTCAAAGGCAGAATTGATGAAATATTTGTATTTGTGCATGCAATATCACCACTGTTCCCCCAGGCAGGAATAGTTCTGGGTGAATTGGTCTATTGGGTAGTAATTCTCTCTCTTTGCACAGAACTTTTCCAACAGTCAAATCGATTCTGATGAATGTGACACAACAACACAGAAAGTTTTAGAACTTTGCTTTCAGTGTGCAATATTCTGTCTCCAGAAGGAGAAAACTTTCTTTAAAAAATAGTTGCTTCTAAAATGCAAAATTATGTGTTTGAATTAAATCACCTTGGTTTTTTAGTCTTTGTTACAGTACATACAATAGTTCAAAAATACCTTTATTTGGAAAGATTGTGTACAATACTACATAGCCAGTTACATTAGTTCTAAATGACAATCATTGCAGAATCAATAACATTAATGTGTATGTGTATACAATGCAATTTAGTATATAAGTACTCTTAAATGGGTGCCTTACACTTGACTTTAGAGAACACCTGCAATGCAATTTACATTTGGAAACCTCTATTATTGGTGACCTATCCAAATTCCATGACATTTATTTATATAAATTAGTGCTTCTCTGTTCTCTCTGTTCTCTCTCTCTCTCTGTAAGTTAGTGCTTCTCTACACATGCCTCCTTAACTATTTTTTCTAGAGCAATCCAACACAAGATCAAGCCTGTAATGGCTAAATTACGGGGTCCTGTACACCCCAGCTTAGATTAAGCCAGTGACTTACTTGCCCTAGTTGTAATGCAAGCTGTAATGCACATCCACACTCAAGCTTGGTAAGGTTGAAAGATGCACTTTATTCCCTTAAAGGACAAGGAAAGGTTAAAATAAATTAAAATTAAATCTAAAGGCATTCTTTTTAAGTCCTTACTGCATATCTAAATTCCCAGATCCCTGCTTGCTTCTCTGAGATATGGAGCTGGCAGCCTACAGCAGTGTGAAGACTACAGTGACATCACTGAAATCTCTCTGTCCTTCCTGTAGGCTGCCAGCGGCAGCCTTCCTATTCTCTGAGCATGTGTGTAACTTGATCCTGTCTCCTGTTCTGAGCTACACATGCCCACCAGCCAATCAGAAGTGGATCTACCAGAGGGGAGGGGGGGGGGGAATGATACACATGTGCAGTATGAAGCAAGGAGGGAAAGGAAGGGAGAATACCTTTTTAAAGATGGCTGCCTGTTCTAGAAAACAGATAGAAAATGTGAAGTAAGTGTGACTGAGTAAATATTTGATTAGGTGAGCCAAAAGTGTGGCATTTTTACTAAACAATAGGAGGACTATTGGGCAGTATGGTTTTTAAATTTTGACTTGCATTCTCCTTTAAGGGGAAGGGAGCACCACTAAACCTCACTGGTATTATTCCAATCACTTTTTCAAACATGCTTTCATTATTGTTTCCTTACCTTCCTTTTTTTTAATTCTTTTTTTTACATTCATTCTTAGACCCTTTTCCTATTTGCTTAGACAATGTATAAATTCTTTACCCGAGGTATACATTTTTTCTTTTTTGTCTGTTTAGCAAAATGCCACAGTTTTCTGCCAGTCATCATGGATGGATTTATAGTTGTTTATACAGTTTTGTGTGTCTTAGATTTTATTTATGGTTGTGCTACAAGAGAAGGCTGTGACCATAAATTGGTAGGGTCATTAACAATGTTTGTGATTCAACTTTTGTATAATTAGGTTGGCTAGTGAAGTGCAATGTGATCTGATCCGCTGTACTTATGACTCCTTGAAGGGAATGCTTCTCTTATTGTGGTGAATTACTGAACAACATTACATAGTTACATAGGTAAGCTGGGTTGAAAGTACTAAAGTCCACCAAGTTCAGTCTCTATTGATTGTTTCCTTTGTTTTTTGGAACAAGTTTGTGGGCTTTGCTATGTTGGATAATGTCATTTTTAGTCGTCTGGATGCTGTTTTTATGTTCAGTAGTGTCATCTTTGAATTTAAAGACCTTACAGCCATCAAAGATGAATATTGATGAGCAAATCTGTCCCGTTTCGCCAAAACATTTGCAAAACTGCTAAAAACTATGGGAAACGGTGAAAAATGTACAAAATATGGCCACTTAGCGACTTTTTATGCACAAAACATATTTTTTTGTCACAAGACCTCTTGATGTAAATTTTTGTTACCCACCAATTTTTTGTTGCAGTGAATCCATGCCTCAAGAAAAGATTTGCTCATCACTTAAGCTGAATAGTCATGGGTGTATAAGGAGAATAGATTAGATGTAAACATGTAAACAGCATCCCTGTGGTTTTCTTATGCTTGTGATTTATTATTGCTTAGGGTTTTTTCTGATTTGAAAATGTTTCTAGTGCAGGAGCACTCATGTCTTAAGTTGATTTGTTTGCTCGATACACAGTTGCAATGGATCCAGATCCTTTGGTATGATGATATTAACAAAGATGAGAATCAGTTTCTCATGGTACCTCATGTTAACTGAGGATAATGCAATTGGTTTGTACTTATGTATACCCAATACATGCAATTTTTATGTAAAAGGTTTTTTTTTATACACAACAAGCTCTAATATATTATCATTATATGCTCCATATCCTGTATGAAATCCTATATGTTAGATAGGGTGCTGACATAGGAATAATAAAGGTTAACTTAATTATTTCCTTTTGAAATAATTAAATATATATAACATTTCTTATTCTCATGTAGTGAAGCTTCTATTAATTTTTCCTTTTTTTAAAACATTAAAAAATTGGAACAAAATGACAACATCTTTCAGAAAGCTACATGGTGGAGAAGTAACAGTTGGTGTGACATCACAGCATAACCAAATCAATTAATCCACTGCAATATCACAAATCTCTGTTTACATTAACAGAACTGCTAACTAAAGCATGTGACTAATGTAATTAGAAAGATAAAAATGGTTAGCTAGGAAAGAACAAATGCAACTGTGAAATAATAACAGCAATAAAAACTCTGAACTTTTAAAAGAAAAAAAGATAGAAGGAAAACTGCCCAATGGATTTTGCAGTATATGAAAAACATTAATTATTTAGAAATAGGACTTTAAAGGCAAAATCCACTAAACTATAGATTTAGAACAATGAAGACTCCCCTTTATCAATGTGTGACAGTTTGGTCTCTTTGTTGCCTCATCACATCGATAGAAAGTTGAACCACTGAGATAGCCACAAAGCATATTTATGCGACATAACTCTTTCAGGTTAAAGTTTCAAGATGAATCTATTCTACTCCTTTAAAGTTAGGTTAATATACCAATATTATTAATAATGTATGATCCTGTAGATTTTTTACTGTTATATTGTTGTAGTATAAAAGATCATTGGAACATTGAGTGTGATTATGCAGAAGTACATGTGTTTGAAATACCTTTTGCCACACATGGTTTTCTTACGTTATTATACTATGAGTAATTCAGATGTACATTTTTTCCCAAATGCATAAAGCAAATGATAAAATGAATACAAATATAGACTTACATAAATAGTGTAAGAAAAATCAATGTTTTGTTTGAAATTGGCTTTCTTTTTTAATGAAAATTCCTTTTAACCTTCAAAGTATTCAAGGGAATTTATTTTACTAGGAAATCGCAAGGAACTATTTCCCAGCTTTGCTAGTTGAATCGTTTAATCTCTACTTCACACAATTACAAAAATAGCTGAAAAGGCTTCAAACAATTGAAGGCATTTGAGTGAAAATGATAATAAAACTTTTGACCCTTAGAGCATCTATAAATGAGTGCAAGAGAAAATATTTATGAGATATCTTCTTTATGCTTAATACCTGTACTTGGCTGTTAATATGGAAATAAAATGTATCTGTAATTCAGTCCACATATCACAAACTATGTATTTCTATTAAACGGACCACTGCTCCACCCTCTAGTTATTGGCACCAAATTAGACAACTGCTGCTAGGAGGGAACCAAAGTATGATAAGATTATTTAATCAATCAGTCATTCCCAGGTGGTGCACATTGAGCTTCTTCATCGGTTCAATAAAATATACTTTATTCTTTTACATAAAATCACAAGGAATTACATATACAGTGGTGTGAAAAACTATTTGCCCCCTTCCTGATTTCTTATTCTTTTGCATGTTTGTCACACAAAATGTTTCTGATCATCAAACACATTTAACTATTAGTCAAAGATAACACAAGTAAACACAAAATGCAGTTTTTAAATGAGGGTTTTTATTATTTAGGGAGAAAAAAAATCCAAACCTACATGGCCCTGTGTGAAAAAGTAATTGCCCCCTGAACCTAATAACTGGTTGGGCCACCCTAACCAGCAATAACTGCAATCAAGCGTTTGTGATAACTTGCAATGAGTCTTTTACAGCGCTCTGGAGGAATTTTGGCCCACTCATCTTTGCAGAATTGTTGTAATTCAGCTTTATTTGAGGGTTTTCTAGCATGAACCGCCTTTTTAAGGTCATGCCACAACATCTCAATAGGATTCAGGTCAGGACTTTGACTAGGCCACTCCAAAGTCTTCATTTTGTTTTTCTTCAGCCATTCAGAGGTGGATTTGCTGGTGTGTTTTGGGTCATTGTCCTGCTGCAGCACCCAAGATCGCTTCAGCTTGAGTTGACGAACAGATGGCCGGACATTCTCCTTCAGGATTTTTTGGTAGACAGAAGAATTCATGGTTCCATCTATCACAGCAAGCCTTCCAGGTCCTGAAGCAGCAAAACAACCCCAGACCATCACACTACCGCCACCATATTTTACTGTTGGTATGATGTTCTTTTTCTGAAATGCTGTGTTACTTTTACACCAGATGTAACAGGACACGCACCTTCCAAAAAGTTCAACTTTTGTCTCGTCGGTCCACAAGATATTTTCCCAAAAGTCTTGGCAATCATTGAGATGTTTTTTAGCAAAATTGAGACGAGCCATAATGTTCTTTTTGCTTAAAAGTGGTTTGCGCCTTGGAAATCTGCCATGCAGGCCGTTTTTGCCCAGTCTCTTTCTTATGGTGGAGTCGTGAACACTGACCTTAATTGAGGCAAGTGAGGCCTGCAGTTCTTTAGATGTTGTCCTGGGGTCTTTTGTGGCCTCTCGGATGAGTTGTCTCTGCGCTCTTGGGGTAATTTTGGTCGGCCGGCCACTCCTGGGAATGTTCACCACTGTTCCATGTTTTTGACATTTGTGGATAATGGCTCTCACTGTGGTTCGCTGGAGTCCCAAAGCTTTAGAAATGGCTTTATAACCTTTACCAGACTGATAGATCTCAATTACTTTTGTTCTCATTTGTTCCTCAATTTCTTTGGATCTTGGCATGATGTCTAGCTTTTGAGGTGCTTTTGGGCTACTTCTCTGTGTCAGGTAGCTCCTATTTAAGTGATTTCTTGATTGAAACAGGTGTGGCAGTAATCAGGCCTGGGGGTGACTACAGAAATTGATATTGAAATTGAAAATTGAAATTGATAAACCACAGTTAAGTTATTTTTAACAAGGGGGGCAATCACTTTTTCACACAGGGCCATGTAGATTTGGAGTTTTTTTTCTCCCTTAATAACGTAAACCTTCATTTAAAAACTGCATTTTGTGTTCAATTATGTTATCTTTGACTAACAGTTAACGGTTTTTGATGAGCAGAAACATTTAAGTGTGACAAACATGCAAAAGAATAAGAAATCAGGAAGGGGGCAAATAGTTTTTCACACCACTGTATGTCAGTGAGTTCACTAATTTACTGACATGTGACAAAGTGTTTAAATGGGCCAGCCATCATATTAATGAACTATCTCTATGGATCATTAAAAACTGATGCATTATAATTATAGGAGCAAACTGGTATGATTGGGATAGGCTAATGAGAAAGTCTGATCTATAACAACATTTATGAAAGATCCCTGGTTCTAGACACTGGGGAGTTCTACTACAAAGTCACATTAAATGTTTTTAGTTTTAGACTTTTGCTACCAATAAGGGCGATGGCACACAAGGATATGTGACCCCACAATTAATCTCCACTAGCAGTGGTGACTTATCTCCTTAAATACATTCTTACTAGGGGGCAACTAATATCCTTGTTTGCCATTGCCCTAGAGAAGGACAAAGATCTCACTGGCTGGGATGTAATCATACTGTATATTTAGGTGTGGTGTCTCTGTAATGAAACTGTGTGGAAATAAGTATGTCTGTGATAGTGATGAGCGAATCTGTGCCGTTTCACTTCATGGAGAAATTTACAAATCTTTGAAAAGGTTCACCAAAATTTCTTTGATGTGCAACAAGTTTTTTGATGCAGGCAACAATTTTATGCCATGCTGCAAATTTTTACACACCAAATATTATTGGCAATGGCAAAACGTGGAAATTTGCCACAAATCCATGCCTGCCAAATTATTTCACCCATCACTGGTAAGGAGCCATGACATGTCAGACAAGTGTTTAGGTGGCTTAATTTTTTTTTTAATTTTTTTTTTGTAAATCATGCAAAATCTTGGGAAAAATGAGACTAATTCGACTATGGTTTTTTATGAATCAGCCTCTTAAAGTAGCTTGTGATGAGTGAATCTGTTTTGCTGTGCCGAAAAATGTATGTAATGCATCTTTTTTGCCGAGTGCTACTTTTTTGACATGACCACAACTTTTTCACTCAACCACAAATTTTGCGGGTGTTTCGCAAAAAAAAATTGCCAATGGCTAAATGAGGAATTTTGCTGCAAATCCATGCCTGGCAAAAAAATTTGCTCATTACTGTAGCTGATTTTTAGTTAAGAGAGAGGATAGGGTGTCTTTCCATAAAGAGGTATATTTGGACCAAATCTCAGATGCTTTCTTATGATTATGGAATGTATGCCTTTTTATAAATCTTTATTTAAAGGTTTTATGGAAAATCCAAATTATTTCATACCTTGTGGGCTAATTATACCATCAAAGTTGGTTTCATTTTGGGTCATATTCATAAATGGTTGATGTAATGTTTACTGCCTTTGCCAGATTCCCTTGATGCTTGTATTGCTATTTATAAAGCTTCAAATAGTTTCTGGCAAAGTCCACTGTTGATGCAGTAAAGTGTCATTAAAATCTCATTATTTCAATGGCTTTTCAATGACTTTGACTACTTCTCTCACTTTGCCTGACACCCTCATCCTCTAGCAGATAAGAATAACATTTCACCAGGTTTAAGCTAGTGAAGTAAATAGAAAGTATTTTTGTTGAAGTGACAATTCTGTATTATTTACAAGTCAATCATCTCACTATGGAGCAAGCTGTACAATTATAGCCATAATAATGCTGCTTTCTGATCCAGTGTACCACTTATAACTTAAAGGCATGGCAACATGCCAGGAAAGATTAGAACTGAATTATTCTTTAAGCAAACAAAGCACATTATAACCATTACAATAATGACCAAATTTCCTGTTTCCATTACAACTAACATCAAATGTGCAATTACCAGAAACCCCTAATGGAAAAAGCAAAGTCCTACACAAAACTACAGTGCTGAGAAAGTTCTGTGGCCTTATACACAGATGCTCAACCATGCAAAATCTGCCTATTGGTGTTGCATAGGCCATTTTAAGAGAACAAACAAAGGAACACAAAATTAGGCATTTTTCCTACTGTACATGTCCCACTTTAATTTAATTTTGTCCTTGACTTGATGCAAGTTGCAAAAGAAACAGAAATTAGGAATGCATGAAGGAAACATAAAACTGCAACAATGTGTTGACAGTTGCCTTATAGAACTTCAAAATAATGTGATGATGATTGCCTTTAAGGTTTTTAAACTGCAATTTACTTACTCAGTAGAGTCTTTCTATAGTTGGATTGAACAATGACTTTTAGTTTTACCCTGATAAGCACCAGAGATTAAGGCCACAATGTAATGTGTTAGAATAATTATTAGTATCAATCAAACGTTGACAGGTAAGGACACCTTCAAGTTTTCCAAAATAATGTGTCCCTACTTGATTGACATTAAGTGGTATATTTAATATTTCCTTGCAGTGCCAAGTGAACAATTGTCAACAGTATTGTTAAAGAATCTTTTGAATAACAAATGCTTTTGCTTTCAAAGATACTGAAAGAACATATAAGGCTTAATATTAAACTACTAAGGAAGCTATTTTTCAACCGTTTCCATTATTTTTATGAGCTTTAATGATAGTTTCCTCTCCTAAATAATGGATAAAATTACTCTTACTGATCCCGAAAGTGCCCATAAAAGAGTATTGCATTAAATTTAACACTATGCTTGTGGCCACTTTTTAGGCAATTTCAGCATACTGAACTCTAACACTCATAGAAAAGAACTGAATCTGACTGTTCAATGCAGTTCTGTTGATTATCATATTGATCTGCATTAAGATACGTGTCAGTTCATTAAACACTTAAAACTTTCAGGGCAATTTCCTTCACCATCAGAAAAGTGTTACTAAGGCTGAAAACAATTACACTGCTGGGAATCCCTAACAAATTATAATTTATATAGCAGGCGCTGTTTAGGTAGCACACACACAGATGAAGGGTGAAATTGCCTCCTGTTTTTTCCAAACAATTTAATGAGAGCTTGGGTGTCCCATATTATAACATTTTGACCTCATATATAATGAATGCACTGGTATAAAAATAGGGCTCCCAGACACAAGGAAGAGGAGACAAACATGCTGAAAATATTAGCAAACTGTGACTGTGATATGTTGTATTTAAAAATATTTGTTCATTGTCCTTAAGAGTGAACACCATGCATAAGAATCACAAAACAAATCCAATTCAAAGAGCTCATTGTAGTAGTTTCATTTTTTTCTGTATGCTATATGCTATATGCCACCTCAGACAAATGGGACAAATTCATCTGGCAAAGAATAGAAGTATAAAATGTATGTAAAAAGAAGTGTTTAACAATATTTTATAGTCTTAGCTACACATACATACACTATAATTACACAGCTTTATAATTACACAGGATTATTTACTGTCGTTTTAATGTGGTGACATTTTTGTACACAGTGTCATAACTATATGCTCTTTAGATGCCTTATGCAGAGCCATGCAAACTCAGGATAAAATTCCTATACCAGCTTGTGGTGGCTTGGGATCACATACATGATTGTAAGGCTTTGCCAACTCAGTGGCTGATGCAGCCAGCCATTATTTGGCACTTGATAAATGCTACTTGGCATTTGATAAATGTATCACTTCTTGACCTAAGGTTACACTAGATTGTTCTCAATTCCATCAGTTGTTTTGATAAATGTCCTCTGTTTAGACTTCATTCACATGGACATTTACTGCTTTATTTACTTTTCATGTCAGGATTTATATTTTCTAAATTCTAAACAATTTAGTGATTTTAAGTCTAACCCTCTGGCTTTGCATGATATAACAAGAGATTATAATATATAAGTTTAGAAAGTTTAATTACAGGCAAAATATGCTTGCAGCCATGAATAAAACAGTTGTCAGTACTACAGTTTTTCCAAAGGTAAGAAAGTCATTGAATCAGTTTGTTTATAGTGTTCTCTTTATGTTGTCATGTAGAGGTCCTGCCTACTTTCACTATTAGAATCTGTTGATGTAAACCAAAAATGAAGACACTTTCAGCTTCATTTATAAAAGATGGGGCAAGAATAAAGCACAAACAATTGTGTGTAACTCTGAATACAACATTGACTGTGTTTGTGGGAAAGAGGGCTGTAGGTAGGTGGTACATGTGCATCCCCTGACATGTTCTATAGCTTGCATGTCATTTAAATGCAAAAGTCAGATAGAGCCAGCATAAGGTGCAACCTGCTCAACAGGCACCACCATCCCTTGAAACTAAGTGCTCTGGGGAGGGGGCCTAATGGGTGCTTGCATCCACAGGGTTGGATGCAACTTAGTATAAGAAGCACTAGTAGTACCATGCTCATTCTGCACACAATGTGAAATGTATACCATAAAAATCTAGCTGCTTGAGCTGTCATGATTTCAAATAATTCACTCTACCATTACAAAAATGTATTCCTGAACCAACAAATTTTTTTTAGCTGTAATATTGATGTGTAGGCGTCATCTCAGCATGGCCTGATTCCGAGCTTTCAGAAGAAGCCAAGCTGGACTTGGATTTCTTACTATTGAGTACTATTCTGATATCTACTGGGAGCTGCTATCTTGTTACCTTCCCATTGTTCTGCTGATTGGCTGCTGGGGGGGAAAGGCAGAGGGATAATTTCACTCCAACTTGCAGCTCAGCAGTAAAGTGTGAATGAAGTTTATCAGAGCACAGGTCACATGGCTGTGGCACCCTAGAAAATGAAGAATATGGCTAGCTCCATGTGAAAATCTAAACTAAATATAAAAAAAAATGTGTTCGTGTTTTTGAAAAATGGATTTCAAAGCAGGATTCTGCTGCAGAAGCTTTATAAACTGTGTTTTGAACAAAAACATGTTTCCTATTACAGTATTCCTTTAAAAAAAAAAAAGAACATTCATGCATTCTCCAAAAATTATATTCCAGACTGTAGCACAGAACAGAAGATCAATCATCTTTTATTGAAAGGCAGAGACAGTATTTTGTTTACTTTGCTTGTAGCATGGTGAAGTCAAACATTAAGCAGGAAAGTTCAGGAAATATGAAATGTGAAAAAAACAATAAAACAAAATAAAACCAGTATACTTATAGAAAATATGACTGTGTGTGTAGAGTTAACTTACTAACTTCCATAGGATATGCGGAAAGAACAGGGCCCTGACGCATCCTATTCCAGCTGGCACTCCCTAACTTGCACATCTGAATGGCACAAGCAGCTCTGTATTCATTGGAGAGGCACATGTCTTTGCATTTTGAAATGCAAAGACCTGTGTCCATGGGCTATAAATGCAGGTCATGGTGCAAAGTGCACCCTGTGCTAAGTAAATGGGCCCTCTTATCTTAAGGTAAATTTAAATTTTTATTTTTTTAAATAGTATTTAGCAATTCATGTCTGTCAAAAGGGGGGCACATGCATAACTACAGTTTGGAAATCCATGCCTCAATCACAGCACAACAGCGTGCCAAGTCCTGCTCTATTATAGGGCAAATCAACACTGGGAATGTGTCCAATGTCAATGGGATAATTTATAACCATTGAAGGCCACATATGCCTCACCATCTTGGGTACATGTAGAAGGTCTCATTGGCAACTATAGGCCAAGTACCAACTCTTTCGGAAATTCAGTATACTTAAGAGTGCCCAAGCATCTATTCAAATACAGGTGGGATACATGTTGGAATTTAAAATAAACAAACTAAATAGGAGAAGGCTGAGCTATTTTTTACATAAAATAGGGCTGGATATAGGTTCTTAAATGGTTACCTGGAAATACAGTTTACTTTTTCCGATAATAAACCCATGTGGTTAGCCTTGTTCACTGTTTCTATATTGAAGCTGTGTGTACCATACTATACAAGATCCAAACCCAAAGCTGATCAAGCTAGGTGAAGAAGAGCTTGGAACTGATATCTAAACAAAAGGCTGCCATCTAAATGCAAGGGTTTAAAAGGGGCTTTTTAAACTGAGACACTAAAGAACTAATGTCATAAAAAGTTAAGTACTGGAGGGAAAGATGAAGTCTGTTTATCAATAATTGAACTACACTAGAATTGTGTCATGAATGGTAACCCAAAGCCCAGAACAATTGCCAAGGTCCCAATCACAGCTCACAATTCTGCCTATAACAGCCACCTTTGGCTTCGGTTAGAGCCCTCCGCTACTTGGGTGCTGCCAGGTCTTAAAGTGAGAGAACCAGGGCAAAGGTTCTGAGTGAGCAAGGGAACCAAATTGTTGAAGAAGGGCTGAGGGTGCTAACAAGAATCAATCAGGCAGGCCGGGTCAAAACCCAAAGATATCTCTCTGGCTGGCAAAGGAATCTTTCCAAATATGTGAAGCAACCAATATGGGTAATAGCTCCAGACATGTCTTATTATGTATGATGTCAGATTCTTTCCAAGAAGAAGGTCAACCCCTTGCTCATCTATGGTGGATGTCCAAAATCTTCTTTAAATAACAAGAATGGCTAATTTACTGAAATGCATCAAAATATTAGTTGATTATTTGCTGTCAGTAAGCTTTTTCCTCTGCCCTTTGTTGCTTTTCCCAATAAAATGGTTTAAGCTTTGGCTTAGGCATGAATGTAAAATGTTTTGAATTTACTCTATTGCCCACAAACAAATGTGCTAGCGATGCCTGGAAAAGGTTCTCCTCACACCCTAGTGAAGTATATTTCTACTACTATAGTAGAAAATTACATATCAAATTAAGCGTGTTACCCATTATAAAGGTGGCTATACATCAGCCAATAAAAAGAGCTTATTTGGTCTTTAATGAGGCCTTGAAAAGGCCTACACAATACCTGGCAGATACAGTGCCTTGTAGAAAAACGCATCAAGTGAAGGCCATATCGGCATGTTGATGTGGGCCCATTATGATCTGATCCTTGGTCAGGAAGCCAAAGCGTCAGATCATCTCAATTTGGCCCCGGTGCACTGGTAGCTATGGGTATAGGGGTCACCAAATGAGCACATCCTGCAGAGTATAACTAGCTTAAAACAATTCCTTGCTCACAAAGATGAAAAGGTTTTATCTGTGTACCAGCATCTATCTCAGGTTCTAGTAATAACTGTATGTAAAATTAAACAAAACAAAAAATTATTGAATGCACTCAATAAGAACTTGCGGGAACTTACTGCACTCAATTATATATATATATAAATATTTTTTAAAGGACTCTCTAACCTTGTTTAAAATAAAATAATTAACACAATTTTTATATTAATTTAGGTCAGACTCATCTCCTGTCTTATGACAAGTTTCTATTTGTGTTTAGTTCTGAAGAATTGATCAAAAGACACATTTCCTTTTAAGTATCAGTAAGAAAGTAACAGGAACACTCCTGACATGAAAAAAACCTTCATACTGTGTATATCTAACTTGTTTTGGAGTAACATAATTAGTTTTATCTTTCTGGAAGGCTGTGGCTTGACTTGGAAAAAGAAAAGGCTGTCCTAAAATCCCAAAGTGACTAAAATCAATTTTCAAATGCAAATGAAGTAGCATAGGTGAGGATTTTCCTTATGCAAAAAAATTGCATGTCTGTGGTTTTGATCTAAAAGCTGCATAAACAAGATAGATTGGTGCCGCTGAATTGCATTATTGCCAGGCAGAAGTTTTATATGCCCAAAGGTGCACGAAAAAAAAGATTTAAAAAAAAAAAGAAACTGCAAAAAGAAATATGTTATTGTTGTAAGAGTTAATAGGTCGATAACCGTACCTCCACATGTCACCCCCTCCCTGGTTCAAGTATTGGAGCTCTCTTTTCAATTAGTTCCAGTCACATCTTTTGGTTAAAGCAATTTTGTGTGACGAGAATCTTTTCCCTTTGGGAAATCTACACGAAGGGCAACCCTCCTGCCTGCTAAATTCTAGAAACATCATGGAGCCCAGCCTAGAAATGTCAAGCACTAACCTGATATCATCCCAAGTCCCAAGTGGAAATTTGTGATTGGTTGTCATTTCTGGCCCTAGTTTTCATTATTAATATGCAAAGATTTTTTTTAATAAAGCAGCAGCTGCAAGCTGGCTCTCATTCTTTGTAATGGTATAAACACAAATGTAGCAGCCACAGGTGGAAGCTATGTGTTTAAATGGCAGCTAAATATCCAGGAGTGACTGGGCACATTGCTGCCAGGATACAGCTAACAACCCCACGCTCTTACAATACTCTAACATCTCAGGGCACAGAGTGCATTCAGTGCGTACAGCACCTCCATGACAAACATTCCCTTCTAAGTCTCCATTTAATTTGTTTAAACCAATGCACCTTTGAAATTCTAGTGCTGCATAATCTTGTATAGCTCATTTTTTTCAACCAGTTGAGATATACAGAAGCTCTGAAATTACTGGTAGAAATGGAATGTGACATGGTATGTGGGTAGTATGAAAACAGGTGCAAAGTCTTTTTCAATTGGATCCAGTCGGCATGGGGTTATTTATTAATCTGCTACATCTGATTAGTTGTTTTGTGCTACCAGACAAAGAAAAGGGGTAAATGCAATGAATGTTATGAAGGGTCCTAAATATGTTACTTGACTGTAACTAATCAGCATGTAACGGGGCTACTTATAGCTGGCAGACACCCATTACAGTCAGATGCGTGTGGATGACCTTTACTGTAAGAAGGAGGCATAATGCACAGGTATACAGGGTGCCAGGCAAACTTTATTAACAGCTTCTTGCAGGGAGGCAGGTGACAGCACTGGTTGCTGAATCAAGGATGTTAGTTACATAATGCACATTACTTATGCAGATTCTCACAGCATGCCTCTCTAGAAGCCCCCAGGACCCAGTTAGAAAGGAAGGGTCTCCTGTAAAGGAGTACTAGGTACTTTAGAAATTGAGGCTTTTTAGAAAGGGTGGCAGGCACCCCAATGAGGAGGTAGTGGCTTAGTAGCCATGGCTCCGCCACATATGGGGATCGAGAGGCAGAGTAGGGACCAAACTGAACAACCTTTAAAAAGGAATGGAATGCCTATGCAGACTAGGGCAGAGGGGTACTAGGAGAGTACTGGACTGCTAGGACTGGAGTGTGACATGGAATTCCCTGTGGGTGAAACTGGTCCATGGAAGGTTGGGGAAGTGTGGCTGTGCTGCTGGATTTGCCTGCCTGGAATGTGTCTGTAACCTGACTGGCCTAGAGTGTTCACCCTGTCCTTCAGTAAATGGTTGTTTAAGTGTGTAACCCTGCCTTAGTGTAAATTGTAGAGTGTATATGTATCACAAGCGTGAAAAAGAAAGAGTCTCCCATGCTCATACAATTGTGTAACTTGTGCATTGCTGGTTAATTGGTTTCGGTCTGCCCCCTGTGACAAGCCTATAATAAAGTTTGCTGTGGTTCAAGGCAACATTTATGTCATGACTACCTCTCACAGTATAGGCCTGCGTTGGTCCTAGGCTGACAACATGAAAGTCTCCAACTTTACACTCACATACAGTGGCCAAGCATTAGTTGCACACAGTAGCCTCAGGGGATCTCCAAAATACTCACTGCTCATCAGGACAACAGACTGCCCCCACTGTCCAAATATTTACAATACTGAAATAAATCAACAAAAACCGTTTCATCAGCGTAATTTCGCATGCCTTATCACTCATATCGCATGCATTAAAAAGCGCATTATCGCAAAGCGTTATTTTTATCGCATTGTAGTAATTATCGTATAGAAATAATACTAACGCATGATTCACAAACACATTTGAAGTGTTAAACACGTAAAATGTGGCGATAATTACTGAGTAGGAATAGGATTTACTGAACAAAATTGGAGCTGGTGATTGTTGTGTTGACAAGATGGAGTTTTTTGGATTTTTTCAAGTATGTGATCTTCCTAGAGTGATGCATCCTCCCAGTTTTCAGGGAAATGGGCATTTTCAGAACAGTAGTTTTCAGAAAGTAACTGCTACGCGCGTAATAGCGTGCGCTAATATCAAGTGCGGCGAAAAATATCGCACGCGGTGGAAATTATTGCGCATGCATTAAAATATTGCTTAAAATCGCTCATTGCCAGATAAATA
Organism: Xenopus tropicalis; assembly: GCF_000004195.4. NCBI lineage: Eukaryota > Metazoa > Chordata > Amphibia > Anura > Pipidae > Xenopus > Xenopus tropicalis. The sequence continues at coordinate 63,368,246 of NC_030680.2, read as the reverse complement.
ACGCCAAGAACATCACTTCTTAATTCAGACAAGTGTCCTTTTAGTGAATCGATCGTTAACTTGCAAAAAATAAGAAGTGATAATATTTTTAACGCATGCTATAAATAGCACTCGTTTTTTCGACCTTTAGTGAATCAGCCCCTTAGTATTTACTGGTCATCAGTTTTAACACTAACATCTGATTGGTTGCTATGGGTTACTAGATGTTGGCAAACATAAAAAAGGTTCACTACATTGCACCATTTCCTCCATAAATTATTGTATTATTATACATAATTCCACAGAAATGTATAACACTGCAAGGGCAGGGTCAGTTTCTTGCAAGGATGTTTCTGTAATGAGGTAACTGGCAAATTTAAAGGAGAAGGAAAGGGAAAAACTAAGTAAGCTTTATCAGAAAGGTCAATGTAAATCATGGGCGTCCGCAGAAAATTTTCCAAGGGGGGGCAAGTAAGCTAGCATCATCCTGCAACAGACAAATATATATATATATATAAATATATAAATATATATATATTTTTTTTTTTGCAGGATGATACTAGGGGAGGCTAAAGATGGCCCATAAACAGACTGACCTACAGCTAATGTGACACTTAGGGGCACATTTACAAAAGCACGAACGCTCGAGCGTTCATGCAAACACTCCGAGCGTATTTACCCCGATTTTTTCGGGCGTCCGCACGACTTTTTCGTACGACGCACGACTTTTTCGTACGTTTGCACGAAGAAAATCAGAAGTGTTTTACCGCTGTTTACAATTGTTCGGTACGAAAATTTAGTGACTTTCGGATCGCCAATACGATATTATCGTGACTAATACGATTTTTTCGTAAGCATTTTCGTGATATTTGCGATCTTCCGAAATTTTCGTTTCCAATATGATTTTTTCCCATCCATGATTCGGATTCGTGGATTAGTAAATGTGCCCCTTAGTGGATTCGCTGCTGGCGTAAAAAGTTAACCTCCCAACTGCCTCTTGCCGTTCCCACTGACTCCCAGGGATACTGTACAAAAGTGCGGGGGGTGCTTTTTTTTTTTACCCTAAAATGTTTAGTATGTAAAAGTATTCATACGCGCAGTCTGTTAGGGGATCTGCAAACATTTGTGTTTGTGATCAGTTAGCTTAAAGGGGTAGTTCGCATTCGAATTCACTTTTATTTTTAATGGTTTTTCAATTATTTAGCTTTTTGTTCAGCAGCTCTCCATTTGGTATTTCAGCAGCTATCTGGTTGCTAGGGTCTTATTTACCCTAGCAACCAGGTAGTGGTTTAAACAAGAGATGGGAATATGAATAGTTAAGGGGCCTACTTGGAAAAATAAGTAATACAAAATTATAATATTGTAGCCTCACAGAGCAATATTTTTTGGCCCCCATTTGAAATCTGGAAAGAGGCAGAAGAGAAAGGCAAATTATTCAAAAAAATTAATTAGGAAGACCAATTGCAAAGTTGCTAGGAATAGGCCATTTTATAACATACTAAAGGTTAACTTAAAAGTGAACCACCCCTTTAGATGTGTTTATGTTAGTTTTATAGCAAGAAAGGCAGTGGGTACTGACTCCCCATTATATACAGTGAGACGCAGTCCGTATTTACAAACCCAGCACATTATATACAGTGAGAAGCAGTGGGTACTGATGGCAGATATTCAGGCCCTGACACTATAACACTGGCACTGATACACAACATTGGCTCCACTGTAACTTACTATAAATGAACAAAACAATGACAAAAATAAAAAAAAATAGTAAGTGCAAAAAACAACAACAAATATACAAACACACAATGAGCTTTTTCAGAGGGAAAGAGTTAACTTACCCTCCATGTGTTAGGGTAGGGGATAGATTATAAATTATTATAGATGTCAGGTCAGGCAAAAAACAATTTAATGTCAGCTAGTGATTCTTTAGAACTGTATAGTACCTGTGTATAGTACCTGTGTATAGTACCTGGGTATAGTGCCTGGGTATAGTGCCTGGGTATAGTACCTGTGTATAGTACCTGTGGGATGAAATCTGCAGCAAAAGTTGAGAGTTGGTTCTTAGGTAAAGTTACAGCTGCAGATTCTTCTTTTCAGTCTTCATTTCTGTTTCCAGTTTGCAAAATCTCCCGATCCCTGTGTGCATCTGTGCTCTGATTGGTCAATTTTACTGTCTGTCAAGGAAGCTGTGCTCTGATTGGAGAATCCACAAGAAGAAAGATCCAATCGGAGCACAGCAAAACGGGCTTGAGGGGACAGTGCAGAAAAGGAGTAAGGTTTTTTTTTTGTTTTTTTTGCTACTTTTCCAGGGGGGAGCAAGTGCCCCCTCTTGCCCCCTTCTGTGGACGCCCATGATGTAAATACAGCCATAAGCACTTACAGAAGCTGCACTGAGTCCTCTTTCAAAAGAAAACAGGATTTCTTGTCTCCTTTTTTGTAAACATGTTCTTAAGGTATCTGACTTCCTCTGTCAGAAAAATTCTTCATTTAGTTCTCTTCTGTCTCCCCTCTTCTGCTCCCCCCTCCCATAAGAATTCATAAAACTCACTCCCCCTCCCTTAGTAATGTGTGATCAGAGCTATAATGGCTAGGAAGCTATAAAGACCAAGTTAAAATGGCAGCTGCAGTCAGAGAAAACAAACAGAGAAAGCTTCTAGGGCTCTTTACTCAGGTATGGTAATGCTTTATGCTGAATAAATATAGTGTTCTAGGTGGCACTAAAGTGGCAAATCTGCTGAATTGGCACAAGTGTGCCTGTTGACACCTGGAAACCCTGCAGCTAATGCCACCCTGAACGTTTTCATTATAATCCTCACAGTGGGTTTTGTCAATTGACCCAGCAGACTCGGGCCAAATGACATTTTAACACTGCACATTGGAAGTGACAAATCCCTACTCTGTAAATGTTAGCCACAACTTACACCCTATTTGCAAACATACGGAATTATATTGGCTTTGATGTATCAGCCACGTGCACTGGACGCATCAGCCACAATTGCAGTGGAATTCTGGGATAAATACTGCATTGTGGATAAAAAATATGTTGTTCCAAATACTGCACTTTGCACACTACCTGGCATGAGTAAATTACCCTTTAAAAATCTCACCTCCCTCACCCCGGTCCGGTACAACTTGACAAATGATCAAATGATAGAATACAAATGACAATATTGCCTTGTCTAATAATACTGTTGCTACTTTATGCATTTACTTTACATCTCTAACCTGCATATTGTTGTATATTTATTCATAACTCTACTTCTATGAGGCTTTAAACACCATCAGGTTCTGCACACATTTTAATGCAAGTCTCTCAGAACAGCTGAGCCCTGTACACTGAACTGTTTCATTCAATGGAATAAATTGTCATTTCAGAGTCCCCTTAACCCAGAACTACACTGAGCCAATTATCCTCTTTTGTACACTGACCTTCATGTACATCTTTAGCCAAAGAGTAAACCCACGTAATTAAATTTAGTTCTCCTAGAAGTAGAACTTTTTTCAAGGATAAATGAACAAAGGCAAATTCTTGAAAAAAAAAAAAAAAAACACGTTCCTAACAGAAAAGGGCAGAAAAAGTGCCCAATTGCTTGCCATCACACGACTAGGAAAAGTTCTTAAATTACCAATAGAGTTTAGCAAATGAATCTGTATTTTTGAAGGAAACCATAAACTGCCAAGATTTGGTGTTTTTAAAAGCATACTGCCCAATAGTCCTATTGTTTAGTAAAAACGCCACACTTTTGGCTCACCTAATCAAATATTTACTCAGTCACACTTACTTCACATTTTCTAGAACAGGCAGCCATCTCTAAAAAGGTATTGTCCCTTCCTTTCCCTCCTTGCTTCATACTGCACATGTGTTTCATTCCCTCCCCCCCCCGCCAGATCCGCTTCTGATTGGCTGGTGGGTATGTGTAGCTCAGAACAGGAGACAGGATCAAGTTACACACATGCTCAGAGAATAGGAAAGCTGCCGCTGGCAGCCTACAGGAAGGGGAGAGAGATTTCAGTGATGTCACTGTAGTCTTCACACTGCTGTAGGCTGCCAGCACCATATCTCAGAGAAGCAAGCAGGGATCTGGGAATTTAGATATGCAGCAAGTACTTAAAAAGAATGCCTTTAGACTTACTTTTAATTTATATTAACCTTTCATTGTCCTTTAAGGGAAAGTAAGTCCCTCCATTGAACAGGGCTTGCGCTGAACATGCATTCAACTTGTAGTTTTATATGGATTTTTTTTTTATTTTTTGGACTAAGTATAAACAGGGCAAACTGTAAACAAGAGATATTTCATGATTAAAACAACTGGAAAAAAGTGTGTTCAGCACAAGCCCTATTTATTCAGCTCATGTTGAATTTGATTCAAAGCGATTCATAAATGGGATTCACAGTTGGGATTTAAGGCTAAACTGGCACCATTTGGCCGTTTTGCACCATTGGGTAGTAGTGATGAGAAAATCTGTCCCATTTGGCTTCACCATAAAATTTGCGAAACAACAAAAAATTTGCAAAATGCATTTGTTGCGTGATTTATTTGTCACCTGTGTCTATTTCACTTGTGGTTTTTTTTACGCAACCACGCCCGGTTTGACGTGACCGCGCCCAATTTGACATGTGGCAAAGAAAAATTGTGCGCGACAAATTTTTCCGTGCCGAATTTTCATGAAAGCTTCGTGAAACAATTTGCCAATGGCAAAATGCATAAATTCGCTGCAAATTCATGCCTGGCGAAAAAAATTCTTCATCACTATTGGGTAGAAATTTGCCAGTGTATAATAATATCCTTACATGTGGGGCATAATTGGAGCAATTCATAGATCCCATTGCATTTCATGGGAAAACTGGTATAAATCAAAAGACTGCCAGTTCCGAAATGTCTGGTTTCCATACCCCCCTGGAAATCCTTAGCACGTTTAGCACTGCGGCAAAACTGAGGTGGCATCAGTCCCTATTAAGAAGCATATTTATTATGCTTTGTAAAAAACGGCAAGAAAATGCGCCACACATCGCCAGGCTTTGCCATGTAAAAACCGGCTTAAAATCCGCATAATTGTTTTATGGGTTTTTTCTTCTGTCGGAACTTATGTAAAATAACAATGTAAAATCTGGCATTCGGACGGCTATCTTCTCCATTCCTTTTACACAGCTTTTGATGCCGTTTCTTTGGCGAAAACGTTTTACATACACAGCATAATAAATATGACCCTTAGTCTTTTCCAATTGGTTTAAAGTTAATATCTGTGTTTTATTATCTTTCCAAAATTAAGTTCTTTTTAGCTCAGAAGTACAGTAATGCAGTAAAAATAGAGTGCCCCCCCCCCCAACACTAAGCACAGAGCACAGACTTAGATAAGTGCCTATAGCAGGGGTTTCCAACCTTTTTTTATCCATGAGCCACAGGCAAATGTAAAAAGAGATGGGGAGCAACACAAGCATAAAAAATATACACAGGGTTACCAAATAAGGGTTGTGATTGACTATTTGGTAGGCACTATGTGGACTGGCAGCCTACAGAAGGCTCTGTATGGTAGGTCATCTGGTTTTTATGCAGCCAAAACTTGCCTCCAAGCCAGGAATTCAAAAATAAGCACCTGCTTTGAGGCCACTGGGAGCAACATCCAAGGGGTTGGTGAGTGACATGTTGTTTCCATGCCACTGATTGGGGATCACTGGCCTATTGGATGTGCTGCATGATAAATGATTGGAACAGACACCGCTGTATATAGCTACTGTTTAAATTTCAATTTCTGTCTTTTTATAGAACCTTACATCTGTTCAGTTGATTTTGGTTTATGAGAAAAGGTACAAAAGTCCTCCTTTTTGTAGGCTTTAAAGGGATACTGTCATGATTTTTATGGTGCATTGAGTCTGAGCTTTTTAGAACTGCTTTCAGGTAACCTATTGTTTTCCCTAATGTAACTGGAGGAGTCCCAAGCCAGACTTGGATTTCTTACTACTGAGTGCTATTCCGATATCTTCTGGGAGCTGCTTTATTGCTACCTTCACATTGTTCTGCTGATCGGCTGCTGGGAGGGAAAGGGAGGGGGGTGATATCACTCCCAGCTCAGTAGTACAGTGTGACTGAAGTTTATCAAAGCACAGATCATATGGTTGTAGCACCCTGGGAAATGAAGAATATGGCTAGCCCCATGTGACATTTTAAAACTAAATATAAACAAATCTGTGCTAAAAAAAAAAAAAAAAAGGATTTCAATGCAGGATTCTGCTAGATATGCTCTATTAACTGATGCGTTTTGATAAAAACATGTTTTCCCATCACATTATTCCAGTCTATTTTTTTCTGTATCCAATTAGCACATATTCAGGCAGACTGCTCGCCTAAAGCTTTATTTTGCAAATATGGCTACCCTATCCCCATCCCAGGAATAGTGCAGCCAGGGCACGTCATCTGCATGTGCCCATGTCCCCCTTCAACCAACATATCAGCACTGGTGTGGTGGCATGCACATTTCTGAAATCTGTACCTGATAGAGAATGCATAGGGCAGTGCTGTCCAACTGGCGGCCCCCCTCTGTGTGGCCCCCCACCTGTCTGGCTGCTTTGATGGCTTACTCTTGTGTAAGCTTTAAATGGTATCAGTACTGAGATTAACTGCCCCCCCTGCATGGTTCTCACCTCAGATTCAGGCTGTAATCAGGCTGTATTGTTTAAATATGTAATCCCCTGTGTTGTTCACACCTTTTAATCTCTGCATTGTTCACCCCCTGCAGGGTTCACACCTCAGGCTCAGGCTGTAATCACCCCCATTGTTCCCCTGTTCACACCTCAGGAGCAGTAGAAACCCACAAATAATCCCTGCATACTACAAAAAGAACATATACTGAGGTGGTACTGCAATTAAAAAGTTTTTTAATATATAGTTATTGTGCAGACTGTAGGAGCACTGCCAGCATTGTGTCACTGTATGCTGCCTATGTGTAGGGCAAGCAGAGTATGGCACACACAGGCAGGGTATGGAAGGCAGAGTATGGCACACAGAGGCCAAGTTTGGCACAAACGAGCCAAGAATGGCACACACAGTGAAAGTATGGCACACGCAGGCAGGGTAGGGAAGGCAGAGTATGGCACACACAGGCAGGGTAGGGTAGGCAGAGTATGGCACACACAGGCAGGGTAGGGAAGGCAGAGTATGGCACACACTGGCAGGGTAGGGAAGGCAGAGTATGGCACACAGGCAGGGTAGGGAAGGAAGAGTATGGCACACACATGCAGGGTAGGGCAGGCAGAGTATGGCACACACATGCAGGGTAGGGCAGGCAGAGTATGGCAGGTTTTTGCTGTACTACAACCATTAATATGGATATGGTCATGTGATAACATGGGTGTGGTTTCAAGTGGGTGCGGTTTCAAAAAGGGGCCATTATCGGCCCTCCACCACGTAGGTCGGAAAAATTCCGGCCCTCGGTACCACAGAAGTTGGACAGCACTGGCATAGGGTGTAAGTGTTGAGAGTTACAGGATAATTATAACGATCTGATAAAGGGGCTTTGTATTTCAACATAAAACCAACAAGCATTCAAACTCTAGAGGTAAAGTCTAATGTGCAATGTGGCGTGTTAGTAGACCATTAATTGGTTTTGTATGTGGAAGAGCAAATAAATGTAAATAGGAGAAAACCAATCTTTACTCTGAAACGACCTGATATGTTGCAGGCAATAGTTGCACTGCCTCCCTTCCAGATGTTTTATATTGGATATTGTTCAAAAGGAGTTTCATTCCACACAAATAAACAGCCAGAAGGGATGTTTAGGCATCACTGAAACTAAATTATAAACACAATACAGAAAGCTTGCTTAATATTATTATAGGCAGAAACTGAAATGCGTAGTGGAAACAACAGTGTGCCAAGAGTTTATCCATTTAAGAACAAATACTTTATTTACATATTTGGAGCTAATGCTAGAAAACGTTACAATACTGGGTAAAATACTGACAGGGTGGCAGTCACTCATGCATGCTGTAAAGTTAAATTGAATAAAAATACATTTTGTGCTATCCTAGAAACAATCTCTTCTTCTGTCTGTGTGAGCACCCAAGGCATGGTGTAACACTATACAATCTTTCCTTTCAGGTTATTGCACACATGGCATTCTGACCTCTGCCATGCTCTCAGAAAAGGCTGAATAAGTACAATGCTTTGACCACTTGCCCCCTCCTGTCGCTACTAGCATTAGCCATATGCACTGCATTTCCCATTCTTTCATATAGAAATTTTGACAGGGGGGAAAGGGCATTTTGACAGCTGTAGTGCTTCCTCCCTATGAGGTATGTAAATTAAGAAGTAACTTAAGCAGATCATGGACACAGTGACACCACTGTGATGACTACCACCTTTTTTTCTTGTAAAACCAGCCTTTGTGCCAGGGAAGTAGGTGGAGGCGGTCAATGATGTCACATGATGGGGAAATGGGCAGAGTGGGCATGGAAAGGGCCAATTGGGTGGGGAAATAGGCCAGCATTTACATTGCTGGTAAATTTGTAATTCTGACCCCGGCCCTAGCGGGTGATTTACCAGCTGGGCCAGTTAAATATAGGTCAGATGGTCAACCTAGTGATGGCAGAGGTGGTAAGCTTAAGTTTACCTATTGGAATACTCTCTAGTGGTCCGGATCCCCTTCAGGGGAACTTCAGGGAGTAGTTCTAACCTTAGTCTTTCCTTTCTGCAGTCCCTTCATTTTAAGGCCAGTATTGCTTGGGAGAACTACCTCCATTCTATCAACTGGATCACCTTAAAGGAACAGTTCAGTGTAAAAATGAAACTGGGTAAAATAGACTGCACAAAATAAAAACTATTTCTAATAAAGCTAGTTAAGCAAAAATGTAATCTATAAAGGCTGGAGTGAGCAGATGTCTGACATAATAGCCAGACTACTACTTCCTGCTTTCATTTCTCTAAACTCTTAGTCAGTGACTTTAGGGGGGTGCCACATGGGATGCAAAAGCAAACTAACTGAACAGTTATGTCCCTATGCCTCCCCCCCCCTCAAGTCACTACTGACTGCTAACAGCTTAGAGAGTTTTAAAGGAGCACATAGTGTTCTGGCAATTATGTTAGAAATTTGCCCACTCCAGCCTCTATAGATTTTTTGCTAACTATATTGAAAACATTTTTTATTTTGCACAGCCTATATATTTTACTTTTAGTTTAATTTTTACACTGAACTATTCCTTTAAGTCTACTAAAAAAACAATGTAAACATTAAATAAACCCAGTAGGCCATTTGCCACCACTATTGATTCATGCATCAGAAATCATTTTTTTGGCTACAGAATAATAATGAAAAATCTGGTAACTGTTCTGGCTAATTTATGTGTCATGAGTTGTAGCTGACCACAATGCAGCTGGGCTAAATTTCAGATACCCTTTTCCTTTCTTCTAAGAGTGACTTGTGGAACCTAGTTTATTCATTACATCATATTGAGTAAGTCTGCTCCCTCCCTTTCTATTACATGCCTCTTATCTCTACTATGTTTCTCTATTTCTGTTTACCTATGTGGGTTTATTCCCTTAAGCGATCATTGCAAGCTCTAAACACGTTCTTGGCACTAGCTAAATAACATTACATGCTTCAGTGAAAATCAAGAAATATGGGTGTATATTGTATAAAGGAGTTCTTGTTTGTGCCTTAGGACTCAAATTAGTTTCTGAATAAAACATGTTGATTGTAGTTCTTGATATATTTCATTGAAAAAACATAATCATTCTTTCTTGCTGAAGTGCAAAGTTTGGCAACATAATGAGGTCTTTAAAATATTAATTACAAATACAGGTCTATAATACAATAAAGGGCTGTCCAGTCTCCCAAACTACAAATAAAAATTGGATCCAATACTGAGTTCACCATATAAACTTATATAAAGCCACTATAGATTAAAACAAGTACAAGGTACTGTTTTATTATTACAGAGAAAAAAAGGAAATACATATTTGATTAAAATGGAGTATATGGGGTATATTTATCATAGAGTGAAGTAAGAGCTTGCCACTAGACTCCACTCCCTATTCATTTCTATGGCATTTTTACAGGCATAGCTGTCAAAGGGTGAACTTGTTCGCCAGATATGGATTTTTGGCGGGCGCAAAAAATTGTTGCAGAAAAATGTTGCATGTGTGACAATTATTTTAGACGTGGGACATTTTCTGCATTTTGCAAATATTTCGCCATTTAGATTCGCACATTTTTCTGCGAAGCAAGACGGGACAGATTCGCTCATCACTATTCACTCATTGATAAATACTCTTTTAAAAATGCCATGGAGAAGAATGAAAGATTGTAAATATTTCGCTCGAGCGAGAAGCTCTTACGTCACTCTTAGATAAATATACCCCTATGAGAGAAGGCCTTCCTATAATGTGGAGAAATCTTGATAACTTGTTTCCGGATAACAGATCCCATATATGTATGTTGTACTTTTCACTAAACCTCCACATATAACTGGGTGACTGTATTTCATTGCTTAGCAGTAGCACCCCATAAATATGACAGATTAATTATTAGTATAGATGATGTAGATATGTATATAACTACTGCTAGTTGATCTAGTTATTTGACTCTCTTGGCGTATGTTATTGACAACATGCTGAAGGAGTTAAACCGGCTTGCACTGGCAGTAAAGAGCAATTGAGGGATCTGTACAGCTGCAGAGAATCCCACTTAGGTATGCATTATTGACTGGCACCAGTTAGTGAGAGCACAATATTTATGTGATAATGCAAAGAAAGGTGCCTAAAGCGAGCTGATTAGGGTAAGACAGGTGTTCGAGCTGTCTCCTGGCTTATCTCGCGTTTCTCCTGGAGTTCATTATCTTGTCAGAGCTGATATCTTTTTTGAGTAGCATAGCAAAATGAGGAAATGACATGCAAATCAATACAGGCCCTTAAATGGCACTCTGGAGCTAAACTAGGAGATATAAAGTTTAGATAAGAAGGATTTCGATAAAGGCAAATGAAATGAGGAAATGCACAATCAACGACCAATACACACACATGCTTGCCTTATTTGCTTACATCACAAGTATTGTTATTGTTTCACATTTCCATCTGACAGAGCTTAAAAATTCACTTCCATTTCTTTTGGCTCGGAGAGGAAAATGTGGAGTTTAGAGATAAAGTTTTGCCTTGTGCATAGTTCTAAAGTGCTACTTAAGAATCTCAGGTAAATAAAAATAAAGTTCTCAACCACAGCAAGAGAAGGTATTGAGGCTTTTACTTGTATGAGCAAAGCCATTAGGTACAGAAGATTGCTAAAGTTTTAAACTTAGTTTTGTTCTTTTTTGTGTGCAAAGGTCACATCTTACAAAACAGAAATGGCCTCATTTGAACTGTAAAAAGAAAAATAGTTTGGTTTCTTTTATGAAACTCTTTTTTTTGTCTTTGAGGGAGTAAATTGGGCTGTTGATCTACATCGATAGTGTTCGTACCTGACTGTCCTAAACAGAAGAAATAGTTATTGGAACATCTTTATGGCCACATGTGTTAGGGTTTAAGACACCAGCACTCAATCCCAGTGGCTGAGCCTGTAATACCAGTACAGAATGTAGGACCCTGAAGAATTATATTCCCACAACAGTGCAGGAATTGTATTAACAAGTCGCAGCTCCTTGCTTATGAATAGAGCTAGATGCTGAACTATAACTCAAAATGTGCCAGAGAGGCAGGGAGTGAGTGGGCTCACTGAGAACACCAGGAGCAGAGAAATGGTAAGATATACCTGTTCATACACAAGAGAGGAGGTACAGAACTAAGGGATGAGACAGAACTAGATTCAGTTTGTAGTCAGGAGGTTCATACACAATGAGGGAACTAATAAAGGAGTAGCAGAGGTTAAACGGATGCAGAAACTAGAACATAGCTGGGTCATAACCAATAAGCCAGACAACATGGTACCCAAAGACCAACACAAATGAAAGTTGGACAGGCCAAGATTAAATACTAACTGACAGCTGGAAATTACTAATCGAAATAAGCTTTCTACAACACCCCAGTTCAACACACAAAACCTGTTTACTCAGGCAGCAAGCGAACAGAGGCAAGGTCTTTAAAAAACCTTCCTTAGCATTTGATTGGTGGAAGGCCTCAGGTAGGTTTAACCCCTCTATGTGCCAGTGTGCCCCTGACAACTCTGACAGTGGTAACAGTGATTAAAAGACAAATACAACAGCAGTTTAATCATATGAAAACTTAATGTATTTCGTAATGGTATTTTATCCAGCAATGAAAATAAGTGCATTTAAAGTAAACAGAAATATGTTTTGAAAGGGAAATATTTAGATGATAATAACTTTTTGATCTATAAATCACCAGGCCAACCTAGCATTGCAATATATTATACCTACCAGTCCAATGTCCTACCAAAAAGAGGTAGAGCTTAAAAGGGCCGGGCAAATAGTATTGCCACCCAGTAAACACTACTTGACTGTACAGCGCTGCGTACCCTTGTGGCGCTTTATAAATAAAGTTATACATACATACATACATACATACTTGGCCTGGCACCCCACCAACATGCCCCCTGCACACTCACAAAACCCTGCTATCCCTGCCACCCCCAACCGTGTTGCTGCCACTAGCCCTCCTACCCCAGTGCCCCCCAGCTGTCACTAACGTTAACACTCCCCAGGCATCACTACTGCAGCTAGCTAGCCCACGCCAGTCCAGCCCTCTAAGCTGTCACTCACTCTTCTTCTGGCTTCCTGATTGCCTGCAAATTCAAAGCGAACTGTGCCCTAGGTAGGTGTCTACCCCTAGAGCTAGATTAGAAAGTCAGAGGGTGTTGGTGCAAATTGGGGCATGTTTACGTGTTGCTGTGTGGATCAGGGAAAGGCCTAAAAAGTGCTTTTTTAAACTCATACTGTATGTTGGGAGGTATACCATATTAATTCAATTTCTACTTTGGAACAGATCATTGTTAGTAAAAACAGTAAACAGCATATTTATTAAACCTACATTACATGGACAAAAGTATTCAGATGCTCCGTCTAAAATGACATGTCCTTACTCACTGCTGAGTTCCAATCTGTCAATGTAAGTTTCAGAACTATTCATAGGAATCATGGGGGTTTTATGGTTGATCAGATACAAACAAGCCTACAGTGCCATGACAAATCAGCTGCAGTGGTGTAAAAGCAACTGACATTGGCAGTGGAAACATATCACGGCTTATTTACGTCCATAAGCACAGTGGGTAAGTTATTATTTTTCCTGCAGTGAGTTGCGCCTAAAATCACTTTCATTGAAGGTACTTGCTTCAAAGCGGGGCTTGTTGCACTTCTCCATAGTTGCACTCTGTGCCACCCTGTCCTTTCTGCCTTCCATTCTGAATCAAGCACAGTTGCGCCTTAATGCACGCCTCACTCCTCCCTATAATTTACTTGTTAATACAGGGAAACCCTGAAACTACCGCTACTGCCACCTCCTGACGAGGCGGTAGCTCCAGGGTTCATCAGCACCCTGCATCAATAGGTGCAGCACATGTGCACTGAAAGAATAGGGCAACATGTCATTCACATACCAAACACTGGAAAGGACACCAGGTAGACTTAAAAAACATTTGGTGCAACTGTACGCAAGATAAAATCAATCCAATTTGGTGATTCAGATGCAACTGCAATAAGTACATCAAAATGGTGTCAAGAGAATCATTATGGGAAAAACATGGCCATGTGCAATATTGTGAAGCGATAAATGGCATTTCAACTGGCATCAAAAGTATACCTACCTGAATGCAAAATACAGATGGTAAACTTTGGAGGCATAGGGGGTTAGGGCTGTAATTTTGTCCTGTGCTGCCTTAGGCACTGCACTATACCGTCCCCCCTTTGGTGACATGCACAGTACAGTTTGCATACATTAACTGCATTACATCTTAATATTCTTGGGAAAGAGTTGCTTTTGACCATATAGTGTATATGGGTAAGGGTCGGCTTTTTAGACTGCAGCCAGACAGATTGCTTTTTAAAAAAAAAAAAAAAAGCAGAAGGATACATTAATATTGATTCAGAATCATTAAGGAAGCTATATATTGCCGCTTTTCATATTTCTTTAAAACAAAATCAATGAGCAATTAATTGTACAGGTCAGACATTCTTACTGAGCTTTATTTTAACATAGTTGTGATATAGTATTTCTATTTAACTGCTGAAATGTTCATATTGGTAACTAAAGAAGCAGATAATGCTTTGAAAGAGCTAAAGTTAAAGTAGATTTTTATATAGCCTCCCAGACATTTGGGAGCACCAGAGGCTCTGTGCACTCATCAATATCTTTGCTGCTGGATTTTGGTGTGGGAGTTTTTAATGGTTTTGCCATTGTACAGCTAGTGATATCAGAGAAGCAATAAGAATCCCATTTGATCCTTTTATGATTTTATTGAATGAGAAGAAATAATGCAGTTCTCTGAGGTTCTGAAAGAAATTGAAAGGGTACACTGCATTCACAAGGTAAAAAAAGTAAATTAAAGCTGTAACTGCCAGAAGGCTATACTGCTTTCTTGGGTTACTCCCAGCTGCAGCGGAAACAGGCGTCTGTGTATATGCTGTATGCAAGCAAATGATACAAAACACATTTCATATGAACAGAGGCAGCTAAACACAACATTTTTATATTAAACGTACACTACAACAGCTGTTGCTCTGTCCATTTAGACTATTGGGCATCATTCTGGATGGCTAATGGCATTTGGATCAGTGCCACAAATAAAAGTAATTAAGGAATAGCATATCCCATAGCACCCAACCTCATCACTACTTCATTTTGTAGGCAATGCTATAACACTGATTATGCATCCCCAAAAGCTCTCTTCCTGTGCACTTGAAGAAAAAGCATTTCTTCCAGTTTTATAAGATGTTTCTTTGTTGTTAGGTTTAGTAACTTCTCTTTCTCTGAAGGACAGCAAACAGGTATAATAGAAGGTACTCTTAAGCTGGCCATACACGCACCGAGGATATCATACAAAACCTTAGGGCTGATTCACTAAAGTGTGTTAAAACATGCGTTATTTATAGCATGCGTTAAAATTTTTATCGCGTCTAATTTTTCGCATCTTAACACACGATTCACTAAAAGCATACTTGCGTTAATTTACGCGCGATGCTGCTTCCGTTATTTTAGTCACGAAGACTATTTTCGTGCGGTATTTGACAGAACGAGCGCTAATCAACGCACCGCATACAAATATTTGGCTCGTGCGAAATGCCATTACTTTTGGAAAATTACTGTACTAAAAATGACCATTTCCATGCAAACTGGAGGCTACATCACTCTAGGGCCAACACAGACTTGAATAAATCACACTGCAAAGTTCATATATTATTGCTAAAAGCTCATGAACTGTACTTTTCTATAATTACCGCCTGCCTCAAGTAGGTGTTCATTTTTGCACAGACAAATGTGATATTTAGCGCTTCTAAGTGTTTGTGAATCATGTGTTAGTGTTATCTCTGCATGAAATTGTGCGTTAATTTTTGAGTCAATTTTAACGCAAAAAAAGTGTGCGATAAAAATTAACGCACTTTAGTGAATCAGCCCTCTTGTTTTGTACGATATTTGGTGCTTGTATGACGGCTCGATGAGGTGACTGATATCGCAAAAGGCCAGGTTAAAAGATTTTGATCAGGTGCCATTGAAGGCGCCCAAGCAAAATCTATGTTTAGGGCTGAATCCGCAGAAGGAGGTAACATTTCTATTGTTTCTACCTCCATATCTGACAATTCAACCCTGAATGTCAGTGGAGGGTGGGAACGATCTTTTATGCGACCAATGCTTGCATGAAAGAGCAAAAATTGCTGCATAAAGACATGGGGGGGGGCGTGTGCAAATGATAAGATTGATCTATAGGATCTAAAGGTCAATGAGGCCCCCTCAGACTGAGTTAGCAGCTGATCTGGCCATGAATGGGGCCCTCCGGTGGGCCTGCCAGATTATGGGCATAAATTGGGACATGGGATTTCGGGATAAGAGATGTTCTGTAATTTAAGACCTTGTAGACCTTAAGTCTACAGTACAAACATCATTTAAACATGAAATAAACTCAATAGGATCCATAGATATGGATTTATGCAGCTTAGTTAGGATCAAGTACAAGCAACTGTTTTTATTATTACAGAGAAAATGGAAATAATTGTAACCCTTTCTGGAGAATGGGTCTTCAAATAAGGCATCCTATATCTGTACTGGTTGCTGCACAGCTCTGTAAGCAGTAAATATTGCTAGAAAGTAGTGATGAGCAAAAAATAAAAACATTCACGAAAATGCAGCTATCGCATAACTTTTTTGACGTGTGAGACTTTTTTTGATGCATCCCTGACTTAACTTTTTGTTGCGGAACATTTTTGCTCCAGTTTTGTGAAAAAACAAAAAATGCCAATGCCAAAATGCAGAATTTCGCAGCAAATTCATGCCTGGAGGAAAAAATAGCTTATCACTACTAGGAAGAGATTTACCATAGAGATTGAGGTTTATATGAGCATTGGCAATCTCTTAAAAGGAAAGGGGTGGGTTAAATTACTCATGTAATAATTTTGTATACTTTATTTCTTTATTTTTATTTGAATTTCATTGTTATTGCTATCTCTCCTGTTTTGGCAGCAGCACTACAAACTGCCACACATCTCATATGTAAGAAGGATTTAGTGGGCTCTTATCTGTCGCAGCACATTGTAACATTTCCACTATCTAACGTTTGCTGTCTGAGGACAAAAATGAAGTGGAGTTCATGTAACTATGAAACCTTTTCAAATATAGTTTTATAGTGTATAGGTTTTGAAACCCACAAATAAATCAGTGGTGAGCGATAGGAAGCAACAATTTCAATGGTTTGTGCAAAATGAAAAAGTATAGCCTTTTGGTTTATTTAAGCTTATGAATTAAAGGAGAAGAAAAGTCATTTTGGCATTTTACTGCCAATAGATTTGCATATTAGTGCCACCTAGAACGCAATATTTATTCTGCAAAAAGCTGTACCATACCTGAGTAAAGAGCACTAGAAGTTCCCTCCATTTGTTTAAGATAGCAGCTGCCATTTTAGCTTGGTCTCTGTAGCTTCCTGCTGCTGGTAGACTAGATCACACATTTTGATGGGAGGGGGAGTGAATTATTATGCATTCTTATAGGAGGGGGGAGCAGGCGAAGGGAGAGAGGAAAGAGCTGCCCAGGCTCCGGCCCCTGGAATCAAGGATTTTTTTTGAGAGAGGAACTCCAATACCATGTTTACAAAAAAAAAAAAGACAAGACATCCTGTGTTTCTTTTGATAGAGGACTTATTGAAGCTTTTTGGTGAGTGCTGTATTTACAAAGACCATTCTCAGGGTCGGATTCCTAAACAGGGCACCCTGAGGCCGCCCCCTTTTGCCAACTGGCACCCAAGTGTCAAGCCAACCCCCCCGTGCCACTTAATTCATACAGAGCCTTGGGGAGAGGACGCGCTAAAATTTCTGTGTGTTTTCTCCCCATTGCTCCGTACAGTATGCATGCAAAATATTCTGCTGCGGCTGGGCGGCGTGCCACCCCTGCATTTCTGAAGCCCTAGGCCTGGGCCTTTGTGGCCTCGCCACAAATCTGGGTCTGACCTTTCTGATAAAGCTTACTTAGTTTTTACTTTTCCTTCTCCTTTAATGGTATATGAGGTAGGTCACAAAATTGGGAATGGAATTTGCTGTAATCTTTTGACCAAGCATAGGATATTGATGGATGGTAGATTAAATATAAACATTTACCTTACTGTATGTGAAACTTTCCGCAGTATCCACCCCAATCCCTCCCAATCCCTAAGTCCCAACCATTTGCAACTTTCAAATCACATATTTACATCTTTTGAGTCACCCTTCTTCCATGGGGCCCCTGACTGAGGTACCCCTTGTATCCTGGTGATGGTACCCTGCAGAGCAGTTCTATGCTCTGCCCAAAAGGAACAGGGTGGGGTTATTCCCTAGATAACCCCTACCATTTGTAGGGACCAAAGTTAAAAGGGACCCAGGCTATTGTTCTTATCCCTGGGATAAAAGTCCTTTAAGATTATGCATATTTGTTTGTATGTTTGTAATTGTATTTTGTATTTTATTCCTTAAAAGTGTGTGCTGTGCATATTTATCTTAAAAATAAATGTTCCATTTTAGCTTTATGGTGTAACACTTGCTCTCAATGGAATTTATCTAGATTTTCATTTTTAATCTAATGAGCGAAATGCATTCTAGTTTATGTGTATGCCTGGTATCAATTTTGCATTAGAGTTTATTGAGTATGTGCTCTACCTGAGGCAGAAAGGCATTTGGGACTGTGGGTCGAACCTCTCCAAACAAACACCTGAAATACTTAACAGAGATCAATACTAGACAAGGGAGCAATTCAGCTCTATATTTCACGTCCACAGCTAGACAGTTTGACACTATCAAGAATAATTTATCCGAGCCCCTAAATGACATGAAATGCGACTGCTTGTGTGGTAGCTAATGATGAGCGTTAGAATGCCCACCGCGGAGATGCCTTGTAAGAGCTCATTGTGACAAATCAATATGCTCACAGCATTCTTGGTTATTCCCATGACAAGTTATAATGAAGTTTCTCAGCTAAGACTAATGTTGCCTGTTACAAGATACAAGCTTGATCATTTATTTAAATCTGCAAAATTCCACAAAGATCTTGAAGCAATTTAAAAATTAATTAAGTGAAAACATTTCAGCCATGTTTAAAAGGTAATCTCATTCATTGCAACTGGCTCATTGGCAACCAAGTACTACCATTAATCATGCCATACTATTAATAAGGCAAAGGATAACAAGTAGTGGTATATCTTCAACTATATATATGTACATCTCCAAATAAAATGTATAAAGGCTTAAGTCTGCAAGCGCAGTGGGCAACTTGCAATTTTCCATGCAGTCATTTGTGCACAAAACCACTTTTACTAAAGGTACTTGCAGCAAAATGCACGCCTCACTCCTCCCTATAGTTTGTATCCCTATTGCTACAGGGGAACCCTGAAACTACCACTACTGCCACCCCTAGACCAGGTGGTAACTCCAGGGTTCCTTCAGTGCCTTGCGCAATCTAGTGCTATTAATAATTATGGAAAGGTGGGAATTATGAAATGTCTCTCACTGCTACTTACAGATTCTGGTGACTGGCGAAGAGTAATAGTAGTTAGAATATATTGATATTGACACAATACCATTAATAAGGCTAAAGTTTCCTTTAACATAATGTAGAAGAGTGCAACATATATTCAAAGTACAGGGAATGATGTAAAGTAAGACAAAATGTGTATAACAGATTAAATGCTAGTAAAATGTTTATATAGCAAAATCCAGCAAAAAAATATTTGTTTTAAAAATGAACTAATCTACATTATCATGTCACTATCTAGTATAAATAAATCTAAAGCAACTGGACTTGTTCATGTTGAACTGAAGAAGCTGCTCGGATTAGTAGTGAAGCGTCTTCAATGATTACCTAACAAGGCCAGTATCTTTAGTAGATTTATTTATACTAGCTATAACATGACCTGGATGAATGAAAATCTTCATAGTCATATCATGTCACTATTTTTTAAATAACGATTAGTGATCTGTTTCTTAAAATGAATGTAATAATATATAACAATAAGTAACAATATTGTGACCATGTTTTTCATATTTACAGAATGTACTTAAGGTCCCAAGGCACCTTCCTTTCCTGAGGCACAGAAGAGCAATTGTGGCTCCTTCTATCTCAATTCCAGAGAATCAAAGAATCCCCTTTCCCAAAATTGTCGGCAGGGTAAGTGTTTACAGTTATAAACCTGAACTTTATTTGAGAAAGTGACAAAATGCCATTCAACACGCCAGGTTTAGTGCAACGCTATTTTATGGGTATTGCCTTTTCCAGATTGGAAATGTTTCATCACATTCATTTCACACGGCTTCTGGTTGAGCTTCTGTTATGTTCTTTGTTGTTAAAGCAGTTTTTTGCGTCTGAGAAAGAATTTTACAAGCTATGAAAATCTCTGTTAAAAGCAGAAACTAGAAAATATAGTATAATTAGTAGATGTGGAGCAAAAGTACTACTCAGCTTAATTAAAATGTTTGCTCTATTAGTTAATAATTATAAGAATAAACAGCTATAAATCTGTGGGTGTCTACTACACCATGACTTCAGTGTGTGATTTATGCAAAGCATTCTTGGGATTAAGAAGATAGTGTAAATTATGTAAACAATGTTAAAAAAGAACAAAAACAAAAATAATTCTCCCATGGACATTGCTATAATGGGGAAGCAATGTGGACGAGACAGAACAGATTATACCAACTATAATCTGTATATATACAAACTATATACATATGTATTTTATGTATGTATATATTTTTATTTATATTTTGCTACATATGCATGCTGTCCTCTACAGCGGTGCAGTACTGTATCAAAAAATTTAGCATCTATATAGATAACATCCACTGCCACCCCAGTATTAAAGATTTCTGCTCACCTCCTTGTAGCAGGCAATTCAATTTGTCTGGCAAGATTTGTTGTCCATAAAAGCATACTGGCAAAAACATATGGTAATTTAGAAAGATAATCTACAGTCCTTTAAGATAATAAAAGATATAAAAATGCAGAAACAAGAGACAATTTTTTAAACCTTCAGTGATGTATCAATCCCTGTTATAATATAACCCTCGCTTTACCTTCTTGCTTCATATTTTCCCCTGTACAGTTATTTTCCAGTGTCCCTAATTGCTTATTTTATTGATTCTAATTAAATTCTTATATGAAAAATAGTTGTTGTGACTTGAATTGCATCTTTTACAGTCTTTTTGTCTGCAGCCATGTACATTGCAGCTTTGATTTTCATTAGTGCTACTAGTCAAGTGCCTGCGCTTATTCCTAAAGCAAATGGCAACATAATTAAATTAAATAAGATCTAGGAATCAGGTTTAACCTAGTGCGAGTCAGGTTTAACCTAGTGTTTAGTATTGTGATGAGCTAAATCTCGGCCATATTGCCAGTGTGACTGGAAAACTGAAGGTAGTAACAATTTTGATTGTTGACTATATGATGATGCAAATAACAATGCCTACATGTTGGTATTCAATCACGTTTTGGGGAAGGATTCAGCAGAATTCTACCTTATCCACAAAATATTTGTGCTTTGGTGCTCCTCTTTAATCAGCTATCAAATTTCATAATTCTGGCAAATACCCAGTGATTCCTGTATGTGTTAATTCACCACATTTTAGGGGTGCAACACAAAACAACACTCTGGTATTTGTGCATGTTTGTATGATCATTATATATTATTATAGTACTTGAAAAGAAATGTGTTTTGTAATTATTTTTTCCAAATCTAGCACAAATGACCTTTTAAACTGAGTGATATATTTGACATGACAATCATCAGAATTAATAATTAGTTAATTTTCCCTGCGCCACAACTACACTATACTAACTGTATTTACTGTCTGTGTAGGTGATTTCTTTAAATCCTAGGTTCTTCTTTTGCCTTTTTTTTTTTTCTTGCAGGCTGTTCTATAAAATGTTAGTTGACTAATCACAAAGGATTTGAAATCTTTTGGGAGGACAGTGAAATTAAAATGTTTAATAGACTCTTGGCAGCTTCAGGCTTTGTGACCAGATGGTGTAGGTGACAAATGCCGACTGTTATTGATGTGTCCCTTCCCTGGCTTGCTGATACAAGCAGGGGATATGATATTCAATTTTTGGTCCCCATCCATATGTTACTTTTCCAATTTATTTGTCCACATCAAGTGAAATGAAATACAAAGCAGCAGGGCATACAGTTCTGCTATAATTACAATCACGGGCTATTTGTCAGTGCAGCATTAACATTTATAGATCATGTTTTTATGACATGCTAAGTGTTCCTGCAATATTTGGCCACCTTGCTATCAGGCCTTTATCATATTTGTCTGCAATGTATGCTACATTAGCAATTTTATACTGAATGAAGAACTTTCTTAAAATCTATTGTTTTGCTCTTTTAATAAAATTTAGAACTTGAGATTTAAAATAGGTTGTCTGTATTTACCATTTTAGCCTATGACCACAGCAGTTATTATTTTCTTTTGAAGAAATAATAATGGACTGTGAAACATTTTTTTTGCTTCTGTACACTTCTTAAACAACCCCTTGCAGTTTGCACATGCAGAAAATGCTGCTTTTAGGGCACAGCATGGGCTAAAGATGTATGAATGCTCCTATCTAGTAGTTGTGCTGACCTTTTGGGTTAACAACAGAAGCTCAAAGCTGTCAGTAAAAGAAAAGTAAAGCAAAGTGCATTAGGAAATCTGGGATTTTGTGTAGTTCTTTTTGCTGCATCACTGCTAAATTGTACTGTACAGAAAACAGCATGTCTTGGAACCTATGTGGGGGGCAAAAGCTACCTGCGCTGGTGAAAAATTAATGACTTCTCCAACCATGGGAGGTGGCTTTTCAGATAGAACTGACGAAGCAATAAAGCTTGGTGCTCTATGTAATATTTTTCTTTTTTTTTTAAGCTGCACCAACATTTAAATTCAGCTTTCTACAAAAAAAAGAACATGACTTAAAGACATATCACAGTTTTATTAGCAGTGCTTACCATTTCTATAAACAGAATTTAGCACTTATTACTTTTTTCACACTACTGGGATTATTAATTATTTTATGCTATGTTTTTTTTTTGTTTTTTTTTAAGCTAAAGTAGGGATATGTGATACTTTGTTTAAAGTACCAAATGGCTTGAGGTACTGTTAGATTAAGTGCTAAGTATCATAACACTATTTTATAACACCTATAAAATATAATTGAATCCTACTCACAACTGACTTGGTCAGTGAAATGAAACATAATAATGCTTGGCATTGCTGACAAAAACTTTGATTAATATAGTTACATAATTTTGAACTTCCCCTTCTGCTATATTGCCTATCATAACTGGCTAGACTGTTGGAGAACATGTAACTTATTCAGCTCCTCTGCAGCCAAGCTACCGGAGACACGTTTCTCTCTTCTCAAGGCAGAAATACAATTGACCGGTGCATGCATTTGATTTTATAGGGCCCATGTATGAATGCAAGCACAAGTGCAAAGTGTGTCAGTCAGTGTGAATATCTATACCAATTTGTTACTTTTTTTATTAGTTGGTATAACATTATTTTGGTTTGCGTGCATTTCCCTAAGATATATACATATAAACAGAGCACTGGAAGAGGACTATTGTTCACTTTCAGTAAAGATTAGACAACAATTATCCTCTGTCTACACAGCTGAGGAACCAGCTAATGGATTTTTACTTTTTAACCGACCGAGTTCTAATATTACTCTTGGTGCATTGGTGAGGAAATTCAAAAGACACTAGAACATGTAAAGGTAAAAAAAGATGCAGGACCGAATGGTATTCATCTCAAGGTACTAAATAAGTTAGCTCTGTGATTGCCAAATCTCTTCACTTTTTTCAGGATTCCTTGCGGTCTGGTGTATTTTTCAGGATTCATTAATAAACAAGTAAAAAGTCCAAGTAGATCACATTCACTGCCATCCCAGGGTCTAGGTTCCTGCTCACCTCCTCATGGAAGGCATTTAAATTAGCCTGGCAAGATGTTAAGCATAACACCATGCTGGCACAAACTTATAGTATTGTGATTTGTAATGTATTCAAGTACCTTATCACTTAATATCCCATCCAAAAGCTTCCCTACCACTGACATTAAACTAACAGGCCTTTAATGTTCTGGCTGAGAATTGAATCCCTTTTTAAATAGTGGTACCACATTATCCAAACTCTCTGCACTCTCAACCCAACTTATGTAACTATTTCTGGTTATTTTTCATGTGGGCTGTGTAAAAATAATGTAACTACACTACACTACATACAGGCCTGTGGTATACAGTTTAGATTAAATCCAATTTGTTGCCAACCCATCTCCTGCAGAAAACACTATTACTAAAATTACTTAACTTGACCAGATAGTCTTTTTTACCAGGAATGATGGCCAAATGCAGCTAGTAAATTAAATTAATGGAAAAAATTATGCACAGTATGTGTAATTTATTCTCTCTTTTTCCTTTGCTTAAGCAATCATTCCATATTAAGTGTACAGAAATGTACTGTAGATGGAAAGAAATTCTTATTGAAAAAAAATATTACTATGGAACAAAACCAAAATTTAAAGCAGGTCTATGCAGTGTAATAAATGGCTCATAAACTACATTGTGACTATAGCTCTTTCTCAACGCCCCCCCCCCCCCCCAAATCCAGTGTGAGTTCCTTTTGAACCAAAAGGCTTAAGCAATCATAAATTGTTCCTTTACTCTTACCATAATAATACATTAGCATCTTTAAGTTTAAATAGAATTAAAAAATTAGACCCCCACACTTGCCCTGACACACGTTTGGCCATTGGCTTTTTCAAAAGGCAGAATGAAAAGCCCTCATGGGCTCCCTCTATATGTTAACTTCCATCTGTGTAATTAAATGTAAAAGAGAATATAGTTTAGGAGTAGATTTGGGAAAAAATGGAAAACAGAAATAATTGTAGAACACAGAGAGTGGTATATAGTCTATAGTGCCAGAAAATATGATCTAAATATAAATAAATATACATTGGAAATTTACACATCTATAGTTTTGATAAGTTATTTGTTTAGTGTAACCACAAAAAGAAGAGCTGTCTATTCCTTTATGTGATATGAATGCATCTGTGGTTCACTAAGGTTCCAATAAATAAAATATGTGCCAAGGAGAGTTTTTCCAACAATGCAGGAGTTGTTTGCATTGGGTATATTATTTCTGTTATCACAGAAAACTAAATATTTCTGGAGTTCTAGAGAGACAGTTCGAGAGGTCTTTTCATCCATTACAACAAGCAGCAAGCAAATGGTCCAAATATTTTGTTTCAACCAATCACCAGATGATTTGAGTACATCCTTGGCTAGACTTGAGAAAATAATAAACATTGTAACTTTGATGTAAGAATACTTTAGGTTTATCGATCTAGCCTATTGAGCATATTATCTAAAATCAGTTAGTTCCACCGATAACACTTCTGTTTTCCTGCCTTGTATTTGTCAAGGCATAGCAGACACATTTGGAAAGCAATAGTAACTTACTTTCATAAGAATTTAAATATTTTCATAGGAATAAACTTTTATTCTGTATTTTAGAGGATATAAAGTTTTTTATTTGGTCGGAAAAATGTGACAATATGCCAAGCCTGAATATATTATATCTTTTCTGTGCATTTGCTTAGCCGCAGCTAGATAAACCACTTTGCTCCCATGGATTAAACATGAACCTCCATCCATGAGCAATGTTAACTTATATTGAAAAGATTTATATCTAAAGCTTTTCAATTTATATTTGGTAGTAACACATTTCAGACCCAATTTATGAAAGCAACATGGTCATATTATAAGGACTTCACAGATGCACTCCAAAAATGAAGCTATTTGATATACTTTACTATTAAAATTATTCATCCACTTTATAAATTGTAAGAGGGTCTGCTATTGCTTGGTTATTGCATTTGGAAATATAGGCTTTGTTATGCATCAGTATATTAACCTGTTGGAATTTCAAGAGTCTTACCTTGAAAGATAGTTTGGTTTCTTGGTTTCTAAATATCTAGTTATCTACATTGTTGATTCTTAGACAAAACTGGTGATAAATAAAACATAGTGCTTATTTTTTTGTTTGTTTTGTTACTTATTTACAAAAGACAAAAAAAATACCATGGAAAAGCCCTTCACTATCTATATCTACTGCATATACCTGTGGGTGCTATTCTGTGTAACATAGCATAGGCTAAATTCCTGGTCTGCAAATCTGTCCCGTTTCACTTCGCAAAGATCTGCAAAAAACGAAACATTTGTGAAATACATTGGCATCTATGATAGATTTTTTTCATGGCGGAAACGTGGGAAATTTAGCTCATCACTAGTACCAATGCATAGTAATCATTTCCAATATGTTGCTATGTCAGTGGCCTTCAGAATAGGCCCAGGTGGGGCTCACAAATTAATTAATGCAGGGAGGGTTAAGAATAAATGTTAAAATCTTATTGGCTAGTTTAATTTATTTAGACAATAAAGATTTGGTTTCTGTACAGTATACAGAAAGACAATCTTACTGGTGCTTACACCCTTCCTATATATATATGGCTAAGCCTGGTTATATAGCATGAAAAGCCAATTCTAAGGGTAGTAGACTAAAGCTGGCCATACACGTGGCGATCTCGCGATGTTTCGTACGACCGTCGGTCGCACGAAACATCGTCAGATCCGCCACACACCATTCAGGGCTGAATCGGCAGGTAAGGAGGTAGAAACAATAGGATTTCTACCTCCTTCTGCCGATTCAGCTCTGAAGGGAGAATTTTGGTCAGGCGCCTTCTATGGCGCCCGATCAAAATTTTCTAACTTGGCCGATCGGCGAGCCGACCGATTTCAGCAGCTTCCTGCGATATCGGTCGGCTCGCTGACATGCCATACACGCACCGATTATCGTACGAAACGAGGTTTCGTACGATAATATCGGTGCGTGTATGGCCACCTTAAGGGTGAAGGTCAATAGCTAGCACTGCAGTAGACGATCCTAACCAAGAGCTCAGTGCTAGACTGATATGAAATTTTTATGCATTGAATCAGAACCAGATTTGTGAAAGGAAGCAGAATGCAAAAGATTAACCATTTACTTTCAAATGGTATTTCCCTTTTCAACCCACAAGGCATATGATTTCAAGCAAGAAGCCTCACTGCCAATTGTTTTCTTTAGAAGTTAAAAAATGATATAAATGGGTTGCTCAATATAAATTACCTTTTTGTAGATGCAATATAAGTGCATACCTGATAATTAGTCTGATAATTAGTCTGTTGTGACAAGCCAATCCACATCACTTGCTTTCCAATAGGCAACATTTAACAACTTTTACATTTTAACTTATTTTAATTAACAGCATTTATACCAAATACATATTGGCACGAAGAACAGATCTCTTGTTACAACTAATTAGTGATCCTGCCAGAAACAAGTGTAGGTACAGCCAAATAAAGCAGTATTCAGCCTTAGCAGGAAAAGGACATTACTTAACCCTTAAAATGTCAGATGAGATTTACAGTTTATTATGTTAAACTTTTTTGAACATTTTGTGCTCTTTCACTTTAGGGTCATTTCTTGGGGGCAAGTTTTAGTTTAAAAAGCTATATATTGTTTTTTTCCCACCTGGACAACCGAAGTTTTTTCTTTTTTTAAAAGAAGAACTAAAGCTTAACAAAGAAGCAGGGTAGACACGTTGCACATTATCTTTTGGGTATTTGCACCAGCTCAAGGCAACCATAGCCCTTTAGCAGTTTAGATCTGTGCCTCCAAAGATGCCCCAGTAGCTCCCCATCTTCTTTTCTGGTGATTCACTGCACATGCTCTGTGCTGCTGTCAGTTACTGAGCTTAGGGACTGACCCACAATATACTGAATATATACAGTAGAATATAAATCTCTCAGATTCACATTATGTGCATTGCTTATTGATGACTTATGCTACAATCAGCCAATTAAAGCAGGTCAAAATTATTCAGTGACTCAAAGCAAGAGTATATATTGTTTGCAGCCGGAAAAATATGTTATAGGTTTAATAACTGACAAATAAATCTGTGAAACTGTATTAAATATATAGAAATAAAGATTAATAAATATATTATTAGTTTCCTAGAACCCTACTAAATATTTCATCTAGCAAAAATACAATGTGATTTCTTACATTGTATTATTTGAGATAACAGTGAAATAGTTGACTAGAAACAATAGTAAGCAACACCAAATAAATCAGTCTTATCTATCAAACAGTGCCCTGACAGATGATAGATAGATGATAGATAGATAGATAGATAGATAGATAGATGAAAGAAAGAAAGAAAGAAAGAAAGAAAGAAAGATAGCTAGGGTAGTAGATATAGGAAAACATAGTATGGAGTTGGTATGCAATAACTGTTATAGCTTACAACACTTTCCTAGCAAGTTAATGTTAAAGTCAATAGGAAGTTAAATGTCTGCATAAAAGTTGATAATGGTACACAGTTACATATTGACTAAGAGACACAAAAAATCAATTCTGTTTTATAATGACTTCAGCAGTATCATAGGTATATATATTAACACATTTATCACACAAGTCAACCAGTTACATAGGCAGTATAAAAGAAGCTAGTAAGAATCTGAATATCCTAAAATGCACTCTGAAAGGGGTACAACACATAGGTATTCCCTATGTATATTATAATATTTGGGTATGAATTAAGGTTTGGATTTATATCCATGATTTCTTAATTGCATCTGCAAATTGTTTAATAAATATGCTGCAATACATGACTCGTGATCAGATAGATGTGATTCTGAGCTAAACTGACAGTATTTATGTATTTATCACAGTAAAACATTGCAATGTGTTTGGAAGCTATACATATCTGGGGCAGATGAGCATAGCCCTCAGAATTTCAATTTGAGTCTAACTAAGATGATGTTATCTGTATTTTTGACTGAATTGCTTTAATTAAACTGAGAATAATCATATTAGTATGCTAATCTTTAAAGGTCCCGAAGCTGAACCTAGCTCTTACACCACTTATTTAGATTTGCCCATAAATTGCTGCTTCGGAATTGGGGAGGTTACATACAGTATATAAAATATGGACATAGCAAATTACAGATTCAAGTTAACTAAAGAAACTGGCTCATCTAGCAATGTCAGCTACCCAATCTAAGTTCCTTTCCATAAATGTATAGTTAAAGCAGACCTTTCTGATGCATGTTGTGCTACAAAGCTCAGCAAAATGAAATTCATTTTCAAGGGAAAAGTAGTTATTGCCACTGAAGAGTCAAATGCTTAATTCAAGGCCATTTTAGTGCATGCTGTGGGCCAAAATGATAGCTACCTTAATTGCTGATTGCTGCAAAGTTATTTGTGGTAGAGTGCATTTCAGAGTGGCTAAACTAGGTTATCTTGATTTCCATTATAGATAGTTCTATTAGTAATAAGGTATATTTAAATATGTATAAAGTAAATATTAGAACTGAAATTGTTTGTATTACCAACAACAAAAAAGTATACAGGGGTATCTTAGTGAGAGTTATTCTGGTTTATTTCTCTTTTGCAAGTTCTAGACGGTGTAAAGCACTTTATAAAGTCATTCAAAAGCATAGCAAGGTCCCTTATAGCCCCCTATAACACATTACCTATATGAACCACAGGGTACAGTTTTTTTTTATTATGATAGATACAAGTGGTTTTGAAGGTGGGGGGCTTTTATATCTTATGCCATTAAGTGAAAATGTTGCTTATTCAGGAGAAGAACAAATATTATGAAAAACAGTATATTTGTATTTTTTAACCTGTTGACTGTGCCGTCCAATGTAATAATAATAATAATTATTATTATTATATCTATAATAGATTTATATGTGGGTATAGTCCATTGTATTGACTGGGACAGAAACTTATGCGTATTGTATATAATCTCCATAAAGCGATGTGGAACATGTTGGTACAATATAAACAAAGGTAATTATAATAATACAATTCCCTGGATTCTGTTTAGGTATTCATTTCAAATTATATTACTCATTGCTTTAAATCCTATGTAAAAACATTTTTCTACTGTACTTTTATTTGGATACATTTTACTGTCCCAGGCTTTCTTCTAGTAAGAGTATTAACAAGGATGACTTCAGGTAGTTTAATCAATCTGTACATCAGTGACCTGGAACTAACAGTAATTGCTCGTAGATGGCTTAATCTGCTGTAACATGAAAGTTGAAAAGGGCAACTTTTTACACAAAAATGCAACCTCCTAATGTATAAAACTACAGCTACGTGTATTGCTGCGCATTAATACAAAACTACAGTCTAATGGGCCACAAAATGATGTGTTACTTCAATTTGTGCAGAAGAGCAAGAGCTGACATATTGCTTCTCTTCTCATTGATTTTCTTATATTTGTCATGCTGCAATTTTTTTTTTACATTTCCTATTTCTATGTTGAGTTAATCTGCATTGCCATGTATCCTACGGAGGGCAACAGAATCTAAACCAAAGTTTAGCAGCTGAATGGTCTGTCTTGAAGTGGATTTAATCAAACACAATTCCCTGGAATATCATTATTCCATAGTGAATCCTAATCATCTTGGATTGTCTGAAATTGATTGTATAGTTAGTCCCAAAATCTTTAGTATTATTAAATAAATTTAATTTATTTCAAAAGGTATCCCCCATATGTAATAAAAGTCACTAAATTTGCCCAGGAGCAGTAATCCCATAGCAACCAATAAGATCCTGGGCAAACTTAGTGGCTTTTATTACATAACCCCTAAGTCTTTTTTTGGTCTTACCCTAACCATGAATGGTAAGTTTTTTATATTTAAGTACTATATATTGTATATTTTATTTATCATTTAAAGTGGAACTGTCACCCAGACATGAAAATCTGTATAATAAAAGTCCTGTTCAAATTAAACATGAAACCCACATTCATTTTTATATTAACACATCCAAACCCATTATAAAGGCATTTAAAAATCACAGCTGTCAATCATATATTGCTTGCCCCGCCTCTATGCCTTAGGCATAGAGGCGGGGCAGACAATAACTTTAGCTTTCCATTCAGCACTTCCTAGATGTCACTGCACATCTCACTTCTCCCCTCCCTCCTCCTTATCTAACTGTGTAGCCAGTGCATGGGCCTGGGCATCAGGCCCCCCATTCTATCACATAAACAAGATTTTGGCATGATACAAAGTTTGCCTTAATAACAGTGTCCACAAAATGGTGCCTGCCTGCTTGCTTTGATTGAGTAATTCAAGACGGAAGGAAACAAGATTTATATTATTTATATAGAGTAAGTAAAGTTTATTTTGTTCAACTAACAATATAGAAAATAATTTGGACTTATTTCTTAGGGTGACAGGTCCGCTTTAAAGAAGAAGAAAAGGTACAATCACTGGGGGTGTCAAAATGTTAGGCATCCCCCCAGTCCCTAACAGGAGCACTCCTGTTAGGAGAAAACCACACCAGCCTGGAGAAGCTGTGAGAGTAGCTCTTCTTCTTATGTCCTTATGCCACTTGCACAGTAGAGTGAATAGCCGAACTTGAGCAAAAAAAAAAAAAAAACTGCTTTTTCTCTCTACTGCACATGCGTTGGCTCCAATATTCCAAAGAAATATGAGAGAAGGAAGAGGATCGCTCTTTCGTAGCTACCCTAGGCTGGTGCAGTTTTCTCCTAACAGGATCGCCGACCCGGGGTACAAGATAAGTGATTATAATCACTGTGGGATGCCTAATATTTTGGCACATGGAAAGTTCTGTATATACAGTAAGCTTCCAAGAAGTACTATACTGCTCTTTGGATGATCCTGTTTTAAAGTGTAGTAGTGTGGCTAAAACAAGAGATTGCACAGCATTTCTCTATCTAATCTAGAATTTCACCTGAGATCTCAATCATCATCTGTGCAAAAGGATTTAAAAAATATTCTTCAGTAGTTATGTAACTATGTAGCATTGAAATACTAGAATTAATAATGACTTAAGTGAAAGTAAGTGTTGGACTGGCCATTCTAAGTTAAATATATTTCAGCATATGAACACACATATATGTTTCATTTAGAGGGGAGAATACTTTTTTAGTAGCTTTCACATATTGATATGTGGGAGAATATAGGATCAGTTGTGTAATTACAAGAAGTCAAGTATTATGAAGCAGAAGAAAATATGTAATTGCTAGGAGATGGAAGAGCTTTGTGAGTGCAAAGGATCTTTTACTGTCTGTATAAAAGGTGTATTCACACCCTCATTGGGTTCAGTGATGCTTAAATACCAACAGCACATCGGCCAACTTTGTTCATGCACAGGAGTTTAGGAGATTTGGACAGAAATGTATGGTCATTTACAAAGATAGTATGACTGTGCTTATTTAACTAACAAATGGGTTTCCATGGTTAGGGAAGAGAGATTGTGCGCTGCCCTGCTGGGTCGTGCTGTGATGGAAGATTAAAGTAATGCCTTTAAAAGTTGCTTGGATGACTTGGACAAGAACAATATACAATCCTATAGTGATCCCAATATCTTTATTGTAAATATTATAAATATGTTTATCTATCTATCATCTATCTATCTACCTATCATCTATCTATCTATCTATCTATCTATCATCTATCTATCCATGCACACTGGGTTGAAAGGGTTGAACTTGATTGAATTCTGTCTTTGTATAACCCAAATTAACTACATAACTATGTATTTTGTTGCTTACCCATTAACACAAATATGGTCATTAGTCATCTCTGTATTATATTTTTGTGTGAGTTCTATGAAAACCTGTCTGAATTGTATAAAAAAATATGTATGTGTGGAGGCTAGTGTAACCCCAAATATATTGATAATTGTTACTTTCTTCTGTTCTTCTGACATGATATACTAATTTATATATACTAATCACTTTATATAATCATCTTTTATAATCATTTTATATTAATGATAGTATATTCTTAAACAGTCATCATTTTTGAAGGTTTGGTCTATGAAATCTACACGTTATTTATTATTCTGCATTATAAATACTTGGACTTGTTGGAATAGTATGCAGTTGAGGCTGTGGTCACAAGAAGTTAAGTATTAGGAAGCAGAAGAAAGGATGCCATTCATTAGCTGGGAGATGGAAGAGTTGTGTTTTAGTGTGGAGAGAGATGAGTAACCGTAAGAAAAATAATGAGAATTGTGACAGCAGGTTGATAGTGATTGTAGAGTATGCTTTCTTCGTGAGAGAAGATCAATACTCTTAATGGAATTTTAGTGATTGCAGGAGAGTGTGCAAAAATATCCATTGACAACAATGATAAAGTGACCTGTGGCAGTAATTGGTAAAGTTCTTAGACTGAAGAATGCAGTAGCTCAATCTCGCCCTGTGTTATATTGGAATTTTCATTGAGCTAACCAGACAACTTGTTGATAGCATTATAGGAAATCATTTGTTCTCTCTTAAAATGATATATAGATCTTAAAATTACTGTAAAAATGTATTTGTAGGGGAGAGCTTCATTAGTAAGCATTACAGGGCATACCTCTTAACATGTGCTACTATATATATATATATATATATATATATATATATATATATATATATATATATAAAATACCAGCACACCCTTCAATGTTTCATCAAAAAATTTTTATTTTAAATATATTGTTAAAACCAATGTTTCGGTTCTTATTAGGACCTTTCTCTTTTATCCTTGAGAAAGGTCCTAATAAGGACCGAAACGTTGGTTTTAACAATATATTTAAAATAAAAATTTTTTGATGAAACATTGAAGGGTGTGCTGGCCACAGATGATTATTTTCTATACAGACATAATTTTGGCTAGCACCCCGCAAAATATTGAGCCTTGGAGTGCGGACACCATTTGGATTGATATATATATATATATATTTATGTATGTTACTATGTTTATTTAGTTTTTCATAATGTCTATTCCTATGTTTGTAATGTTACAGATAATGTGTAAAAGTAATAGTCTGTCTACACAGTAGCACTTTATAAATTATAAAAAATAGACATACTACAGCTTTGGGATCCCTTATCTGGCAACCCATTATCCAGAAAGTTCCAAATTACAGAAAGGCCATCCCCCATAGACTGCATTATAAGCAAATAATACTGATTTTTAAAAATGATTCCCTTTTTCTCTGTAATAATAAAACAGTACCTTGTACTTGATCCCAACTAAGATATAATTAATCCTTATTGGAGGCAGAACAGCCCTATTGGGTTTATTTAATATTTAAATGATTTTTAGCAGACTTTAGTTAGGTAAATCCATATTACGGATCCCTTATCCAGAAAATCTCAGGTCCCAAGCATTCTGGATAACAGGTCCCATACCTGTACTCCATTATTATATCGTTATATATACAATTTGCTCATAGCTAGTCTGAATTTTTGGGCAAAAATTATTATTTAACTTCTAATCTTCAATATATATTTTAAAATGGAAGAATCTGTTTGATTTCTACCACTTTACCTTTCATTAAAATTTGAGACTTTAGGTCTTGACATGGTTATCAATAGGCTTATTGACCTCTTTATTGGGTGAAACTCTCTGTAAAGGACCCCTCAGGGATAGCAAAGGAGGATAAAGTAAAAAAAAACATCTGATTTTGTGCTATTTTGCCTTGAATAAAAGAAAAAAGGTTTATGTATCCACCAGGCCCAGACTGGCAATCTGTCGATTCTGGCAAATGCCTGTTGGGGGGGTGCATAGGGGGCGCCACCAGTAGAAATCAGGCGCTGGCTGCTGTAGGATGCCATAGACAGTCACTATTTAGTGGGCTGGTGGGGGCTGTTTGGGCCTATGTGTACTTCAAATACCAGGGCCTATTATAATCCCAGCCCAGACCCGGTATCCACTCTGCTGTTGACCCAATTAGGTTTTGGGTGTAGTGCTGTAGTTTTTTTGGGTTTTTTTTACACAATGGGTCCACTTTGTTTAGTCCAGTGGTATATGGACAGATGTCAGAAGTCTACATGATTAAATGGTAGAACCTTTGGTAAAAGACCATTACAGTTGTATGGAGAAAATACGGTTCCCATTAGAGTGTTGTGTCCAAGAAGTACCCTCATTCCCTCATTTTTTTAGGATGTACGTAGTCACTGAGCGGAAATTATTATAATTATAGAAATAATGTAAACCATATGCAATAACCGTAAATAAATGTGAGTTTTTCCATTTGTTAGTTAAAGAAGAAGGAAAGTCATTTTGGCATTTTACTGCCAATAGATTCACCATATTAGTGCCACCTAGAACACTATATTTACTCTACAGAAAGCATTGCCATACCTGAGTAAAGAGCCCTAGAAGCTTTCTCCTTTTTCTTAAGACAGCAGCTGCCATATTAAATAGCTTCCTTTTTGCAGTCTAGCCATTATAGCTCAGTTCACACATTTCTAAGGAAGGGGGGGAGTGAATTTTATGAATTCTTATGGGAGGGGGAGCAGGAGAGAAGAGAGAGGAGAGAACATCCGCAGACTCTGGCCACAGAAATTAAGTATTTTCTAAGAGAGGAAGTCAGATACCCAAACAACATGTTTACAAAAAAAGAGACAAGTAATCCTGTGTTTCTTTTGATAGAGGACTCAGTGCAGCGTTTCTGTGAGTGCCTATGGTTGTATTTACATAGACCTTTGTGATAAAGCTTACTTAGTTTTTACCTTTCCTTCTCCTTTAAAATAAATGGCATGCATTAATAGGTCCCCTTGCATATGATTCAGCAAAAAAGGCATGCCAGGCACAATTACAGTATGAAGGTGTATCACCTATTTATACACCTGTCTATATTTCAATAACCTATACACATGAAATAGGTTTGACATTTTTTAATAGAGAGAGGTATTCCTTTAAACCCTGGAAGCAATAGTTTATGTTTGTTTTTCTGTATGAATCAAGCTTTTCAAGCATTTTCCACCGTTTTAGGTTATAGAATTTATAGTCAGTAAACCTGTCATCCGTATAATTGTTTGAATGCAGGGGAAGTAGAAGATGAACAAAATAGAAAATATGTAATTAAAAATGTGATACATTAATATATAAACTAGTCAGGCATCCAAACTAGTGTCTAATTGCTATGGTCGATGACCTGAGTAACTGCATAATGGCCTGTGTACCAGATATGAGAAACTGAGAGAGAGGGTAAAGAGCCTATATTTAACTACATTCACCAACACACACATGCACACCATACATCATAAATGGGAATTGCTGTCTGTGAAACTACACATAATGCACTTCTTCATGTAGTGAACAAATTAAGCAAAAATTAATTAAGCTTCAAAAAATGTCTTATGGCCCACTTGTCAAAAAGGAGATAAGAGCAGTTTACAGCATGAGTAGGTTGAAAGAATGATACCACTGAGAATATATACTATATATGTTGACTAACACTTTTATTTTAGTTTTTTAGTACAGAGAACAGCAGTTACTAACTTACAATCCTTCCCCTTTGTAAAAGCTGACCCAGCATGAGACAAGACCTTCTGCAGGAAAATAAAAGGCATGCCTTTTGTTGATCTTTCTAGGTGTTATAATACACATCAATACTGAATATATATATATATATATATATATATATATATATATATACATACATACAGTACATACACACATATATATATGTCCTGGCCTGGGTGCAGTCCTAGGTAACAGTCTTCATCCACATGCAATAACATGTATCCACACACATTTTCTTATGTAGACTTAAGTTGTAATACATGTATTACAACTTGTAATACAATAACCTCTGTCAAAGTAAAAATGTAACACTGCCTTATCCTTAAAAACATATAGTGGTCGAAAATGTAATTAGATGACCTTATAAAATGTAATTTACATGAGAAACCCAACAAATTAGTGGAGCAAAGGCATAAAAAAATGAATCAATGACAGCAAATAAAGAATTCCTATAAATCAGTAAGGATATCATGAATCCAAATATTCCAACTGGAATAACAGAAATGTATCCATGTATACAAGGCTACTATGCTACAATTCATCCAGCTAAGCACTCAATGTGTTTCAATGAAATTGCCATGTACTGTATGGAATCCAGATCTGTAGAGCTTATGTTATAATTTATTGAAATTGTATCCATCACTCCTAGACTGGCATACAATTATTATTTATTATGGCCCAGGATGGAAAGCATAACAGTTTCAGCAGATATATGCTCTTGAGATCTGGGTTTATATGCACAGCAATTTTATTGAAAGGCATTGAGTGTTTGTGGAGAGCATTGTTGTCTCTGCTGTTATTAGTAGTAGGGACTTATTAATAGTGGATATTGCATAGCAGAATTAGTGGTCTAACTTATTAAAATATACATATAAGGGACTGTGTATAGCCATACACATTCCCTTCAGGCTTGGCAGCTTATCTGCCTGCGTATGGGGTCTTCACCCCGATGGCGAATATTGCTGTTGATGTGATCCGATCATTTGGCCCTTGATCTCAAGGAACATCAATACCATCTAACTGAAAAAGTAGATGTTGTGCCTTCTTTCATATAAATTTGATGCTGGACTGCATTGTGCCTCACAGGTAGCTCCCGAAAAATTGTAA
The DNA here is from genome assembly GCF_000004195.4 of Xenopus tropicalis. Taxonomy (NCBI): domain Eukaryota; kingdom Metazoa; phylum Chordata; class Amphibia; order Anura; family Pipidae; genus Xenopus; species Xenopus tropicalis. The sequence continues at coordinate 63,331,122 of NC_030680.2, read as the reverse complement.
TAAGATGCAAATAGGTACTTTGCACTATGACTGTGGGTATACACCACTGCTTTTTAGTCTACAAATAATTAAGATTGTTAAAAAAGATTTCCTTTTTCTTTGAAATAATAAAACAATACATTGTACTTAATTCTAACAATGATATAATTAATCCTTACAGGAGGCAAAACAATCCTATTGGGTTTAATTATAGTTTAAATAATTTTTAAGGTTTGGAGATTTGTAGAACGGAAAGATCCCCATGTCCCAAGCATTCTAAATAACAGGCCCCATACATACATATATACAGTATGTATATTCACAGTATATATACAGGTATATATACAGTATGTAGCAATGTTAAAAATGTAAGGATATCATGTCTTTTGTCTATGGCTAGATCTGTACAAAAATCAATACAATCTTGTTTAAAACCGCTTTATTTTCTTTATGAAACACAGGCAGAAAAAGGCAGAACGAATAAAGATAAAGAGAGTAGATTATTTAAAAATGTTTAATATAACAATAAAATCTCAGTTCTGTGAAAGTTTTCAAGTAAAGTGAAATAATCTTTAAAAAGATGTTAAATCCCATCGCTGCCCAAGGGTCTTGCAACAAACACTGCATAGGGCTGTGGGTGAGATAGAAGGCAAAGTAGTAGCTCACAGCAGCAAAGGTGTTAATAGTTTTCAGAAAGTGAGGGGATAAATTGGATATGCTTTAGGCTCTTACTTTGCATGTAAATTTAAACCATTTCTGCAACATCATAAATAAGTTGGAAAGAGTGGGCTGTGGCAGTCTAACACTACACTTGCTTGGAGCCATCAATCACAATCTAAAGGTAAGTCAGAAAACCAGCTGAAGTCAAAGAACTGAATGATTGAACAGGTTTTCATTCTAGCAGTAGTTATTCTTCATTTTAGAATCTTTAAGGCTGTCCTCTGTATGTGACAAGCCTATGAAATATGACACATATTGCTGAAATGCAGCCGGCTTTCCCGACAGAAGTGAATGTTGCAAAAAAAGAAAAATGGAGTACAGTATGCAAGAAAGGATTCTTGAGAGATGAACCTGTGGCCAGCAAATCAGTTCACCCTTTATCTGCCTGTTTATGAGTGCATTTTCCCAAAGTTGTTATATTCCACTTTATTCAAGGAGAACTAAAGCTTACCTAAAGAGGTAGGCTAGAAACGTTGTACATTATGTTTTGTGCTTCTGTACCAGCCCAAGGCAACCACAGCCCTTTAGCAGGGAAGATCTGTGCCCCTATAGATGCCCCATTAGCTCCCCATCTTCTTTTCTGCTAATTCACTGCACATGCTCTGTGCTGCTGTCAGTTACTGAGCTTAGGGACCCACTCACAATATACTGTATATATAGAATATAAATGTCACAATATAAGGCTAGTAATTAATACAGATAATTACTACATGGCAGCTCAGAAATCGGTACAACAAGCATAAGAATTTAATAATCAGCCCTGTAACATCAGCTTATATTACAGGCCAGCCTCATTTTCTTCTTAATAATTTGCGACGACCTCTAAGCTTAGCTTCTCAGCAGCTGCCCAGAGCGCACTGAGCATTCAAGTGTCCCTGACACTTCTAACAGAATCCAAGATGGGGAGCTGCTATTGAGATGCTGAAACTTTGGGTTTGTGCAGTAAGTTCAGTATATAAAATATGGCATTTCAAGCCATATTCATTCTTAGGGTTTAGTTCTCCTTTAAAGGTGTGTTCAAAATATCCCCACAATTATGCAAGTGATTTTAAAATAATTCTGACATATTTAATGAAACCTGGAATGCTAAAGATGACTGATACAAACAAAAAATCCTTCACGTTAAAACAAGACGAGTTAAAAACAAATGAAAGTGGGCTGTCTTAGTGATATACTGTTTCTTTCATAATTTACTGCAGCATTTGAATTTGCATAACCTAAATTAATTTAAAACATTAATCTGAAGTTTTTTTCATCTGAAGAGAGATGGTAATTGAAATATATTTAATTAGTGAAGGTATTATTACCTTTACTGAAAACATCTCATGTTTTGTATCTAAACTGTCTTGTAATGGTACAGTTAGGGGCTGATTTACTAATCCACGAATGGTCCGAATGCGGTTTTTTTCGTAATGATCGGTATTTTGCGATTTTTTTGTAAATTGTCGCAACTTTTTCATAGCTGTTACGACTGTTTCGCAAAATGTCACGACTTTTTCGTAGCGTTACGACTTGCTCGAATTGTCGCGACTTTTTCGTAGCCTTCGCGCCAAGTACGAAAGTTTCAGATTTATTCAAGCTTCGGTATCGTGACTTTCCTTGGGGCAGGTTGGAGCTGCAGAGTGCCATTGAGCCCTATGGGAGACTTTCCTTGGGCCAGGTTGGAGCTGCAGAGTGCCATTGAGTCCTATGGGAGACTTTCCTTGGGCCAGGTTGGAGCTGCAGAGTGCCATTGAGTCCTATGGGAGGCTTCCAAAATCATGCTAAGTCTGAAAGTTTTGCCCGCAGTTTATGAGTGCTCAATACGAAAAAGTCGCGACAAGATACGAGCAAATCGTAACGGCTACGAAAAAGTTGCGACAATTCGCGCAAGTCGTAATGGTTACAAAAAAGTTGGGACAATTTACGAAAAAGTCGTAGCAAAATGTTCGTTTTCCAATCGGAATTTTTCCTATTCGGATTCGGATTCGTGGGTTAGTAAATCAGCCCCTAAGTGTATGTAATAGTGCCAGAGTGGGATATTGTTTCAAAATTTGGATTTTGGGATTTCTGTTGAACTGGATCATTTTTTCTCAATGCTCAATGTGCATGGAATCACAACAATTCAATTACCAACAAGCTATGGCATTTATTTTTAGAACCATCAACAATGTCATTACAACATACATACAATTTATCAGTGGTGTCATTGACTTTTAAACCGTAAAATTAATTACTACAACATGCAAACAATTTATTTGGCTGCTGTATGATAATACTTTTTGGCAGTTCAGTTGAGTGATTTAGTTGAATGAGTGATTCATAACAATGAAGCAGTGAAGGGAATTGTCTAAATATCTTTTCACTCTCATTTTTCTACATACAGTACAGGTATGGAACCTGTTATCCAGACCGCTCGGGACCTGGGGTTTTCCGGATAAGGGGTCTTTCTGTAATTCAGATCTCCTACCTTAAGTCTACTGAAAAAAATTATTTAAACAGTAGTTAAACAAAAAAAGGATTGTTTTGACCCCAATAAGGATTAATTATATTTTAGATGGGATCAAGTACAAGGTACTTTTTATACGGTACATTTTATTATTACAGAGAAAAAGGAAATAATTTTTAAAAATGTGAATTATTTGATTAAAATTGAGTCTATAGGAGATGACCTTTCCGTAATTCGGAAACTTTCTGGATAATGGGTTTTCGGATGAGGGGTCTGATACCTGTACAACAATTAATGTTAGAAATCAAAATAATTTCCTCCAGAATGATAGCATATTAACATATTTTGCAGCAGTCCAATAATTATATTGCTATATGCTAAGTAATAATATATATATGTATGTATAACTTTATTTATAAAGCGCCACAAGGGTACGCAGCGCACAGTCTTACAGAATACAAAATTACACAGGGAGGACAAGTGATATAATAAATAAATACAATAAATATATATATGTATATATATATAAGTGCCATGTGGTATGAGACACAGTAGGAAGGAGGTCCCTGCCCTGTAGAGCTTACAATCTAAGTGATACAATATATACACATACACACACAAAGGATGGCACACAGCTACATATCACACTTTGGGTGCACGGTAAAGGGTTCCAATACTGTAGAAATGACCAGCAACACTGAGTTCACCGAGAAAACATGTATTGTTAAAATAACATAAACAGCCTGTTTATGTGGTTTAAAAAATTCATGTTTTCTTCTCAAGAGAACTTGGTGTTGCTGGTCATTTCTACAGAATATATATATATATATATATATACATATATATATATATATATGTGTTTATATATATACACACTGTATATACATATATAAGGTATATAAGCTGTTTATATATCATATGAAAGGTTTGCACATATGAAGTGTCTTTAACATATTTTCCTTGCATAAAAATACATTTATGTTATTAAACCTATTGTCCAGAAAGCTGGGAATTACAAGAAGGACATCTCTTTTTGAGTCAATTTGAGCAAATAAATCAAATGTTTTTAATGATTTCCTTTTTCTCTGTAATAATAAAACAGTACCTTGTGCTTAATGGAACAACCCCTTTAGTCACTCCTCACTTTCCCCTTCCCTTCTCATTGTCTATAAATGTGTATCCTATGTAAAAGCATGTACCTAGGGTCCCCCTTTCTGGTATATATTTTAGATTTTGGGATGTTATAAAGATTGAGGAAAATAGTACCTGCCTATATGCTAATTGTGTGACTCCTAAGAGGCTGTGTAATGCAGCATTGGGGGTAGTAAAACTTTTTTCTGCTTTTGTTTTTTCTAGATATCAGATCTAGGAGCAGAATTATCAAAATGCAAGTTTAGATCTTAACACATAAAATATGAATATTCTATTAATTCCTGTGGGATTTTTAGAAGCATATTTATCAATGGGTGACATTTATAGTTCACCATTTGATAAAAATGCATCTGAAAATCCCACAGGAATCAATAGAATGTAGGTGAGTTTTAATGTATTAAGCTCTAAACTCACATTTTGATAAATCTGCCCCATAATGTATGTTTAGTCTGGTGAGCATAAATCCATTGCAACTGACATACTGACACATAACAAGTATTGTACAATACTTGTATGGATAACTAGGATTTTCTTTCTTTTTTTTTTAATTTGCATCAAGTTTCGGTCTATAACCCGTATCTATAAATGTGACCAGCAGCAAAATCAATTATTGGGCTCATTTATCATCACTGGGCAAATTTGCACCTGGGCAGTAACCCAAAGAAACCAATTAAATGTTTGCTTTCATTGTTCTACCAGCAGTTGGCTGAAAAAAAGCTAATCACTCACTGGTTGCTATGGGTTACTGCACAGGTGCAAAATTACCCAGTGTTGATAAATGACCAAATGTAGTAACTATATATCACTTAAATGTATTGAAAGTTAATCCTACGACATAACATCAACTATTTTTGTTTGCTCCATTATAGTCACATTACCTGCATCTTAATGTATCTCTTTTTAGTCTGCCAGGGAACATTAAAGTATTATTTGCTGCTGTCAAAATGTGAGCCAATGACATCAAACATAGTACAAGTATAGGCTCTATTATCCAGAATGCTTGGGACCTTGGTTTCTGGATAAGGGATCTTTCCATAATTTGGATCACCAGAACTTAAATCTGCTAAAAATCATTTAAGCGTTAAATACATCTAATAGGATTGTTTTGCCCCCAATATGGATTGATGCAGCTTCGTTACCATCAAGTACAAGTTGCTGTTTTATTATTACAGATAAAAAGGACATTATTTTAAAAATAAGAATTATTTGCTTAAAATGGACTCTATAGGGGATGGCCTTCCTGTAATTTGGAACATTCTGGATAATGGGTTTCCGGATAACAGATCCTATACCTGTGTCATAAAGACACCAATGGGCAGTTTTGCCTCTGTTTAGAATCTCAAAATGAATGTATGTTCAGTATGTATATGTTTTTAATTTTACTTATTTGGAACTGTTCAATGATGTGGTCCCTCCAGTGATTTATAGAACAAATGTAAAACATTTAAGGAGTAAATAGGTTTGATCAAGGCTCAACTGCTGCCTCTATATCCTGTTAGGATCCATTCCAACAAGTACCTGTAGCTACTAGATAAATTTCTTCACAGTTAAAAAATGTTATCTTCTTTTTTTGACCTTCCAAGCACAGCACACAGGCCTGAAGTTGTTTCCAAAGGGACTAGTGACTGTGAAAAATCTATAATTACATCTTCGGAATGTACACTGCATTTGGGAAAGGGTGTAAATCGGATTATGGAAATGCACCGTGGTGTTCCAAGCTTTTAAGTGGCGAATTTAACCCTGTTTGATCCACCACAGTCTGTTTTTGTTGCTAATGACAGCCCATAAGTGTCTTTGTATGGAAGTGCCAAATTAACTTCCTGGGGACCCTGGATATTGTGAAAGCACAATATCTCTTCAGTATAGATATTGTAAGTAATATAATTTAAAATGATATGTTGTTGGATTCTACCTATCTTTTGGATAGTGTATCCCAGTGGGTTTTGAAAAAAAAAAAAATACAAAAAAACCCCGTTCTAGTTTCTATCCTGTTTTTTTATCCTAGCTGTTATTACATAGATTTAAGAAATGAAAAATAAATTTATTATTGCAAAATATTTTGTTTCATCAAATCAAAGAAGCAAAAAAACTTTCTCATGGACCTCAATGATCAGTTTAATCACTCACGAACCCCCTTAGGTGAGGAAAGAATGGAGGGAGTATATTTGGAACCTGCTCTGAATTAAAAGGTGCCCTAGAATAGTTGTGGCCCCTGCTCTTTCCAGCCCCTGTGGACATGTTAAAATGCAGAAATAAATCTAATGCCATACTTCATTTTTTTTTACAATTGCTCACATTCAAATTAAATAGCATATTAGCCTATATAGAAGAGTTCTTATTCATTTACCGATATCCTTCATCTACTGGTGCATTATTAAGCTGCAATAACTTTAGGCCATAACCAGGGATTTACATGACCAGTCCCAAATGCACCATTAAAATAACGAGTACATTTTTCCCTTCTGGTTTATTTACAGTTTTCCTGGACTAGCATAATAAGAACATTGGATTTACAAGAGTAAATGTATGTATGTATGTCACTCATTCATGCTCTACAGGAGTTTTCCTCTAGTACATTTTGTAGAACACAGCTTTTTTTCTCAATTTCAAGGTTTCTATTAGTTTCCCTGGTTGCCTTTAATCCCTCACAAAGAAGGCTATGCTTCCTGTTGATAAATCGTTTCAGTTAATATTTATGATATCTGTTTACACATTATAAATGCTCCTGTCTTTTATTTATTTTAACAGGAGGTACTTTGTAGAGCAAGAAATAGCCATATGACCTTATAGATCAAGGTTTTGTTCTTGGCAAAGCCTTTAAAGGAGATTATAGGTTCAAAATAAATAATACTACTAATATATACAGTGCTTTTGAAAACCACATTCATCTGTAATAGCTTAGAAGAGTGTTGCACAAGGTCAGCCCTTGAGAATGCTCTGTAAAAAGTTGTGCCGTAAGTAAGTTTTTTTCCTGCAGTGATCACTGTAAAACAATAATAATAATAAATGCGTAGCTGGTGTAAGGCAACTAAAGACAATACTAAAGTCGGCAACTGGCTCTTCATGTCTTAGTCCTTAATAGACACTAAATGCAAAGTCCTCTATTAGTAATAACAATATTTTTAGTAATGCTTGTCCTATGTTTAGGTGCCTCTAGCACACATCTTTAGACCTGGTGAGTGTCATTGTTTTAGGGTCAGTAACACCAACAACGTGGCAATATTTGAACAAGTTATTTATGTATATCTATTTGTCCAGCACGCCCAGATAAATTATTTTTTTTGGCAAACTTATTTTGTAAAAGAACAAGTCTTTACAGGTGTACAGAAAGCCATTTGACTCCTGCTTATTACTTACCAAGACAGTTCAGTAAGTAATATATTATCTGCTACAAAATAATACAGCATGCTTGAGTAGTCAGGTTTGAAAATGTAATATACATATATATGTCATTTAATAATTGAGGTATTTATCTAGTAAAGGGCTCAAAGGTTTCCATGAATGAGCAGGTCAAGCTGTTGGAAAGCAACCATCTGAGAACCAAAAATCATAAGAAATAAATGTAGAAATTAGCATTTATACATCCAATTGCTCTGTCATTTATGTTAACATTCACTGCACATGTAGCAGTAGCATAGTGTATCCTATTCATTACAGCAGGGAGGTGGTTACATGGACAGCAGAACACCAAATCTGCACCAAAACCCTATACCAAATTTAAAAAAACATTGTATGGTGCTGGTTTTCATCTAATGATTTTCATCTAATATGGCCAAATATCCTGCTCAGTGAAATGTATTTGGCTTTCATTTGCATGTAGCACAGCCTAAATTTATATTATGTAAAATTACATGCATCGCTAAGCCTGACCCCACATACATTTTGTTATTTAGATATCTGTAAGAATTGTGCATTTTGAAACCAGTAAATGCCTATTTTTACCCTGAAAAGACACTATAAGGGGTCCTTTATAAAGGCAAGGGCAGTGTACAGTTTTGCAGTTTTGGACACAATCTCCATGTTGTCTTACCCAAAATTAAACATTTTCCTCCATAGTTTCAGCTCATTTGCTGCCTTGCAAGGATGCAATTGCACTTTTGATGCAGTTTTGATGTAAATAAGATGTAAGTACTGGCTAACATTTTTATATTGTGTCACTTCCGGAACATGCCAATTTCATCTAGTTCTCTAGGTGCAAGTGTACCGATGCAACCTGCTGAGGGAGCCCTGGGGGTACTGCCAGGCCCAGGGTGTTGGTAGGTCCAGAGTTTTACATTATTAGTAGCCACAGTTGTGTACCATTTATCAGAAGAGGCATACATACATTGGCAACCAGGTGAAAGTACAGGAGTGTGTTTGTATCATATACTTGAATTGCATCAATATGAGTTCTGCATACATTACCTATAGAGTTGACAGTAAATGCAGAGCAGTCCTTTTTATCCTATCTTTATTTGCAGTATATGTCATATGACAGATAGGGTTACGACCTGGCAGGTATTTGACCAGCCCATCGAGTAAATCACCAGCTGGGGCCAGGATCAGATTTACAATGTAATTGCTGGTAAATTTGTAAAATCCTATGAATACGAGTACCCCTTATAAGGCCAGACCCAAGGATACCCCGCCCATTCCCACACTCACTCCACCCATTCCCTTGCCCAATGTGACACCCCTACCTGCATCTCCAGCCAAATTCTGGTATGAACGTGAAAAAAAAGATTGCAACCCTATTTACAGAGAGTGGGACAGAGCATGATGTGCAAAAAACAGGCAGAAGCTGACATATGTTTCACCCTTTGTGTCCTTTGTTCCCTACCCCACAATCACTACCTAAGAATATTCTTATTGATTTGAGTATAATAATTATGCTACTTAATCACTTTATTAATTAGCTGCTTAGGCTTTATTAAGTAACAAATAATGAAGCCTACATGTGAAAATACATGAAACATGAAATTTTTAAAGAATTTGGTAGTTAGATCCCCTACAGGTGTTGCTACTAAATTATTCCCAACTCACCAGCACCCTTATGAAATAAGAGTTCCCCGATTTAACCTACACTGAACATATTTCTTATTCTATTTATTGGAAATATTGTTTCCATTAGGAAGACTAATGAGTGAATATGTGGTACACGGCCCTCCTATTCAATGGTTGTATATTGGTACAATAATCCCTTTGAGCCTCTCTGTATAGCCCTTGGTCCTAAGTGACCTTAGCGATTATAGGAAACAAATATCCTTATCCTTTGATCCAAAGAGAACTTGGCATTCTCTTCCCCACCCAGGCATGATAGCTTTATTTTGAACAGCATAGAATTTCGGATTTTCTGTACTAAGTGCATTCAATGGCTCATTATTGTGCTTCCATGGAGAATATTTCCAGTGTAGCAATATGAAGAAAGTTTCATTTGTATTGTCTGTTGTTACATGGAATTCAATAAATACAAACAAACAGATGCCCTTCCATTGACAGTGTAGATAAGGTATTACTTGGTCATTTTAATATGAAGTAATAAAGTTCTTATGCTAGTATAAAGGGAAAGGGCATTTTCTATTAAAACCTGTAAGGAGAAAAGCAACAAAACAGTGTGTGGTATTTAATGGGTACTGGATGTCTTACAATCTAGTTTTGTCATATGCTCTGACTAATAACAAAACTTGAGGGCAGAATTGTGAAAGTATGAAATAAGAGTTCACTACAGAAAATCTTGACACTATTTCTATTCATTTCCATGGGATTTTTGAGAAGTGTATGTATAAAATGGTTAAAATGATAAATAGTTTTCTCAAAATTCCATAGGAATGAATATAAAGTGAGTTTTTCTGTGCTGTGCTCTAATTTTACACTTTCATAAATCTGCCCCTAAATGTCTTGATATTTAAGCCCAAGATGTTTAGCAGATCCTCTACAAATGGCAAAAATGTGCAGTGATAATTTTCCAATCTTGTTAGTTAGAAACAAGAAAGTCTCTGATGAAATTCACAGGAGCTGTACGAGTAGCACATGATTGCCAGTGCATCCCTCTAGTAAGTATTTCAATATATGCTAGGTTGAAAATAGCCCAAGGAGCATTAAAGATTTCTGGATTACCACTTTAAGCAGAAAAATAGAAGGATACAAGAAAAAGTAACCTGCTAAATACATTATTGAATCGGAATTCCACAAAATGCTTTACTTGGGAAATCTAGTTAGTATGATACCTGTATATGTTATGTAGTTATAATATAAAGAGATTCATCCCTTATGGGGAAAAAGAATCAAAGTCTCAGGTTTCATTCAGTTAAATATGGAAAATGCATAGTAATAAGTTCCTTTTTAATAGTGATGCTGCAGATTAAATTCAGCAACATAGGGGAACCTTTTTCAAGTGGTCAGATAAAGACCACTTAACAACCAGTAGTTCAGCTGCTCTGAACTGGCATAATCAGGTCAAGGTTTTCTAGTTTGGCAAGGAACTAAAGATCTACAAATGTATTTCCATCTTAAGACCTCGAATCCATGCTTGAAAATAATATTGATATGTTGTACAACAGTGATCCCCAACCAGTGGCTTGTGAGCAAGATGTTGCTCACCACCCCTTTTGATGTTGCTCACAGTGGCCTCAAAGTACAGTAGGTGGCCATTTTTAAATCTCTGGCTTGGAGGCAAGTTGTGGAATCACAGGGACACAGTTTTACTCCAAGCAGAGCAGCAGTCCACATGGGCTATCAAATAGCCTATCACAGCCCTAATTTTGCTTCCTCGGGGAACATTTTTTCATGCTTGTGTGGCTCACAAGTAGTGTGGCTGAGTTATAAGGGTTGGGGACCCGGCAGGCCCCGGCAGCCCAGACCCGATCCCTGTTACCGCTCCCAAACGCCTTGATGTGTTTCACTTATGCACTAGAGAAGGATGTCGGGCGGATGGCGGGGGCCCCTGCGAGGGTGCGGGAGATGTGGACAGCAGAGGTACTTTGGGGGGGTGCGGGGCCACATGGGGGGCCTGGACCCTGCACCCCCGAGTCCAACCCTGATTATGGTACACTATACAGTACAATTAAGTACATTATATATATATCAAACTTTATACAGTACGGTATCCATCTGCTGCAATTCAAGATGGTGAGGAAAAAAGTCTATGTATTATTCAAACTCTGGCTATTTTGTCTTGTAATACATAAGGGCAGATTTATCAACATGTAAGATTAGAGTTCACCACAGAAAAAAATCACCCACTCTCTGATCATTTGTATGAGATTTTTAGAAGTGTATTTATCAAATGGTACTGTACTGGAACTGTAAATGGAACTGTAACTTTCATACATTGATAAATACACTTCTAAAAAGAATGAATAGAAAGTGGGTGATTTTTTTCTGTGGTGAGCTCTAATCTTACATTTTGATAAATCTGACCCTTCAGTGTCAAGTTCCTGTGTCTGCTTTTTTGTAAAGTCTTTAGATCATACATATTCAGTTTTTTATTTTTTGTACATATATCATTATACATGATTTATTTCATAGAGCATGTAAAAAGTGTTACAATTCAATTTAATTTAGAAAATTAGATAAAAACATAATTAACCAGCAGGTACACATAGAGGGAGCTAGCATATAGATTACTTACACTGAGATAAGTTGCCTACATACAACAATTGCTGCAGAACATTTCATTTATAATGTTGTTTCAGTGCCAAAGAGGAGATGGGGTATTTATTGTCACATTAGGTTACTGTATGCTCTTGAACTATACAGCCTAAACAAGGGAACTAAAGGGAAAGTAACATTTATCAACATTATCTGTTTTAATTTAATCCAATTGTACCTTTATTTGCTAGTTTATAGTAGGGGTATTCGTTCAACAGTTCAATCAAATATCAGATTTTTCATTTAAAGGGTGAATGTGCACATATTTTATCTGATTACATCTTGCAGCTTTATTGATCTACAGAACCCTAAATGTGTTCCATTTGCTTTGTTCTATGGCATATTGACTGATTAAATCCCCAGTTTAATGATTGCATGCATTGGGAGAAGAATCTCTTTCATGGCCAGCAAGGGTTTACTGCCTCATTGCTCTTGAAAGATGAATACTATTTTTTAAGCTTAAAATATTTATGAAGTTCAGTGATAAAAGCCAGAGAGAAGAAAATGCAACTTGATGTTCAAAAGTAATGATCATTTTTCTGGCCATTACACAGTAGATAAATAGCAGCCTGTACATTTTAAAGCACACCTTATGTCGCATCAAGCAAATGAAGCCAATTTTTCATTAGAAAATGTAGATTCAATCAAGCCTGAATAAACCAATCCTTTCCCGGAATAATGATTGTTCTAGATTAATATTCTGTCATATAAAATACAATAATTTTTTTTTTTTTTTTAAATGCATGCCGTTTTGAGAATAACTAGTATCTAAAACCTTGAAAAGGTAAATTATAGTTAAAAAGAAAAGCAAGAGTGAGCAGTGAGTTTAACATAAATAATGTATCATTATTTATAAATTACCCAAATCACCTGTATACCAAAAGCGTACTCTTATATTGGAAAGTCCAGCTCTATTCAAAATTTGATATAGGGAAACTATACCCCAAGAGTGAATATTTAACCAACAGATATATATAATATTAATTGGCCTATTAAAGAATCTTGCCAAACTGGAAAATATAGATATATCAGTAAATATTTCCCTTTTACATCTTTTCCCTTGAGCCACCATTTTGTGATGGGCTGTGTGCTCCCTCAAAGATCACTTGGCAGGAAATAATGCAGCTCTTGCATATAACAGAAAGTAGTTGAACATTCGTTGGCTGATGTGGCCTAGCATGTACTGAATATGTGCCCTTGATTCGTTTGTGTGCACTATGAATCATATGATCCCAAGGGATGGCAGCTAGTACTTAAAATGGCAGTTTTTGTTTTTTTATTACCCAATGGCACATACTACTAAAAAGTACATTTTTTTAAATGTTTTTTTAGATGAAATAGGCTTTTACCTATGAGCTGTTTTCTGAAATATATTTAGACTGAGACCTACAGTCCCTTAAAGTTTTCATTTAAGAAAAAAAAGATCTGTACATCTCGCTCAGTCAACAAAGGCTAATCCATATATTTTGCACTAGGTTTGGTAAACGCTAAACATCATTGCAACTACATGGTAGATGATACGTACCATATGTATATAAACATTTGTGGCTGTTAGCATATATATTATACTGTGTTATGAATTGGATCATTCAGCTATTGGTTTTACTGATGAGTGAATCTGTCCTGTTTCACTTTATTGAGGAATTCGCAAAACTGGGAAAAGATTAGCCAAACAATTCCGAAAAAATTGATGTAACTGTGACTTTTTCCTCCCTCTGCGAATTTTTTCCCCTTGTAATTTTTGCACCCATTTAGCAAAAAAGGCACAATACAGAGTGTGTATTTTTCATGTTTCTCTTTCATGCTCTCATTATAACTCTGCTCCCACGTGGCACCATTTGAAATCTAAATGCTTTACATCTACTGCTTTACTCTTATCTAAATCCATACTTTTATTGAGATTGAAAGGTTTGTTTGATAAGATCCATGCACAATTAATGAAGGTTTGTTATCCCCCTCATGATTTACCCATTTAAAAGAAGCATCAAACTATTCTTATTTCATGCCAGTCTTAGAGCATTGGGGTTGCCAGAAGAATCACTGGGTGACTGACTGGTAGAATTATAATTTTGTTGTTAATTCCGTAGGAAAAAAACCCTGCACATTTTACATGCAAGTTATATTCATTAGTAAAACCTTCCCTCTCTTTTTATTGATTTGGTATTAGTTGATCTTTTCTTGGATGATATTGATCCAATTTTATTAGTTTGTGATATTTGTTTAGTTACTTAGTCAAGATTCCATTCCTGCTTGCACTAGCAAATGGTTAAAGTATTTTTAGGTGCTATCAAGTCAATTTTGACTCCTGGTGATCAGGATCTCATTCCCATTGCTGACAGTCTTGCCTGAAATGTATAACAAATATACATAAATGGAGGGCACTCACTTTGCATATAAATAGAAAAAAATAAAGAAAAATTGTATATATGGTGCAAAAAGACCCAGAAAAAATTCCCCCATACAGGGAACCACAACAATATTTTTAAATAGAGTAGGGTTTGCACACAAAAAGATGCATAGGCACTGTGGTAGTATTAAAAATCTTTTATATAGCATGCAAAAGTTTAATAACAAGGCAATTTTAATTTACAAATTTAGCAAAAAATACACCAATTGGACAATATAATACATACCACAATAACTGCACAGGTAAAAAGGACACACAGGTTTAGCGGATACACTTGCCACAAATGAGAATTACCCCAACGTTTCGGCAGAGAGCCTTTCTCTGTGGATTCCCCTTGAGAAAGGCTCTCTGCCGAAACGTTGGGGTAATTCTCATTTGTGGCAAGCGTATCCGCTAAACCTGTGTGTCCTTTTTACCTGTGCAGTTATTGTGGTATGTATTATATTGTTCAATTGGTGTATTTTTTGCTAAATTTGTAAATTAAAATTGCCTTGTTATTAAAACTTTTGTATGCTATATAAAAGATTTTTAATACTACCACAGTGCCTATGCATCTTTTTGTGTGCAAACCCTACTCTATTTAAACGTCTTGCATGAAATGACCATGTCTGGGATGCCCCACACAGTGAAAAGGTGGTACTTAAAAACTGCACCAACTTGCTATGAACATGTATGGCAAAAAATGGTCCTTATGGAAAAACTATAAAGAAAAACTATGAGGGAATATAAGGTTAAGTAAAAGGTTTATGAAAGTTTTCACTGCTATTGCATGGGTTGCCTCTTTATACATACTCTGTCCTTTTTTTCTGTTTTTTTTCCCCTCTTCCTCTCCCTTTCTCTCTTCTACGCTCTTTCCTTGCTCTCTCTTTCCCCCCTCTTCCCTTCTCCCAAGCGTGCTCTGCAAAGAGCATAAGTTATGGTTCATATATAGGTGTATAGCCTTAAGATACTTACTATAATAGGCTATTTTAGTATCATGTTGTTGTTTGTGATGGTAAAACAATAAAAATTGTCAAATTCAAAAAAACTGCACCAACTCAGGATATTTCTGTAGAAGCTCATTGTCACCACTGCTCAGGGCAGGTGCATGCCCAGTAATGTGAAGACTCAACTAGCCTGGAGAAAAGAAGACCGAAAAGGAAAAAGATTGTGCCAAATAAGCTCCTACAGAAACACCCTGGGCTGATGCTTTCTGCTAACAGGCACAGGCCCGGGGTATCAAGTAAGAAATTATAATCACTGGGAGGTACCAAATATGTTGACACCCCTGGGATTTATACCTTTAGTTCTCCTTTAAACCTCATCAGCATGTAGGTGTAAATAGAAATTTTGGAGCACTGCCATTAGTCAAAGTTCCAATCAAGGATTATTTAATACTTTCATTCTGATTTTGGTGGCAAATGGCTTAAATAAGACAAAAGTTTTTTTTCATGCAGCTGGAAAATGTACTTAAAAAAAACTATATAACAGCCTATATACTGGGTTTTCGTGGTGCAAGTGTGAGAGTCATTATCTCGAAACCCATTATCCAGAAAGCTCCCCATCGAGGAAGGTCATCTGCCACAGAGTCTATTACAAGCAATAATGCTGCTTCCAGCACCCAAGAGGTGCATATTTTTAAATTCCTGGCTTGGAGGCATGTTATGGTTGCATACAAAACAGGTGTACTGCCAAATGGAGCCTCCTATAGACTGCCAGTCCACATAGGGGCTACCAAATAGCCAATTATAGCTATAATATTATAACTATAATATTAATTGGTTTCAAACTGATTTAACACTGTGCCTCCAACTGTTGTCACTTCAGTACTGTAAATCACAACTGGTGTGTGACAGAAACTTTTTCTGAAAATTGAAATGTGCACTGGCTTTTAAAAGTGGCCTTTCTGTAACTGAACTGTTGATACAGAGTTGACTGCTTCAATAAACTTCTTAAAGTACATGCCTCTGTATCCTGCCTAAGCCTATATAATTACTTATTAAATGTCTGCCATAGTACTTCTTTTTTTTTACTTCCCCAGTGGATTTGCTTAATGAAAATATTGACAGCTGAATGTACTGTATATAAACTTTCTGTTTTCTTTTTTACTCTAAGCTTCTGGGGAAGCATTATTGGCTGAGTTTACAGTATAAATCTTGCCTAAGCAACCATATTCTCACTGCAGCCTGCCCAAAAACTCCCAGTTGCCTCCTGCAGGGCATCTGTTGTATTTATAATTTCAAAATAAGAAGCTAAGAGGGGACATGACATAACATCACTGGGCTGTTTCCAGCCAAACAGGCTTTAAACGAAGGGCAACTTCCTGGGTTTTACTTATACAGAGTAAACCCAACTTTTCGACTGATAGAAAGGAAAGTGTCAATGTAAGTAGGCAAGCATAGCCACAAACATCTTTGCCTAGAAGTGTGCCGTCAAGCTTCTGCAACCCACCATTACATCAAGACACAATGTGCAAAAAGAGCAAAGAGGTTCTTGGGGTAGTGCGATACTTCTATAGGCTTCAGTACAAATGTAAGCAGAACTCCAGTCTATTTAAGGATGGTGCTGGCTCCAACCCAGCACAAGTGATAGTACAGATCCTGCACTCCCTGGCAGCTAAGCCATGTTGGACTATCAGCACTGGGCTAGGGGAGATTTGGTGGCATTCTTATAGAAAAGAATTTGGGGAGCATTGTTACATATTAATATTAAGATTCATGTGTATTTTAGGAACCAGTATTACTTTTAAGATGAAGGACAGGTATTATAACACCTTAATGCCCAGAGATTGGTCTGTATATGGTCAGTAAAAAAAATCTATTTTCTAGTTAAAATAGCCTTGTACTTGTACTTGCCATCTTGGTTAGGTATTATGTCACTACTCCCAGCTC
The DNA here is from genome assembly GCF_000004195.4 of Xenopus tropicalis. Taxonomy (NCBI): domain Eukaryota; kingdom Metazoa; phylum Chordata; class Amphibia; order Anura; family Pipidae; genus Xenopus; species Xenopus tropicalis. Next base: position 63,313,937 of record NC_030680.2, on the reverse strand, counting down.
CTTAATTATTGTTCATCACTGCTAAACCTGGTCACCTTGGGGGAGGGGGGGTGTCACCTGTAATTATTTCCATGTCACAGGTCCCCCATGATTTCTAATGTGCTGTCAGGAAAAAAAAGCATTGTGATGGGGCTGGAACTGCCATAGTTACACAACTGCTGATTAACTCAAATATATTCAAAACAGTTACTTTATAGTAACATTGCATCTTATTTAGTTATCTGTAGGTTTAGTAATATTTTCTGAAATGCAAAAATGCCTCAAGGGAATAAACTTTTAACCCATATTTAACAATAATGTAGACACTTAATGCTATTGTATTTTGAAAGTGATCCATTTTTATTCACATAGAACCTACAGTATAATTTGATTCCTTATAACTAATAAGTATTCGACTGCCATCAATCTCTCTATAAATTGCCTTGACTGTGTATGTTACTTCCTAGGTGGTTGTAAGTGATCGCGTACCAGGCTCTAAAATACGATTGTATGGCAAAGGAGTGGATCAGGAGCCCAAGGGAACTTTTAGAATAAATGAAAACACAGGAGAGGTCTCTGTGACGAAAGCCCTTGACAGAGAGGCAATTCCATCGTATCAGGTAAGAATGTTAGTCATATATTGTACATTTGCATTTCTCATTTGCCTTCTATTTTGTTAATGAAACCTTTGTTAGAACACCCTGGAAACATAATACAAACCACAACACAGTCTTTAAATGTAAATAATGCATTTGAAGGTGAGAATAGTTGTCCCCAAGGTTAGTCTCTCAGTTTATCAGTAGCTTTTGCCCTTTCTTTATTGCGAATTATTCCAGCAGACTGGTGACTGATTTTCTGGTATCTAAACTGCAGAAAATCCCTGATATACAATATGATGTAAATGTTCCTATATACTAAACATAAGTGCAGGGCCTTCTGGGATCCAGGTTAAGTCTGGGACCTAGTCAATTGGAATCTAAGCAAAAAATCAGATATGCTCCTTATTATAATTACAGGTATAGGACCCATTATCCAGAATGCTCGGGACCAAGGGTATTCCGGATAAGGGGTCTTTCCGTAATTTGGATCTCCATACCTTAAGTCTACTAAAAAATCAATAAAACATTAATTAAACCCAATAGGATTGTTTTGCACCCAATAAGGATTAATTATATCTTAGTTGGAATCAATTACAAGGTTCTGTTTTATTTCTACATAGAAAAAGGAAATCAGTTTTAAAATTCTGAATTATTTGATTAAAATGGAGTCTATGGGAGACGGGCATTCCGTAATTCGGAGCTTTCTGGATAACGGGTTTCCGGATAAGGGGTCCGATACCGTACTATTTTCAAGTGTAGAAAATTGTTTCCATGCTAAAGGTATCATGGGATCAGACCCTAAACAGCACTGAACAATTGCAGCAAATGTCCATTGCAAACTGTATGGCACTTTCATACAGGATTCTTTTGCATAAAAAATATTATGTAAGAGAAAAGACCCTTATCTATGAAGCTGATATAATAACATAGGTGTTTATTTGGTCACATTGAAAAATAAACCTAGAACATATACAGTGCTTTTTAAACCACTAAACTCTTTATTTAGTCAAATGCATTATGTACATTTACCCAAATATACAGTTTAGCATTTTACGCATCAGCTCTAGCCCGAAGTGTGGATGTACAGTATTTATAAATGTACTAAACAGTTTTTGCTGGACTCAGAATCTAAATTCTAAGGGGCAGATATATCAAAGTGTGAAATTAGAGGTAAAATTCCCTCTAGTCATACCTATGGGATCTTTCGAGCCATATTATTCAATAGGTGAAAATTAGAGTTTATCATTTGATAAATGCACCTCTAAAAATACCATAGGAATGAAAGGGAACGGGGGGGGGGGGGGGGTTACAGTGCTGAGCTCAATTTCACACTTCAAATCTGCCCAAGGATTGTGTTCAAACATAGTCAGTGCACAAGTGTAGTTGCTGAAACAAACCAATCAAATATTTGTTTTAACGTTATAGATTGTGGTGGCTAATTAATGATTGGTTGCTATGGGCAGCTGTCCTAGAGAATTTTAAACTAACCCCTCTGACTGGAACATGTTTGGTGGATTAAACCTACAGTATACTGTGTCCCAGAATTAAAAATTAGAAGAGCTTATGGTGTCTGCTTTAGTGCAGGAAAAAAGCTTCTTATAAGCTAAAATTATTGCAGAATATAAAACTGAATGGTTAGTATTATTTGTGGTGGTAAATAAGTTGGATTTGAAAATAAATATACAGAATGCTTTTTTTCTTTTTTTCTGGTTTTCGGGGTAAAACTGTAAGAAGGCAGTCTTCCCTGTTTAAAAACTTTATGCTGTCACTTCCAAAGCCTTTTCAATGGTTATAACTTAAAATCCATACAGAATAGGGAGAAGCATAATTATAGGCTGATAAATTGCAAAATGCTTTGCAAAGTGCATGTTGGGGCCCAAAATATTTTGTGTCACCCATAATAAAGCCTTTTTGGAGTTTATCTGAATATAGTTGTGCTCTTTTCAAATTACTGTGTTACCTTTATTTGTATAAAGAACACACTATACATTTCTTGGCAAGAACTAAGTAACCAAGCAACAATCACACAAATGGTCCTTTTATTTGAGATACCAAAGGTTTAATAACATTTACTAGCATTCGGATTTTGAAGGTTTTATAGCTTTTAGAAATAAAGAGACTCATTTCCACAAAAGCCAGTCATTTATCAAAAGATCTTAACTAAAAAAACCTTAAACTAAAAAAAAATTTGCAGAAAACTTAAAAACCACAACTTTTTTGACTTGTCACTCAAAAACTGTGGCTTTTTCTTATTGTTACACAAACGCCAGTGTCAAAAAAAACCAAAAACCTCTAAAACATGAAGCAAAGAAAGATCTTCCAGTTGTAAAAGGACATCTGCCATTGACTTCTACATGATCTCAACAGGTTGTTGCTGCTTATTGTAGCATTTGAAATTGTTGTGGTTTTGTCTCATAAATTGCAAAAAAAATTTGATTTTTTTTTTTTTTTGTGGCAAACAAAACCAGACTTCCTGAGTTAAAAAATACAAACCAAAAAAATTGAGCTTTAGTAAATGCCCCCTCTACTAGTATGTTTTCTAGATTGGCATCTATTTGTAGATGTTCTTGGAACTACACAATATTGCTTTTATTGTGTTTGGCTAATTTAGTTTCTTAGCCTTAGACTTTGCAAAAAGTATATAATTCATGCAGATTTGACATGGAAACCCGCTTATGTCTTACTGTGCTTCACAATCACAATAAGAGGATAGAAAATAAGTCATATGAATAGGGAATTTAATGGCTGATAATAAGGTGGAAATACTGTATTATAGTCTGATATCTAAAGTTCTGATAACGGATGTATAAGTTCCATTAATTAGCGTCAAATTTTCTTTTGGAAAATTAAATTAAGGTACAATCAAACTGTTGCAGGGAATGGTAAATCAGACTAAATGGAAAAATAATAGATCTCTCTTTTTGATGCTTTTTAATGCTTTAATCGTTAGTACCAATTTACATAGGGGTGTATGTATTGCTGTGCAGAAAGATATTTATTTAAACTATATTCTTATCTTATCTTGACTTATCTTCCAGATATGAATGCCCATAGCTTAGAAATTCATCAAGTAAATGGTTGTCAGTTTGTTGACGGAGGATATTTTGTAAATGGAAACTTTGCTGAAAATTCATTGACCAGGGCAGTGCCAAGACAACCAGTTGTCGCTTACCAAACTAACCCAACTAGCCACTCTACTTCCAGCCCAGAATGAATTCATTCAGCATGCAGGATGGATGTGATAGGCCACAGCTTTTCTTTACACAAAAATATTAATACAACTGGCACCCCTGGAATGTGTGCCCACAGTAAAGCTATAGAAGTGAATGGCCAACCTGCCATACCAGCCATCAGGCATAGCCACACTCTGGCAGGCAACTGAAAGCAGATAGGCTTCACTCCACACCACAACCTCCTGGGACCAATACCCAAGGGGGTACTGAATTACACTTTACAAGCAGGGGAATAGAAGCCCCTTGCCACCTGGCAAGCATTTCTTTTTATTGCCACACCCCAGTTGTAACTAAACCATTTAACCCAAAAACCTGATATGGGGCTGGAGGGCAGGATATTTCTTCCTCTGTTAGGCAGTGCAAGAGAAAGCGGAACTTCCAGCAACCCCTTCTATATGCCCCCGCTCCTGCAACTTTCCCCCCTTGCTCTTTGCTCACAAGTCTAACCTTAACCCCTGTCCTTCCTGCCTGTCACTTAGGTAGCGTTCATATTGTTTACAATTTATACCAATCAAATATTCTTGCAAATCAATTTATGGCTTGTTTTATGTTTATCTAAACCATAACTTGACACAAATGCTTAATTAATCTAGAAAAAAAAGTGGACAAGCTTGATGCAGGCAGTACAATGAGGGCATCGATATTAAATCATCTCAGAAAGACCTCTCATTTCTGTTCCTCATGCTGAAATATACTATGTTGTGCAGAACTATTTTCTGTAGAGTAATGATTCTCAGGTACAGAAGGATGAGTTACTGTAATGAAAAGTGTATTCCGACAGAAATTAAAGTACATGTTTTAACGTATTCTTTTGAAAAAAGGATAAAAGAAGGTAGCAATAGTTTAAATGGGATTCAGCGAGGGCATGCATAACAATGCTAGTAGTTACCTGAAATTAGATGGGAAGAATGGTAACAATTTATTTAACTTGAACTTTGTTCTTCTATGCCACAACCTTCCTGATGCATTTACTGTACATCTGTATTGTCTGCAATATCCATTCTTAAAGGAAATCATTAGTGGTGCTCCTTATAACTACAAGTTATATAGCAAGCGATATAACTCTAATGATATACCCAGGCATAAAGCGCAGGGGCATAAAATTACTTCCAAATTTACCTAGTACATAATATACCCTTATGTACAGTGCTGTGGAAAATGTTGGTGCTTTATAAATAAATATTATAATAATAATAGTAATAATAATAACAATTAGAAAACTTACCATCTATCTTCTGAGGGGGGATTAGTAAGTCCTTTAACTCTTTAAAAGGATTGTTCATCTTTACATGAACCTTTAGTATGACTTAGACATTGATATTCTGAGACAATTTGCAATTGGTTTCATTTTTTATTTTTTGTGTTTTTTTAGTTATTTAGCTTTTTGTTCAGTAGCTCTTTAGTTTGGAATGTAAGCAGCTGGTTGCTATGGACTTGTTTACCTTAGCAACCAGGCAGTGGTTTGAATTAGAGACTGGAATATAATTAGGAGAAGGACTGAATAGAAAGATAAGCAATAAAAGTAATAATAATAATATTGTAGCCTCACAAAGCAACATTTTTTTGGCTGCTGGGGTCAGTAACCCCCATTTGAAAGCTGAAAAAGTGAAAAATTTAAAGGGAAATCATTCAAAACTACAAAATATAAATAATGAAGACCAATTGCAAAGTTGCTAGGAATGGGGCATTCTATAACTATACTAAAATTTAACGTAAAGGTGAACCACCTTAAGTCCTCAACATTATATTAGTCAATTATCCTGGTTGCTGTGCTCACTGTAAAATATTACAAAATGTTGTCTTGTGCAGAAATAAAAAATATAAATAATAAAATGACCAAACTTTGAAGAAAATCTAACTATACCAAAAGTGTACAATGAAGCCCTAAGAATATTTGATTAAAATATTTCAATTATGATCCTATTCTGATCATGATAAATTCTTGTACCAAGTGAAAGGTCAAGAAAAAATGCCTGCACATAAGGGAGAACACAAATATATAAAAATATGTGCCAGACCATTTCATTAATCCTTTCCATGTTAGCTGGCTTACTTGCTGAATTTAATTATGCAGATAATATCAGGAGGTAACTAATTACTTCATCAGGTCAGTGCAATGTGAACTCAATGTTATTCTCTTTTCTCTTTCTATTGTTTTTCCTTTCGCGCAATTTTTGAAGAACCCTTATACATTGTACTATGAGTCCAAATCAGTCATTATCATTATTAACAAGTAAAGGCAAAACTCTTATTTGAGTATGTTTCCTGCGAAATTGAGGTCATGCACAGTATTTTAAAAAGAAACTAATTTGCAACCTTGAGACAAAAATGTATAAATACTAACAAGACTCTTTAATCCCATGGACAGATTAGTATTATTTGTTTCTTTCTCTAATTAGCTATTTGAGATGCTGAAACAATAACAAAACATTTTATGTACAGATTTATGTTATAATCAGCAAAGCTCATTGACAGTTATTAAAAAATAATGCAAATATATATTTTTATTTAAAAAATAATGCACAATGATAAAAAAAAAAACAGTTGACCTGTTTGTTTTTAGTGTGTATTATAGTAGTTTATTTGCTAGCCAATGAAAATCACCCATTATACTATGCAAGATTTATATCCTGCTGTGACAAGTGGTAACTGAGAAAAGCGTTCATTTAAAAACAACTATATGGGGCAGATTTACTAAGACACAAACACTCGGAGCGTTCATTAGAATGCTCCGAGCGTATTTTCGATGAATTATTCGTCGCTTGAGCGACTTTTTTGACGCCTGCACGACTTTTCCGTACGCTTGCACGACTTTTTTGTACGCTTGCGCGAAAAAATCAGAAAGGTTTTCCCGCTGTTTACAATCGTTCAGTACAAAAATTCTGTGACTTTCGGAGCGCCAATACAATATTATCGTGACTAATATGATTTTTCTGTAAGTATTTTCGTGATATCTGCGATCTTCAGAAATTTTCGTATACAATCCCTATTTATCCCATTCGGGTTTCGAACTCGTGATTTCATGAATCTGCCCCTTTGAGTCGGGAACTAATGATATTCAGGACACAATAAAGCAATACATTGAAAACTGGTCCTTATGGGGACTACGAAGTTTACCCACCCACCTTTGTAATGATTCAACTACTATACAGGCTACAATTTCTGCCTGAAATATATACTGCCAACACAGCACCTGATTTACATGCTTCCATACTACTATCCTATTCTGAAAAAGTTTATACTTAGTACTCCTTTGTTTGGACAAGTCAGCTATTGTCAAACGATGTACAGGTATGGAATCGGTTATCCAGAAACCCCCGAATTACGGAAGGGCCATCTCCCATAGACCCCATTTTAAGTAAATAATAATAATAATAATGTTTTTTAAAAATGATCCTTTTTCTCTGTAATAATAAAAGAGTACCTTGTACTTGGTCCTAAAATATAATGAGTCCTTAAAGGCAAAATAATCCTATTGAGTTTATTTAATGTTTAAATGATTTTTTAGTAGTCTTAAGGTATGGGGATCCAATTTACAGAAAGATCACTTATCCAGAATACCCCAGGTCCCGAGCATTCTGGATAACAGGTCCCATACCTGTATACCATACTGTATTGCATTGCTTAATACATTTTGAAAACTTTAATAAAGTACTGTTTGTCTTAGTGTGGTCACCCAAGGGTTGTTTAACTTAAAGGTAGGTAGAACGTTAATTTTAGCATAATGGGTTGAAAGTTCATGATTTGTATGGCCCACTTATATTTAGGTGCGGTGATAGGTCAGTTGAAAGTTGAGATAGCTGGGTTCTAGTAAAGTGAATACTTTCCATTATGTAACTGTATTGTATCACTAAACTTTTAGAAATACTGGTATGTGACCTGAGGTTTTCCAGATTACCAGAATTACCGTAATTTGGATAACCATACCTTTAGCCTACTAGAACATAATTTCATCAATAATTAAATCCAATAGGATTGTTTTTGTCTCCAATAAGGATTAATTATATCTTAGTTGGAATTAAGTAAACGTTACAGTTTTACTGATAGAGAAAAAAGTGACATTATTATAAAAAATTGCAATTATTTGATTCAATTCAGTCAATAGTAGATTGCCTTACCCTAATTAGGAACTTTCAGTATAACCAGTTTCTGGATAACAGATCCCATACAATGAAAATATAGAAAATTTGGACAATAATTTTAGTCTGGTGTAAATACTGACAAACTGGAATAATTTACTAGAAGAATTTGCTTTTAAAATGTTTTTTTCCTAACGTGTTTGCCTTTCACTAGCAAGAATTACATACCAAACATAACATGCCCATTAAAATGAAAAAATTAATCCTTCTTGAAAATGGGCTATCATTCTGGAGCAGAAAGGTCTATCCTTATTAGCTGAATAACCTCAGTAGAGTAAACTGCAATATACCATATCCATTTTAACAGGTCCCAGTGGATTTTTTTTTTTTTTTTTTTTGTGAAACAAGAAATCCGTTCCCAGAAAATGTAATATAAATGAAAGTTGTCAAAATACAGCAGATATGAATTTGCTTCAGGATATAAAAGTTTTACAGATGTTGGATTTTAAAGTGCCTTATATTCTTTAAGACTTTAAGCTAGCTGTTGATTATACAGGTGCAAAAGCAGAATATAACTACAGTGTAGTTATTTTGATTTAATGATTTGATTAAATATTCTGCCATGTTACAGTATATGCACACTGCATCACACTGGTACAGAAAAAGTGTTTATTTAGACACGTAAGACACCTTTATGTTAATATCAATTTATATTTATCAAATTCAAATATTATTTCTTACTTTTCCTCCCCTTGTTTCCTTAAAGGGGACCTGGCACCCAAAGAAATAATTCCAAATTCTTTTGTATCATGTTAGTAGAGCAAAATAAATTTTACTTGCACGGTATGAATGATTTAATTTTTTTTTCCTTTAGTCTTGGAATTTACAGTCACAGACAGCAGGCTGGCGCCATTTTGTGAGCACTATTATATAATAATCTTATGCATTTGCCATCTAGGTGATATCTAGAAAGGACTAAATGGAAAAATAAATAGTGATGAGTGAATTTCTGCAAAATTTGCAGCAAATTTTCACATTTTGCCATTGGTGAACTGTTTTGCAAAACTTCTGCGAAAATTTGCGGTGGAAAAATTTGTTGCACGTCAAAAAAAAGTCACGCTCACGTCAAAATAGGCGCAGTCGCGACACATTGGGCACGTTTGCGGCAAAATAGGTGCTGTCATGGCAAAATAGGTGCGGTCACGGCAAAAAAAGATGCGGGTGACAAAAAAGTCGCTCAACAAATGCATTTCGTGGATTTTTCACCTTTTCACAAATTTTCCTGTTGTTTTGCAAATTTTTCGCCGAAGTGAAATGGAACAGATTTGCTCACCACTAAAGATAAAGTAATTGTAATTAAAAAATCTGAGCTGCCAATCATACATAATGTAAATATACTTCATAATATTTTTGAAAGCTTTGCAATTTATGCATTTTTTTTCATCCTTTTTGGCAACCCTTATTTTGCAGCAGGTTTTTGACTTTTTTTTTCATTAAAAAATTAATCGAGTGAAATCCATGCCTGGTGAAAACATTTGCTTATCACTACTTAGCTTTCAGGGAACTTTATTTATTTATTTTTTTTTAATTTTTTCTTCTTATTATGTTGTATTAAAAGAGAGGCCCACAGGGGGCCAGTTCATGGTCCCTCAGACTATTGGGGGGCTGGATTATAGCCCTCAAACTATGGCACTGCCTCCCCCCTTTCCGCTCCAAGCTGCATCCTTAAACTACAGCCCGCTCTAGCTCCCTACTGCTCCCTGAAACTACGGCCTACTCCCGCTGTCTGCTCCCCACTACCTGCTACGTCCTCAAACTATGGGCCACTCCCGCTGCCTGCTCCCCACTACCTGCTACGTCCTCAAACTATGGGCCACTGCATCTTCCCTGCTACCCCATTCCCCGCTGCGTCCTCCCACTCCCCGCTGCATCCTTGCGTCATGCCCCCTCCAATGAGGAGGCAGACAGGTAGTAGCCAGGGGTGAGGACGCAGCAGGGGCTGGGTGAATTACCTTGGGGGTCCGGATCTCACCTGCGGGCCGTAGTTTGGAATTCCATATATGAATGCTATATGCCATAAATGAATGCTATGCTGTTAACAGTGTTTTCATCAGAGGAGTACGGCAAAGGCAATAACGTGTTGTTGTAGGCAAAGATACAGTTGTTTTCAAATGTAAGCATCAAGAACCAAAACAAATGTTTCCTAGATTTGTGTTTTCTGCTGAGTATTAATTGGGTGATATACATACATACATACATACATACATACATGCATATAACAGACCAACATTATTTTTTTCATGCAGTGTGAGTTTTCATAAAGTGAAAATTCCTTGTTAGTAGCAAATAAGCCCATAATGCAATTGCAGTTGTGAGTGAAGACAAGTGGTACTGTACAAATATAAGGCTTGGGCCCCTGCCTTTTCTCCACATTATTTAAAAAAGAATTTACTTTTTTCATACCCATGGTTTTATAGTTATCTTTAAAGGAAAACTACATCCCCAGAATGAATACTTAACTAACAGATAGTTCATATCATGTTAAGTGTCGTATTAAAGAATCTCACCAAACTGGAATATATATATATCACTAAATATTGCCTTGAGCCATTATTTTGTTATGGGCTGTGTGCGCCCTCAGAGATCACATGACTGGAAATAATGCAGCTCTAACTGTAACAGGAAGAAGTCTGTCCATTGTCCATTGATTGGCTCATATGACCTAACGTGTGTGCCTTGGCTTGTTTGTGTGCACTGTGAATCCTATGATCCCAGGAGGCGGCCCTTAATTCTAAAAATGGCAATTTTCTATTTAGGAGTACCCAATAGCACATACTACTAAAAAAGTATATTTTTATGAAAATAGTTTATTTAGATAAAGCAGAGTTTTATATATGAGCTTGTTTATGCAATATATTTTGCAATATATGTCGCAACTTTTTCGTAGCGCTACGACTTGCGCGAAAAGTCGCGACTTTTTTGCAGCTTTCACGCCGAGTACGAAAGTTTCGGATTCATTCAAGCTTCAGTATGGTGACTTTTCTTGGGCCAGGTTGGAGCTGCAGAGTGCCATTGAGTCCTATGGGAGGCTTCCAAAATCATGCTATGTCTGAAAGTTTCGCCCGCCACTTACGAGCGCTCAATACGAAAAAGTCGCAACAAGATACGAGCAAATAGTAACGGGCACGAAAAAGTCGCAACTTTTCGCACAAGTCGTAATGGTTACGAAAAAGTCGCGACAATTTACGAAAAGTCGGAATGGTGACGAAAAAATCGCAAAAAATACGAAAAAGTTGCAAAATGTTCGTTTTCCAATCTGAATTTTTCCAATTCGGATTCGGATTCGTGGGTTAGTAAATGTTTCCCTAAAAGTATTAGAGGAACCCACACCACCACTTGTCTCCATCTGATAGTAAACAAGTTCTAACATTCATAGTTAATTAAAACTATAATTTTATATATTTGTTATATGCTTTTTAGATACACCAAGTAATTTTTTTTTTAAGAAAGCCTAAAAACATAGATTGAAAAATGGATAAATAAATAGTAACAGCATGTCATATAAATCCAGTAGATCTTGCTGGAGAATGTCATGCACAGTACACTGCCAAAGGGAAAAGCACACAACTAATCACGGGTACTTTATGCATCACATGCAATAATGAAAGTGCCAAGTAAATGCATTCCCCTTTATTGCAGTGAAAGGCTTGTCAACACATCAACTGTATTCACATTTTGCATGTTCCTATGTAGAAACTATTTTAAAGCCGTTTATCTATAATAATGTTTACACGTGAACTGTGCACGTTTGTTCTAGAGCAGCCGTCAAAAGGATGGAACAGAAAACTGTAATGGTATTTTATTGATCAAGACTAAATAGTGTTTTTGTCTTTAACTGCAGCTACCTCAAGGACCTCACTTGCAAATAGCAGAAGCCTATTTTCAGTCCTTGACATATTGGAAGGGAATAATATAGTTACTGAGATATAATGTGAGGAGATTGCAGCAGCAACTCAACACAAAGGATTCTATTGTATATTTTTAGAGCCTTCTTTGATTGACTGCTGTGCTTATTACCAGACTAGCAGCAGCAGAGTAATCGTTTTTGCTAATGATGCTACTGGAGTTAGTAGTTGCTCTTGCCCAACAAACAGCTCAGTTAGAACTATCATCACTTAGTGAACATGAACATTAATTTGTCAGCTGGTTAATGTACATAACCTATTGAAGACAAGAAGTCTGCCTTTATGTAAAGCTCTGTCATCTCAGATTCTCAAGTTATTATTTTCTTTTATCTGCCCCCAGAAATGGAATGTGAAAATCATTGTAATTTGTAATAGTTATTTAGGTATACTGAAATTTCAACTTTGAATTCTTACATAGTTCTTTACAGAAAACTCAGACTAAGCCCAAATGACAACTAATTATTTTCCAGGATCATGTACTACTAATTGTATGCAATAACCATAGCTGCATATGCTATTTCTTTCCAGAAACTCGCTTAACCTAGGGTTGGCACCTTTCACGACTTGGGAGTCTGGGAGGAACTGATAATCTGGCGCAGGGGTATGATGTCATGGGCAGGGTGGCTGATATTTCAGGGGTGGGCCTATGACATTAGGGGGCCAGACAAGCTGCTTTCACCTGTACAGCCCATCCAAAAATGGGGCTGTCTGGGTGAAAACTGGACAGTTTTTAACCCAAGCCTGTACCCCACTCATCGGTACTCTTCTATTCAGTAGTGAGTGATGTAACACTTAAAAAAAAAGATAAAAGATCTTTCTTGTCACCTTTACTATCCTAGTAAGTCATAAGCCAAAGATTTAGATAACTATGAAATGTATTAATTCATATTCATTGGGGCATAGAATTTTCCAGATAAGAGGATCACTTTTAAAGAATAATAGTAAATCTGAATTCTTATTTATGGTGCCCTTTTGCAGATGAAGCAGGCTTTAATGGCACGTTATGCCCTTCTATGGTACAACTTGTTTCAGACATGGCAAGTATAATGTTACACTTGTAATCTTTTACTAATAGGGCCCTCTGATCCCTGTAACCCTTGTTTGTTCAATTAGTAAGACTCCTGTTTGCTATAAATTAGTGTAAAGCACTGCACAACTTGCTGGCTCTGCATAAATAAATGATTATGATGACTTTGTCGGACTGCATAAACCACTGGTTTTATCTGCCTATGTATAATTTAGCACATTAATCGTGACTCCTTTAAGCTTTCTATAATCAAAGGTGTTAAGACTTAAATATATTATTAATATAAATTATATATTGAGTATATAGCATTCCTCAATGAATCTTCTCACCTGCTATGAAACTATTGCAGTTGCAGTTTCCATGTGACCAACCAACCTTATGGATTGGTGCCACTGCCACCTGCTGGCCAAACATTGCCCAATTGCAGTATTTTCATTATAAAAATAAAATATATTTCACCTCCTTACAAGGAGACTCCCCAAAATGTTGACCTGCCTGCAGCTCCTATTTTGTTCTATATAGTGATGTGGCTGAACATCATAGTATTTGAACCAGAAATACACTTTGGCACAGTTTGCACAGTGCTAATTCTCCTGTTTGCTTTAAAGTTAGGGCCTGATCCATAGTTCCAAAATTGTACTGTATATGTGAGTTAAATTCTTAATATTCTGTAGAGTAGTGCAGTCTTGAAAATAAATATTTTTCTTTACTTCAGGAGAAAATGATTTTAGCTTTAATTATAGCATAGATCAATCCATTTGCTGGTACTCATGTGACTATTTTTGTTTTCTTTCTGGCAACAGTAAAAGTCCTTTCATGCTTTATGACAAGACTTCCAGCTACACTCAGTGTCAGAGCTACTGTTTTACAAGACAAAGTCCGATCAATTATTCTTTATCTGAAATGTTTATTGTCATTTAATAACCCGCTGTCTGAAGATGCCTAATTATTTTCCAGGATCATGTACTACTAATTGTATGCAATAACCATAGCTGCATATGCTATTTCTTTCCAGAAACTCGCTTAACCTAGGGTTGGCACCTTTCACGACTTGGGAGTCTGGGAGGAACTGATAATCTGGCGCAGGGGTATGATGTCATGGGCAGGGTGGCTGATATTTCAGGGGTGGGCCTATGACATTAGGGGGCCAGACAAGCTGTTTTCACCTGTACAGCCCATCCAAAAACAGGGCTGTTTGGGTGAAAACTGGACAGTTTTTAACTCAAGCCTGTACCCCACTCATCGGTACTCTTCTATTCAGTAGTGAGTGATGTAACACTTAAAAAAAAAGATAAAAGATCTTTCTTGTCACCTTTACTATCCTAGTAAAGCCAAAGATTTAGATAACTATGAAATGTATTAATTCATATTCATTGGGGCATAGAATTTTCCAGATAAGAGGATCACTTTTAAAGAATAATAGTAAATCTGAATTCTTATTTATGGTGCCCTTTTGCAGATGAAGCAGGCTTTAATGGCACGTTATGCCCTTCTATGGTACAACTTGTTTCAGACATGGCAAGTATAATGTTACACTTGTAATCTTTTACTAATAGGGCCCTCTGATCCCTGTAACCCTTGTTTGTTCAATTAGTAAGACTCCTGTTTGCTATAAATTAGTGTAAAGCACTGCACAACTTGCTGGCTCTGCATAAATAAATGATTATGATGACTTTGTCGGACTGCATAAACCACTGGTTTTATCTGCCTATGTATAATTTAGCACATTAATCGTGACTCCTTTAAGCTTTCTATAATCAAAGGTGTTAAGACTTAAATATATTATTAATATAAATTATATATTGAGTATATAGCATTCCTCAATGAATCTTCTCACCTGCTATGAAACTATTGCAGTTGCAGTTTCCATGTGCACATATTCAATATATTATCTAAATAACTATGATGATTTATTAAGCATAGCTGCATTTTTGTTCTGCATGCCACAGTTTCTACCATGATTGGTATTTACTGTTATCACTAAACTGTTTTCCATCTTGGATTTGCCTAATTGTTTTCCATTAAGTTTGTAATTACCTTGCTTGTTGCTGAGCAGTCATAGATGCCATTATCTCTCCTCTCAGGTTTCTGCCACTTTATGCCTTGATCCATTGTCCCTTGACTTTGGAGCTGCTTGTAAGCAGTCTGTTTCTTGTCCCATAATGATGTTATTTCTTGTTCCAAACTTCTCTGCTTCTGTAAATTTCTTTCAACATTATCAAACTTTAGTATATTTTATTTATATATCTTATATAATGTCATTGTCTCCCTCAGTACTTTTTATAGTACAATATACTGTATATACAAAAACAACATATAATAATTTACACCTTAAAACAATGGCATGTTGATTGTATTAAAGCAAATACACATTGTAGAGTTAAGGCAAGTGGATTAAGGCATGAGGGGGGGGGGGGGCTCTGTGGTTTTCTTGGTCTAGATATTGGTGATGTAAAGCAGCAGTTAGAGGGTATTTAAACAAAATAATGCTTTTTTTATGAAAGGTGGGCAAATAGCTGAGGGCTCAAGTTATAAGCATAAATGAAGAGGTTGGTTCTAAATGAGCAGTTAAATTCCTGGGGGCTTTGGGAATTTCTAATGGAATGTCTAAAAAGTCCTGGATAAAAAAGTGAATGAAGGTTACACCAAGGAGTGTGCGGAGTATGAGGTGATGTACAATCCAATCACATCTCCTGCTTGCCCTGGCTGTCATTACTGTCAACGATGCTTGTGCCAAGCAGAAGCAATCTCCTCCTTGGCATTAGCACTGCCAACAGAAATGACAGCCAAACATTTCTGTCTGTGTATTGCAGACAGAAATGTCCCCAATACACAGACAGAAATAACAGGCAGCACAAGCAGTAGATGTGATTGCACCCATACTCAGTAAATCTGTCTAAAGGTGAATTTGCCCCCACATTTTCAGAACAATTTGCACAGATTTCACTGCAAATTGTTTGTAGTTATTTTTTTTGCTTAATCCCTAATGCAGAATCATTTTGCACTTGCTTGAATGCTTAAGATACGCTCTTCATTGATTTTCACACCATCTCAATAGCTTTAAGGTGGGTGAAACTTCCATTTTCAATGTAATTTTTTTCAATATATTGTGTGGAAGATACAATCTTTTTTTTTTTCTTTTGCAGCAGCAGCAGCAGCAGCAGCAATTTTGCTGCAAATTGTCCATTATAAATAAACCTCTAGAAATGATTATTAATAGTGAATTGAATCTGTGTTTTAAAAATACTAATATCACACCCTAAAATGCCCATACAAGTGAATTTAGAGCAGCAGCAGAATTTTACACTGGAGGACTGTGTTGAGATCTATTTCACCTTTTGAAAACTTATACCCCTCTGTGTGTTTTATTTCTGTATTTGGCACACAGTTAGCATATAAATTGGAAGTCAGGTTAAAGCTGTATAATCATACTCTTCTTGCTTGATTAGAAAATTCTATATGTGGACAAAGACTACAATTCTATTATATTCCTTTCAGTTTTAAATGCATTATAATTTGCATTGGGTTTTTTTTTCTTTTTTTCCAGTTTTTGCCTGCAAAATAGACACTAACCTGTTATTACTGGAATACTTAAATTGCATTTGAATGCTAAAATATTGACATTAAAAAGATTTTGTACAGAGTGCTTAACATATTTAAGAATAATAAGCGATAGCTGCATGAAAATACAACCAACTTATTTACACACAGTTAACAACAGTTTTTTTTAAGTAAGCGGCACAATTATGGCAGGTACTTGGCATTAATGGAACCTTGACTGCAAGACTTCCTTTGCTACTGTACTGCAAACATATTATAATCTCACTTGTAGAAATGACTTTTCTAATGATATCTTTAAACATCTCCGTAATACTCTGACTGGAACTGAGATTTCCTGGATTTTAATTTTATTTCCGGCCATTAGCTGTGCCTTCAATAAACATTACAGTTCTAAAGCCTAATACCTTTAGGGTTTTTTTAATGTATCAATTTGAAAACTCTGTTAAACAAGGGAAGACAAGAATCATCTTTCCACAGGTTGTAAGCTATTCTGATTATCTGTTCATATGCAACAACAAACATGAGCCACTGATACTAGACAGATTAGACAGCGTCTAGTTGATTCTAGTACACTGAACTTCCACCCCCCTAGTTCTAGCTATGTCCAGCCTTTTTCCTTAGGATTGGCCCAGTTGCCTGTATTTCCATCACTTCTTTAGCCAAAAGAGGAAGCCTCCATCTCAGGCACTTTCTTTTATAAGCTCCTGTAGGGGATGTCTCTAAAGACCAACCTTATGGATTGGTGCCACTGCCACCTGCTGGCCAAACATTGCCCAATTGCAGTATTTTCATTATAAAAATAAAATATATTTCACCTCCTTACAAGGAGACTCCCCAAAATGTTGACCTGCCTGCAGCTCCTATTTTGTTCTATATAGTGATGTGGCTGAACATCATAGTATTTGAACCAGAAATACACTTTGGCACAGTTTGCACAGTGCTAATTCTCCTGTTTGCTTTAAAGTTAGGGCCTGATCCATAGTTCCAAAATTGTACTGTATATGTGAGTTAAATTCTTAATATTCTGTAGAGTAGTGCAGTCTTGAAAATAAATATTTTTCTTTACTTCAGGAGAAAATGATTTTAGCTTTAATTATAGCATAGGTCAATCCATTTGCTGGTACTCATGTGACTATTTTTGTTTTCTTTCTGGCAACAGTAAAAGTCCTTTCATGCTTTATGACAAGACTTCCAGCTACACTCAGTGTCAGAGCTACTGTTTTACAAGACAAAGTCCGATCAATTATTCTTTATCTGAAATGTTTATTGTCATTTAATAACCCGCTGTCTGAAGATGCCTGCAACTGATTTATCAGTGAGACAAAAAGGTATAGCTAAACAAAGTAAACTGAATTATTGAACTTAACCAGATGTGTCCCATAGGACATTTTTTCCCACTAACCTATTTTAACCTGCAGTGAAGTGACCACCTACTCTTGAGTAGTTAATTCAAAAGCCACATGTACCAGCTCTGTCACATAGTTTCCATCAGGGGCCGTCACCTATTGGCCCACCCCAATCGTGGAGGCCCCAAGGTCTAGGCAGACAGGGGACTTGAGGTTTCAGGGCCCACCGAGGTTTCTCCAGCTTTTCCCCTGGCCCTGTCCAACCCTGGTCAATACGAGGCAGTGGTTGTGGATTTGTCCACTCTTTTGAAATATGTACAGTGGTGTGAAAAACTATTTGCCCCCTTCCTGATTTCTTATTCTTTTGCATGTTTGTCACACAAAATGTTTCTGATCATCAAACACATTTAACTATTAGTCAAAGATTACACAAGTAAACACAAAATGCAGTTTTTAAATGAGGGTTTTTATTATTTAGGGAGAAAAAAAATCCAAACCTACATGGCCCTGTGTGAAAAAGTAATTGCCCCCTGAACCTAATAACTGGTTGGGCCACCCTTAGCAGCAATAACTGCAATCAAGCGTTTGCGATAACTTGCAACGAGTCTTTTACAGCGCTCTGGAGGAATTTTGGCCCACTCATCTTTGCAGAATTGTTGTAATTCAGCTTTATTTGAGGGTTTTCTAGCATGAACCGCCTTTTTAAGGTCATGCCACAACATCTCAATAGGATTCAGGTCAGGACATTGACTAGGCCACTCCAAAGTCTTCATTTTGTTTTTCTTCAGCCATTCAGAGGTGGATTTGCTGGTGTGTTTTGGGTCATTGTCCTGCTGCAGCACCCAAGATCGCTTCAGCTTGAGTTGACGAACAGATGGCCGGACATTCTCCTTCAGGATTTTTTGGTAGACAGTAAAATTCATGGTTCCATCTATCACAGCAAGCCTTCCAGGTCCTGAAGCAGCAAAACAACCCCAGACCATCACACTACCACCACCATATTTTACTGTTGGTATGATGTTCTTTTTCTGAAATGCTGTGGTACTTTTACGCCAGATGTAACGGGACACGCACCTTCCAAAAAGTTAAACTTTTGTCTCGTCGGTCCACAAGGTATTTTCCCAAAAGTCTTGGCAATCATTGAGATGTTTTTTAGCAAAATTGAGACGAGCCTTAATGTTCTTTTTGCTTAAAAGTGGTTTGCGCCTTGGAAATCTGCCATGCAGGCCGTTTTTGCCCAGTCTCTTTCTTATGGTGGAGTCGTGAACACTGACCTTAATTGAGGCAAGTGAGGCTGCAGTTCTTTAGATGTTGTCCTGGGGTCTTTTGTGGCCCCTCGGATGAGTTGTCTCTGCGCTCTTGGGGTAATTTTGGTCGGCCGGCCACTCCTGGGAAGGTTCACCACTGTTCCATGTTTTTGCCATTTGTGGATAATGGCTCTCACTGTGGTTCGCTGGAGTCCCAAAGCTTTAGAAATGGCTTTATAACCTTTACCAGACTGATAGATCTCAATTATTTTTGCTCTCATTTGTTCCTGAATTTCTTTGGATCTTGGCATGATGTCTAGCTTTTGAGGTGCTTTTGGTCTACTTCTCTGTGTCAGGTAGCTCCTATTTAAGTGATTTCTTGATTGAAACAGGTGTGGCAGTAATCAGGCCTGGGGGTGACTACAGAAATTGAACTCCGATGTGATAAACCACAGTTAAGTTATTTTTTAACAAGGGGGGCAATCACTTTTTCACACAGGGCCATGTAGATTTGGAGTTTTTTTTCTCCCTTAATAACGTAAACCTTCATTTAAAAACTGCATTTTGTGTTCAATTATGTTATCTTTGACTAATAGTTAACGGTTTTTGATGAGCAGAAACATTTAAGTGTGACAAACAAGCAAAAGAATAAGAAATCAGGAAGGGGGCAAATAGTTTTTCACACCACTGTAAATGGAGATAATATCCATTACATCATCATCCTTAAACATGTTAAAATCTCTAACGTTTATTGCTATAACAGTGATATATTTTTGTTTTTGTAACCCACTTACCAGTATAAATAAAGAATATCATTAGGGATGTAGCTAACCTAAAAAAAAAGTTTGCGAACACGTTCGCGAACTTATGCCAAAAAGCGCGAATATACGCGAACTTTGTGAACCCCATAGACTTCAATGGGGAGGCGAACTTTAAAACCTAGAAAAGCCATTTCTGGCCAGAAAACTGATTTTAAATTTGTTTAAAGGGTGCCACGACCTGGACAGGGGCATGCAGGAGGGGGATCAAGGGCAAAAATTTCTCTAAAAAATACTTTGTTGAAAAAGCGTTGCGTAAAAACGGGCAGACCTAGCGGAAATACGCGGCGTTTT
Organism: Xenopus tropicalis; assembly: GCF_000004195.4. Taxonomy (NCBI): domain Eukaryota; kingdom Metazoa; phylum Chordata; class Amphibia; order Anura; family Pipidae; genus Xenopus; species Xenopus tropicalis. The sequence goes on along the minus strand of NC_030680.2, from coordinate 63,293,789 downwards.
TTGCTATTTCGCGCTATTGACACCATGGAAACGGGATTTGCTTACACCAGTACTAGGCTGAAAAACGCCATGTGTGGTTGTGCAGCGTTTTTTAGGCTGAGAAAAAATGCAGCGAAAAAAAACGCGGCGAACCCAAATTGCGAACATACGCGGAAAGTTCGCGAACTTGCGCATTCGCGAACACCCGATGTTCGCGTGAATTAGTTCGCCGGTGAACAGTTCGCTACATCTCTAAATATCATTCACATATGAAATATCTACCAACAAAAGTCATTAAAAATATCTAAAAATATCTAAAATATCACCATTTGCCTTTGATAAAGCTGGCAAAACACAAGTCAGACATTCTTCTCAAACCTTTTAATCTCTTTTTATTTGAGTCTTAACCAGATGCTGAGGTAGTAATTTGAAGTAATAGTAGGCGTCTGTGTGTCTTATGGCCCTTTAATTGGCTAATTTGCCTCTTTCTAATTCCAAGAATCCTTGGTAGGTATTTGAGATTTGTAAATAATTTAAGTATTCTTCTTCTGTACTATTGATATAAAAGACTTTAATTACAGCACTTGTCACTTTAATAAAATTGGGGGACTGCATTAATAAATACTATTACATTAGTTTAACAAAAAGCAGTAAATAGAAGTGATCTGGAGCGGTACTTTTTTCCTTCAAGAAAAGTAAAATTGAATAGATCTTAGAAGAGTTATCTTCTCTTTCCTCTTCATTTGTTATAGTTCCACTACACCCTCACAAGGTAATCTGGTTTTTGGAATTTAAAGAGATAATTCTGAGTAGGTAAAATTTTTTTATTGTAATATATTGAAGAAACAATCCCTGTTTAGGAAGGGCACAACAATCCCTTTTATCTTCTCAAATAGAAACAAATTGATTAAAAGTTTCAACCTACTGTATGTTACTTGCCTCCAAGTTAAAGCAGTAAGTAAACCCTATATGTTTTATAAGTCAAGGGGGACACAAACAGCATTGATACAGATTAAAGGCATATTGTGCCTCACTCATTTTTATGAAGCACCAATGATGATTCACCCATTGTGGAAAATATTGAACTGCTGACAATCCTTCAGAATTGCCCAGTTCAATATTTGATTAATCAGCCCCATAATTAGCAACAAAAGAGGCAGCAGAATGATCAGACTCACCAGTTCATACACAAGGGAGGAGGTGTGGTACTAAGCGAAGGCTAGCCAGATCATACGTAAGGGGGATTGATAGCAGAGTACCAGGGATTAAACCAAGGACAGGTTGTAATCAATAAATTGGACAAGATCAGATCTACTACGATGCCATAGGTCCCAAGGTATGTGGATTATCATGATTTTAACTCAAAATCACAATATCTCCTGACTCCTCAAATGTTTTTAAATGAGTGAAAAGAAGGAATTTGCAGGAAAAGTACAATGTGTATTTTCTGTGTTTTAAGAAAATTATTATTAAAGCATTTGGAATTTTTCTCAAACATGGTTAGTTTGACAGTAATTGCAGTTGTCGCAATGGAGATGAGCCACTATAATGCACAATTTTATTACCACAACTGTGTGATTTTTTTAATAAATGTGCCCCTTATGGTGATAGCTATTTAATTTAGTTCTACAAAGACCCCTTCTAATTAGGGAGTGTGACCCATTTTGCATTGCTGAAGAATTTGTGAACACAAATTTCGCCATTGGAGTCAATGGGAAACAACATTGCAGTTAAGGTGTTTTTGAACGCTGCAATAGCATATACATTGCTCTACCTTGTTAGAGAAGCTCCTTTTCACTGTGCTACAACTGTTCTATGGGCTGGTCAAGGCTCTGATTGGTTGATATGGAAGGCAAGGGACTAATGATAATGATGTAGGCGTTTTTTCCAGAGTAAAAAATGGCAGGTTTTTTGTTGTTGCTGTGAAATAAAAAGCACAAGGAAATTCTAGCATGGATTTCCGAAAGTTTTTTAACAGGTAAAAATGTTCTCTCATCCCTACAGGGAATCTTTAGGGGCTGATTTACTAAGACACGATTTCAAATCCGAATTGGAAAAATTCCGATTGGAAACGAACATTTTGCGACTTTTTCGTATTTTATGCGATTTTTGCGTAAAAACGCGAGTTTTTCGTAGCCATTATGAAAGTTGCGCAAAGTCGCGATTTTTTCGTAGCGTTAACACTTGTGCGCAAAGTCGCGCCTTTTTCGTAGCGTTAAAACTTAAAAGGCGCAACGTTTCGCGCAAGTTTTAACGCTACGAAAAAATCGCGACTTTGTGCAACTTTCGTAATGGCTACGAAAAACTCGCGTTTTTACGCAAAAATCGTAAAGACGCCGAAAAACTCGCGTTTTTACGCAAAACTCGTAAAGACGCCGAAAAACTCGTGTTTTTACGCAAAAATCGTAAAGACGCCGAAAAACTCGCGTTTTTACGCAAAAATCGTAAAGACGCCGAAAAAAATCGCAAAATTACCGATCATTACGAAAAAAACGCAATCGGACGCATTCGGCCCGTTCGTGGGTTAGTAAATGTGCCCCTTAGTGTTCCCACAATTGCTTTTTTTCTTCCAATCAAAATCTCAGGAGATGAGGTGAAATTTAATTGGGGAAGAAAGTAAATGTCCCCAAAATATAAACATTCCATAAATCTCATATTGTTTAAAGGGGAGTGTTCTTTCTTTTTCTTCTTTTTTTTTTTTTATTTCTCTCTAAAAAAAATGGAATTTGACTTCAGTTTCCAAGGAAACCAGTCAATCAAGTACAAAGCATGTGTATAGTGCCAGGTTTGTGGCTTTTGTGTTTTCTCTAACATTGTACATATCTACTTTTGTCTTTTTCATGTTAGCACTTTATTGAACAGGATTTCTAGTTATAATTCACCTTAGTAAGCAAAAGTATGCTGTATTCTCCTTAGAGACTATAGAATAATCATAAAATAGTGCTCAAAGTTTATTAACAGTAATATAAGTGTCATAAAAACTGAGTTGTGACTCTTCTGTTTCATGGCAAGAGGAAATAAATCCTGGTTCACTATTATTTTTTTAATAAACTTTTTTTGGACTTTTGAAATCACATTTTACCTCTGTATAATAATTATTGGTGCCCCAGTGAATTCATTTTATACTGGTTGCCGCTGATTCCTGCTAAGTATCCAGCTTGAATGATAAAACATGTTATTTTATTATAATAAGGGCACTCCCTGTTCACCTATGTATTTAGATTTCTATTTAGATTTTCTTTTCTAAAACCCATGTTCTGTTTGCGGTAATGGAGATCCACTGTATGTCTCACAATGAGATCAATATTGTCTAATTTCATTTTAGCAGAGAAGACAAATTGATGGAAATCAGATAAGTACTTGAATGTAAAAAAGCCTCAGGGAAATAACAGTTCAGTTGTCTTAAGCACTGCTTTGGGACTTTAAAATCTGACAGTGTAAGGAAAAATGAAAACTTTAAACCCTTTAGTAAAACTCCACAAATAAAATAATAACTCACCCAGTATGGCAGCACTTAGGAACCTCCAGGTGACAGAAGAGTTGCAATTAACTGAATGGATTTTTATAAAATCTTAATTTATGTAAATTATGACTGGGTAAAATCTGAAAATCTGAGTGAAAATGTTCTTTTGCTGTTTTATGGCCAATTCCAAGCTGCTTCATGGTAACATCTAAGCAAATGTGCTGCAAATTATACTAGATATGCGGGGTTACTTGTGTATCACTATGTTTAGTGTCTAATGAAACTATTATAAAAATAACTTCTGCGCTTATATTTGTAGTCAACCCAAATCAAACATTTTAAAATAGTGCTTTGGGCATGTGGCAAAATGACACATCTTCAGACTGGGGCTCAAGATTTTGGGGAACCACAACGATATATTCAGTTTATCCTTTTTATTGTGGAAGCTGGAGGCAGGTATGGTTAAGAAGAACAATATGGAGTTTTATAGTACTGTACTACTTTTTTGACAGCAAAGACTCTATTATAGATAATGGTCAGTACAGTGTGCATTTGTAATGCTGACTAGTGATGGGCGAAATGTTTCGCCAGGCATGGATTCGCCGCACGTCCAAAAATTGTCGGCGGCGTCAAAAAAGAATTGTCGCGGGCGTCAAACGAATAGGCGCGCGTCAAAAGAATAGCCGCGCGACGAAATAATAGCCGCACGACGAAATAATAGCCACGGGCGACGAAATAATAGCCGCGGGCGACGAAATAATAGCCGCGTGCGACGAAACAATAGCCGCGCGACTAAATAATAGCCGCGGATGACGAAACAATAGCCGCGCAACAAAGTAATAGCCGCGGGCGACGAAACAATAGCCGCGTGACAAAATAATAGCCGCGTGCGACGAAACAATAGCCGGCGACAAAATAATAGCCGCGGGCGCCGAAACAATAGCCGCGCGACAATATAATAGCTGCGGGCGACGAAACAATAGCCGCGCGACAAAATAATAGCCGCGGGCGACAAATTTTTTTTGTCGCACGACATTTTCGCCATTTCGCAAATTTTTCGCCGTTTCGCGGATCTTTTTAAAGATTCACTAATTTTTCGGCGAAACGGAACAGATTCGCTCATCACTAATGCTGACTTGTTCTGCCGCAACAAGCAACAGTAGCTTGTCACAATGAAGGAATAAATAGTAATAGATAACCGCTGCTGATTTGCTTTGTTTTCCTAGCACATTCTTTTTACTATATTATAACCTGTTTTACTTTCATATATTCTTCATATCTGTTGTATTTGCCCATTACACCCCATACCATGCTTCTTTTTCCAATAAACTCTAAAAAACATTTATTCTAATGAGTTTTCCTTATTATTAAGTACTGTATATACTCGAGTATAAGCCTAGTTTTTCAGCACCCAAAATGTGATGAAAAAGTCACCCTCGGCTTATACTCGAGTCGGGTGCCATGGGTCCCTCTAGACTAGCACCCTCTGTCCTTTGTGTGCAAATTAGGCCACCTGCAACCAGACCCTCCAGTGCCCTGGCCTAGGCTCCCACTAGCAATACTTATTCCCCCTTACATCCCTCCGGGACCGGGTCTGCTGCCAGTTTGCCAATGTGCAATGAGCGTGGGGTAGTACTCATATTGTTTTTGTTGACCCTCTTCTCCGCTTACAGAGCTCACTTACTGTTTTTCTTTTAAATAAATATTTAAAAACGTATACCCCACTGTTGCCTCAATTAATGTAATTGTATTAGTATTTATTTTGATTTGATTAAAACTTATCAGTAGTTGCTGCATTTCCCACCCTAGGCTTATACTCGAGTCAATAAGTTTTTCCAGTTTTCTTAGGTAAAATTAGGTACCTCGGCTTATATTCGGATCGGCTTATACTCGAGTATATACGGTAAGCAACTATTCGATATACAAGTTTATTTGATTTAGAAAAACAAGCACAAATTCACAAATTAGAATATTGAGAAATACTCCCTTTATTTTCTAGCTGATGACCTGTTATATTGCCCACATGGTTTTCTCTTTTAAAAATCCTGGCCTTTTTTGATGTTGCTTTCTACTCTATTTTTACCATTGGCATCAAGCATGTTGGTAAAATACTGATCAAGTGGTATCCCTAGGTCCCCTACCTCTCTTGCATGCCACATACATCACCATTCATTTATTGCTCATACAGTATAATAAGGTGACCAGATTTTAAGATTAAAATCCGGGGACATGATAGGAGCAAAATTTTTGCAAGGTCACACCCACTTTTATGACCACTCCTACTTAAGGTCATGCCCACATTTTTTCCTCCTCTGTATATTTCCCCAGGGCAGCTGCACAATAAAAAACAGCACCTCACTCCAATCACACTACAATGTAGCTGCATTGAAATACAGCACGCAGAAAAATTAATCTCAACCAGCAACAAGGGACTTGTGATTCAAAATCTTCATGTATCATTACATTTGTATGTACAACTGACCGAAACATTTGTTGTACATGCAAATGAAATACACAAAGATTTTGAATCACACGATGGCTGAGATTTATTTAATATACCGGTATATACAGTATATATACTGTATAAAACTTGTTTAACAGCCCAATAATACTTGTAGCAATACATGAATCTGCAAAAAAACTCACCACCGCTCAAAACTAAAACATGGGGCAGGCAAAAAAAGTCAGGCTGCTCCTCTGACATAAATCCTTACTACTGTAAGCAGCCTCTGATTTTGATGTAAAAGTGGAATGTGGAGGATGTACAAGTGGCTCCTCTCCCGTTCGGCTTGCCCACCACCCCTGTGTCCCATTTCACACACGACGACCACACTGACCCGGTCAAGCTCCAACACACGCAAGAATTCCAGGACTCAGAGCCAAGCAGCAGTTATAGCTTAACGGCAAATCGTTTTCATTTATTCTATATTGCTGCTTGGCTCTGAGTCCCAGTACCATGCTGCCCTGCCTACCTGCACCGCTCAACACAACAGGCTCATCTTAACTTAGAATCTGCACAACTGCGTGCTTGGAACACATATATATATTATAATAGTTCCTGCCCCTCATTCGTTTGGCCAATCACAAGGCAAAGCCAGTAAACCATGACTGGCATTTTTCGTGTTCAATTAGAATGATTTTCAAACGGGGATTATGAATAGCATACACGTGGATTTTTTTGGCAATGGCAGCTGACAGGGACGTTTCCCGGGGCAATTTCCCACGGGGCACAGGCTCTTGAAATGGGGCCTGTCCCCGTGAAACGGGGATGAATGGCAACCTTATAGTAAAAGTGCTGGAGTACTAAGAGGCATAAAATTTGGTCCAATCTATGCACCATACTTAAAAGGGTAGTTCAATTTGAAAATTAACTTTAAATTAACTTTAAGTATTATGTATACATTGATATTCTGAGACAATATGCATTTGGTCTTTTTTTGTTGTTTTCCAATTACTTTGCTATTTGTTCATTGGCTATCTGGTTTGGAGGGTCTGGTTTTAGTGATGAGCGAATCTGTCCAGGAAATTTTTGATGCAACCACAACTTTTTTTTGACACAGCCTCAATTTTTTTGGTGCAACCGCGACTTTTTTGACTAGACTCCAACTTTTTTCTCACTCACACAATTTTTTTGTTGTGGCACGTTTTCACAGCAGTTTCATGAAAAAATTTGCCAGTGTGAAATGTGCCAAATATACAATTGTAGTGTGGTTGGTGCAGCATAACAATATTGGGTGGGTTATATTATTTGAACTTTAATAAAATCCTGTCAAAATATAGATTGATTAGATTCAAAAATGCTGCTAATAAATTAAATAAATTAAAAGCCTGAGCATTTCATCTATAGTTAAAATGCTTTCACAAAATGGTTAAACCAGTGTCTATTCAGGTGTCAACACCCTAATGGGTTGTCTGCAAGTGAAAGAATTGATAATTGTTTTTTCTACACGAAAGTACTATACATAATTATCCCTTCTGTCCCCATGTGAAACAAATATGCTAATTAATAAAATATGCAGACACTTCATTTCTTCCTCGGCATCTACCAAGTTTTTTTATTGATGCATTAAATGAAAGGTTTGACAGCAGAAATTAATATACATCTTAAATTACCATTACTGGAGGTCATTTAAATAAAATGAACTAACCTTGGAAAAGTCATATCTAGAGAATAGTTAGAGGACTGTAATGGCCTTTGTCAAATTATAAAACCGCTAGAAAATGAAAAAGCTGTCAAATAAATGGCATACAAAGACACCTACTAATTACTTTGCAACAAAGCAAATTAGTTTCTGTGATTGTTGGATGCAGAACAGATCCATTGCTGTGCAACTTTGGTGCCTGCCAAGCACAATTTGACCTCCCGGATTTGAGAATTTGCTAGATTGTGTCTTTCCCAATCGATCTGCTATTAGCAAGTAGCAATGGTTTAATTAATAACGTTATAAAACCTTGCTTAAAATGTCTTTACCTGAATTTATTGAATTTTACTGTACTGATTATTTCTTATTTGCAAAAACTCTTGGGTTTATGGTGAAAATAAACAGTGTAGTGAAGACTATTAAGTGTGGATTTTTATTCCTATTTTTATGGGTTTTTTTCCGTTTACGACTGTTATTACATTTCCCCAGAAGTATGTTAAAGATAGGTGGAAGCAATGGTCCTGCAAGTTTCATAATTGCATCAATTGGTGGTTTTCTGTTGTAAAACCACATGTGAGTGTGTGGCGGTAGTTAACAAAAGCTTAACAGGCTAGCAACAATATAAGGATAAACTTAAGCAGAAGTTCTTTATACTTTATACTTACAGGATAAGACAGTCCATGAACTGGAGCCAAAAAGGGGGAGGGATTCTATGTCTGTTGCGCGTAGAGAGGCGTGGCAAAAAGCCCCTCCCACTAATATAAACCACATCTACTGATATAATATGCCTTGCCAACCAACGCTTCCTGGTTTCACACACTTTAAAGCAAGGCCATTTTGCTATTTCCATCTACTTAACAGTTGGATGCCCATTATGCATAGATTTACCAAGTATGGAATACAGGGGCCCCAAAATAGTGCATATAAATTTTCTCAGCTTCTGCAAACAGCACCCTGCCTTTGTATTGTGTGAAGTAACACAGTGCAACCCCAGCATATTCTGTATCACCCCACATTATTGAATATATACATTTTCTCTCCATTCCTCAGTCTGCTACTGTTCTCTACCTTTTTTTTCTCTTTTCATTTCCTTTATTTTCCTCTTCTCTCTTGTTCCTCATAACCCTATAATACTCTTCCATCTCTTTACTAATTCTCTCCTAGCAAAGTGCTCTCTATAAAAAGAGTAAATGTTTAGGTGCAATTTTATTTTATTCTTGTTAGGTCTGGAGATCATACCCTGCATTTAATGTTTAAATTATTTGTGCACTTTTGCAGCTCTCCTACAAACTCAGTCTTAGGGGAAGATTTACTAAAATTTGACCTGCAAATGCTAAAGAATTCCCTAACTCTAATTATAGAACATTTCCTTAACGCTTTCTTGACTGTCAAGCAATACATGCTGAAGTTAGAAACTTAAAGCAGAACTAAACCCTAAAAATGAATATGGCTAGAATGCCATATTTTATATACTGAACTTATTGAACCAGTCAAAATGTTCAGTGGTCTCAGGGCAGCCCTTGAAAAGTTAATTTTAGGGGTGCCTGCAATATATCAAGCAGAAAATAAAATTTGTCTGCCATATAAGCTGATGCTACAGGGCTTATTAAATTCTGCACTGGTTTTAGAGCTGTCATGCATTCAATAATCAGCCTTGTATTGGGAAATTTATATTCTTTATATACACTATATTTTAAGTCAGTCTCTAAACTCAGTAAGTGACAGCTACACAGAGCATGTGCAGTGAATCAGCAGAAAAGAAGATGGGGAGTTACTGGGGCATCTTTGGGGGCACATATTCTGCTAAAGAGAAGAAGCTTCCCAGGCGCCAGATGATTCCTGGGTAAATCCGGCGGCTGGGGAGGTCTTTTTTTTTTTTTACATTTAACCAATTATATAGGAACCTGAGGCCCATCCCCTAAAGCTGCTGCCCTAGGCACAGGCCCTCAGAGGCATATATATATATATATATATAAATGCAGAAAATAGCTGCACTCGCTTATTAGAGAGAGTGCCTGGGTGCACACCACAAAAGAGTAAATATAGACTGTCATATAAAGCAGTCACAGGACTTAAGTATGGTGAAAAAGAAATAAAGTTTATTTGTTATTCCAACGTTATATATATACAGGTATGGGACCCATTATCCAGAATGCTTGGGACCTGGGGTTTTAGGGGATCTTTCTGTTATTTGGATTTCCATCCCTTAAAGGACATGTAAACCCCACATACAAAAATCAGACTCAGATACAATGACCTGAGAAAGCTGCCTACACACAAATATCACAGCTAAAAAAATTACATCTATTAATTCAAGAATAGAAATTTAAATGGTAGAATAAATCAAACCATCAAAAATAATGATATTATTAAAGGACATGTAAACCCCACACACAAAAATGTAATCAGTGAACAGCCTCTTTGAAATCTTTAAATATCTGCCACTCTGGTTGTCCAGAGGTTAATAGTAAGGCTGCAGTGTCTCCTTTATCACTTAGATTTCCTTCTCTTCCTGTAACCCACTCGGCCCCCTCCCTCGGGAATTTGCTTTGACTTCTGGCTTGTGGGCATGCTCAGTTGTTCTAAGCTCAGATTACTAAACACGCTCTCCAGTCTAGCAGCCAGTGAAGAGATGGCATTGCTGGTTCCCATAGAAACTCAGCTCTAGCTGGCTGCTTCTATTTTTTTCTCCCAACCAACTCTCCTGAGCTCAGCTCAAACACAGCAGAACTTTTATCAAAGACGGTTCTGCCAGTGTGAGCCTGTATTCTTGATGAAATGTACACTGAATAAGGGTCTGTGTGTGTGTGCTGTTTACAGATTTAAAGGAGAAAGAAAGGTAAAAACTAAGTAAGCTTTATCAGAAAAGTCTATGTAAATACAGCCATAAGCACTCACAGAAACGCTGCACTGACTTCTCTGTCAAAAGATTATTTGTGTCTGTTTTTCTCTGCCAGAGACACGCAGCTTTCTGCTCTCTCGGCTGCTCCCCCCTCCCTCAAGAATGCTAAGAACTCACTCCCCCCCCTTAGGAATGTGGATCTGAGCCAATCAGCAGGAAGCTGACTCATAGGGGCTGATTTACTTACCCACGAACGGGTCGAATGGAGTCCGATTGCGTTTTTTTCGTAATGATCGGTATTTTGCGATTTTTTCGTATGTTTTGCGATTTTTTCGGATTCTTTACGAATTTTTCGTTACCAATACGATTTTTGCGTAAAAACGCGAGTTTTCCTATCCATTACGAAAGTTGCGTAAAAAGTTGCGCATTTTTCGTAGCGTTAAAACTTACGCGAAAAGTTGCGCATTTTTCGTAGCGTTAAGTTTTAACGAAAAATTCGTAAAGAATCCGAAAAAATCGCAAAACATACGAAAAAGTCGCAAAATGTTCGTTTTCAAGTCGGAACTTTTCCAATTCGGGTCGGATTCGTGGGTTAGTAAATCAGCCCCATAGTCTTACTAACTGAGCATGTTCACTTGGTCAGGGTATCTGTGCAGGAGTGAGGCATTATGGGAACTTTCTTTACACAGCTCAGTGTTTTTTATATGGGGAGACTTAAGGGCACTATTGAGAGAACTGAAGGTATGCCTGCAGCTTGAGATTAACTCTTTATTAGCCTTTCCTTCTCCTTTAAATGTATCCAATTACGTATCAGAGGAAAAATGGGCACCAGGTGAAAGCTGCTATTTGCTTTAGGAAAATGTGATGGTGCTGGCAAGCGGAGGGGATATATTCAGTACAAATAATGCCATTTGGGTGGGGGAGGTGGGCCCAACTGATATACATTGTAGGCAAATGTAGGCTTTACATGTCCTTTAAGTCTATTAAAAGATTATGTAAACATTAAATAAACCCAATAGGAGTATTTTTCTTCCAATAACAATTAATTGTATCTTAGTTGGGATTTAGTACAAGGTACTGTTTTATTATTACGGAGTAAAAGGAAATAATTTTTAAAAATTAGAATTATTTGCTTATAATGTCTATGGGAGACTGCCTTCCCATAATTCAGAACTTTCTGAGTAACGGGTTTCCGGATAACAGATCCCATACCTGTATATATGTATATAGGGCCCTGACCTCATGCCAGATTTTCTTATCTGCCGTGTGGTGCAAATCACTGCCTGATTGGGAAGAAGCGCTGGCTAAATGAGCGCTTTTATTGGTTGTCATAAATTACCCCCTCTGTGTTTTAAAAATTAATACAATTATTGGTTTACTGACAACATATACTAGATAGATTAATGTGAAGCCATGATGTAGTGACCAAAAATATATATGAAATAGTCTAACAGTTTTTATTGCTGCTCACGCTGCTGTCTTTTCAAAGAACTCATAAGAAAGTGTAAAGACCTGACAGAGATAACCTCAGTAGAGCTATACATTCATTTCCACTGGCAGAGAAAAGGTAAAAAAACAATATAAGAGAAGGCACGGGGGATTAAAACCAACAGAAGACTGAGAAAATGCTTTATGTCAAACTGCAAAGAAAATGGTCTAAACAACTAGTAACAAAACTTGAGGCAATAGATATGTTTCATAACAATAGACAGTTACAAAAAGCGATGGGATCCTTTATGGCATGGAGAGAAGTAGTGTAAAACAAAACAGCATGAGTACTCTAGATTTTGTATCACTCATCATATACAATTAGGCAGTAAGATGCAATATACAGTAGGTATAATATCTATTATGAGTAGACTTGGGGGTTTCCTGGATAAACAGGGTTCATTGAGCAAAAGGCATTTAGGCTCATGTATGATTGCAAGCACAAGGGCAATCTGCTATGATGGCCAAAAAACTGAGCATGCAATGATGCCATTCATAAAAAGTACCGGTGCCCATAAATGCTCCTTGTGGGAAGCAGCAAAGCATCCTCCCAGTCTGTGTTGATGAATAGTGAACACGTGTGTTCACTGATTCAAGAAAAACCCTGGAATTACTGTACCACACGTGTAGACATGGCAGTAGTTACAGGGTCCCACTAGCCTTTATTAATGCTGTGAACATTGGCTCACTGGAAATTATGCCATGCACATGTCTAAAAAATGTTTGACACAACTTACACAATTTGCAAGTAGAGTTGCCGCCTGGCTGGTATTTCACCAGCCTAGCCAATAAAATACCAGCCAAGGCAGAGGTTAGTTTTATTAATTTACTGGCAATGTAGTCCATTCAGTCCCAGTCTTCCTCAGATCCACCCCCAGTCGGTCTCTTTCTTTTCTTTTTGCTTATCTATTTAGATCTCACACTTGATGTGACTCTTGATTTCAACGTCATAACCCCACTCAATTACATCATAAAAAGAGTCCCCATTTGTGCCTGCCCCTGCCGTGCTGGTACAGATCTTAGAAAAAGATGATAACCCTATTTGCAAAATGTGTGTTTTGGCAAACCCTGAAATGGACACTGATTTTAAGGTTCAATTCTGGGGAAAAAAAACACTGTATTGTGGTGATAAAACATGGCAATTTGCACCTGAAAATTGCACTTTGTACCATGTGCCCTGATTAAAAAGTATCCATTTTGTCAAATAGAAAATGTAGTCAAGAATTAATGAATCGATAATTGCAAGTATATCATATAAATGTTTTATGGAAATCTATTAAACATCAGTAGAAGCCCCAAACAAGTGTGAAAACACAGTCCATAAACGCAAAAGTTCATAAATCATACTTATTAAGCACTCATATATCTCCCACCCCCCCAAAAAAAAGACGTTCAGATTTTCATTTTCTAAAGCAGTGCTGTCCAACTGGCGGCCCGCGGGCCGCATGCGGCCCGCGACCCCCCTCTGTGTGGCCCCCCACCTGTCTGGCTGCTTTGATGGCTTACTCTTGTATAAGATTTAGATGGTATCAGTACTGTGATTAACTGCATGGTTCTCACCTCAGATTCAGGCTGTAATCAGGCTGTATTGTTTAAATATGTAATCCCCTGTGTTGTTCACACCTTTTAATCTCTGCATTGTTCATCCCCTGCAGTGTTCACACCTCAGGCTCAGGCTGTAATCACCCCCATTGTTCTCCTGTTCACACCTCAGGAGCAGTAGAAACCCACAAATAATCCCTGCATACTACAAAAAGAACATATACTGAGGTGGTACTGCAATTAAAAAGTTTTTTAATATATAGTTATTGTGCAGACTGTAGGAGCAGTGCCAGCATTGTGTCACTGTAGGCTGCCTGTGTGTGCCATACACACAGGGCAGCATAGGGCAAGCAGAGTATGGCACACACAGGCTGGGTAGGGAAGGCACAGTATGGCACACACAGGCAGGGTAGGGAAGGCAGAGTATGGCACACACATGCAGTGTAGGGCAGGCAGAGTATGGCACACACAGGCCAAGAATGGCACACACAGTGAAAGTATGGCACGCAGGCAGGGTAGGGCAGGCAGAGTATGGCACACACAGGCAGGGTAGGGAAGGCAGAGTATGGCACACACAGGCAAGGTAGGGAAGGCAGAGTATGGCACACACAAAGGCAGGGTAGGGCAGGCAGAGTATGGCACACACACAGGCAGGGTAGGGCAGGCAGAGTATGGCAGGTTTTTGCTGTACTACAACTATTAATATGGGTATGGTCATGTGATAACATGGGTGTGGTTTCAAGTGGGTGCAGTTTCAAAAAGGGGAGTGGTCAAAACTGGCTTCCATTATCGGCCCTCCACCACGTAGGTCGGAAAAATTCCGGCCCTCGGTACAACAGAAGTTGGACAGCACTGTTCTAAAGCATTTAGGAACTGTGATTAAGTCACAAACTAAATTAGGATTTTTTTTTTTAAATAAACGCCCATGAGAAGCTTTCTAAAAGATAAAGACATGTACAACACAGTTCTGCTGAATAGTGAAATTGTTTTATTTCGGTCAAAGACTGGTTAAATCGTCTCAACCACAATTAACTTCAGTCATTTCAATCTAAAGTTCAACTTCTGAAGCCATTCTATTTGCTTTTTTTCCTAAACCAAGTGAGAAAGCGGAATTCATTGCCTAAAAGGGGGCATGGTTGAAAATTTCAGGCAAGAGTGTCCCAAGGACATGATAAAGCTTATATTTATGGTACTTCAAAATCAGAGTACAATAGGCAGAGGTGATACACATGATAAAGCCCAAAATGAAAGAATCATCACATTCCAAATTAAAGGGCATTTTTTAATATGCCCTCAAATAAACATACAATTCCCCCTGTGCATTCTAAATGTTCTTCTAATATTATACAATGTTGTTGACAAGACATGAATCACATTCTTCTCTTTTGTGATGAGAGTATTTGGAATGGCAGAAACTATAAAACAGCACTATAACCGAGCTAGAAATAAATTTTACTGTAAAAAGCTGATATGAAAAAAAACCCTCATATCAGAAATAAATGCAGCTTTTTGTTTCTTTATGATGTCTTAAGGGAATTCTTTGAATACAAGACTGTACAAGAATCTGCTTGTGTGCATGGCTGATTCCCAGTCAAATAATGAACACAAGGGGCTTGTTCTGTGAAGTCTTGGGTATAGCTATAGCCCTTTTGTGGTTTGTTAAATATCACAGACATGGGCATATATCCAGCTGTTCTTTGGAGCAGCATGGAAGTTGGAAATTTGCAAGTGCCAAAGGCACTGTATATATATATATATATATATATATATATATATATATATATATATATATATATATTGTACATTCCATTGTTTTCTTGTTATATGGCATCTTCCTAATTTATAAATTACCCTTTGAATGTTATGTAGGGTTTTTTCTTTGTATTGTGCAATAATGGTTGAACTCATTAATACTAATAAAGGCTAATACTATACGGCATCAGTATTTGTCATGTCACATTGCATTCCACTAAACATGACAGATGATTTCCCCAGAAAATAAATCTCTACTTTTCACTTGTTCTTCTAAATTAACAACTACCGGCATTGGACCCCTTATCCGGAAACCCATTATCCAGAAAGTTCTGAATTACTTAACGGTCATCTCCCATAGACTCCATTCTAATTAAATAATTCACATTTTTAAAAATGGTTTCCTTTTTCTCTGTAATAATAAAACAGTACCTTGTACTTGATCCCACCCATTCACAGATATAATGAATCCTTATTGGAGCCAAAACAATCCTATTGGGTTTAATTACTGTTTAAATAATTTTTTTAGCAGATTTAAGGTAGGAGATTACAGAAAGACCCCTTATCCGGAAAACCCCAGGTCCTGAGCATTCTGGATAACAGATCCCATACCTGTACTAAAAAAAAAGTGTGTGAATTCCAGTGACTATTTATCACAATCTTAATTACTATTAAAGATTTGTCATTTCTTAGTATGATTTCCTTCTTTGTGAGTTAAGTAATATATGCAATATACACAGTACTTTTATGATTTAATGGCAAAAAATACTATTGTATAAAATTAGGCTTGTTTGTTAAAGAGGATTAGTGAAAATGTTTTCCTTTACCTAAACTGGTATTGCTGTAACAACTGTAATATAAATAATGGCTAGTGATGAGCAAAGGCGGGCAGGTACCTCTCCTGCCTCCCTCTAGTCTGCCTTCCCTTGCCTACTTGTTGCCTCCACTTGTTGTTGCATTAGTTGGTCAGTAGCCCCTCCCCAAGCAACATCTCTGTGCATGCACTCATGGTACACCTTAGATAAAGTTTCCCATTTTTGTAAATGTAGCATGTTGTGTTTTGTTAAACAAATAGAGAAGTCTTTACTGTGTGTAGCAAGTAGTCAGCACAACACAGGGGGGGCTTATTTTTCAGAATTAGAATTTGTGGGGGTTTTTCACTTCTAACTCAAACTTTACAAAACTTAAATGTTTGCTTATTGTTTAAAGATTTGAATCTGAAATACCTGATAGAATAAAAAAGTGAAACTCAAATGCATAAAATTCACATTTTACTCATCATTTTCAGTGGGTCTACAAACACTAATTTGAAACACTTGAATTGAAAAAATAGCAGGAACAATTTTCTCTTTACAATTAAAATGCCTTTATAGCAAATTCAGGGCATTACATCAACTTTTAGAGCTATACTGGAGTTCTATAACAAATAGAGATCTGCTGGTCTTCCCTGCACAACTTGTATATTGTACATATTGTCTGCTAACAAACAGAAGAAAACTGCAACAACAGGAGTACATACCTGTACTTTATGTCAGTCTAGCCATGCACAAACTGCCATCTTGAGATAAGCAACATACAAAGAACCCTTTTGTGCCTTTGCAACCCTGCACATATGAATTATGGAGAAATTGAATCAACCAATAATTCCTACATATAGGGACACATTTACTAAAATGCTTTTTTTCTGGCCTTGAATTCCTGTACTTCTAAAATGTCTCGACAATGCTTTTATCGTTCGTATGAAAATATCCCAATTGCGTCACGAAATTTTTGGCCTGTAAAGTTCGTAAACACCATGAAAACAGTTCTGTCTTTGAAGCCTTCCATAGGACTCAATGGCACTCGACAGATCAAACCTTGTGAAAATATAGTCCTGATGAAAGTGTAACAAAAGTGTTAATGAATTCTGAAATGTTCGTATTTGTGAAAAATATGATTTTTTTCATCGAAATGTACCAAAAACCATGAAAAACTTGTGGAATTTTACCAAAATTTTCATATACATTACGAAATGTTCTATAATGTAGAAAAAATACAAATTTATCTCAAAATTGTTTAGTAAATGGGCCCTTAAATGTGGGTACTTTTATGATAAAATCATGTTTTGGTTTGTTGTAACACTAATCTAATTCCAAATGCATGCTGGGCACTTGTTTGGTGAAATGTCTTTTGGAGTGTTCATTTATTTCTGTTACAGTATTGACACTGTAACCATTAGCCCCTTACATGGATTACTGATAAAGTACGTTAAAGTACGTGAGATCCAGGCGCCAGCTTTTATTCCTTTATTCCCTAATGACCACATCAGAATTCGGCTTTGTTCTTTGTATTTCCGTTTCAATGAAAATACTCTATAATGTTTAATGGCCTTTTAACTGAAAGATTTTTATTTTACTCAATTTTGAATCGTGGCAATATGCAGATATAGGGTTGGACAGACACCTGGAACTTTGGGTGCTCCAGCCCCACACCTGATCACAGCCACTAGGAGGAAGTAGGGGGCAAGCAGAGCGTGAGCAATGGGGGTGGAGGCTGATGATGGTGTAAGAGTTGGAGACTTTGGTTGGGGGCCCCTGAGGTGGCAGCCTTGGTTGGCTTTGGACTTTCTAGGATTTGGAAAAAGAATAAATCTGACCATATACTTTGCATACTTCCCATTTAGCCTGCACCTTTAAAAAAATAGCATAATTTCTAGAAAGCACAATATTTCTATTAAAACGGACCTGTTCCTTTTTGAAAGGTAATTGGGGGCTTTTTATTAACTGTCTAATTCTGAATATTTGATTAATAAAATATCTGCAGTCCAATGATACCTGCAATAGGAGCTACATATTTCTACAGCAATCAATATGTTTTATGGATCATAATACATGAAATAATAGCCAAAAGCTAGATTTCATTCTTTTATTGGTGATAAATGTATTACTTGGTTCAGAGATTTTAGTGTAAGAAACATTTTATTCCGGTGTTCTATTAAATTACCTTTGATTTTTTTTCTATTCTCTAAGTTGAGAAGAATTGTCTTGTATAAATATCATGTAGTTCAGGATCAAAATACTGTTTCATTAGAGGATTCACCATATCAGACATAAATGTAACTGTTTTCTATTCCTAATAAGCAAAATGATGTTTTACACATTTTACATTATTTCACAACAGACTGATGCACTTTGTTTCACTAATTTTGTTTCATCTCTAAAACAGCTTCAAGTTGAAACCACTGATGAGAATGGAAAGACTATTGAGGGCCCTGTTGACCTTGAAATCCTTATAATTGATCAAAATGATAACAGACCAATCTTTAGAGAGGGACCATATGTTGGCCATGTGTTGGAAGGATCACCAACAGGTGAGAAACCCTAAAATAAACTTGTTTATAAATGTTTGTAACTAAATTCAATGTGTTGTTCATGCAACTGAATTCCAGCTGTATAATTTATATTGTAATGTCAAGAGATAGTAAACCTTTTGCAATGTAAATATTTTGCTACGTGTATTGATGTGAGTCAAAGGGGAACAAATGTTTTCCAAAAACATGTTTATCTTTGCTTCTTGAAACTGCAGCATACGACAGAAAAAATCCTGAGCATGTGGTTTGTTGCATGTTGTCCTACACAAGGGAACGCCAAAATCATATTGGTCACACACTGTATATTTACAGTACATTATAGGCAGGGGGCTTTGTTTTTTCAACAAAAAGTAGCCATCAGTCTCCACCCAGAAATGTTTTCTTTCATTTCATGTCCCAATGAGGGCGTTTAGTAGTAACATGATTCTTATTTACTAATTCTAAGCAACTTTTCAATTGGTCTTTATTATTTATAGTTTTTGAACAATTTGACTTCTTTCTCTGACTCTTTCCAGGTGAATCATCCCTTTAATGATAAATAGGGAAAATGCCATTTTTTACACAGGCAAGAATATGAGAGAGGAAATGAATCTTTTCCAATCTTTGATAAACTTGTCATTATATTGTGTGAAGGTAAACTGTCCCTTTATATCTCTGGGCTAAACAATACACATATACATAGTAAAGTAATAATACTGACACACCAAACATTGAGCTTAGATTTCTATAACATTTCTAAACCTAGGGGCTGATTTACTTACCCACGAACGGGTCGAATGGAGTCCGATTGCGTTTTTTTCGTAATGATCGGTACTTTGCGATTTTTTCGTATGTTTTGCAATTTTTTCGGATTCTTTACGAATTTTTCGGATCCAATACGATTTTTGCGTAAAAACGCGAGTTTTCCTATCCATTACGAAAGTTGCGTAAAAAGTTGCGCATTTTGCGTAGCGTTAAAACTTACGCGAAAAATGCGCAACTTTTCGCGTAAGTTTTAACGCTACGCAAAATGCGCAACTTTTTACGCAACTTTCGTAATGGATACGAAAAACTCGCGTTTTTACGCAAAAATCGTATTGGTAACGAAAAATTCGTACAGAATCCGAAAAAATCGCAAAACATACGAAAAAGTCGCAAAATATTCGTTTTCAAGTCGGAACTTTTCCAATTCGGGTCGGATTCGTGGGTTAGTAAATCAGCCCCCTAGTATAAAAGCATTTCTTCCCCATGAGATACAGAAGGTTGTCTGAACTTATTATCTATAGAATATATAGTATATAGACCTGCGACCACCCTGCCCCGCCCCATAATTACGCCACAAATGGGGCGGGGCATGTCAGGCACACACCTATAAATTAGAGAGCCGGAAGAGGAAGCTGGCAGTTTTAGGTCATGGGTGGGGAGATTGAGCAGAAGACCTCAACCCGAACCTGCCCACAACCCACAATTGATGTGCCGAGGTCGGCCCAAACCCGCCCAAGCCGTGGGTTAACCCACGGGTCCTGCAGGTATCGACCCACACATCACTAATAGGCAAGGAAGTCAAAATGTTGCATTAAAACAACAGTAAGAAAAGCCACCTGCACAGCATGTATTGCTAACTACACAAGGTTCATAATTGTCCTTTGCTTTCCTTTGGAAAGAAATGAATGACGTTCCTTTTGATTTCAGTTTCTTTCCAAGAATAAACATTTAATTATCAACAGTGTCTTTAATTTAGCTCCCTGCAGTAAAGATGTCGAGATTGAATAATAGGAAGCAGAAGCAATGATTACACCTCCCCAAAATTGTTCTCTATCCTCAAAATTAATTTACACATTGTTTGTTTTATTCATAAATAGTGATGAGCGAATTTTTTCGGCAGGCATGGATTTGCAGTGAATTTTTTTGCCATTGGCGAATTGTTTTGCATTGGCGAAATTGTTTTTTTCGCCATGGAAAAATTTGTGGCAGGGAATTTTTTTTTGTCACTTGACAAATTGGTCACAGTCATGTCAAAAAAGGGTGCGGTCGCGTCAAAAAAAGGTGCATCGCGTAAAAAAAAGTGCGGACGACAAAAAAATAGCAGCGGTGTCAAAAAAAGTGCGGGCGACAAAAAATAGCCACAGCGACAAAAAATCCTGCAACCAACGTGTTTCGCGAATTTTTCTGCTTTTCGCTAATTTTCTTTCCGTTACGCTAATTTTATGGCGAAGCGAAGCGAAATAGATTCGCTCATCACTATTCATAAATCCTCTGCATTTTAATGGGGCCCAATAATTCATAATGCAGTGTAGGGTAGAGGGGCTTGATAGTGCTAGGAGGGCACCCCTTCCCCTGCTGTTTACATGGGGGCTATAATTGGTCGTTTAAATTGACCGGGCATCACCTAGACAGGGGCAGAGCTACAGTACACAGAGTGATGTGTGGCCTACCTTTAAGTCGGTGCTGAACAACAGAAGAAACAGCAGCTGGCAGATTCATCTCTTCCTATGAGGCAGAGTGTGTTACAGTTGCTGTTGGGTACCTTTATACGGAGCCCCGGGGAAAGGAGTGGAAGTAGCTTGGCAGGCCTGGGGTCCGGGGGAAGGTAGGCAGCCCAGTATAGGGCTGGGGAGAAAGGAGGCAGGAACCAGGATTTACAGTTGGAAGCAGGGTCAGTCCTCTTGGGGCGAGTAAGTCAAAATTGTTGGTTAAGGAAAATATTTGTTATTCAAGAGCTTTGGTTACAAGTTTCTAATGTTATATATGTTAAGTTATGGTGTTTAAATAAACAACTGTGGCTTTTCTTTCCAACCAAGGTGTGGGATATGGTGGTATGGGGGGAGAAGATGGGTGCAGTCCCGATGTTGGACCTCTCCAGTGGCAGAACTTCGGGGGGGGAGGGGTGTGGGGACACTTGCACTAGTGCGAATTCATCACTAAAAAATGTGTCTAGAGGGGGGGTGGGGGACCCGGCTGCATGCCCTGTATCACGGCCTGGGGTGTTTAGTTCCTTTATTGCTCTTATGTATTTTGGCCGCTATTCAGGCCAGCTATTAGATATACAATACCCATAACTAGTGATGAGTGATGTCCCATGTCGCTTCCCCTAAAAATTCACAGAACAATAGCAAAATTCGCAAAATGGCAAAAAATACACAATTTTTCGCCCGCATCTTTTCTTTTCTGTCCGTGCCTATTTTGATGTGACTGTGACTTTTTTTGACGTGCAACAAATTTTTCAGTGAGTTTCACAAAACAATAAGGGGGGTAATACCCAATAGAAAAGAATTTCATTAATTTACTTTGCACATTTTAAATCGGTTCTCATAAAAGTTTTCTCTAATCATCAGGGAAGTGTTAATAAATGTGATAAAAGTAAAACTGCTAAGAATCAATTAGGACTCCCCAGTTCAAATTACCTGCTGCCGGTTAAAAGAAAATACGTATGTGTTAGTAATATTGGAAACACATTGATATTTCATTGGAATCTTATTTCTTTATTGAAATCTGTACATTAATGTAGTCCATCACATTATATTACATTGCAAATGTAATATATTAGACTTACTACTTACAAGACTTGGTTATATCTGTTCTTCAGATTGATAAGGTATATTTAGCAGAAATGATTCCTGTACACTGTGGGGTTATTCATCAAAAATGGAGTTGGCATTTTTTTTCTTGAGAAGTATTTTTTGATACCTCGAACAGTTGGGATTTGTTAAAGAAAAAAATGCTAAAGGTCACCAAAAAAACTTGGCAAGTATATGCTGGCGAGGTTGTATAGCAGTCAACTGGAATTGTCTCCAACAATTTTATTTTCCCAGTTTGACTAAAGCATTTAAGTTTTCTAACTCATTAAAAATAAATGGAACAATATAATGGTGTGTTGGCACAAAATTTAAACTTTTAAAACCTGCTGATGCCAGAGCTATTGGCCAGTTTGTTGATGTTCTATACCCTGTTGTTCACTCTGTCTGTAGTATGTGCTCTTGAGGTGTTTATGCTTTGACCCTTGCCTCCATGACTTTGGTTGTCAGATCTGCCTACTGTTGTTCCTTGTACTTTGTGTACATTAATCCTTGCAGTGCTGAGACTTGGACTTTCTTCCACTCTTGCCTTAGTATGCCAGTGCCTAGCTTGATTTATATTTCCTTTCCCTACTGCAAACACTAAGGCCAGTGGTCCCTAAGAACCAATGTGGTGGTTATATCTATAAGCTTTTTCCACTGGTTGTGACAGTAATGAGCTGTTACTGAATTGTGAAGCCCAGCCAGCATCCCGCCATTTTCAGAATTTTGCAACTAGGGTGATGTCAAAGTAGATAATATATTTAATTTCCCTTTACTTGAGGGACATTTCACTGAGCACTGAGACATTTCATTTAACTGTGATACAGCATAACAGACCTCCCTCTGATGAAGCGCCACATGGTGCGAAACGCGTTAGGAGATTAGGAAGCACCTGGTCATGTTTTGGTATAGTATGCTTTTGTTATGAGTTATGTTCATGTTTATATTTATTTGAGCCAATAAATGTTGTTGTTTTTATTCCACTGAAAACTTTTGCAATTTATTCTTAACAGTACATGCACTAGCGATGAGCAAACCTGTCCGATTTTCAATCATTTGCGGAATGCGTTTGTCGAGGCTACTGCATGGCTTTTTTACGTATGCAACATTTTTCTGACTCCAAATCAGCAGGTAGAAGTTACCAGTCAAATGTTTAAAAGCAAACATCTTATTGGTTGCTATGGGGTCTTGCTAGTGGGCAAGCTTTGTGCATTTTATTACATATGGGGGTTAGATTTTACCATAAGTGTAAAAACAATGGATTACATGTGATAAGCAAACTTGCACTGTGCCAAAAATGTAATAAAACAGAAATCTGCTGAAATGCATGAGTCAAAAGGAAGGAGAAATTACATTGCAGTTAAAATGTTTTTTCTTTCCTCTATGCTAAAACTGTTCTTTAGAGGACAAAAGGCTCCCATGTTGCCCATTTCTTCCAAATCTGGGGATGGACAGCTCTTTAGATAGACAGGGGAAAACCTGGGAGGGCTCCCTTCTCATTCATTGATGTATACAGCAAGGGGCAGATTATAATTGGGGGTTTTTTTCCGACACAACCGGTCACATTTTTCCCCCAATAAACAGGCTGCATGACAGAATTCTAGCGCAGATTTGGGGGCCCATTTACTTACTCACGAACGGGCCGAATGCGTCCGATTGCGTTTTTTTCGTAATGATCGGTATTTTGCGATTTTTTCGGAAAATTATCGCGACTTTTTCGTTACCAATACGATTTTTGCGGAAAAACGCAAGTTTTTCGTAGCCATTCCGAAAGTTGCGATTTTTTCGTAGCGTTAAAACTTGCGCAAAAAGTTGCGATTTTTTCGTAGTGTTAAAACTTGCGCAAAACGTCGCGCCTTTTAAGTTTTAACACTATGAAAAAAGCGCAACTTTTCGCTTAAGTTTTAACGCTACGAAAAAATCGCAACTTTCGGAATGGCTACGAAAAACTCGCGTTTTTTCGCGCAAATCGTATTGGTAACGAAAAAGTCACGATAATTTCCGAAAAGTCGTAAAGGCGCCGAAAAAAATCGCAAAAAATACGAAAAAGTCGCAAAATGTTCGTTTTCCAATCGGAATTTTTCCAATTCGGTCGGAATTCGTGTCTTAGTAAATCAGCCCCTTAGAGTAATTTTGCTGCTGGTGCAAATTTGTCCATGAAAATGTACCAGGCAAAAAATTTGCTCATCCTTAAATATGACTAATGAACAGTAGTAAGTCTAACTTATAAATGTATTAGTGTATAAAATGATAATATCATCTTATTTTACAACAGGGATAGAATGTTGTTTATAATACACAAGTTTTAGTGAGCCTTGTATGTTATTCATAGAGGCCAACATATAATAAATGTATAAAGTACCTAAATACCTAAATTACATAAATATGCACAATACAAACACTTTTACCAAAGTTAATAAAGGTCTTGCAGGCCCACAAAGTAGTTAACAGCCCTTTTGCCCTAAAAATAATTGTAAGTTTTATCCTTTGTTCCAGTGCAGTTTATCTGTCAAAAATTTGCGTCTTTCAAGAATGTTTTTAAAAACGAGTTATGCCCATAATGCATATTTTTATTCCATTTATGATTTTGATTACCGTCTCCCACTGGTTTTGGCTCATTGTCAAAGACATGCAAAAACAAGCAGATTCAGGGGGAAATTTAATATAGGATGTTAATAAAAAAAAATTGCATAAACAAGAACAAAAATGAGCATATCGCAATGTAATATTCTTCATTAAACAGTTATTACATTGCATATTTTAATTATGCATAGCACATTTTTTATGTCCTGCTTAAAGGTGGCAGGTTAACTGGATGCAATTTCGCTGATGTCTTCCTTTTATCTCGCACTTTGACAAAATTATAATCATGAACATGTGGAAATAAAACCGCCTTTGCTTTAGCTATAAACTTTATCCAGACTTGCTGCAATCCTCCTCTTCTCTTGTAAACTGAGTTATAACTGGTTTGAATTCCTCCCCTTTACAGATTATCTGATGAAAGGTAAAAGGAGAAATTCCGAGTTAGAAATTAAACATTTTTTTAAAATTAATGTGTTCTAGTTTCTGCTGTATTTCAACTATTTTACTAATGAACAATTTTCTTTAGGTTTGCTGTCCATCACAGTTATAATGAGCTTGACCCCCTTTAACATCCTCCTCAGGTCATGTTTAATTGACTTTGTTATTTGTTTTTATATGGCTGCACAAGCAACCCTCTAATGCTGCTCAAGCCAGTAATGCTGATTTGCAAAATGTTTAACCAAATATTCATCTTTTATTTCCACTAAAGTGTTAGCAAGGTCATTGTTGCAAGAGGAACCTAAATCCCTTGCATTGCATTTGAATGAAGCTACAGTATTGCCACTGTATTACCAAGCAAAACAAAAACATTTTGCCAGAATTAAGGGCAGAGAAAATATAAAATGTCCTGATTTTCAGACAGCTTAGGGCTATGGCACTTGGGGGTTGCCAGTGTCACTGCCCTCAGGCAAAACAGTCAAAACGCCCCATATGCATTTCACTGCTGCTAATGTTATTGAAGGACATAGAAGAGATTCATTTGTTTTTCACCTTACAATACTAGAAGTCTGTGCCTTAGTAAACATGGGGAATATGTAAGAAAACTTACAGTACTTATAAAAGCAAAACAGAGCCAAGAAGGAGATGGCAGTACCATTTGATACTGTTTAATTGTTAGTAAAATGTAATGAAAAGGTTCCTTAAATGATATACAGGATCTGCTTTCCAGAATGCTAAGGATCTGGGGTTTTCCAGATTTTTTTGTAACAAGGATCACCATAGCTAAAGTCGACTAAAACATTTAAACATTAATTTAATTAATTAAAAAATAAATTTAATTAAACATTAAATAAACTCAGTATGATTATTTTGCCATCAATATTGTTTTTTGCAGCTTAGTTATCATCAAGTACAATATACTGCATAAATAAAGTTGTAAATATATGAAATATATGTTATTACATTTTGCCCTTGACCTTTATATTCAGTTGATACGCAAGTATTCCTGCCTTATTCATGTAATAGTCTTCAGTCTTTATGGCTCTATATAGAAACCTCTATAAGTTAAAGTATTATATTTGGTCTCTTTTTTATTATATTTTATCTGCACATGCACTGTTGACCTTTCTTATAATATTATTAAAAGTCACTTTATTAAAGCTGATATGCCTTAACCAACAAAAAAAACACTGTTTGGGATTTCCAATAAGTCAAAGCAGGACTGCTGCTGGGTAAAATTCTAGGCTTCTAGGCACCTTCTATCTATTGATAGAGTACGTAGCATATATGACCTTCAAGCATCTATCTGAATCAGAAACAGATATTAAAGGGAATTCATGTTTGGGCCCTTTGTTAAATGCTGTATATTTCAGGAAGGAAAATAAGCAGTATTTACTGCAACTTATATGACACTCAATGTATATATAAAATACATTTACTGAAAGGGACCTTGCCATGGCAAGTGAAAGGTAAAGCATGTATACTTAATTTTAATTTTATTTATCCTTGGGTGGGGCATATTGGTGCAAAATAACTATTGCTTGCTCTAGATATGGACCTCAAGACCTTTACCTTGGATCAAGGAAAAAGAAAATGGGTATCCCTCTTTCAAAGAAATGTAAACCCCCCGACGAAAATATTTAATCAACAGCCTCTTTGAAATCTTTAAATACCTGCCACTCTTGTTGATCAAAGGTTAATTGTAAGGCAGCATCCTCTTAATCACTTAGGGTTCCTTCCCCTACTATAACCCACTCAGTCTCCTCCCTTATGAATTGACTTTGGATATTGGCTAACTGAGCATGCTCAGTTCTTATTGACTCAGGTTACCGAACACACCCCCCAGTCTAGCAGCCAGTGAAGAGATGGCATTGCTGGTTTCCATAGAAACTCTGCTATAGCTGTGCACTCTGCTGGAGAAACAAATGTTTCTCCTAACCTCCTCTCCTGAGCTCAGCTTAACTGTTACAGGGCATAATCCAAGCAGGACTTTTAATCAAAGCAGGTTCTGCCTGTGTAAACCTGCATCCTTCATTGCATGAACTTTACAGCGCATATGTCATGTTTGCACTGAAGATGTCTGAAAGGGAAAATGGCCACCAAGTTTTAGGAAAATGTGACACTGCTGGCCAACAGAGGGGATATATGCAATACAAAAGGTATGGTGTGGGTGGGGGCGATGTGTCCAACTTACTGTATATACATGGTAGGAAAATGTAGGGTGTACATTTATACAACCTTTAAATAAAATTATTGAAATTTGTTTCTAACATCAACAGTGGCTGGATACAGGTTAAAAGTTTACCAGCGGCATCCAGACTGTCAAGACAAATGCCCTTGTTGGCAATTATTCATAAAACTAGATTGCTAAATATGTTTTCTGTTTTAAAAGGGGGGACAAACTTATTGCATTTCATTTGAGCTCCTTAATGAGTGTTGCTTTGTATTATATGTTTCATTCCTTTCCTATACAAATATACATTTTCATTTTGTTTAGTTCTTTGGGGGCTGATTTTGTTCTTTCCTAATTATCCATAAGACTCTAATTGTCTTCATTTCCCAGCTGTAACCAATAGGTGAGGACACATCTGATTAGCTGCAGGCTTTCCATTACCAAATCCAAGACATATTGTTGCTTAATGCTCATTCCCGCTTTTTCTCCTGCAGGAAAGTTACTTAGTATCAAGCTGACTGTTTCCATATCTTTATTTGCAAAATGCTTTCTGCCTCACTGCCAAATGAAAGTAAGCTGCATGCTGTGATTTCTCTATGTCTTCCTATAAGATCTACTGCATAATTACATATACATGTAGCATTTCTCTCTGCTTGAGATGTGTATTTATATGTCCTTTAAGACTTCTGTAAAGAACATTGTATTTAACTTAAATTTTTTTTAAACATTTTTCTCAAAATCATACTGAGTGAATATGCCTCCATGTCAAGCAAAGGAGAAAGATTTAAATGTGGTCAACATAAATATGTGGCCTAGTTAAAGAAGAATTAAAGCCTAAAAAAGAGAATATGGCTGGAAATGCTCTTTTTTATATACTGGATTTCCTACCAGCTTGGAGTGTCAGAAGTCCATAACAGTAATGATCCAGGCCTTCAAAATTACCACTAGTGGTTTTTCATGTTTTAAGGTTAGATATGATTAAAAAAGGGCTGATTATTCAAGCATTCTAATGCAGAATGCACTGGTTTCTATGTTGAAATGTAATGTGAGTCTGAATGAATTACTAATCAGCCTTGTGTAGTGAATTTTATTATGTATATATTATACATTGCAAGCTGATCCCTAAGCTCAGTAACTGACAGCAGCCCACCGTATGCGCTATAAATAAGCAGAAATGAAGATGAGGGGCTACTGGGGGAATCTTCAGAGGCACAGATCTTCCCTGCTAAATGGTTAATAGGGATGTAGCGAACCTCACAAAAAAAGTTCGCGAACCCGTTTGCGAACTTCTGCCAAAAAGTGCGAACTTTTGCGAACTTTGCGAACCCCATAGACTTCAATGAGAAGGCGAACTTTAAAACCTAGAAAAGCCATTTATGGCCAGAAAACTGATTTTAAAGTTGTTTAAATGGTGCCATGACCTGGACAGTGACATGCAGGAGGGGGATCAAGGGCAAAAATTTCTCTGAAAAATACGTTGTTGTAATCAGTAATCAGAAAATAAAAGCAGTCCTTACAAGGACTATTGGGTTACCGCAGATGAGATCAGCAGGACAGCTGTCCCCAGCAGCTACATACAGAGCAGTAGAAAGTAGATTACTAGTCAGCAAAGCTACCTAAACTGTCCCTCAAACCCCTGCACAGCTCTCTCCCTATGCTAACTCATCAAGCACACACAGGCAGAATGTAAAATGGCTGCTGGGCTTCGGTTTATATATGGAAGGGAGTGGTCCGGGGGTGGTCCAGGAGGGAGAGCTGCCTGATTGGCTGCCATGTATCTGCTGGCTCTGGGGTGAGAGGTCAAAATTTGGCTCCAGCTAAGGCGAACCCAAAATTGCGAACATCGCTAAAAGTTCGCGAACTTGCGAACTTGCGAACACCCGATTTTCGTGCGAATTAGTTCTCCGGCGAACAGTTCGCTACATCTCTAATGGTTAATGTGGCCTTGGACTGATACAGAAGGCCAAAAGCTAAGGTGTAGCATTTATATACTAAGGGATATATTTATCATGCTGTGTAAAAAGTGGAGTGAAGCATTACTGGTGATGTTGCCTAGGGCAACCAATCAGCAATTAGAACAGTTAGAAAACCAAACCAAAGCATCTGATTGGCTGCTATGAGCAACATCACCAGTAATGTTTTACTCCACTTTTTACACAGCATGATAAATATACACTTCAGTCTTTACTGAGTTGTAGTTCTCTTTCATTTTAAAGGAACACTAAGTTATTGTGTACTTATGTACGTACATGTATTTATAAAACATTTTGGCCCTACAGTGAGTACTCCTTCAGGTTTGTATGGCATTAAAACATCTTGCAAAAAATGAATTGTATGATATTTGTAGCAGAACTGTTTCAGCTAATAAAAATTGTGTAAATGATACAGCATGAGCCTTCCCTCAAATAATTAGGGAGCACCCATCCTAGCAAAGAGTTGTGTGTATGTTCTCCTGTTGGTGGAAAAAATTGTGTGTGTCTACACAGAACATGTTTTTAATGTCAGATTAAGTTTTAATTAACAGTTGTAAAAGGACTTGTTTCCTGAAGGAGAAATAAAGCTAACTAAGAAGGAGGCTAGAAATGTTGTACATTATGTATTGCGCTTCTGTACCAGCCCAAGGCAACTGCAGCCCTTTGGCAGGGAAGATCTGTGCCAAAGACCCCCTGTGCACAACTTTAAAGACCTAAATCTTTACTGTTATAGAGATTCTGAAACTTTTATCCTGGTTTTGGGGGTTTAGTTCTACTTAAAACTCATTAATATGTGTTGAGAGACTGCCTTTACTTGTAAGTGATTTTCTTTTTGCGAGTGACATGCTACAGCACAAGCTACTTACTTTCAGAAAAATGTCAGTAACATTATTCCAGCCAATTTTTGCTAAATTAGCTGCTGCCTTTGAAACCAAAGCAGTGAAATACATAAAAAGAGTTTCATTAAAAAATAATTAGATTTTTCAAGCGCCTGCAGGTTTTTTTTTCTTCCGTTCTGTATCCTACCTGTAAGAACGAATCAAGTCATGCCTTTGGCTTTGTGACCTGCTGAATTTTAAGTAGGTTTCACAGAGCACATCTGGTGCTGAGCATTTTCTTACTGTCACTTTGACAACAAAATGGAGGTACATTTCATAGCCGACAGGTCCCCAAGGAAACATTTGCTGAGAATGCTGTTTCACTTGTGATGGTTAGAGCTGGCTGACAAGGTGTAGAGCATGATCCTTTCCTTTAGGAGGACACTGGTTTTATGTTAACATTTTCACTGCTTCAGCTGCAGACTATTGTAGGCTTCTTTTATATTTCACAACATCCTTCTACCTTGATGCAGTATAGTTCAACCAAACGCTTTAATTTATTTTTATCCCTAGATACAATATATATTTTTTTATGGAAGTATGTGTTCATCGTAGGAGCCCCATGAGATGCAAATGTGTTTTGGACTGTTGAGGTTTGGAGCATATTGTAATGTGAGGTTTTGTTTTGTAATTTTATTAAATGTTATTTAGAAATTTAAAGAGAGGACAAACATTTAAAGGAACAGTAACACCAAAAAATGAAAGTGTATAAAAGTAATTACAATATAATGTACTGTTGCCCTGCATTGCTACAACTGGTGTGTTTGCCTCAGAAAGACTGCTATAGTTTATATAAGTAAGCTGCTGTGTAGCCATGGGGGCAGCCATTCAAAGGAGAAAAGGCACAGGTTACTTAGCAGATAACAGATAAACCCCATTATATGGGGCTTATCTACTAGTTATCTGCTATGTAACCTGTGCCTTTTCTCCTTTTTTCCAGCTTGAATGGCTGCCCCCATGGCTACACAGCAGCTTATTTATATAGTAGCTTTTCTGTAGCAAAAACACCATTTTTTTGCAGAGCAACAGCACATTATATTTTAATTACTTTAAAACACTTTATTTTTTGATGTTACTGTTCCTTTAAATCATCACTTTACATTGGGTTTACAATCTGATTTCTCTATTACATGCACTCTAATACACACATAACGAAAGTCAATTCCATTAAAGCAAGAAATTACAATACTGAGGAATTAAGTACTGATAAACGTAACTGCCCTGTTTAAAAAATTTGCAAATTAGCAATTATGCTACAATTTTACCAAATGCATTGGAATCGAAAGGCATTTTTTTTCTCGTGCCAAATGCATTGGAATCAATGGAAGTTTTTCTCATTTCAAATGCTTTGGAGTTAAAGGGCATTTTTCTCACTCCAAATGCTTTGTAGTCAGTAAGCCTTTTCTCTCATGCAAAATGCATTTGAGTCATTTTTTCTTGCATTTTTTACGTGATTTTTCCTCCAGCAACATAAAACACTTGGCAAAATTCTATAGAAGATTCATGAAAATGTTTGCTAATTTGTGAAAACATGAATTGATAATCTGGCTGGTTCCTAGGAATGAGCAAACATTTTCACCTGGTTCTTTTTGCAGCAAAATTTTCACAAAGCTGCATTGGAATCTCATAACATAGTGAACATGAGCAGTTGTAGCATAGTGAAAAGGAACAGTTGTAGCATAGTGAAAAGGAGCAACTGTAGCATAGTGAAAAAGAACAGTTGTAGCATAGTGAAAAGAAATCAGTTGTAGCATAGTGAAAAGGAACAGTTGTAGCATAGGGAAAAGGAACAGTTGTAGCATAGTGAAAAGGAACAGTTGTAGCATAGTGAAAAGGAACAGTTGTAGAAAAGTGAAAAGGAGCAGCTGTAGCATAGTGAAAAGGAACAGTTGTAGCATACTGAAAAGGAACAGTTGTAGCATAGTGAAAAGGAGCAGCTGTAGCATAGTGAAAAGGAACAGTTGTAGCATAGTGAAAAGGAGCAGCTGTAGCATAGTGGAAAGAACAGTTGTAGCATAGTGAAACAGAACAGTTGTAGCATAGTGAAACAGAACAGTTGTAGCATAGTGAAACGGAACAGTTGTAGCATAATGAAAAGAAACAGTTGTAGCAAAGTAAAAAGGAACAGTTGTAACATAGTGAAAAGGAACAGTTGTAGCATAGTGAAAAGAAACAGTTGTAGCAAAGTAAAAAGGAACAGTTGTAACATAGTGAAAAGGAACAGTTGTAGCATAGTGAAAAGGAACAGTTGTAGCATAGTGAAAAGGAACAGTTGTAGCAAAGTGAAAAGGAACAGTTGTAGCATAGTGAAAAGGAACAGTTGTAGCATAGTGAAAAGGAACAGTTGTAGCATAGTGAAAAGGAACAGTTGTAGCATAGTGAAAAGGAACAGTTGTAGCATAGTGAAAAGGAACAGTTGTAGCATAGTGAAAAGGAACAGTTGTAGCATAGTGAAAAGGAACAGTTGTAGCATAGTGAAAAGGAACAGTTGTAGCATAGTGAAAAGGAACAGTTGTAGCATAGTGAAAAGGAACAGTTGTAGCATAGTGAAAAGGAACAGTTGTAGCATAGTGGAAAGGAGCTTCTCTAACAAGGTAGGGCAATGCTTATGTTATTGCAGAGCTAAAAATTCCACACCTGTAATATAATTTCACCATCCTTTTGAATTCAATGCATTTCAGCAAATGTTTCTTCCTTTTTCCAAATTTTCTGGTGAAGCAAAGTCAGATCGTTTCTCTCATCACTGGGCCTGATTTTTTTTTGTAGACTTTTTGGCAACCAATTAATTTTCAGTCTTGACTTGCGTAGGAATAGTGATTAGCAAATTGTTTTAGCGCTCCAAAAATTCACAAAGTGAGGAAAAATCTCCTTCAAGTCAAAAAAGCCATGGCCGTGGCAAAAAAGCCATGTGCATCAAAAAAGACATGGTCATGTCAAAAAAGTCATGTGCGTAAAAAAAGTGTGGTAGCAGCGTTTCGCAATTTTTTTGGCAAATCGAAATGGGACAGATTCACTCAATCAATAGTAGGAAGAAGGGATGCTGGGAATTTAACCCTGAAAAACTATGGAAAAGTTTTAGCAAACAGTGTTACTTATCCTAACCTCCTTGAAATCCACCCAAATTCATGGCTTTGCTGACAAGGAGAAGAGGAAGATGTGCAAGACTGTAAAGGATTTAGCAAGGCGCTGGTCAGATGTCAGGGGAGCAGAATGGATGAGAAGCTTGATGCTAGGAAATGGGCAAAAGTGTAAAGAAGCTGGTTAAATGCCCCTGTGGTGCCTAACCAGTATAACTTGTGGATTAGCAGGAAAACAAAGGGGGCTGGTGACATAATTGTACAGGAGAGTGAAGGAACCACAGGGGAGCTGGACTGCATTGAAGGCAGGGAAAGCAGAGTGGGCAGTGAAAGTATGCTGGTCTAATTCCAGGAGTTATGTATAAGCATCAGTGATATTTTTACCTTCTACATAATATGTTGTAATAATATACATCCTACAGTATGGGGTATATTTATCATGCTGTGTAAAAAGTGGAGTAAAACATTACTGGTGATGTTGCTCATAGCAGATGCTTTGCTTTGGTTTTCTAACTGTTCTAACTGTTCTAATATATATATATATATATATATATATATATATATATATATATATATATATATATATATTATATATAATAGAAAGAGTGCCGCACACATAGGGACTTGATACAAAAGAAAAAGCGGTTTTATTGAAAAAATTCCAACGTTTCGAGCACAATCTGTGATCTTCCTCAGGGACAAACCTGAGGAAACCTGAGGCCACTTTTTATAATTTTGTCTTTTGACCTGCACCAAGGGCATTTGGACTTATAGGTATAGGGTGTGCTCCTCCCTGTATACTATATATTATATATATATATATATGCAAACATCATGCAAACATCAACTGGCGAAGGATCCACACTCTCAGGGCTTATGTGCAAAAAGTAGAATTTTTATTGAGCAACAAGAGTTCTTTGTTGCTCAATAAAAATTCTACTTTTTGCACATAAGCCCTGAGAGTGCGAATCTTTCGCCAGTTGATGTTTGTGTTATTTGACTTCATGGACTGCACCCAGGCATTTTCATCTACGATATCGTGAGTGCAGACTTGCTTTGGTTATATATATATACCTATATATACCTCTAAGTGATAAGTGAACTAGAAGTCACCTTAAGAGTTCTGTAATATTTTTAGGGTCATGGAATACCTTGGTGACTTCTAATATCCTTCTAAATTACAAAAGAGGGGCATTATTCTCGGAGAGCACTGTAAAGAATATTGAAAGCGCTGAGGGATTGGGGAGCAAGCAATATGCAAATGACCTCCCACAAGGGGTTAACTTACCCGATCTTTTTCCCTGTGCAGAACTGCGTATGGCATAGGGTCTCCTTCCCCCTCCTTCTCTGACTTACTTGCTTCCCCGCCCCTTCCGCCCTGCTGCTCCCGCGTTTCACTCCCTCTCCCCCGCTGCTGCAACTGGAGCCACATCTCCCTCCCAGCCTGTTCTTGGCCATTTAATTTCTGGTGTTAATTGATATCTGTTACATGCCCACTGTGGTCGCAGTAGCCGGCATTCGGTTATAAAACAGTCATAAGTTAATTAAGATGTGTTGGTTCTTGTGGAAAAACAGATGGCAAGGACTAATGAGTATTTTTTAATAAAGCTGTGGCCGACCTGCACCCCACTTATATGTGTCCTGGTGTTTTTTCTCACTTGGTTTAGTTATTCAGGTTCAGGAAGGGAGGGAAGTCTCCACAGTCATATTACACTCTGTCTGTTTTGTTGTTTAAAAAAAAACAAAAAAAAAACAAAACGTTTAGTGCTGTGCTTTTATATAAAAAGAAATAAAGTCTTAGAAATTAAAGGGTTTGTCCCGCACACTTTGTTTTCAGTATTATGGTGGATTATAGTGCTCAAAATTTTCCGGTTATACTGAACTAATGTCCTTTAAATCTTTTAACTTGTGAGGGATTTTCAAAATGATGACTATATTAAATCAAATAGCTGTATGGCATTAATTCACTGTTCTCTAAAGTAATGATAAGGTGAGTTTTATCTTTGTGCAGATTATTACATTACAGCACTGCACAGCCACTAGCTTAGCTCAATTGTATAAAGAATAAAGTCATGATTCCTGGAATATCTTATTCATTAGAAGCAATTTTGCATTAAATCTAGGCCACTGAAGGGTTAATTAATAGGGCCCATCTACTTGGAATGTCATACGTTTTATGCTTGTGTAAGTTAGAGAAGAATATGGATGAACTGTGATATGAACTGTGAAGCTATGAAAATATGTGGGAGCTGCAATATTCCTTGATGAAGTTAAAATAAAATTCAATAGATTTAAACAAAGCTAAGCCCCAGCATCTATATATTTAAGTTGCATTTGCAAGCATTTTGTCCATGGTGCAGAACTAGTAATGGTATAGATTTGCTATTCATTAGTTCAGCTAAATTTAGTATTTCACCATTGGCAGTTAATTTTTCGAAACCATCAAAAAATGTTCTTCTCAAAAAAAAAAACTATAGACTTGCTGCAAAAAATGCTCCTTGACTTCAATGTGTTTATCCTAGCTGATGCCCCATGTGTTCTTTTCTTTTCTCCTCTGTGGAAAGAAAAACCACAGTTCTTTCCTTATATTCTGTATACATGATCTTCTGTGTCAGACTCCTTGCTCTCAGCAAAATTCTTCAGGGCACGGCGCGCACCTGCTCAGTTTGCTCCTCTCTCCCCCTCACTTCCCATCTTCCCCCCTCCCATCTCTGCTGTAATCTGAACCAAGAGCAGGAGAAATGCAGGCAGAAAGTCATGCCAGACCAAGCTAAAATGACAGCTGCTATCTTAAATATACAGAAAGAGATTCCAGGTTTTCTAAGGTATGGTAAGGCATTTTACAAAATAGCTTGCACTATTGTGACTAATCTATTGGCAATGAAATGCCTTAGTAACTTTCTTTCTCCTTTAAGGACTCCCAGAGAAAACTTTCAATGTAATTATTTTTATCCTTCTAAAATTGCAACTTCACCATCAGCTGAAAATATGATGTTAGGTGAATTATTAGGGGTCTATTGACCCCAAATAGAATAATACAGTATATAAGTTAATATTATCAGTAACACATGCTCATAAACACTAAGGGCCCTGAAATGGTCTTTAATACTGGCTGCTTAATGGCTTTTAACTGCTGTTCATCTATATGAAGGTTATATTTTGGTGTACACTCTTTACACTCATCTGTTTTTTTCCCTATGATAAATACATGACAAATTATCGTTAAGAGGGATTTGCTTTACTAGACTTCAATTATGTAGTAATAGCTAAAAAAAAATGCATCTAGAAATTAATGTCCCAAAAAATTGAAACATTCATATATTTCTACTGATGCAAGCTGTTCAGGTAAATGCTGAAAATGCTTATAATTCACTTTTAACAAGTGGTTTTATGACTTGCAGTATAGCATTGCTCCTTTAAAGAAAGCATTTTATTTTATTTATTTTATTTTTTTTAAGTCTCCCAATTTTTCTATTTTCCATTTAAGAAGTCATGCAGATAAAAATAAATTGAGGCTGCCAGCCTTTTGCACATTAGGGAGCATTTTCTTTTATTCTAACTTAGGAAAAATATTCACTTTATAGAATTACTTTCTTTCATTAGATGGAACAATAAGCTAATCCAATGAGTATTAAATTGTTCTATTTTAAATACATTACCTGGCATTTGTTAGTTGGCTTCTCTCTTGGTGCCTTGTGTTGGATTAATGTAGCTTGCGCAGTGAAGGTTATTTGAAATTCCCTTTACTGTTTTAGCACTGTGTATATCCAAAACTGACTTTCTGAATGTGTGCGTATTTTGTGCTTTGGAGGAGCTATAAAGAGGTTAGTAGATTATTGGGGTGTGTGGCTTGCCTGACTGAGTAGTGGTCACTTGATCCTGGAGTTCCGTGCTGCCAAGATCTGGGCCGGTGATCCAGTGTGCGAAAAACATGGGGAAATTGCATAAAACTAGACCCAAAAGGGAAAGCACCCCAGCCAACGAGAAAGTGCTAAAAAAGACATAGTGCTGCTGTTTAAAAAGAGACGTTCATGCTAAAAACAAAATGGCATCAATATTAGTGCAGCAAAAAGAGGAGAGGGACCCACAGCAGCTGGGCACATCAGATAACCACAGTAAGGGAGAGGAACAAACGGACTTACATACTTACTTGAGTAAGTTTCCTTCTAAGTCTATCAGAGAAATGCAAAAAAATAAAAGGCACCACAACACATACAGCATAATTAATCCAATAGATACTAATCAGAGCAAACTTATACACAATCAAAAACACCTAAAGACCAAACTGAGATTACAGAAACAGTATATGGAAAAGATGCAATTCATGTAGATGACCTAGACAACAGAGGACACTCATAACATAAGAGTCAAAGGAGTCCCTTAAATAGTAAAAGCAGAAGAAATACATACTGTTCTGCTACATTACCATTGAACACAGAGTTCCAGAAACAAAAGGAGCCCCTCTACTGTGATGCATTCATGACTATAAAATAAAAGAAGAAATTCTTTTAAAATTGAGAGAAGTGAACAATCTAACCTATAAAGAAAACAGCATCCATCTATTTCTGGATATTTCAAGATATTTCTCAGATAACATTGCTCAAAAAGAAAAATAGCTGAAAGCACTCACAGGCAATCTAAAAGAAAAAAGGATTATGTACAAATGGGGGTATTCATTCTGCCTCATATCAAGAAAAGACGGCATCCAGTATATGACATGTTTATCAAATGAAACAGGAGCTTTTCTAAAAAATCTGCACATAGAAGGTACCCCACTTCCAGGTTGGGACAACGAAAAGAATGACAATCGAGAGATGGACCTTGCAAGGGGAATGGTTCAACAAATATATTGGTACAGTGTTTGCTCTACTACATTGTTTTATAACTACACTAATTTAACTAATACACTATGCAAAGAAAAAAGGCATCCCATCAATGATATTAGCAACTGACCACGAGAAGGCCTTTGATAGGGTGTACTGGGCCTTCATGAAATCAACACTATATGGTTTCAGAATAAAAGATACAAAAGTCAATAGAATCATGGCTCTTAACAACACCCATACAGCTAAGATGACAGTTAATGGTATACTATCTCCCGAAATAAGAATACATAATGGCACCTGTCAAGGTTGCCTTTTATCAATCTTTTGTTATGGTAATGGAAACTTTATTGAATACCATAACAAATAACCCAGATATAACAGGTCTTATAGTGAACAACAAAGAA
This sequence comes from Xenopus tropicalis, assembly GCF_000004195.4. Lineage (NCBI taxonomy): Eukaryota > Metazoa > Chordata > Amphibia > Anura > Pipidae > Xenopus > Xenopus tropicalis. The sequence continues at coordinate 63,255,344 of NC_030680.2, read as the reverse complement.
CATAAAACAGCAGCATTCACTGATTATTTTTTACTTGTTATTACTGAACCAAAAATGTCACTACTTAATCTTATGAACATATTTAAACAATTTGAAGAAATCTCCAATTTCAAAATTATTTTTAACAAACCAGAGGCTATGAATATATATTTCCCCCTAAGGAAATAATAATGACATTCAATCTTATTAGCCACCTTGAATATCATTGATAATATCCACCAGACTCAGCCATAGAATCCTTGCCCAGCTTCTTCTGAACCTATTCAACCTTGACCAGAAAGTAAAAAAAAAAGAAAAAAAACTACTTTTCAAGTTATTTCATGTCAATATAAACCCTTGGAATAGTGTTAGTAGATAGATCAATGCTACTAATTGATTTTGATCAATGGATTTACCTGTACTGGTGGTAAATTACTTTTTCAGAAAACATTTATTCAAAACCCAGTCAGCAGCCATAATAGTTGCTTGATGTTGTCTTCCAAAAAGTGAGTTGACTTTTTGAGTGAAATAGACTTAGATTCCATATAGATCATATTGGTAAAATCCATTGATCAAAATCAGTTAATAGGATTCATCTACCTACAGGAATAATCTATTAAACAAAATAATGCATTGTATTAATTGTTATTCATTCTTTCACAGACTCTTGGGCTTCCTCTGGGCTCATTCTGTGTTACCTCCACTTCACATGCCAGATTGAACCTAAATTTGGCAAACTGGTCACTTATCTGATCACTTGGCTTTTAATATGTAGAATTCCTTGTGCTAGTCCCCATGAAGGTTTTGCTGGCCCACTCTATTTAGTAGAATATCAAATGGCCACAATATAAAAAATTGGGATCTAGTACTTAGGGCCAACACAAAACTACCTTTTACCTAAATATTTTCCAGAAAGGGCAATAGTGCCAACAGCAAACAAAGGGGCCAATATTAAGAAAGAAGAATAAGAATAAACCTTCCATAAAGCAGATTGGGAAATACTTTTATTTAAAATGGAGCATCTAGCATACAAGCAAGTAACTATTACTTTTTCTCTAGGTGGTACTGTTGGCTGTCACAGCCAAACAAAAATTTGTTTACTTTCTTTGCATCATGATGGGTATAATAAGGAAACACAGGTAACACATAAAGTGGTGCTACAGCTCCAGTTTTAAAAATAAAATTCGATCGCAGGCATCAAACTGTCTAATAAGACCATGCAATAACCCTATTATTGATAAATACTAGGATTATGGCACTTCTGTAACACAATCTGCAAAAAGTCACAGGACACTACATAAAACATATTTTCCATAGTCAATGCTCTTTTATTTCTTCCTCCTCTTAAATTCGGAAATTGAATATTCATATTCATAATCTGCTAAACCCCAATGCAGTCTGGCTTTCAACCTACACAGTCTGCTGAGACAGACTCATGTCAAGTTGCACATGAGAATGCCAAGGACATTTCTTTAATTTTATCCTCCTCGATTTACCTACTGCATTTTATAGTGCTAACAGTTCCCTTCTGATGAGAATTCTCCATTCCCTTGGTATGCACAATAAGTCTGCATCCTGGTTATATTCTACTGAAAGAATATTATTTGTTTGTGCTAATTATGCTAATGAATGCTTTTCTGAAGTTGAAATAGATGTGGGGGTACCTCAAGCCCCTATTCTTCAGATCTTTGTCTCCTAGCTATCTTCTCCCTGATGAATCAATGCAATCTAAAATTGAACTGAACCAAAACTGAACATATCATATTTCCACGTAATTCTGGCTCCCTTATTTATATTCATGTTGCCATGGGGGGGGTGGTCTTGAATCCTTCCCATTTTTATCCTCTCCATTTTTATCATGTTAATACAGTCAAAGCCTCTTGCTTGCTATATAGAAAAAAACAATTGATTTCTTTCTTAAACAAGTTCTTATATTTTTCTCTTAGGCAGGGCATAGGTAAAATATTAAGCCATATAGTAGTAAGTGGACTTGTTGACACCTCTGCAATCCTCCTGCTCTCACCTATAAGAGAACAAATCTTAAAAAAAAGAAAATATTTAAGAAGGAAGGAAGGGAGGGAGGATTGCTTCTTCCTCAAGCATCCAAGGAATAAAAAATATCTATGTGTTATATATCTATATATGTAATTCTGACTTTATCTTTCAAAATCATCTATACAGTTAATGAATGCATCATTAAACTAGAAGTACTCATACCAATTATTTATTATTTAGCTGTTACATGTCAGCAAAAAAAGTATATTTTCATTCCTGTGGGATTTACAAGCTCTAGCATTCCATGCCAGCGTTTCAAATTATTACAGTATTTTTTGTGTGCATGCAGATTTAGTAGAATCATTGCTTATTTGCTATTGCTTTTAATTCATTTGCATTTTGAGAAAAACAAAAAGATAAAACGCCATTTTATCTGAAAATGCATTTAGAGAAAAGCTAATTGTCTTTTCATAAACCTGAACAAACAAATAAAGTAGATCAAAGGCAATGAATTAGCAGTATGTGTTCCAATACAAATATGGGTGAGAAAATGACTTTTGTGCAATAGAAGTCTGAGTGCTTTTCATTTTCTATTCCAGAAGTCAGATAGCATCAGTATTGTCCTGATCTCTTAGCCCTCTTAGCAGAATGCAAATTGGAATCTGTAGCTAAACATACCCCTTACAAATCGACTTTCCTCACATAACTGAAAGCAGCTTTTAGGAAAATGTATGCTGTGGGAATTGTGCTTAACATGAAATTGAAATATATAATGAGATCCAGTTTGCAAAACAGATGTATGCTGCATCTTCGAGCAGAGATAATCTATTGCTGGGTAAACAAACAGAAAACAACTACAGATTCTATATGAAGCTATATATAATTGGTTTGAAAAGTACTGACTTGTCACTAGAGATTTGCCATAATGTGTACAAAAGAGTAACAACTGTAAATTAGAAAGTAAAAATTATATTTTTGAAACATGTGCTTTTTTAATAATGCAATACAGCTCTTATTATTACTCAGTATCCACGATGAAACCTTTTTATGTTTCTTCTGTTTTCCAGTCCTTGCAAAGAGCAGTAAATTTACTAAAATTACCGTTAAATATTTTACTCGAACCCTTAGCTAGCATCAATTTCTACTGCAAATATAAACACTTTCCTATTCAGACAGTTGATAGTAAATATTTAATTTACCTAGTTCAAAGCTGCAACTACTGTTTTAAAACTTATAACTACATGTAAATCTAGGTCCATATGGATATACAGTATTGCCCTGCCTAGTAGTAATTTTTTTCGCCAGGCATGGATTTGCAGCAAATTTCCAAATTTCGCCATTGCTTAATTGTTTTGCGAAACTTCCGCGAAAACTTGCGTGGAAAATGTATTCAGGCTAAAAAAATTTTGTCACGCCTCTAAAAGGCCCGAAGTCGCGTCAAATTGGGCACGGTTGCTTCAAAAAGGGCGCAGTCGCGTAAACAAAGGGCTCGGTCGCGTCAAAAAAGGGCGGACAACAAAAAAAGACACAGGCAAAAAAAAAAAACACTTTCTACTTCTGCTGCTATTTTCTAGCTTTCAAATGGAGGCCACTGACCCCTGCAGCCAAAAAACTATTGCTCTGTGGGGCTACAATATTATTGCTATTCTTTTCTAATATCTTGTGTTTTTATTCTGGTCCCCTGCTATTCATATTTTAGTAAATCATTCAAATCACCCCCTGGTTGCTAAGGTAATGTGGATCCTAGCAACAAGATGCTGAAATTCCAAACTAAAGAGCTGGTAAACAAAAAGTGAAATAAAAAACTACAAATAATAAAAATTAAGAGCAAATGCAAAATGTCTCCGTATTTTACTCTCCATTCATAATAAAAGTTGGGCAGAACTGTAGAATAAAATGTAAGAAATGTGTAGTTGAAATAATATTGAAAAAATCTACACACACAAAACAAAAAAATGCTGCTAAGCAAGGGGAATAAACCAAGGTGGAACTAGTGGGGGCTCACACCAATGTGAATCCCCCACGAAAACTTTTAAGGGGGGGCCTGGCTACATGGGCTACATGGGCTACATGGCCTACACCCAAGCCCATTATTGGAAATAAATATAGTTGGTCAAGTTTGGTCATTATTCTTTCTGTGTCTACTCTGAGATGATCAGAAAATGTACAGAGAGTAAGTGAACTACAGGCAAGTTATAGACTTCTGGATATTCTGCTTAGCATTTGCCAGATACAGACTGCATGCTTCTTTATGGAGTAGATGAAATAAGAGCCACTTCTGTGCATTTTTATCTGTCAAGTGTGGAACATTCAGCTGAAAAAATCTCATCAACCTTCAAATCTCATTTTGTCTGAACAAGTGCAAAAGTGCAATTTCCTGTCACAAGAGCCTTCAGTGTTATTGTCATTAAACTTGTTGTCTTATGCGTTGCCAAGTAGACTTCTAGTGTTTTACTGAGCCTACAGGGATTTATAGCAAAATTACTTGGTATCAAGACAGAAAAGAGAAATTACATTAACGGAAACAGACACAGGAGTTATTCCTCAACTTTTGCCATTTTGTTGTTCCTGCTTCATAGTTATGGGAAGGTTTTGAGACTTACTCATGTACTAATTTTCTTTTAGCTTGGGAAGCAAAGATGGGTTTTAATTGTAAGCTCTAACAAGCAGGGTCCAGTTAGTATTATATGTAAACTCTATATTTGATGTATACACCCTTTGTACAGTTACTATTATTACTACAACTAATAATAATAATGTAACCACCAAAAAAAAATCTATTATTTGTTATTTAAAAATTGATTTGTTTGTTAAATTGTTGTGATTTAATATTGTCCTAGCAAAGTTTAGTGGGACTAGACAGGTTAGGCTCATGGCCCATGGGAAGATTAGTCGCCTGCAGTTAATCTTACTGCGGGCGACTAATCTCCCCAAAAAGCCTTTTCCCCGGAAATACAGGCATATGCTTTGCTTTGTTTTCTAAAGTCACGTGATGTCTGCAGGAGAAAACTTTGTGTGACTTCGGAAAAAATGAAGCAACACATATTTTCTTTCACTGCCAGTGGACAGGTATTTCGAGGAGAGTAGTCAACCATGGTGACTGATCTCCCCATTGGACATCAGCCTTACAGCAAGTTTTTCAGAAGTGGCAAGACTTACCATAAAAATTACCACTATAAAAGTTTTGGTTAAAGCTACTAATAATCATGACCTATGCAGGACCAAGCTGGGACAGGTAGTGCTGGGGGTAAAGAATACCTTAGTGTGGGGAAGAGTTAATGGGAGTTGCATCCCAAAAGATTTGCAAGATTCTGCAAGTAAGAAGTCAAAGGAGTGTTAAAGCTAGAAAAGGGAAAGAGTGAGGGATGAAGGTGCCTGCCTTTAGGGGGCTGATTTACTAACCCACGAATCCGACCCGAATTGGAAAAGTTCCGACTTGAAAATGAACATTTTGCGACTTTTTCGTATGTTTTGCGATTTTTTCGGATTCTTTACGAATTTTTCATTACCAATACGATTTTTGCGTAAAAACGCGAGTTTTTCGTATCCATTACGAAAGTTGCGTAAAAAGTTGCGCATTTTTCGCGTAAGTTTTAACGCTACGAAAAATGCGCAACTTTTTACGCAACTTTCGTAATGGATACGAAAACTCGCGTTTTTACGCAAAAATCGTATTGGTAACGAAAAATTCGTAAAGAATCCGAAAAAATCGCAAAACATACGAAAAAGTCGCAAAATACCGATCATTACGAAAAAAACGCAATCGGACTCCATTCGACCCGTTCGTGGGTAAGTAAATCAGCCCCTAAGTGTTAGTAACTTTGTTTCTATGGGGGTCATTCACCAAACTCCTGGGGAAAAGTAAAGTGCACCTTGTAGCTCATATCCACTTGTGCCCAGGATTGTGCTGCTCTCTGCACCACGCATTGTATCAAAACTCAGAAGGTGCAGCTCATCCCTGTCATTACAGGACTCTCCTATGATAATTCATTTTTTTCAGTATTACATTAAAACAGTAAATATATTTGCTTCATTACAACAGAATCCAGAGAATTATCTGAGACATACATGCTGTGCCAGCTTTCAAATTCTGACTACTGCACAGCCCCATTGCTTATTTACTATTGCATTTTATTCGAATGCATTCTGGAAAAAATGATAAAGAAAAAGAAAGTTCTAACCAGTGGAAGAATAATACATTGCCACATTTGTCATAGTAATAAAACTTTCCAAAAAGGAGATGTCCCAGGTTTTGATTCTGTTAGTGAAAGGCTAGAAATCCAATCTATGGTCACTTTTTAACACACATCTTTTTCTGTATTGATTTAAATTCTTCTACCAAGATCATTAATCATGTCATTTTTATTAATTGTGGCACACTGACCCCCGTTTCACTTAATGGGAAAATGAAGCAGAGCCACAGTGTCCCTTATTAATTAATATAAATGATAATATTACGTATGTATTACTTTTTAACTTTGGCTTATATAGCTACTCAAAAACATATTGTAAATATTTTGGGTAATTAAGAGTCGGAGCTAATATAAAAATAGAATAATAGGATAAAACTATTCATATGGAAAAGACAAAAACCTTCAGGAGATTTTGGTCAGATCTCCACAGTGGAGCTGCATATTTGACGTATCTATCAAATTGTATTACCTTCTGCCTTTCATGCACATTTTTCATCCTTTTTTCTTTAGGATAATTTCATAATCATCAGCTATTTCATCACAGCCTCAACTGCTCTGCAAATTAGATACAAGTCTGTATTCAGCTGTATGCACAGAGCTTTCTGTTCAGAGTAGTTCTCATGGAAACTGCCATTCACAAGCACATTTTTCATTTCGAGAAGTCCATTTGAACAGGAGAGCTGCAACCCTTGGTGCATTGCTACTACAACTTTTCTTTACCCTGTAACCTTTATTTGAGTCACAGCCTTAACTTTTCTGCAAATTAGAAACAGTAAGTCTGTAGGCAGCTGTATGCACAGATCTATCTGTTCAGAGTAGTTCTCATGGAAACTGCCATTTACAGGAACATTTTTCATTTAGAAAAGTCAGTTTAAACAGGAGTGCTGCAACCCTTGGCACATTTCTACTACACCCATTTTGTACTCTGCCTTGTACCCTTTATTTGAGTTGAGGGTCAGCCAAAACTAGTAACTTGGAACATCTGGCTACCTCTCTCTAGCTTTTGGCACATCAGTACCAGTCTCTTAAAGCTAATAAAGTGTTTTCTTGTAAAAAAAAAAAAAAAAAAAAGGGGGCCATAAAAAGCATATTTTACAAAAAGTTAAAATTAAACTGGTAAAAAGAATAGACCCATTAAGTTATAAGCAAATCTGGCTTTACTTGTTGCCTTTTTCCTACCTGTCCAACAACCACTTTTGAAAATAAGCATATTATATAACCACTTCTGCTCTTCTAAGAAGGCTTTCCACTAGATGTCAGAATATGTATGGTTAGATTTGCTTCCATTCAGCCACATGAGTATTTGTAAGGCCAGGTACTGATGTAGAAGATCAGCTTAACTTGCAGTCTGCATTCCATTTCATCCCATTGGTGTTCATTTGGTTTTAGGCCAGGGCTCTGTGCTGGCAAGTCCAGACCTTTTACTTCTTAGCAATCCCATTCTGTACAGTTCTTGCTTTGTGCATGGGTCATTACTGTGCTCATAAGAAAGGGCCTTCTTCAAACTGTACCAACATAGCAGAAAGCACAGAATCATCTTAAAATCATTAAATCTAAAGTTACACTTTGTGTTATAAACAAATCTGGTCTGATGTATTCTAAATAAAAGCCAAAAAGATACAAAATTCATGTTATGTATACAGGCCCCAAATTATGTTTAACACTTTAGCTGTCAACGAAGTGCCTCGCACATTGTTTTGCAGTTAAAGATGCTGCTTCTGCAGAGAGTTTTTAGCGATGACAGCCCCCTGGGCAATGAGCCAAGGGGGCTGTCATGTTGGTCCTGCGATCGCATCGCGTCTTCTGCTTGGACCCCACTTCCTGCTTTCCCCAAGAAACAGGCCCATTGACTTCAGGACTGCAGCAGGAGGACCAGGACTGTGATCCCTGCTTCAGGACAGGCAAGTGTTTTTATTTTTTGCATTTAAACACACACCTTTACATACATTTATACACACATACAGCACACCATTTAGCAGCTTTTTTTTTCATTTTGCACACTCATGTACACTCATATACATACATACACACTGTCACACAACTTTTACATATGTACACACATGTCTACACAAACTTTTTTTATTTTCCCGTGTCACTCGTTTTTAGTTTCTTTTCCCTAAAAACTGTTTATTTTGACAACGTGACTATTGGATCAAATATTCTGACCACTAATTACACTGTCATGTGACTTAGTTTATTGCATTTTTATCCCTGTATTAGTGTTCCTAATCTGTTTTTAGCATAGCTTTGCCATGTGTAACTTTGGTGTAGAAAAATAACTTTACCTATTTTGAATTCATCAGAATGTGTACTTTACAAAAATATATGGTTTTCTGGGGGTCTCTGTATAGTTTTGGCAAATAATACACTGACAGGGGGCTCTGTGTGCAAAAGCTGAGTTGGCAGGCGAGAAATCCATATGCGCAATTTTAATTTTGGTGTCAGTACATACCGCAGACTTTGGTATATCTATGCATATTGGGCATCAAACTGTTCAGTAGGCCTCTGGTGTTCCTATTTGGGGTGATTTGCCTTTGTACGCAAGAAATTGTGTGAGATAAATGCAGCAAATTGCAACATTTTTAGGTGATTTTCTGAAATGTCATAAAAATCGGCAAATGTAAGAAAGCTTTGCTTAGCTTGGTACTTTTGAGTACAAAGAAATGTGTACCCATTATAGATTTGGGGGAATGTGTACTTTTCAAACATAAAGAATGTAAATGTGTTGATTTTGCAGGAGCTGAAATGACAGATCATATGGGGGTATGTTCCCATTGGGGCCCCTACATGCCACATACTTAGCTAAACCTATACATATTGGGCATCAAACTGTTCAGTGGGCCCCTGGCATTCAAATTTATGTTGTTTTATCTTGGTACCTAACACTATGTGGGAGATAAGATGCTGCAAACTGGAAGCTTTGAGGGGATTTTTGGAAATGTCATCAAAATTGCTAACTTTAGAAAAGCTTTGCGGCTTGGTACTTTGGAGTAGAAAGACATGGGTACCCATTTTAGATTCGGGGGAATGTGTACTTTCCAAAAATATGTGACTTTCTGGGGTGAGCGTACTTTATACTAGCTTTATTCCACATATAACAATGTAAATGTGTTGATTTTGTGCTGGAGCTGAAATGACAGAAATGATAGATCATATGGGGTTATGTTCACATAGGGGCCCCTACATGCCACATACTTAGGTAAACCTATACATATTGGGCATCAAACTGTTCAGTGGACCCCTGGCGTTCATATTTAGAGTTTCTTATTTGGTTACTTTATGACCTGTAGGAGATAAGATACTATAGACTGGAAGCTTCGAAGCGATTTTTTAAAAATTTCACAAATTTTGATAAAAACCAATAACTTTAGGAAGCATTGTGACTTGATAGTTTGGAGTAGACAGACAGTTGTGCCTATTCTGGATTCCCCAGAATCTGTTCTTTTCAAAAATGTATAATTTTCTTGGATAAACCTTCTGTTAGTGGTATTTTTGGTATTTTGAAATCTAAAGTATGCAGCTTTCTGAAGCAGTGCATTGGAAATTTGGTAGTAAACTGCTGGGAGTTTTTGACCTATACAAGTGAGAAATCTCTATAAAACTATGAATATTTGGTATTGGTACGCTCAGGAGACATGGGATTTTCCAAAATAGTTGTAGATTTGTGCTTAAAATAAGTTTTGTTTCTGGTATGGTTTATTTTATGGAAAATTTGATTTTTTTTTTTTCATTTTTAGACATTTAGAAGCCCAAATCTTTTTACAGAATTGGAATTACATAATACTTTCATATTTTGAAAGTATAGGTTGTCCTGAAAAAACGATATATTGTTTTCCTGGGTAAACTAAAATGTCCCCACGAGGAAAGGCCCCTAAAGTGAAACAGTGCAAAATGTTCAAAAACTGTCTGGCAATACAAGTAAAAAGGTTAAAGAAGGACCTTTTGTTTTTTATTAAGCCCAAAATAAAAATGCTCAAAAAGAAAGTTGAGCCCAGTTCAGATTCAAAGCAGTACTACACACACCAATCAACTGTGCGCCACAACCACAAGACTGCAAAACCACCTTGTCAGGTTCTACAGAAAATAATAGAGATATACAGCAAGAAATCACCAAACTTTTAACAGTATGAACAAAGATGTTTGCAAATGCACTGCAACAAACAGAGACAAAAATTGCACTGTTTGTGGGGTTTTTTGTTTCCTATTTGCAGTATTTAGCTTGAAAAAATGAACTGAAATTATTAGCCAATAAAGGTACAGGTATGGAATCCAGAGGAACCAGATATCCAGAACTCTGTTAGTCTCCCATAAAGTCTATTTTCAGCAAATAAATAATGATAAGCAAATCTGTTACATTTCGCTTCAATGAAAAATTTGTGAAAAGCCTGAAAAATTTGCTAAATGCATTGAAGTCAACATGCACACTTTTATTTTTTTTACTCGATGGGCTTTTTTTTAAAAAAAAAAATTTGCGGCAACTTTCTTATCTCTGCAATATTTTTCTTCTGGCAACTTTTTTGTCTCTGTGAATTTTTGCCGCAGTTTGCAAATAAATTCTTCAATGGCAAAATGAGTAATTTCACTGTGACTCCATGTCTAGCGACAAAATTCGCTCATCAATACAAATAATTCTTGTTTTTTTAAAGTGATTTTCTTTGTCTCTGTAATAATAAAACAGTATGGGAAAAGAAAATCCTATTGAGTTTATTAAATGTTTAAATGATTTTTAGAAGACTCAAAATATGGAGATCCAAATTACACCAAACTACAAAAAGCACCTGATCCAAAGAAACCTAGGATCAAAGCATTTTGGGTAACATATATTATATCTGTCACTGTTGTTATGTTTCATATTAAATGTATTACTGTGTAATGTAATCAGCTGAAGTCAAGCCATGACAGCATTGTGATCTTGACTGTGATGCTGCCATTGTTACAATCAATAATCAATAATCCTACATACACATTATACTCTTTATTTTTCTGATGCTGTGCTTTTATTACCTCAAAGATATTTTGCTGCAGCTTTCTCAGTGTTCTAATTTTTATTTAGCGCCAGTAGAGCCTAAAGCACTTTAGAAAATGATTTCAAATATGTACATCATATCCTGCTGTGAACAAATTACCATTTTGCAGATGAGAAAGGAAAGTTTAGCACAATATTACCGTAATCTTAACTAGAAGTCTTATTTATTGACTTATGAAAGTTAAGATATATTTGCACTGTTCTGTATAGGTCTTGCATCATTTGAAACAGAATGTGCATATATTAAAATGTAAACACTTACATATTTATCATTGTCATCTGTGGTTTAGCTGTGTGTGTGTATATATATATATATATATATATATATATATATATATACATACTGTAATGTTTTAAAAAATGAATAATGGGATTCCAAAATAGTGAAGCAAGCAGCCCCAAAGAACAAGTACATAAATAAATATGGCTATATATATATTTGTCTGTAAAAATGCTTGGGTCCTGACCAAATTCCAGACAGCAAAGAGGGGGGTGCAGCCCAGATACCTGAAAATTAGTGTTCCAGGCTGTGGACAGTAGATTAGTTATTATATATGGTAAGATGGTACTTCATGGCAAAAGGCTTTTGAAGATCAGTCACAATATGATTAAAGTAGTACAGATATAAGTTAGGAACTTACTAAATTCAAAGGGGAACTCAGGTGCACAGCCCTAAGTCTTGGGAGCTAGAGGAGTGGAAACAATCATTTGTAGAGAACAGGCACTCATTGTAAAATACAAAGTAGAAATGTATTTATGTCCAAAAACAGATAACAAACGCATTTATTTGTTATATTAATGACTTCTGTGTTAATATGATTATGTGTTAATATAACATGTAAGGCCTGTTTGGAGGCCTCCTCGTTGAATTCCTGCTCTCACAAAGACATGGTTATATCCAAATGATGCCATTGCACTTTGGTTTGCCTTTCTAAAGAATCCTACCTGTGCATACACTCTAGCTTATTAACAGCATTTCTTCCACATTCATTATGAAAACCTGCAACCACATCACAAAAATGATTTCAGTGGGAACAATGTATGATAATAATCTAAAATGTAAACAAATATGTAGGTGTAAATGTATTCTTTCAGTAGGCTTCCAGCTTCTCGTCTTTCTCTACTCCATTCTATTCAATGTTTATAAAAAATAACTAACTCTTTGGTACACCCTAGAATCCAAATATAATTAAAGCTAGTTTCTGCAATACATTACATATGTTACATAAGTTATACTACTGTGGAGTTTTGATCTAAAAAAAAGTCTTACTTTCTTTTTTTTTTCGAAAATCATCAGCCAGCTAACCAAAAATGAAGTAGAATTTTTTTTTCATGAAATTAGAATTGTGTAAGGTGCTAGTTTTGTTTAGCTAAGGTACCCAAAATTAAATTTAAAATCTGGAAACATGTAATGTAGTTTTAACAGACTTTAGAATTTAAGAAGTATGTGTCACATATTATGCTGGATCTGGAAACAATCTATTAATATAACCGCTCTGTATACTGTATATTCATTTAGCCCTGTACTGTTATTCTAAAACAGCTGTTGTGGATGGAGGTCAGATATTTACCCTTGTTTCTGTCAGTAAAAGCAACCACTAGTGTGAGACTCTAGGTTGCTGCTCAGAGTGGAGGCTACTGTTGGATTTCCCACTTAATTGAAAAACCATGCAATGGTGACTGGGAGATGAATACCAGAGACCCTGAACAGAAAGATAATCAATAAAAAATAAGAGTAACATTGTAGCCTCTCAGAGCAGTTGCCAGGGTCATTGATACTAACAACCAGATAACAATTCACATTGCAAGATCAAAAGAAGTGTAATACATAGGAAAATATGAGACCTATTTTAAAAAAATAATGAAGGTCAAATGAAAATGTACTCATTCTATAACATAATACAAGTTAACTGCATACTGCAAATCAGAGTTCATATATTCTTCCTTCCTTCTGCCAATTAAGGATTGTGGTTATATATTCATATGATTACTGCCATGATTGACAGCTACATTGTTATACACCAATGCAATTCCTTTGAAGAACAAATCCCTGGATAAATCCGTCTCTTACACCATAATACCCATATCAGAATTGTTACTTTTGCTATCAACCTAAGGATGAAACTGATTTTACATCCTCTACCTATATACTTTTTTATCACCTTCCATGGTGTTAAAATCTCCTCATTAAATCCCAGTGGAAGAGGGTGGTAAGGCATGGCAAGCAACTAGGGTTGCCACCTGTCTGGCTTTGACCCAGACAGCCCGGTTTTTGGAAGGGCTGCCTGGGTCAAAACCTCCTGCCTGGTTTCCCTAATTAGGAAAACTGGGCAGGACTCGGTAAGAATGTATCAGCTTACAGCTTGAGTACCACAATTTGGTAAGATTAGAAAAATGGATTTACCCTGATAATGGGCTACCTGTTGTGTTAGCCACACTCCATGGCCTCATTGAATGGGGATGTAAGGCAGGCTACCAGAACATCATCTCTTACAAGGACAGAGATGTCCATAACACCACATTAGGTTATCATTTTAACCTACAGATGCAGCCAGCAAGTTTTCACATTTTGTCTCACCATGTCTAGAATGCAAAGAGTTGCCAGCAAAACACAATAGAAATCTCCATAGATTGTACCACCTAGTGGCAAATCTTGGAATTATTTTTTTTTCACGTGTGGTAACTGGAAGAGACATGACAACAGCAACCATGCTGCATCTATATGTTTTGGCAAGTGTTCTACTGCCTTACTGCCATACAAAGTAAGCAGGTTGGATGCTGCATGTAGGAGATAAACTTCTGGGAGAAAGGAGGCCCACCAGTTTGCTCACTTACCTTAATGGCCTGCTAGCAATTATGCCACCAGGTAATGATCCTTCCTTATGCCTTGCTACAGGTACAGACCTCCTGTAAGGCTAGTGTTTCATAAATGTCCTAGTGATCACAAAAAACAGTATATTTACCAAAGAAAGCCAGGGCCAGTCTTAAAATGGGGCAACCTCATTTGTATAGAAGACTGTTAGAGGTCTGTGAACAGAGAGTACAGACATTGACCCTAGACAGAAAAAGCAGGTGTGAGTTGTAAAGTCACCACTCCTTCTTGCATATTTGCATCACTATGAATTAACTATGCATGTTGCATCAAGCTGACGGCTGTGGTCTGTGGCTAGTTATAGTATAGCAGCACAGCCAGAGGGTAAAGCAGAAATTACCAGTTCACTTGCCTACAATATAATTTGTTGCTGTTATCACTGGGATGGAATCTAAGTAGAATATCACCTTGGTATGACAGCAGGTTATTAATGATTTGCTGTTTGTGCCAGGCTTTGCATGGGGGAATGCATAAGAACTTTATCTTGTGTGATCATCAAAGGCTTTTTTTAATAAAAGAGCAGGTTATCATTAGTTAATGTCAATATTCAGAGCTGCCTCAATTGGTAAGTGTAATATAAAGGGCCCCAGGGTCATGTACACTGTGCTGAGATTTTTGCTTTGTTGAGTACAATATGCCGAATTGTTTGCTATGTGATCAAGCAGTCATGGATCAAGCAGTTTGGGACAGCACTCTGATCATCCTCATTTAAGGGCAGATAACTGTCCCAAAACGTTTGATCAACATCTGTGTGTCAAGAGCACTGAGTATGCATTAGGACAGGGATCCCCAACCTTTTTTACCCATGAGCCACACTCAAATGTAAAAAGAGTTGGGGAGCAACACAAGCATGAAAAATGTTCATGGGGGTGCCAAATAAGGGTTGTGATTGGCTATTTTGTAGCCCCTCTGTGGACTGGCAGCCAACAGGAGGCTCTGTTTAGCATTATACCAGGTCTTTATGCAACCAAAACTTGCCTCCAAGTCAGGAATTCAAAGATAAGCACCTGCTTTGAGGCCACTGAGAGCAACATCCAAGGGGTTGGTGAGCAACATGTTGCTCACGAACCACTGGTTGGGGATCACTGCATTAGGATATATTAGTATAATTTCATTATACTGCATACAGAAACATAACAGTGTTAGCAGAGATGAATACATGAATATGTTTGATTGTCTTGTTTTCTTGAGGGGATGATGTGTCTGATTGTGTCCTATGCTTCAAAATGTAAACACTTGGGTGTATGCATTGGTCACAGTTGTGCCATTGGACACAGTTGTGCTGAATGGCTGGGTGGCATTATTTCTGCCACTTGCCATCAAAATAATGTGTGTGCCCGATTCTTTTGACACAAGTTTGCTGCATCAATTAAGCAGGCTGCTGTGGTAATCTTGGGGCTACTGCCACCTGTTCGGAGGCAACAGTAGTTCCAGGGTTTCTATGCATCAATGGATGCACACTCCCACAAAATTTGTAACAGGACATGGAATGAAGGCAGCTGGGGCGGTCACATGTAAGTCTATGTAAATTATAGGTGACATGTGCAAACCACACATACAGTATTTAGGAGTACTTTAATTAGCACTGGAGTGCCCCCGCAATCCTGGTTGTAGTTTTAAAGTTTTCCAGAATTATGCATCAGCTTGCATTCTAACAGACAGTTACTGCATCCCTTTCTGTTAATTTTTTTTTTTTATTATTACGGACTAGCCCTGACAAAGGCAAGGGCTTTTAACTTGTTTATTAATAACCTGGAGGTGGGCATGGAAAGTACTATTTCTGTTTTTGCTGATGATACTAAATTGTGCAAAACTATAAGTTCCATGCAGGATGCTGCTGCTTTGCAGAGCAATTTGACAGAATTGGAAAACTGGGCGGTAAAATGGAAAATGAGGTTCAGTGTTGAAAAGTGCAAAGTTACGCACTTTGGTAGAAATAATATAAATGTTACTTATATACTAAATGGTAGTGTGCTGGTTATCCTTAATTGGGAAGGATCTGTAGACAACGTGTTGTCTAATTCCAGGCAGTGCCTTTCGGTGGCTACTAAAGCAAATAAAGTGCTCTCTGTGCAGTGACTCAAGGGATGAAAACATAATTTTGCCCCTTTATAGGTCCCTGGTAAGGCCTCACCTTAAGTATACGGTGCAGTTTTGGGCTCCAGTCCTTAAGAATTAATGAGCTGGAGAGAGTGCAGAGACTGCAACTAAACTGGTAAAGGAGATGGAAGATTTAAACCATGAGGTTAGACTGTCAAGTTTGGGGTTGTTTTCTCTGGAAAAAAGACGCTTGGGAGGGGACATAATTACTCTATACAAGTACATTAGAGGGGATTATAGACAGATAGGGGATGTTCTTTTTCCCACAAAAATCATCTAGACACCAGAGGCCACCCCTTTAGATTAGAGAAACGGAACTTTCATTTGCAGAAACGTAGGTGGGTTTTCACGGTGAGGTCAGTGAGGTTGGGGAATGTCCTTCCGATTGATGTGATGGAAGATTCTGTTAATGCTTTGGGTGATTTCTTGAACAAACATAATATCCAAGGCTATTGTGATACTAATCTATAAAAAGTATTGATGTTGGTATACATAGTTTATGTATGTGAGGGTTATGTTTATAAGGGCAAACAATAATTAGATCCCAATGGCTGAGACCTGCATTGGTTCAAGGAAATACTTTGTAAGTAATTTTTAGGTAAGTAATTTTTAGGTAAGGAATTAGCTAATGCTGAAGCACAAGAAACCTGCAGCCTGGAAACTGCTAGAGATGGGGCAAAAGTCAGACAGGCAGAAGGAATTGCTGAACTAAACTTTAGTACAGTTAAAAGAATTACAGAACTCAGAATTCAGACAGGCCAGCTCTAGTGATGAGCGAATCGCTACACCATAAAATTTGCGGAACGGCAAGAAAATTTGCGAAACGGCGGAGAATTTGCAAAGCGCATTTGTCCTGCAATTTTGTCGCCCACATCCTTTTTTTTTTTTTGTCGCCCCCGCATTTTTGAGGCGACCATGCCCTTTTTTTTACGCGCCCAATTTTACACGAGTCTGAATTCTTTTACGCACAATGAATTTTCTTGCGCCGAATTTTCACAGAAGTTTTGCGAAACAATTCGCCAATGGTGAAATGCGGAAATTCGCTTAGAATCCATGCCTGGCGAAAAAATTTGGTTGTCACAAGCCAGGTCATAAATGGTAAGACAAACAACCAACACAGTACAAATGGATTATTCACAAAACAGGGTCAGACAAGCCAATAATCAAACACCGAGATTTTAGTAAAGCTCCAAATACAATTTGCAGGTTTACAGACACCCAAACCAAGGAACTGCAGTCACAGGGGTCCTATACATAAATAGTCTCTGACAGACACAACATTCAGTTAACCTCTTTCCTTGCTGGAACAAGCATGTCTAACAGTGAGTGTATAGATAAGTTAGTATGGGCAGCGCTCTCATTCACGCCCCCCTCTTTAACAAATGACAAGTTTCCATGCCATGCCTAACCCTATGTCCCTGGCAATGGATCTCCATATGTATAATAATAACTGTACCAGCCACTAGCCACTTTAATCCCTCCACCATGGCGGGTATGCAGGCTTTCTAAACGTATCATCCATAATGAACCACAACACCTCTCAGATGCCTTTTGCTCTTAGATAGGAACTTACAGCAAGCAAGTACCTTCCTTTCTGTTCTTAAATCAGATTCCCTATGGGTCTACCCCTTCCACTAGCCTCTAATAGCCTCCTGCTCTATCATGCCCTCCTTTCTCCACAATTCCCAATCTTCTCCCTGTTGTCACAGCCTCCATTCAATGAGCCATGTATACTGTATATTGTAGCACTTCTCTTTACAAAAGTGGCTGACATTTATAGTTTTCCATATATAACTAGTTAGAATTAGTGCATATGCATGAATATAATAAATAAATAAATAAATAGGAATTAAAGCAAATCTTGCAGTGCTTTTCATAATTTTCTGTTAAATATTGCATTTATTGTGGGCTTACCATGTAATTTTCTATCTGAAAAAAAAGCAGAAAATGCAGTGGGTTTTGTTGTGATAAAACATAAATAAGCAGTAAAATAATAAATAAGTTGTAAGTAAATGAATAAGCAGTAAGTGAAAATTTATAGCATATACTATTGTTCATCCCCTTGGCAGCAACAACATTTACTTGATTTGACAGCTTGCAAAATATAGTTTTAATGTTTTTCTTTATTTCTTAAGTGCTAAAGTAATGCTCAGTTAAGTGGATTGCAGATCTAGTAAAACTACTGGAATTTATTTGAAAAAACATAATAAAGAATATGTAAGATATTAGTTTGTGTGTACATATTGACATAACGATAACTCTTAGGACTGATTTATTATTACTCTCTATTTTCTTTACCAAGAGGCAATGATGGTTAGCGCAAATAAATACACTTGATAAAGGGTATTAACCCGAAACATGTCGTGTTACCACTACCCATAATAAATGTTTTGCAGTTAATCTGCTGGAGCTTTTTTTTTCCTATTTTTGGATTTTTGGTTAGCGCAAAATACAATTACCTTAAAGGACAAGTCAACTCAAAATATAGCAAATCCTGAATCCTTCAAGGAAGATTTGGCCGAACCCATGCATATGTGAATTAGGAAAAGGAAGGGCAGGAAAGAACTGCGTGCACAGGCTGCAGTTTCATTGTTCAAAATGTCACATGATTTTAAGTATTTGGATGCAGTTTAGCCAGACTCTTATATTTGGCCAATCCAAATCCCAGAATCCCAAACTGAATCTTGGATTCTGTGCATCCCTAATAGATTTGCATTGCATATATGTTTATACAGTGCTTGTCAGTTTTGTATGTATGAATATCTTTATTGAAGTGCTACTTATGTACACAGTGCTGTACAGTAGAATACATTAATACAAACAGGGGGTTAAAGATAAATACAAAGTATAGGAGGGTAAATGACTAGGTGTGGTGTTAGAGCTCCGCACTTCTGTTAAACGTTAATGTTCCCTGGCATAAAATAAAGTTTGATTGAATAAAGCTGTTGAACACATTCTGATGAATTGAAAAATGGTAAATTATTTGCTCACCTTTACTTTAAATAATCCCCAGAAGGGTTAATAAAGCCAAAGGATGGGGTTGTTTCAGAGTTGGGAGAGACAAAGCTGTTTCCCATCCCAGAGTAGAATTTCCCTGGCAATTCTGTAATTGGCCAAAGGTCTCAGATGTCCATAGTCTTTTAAAACCACTGTGTGGTTCTGTCTTTTTTTACCCCGCTTGTTGGGGAGGGGGGGATAGACGGTGCTGGAGAGCCTGAGGTAGAAGGCCTCAGTAGGAGTATTGAGTATAAGGGATGATTCTTTAAGAGCTTACACTAGGAATGTGAAAATTAGGTTTAGGGTATTTAGTACAGCAGCCAGAGGCTCCAACAAGGAGAGCAGAAGTGCCAGCTGCCAGCATATGGTCTCAAGTGTTCAGGTTCAGGAACAGACACATCCACTGAAAAGCACCACTGTAATTAATCCTCCAAGATAGGGACTAGTTCATTTGTACGAGAGTACTACCACTAGTTGTAATTAATGCTTTGCCTGTGCCCAATACCATCACGGCAAACTATTAAAACACTGTAAAAGGAATGCATTCTGTACCAATTTAAGTACCATATATACTCGAGTATAAGCCGATCCGAATATAAGCCGAGGTACCTAATTTTACCTAAAAAAACTGGAAAGGAAAAACTTATTGACTCGAGTGTAAGCCCCCCAAAGCACCCCCCACCGTGGACGTGCATGCGTGCGTGCGTGCATTGCGTGCATGCTGCTGAAATTCCTGGCTTGAAAGGAGGCTTTCTGAAGTAGGCTGCACACTTATATAGGGGAAAACAGGCAGCAGCTCTGCTTGCAGTGCTCCTTAGTAAGTCAGGCATATAAATATGGCCATCTGTACTGCTGAAAATCATGTGTTTTCTTTAAAAACCCTTTAGCCACCTTAAGTAGTAAGGGGTCTTGTTTTGATTCAATTGTAGGATCTGTACCACTACAGTTCAGTTAAGAGCACTAAAGGGGACAGCTTTCATTAGCTGATACCGTATATACATAGCCTTCCTGTACTCACCTTGCTGTACTGTACTTCTATGGACTCTCTGTAGCAGAGGCAAGCAGCCTCATGTTGCATTACGCACCGTATATACTCTGTAGCTGTAGCAGTCGTTCAAGCCGCACAACCACCCCACCGTGTGGTCGGCCGTTCGCGTGCGCTCGTGTGCGCTCGTGTGCGCTCGTGTTCGCGCCGGCGCACACGCGAACGGCCAACTACACAGGGGGTGGTTGTGCGGCTTGCACGGTGAACAGGCGAATGCTGTAGTCATGTGGACAGGCAGCTTAATAGGTAGGTGTTTCAGAATAAAATACAAACACTTTGGCTTTCACTACCTTCAAGTCGGGACCTGCTGTAGATTTCAAGTGGCTCACAAGCCTGAATTTTTAAGCACATTTTTTGTGCTGAAAAACTCGGCTTATACTCGAGTATATACGGTAACTGTTTGGGATCCAGATACTAAACAGTTAATGACTGGTGCATGAGTTATTTAGAGATTTACCTATGTGTGTGTGTGATATCAAAGTGGTTAACCCTTTCTCCATCTGACAACACGGGCCCACCTGAGGGAGTCCTATATAATGAATTGCTTACAGGTAGATGAGGGAGCTATGACTATACTATAGTACAGTGCTGTCCAACTGGCGGCCCGCGGGCCCCCCCTCTGTGTGGCCCCCCACCTGTCTGGCTGCTTTGATGGCTTACTCTTGTGTAAGTTTCAAATGGTATCAGTACTGTGATTAACTGCCCCCCCCCCCTGCATGGTTCTCACCTCAGATTCAGGCTGTAATCAGGCTGTATTGTTTAAATATGTAATCCCCTGTGTTGTTCACACCTTTTAATCTCTGCATTGTTCACCCCCTGCAGTGTTCACACCTCAGGCTCAGGCTGTAATCACCCACATTGTCTACCTGTTCACACCTCAGACTGTAGGAGCAGTTGAAACCCACAAATAATCCCTGCACACTACAAAAAGAACATATTCTGAAGTGGTACTGCAATTAAAAAGTTTTTTAATATATAGTTATTGTGCAGACTGTAGGAGCAGTGCCAGCATTGTGTCACTGTATGCTGCCTGTGTGTGCCATACACATAGGGCAAGCAGAGTATGGCACACACAGGCAGCATAGGGCAGGCAAAGTATGGCACACACAGGCAGCATAGGGCAAGAAGATTATGGCACACACAGGCAGCATAGGTAGGGCAGGCAGAGTATGGCACACACAGGCCAAGTATGGCACAAACCAGCCAAGAATGGTACACGCAGTCAAAGTATGGCACATGCAGGCAGGGTAGGGAAGGCAGAGTATGGCACACACAGGCAGGGTAGGGAAGGCAGAGTATGACACACACAGGCAGGCTAGGAAAGGCAGAGTATGGCACACACAGGCAGGGTAGGGAAGGCCAGAGTATGGCACACACAGGCAGGGTAGGGAAGGCCAGAGTATGGCACACACAGGCAGGGTAGGAAAGGCAGAGTATGGCACACACAGGCAGGGTAGGGAAGGCCAGAGTGTGACGCACACAGGCAGGGTAGGAAAGGCAGAGTATGGCAGGTTTTTGCTGTACTACAACCATTAATATGGGTATGGTCATGTGATACATGGGTGTGGTTTCAAGTGGGTGTGGATTCAAAAAGGGGAGTGGTCAAAACTGGCTTCCATTATCGGCCCTCCACCACGTAGGTCGGAAAAATTCCGGCCCTCGGTACAACAGAAGTTGGACAGCACTGCTATAGTATGACTATAGGTCTGTGAATAGTGATACAAAAGGGTTGATTCACTAAAGTGCGATAAAGCATATCGCATGCTTTTTTGCGTTAAAATAGACGCGAAAAAAACGCACAATTCGCTAAAGTATTATCGAGTGCGTTAAGTTGCATACCGCATGCATTAAATTTTGTCACCTACTTGAGGCAGGCGTTAGTTATAGAAAAGTACAGTTAACGAGCTTTTGGCAACACAACATGGACTTTGCAGTGTTATTTATTCAAGTATGTGTTGGCCCTAGAGTGATACATCCACCAGTTTGCAGGGAAACGGTCATTTTCATAAAAGTAGTTTTACGAAAGTATTGGCGTGTATGGCTAATATGGCGTACGTTTTTCCGCACGCGTCGATTATTTGTGCACGATGCGTTGATACAATTGCTTCAGAGTCTTGATAGATTTGCATTTTTTTAAACCTTGCCTGCTTTATGTTCCTACTGTTTTATGTATTGAAAAACAATGGCTACATCTTAAAAACATTTCTATTGTCAGTATGCTTTTATGAAATATAACACTTTCCATTTTAATAAAGGGTCTTTTAATGTAGCCATGACATAGACACTCACCATGCATTAAATTTCTCAAGTGTAAGCACCAAACTACTGGTACTAAAAGTACAGCAACAGCCATGCACTAAGAACCAGATTTCCATAGCTGTTTATCAAGAATTTCAAGGACCTTCTAAATTGAATTATAGAATTAAAAAAAATGAAATAATGAAATCCCTGGAATACAGCTGTAATACAAACTGTATTAGAGTACTTTTAAATTATTTTTTTAAATATATATTTTTTGTGTTACTGAAATACATATACAATACAGATACTGTGGGAAATAGAATGCACTTGTAAAAAAAAAAAAGAATACTGCTTAAAGGAGAACTAAAGTTAAAATCACTGGGGGTGCCAAAATGTTAGATATCGCTCCCCCAGTGATTAAGATTGCTTACCTCAGGGATCTCCAACCTTTCTAACTCGTGAGCCGCAGTCAAATGTTAAAAGACTTGGAGAGCAACACAAGCACCATAAAAGTTCATGGAGGTGCCAAATAAGGGCTAAGATTGGCTATTAGGCAGCCTCTATGCACACTATCAGCTTACAGGAGGCTTTATTTTGTATTAAATCTTGTTTTTATTCAACCAAAACTTGCCACCAAGTCAGGAATTCAAAAATAACTACCTGGTTTGGGGGCACTGAGAGCAACATCCAAGGGGTTGGTGAGCAACATGTTGCCCCTGAGCCACTGGTTGGGGATCACTGACTTACCTGATATACATACATACATACATACACTTATATTGTAGTGTCACCCACTGTGACCTACAGCACTTATATTTGCCTACTTGTGTCTGTAAGTTACCCTCCCATATAGATAGTAAGCTCTACGGGGCAGGGACCTCCATCCTCTTGTGTTTTGACTCTTATTGCTACTGTATCTTTTATTTATTTGTGTTTATTGTAATACTTTGTATTTATCTATTATCTTATTAACCCCCTGTTTGTATTAATGTATTCTACTGTACAGCACTGTGTACATAAGTAGCGCTTTATAAATAAAGATATACATACATACATACCCTGCTCCAATACTCTTGTTTGCTAAAAACTGCACCGGCATGGGATTCTCTGTAGAAGATCTTCGTTGTCATCTTTTTGGCTTCTTCTTTTTGTTCTGGCCTGAGCAGGCACGTGCAGTAGAGCAAAAAGCAGGTGTTTACCTGAGGCCAGAGGAACAAAGGCAGATGAGGAAGGAAGCTCTTGCCAATAGGCATCTATAGAAATACTCCTGGTCAGTGTAGTTTCCTGTGGTGTGTCCTGGTGATTACATTCGCTGCCAAATTTTGCATTTAACCATTGAAATTTGTTTGCGAAACTGCCACAAAAATTTGTAGTGACAAAAATTTGACAAGTGAGGAAAAAGTCAAAATAAGTCACGGCCGTATCTAAAAAATGGCACGGTAGCCTCATTTTGAGAATTTTTCTGTGTTTCACAAATTTATCATCAATTTTGCTCAATTTTTCGGTGTAGTGAAACAGGACAGATTTGCTCATCACTAGTCACAGAAGACTTCATATATGATCATAAAAGATTTACTGGTGTGGGCATTTGGGTAAAAACTTGTGTATAGATTTAGAGGTACTGTACACAGAATGGGATACTAACTTGTTAAAGGGACAGTACCCTCTGTGAGAAATATGTCTGTACTGTCTAATAACATGACCAATACATGTCATTATTATTTGACATCAGAAAGTGGCAAATACACTGGTATAGGTTAAATTTTTCAAGTTTGTAAGACATGTTATATACAAAATCTGTATGTATTCCTCCCTGTGCTATTTGTTTGTGACAGTTAAGTGCAGAAGTGATTCTTTTTGGATCAGGGGGTCACCAGCACAGCAGTTCTGTCTAAGAAGAAATTATTTCAACTGGCAAACAACAGGAGTTTTATTTGGTGCCCTACAGGTGGCTAATGGGATACTTTGAGCAACTGTATGTTGGCATGTTAATCAGCCTTGTTATATATATCTGCTCTATCTGAATGGATTGGACACTCTTGGCAGGCTAACTGCAGTGTTTCTGTAAATAAAATCAGAATATAAGATTGTCTTCACAGTTAAATGGCCTTAATAAAACTTCATTATCCAGCATGACATATATTTTTTACACAGTCCATTAGCTGTAATTTTCAGTGCCTCATCTTAATACATCAAACCAGCTAATCTGTTGTTCCTTTTTTGTTCATGGTTGTACTGTAGTTGCAGTTTTTCCTGTAAATACTTTGCTACACATATAAATATAGGGGCCCATATATCAAAGTACAATTGCTTCCGAATACAAATACATATTTTTTCTAGGGTTTCATATTTTGCATATTTTCACCGGGTTTTTTTTCCGCTAATTTGCTCAATTTTTTCGTACAAAATCTTATTTTCGCAACGAGTATGAAAGTTTCAGATTCATTCAAGCTTTGATATCGTGACTTTCCTTTGGCCAGGTTGGAGCTGCAGAGTTACATTGAGTCATATGGGAGGCTTCCAAAAACATGCATAGAAGGATCAAAGTCAAAAAAAGGTTTTCCCGCCATTTACGATCATTCGGATACGAAAATTTTGTGACTTTCGGATCGCCAATACGATATTATCTTGACTAATACGATTTTTTTGTAAGCATTTTCTTGACATTTGCGATCATCAGAAATCATTATATCTAATCCGAATTTTACCCATTTTGGGATTCAAACTCGTACTTTGATGTATCAGCCCCATCGTGTTTAATGGAATCAAATGATATAAATACTTATATATATATGGAATTAATATTGCTGAGAGCTGGTTCGAAGTAGGCCATTGGGTAAGCTGGTGATCCCAATTGCTTGCCCTGTGGCCTGCTGCATAGAAAGATGAGCAAACTATTGTGATATTTGTGTCCATTTTTCCCCAGTTAAGCCTTAGGCCATCTCCCATCAGTTAATATTAAGAAAATGATTCTAATTTTTTATTTTCTTTTTTTCTCTGTAATAATAAAACAGTACATTGTATTTTTCCCTAACAAAGGTATAATTATTCCGCATTAGAGGCCAGACAATATGTGTATAGATCCCTTACCTGGAAAATACCAGCTCCCAAGAATTTTGGATAACTGTATAGGTATCGACAAGTAGCAAATAAAGAATTAAACATAGGAGTTATCAGGGACGTTTTGGTGGTAAGTGCTGACCTGAGGCAGCCTAGTGCATGCTGCCCCCCAGTTGTGCCTGAGGGGATCAAGGGGGGTCATCATCTTTAGTGCAGAGTCCAATTTAAAAATCAGAATTAAGGCTCTTGAAGTTACCAGAAGAAACCTGGTTGCTGCATCTGGTAACTTACTGTCTCTCATCTCAACTCATGGCAGCAGCGCCTCTGGAAGGTATTGCTTCTGCCTCTTTTTTTACATTAATGCCTTCTTAAAAGTAAGGGGAATTAAAATTATATAAAGCATAGTCCTGATTTCGACTGTAACTAGAACACATTTTATGGGCAACAGTTCACTCAAAGAAAACATTATGATAATTTTGGGAGATTCTTCTGTTTTCTATGGGCCCCAAAAATGCAGTCTGCATCATTCAGTTAAAAGCCTTGTTATTTCCACAATGCCCTAGGAACATATAAAATAGGATTTGTTTTCCATTATTTAATAATATTTTTAACACGTGCATTTTGATGAATCATTTACATTATATTAAAATTTAGGTTGTAGTAGAAAGAATGACAACACTGACAGAAAGAGCATACAGAAGGGAAAACGCAAGGAAATGCATACTCTATTACCTTCAGAGAAAATCAAAGTGGCAATAGAAGGGTTATTATCCCCCATACACATTTGTAGGTAATGTTTAACATTATGTCTGGGTATTACCAGATTCATAATCAAAAGTAACCCATCATTTTGGGTGCAAGGCTAAATTATACACAGTCATTACAGACAACACCCAATGCAGCATGTCAAAATATTACATTTAAAGAAGAAGGGAAGCTCTGAGGTATTTTATTGCCAATAGTCACAATGGGGCAACCTAGAATGCAATATTAATTCTGGAGAATGCTTTACCAAACAGCCCTACAAGCTCTCTCTGTTTGTTTAAGATAGCAGCTGCCATTTTAGCTTATTCTGACTGTCACATTCCTGCCTGCATGCTGCTCTTTGGAACAACTCTCAGCTCAGACTACAGCAGAGATTGGAGGAGGAGCAGGGATGGGGAAATGAGAGAGGAGCACATTGAACAGGATTGTGCTGTGCCCTGAAAGATTTTGCTAAGAGAAGAATGTCTTACACAGAAGATCATGTGTACAAAATAGAAGGACTCAGACAGAAAATAATTTTCTTCTGCTGTTTTGTTTTGATATTAAAGTGATTTCAACATGCCCTAATTTGTTGTGAAAAGCTTTTAGAATCTTTATAAGGGATAAATGATTGACTGGTACTGCAGAAATATGTTATCTTTCAAATCAGCCATATACCCACAGGAAATGTACACAGGTATGGGATACATTATCTGGACACCTGTTATCCAAAAAGTTACGAATTATGGGAAGGCCATCTGTCATAGACTCCAGTTTAATCATATAATTATTTTTTTTTTAAATGATTTCCTTTTTATCTATAATAATAATATAGTAGCTTGTACTTGATGCCAAGATATAATAAATCCTGTATATTTTGGATGTAAAACATCTATTATTGGGTTTAATCATTGTTTACATGATTTTTCGGAAGACAAACTATAGAGATCCAAATTACAGAAAGACCTCTTTCTGGAAAACAGCTCATCCGAGCATTCTGGATAACTGGATATCTGTATAGAGTTTTTGTAGCTAATGCACAGAACATTTTTATTGAAAACAGTCACATAGAGTTGCATATAGACTTTCCCATCTTTATAATAAACCTAATTATCTTCTTTTCTCAGGAACCACAGTGATGCATATGATAGCTTTTGATGCTGATGATCCAACAACAGATAATGCCGTGCTGCGTTATAACATTCTTAGACAGACTCCAGATAAGCCATCACCAAACATGTTCTACATTGATCCAGAGAAGGGCGACATTGTCACCGTTGTTTCCCCAGCACTATTAGACCGTGAGGTAAGCGAGTATGTGAATAACAATGTCAGAATAATACAAAAATTACAGTAACGCATATTCTCATAATTAAATATTTTATATTTCTGCATAGCTTTTATTACCGTATATACTCGAGTATAAGCCGATCCGAATATAAGCCGAGGTACCTAATTTTACCTAAGGAAATGGGAAAAACTTATTGACTCGAGTATAAGGCTAGGGTGGGAAATACAGCAGCAACTGCTAAGTTTCAATAATCAAAATAAATACCCATAAAATTACAGCTCCCCTCAGCGTCCTCCCCAACATCCTCCAGCTCCCCTCAGCATCCTCCCCAACATACTCCAGCTCCCCCCAGCGTCCTCCCCAACATCCTCCAGCTCCCCCAACATCCCCCAGCTCCCCCCAGCATTCTCCCCAACATCCTCCAGCTCCCCCCCTCAGCATCCTCCAGCTCCCTCCACCCAGTGTCCTCCCCAACATCCTCCAGCTCCCCTCAGCGTCCTCCCCAACATCCTCCAGCTCCCCCCCCAAGCGTCCTCCAGCTCACCCAACTCAGCGTCCTCCCCAACATCCTCCAGCTTCCCCCAGCATCCTCCCCAACATCATCCAGCTCCCCCCAACATCCCCCAGCATTCTCCCCAACATCCCCCAGCTCCCCCAACATCCTCCAGCTCCCCCCAGTGTTCTCCCCAACATCCCCCAGCTCACCCCAACATCCTCCAGCTCCCCCCAGCATTCTCCCCAACATCCTCCAGCTCCCCGCAACATCCCCCAGCTCCCCGCAATATCCTCCCCCACCCCTCCCACTTGCCTGCCTCGTCTGCCTCCCTGCTTGCCTGCTGCGTCCGGCTGCTGCTTCTGCCTGTGTCCCCCGTCTCTTCCTAGGTCCCACTTTTCGCAGCTGTAGATCTTTTATTAGGTTGCGCACGGGGCGCAACCAATAAAATTACCCGCTGACCACCAATGAGCCAAGGGCCTGTAACTCTTTAAAGGGCTTAAAAACTATATCACGGCCAGGCCCCCTTTAAATCCACAATCGTTTGGGCCCGGGACAACTGTGCCCCCCTGGAATGTTAATCGCGATTGCTGGCAGGGACTTTTACAAGTGACATCTCTCTGAAACCTGCTTTTATTTAATCCGACTCGAGTATAAGCCGAGGGTGATTTTTTCAGCACATTTTTGGTTCTGAAAAACTCAGCTTATACTCGAGTATATACGGTACCTATTGTGTTGTGTTTGTGCAGATAAAATTGAATTAGAACAGTGAAACCGAAACTGGGATTTTGACCACCCATCTCACCAGTTAAAAAAAATGTATGCTGATTTCTGGAGAAATGTTTTGAAAATGTACAAGTCAGAAATGTTTGGAGCCCTACGTATATCTTGCTACAGAATGGAATTAAACAAAATGTTCAAAGTTGTGGGAAAAAAAAGTGGAAATGAAATGTGTCCTGGCACTTAAAGGGCTAATAGATCAAGATTATATTAGAAGTGATTAACAGTCTTTTACATATTTGCCACACATATATTATGTATATATATATTGAAAGGTTTGTTGTTGTTAGCCTTTTGCGTATGAAAATGTGGTTTTTACACACCAATGAAACTTAATGAAACCTCTGGTTAATAAATAAATTAATAAATTTAAACTATTGTTTGTTATAGAACGGGCACCATATACATTATAGCCACTTTGTTCCATTCTTTGGGTAGTATTATATACTATCACCCATGTGTACATAGGATGTATAAACAGAAACTTAAGGGATCAATTATAATCAGAAGTCGAGTAGCATTTGTACAAACTTCCCTGCAGTCAGTTGTGGATAAAACCCCATGCATTAAAGGTACTTGCGTCAAAATGCACTCTTTGCATTTATATATAGTTATGCTCTGTGCTGTCCAGTCCTTCCTGCCTTATGTTCTAAATTACCTATAGTTGCTTCTATCAAAGCTACTGCCACCTCCAGAGCAGGATTCCCTTTGCATCCTGCCTCGAAAGGCACAGCACACTTGTGTCTAAAGAACTGGGCGCACACATGATTCTCACATCAAACACAGCAAATCACTGCAGGTGGACTTAGTTACATAGTTACATAGTTACATAGGGTTGAAAAAAGACCATTGTCCATCAAGTTCAACCCATCCGAGTAAACCCAGCACACAACCTATACTAACCAATCTATAGACTCACATACATAAACTATATATACAACCAGTAATACTAACTGTAGATATTAGTATCACAATAGCCTTGGATATTCTGCTTGTTCAAAAACTCATCCAGGCCCCTCTTAAAGGCATTAACAGAGTCTGCCATTACCACATCTCTAGGAAGGGCATTCCACAACCTCACTGCCCTCACCGTGAAAAACCACCTACGCTGCTTCAAATGGAAGCTCCGTTCCTCTAATCTATAGGGGTGACCTCTGGTGCGTTGATTGTTTTTATGGGAAAAAAGAACATCCCCCAACTGCCTATAATCCCCTCTAATATACTTGTACAGAGTAATCATGTCCCCTCGCAAGCGCCTCTTTTCCAGAGAAAACAACCCCAACCTCGACAGTCTAACCTCATAGCTTAAATCTTCCATCCCCTTAACCAGTTTAGTTGCACGTCTCTGCACTCTCTCCAGTTCATTAATATCCTTCTTAAGGACTGGAGCCCAAAACTGCACTGCATACTCAAGGTGAGGCCTTACCAGGGACCTATAAAGAGGCAAAAATATGTTCTCATCCCTTGAGTCAATGCCCTTTTTTATACAAGACAGCACTTTATTTGCTGTAGTAGCCACAGAATGACATTGCCTGGAATTAGACAACTTGTGATCTACAAAAACCCCTAGATCCTTCTCCATTAAGGATGCCCCCAACACACTACCATTCAGTAGATAGTTTGCATTTATATGGAAAATTTGGAGCAATTGCATCCGATTTACTTTGATATGCGAGACAACAAGACAACAAAACAACACAGCTGGAATTTTGGGGCAAAACACTGCATTGTAGGGAAAAAAGCATGGAGATTGTGCTTGAAATTGTGTTGCTCACTGGAAAGGTCATAAATGACCATTTTAAACTATCCCAGTGAATGTTCACATAATATAATACATACAGCGTTGTCTGTTGGCCATGTGCAGACAATACTTTATTGCCAATAACTGCATGTAAAGACTAATATTCCCATCTACTTACTGTCTTCTCTTTGAATCTGTCTTTATAGAAATAGCTTTCCATCCCGGTTGACTTTTGAAGAATACAAACTGTTGAATTGTTTTTGTTGTCTGTGCTAAAAGGTGGACAAACTGATCACAGTTCTGTTCCATTTTATGTAATAAGCATGTTTAAGCAGTCGATACTTTTATTATTCAATCCATCTATATGCAAATGTTGAACTCACTGTGCAGTTTCCTTTTAATGAAAAGATATTAATCTTTACAGTGAATGATCTTCACATTTTACTTGAATGTTAAAAATATTCGCATTTTCGGTGACTACAGAAACTTGCACATTTCTTTTTAGCTTTTTGGTTTCTTATATATACATTTGGTTCTTTGGAATTGTCTGCGGATTTATTGTTATTGATTGGTTAATAGTAGATAAGAAAGTGTCGTTAACAGCAAGGTTACACAAAACACGTTAGGCCAAGTGCATGCAAGCAACAGCCATTGAAATCCATAGGAAGCAATTCTGGGCATTTTATTTTTATTTTATTAGCCATGGAGCTACTAACTGCTTGGGCAATAAAATTACCAAAAATGTGCCTTGTGG
The DNA here is from genome assembly GCF_000004195.4 of Xenopus tropicalis. Lineage (NCBI taxonomy): Eukaryota > Metazoa > Chordata > Amphibia > Anura > Pipidae > Xenopus > Xenopus tropicalis. Next base: position 63,224,033 of record NC_030680.2, on the reverse strand, counting down.
GTGTGCAATAAAACACCTGTCAAAGGGAGCCCCTCCACTCCATCAGCAGGTAGTATGTACAGGGCTTTTGATTCACTTGTAGAATAGGGTACCAATATGGAGGGGCATGTGGACCCCATTTGCCACTGACAAGTTGCACCTGCTTCCATCCTACTTATTTACAGGAGGTAAACTTTGCTCATTCCAGAGAGGCAAATATGAGGGAGCAAAATGTACTGTTGGCAGAAACATAATTTTAATGAGTTTTGTTTGTTTTCTCATTTTCAGTGAATTACATATTATCTACATTTCCATTTATCATCTCTTACTAACTTCTTAAAATATTATCATTCCACTTCCATAATTAATTGATGTTAAAACAATGTAATAATTAATTTTTAATTCTGAACAGACCAACATTTCATAGGAGGTCATTGGTTAAACTGGAGGAGCAAACATATTGCGCCTCTGGTGCGCTGGTCATTTTTATGGGAAAAAACACCCCCTATCTGCCTATAATCCCCTCTAATGTACTTGTACAGAGTAATCATGTCCCCTCGCAAATCTTTTTTCCAGAGAAAACAACCCCAACCTTGACAGTCTCACCTCATAGTTTAATCTTCCATCCCCTTTAAATTTATGAATAACAATATTGTTTATAACATTGTTTATGCATATGTTTTCTAAAGCATAAAAGTAAGGTGATGATTTGGAGATATGTGAGGTGTGAGCCCAGTCATTTGTGATATAAATAAACTGTACTATTTGTGCCTTACTTATTATTAGATATATGTAATATTATTAATTGAATTAAGAATGTTAATTTAATTACTCTCTATAGAATCTGTCTCTAAATTTAATTAGAGTAATTTTCTTATTGGGATTCATAAGAAGCCTGTCGGATGCATATGAGTATCCATGGGGAACAAGCCCTAAGGTTAGAGCCACTGTAAGAACATACAGTACAATTTAAATTATAGGCTGATGATTTCTATCACAGCCCAGGGAAGGCAGGATAATATTTTAATCATGGGAAATGGAAGACATTACCCTACTTTCGGATGGTGTTGTTTCATTCATAGGATTCATAGAGGCTACAATTCCACATTTTGGCTTATTTTTGGAAGACAGGCTGCTTGGCATTGGCCCCTTATAAAAGGGTTTAGCAATGGAACTCTTAGTAATTCAAATACTGACAGTCCATGTTTGAAGTTTTACAGTTAGCACTCATATGTGGGTGGAATTACCATATGTCCAATTCAGGTATTATACAATTCAAAAGACTTAAAAGTTGGAGCCATTTATAGGGGTTGAATGATGACAAAACTAAAATGTCATACACATAGATGAGGGAACTGACCTCCAGTTAAATAACTCTGTTTTTATGAATGGCAAACAGGGCATTGTGATTCTCAGGTAAAGCTATGCAATCAAAATGCCTCCCACATCTGCAGCCTCTTCCCATTTATACAGAAAGCAGATGCATGACTTGTGGCAGGCATGGCTGTCAGATACAGATCAACCAGAAATAATTCCTTCTATGTTCCTGATTAATTCCCATAATGGCACCAGTGTCTGTCATTGGCAGAAGGTTTCTCATATACATAAGAATGGTAGGTATCTGCTGGCTGACAAGGGCACTTTAATAATTGGGGTTTTTACTTTGAGGGTTGCAGCAATTCAAACTTCCCAAGCCTTCCATTAGTTAAATAACAATTCATTTTCAAATCAAGCATTTGAGCTTGACTTTTTTCTACTGCATTAAGAGAAATTTTATTTTAATTAAGCAAAGCTTTTTATCAGGTGATACAGTACAGCATGGAGTAAGGGTGTTTATCTTTTTTTAAAAGAGAGAAAAATAGACTAATTTTAAAAATGTTCCGCCAGGAACAAGATCAGAAGTTGCCAAGGCGATAGAGCATAGGCTGTTGCATTTAGCAACACACTGAAGCTATGCTAAGTTAAATTAGAGTAAATTTCTCTAAAGAAATGTGTTTCAAAAGATCTTTCGGAGCCAGAAAGATTGGGACAAAATCTGACAGATTATGGGAGCAAATTCCAGAGAAGGGGTGCAGCCCTTGCAAAGTCTTAAATGTGGGTATGTGGCAAACAACAAAAGGACTTGACATGACATTTTTGTTTCTTCTTAGGATTAAGTGCCCATATAACAAAACAAAAACAAATAAATAAATAAACAGATAATAATAAGGGCATACTTTAGATGTAATTAAATTCTTTTATCTTGAAGCACCTGTCACCACAAATACTATCTTAGATAAGCATTACTTTGCCATTACTTGTTAAACAGTTGCTAATAAACTATACTATGACATGTATGGTTTTTCTATAATATCACTGCCTTGTAATTACTATATATATATATATACATTAGGGGAGGAATTTTCCACACTTCCAAAGACTATATAACATAATCTGTACTCTTATACAACCTTCTAAAAAATTGGTCTCATTATAACTATATACAGTACATCATGTAATGTTCTGATATTATTAAATTACGCAGAACAGAGTAAAATTACTCTTCATGGTCTTTTTATGGTAGACTAACCATGAAAAAGATTGTGGGAAAATGCAAAAGAAGAGTATGATACTCGTAGATGATTGAATGATAGGAACTGCGCCCTAGAAAGAAAAGGTCTGGAATAAAAAGCTTCTTAAATGTATCTTCATAAACATGTACTTAAAGATGACCTACCAGAGAATTATACGTTGTTATTTGTTATATTGGAACAGACCAGTGTAAAAATAAAACTGCGTAAATAGACTGTGCAAAAACAAAAATGCAATCTATACAGGCTGGGATGAGTGGATGTCTACCATAATAACCAGAAAACTACTTCCTGCTTTTAGCTCTCTAACCTCTTAGTCAGAGACTTGAGGGGGAGCCACATGGGACAGAACTGTTAATTTAGTTTGCTTTTGATCCTTTGCATGCAGGTCAGATTCCAAAGCAAACAGTTATGTCCAGTTATGTTACAGTTATGATCCACCTCAAGTCACTGATTGGTCACTGATTTACAGGATAGAGAGCTGCAAAGGCTCCAGCCTTTATAAGTTAACTTCTTAGCTAATTATATCAAAAATAGTTTGCACAGCCTACCTATTTACCTCGTTTCATTTTTTTCACGGAACAATTCCTTTAATATTGATCCATTCTAATAATTTCAATCTCATACTCAAGATGTTTGATTTCTTTTGTAATAATGACTGGCGCTACTGTATTATAAAGGGTTTACATATTCAAATGTATTCCAGTCAGGCAGTGAGCCTTCTTAAATCAGAACTTAATTACATGCCTCATGCTACACACACAGCCTGCCTTCAAACCAAAAATGACAGGCTTTTACCCCACTTAAGAAATTATAGGCAGAGACATGCAAATGACTGCTTAATGTCCCTGTGGCCAACTATGCACTCTGAACCGCAACTTTAAAAGCACAGATACAACTTAATAATTCAGAGCCATATATCTTTATACAGACAGCCTGTTTCAATCTCATCAGTGCAAGATATTAGATCATGGCTTTTAAGGAGGTAGGACTTGAAGAAAAGGGCGCGAAAGGCTAAAAGGAGTCAAAGAGATTTGACAATTCTAGACATGCAATGAAAGCATTCTCAAAGCATAAGATGCTATGTCTGAAAGAAGGCCTTTAGGGCATGTCTTACATTATAAAGGCTGTTTGGCACCTCTTAGGGCTAAGGATCAAAAGAATATAAGCGTCGAAGCAGGTGGAATGTAGCATGTTGCTTTGCACCTGTAGTCAGCACTTACTGTATATGTGCCTGTGTGAGTACAGGCTCGTACAGAAGAATAGGATGTGTTCCTTCCAGTGTATTGCACTGCTGGAAAAACTAGCATGAGAACTAGCCCTTAGTCCTTCTCACCCTTGCTGTGATGGTTTCTCTGCCAGTCTATTCAAGTTGGCTCTAAGAGGTTTTGCCTTTAGAGTTTTAATGTATCAAAAAGCACAGCAAAAAACTTAATTCCATTAATGCTGCCATGGTGTTAGGGGGTGTTTAATGAAACAGTGGGAAATTCATGAAAAGTGGCTACGGCACAACTTTTTTTGACTATTATGACTTTTTTTGGCGTGACCACAACTTTTTTTGATGCAGCTGTGATTTTTTTTTAATATTTTTGATTATTTGATTTTTTTTACTTTTGCAACAGTTTCATGAAAAAATGGCAAAATACGTAATATCCACTGCAAATCCATGCCTGGTGAAAAAATGTGCACAGTTTACACCTTTACCCGCACACCCTCAGCTCTCAATCAATACTCACGCCCGGTGCACAGCGCTCAAAGGGATCGGCACCCTCTCCACAATATCCAAACGAAAAAAGCAACGGCACTCGAGGGCTTAATCCAGGGCTCTGCCCTTAAAATCCTCTATTGCGAAACATGCAACGTTTCGAGGCTAAAACTGCCCCTTTGTCAATATTTTTGATTATTTGATTTTTTTTACTTTTGCAACAGTTTCATGAAAAAATGGCAAAATACGTAATATCCACTGCAAATCCATGCCTGGTGAAAAAATGTGCTCATCACTAGCTATATGTGTGAGAGAAGAGATAGCAGAATAATCAAAAATAATACTATATCAAAACAGAATATATAATGCTAAGGGGGTGATTTATAAACGGTCGAGTTTGTTTGTTTATTTCTCGAATTTGAGTTATGGCTCGAAAACTCGAATATCTGGTATTTATTGAGTGCAACAACCCCAAAAACTCGAATGTAAAAATTTGCCATCTAGAAGCTTGCAAGTTTCTATAGAAGTCACTGGGAGTTGTCCTAGGCAAAGTCAAGCCATATGTTGAATTCAATTTTTATTTGAGTTTATTTCAAGTTTGAAACTCAAAATTTTTAAGTACTTGAGTTTTTTTTATTCGCACAAGTTTACCACTTTAATAAATAAGTAAGCATTTAATATGCAAGTTTTATCGATTTAGAAAAACAAACTTAAATTCACAAATTTGAAAACTTATAAACAAGCCCCTAAAACTTCTAAGGGGCACATTTACTTATCCACGAACGCTCCGAGCGTTCGTTCGCTCGGCCCAATCGTATTTTCCACAACTTTTTCGTACCTTGCTGACTTTTTTGGCACTTTGGTATTTTTTGCGCGAAAAAATCGGATCGGTTTTGCCACTGTTTACAATCGTTCGGTACATAAATTCCATGACTTTTGGATCGCCAATACGATATTATCGGGACTAATACGATTTTTTCGTAAGCATTTTTGTGATATTTGCGATCTTCATAAATTTTTGTTTCCAATCCGAATTTTTCCCATTCAGGATTCGAACTTGTGTTTTGATAAACCTGCCCCTATGTCTAACCGTAATATAAAAAAAAATATATTTATTTTATTATGGTTATTATAACACATAGGTACTTAACATATTGTTTTCGACCAATTGACAGCCAACTTGCATGAATGCAAAAATCAAATGAATACAAGCTGTGAAATTTACATTAATCCAAATTGAGTTGCCATTCACATATCACAATCTGTATCTTTTGGTCACTAAATTATTATGACATTCTCCCAGTTCATGCGTATACACTTCTGATTTAGCCTAAAATAGCCTTCTATCATTCTGTCACCTGTCTTACTAATCTGTTTGTTATATAAGCTCTTCTTCCCTTTCTCTACATTGTAACTAAAACTAGTTGGGACATAATAATTCTTTTATTTTTGACTGCAAAAAAAGTTACCCAAGCAAGGTTCAAAGAACATTATATCTAAAATTTCTGTTTCATATTTCAAAGTTGACTACCTTTTGTCTTTTCAAACTCTTCTTTCTCACTTTTGCACCTAAAAAGTGCAAATTTATTTAATCAGCATATGGTTCTTTTGCATTCTACCTCTTTCTCTGTCTTTCTCTCTCTTGCTCTCTCTCTCTTTCTGGGGTTCCTTAGAGGTTTCCCCATATGCTTTCCATCTGTGCATCTTCCCTGGAAATTCTAAAGCTGCATCACATTCTGACAAAGAGAGGATTATATTTATTCCTCTTGTTGTTCTCTGCCCCATCTGTTTAAGCTGCTGGTATGTCTAATCCTTATGCGTATCCAAATACTACCTACAGTAAACATTCATAAAATGGATTTTCTACAGTACCAGATGCATTCAGTTCTTTGCACACCACAATCAATTCAGCCTCTAAGGTTCACTGCATACTTGATACGGGAACTTTGATTTTGCTTTTACATCCATTAACTCACATTACTTATGTTACATTCATTAACTTTGATAGATACATCTACCAGGTGCACCCAGTGACTGGAGAGATAGCAGTATTACATATTTTATGAATATACAACATATCATAGAATATACTGTGTATGGATATATATATATATATATCTTGATAAAGGTAGATAAAGGACCATCTTGATAAAGGTCCCGGGTGAGGACCGAAACGGCGTTCTAAATAAAATAAGTATCTTTTTTTGATGAAAGTTTCCTGGTGTGCATCAGTATTTTTTACATATTTACACCGTTTTTCTGATTTGCACCCAGGTTGTAATCCCTATAAGTGTGTGCCTCAGCACATACAGTATATTCTATGATATGTTGGAAGTTGTTAAAATATTTTTTATACATTAATTGTAACTGTGCAACACCCCCATATAACCCCAGAATATTTTTTGCATCTGAGTGCAGATTGCTATTTGATATTTTATGGTTATAAATCAGGTTAGCCCATTTTTCTTCAGTCTAAATATTACTTTTTTGTGTTGCCTTAAAGTTTTTCCAATCTCAGGCTTTTCCACACCACGAGAGGCAGTGATATACCATTTGCACTTTGCTCTTAAGAGTGTGCCACCCACACAGGATTGTATTACAATACACTCATTGAGTATTCAAGGTATTTACTATATAGCTGTTCAGCAAAATATATGTGAGTCATATTTTTACTTCTTTGTATAACAGAATCCTCAACATTAGTTAATACAATGACTGGATAAATGTCTGCCTTAAATTTCTTATATTTTTAAATCTCATTATATTATATTAATTATATTATGTGACTGCAAGACCTTCTCACCGCAGAACTGAAGTGTCACATCCAGCACTGAAGGGAATAAAACGCGGTATTGCTCATTCTCTTCCTCTCACAGGGCTAACATCTAAATTAATTTTCTTATCTCATAAGATCTAAATTAAATGAATTAAATTCATTACATCAGTGTGCTATAATGAAAAAAAGAACTTAGCAATAATCAACACACACACACACACACACATATATATATATAGAAAGTGAGAGAAAGAACAGTGGCTTGTCTGCCATTAGAAGGCACAGTGCCGTCTCCATCTGGTGTACTGTTAGTTTTAAGCAATCATCAAGGTTTTTTTTCTTTTACTTCTTTAGATGGAGGTTGGTGGAAGCAATTCCCTTTGTAGCTGTATCGTTTTTATGTCTAAAGAGGCAGGATGTTATGGTTTCAGATAAAGGAATAAAAATAAATAAAAATAATAAAAAACATTTTATTAGTTGACAGAAACAAAAAAAGGTATGATATTGTGTATTGCTTTTCAGAAAGTTAAGAGAAAAAAATATATGTAATGAAAGTGGTCAAAAGGAGCCCTTCAGTTAAAGGGATACTGTAACAATTTTGATGGTGTAGTTTTTAATAATATATGTAATGTGTCCCTTGCAAACATTTTATTCTAAACATTTATTTTCAAACCAATTTCAAATCCTTACATCCCAGTCATAAACAACAGTAGTGATGTGTGGGTCAACAAAAAGTCAACCTGCGCCCAACACTAACTTACCCACTCCTAACTCCGGTTCAACTTGAACCAGCAATCCTCCTCTATTTATAGAACTGTACCAGCCCTACCCCACCTCTGAGGTCATGAAGAATAAGAATAAAGGCTACCACAGGTGGAAGCAGGGCATAGAAAGGACTCGGGCGGGGTCCTTATACTACCACAGGTTTTGAGTCAACCTGCACATTGCAACAGCAAAGCTTTAGGTAACCTTGTTTTTGAAGAGTAAATGTGTGTCTGGTGTTAGGACCCATTACCTCTTACTGTATGTAATATATTTGGGGCTAAAGTTCTCTGTATAATGCATTTAGGATTTTGGGATCTTGACCATATCCAGATTATAGCTTATTTTATTCTCCTCATCATCTCATGGATCATTTTAATGTTTATGCTAAACACAGAACTTTAAAGTTGAAAATTGAAACCAAGATTAAGGTGTGGTCTAGGTGCTAAAGCCACAGACCCTCACCAAAACCATGGAGACATTCAATATGTGAGCTAGGCACTCTAGGATTCACACAGGTAACCAGCAAAAATAGGTTAAAAAAAACAAAACATTTTTTAGGCAACATGTCCACAGCCTCCACAGAATCTCCACAGCCTGAAAGAACTTAATCATAGGGTGACACATACTTATGCTATATAGTTTTACATATGTCACCAAAGTGTTGGACTACACAATAAACCAGAATATTGTACCATACTGTAAATTATATCATTGTAAATGTTGCATTGTGAAGTTAGAATCCACTGTTTTACCTTATACTACTGTGTATGTTTGTTAATTAAAATTCCATGCACCAGGGCCCCTTTTGTCCTGCTCACTCTGCTCCACTGCCAAATCTTCATACCTGCGTGCCCCACCCTGCCATTGTTTGGAACTCTTGCCCCTGAATATTTCTCACTTGCTCCCAACTTTAACTGCTGCCCTTATTTCTTCCCACTCCAATACAGTCACCACAAATGTCATATGTGACTTAAAATGTGGGCAGACCAAACCAGATTGGTGACCCAAAACTTTAGAAGGAGCCCAAGCACCTGTCTTTGCTGACAATAAAATAAGGAAGGAGGTGGACATAAGGCATTATGTACACAGACTACTTCTCGTTAGAAAATGCAAAACTGTAGGCAAACTTTCGCTAAAACAAAGGCTGCCATATTTAAGAAATATCACTTTTTATAAATGCACTTTTTAATGTTTGGAATTTTTTTGCCATGTTTACCATTCTCCTGTTGAAAGAGAGACTATTCTTTCTTACAAAAGCTCCAAGAAATCAAGAAGAATAATATTAGTAAATGTTGGATAATTGCTAAGGAAAAAACAAGAAATTTCCAAGAATCTAAACTGGTACTTTAATGCATCTACCCTATGGGGCTGATTTACTAAGACACGATTTCGAATCCGAATTGGAAAAATTCCGATTGGAAACGAACATTTTGCGACTTTTTCGTATTTTTTGAGATTTTTTTTGGCGTCTTTACGATTTTTGCGTAAAAACGCGAGTTTTTCAGTGTCTTTACAATTTTTGCGTAAAAACGCGAGTTTTTCGGCGTCTTTACGAAAGTTGCGCAAAGTCGCGATTTTTTCGTAGCGTTAACACTTGCGCGCAAAGTCGCACCTTTTTCGTAGCGTTAAAACTTAAAGGGCGCGACGTTTCGCGCAAGTTTTAACGCTACGAACAAATCGCGACTTTGCGCAACTTTCGTAATGGCTACGAAAAACTCAAATTTTTACGCAAAAATCGTAAAGACGCCGAAAAACTCGCGTTTTTACGCAAAAATCGTAAAGACGCCGAAAAAATCGCAAAATTATCGATCATTACGAAAAAAACGCAATCGGACGCATTCGGCCCGTTCGTGGGTTAGTAAATGTGCCCCTATGTCTTTCCACCTCTAATGATCTGGCAAACCTTGTGTGTTGCCATTTTTTGTGCTCATATTTTTTTCCTGGATCTCAAATTTTTTTACATCAGCCTCTTAATATATTGTCACATGACTTAGTTCACTGAAATGGGCACAGAGAGCTGCATCCACCTTCATGAATATACTCTTCCTACATTCAGAGTTGATAAGATTTTTTTTTTCACAGTTCTGCTTTTGGATTTATGAAGTCATCCAGTGTTTATATAACTGTTTTTCTCTCAAGTAACTGATTGTATTTGAATAGCCCTTTTTTTTATATACTAAGCTTTTCCTTATACAGGTATGGTATCTGTGATCCAGAAACCTGTTATCCAGAAAGCTCAAAATCACGGGAAGGCTATCTTCCATAGACTCAATTTTAATTAAATAATTCAAATGTTTGAATATGATTTTCTTTTTCTCTGTAATAATAAAACAGTACAGGTATGGGACCTATTATCCAGAATGCTCGGGACCTGGGGTTTTCTGGATAAGGGATCTTTGCATAATTTGGATCTCCATAACTTAAGTCTGCTAAAAATCATTTAAATATTGAATAAACCCAATAGGCTTGTTTTGCCTCCAATAAGGATACATTATATCATAGTTGGGATCAAGTACAAAGTACTGTTTTATAATTACAAGGAAAAAGGAAATCATTTTTAAAAATTAGAATTATTTGCTTATAATGTAGTCTATGGGAGATGGCCTTTCTGTAATTCTGAACTTTCTGGATAATGGGATCCCATACCTGTACCTTGTATTCAATACAAACTAAGGCAGAATTAATCCTTATTGGAGGAAAAACTAATTCTGTTGGGTTTATTTAGGATTTCAATTATTTTTTTAGTATATTTAAGGTAGGGAATTAGGGAAAGACCCCTTATCCAGAAAACCCCAGGTCCCATACATGTTATGAATTTGGTGATGGCCTCATTTACATTATAATGGAAGATTCCAATCACAGTTTTACTTCTTTTTTAGCAACATTGTTTATAAACAATAATTTCCTTGTATGAGTTCTCTGTTATAATAAAACCCAACTAAACTGCAGGAATCTATATTGGAGACAAAACAATTCTACTGGGTTTAATTAATATTTAAATTATTTTTTAGTAGACTTAAGATATGGAGATTTCCTTTTCTGGAAAACCCAGGTCCCCAGCATTCTGAATAACAGGCCCCATATCTGTACCATTAATATGTTTACTACACAATAATGTAATTTATACGCGTTAATCATGAGAATAATGTATCTAGTTCATGCTAAGACTTGCTCCCATTAATGCTGTTATACCTACTGAGAAATTAATTAGGGAATGGACCTTGTAAGTTTTGCATATAATGAATTTAAGACAAGGACAAACTTGTTTCTTGTTTTTTTATTTTGGGCTTTAATCATGCCTCATAATCATATATAGTGGGGTTTATCAACATTTTAAGCTGCAGGGTACTTCACTCATGGCTGACCTCATATTACAATTTTTCCATCTTCCTTCTCTCTTGACCTTTCTATTTAAAATCAATAGTTTTGTTTGTTTAGTGAAAAAGAACAATTTACAGTGTTCCCACAGCTGAGATTTCTTCCCCATGTATTACACATCAGGCTCACCAAGGTCAGTGTATTGGCCTGCAATAAAAATACATTCACAATTCAATATAACAAATATTAACATAACTTTTTTAAGTGATTGATGGGAATACGCAGGATAAAAAATGTTGATCCATTTATCTATGTATATGTATTTGCACAGAAACTAAATAAATATCTGCATGGGATGTGTAGAATTAAATGGTTATAATACAAGTTTGTAATGTTTTATGATTGTTTTCTTAGCTGATTAAATGATGATTACAACACTGATTTACTAAGACACGAATTCGAATCCAAATTGGAAAAATTCCGATTGGAAAAGGAACATTTTGCGACTTTTTCGTATTTTTTGCAATTTTTTCGGCGCCTTTAAGACTTTTCGGAAATTGTTGCGACTTTTTCGTTACCAATACGATTTTAGCGAAAAAACGCGACTTTTTCGTAGCCATTACGATTCGCTCGTATCTTGTCGCGACTTTTTCGTATTGAGCGCTCGTAAGCGGCGGGCGAAACTTTCAGACTTAGCATGATTTTGGAAGCCTCCCATAGGACTCAATGGCACCCTGCAGCTCCAACCTGGCCCAAGAAAAGTCACCATACTGAAGCTTGAATGAATCCGAACGCTACGAAAAAATCGCAACATTTTGCGCATCTTTCGGAATGGCTACGAAAAAGGTGCGACTTTTCGCGCAAGTTTTAACGCTACGAAAAAATGGGCAGATTTTGCGCAACATTCGGAATGGCAATGAAAAAGTCGCAATAATTTTCCGAAAAATCGCCAAATACCGATCATTACGAAAAAAAAACGCAATCGAACGCATTCGGCCCGTTCGTGGGTTAGTAAATGTGCCCCTAATAGTGACAGCATGCTAAATGCTTTTTTGCTACATAACTGTGGTGGAACTCAGATGGTTGATGGTCAAAAAATATCTGGGACTCTCCAGAGGCACATTTAAACAGAACACAAAATTAAATCATGACAGAAAATAGGGGTCATTTACAACTCCGGGGGCAGAAGTGCGATAATTAATTTTTAATTCCATTTAAAAGTATTTTACATCAGCAGCCCAAAAAATATTGCCAGAACTGTTAACTAAAGATGTATAATAATAAATACATAAATAAATAAACTGAACATTCAAAAATGGTGATGAAAAATAATGAATTCTCCACAGATTAGTGTAAAACGTATACACTAAATTTGTAGTGCTTTATTATATGATACAGGTATGGGACCCATTATCCAGAATGTTACAACCTGGGGTTTTCCTGGAAACGGGGTCTTTCCATAATTTGGATCTCAGTTAGTGATGAACGAATCTGTCCCGTGGCGCTTCACTGAAAAGTTCACAAAAAATTTTGTGAAACGGCAAAAAAATTGCGAAATGCATCTAACGCAAACTTTTTTTTGACAGATTTGACTTTTTTTACATGACCATGCCCTTATTTTATGTGATCATGCCTCTTTTGACACAACAGCAAATTTTTCACTTCAACATTTTGCAGATGTTTCGCGAAACAATTTAGCAATGGTAAATTTCACTGTGAATCTATGTCTGCCAAAAACATTTGCTCATCACTAGTCTCTATACTTTAAAGAGATACTGACACCAGAAATAAATCTTTCTTTGACATCTGCCATAACTTTGTCTTTGCATACTATTCATAATTTTTCCTTTAACATATTTGCTCAATGCTTTTACATTACCTATCTGATCTCCCATGTTCCTCTATGAGGGGCTGCCATATTTGTGCAGCAGGAGGCCGTTAGCATTAGAAGCTATAACTGACAGGCTGAGAAGGGATAGTCAGGTTGACAAAACAGTCAGGTTTAGGAACTTCAAGTAACAATTACTTACAAAAGCAGCTCTATCAGTGAAAAATGATCAACATGACCTATAGGCAACTTTTAATGTACATTTATATTTTAAAGAGTCATTTTTTTTTTTAGTGTCAGTATCACTTTAAGGCTACCAGAAAATATTTAAACATTCCATAACCCCAATAGGATTGAAAGGATGAATTATATCTTAGATGGGATCAAGCACAAGATTACAAATCTGAATTATTTGATTAAAATAAAATCTATGGGAGATACCCTTTCCATAATTCGGAGCTTTGGTTTGACTGCATTTACTGTATATACCAAATCTTTCTAAAAAATAGAGACGATAGACATTTAATTGAATAATTTTTCTAGTCTAGTAATATAATGATCCCTGTTCTAAAATAGTATGAAAAATGTAAAATTTAGATAGGCAGATGGATCTGTTTTTACATTTTAGTTATTTTATACTACTCCTGGTAATCAGTTGCTTACATGGCCAACCTATCCAAATTTATGATGCTGGTCACATCAGGCAATTCATTCGCTTTAGTTTCTATAGCTACAGTATATGAGCTGTGTGTACCCAAGAGCCCAGAAATATGGGATGTAAAATTGCATCTCAGATATTATTTTCAGATAGCTACTCTAAATGATGATTCTCTTGTGTATCACTAGAATGACTGCCTCAAATGTTCAAGTGTAGATTCTGTATATGGAGAGACAAATAAATAAATAATGCTCAGTTTCACACTCTGATTACCAGGGGATTTAAACATCTCACAAAATTGAAAAAAGAAAACTTGGGTTTGTACATTAACACGCTTCTCTTGTTATGCATAAAGTACCTGTAACAATTATGCACAGAGCTGTTCATTTGTCTGACTGCTACTGACTGCTTATATGAAATCATTAGAACAGCATTTAAAAACATGTCTTAATATCAAATATTTTATTTAAATCCCCAAATCTAACAACTAACCCTGCACACTGTATCTGGACTGACTTTAAGGGCTCTGGCACACGGGGGAGATTAGTCGCCCGCGATAAAACTCCCTGTTCGCGGGCGACTAATCTCCCAGAGTTGCCTACCCCTGCCATCCCACCGGCGAACATGTAAGTCGCCGGCGGGATGGCAGACGCGGCGGCGCGACTTCGCGATTCCCTGAAATTGCCCTGCCGCGTCTGCCATCCCGCCGGCGACTTACATGTTCACCGGTGGGATGGCAGGGGTAGGCAACTAGGGGAGATTAGTCGCCCGCGAACAGGGAGTTTTATCGCGGGCGACTAATCTCCCCCGTGTGCCAGAGCCCTTAAAGTCAGTCCAGATACAGTGTGCAGGGTTAGTTGTTAGATTTGGGGATTTAAATAAAATATTTGATATTAAGACATGTTTTTAAATGCTGTTCTAATGATTTCATATAAGCAGTCAGTAGCAGTCAGACAAATGAACAGCTCTGTGCATAATTGTTACAGGTACTTTATGCATAACAAGAGAAGCGTGTTAATGTACAAACCCAAGTTTTCTTTTTTCAAAGACTAATCTCCCCCGTGTGCCAGAGCCCTAATATACTGCAACAAAAGTATCAGTAAGAATACAGTATTATCTCAGTCAGTTCTTACTATCTCTTATTTGATTGTGGTAAGTAAACAAAACCGACCCAAGGAACAAGGGTCATGGAATAGCTTTGACCTCTAAATATGAACAATCAGTGGTGGCTTGCCCTTCTAGAATTGTTTCCTCAGAACAACTTAAAGGAATAGGTATTTATTTGTAGAGAACTTTAACATAACCTCCTGTGCCCTGTGACTTCATATGTGCCTCAGTTCACGCATCACATGCAATTTCATCTTAAATTCCCTAAAGCCGCAGCCGCAGTGTGACAGCCATGTCTTCAATTACCGGAGTAAAAGGCAATCCGTGATAGATGGATAGCCATGGTGTTTTATTCTTAACAGCATCAAAACAATATCCACTCCACAAATGTCTATTAATGTTTACACTCCGACAAAGAACAAATTTCACAGAAATGTATTTGACCGGCAACTCCTTGACAAATATACGAAGCTAAATAAAAAGGGTTGCAGATTAAAAATAAATCAATCTAGTACACTAGGCTAGTTTTGTGTATTTTACTGTAAGTTTACCCTTGTCCATTTCCCTTTACTTCTCACCTATTGCTGCAGTGGATCTCCTATCACTTCCTACTAATAGCTATACTTGGTAAACACAGGCCAGCAATGCTTAGGAACAAACACTATAACATCTTTAAATCAATGTGCATAAAATGTATTGTGGGTCTTTATCTGCCTGCTGCAAAGGAGAGACTTTTAAAAAAGACAACAGGGTCAGACTTGCTCACCTGGATACAAGGAAAACCCCCAATGGACCTTGAGTTTATTGGGCCCTGCCACCTGCCCAAAACTTTGGAAAGATTAAAGAAAAATTAAAGAAGGCTGTGCATTCCAATGTGGAATGCATGGCCATCATTACTTTTTTTCCCATTGTCTAATTGACAGAAAAGTAGCGCAGTGGGACCAGGGAGTCATGGTAGCTGGGGGTAGAGTAGGGAGCGGTGGTGGCCCTTAAGTCGGGTACCAGGTACCCCAGTCTGACTGTGTGTGTGTAATAGTTTTAAGGGGTGTGGAAAATTGTGATTGCAGATAGTAGGTAGAGAAAGACAGCTCTAAAATAGTTCTGGCGAGAAGAGAGATACAGAGGAGCAGCTAAGAGTGTGGAAGCTAATAGAGCTAGGTTTTTGTCTATGTAAATGTCAATTGGCAGCTGACTGTCAATCTCTGAAAATGTCAGCTTTGTGTATCAAATTGTTGGAGGTTTGACTTTTGTAGAGAGTCGCTTTATGTAGTCATACCTTGGGAACCCAATTGCCTAGAAACTTTTCTGGTCCTTGCTGCTTTTCAAAATGTGTCATTTTTATACAAGGCTTGCATTTTCATGAATAATGTATTAAAAACTATACCAGTATAAGGGGTGGAAGCAAGAACAATGCAAACATTATTCTAGCCATAGACTTCCATTACAACTCATCAGTGGAAAATGGCTTTCTACTGAGCTCGTGAACATTAAGAATCAAATTCATAGCAAATGTATTTTGTGAATAAATGAATGTTAGATACATTTAGATTGAAGCATAAATGTGCAATGTGCCCAATAATATAGAAGAAGAAAAACAACAGTGCAGCATGCAGGCACTTATTAGACATACAGTTATGTGTATTCAGTACATTTTGTTGAAAAGATTGCAGCCTTCTCATTTATATCCCATGAGGTGACCCATAAAGCAGTTTGCCCCTGGTTATAAATATCTGTATGCAACCCAGCTGTAAAACTGAACAATGTGAAAGATTCCCTTTTTTGAGCAGTGAACACTGGGGTTTTTTACTGCAGTAAAATCTAGCATAAAATAGTACATCAATTCAAGCAAAATTTTTGTATAGTCTTCAGATCTACTCTGTTCTTCTGTCAGTCCAAAAGATGAAGGCTTCTCTAGAGATTTTACATCCAAGTGTTTTAATCTAATTTAAGACAGTTGTTTAACAAGCAAATCAGGAAAGCTGTTTTACATTTAAAATAGTCCCTGTAGCAACAGCTGTCAAAGACATTTAGACAAAATAGACTGTCATGATTGGTCTGCATTTCTTGTTGTTAATTAACATAAATGAATCTTCTTTAACCAGCTATCATGAATGGGAAGTTGAAATCAATATTGTAGGGGTTTTTTTTTTATTTATTTTTTTGTGCATGTGTGTCTTTTGTGAAATGAAACATTTTTTACAAATCATCTAATGTGTTAATGCATTATTTATTTAAGGAAATAGGTTTTCTTTTCCAGTTGGAATGAATAATATACCTTACACACCTTTTAGTTACCAAGTCCAAGTTCTTTATTGTGCATAGTTTGTTGTTGTTCATTGTGGGTAGTGATGAGCAAATGTGCCCCAATTTGCTGAAAAAAAATTGTGAAACAGCTTTAGCATGTTTGTGGTTGATTTTTATGGCATGGGGTGTTTTTGTCTGCACAAAATACACTAACATCAATCGAGGTTTTGCAGAGTTCTTTTTAACACAAAATGCTTTAAAGGTAGTAGGTGCATATTTCTTGCATGGT
Source organism: Xenopus tropicalis (assembly GCF_000004195.4). NCBI lineage: Eukaryota > Metazoa > Chordata > Amphibia > Anura > Pipidae > Xenopus > Xenopus tropicalis. Next base: position 63,206,794 of record NC_030680.2, on the reverse strand, counting down.
GGAAAAAATTTGCTGTGGTTTCGCAAAAAAAAAAAAAAAGGGCACATTTCCATGTCTGCTGAGAAATTTCGCTCCTCACTAATTGTGGGCTGTGTAGGCTGGACACTAAACACTAAAGTGTCTGACTGCATAATGATTCTTATTAGTGTAGTCAGTTTCCCTTCTGCAACAGAGACAGATACATTAGATAGTGTCAGACTAGTTGGTCTTGTGCCCCCAGACAGTGACCCAGATTTAATGTGGATAAACAGGTGCCATGTTTTACCATGCTTTTTTCACAATGCGCTCTTTTTACCAGAATCACAAAGTTTTGGCACGCTTTGAAATACAGCATGTAAACACAATTTTGTACCCAACAGAATATATATTAGTAATTGCATCTGTTATACTAAATAACACGTAATAATAAATGATAAAAATAAATATTCCTAGTTGGATACCAATATCTATAATGTTGGCAACACATGGCCTGAATTTTTTTCCCACACAATTCATACCCAATTTGAAATGTTTGATAGTTTTGGCCTTCTCTACAAGGTATAATAAATAATAACTTGGTTTCAATGGTTTGGATGCCCTTCTAGAAGGAAACAAGCAATTGGCAGAAGCTAAGTCATGAAATTTAAATAAGTATTTGGGTTGTGAAAGGATCTTGCCTTTGTAAGATGCTGACTTGGCTTTTTTCCACTGATTTGGTTCTGTTCTCGTTGCAGTCCATTGAATAGGCAGACCTACTTAGTGTACAATAAAGTGACAAATGGGTAAAAAAATAAACTTACTGTTCTATAAATAACGGCTTCCTATCTATAAATAACACCCACCATCCTAAATAGGTCTTGGAGTATCCAGACCAGGAAAATAAGCAGTTGCTCCAAACTTCACTAAATTGTTTTTAACAGGCCCTTTATCAATAGCATTTAAACACACCAGGGAAGCTAAGCTCATAGTTTACAAACCACAACAGTGTTTTGGAAAGGTTGGCTTGATAAACAAATGTCTTCGTATAACCTCTATGCCTATGAGTTCCTAAGGAATAGTCTGGATCTCAGCAGCACTAACAGCTTTGTCTGTTTCTGTAACTGTTTCTTAAAAATGTCAGGAGCATTTTCTCAATTCACTTTCTTTCTACGGAATCAAACCCACCTGTTATTCCATTTCTGTAGGTTATACATTTGTTGAGTAAAGGTGCCAATTTGCGGCTGAAATGATAGAATACATTTCTGGCTTCATCATTTTATAGAAACTGGTTCTAATGGCATGCTGATCTCTGCTCTGAATGTTTTAAGGGTATCATTTGCCACTATTATATTGTGAATTGTAAAGAGAATTAGGTGTGTGCTAAAATAAGGCAAATAAAACAATCATCTTCTAAAATAGCTAAAAAGAAAAAAAAAACATATATTGCTTTGGGATTTAATTCCATTTTAGTGTTTTAAAAAAGTAGGTTAGCTAGGTTAGTATACGAGATGTAGGGCCACTTATAAAAAAAAGAGAAACCTAGATAATACTGTAATAAATTGCTATATTAAGGCCAGTAAGGCCTGAATGATTCATGAAGCGCTGGTGCATTCTCTGTAAAGAAAGAGGTTAAAGGCAAACCATTGTTACATTTTGTAGCTCTTTTTTTATTATTTCAGTTTAACAAGCTGAAATAATTGTACATTTTGCTGGATACTGAAAACTCTGACAGGTGGTTAAGTTCTTTTTCTTGGCACATTATACACATCCATTTTTGATTTTTATTTTAAAGCTTCTGGTATAAAATCTCTTAAATCTAGCACTTTGGCAGTAACAGTAGAAATTCTAATCCAGTTTCTCCTTTTCGTAATCTATCAACGAAGGGGAAGGATACTCCTTTAATATGGACCATTTTTGTCCGTAATGTATTTTATTTCAAGAGAAAGTACAGGCAAAGGAATACCTTAAAATTCTGCCTCCTCTAGCAAAATACATTTCTGTCTGCCCCTCGTCACCTAAAGACTGTCAGGGCTAAAGATTTAAGTCATAGCACGAAAACTGCTGAATTGCCTAGACTGTGGATAGGAATACTAATTTTGATTGGCTATGGAAAATTAACATACTAAGGAAAATTACCTATACAAGGTGGATTTTCATCTTTTTCCATCACAATGCACAATCTTTCTTTCAGTATGAAAGGTGATCACTGGGTAATCAGAAGGGTCAGTTTGTAACTAGGTGCAGCATAGTGGGTAGTCCAGTTTTGAAGGAGTGGTGTTGATGTTCTGCAACCGCATATGAACTGTAGTTAAGGAGCAAGAAGTAATACAACATACCACAAAACAATATTCAACATTTGCAAAAGTGAGCATGTCTTGTGTCTGGGAACATACCTCACAAAAATAGTAGTGCAGCAAACTCTACATACTACTTTGAACAGAAGTGGTTAGAAAAGAAGTTTCCCAAATTGAATTAAATTATTATAAAATTATCTAAAAACTTGCGCTGCATTAAAATAAATGCAAAGTTCATCATTTTTCAGGGAGCTTTTGATTTTCTAGGGCAGTGTTGTCCAACTTCTGTGGTACCGAGGGCCAGAATTTTTGAAACCACTTGAAACCACACCTATTATCGCATGACCATAGCCATATTAATGGTGGTAGTACAGCAAAAACCTGCCATACTCTGCCTTCCCTACCCTGCCTGTGTGTGCCATACTCTGCCTTCCCTACCCTGCCTGTGTGTGCCATACTCTGCCTGCCATACCCTGCCTGTGTGTGCCATACCCTGCCTGTGCAGTACCACCACAGTATATGTTCTTTTATAGTGTGCAAGGTTTATTTGTGGGTTTCTACTGCTCCTATAGTCTGAGGTGTGAACAGATGAACAATGTGGGTGATTACAGCCTTTGCCTGAGGTGTGAACACTGCAGGGAGTGAATAATGCAGGGATTAAAAGGTGTGAACAACACAGTGGATTAAATTTTTAAACAGCCCTGTTCTAGGGTGTTATAATTCAGTCCTGTTTTTGAACTACAGGAAAGAATTTAATTTGACTACCTAGAACTTGAAGGATTGACATTTTGGCAAAGAATAAAGATTATCCTCACAAAGTATTGTATTTAAATTCCAACTGCTAAAATTCAACTGTTTGAATTTTTATAAATCTGCCCCTAGGTGAACAACACCTTTATACATGACAAGGGGACTCCTCAATTGCCCTTCGCTTTCAGCCATCCATCTGAACCCCATTGTGACATACCTTAATAAAACACCAGGAGCCAGAAATGGGTAAAAAGAGGCCACAGAATTTATTTACATTTTATCAAATAAATAGGACCTTGCCAGCCTCACCCCAAGGCAATATTCAAAGCCAGAATTCCATAAGAGATCACTACTATGCTCTGCTGTTCCTTATTGAAAACTTGAGATCAGCACTATGTCATTATATCCACCACTGAGTATTAGGCTGTCTCTACCTACAGAGAGGATGGCCCCAAGCTCTGCTACCAGCAGGAGCTGCATTACCAACCAGCCCTGCTGCCAGTCCTGAATCTGCAGTGTCTCGATGATAGGAAATCCAAGCAGGCTGTCACCTAGCACAAGCAGTATTAGCGTCTGTATCAATCAACCCACCGTGCAGTCAAAGGAGAGAAGCTCCTTTCTCCCTCTTCTAAAATTTCCTGTGCAGTACTCTGGCATGGTCCTACCACTGCTGTGACAGATACAACTTAAAATACATTAACAAATATACACTGTTTTGATCCAGAGGAAGGCAAAAAACCCAAACTGAAGCTAGTGCCAATTATGCCTCAAGAGGGAAAAAATTCCTTCCTGACCCCGCCTGGCGATCGGAAAATTCCCTGGATCAAGGATTTGACTTTCATTTAACATAAATAATACCATGCAGACTCTCACATTCATACTGTATAGTGTTACCGAAACCACAATATAACAGTGCATATGGGAAAACATTCCCATTCTGTTATTAATAGGTAATATGAGAGCATAAAGAAGAGAATATCCTGGCATTTTACAAAATATGCAAAAAAGAGGGGAGGGTGGGATGTTTTACCTGTTCAGAAGATAGGAAGTGAACTCCTTCTCTTGTGACATCACATCCCTATCCTTCTCCACCCCCCAGCCCAGCTTTCCCCCTCCTTCACTTATTGCTTTTCACCCAATCACAGCTGCATCTGATTTTTCCAATCTTTAACATTAACCAGTGTAATCTGGCTGCTGGTCATTCGGATCCCTTGTCATGCAGCCCCTACGTTTAAAGCTTCAGGGCTACAGGGAAACCTATAAAGAAGTAATGTTTCACACAGAAGTGTTCTTTTTCCATCTATTTTGTGACTATTTGTGTGCTATAGATGATAAAATGAAATGCACTATATAAAGTTAAGTTATCCTGTCTTAAATATCCCTCTGTCTTCAAGTCTGCACATCAGAAATGTATTGGAAAGTGTATGATAATATTAAAAAAAACTTTTCACACCACTTTTTTGTATCTGATACTGAATATTGCTACAAATGAACATTTTTTCGAGAATATGCACCTAAAATATTTTGCTCAGTTGTCTTTAAACTCAAACAGGCATCTTGCCACCACAGCCTGCTGCTACACATTACAAATGTTTAGTGTGTTATGCTTAGGTTATTAATGAGCCAGTCAATAGATGTACCGACCACGTTTAAGTACATTATATTTTCAGTGTCCTTATTTGTCATTTCTACTGACTAAAGCACATTCAGTGAACATTTGACCCACGGCACCATTTTAAAATTACTTGTCTGCAGTAGGAATTTCTTATTGATAAAAGACAGGAGCAACCAAGTGCATGAAAAGAATATAATTGAGAAACATTTTGCTTATAAATTTCATGGTTAGTTATGTCCAGAGAAGGCTGCTTACAAGCAAGCTATAAAGGGCTCTGTAGGTTGGTACATAATTTAGACTCACAAACGTAAAAACATCCTGTTTATTGCCTTTGATTGCAACATAAATGCGACTGAAAGTTATGTAGGAAATATTTTATTTCTGTCTTCCTATAGACGTTTACTTCAAACCCATTCCAACTCTTGAAATCTCACATCACATTTATTTGCAACCCACAGAACCACTTTTTTTTCTTTAAATCAAAAACATTCAAATAAACATTAGAAAGAAAAATATGCAAAACAAGTTGGCATGTTTCCAAATATTACATTATTATTATTACATATTTGTGATGAAAAACTATTTTAAAGAGGAGTGGGGTTTTCCTTATTGTTATAGGGTGATGGGTGCTATTTATATCATTTCATCATTATTCTGGCACTCAATCTAATATCAAATGACCCTTCCAGCAATGCCATTACCATGTTATGCCACATCTTAGTAAGTGATCAGGAAGGGGAATAGGTTGTGGTTAGGAGGAACAATAGTGCCAGTTATTAGCCTTTTGTTCTAGCTCCATTATTTTTGGCTGATTTATGTACTGTAAAGAGGAAACCTTTTATAGAGCCATTGTGGACATTTGTATGGGAGAAAAGGAAAGCAATGCACTGCATCTTGCTTCTATATTATCTATACTAACCTATGGGATTTTACGTTCCCACCCCCATTAACCCTTTTCTGCTACCCCATTATCAGAGTTGCATACAAATGTTCCCACAAAGGAGCAATACATTCAGCCCACACTGACTCTCCTGCAATAACGTTTGAATAAAACACCTCCTAGGAATAACAAACCTCTCCTTTAAACAGCCTGAGGTCCTTTTCATGAAAGAGTTTATGGCACTTTTACTAGTACTACAGTGTAATCTTATTATCCAGGGACCCTAACACTGCACAGCACAAACTGTAAACAAGAAAGGCAGCTTGGAAGTACAAGTCTTCTTTCATTAAAGCACACGGCATGGTAAAATTAATTATTGGTAATCCTAATATTATTCTTTAATTTTCTAGCACAAACATATTAATTAATAGTTTGCAGAGAATATATCTACCACATTAGGCTTAATGGGAATCAGTCTTATTTTATTAACACCTCCCCATACTCACTAGGGACCATTACTTCAGAAGTCAGTTTATCTATAAATTTTAGGAGCGTGGAAAAAACTGGATTTTCTTAATTAATTAATTTTCTTGGTTTAAAGGAGGCATATCACCATATGAAATAGTTCCAAATTCTTGTCTATTGTGCGAGTCAGGCAAAATAAACATTACTTTACACAATATAAATTATATAAATCTTGAAATTCACAATCATAGCAGGCTGACAGGCAGGCACCATTTTGTGGACATTGTCATTAAAACAAGCTTTGCATAAGCACCAGAATGGGGGCCCTGATGCACATGCCCATGCCCAGGATACACAATTATAGACTGTAAGGTGGGGGGAAATGAGAGGAGCACAGTGATATAAAGAAATAATATTTATTTATAAAGTGCCACCATATGCCATAGTGCTATATAATGCATGGACGTACAGTTTACAAAAAAATAGGGATTCTGTTATGACTTTTTTATGGTGTACTAAATTACACTGTTTACATTGCAAATAATCCACTCTGTCATTTAAAGTTTTTTTCTTAAACCTACAAAATGTATTTTTTTTTTAGTTGTAATATTGGTGTGTAGGCAGCCATCAGTCTGAGCTTTCAGAAGGAGCCAGCACTACATAATGGAACTGCTATGGACTAATGGTAAACACACAAATACATTGGTTCATCAATAGTCAGCATTGTACAGTATTCAAGACTATATAATCTTCATTTGCTGTGCCTGGGTTTCTTATATATGTTTGTTCTAAAACTATATCAAATTGCAGACCTATCTGTAGAGGCACCAAATATGGTCACATGCTGGGCCCAGCACAGAACAGATCTGCAGGGTAGCAATTGTAGACAAGATGTGAGAAGGGTAGAAGACGTATCATGGCAAGATGGTGAAAGTAATGCATTATATTATTGTTCAACCTTAGGACTTTCAGCTGTTGAACTACTAACCCCCCCCCCCCACACACATACATACACATACATTCCCCTATGGTCATGTGTAGAGACTTGCCCCCATATGAAATAAAAGACACTAAGGGGCTGATTTACTAATCCATGAATCCGAATCCCGAATGGGAAAAAATCGGATTGGAAACGAACATTTTGCGACTATTTCATATTTTTTGCGATTTTTTTTGTGAATTGTTGCGACTTCTTCGTAGCCGTTACGACTTGCGCGAATTGTCGCGACTTTTTCGTAGCCGTTACGACTTGCGCGAATTGTCGCGACTTTTTCGTATTGAGCGCTAGTAAACGGCGGGCAAACTTTTCTGATTTTTTCGCAACGGCTACGAAAAAGTTGCGACGGCGACGTAAAAAATTGCAAAATACCGATTATTACGAAAAAAACGCATTCGGACGCTTTCGATCCGTTCGTGGATTAGTAAATCAGCCCCTAAGGGGTATATTTACCATGTTGTGTAAAAAGTGGAGTAAAACATTACCGGGGAAGTTGCTCATAGCAGCCAATCAAATGCTTTGCTTTGGTTTTCTAACTAATAGGGAAGTAGCGAACATCGCCAAAAATGTTCGCGAACCCATTCGCGGACTTTCGCCAAAACTCGCGAATATTCGCGAACTTTGCGAACCCCATAGACTTCAATGGGAAGGCGAACTTTAAAACCTAGAAAAGCCATTTCTGGCCAGAAAACTGATTTTAAAGTTGTTTAAAGGGTGCCACGACCTGGACAGGGGCATGCAGGAGGGGGATCAAGGGCAGAAATTTATCTGAAAAATACTTTGTAAAAAAAACGCGCAAAAAAAAAAGCCAAAAAATAACGCCAAAAAAAACCACAAGCTATTCCTATGTATACGCAAAGGCGAAAACCGAAGCGAAAAAACGCGGCGGAAAAAACCGAGGCGAAAAAACGCGGCGCAAAAAAAAAACGCGGCGAACCCAAAATGGCGAACATCGCCAAAAGTTCGCAAATTTGCGGACTTGCGAACACCCGATGTTCGCGCGAATTAGTTCACCGGCGAACAGTTCGCTACATCTCTACTAACTAATATCTAATTGCTGATTGGTTTCCCTGGGCAACATCACCAGTAATGCTTCACTCCACTTTTTACACAGCACGATAAATATACCCCTAATTTTGCCCTGTAGCAGTAACCTACAGCAACCAATAGGATGTTTGCTTTGAAACAGATGACCAGTAAATTAGGCCTGCTGATTGGTTGCTATGAGTTACTGCACCTGAGCAAACTTACTGTCTTTTATTACATAACCCCCATAGTCTTTAATCTATTATTTGTTTAATGTGGAATGGATATATAGGCTACTAAAGTGACAACTGTATAGGCTATTAACTAGCTGAAAAAACTTTCTCTATGAAGGATGAAAGAAAAATAATGCAAATAACTACCAAAGTTCTCTCGTTGGGACTTTAAAACATGCAAGAGTGATTTATGAAATCAAATTCTGCTGTGTCAGAGTATGCTTTTCCCTGTAATAACTTCTCTCCTGATGTATAATACATTTCTACCACTAATTCAAAGGAATTTGATATCTGCTCCATGGACATCCATAAATATTGTATGGTGCCACATTAACCTCTTCACTGTCACAAATGCTTGCAATGTAATTCAAATGGTTGTCAGTATAAGATATTTAAAAGTAACATAAGAAATTAATTATTTGTAACTGTATAGTCTCATTTACTTCTGAGTGCAGAAGGGCTTAAAGTGAGCTTTAGCAAGCACACGCTATTAAAATGAAACAAGTCAGGCAGCTGTATGTATTCAAAAGCATCAGGCATTATGACTTGTTTTTTATTTTTAAAGGACAAGTTTTATGATCAAAATGAAAATGAATGTGTTTGATTACTTTGCACATTCATTTCCTATGAGTATTAGTGGCCTCCTGCTCTTCTGCATCAGCACTCAGCACTACCACCTAAACATTCAAGATTACAGTGACTGTGTAATTAAACTTAAGTTGCTCGTTATGGGTTTTGCCTGCTAAATCTTAAATAGATCTGTCTGAAGAAAGTTGAATATTTTCAGATTTTGCCAGCAACGGCATTGATCTTCTCTGAGGTGGTCATGCAGGCCTAGATCTGGCAGGAATGTTGAGTGGACTTTTCTGTTTTCATATTAGCATGCATGTCAGCAATTTTATAGTGTATTTACTTTTGAAATCTTTTAACTCGAGCCAACAGTTTGTGTAAAAGAAGCAGGTTCTAATTGTAGCTGGAAGTGTGGGGGTAAAAGAGACAGACTTTAATACTTAAAATAGTAGCATTTCAATATGGGAGAATCCATATTAGCAAAATGGCACAAACCAGGGACAATGCATTTTTGCATTTTTTAGTTTGCACCCAAGTTGTGCCCAAATGTATAACTTTCTGCACTCCCACTATTGAGGCACCTGCCTAGGGTGCAATGTTGGGGTGGGGATGACAGTCAGGTACCTTTTCTTTCACCTACTACTAGTTCCTGGCCCTTTCCCCTCACTGCAGTATCCCCTGCCGCTCTGTGTGCATGCATCGTACACTCACGGGGGGGGCAGGCCAAGCCAACCACGTTGCGTAGGGCGCCGGGCCGGCTTGACGCAGCACTGGCTGCTTTGATAGACAAATGTAGTGGCAGATGGTCCTTCATGCATATCCATGGCCACTATAAGCCATCCTAAAACTCCTATTAGAATTTAACATGAAACCTTCCACTTATATGCCATCTCCCCTAACCACAACAGCATTGAGGCTCTATACTTTGGTTGGGAAATCTAGATGGTCATTCATGAATAACCTAACCAAAAAGCCAGATGCTGGAATGAAACCCTCAACCTACTTCTTATAAGGCAGCTCCCCTAACTAGTGATGAGCGAATCTGTCCCGTTGTCACGTGATTTTTCTTTTGTCGCCCACATCTTTTTTGTTGCCCGTGTCTATTTTTTTGTCGCCCATGTCTATTTTTTGTTGCCCACATCTATATTTTTGTCACCCGTGTTTTTTTTTGTCGCCCGTGCTCTTTTTGATGCGCCCACGCCCAATTTTGACACGCAACAAAAAAAAAATCCTGCAGCAAATTTTCACGGAAGTTTTGAGAAACAATTCACTAATGCCGAAATGTGAAAATTCGCTGCGAATCCATGCCTGGCAAAAAAATTTGCTCATTACTACCCCTAACCTCTACACTGTCAAACCTCCACACTTGGCTAGGCAAATTTGGTGGAAGTGTCCTTCATTAAGTACCAAGGCCAGTATAATTAAACCATCCCAAAGAGTAAATGGATTTTGTGCTTTCTGTAGGAATGCCTACAACTAAATCTGTTTTTTTTTCTTTATAAGGCAAAGGTTGAGAGTTTGCATTCTGCATCTATCTTTTTGGAATAGTTTGATTACACTGACCTTAGTGTTTTGTAAAAAAGAATACACGATTAGATTTGTCTCAAAGTGGGTAGCTTTATTGATGTAGTGGCTAGGGGAGCTTATTATTATGAAGAATGTTGAGAATTTCATTCCTCCATCTGACTTTTTGCATGGTATGGTTAAAATGGTCTTGGTTCTTGATGAAGGTCCATCTGCCATTACATTTGCTTCTGGCTTTTCAAATGGTTTTGTAAATGACTACCTGTTACTAAAAAAAAAAAAAAAATTGGAAAAAAAATGATATATCAACTTGGAGCTTTATTAAAAGGTTGTGTACACAAGACCTCTCTGCAGTTTAACGGTTAAGGAGCTTGCCAGAGGCTCAAAGGCCCTGGTTTCAATTTATCTGCTGTGAAGGCTTTTATAAGAAGAAAAAAATGTCATCTTTAGCACTTACATAAGGCCAGACAGTGTGCAGGCTGAGCATCTATATCCAGTTATATGGCTGCTTATGGCAACCTGTTAGCTCTTGCTCTCCCATTTCTACCATGCAAATTCTTCCTTAGAAACTCCCTACTCTCCCAGTTCTAAATAATTAACAGTCTCCCTGGATTTTCCTGATTATCTGTGGAAATAAATGTGGCTCCTGTCTTTTTCCCCCCATTTATGACCCCATTACAGACTCCTAACAAATTGTTTTATATCTCTTCCACTGCTGGAGATAAATGAAAACATAAGCAGAAAAAGATTAAAAGAGTTAGCACAGGGCCCACTTAGGTCAGGGCCCACTGGAAAAAAATCCAGGTGTCCCAGCGGTGCAGTCCAACACTAAGGGGCACATTTACTAACCCACGAATCCGAATCCGAATTGGAAAAATTCCGATTGTAAAACCAACATTTTGCGACTTTTCCGTATTTTTTGCGATTTTTTCTGCGCCTTTACGACTTTTCGGAAATTGTCGCGTCTTTTTCTTTACCAATACGATTTGCGCGAAAAAACGCAAGTTTTTTGTAGCCATTACGATGCGCTCGTATCTTGTCGTGACTTTTTCGTATTGAGTGCTCGTAAGCGGCGGGCGAAACTTTCAGACTTGGCATGATTTTGGAAGCCTCCCATAGGACTCAATGGCACCCTGCAGCTCCAACCTGGCCCAAGAAAAGTCACCATACTGAAGCTTGAATGAATCCGAATCTTTCGTACTCGGCGCGAAGGCTACGAAAAAGTCGCGACTTTTCGCGCAAGTAGTAACGCTACATAAAAATCGCCAGATTTTGCGCAACATTCGGAATGGCAACGAAAAAGTCGCAACAATTTTCCGAAAAATCGCTAAATACCGATCATTACGAAAAAACCGCAATCGGACGCATTTGGCCCGTTCGTGAGTAAGTAAATGTGCCCCTTAAACTAAGTTGTAAATATGAAAATGAAATGCAATGTACCCTACGTGGCTACAATGATATATAATTTTGTTTTTGTGTTCTATATGAAAAAATCAAATCAACTCTCGAAAGAGCTTGTTCTTTCAGTCCCCAGGATCATTTCCTAATCCCCCGCAAGGACTAAGATCCCAGTGGGATTCTTATGTTTCTCTGTTTGTGGCCTGATCTACAAGTAAGCTATGTTATTCAGGATGGAATTTGCACTGTGTTTAGTGGCTTTATTAGTATATTAGTAGTGATGAGTGAATCTTTCCCGTTTGCCTACCCGAAACATTTTCAAAACTGCTTAAAAAAATTCACAAATGGCTAAAAATATGCAAAATGCAGCTACTGCACAATTGTTTTTATGCTGCGACCATGCCTTTTTTTGACGCAACCATGAATTTTTCACGCTGAATCCATGGTTGGTGAAAAAAAATTTGCTCATCACTATGTATTAGAAATGTTTATGCCTTATTTAACATTTTTGACCAGAATCATTTTAATGCAAAACATTTGTCTAATTCAATTTCAGGTTTTTCCATAGACAGCAATAGCGTTTTCAATGTATAAACCAAAAGATTTTACCTTTTAGCTCAAATTCATTTTTTTCTAGAAAATTATTAAACCCCTGTTTTATCATGAAAAAACTCCATTGAAGTCTATGGGGAAATTAAGAGAGGTCACAAAGTTCCACACAGGTGTCACACTAGCTCTGTTGCAACTTCTACTTTCTTACGGCTTATTAGTCTGGACAAGGGTAATAGGACTGTAATAACCTTATGTTTGAAAAGGTAACCTCTTGAGGTTAGCATTAGCAACCCCCCTACTATAGAGGCTTATGATTTCAGCCCCATGTTCCCTGAATATACATGTACACACACACACGCATTTTCAACTGTAGTTTATAGGGAATCTAAGACAGAAGATAAATTGCTCCTTTAGCTTTATTTACATATTTGCCTATAAATATAAGAAGGAAATACGAAGGAATAGCTTGGGTATAAAAACTGCACAAATTAAAGCAAAATACAGTGTGTCTACTTATAGCATAGATCTAAAGTATATCTTAATACATTTTTTTTTTAGATTTGTCTAAAAAAAAGAGTGAATCATACAAGCCATAAAGTGCTTTAAAGTCAATGTTAAAAATGGAATAAAAATATAAAAATGTTAGGCATAAATAGCAATTAATGGGGCAGATAAAGTGCACACATAAACTATTCTATTTTATTTTGTAAAAGTGAAGAATCTAAAGATGCATTAAATCACCAACTAAAATGATCATATAGGAATTGGCTACCATATAGACTTTAATAACAAATAATACATTATAAGTCTGGCAGAATTCATTCATTTGGATTGCAATAAAGATGAAATGATTAAAAGGAAAGTAAGTGAAAATTAATAACGTTTTATTCACAGTAGCACAATTTTGATCAAACATGGGGGCCGATTCACTAAAGGTCGATAAAACGAGCGCTATTTATAGCATGCATTAAAAATTTTATCACTTCTTATTTTTTGCGACTTACGCTCGATTCACTAAAAGGACACGCATCATAATTAGTGATGTTCTTTGCGTTATTTAACTCGTGATGAGCGGGGGGGTTTTTTGCGTTATTTTCCGCCGCGTTATTTCCTGCTGGGCACTCTATTAGCGCATGATTTTACGCACATAACCATTACTTTTGGAAAACTACTGTTCTGAAAGTGATCATTTCCCTGAAAACTGGAGGATGCATGACTCTAGGGCCAACACATACTTGAAAAAATCCCACTGCAAAGTCCATGTTGTGTTGCCAAAAGCTCACGAACTACAATTTTCTTTAAATCGCAAAGACTAATGTGATATTTAGCGCGCTTAACGCTTCATATATGTTTGTGAATCATGCTTTAGTATTATTTCTATTCGCTAATTATCGCAATGCGAGGTAAATAACGCATTGCGATAATGCGTTTTTTTGCACATGCGATATGCATCTTAACGCATGCGAAATGACTTTGATGAATCGGGACTTAATTATTGCATGCTTTTTAATGCAAAAAAACATGCGATAAGCGTTATCGACCTTTAGTGAATCAGCCCTATGATGTTTTTACGTAGCTAAATATTCAGTTAAGATCTCAAAAATGTAAAACTGCTATGCAGAAAAGGTGCTCTTTTGAATTTAGATATCTCGAATAACCTATACATTATTACAAATGTGTGGATTATTGTAATCTCTGCACCATAGATTCTTGCATGCCTTCTTTATTCCTTGCATCATTACCACTTTTCCAGATCATCTATGAACATTCATCATTTGGCATTTGTTACTTTAAACCTTTACTATCTTGCTACTCTGAATCACTATCTTACTCTGAGTCAATTCTTTATACCTCTCTCAAGATTTCTACCTTAAACTGTGTTATGGGAAAATGGTAAAATCAGATTCATTCTCCAGCATTTATATACTTAGTGGTAAATGGGGACTTTTGGTCTCTCCAAGTCCAGGAATGAACTTGAATAACTTTTTGAAAAATGAAAAGTTATAGGGGCTGATTTACTAACCCACGAATCCGACCCGAATTGGAAAAGTTCCGACTTGAAAACGAACATTTTGCGACTTTTTCGTATGTTTTGCGATTTTTTCGGATTCTGTACGAATTTTTCGTTACCAATACGATTTTTGCGTAAAAACGCGAGTTTTTCGTATCCATTACGAAAGTTGCGTAAAAAGTTGCGCATTTTGCGTAGCGTTAAAACTTACGCGAAAAGTTGCGCATTTTTCGTAGCGTTAAAACTTAACGCTACGAAAAATGCGCAACTTTTCGCGTAAGTTTTAACGCTACGCAAAATGCGCAACTTTTTACGCAACTTTCGTAAAGGATAGGAAAACTCGCGTTTTTACGCAAAAATCGTATTGGATCCGAAAAATTCGTAAAGAATCCGAAAAAATCGCAAAACATACGAAAAAATCGCAAAGTACCGATCATTACGAAAAAAACGCAATCGGACTCCATTCGACCCGTTCGTGGGTAAGTAAATCAGCCCCATAGTATAGCATGCATTTCTGTGAGTAATTGAGGATTACTGATCATACCATGATCTCCTTTGAGAATATGTCCCAAGAGACAGTTATATAAAATAGTAACAACTGAAAAAGAGTTAAGTTTATGAGGTGATGTATATTTCTCCAGACCATACTAAGGATTTAACTCAGCAGATAAATGTCTTAATGTCTAACTTAACAAGATTTTCTGTATATTCCCTGTAAAGCAAAATTATCTGAAGCTTATCTCAAAAAATTTTCACAAAACTTCAGCAAAAATTCACTGCAACAAAAATTCACGAGTGAGGCAAAAAGTAGTGCCGGGGCAAAGAAGCTGTAGTCAGGACAAAAAAAGTAGTGTGGTAGCTGCATGTCACAAATTTTTCACAATTTTGTGAATTTTTCAGCAGTTTCGCTAATTTTATGGAGAAGTGGAAAGGGACTGATTTGCTCATCACTAGTTGTTGCACATATTTTAAAGTCACTATAAGGGGATCAATTTTGTCCCCTCAAGCACCCCAGCTTTTGATACTGTATTTGTTTTATTTCTTTCATACTGGAATCTGTATCTGTAACTTATTCTTTTAGAACTGAGGTCAAATAATTTCAATATATATTGGTACAAGATACATTTGGAACACATATTGTACCTCAACAGGGAACAGGAACAACTTGCATAGCACGGCTACTTACTGTCTATTTCACAGTTGCAGAGGACTAGTATAAAATTATTTTAAAATTAAAACATGTTTTGTAACTATGACCTTAAACCTCTAGCTTGCCATTGGGGAAAAGCACTCATGTCACTTAAGAGCATTATGGAAACAAATCTTTTGATTGGTATACATTCATTTAATTCACAATGTACCATGCCCACTTCATAGCATCTAGCACTGGAATTTCCTAGCTGCAAAGGACTAGCATAAATTATTTTAAACCACTGTATAATAAATATTCCACTCTGATGACAACTTCATCAGGTAATAAAACCTCAAGGGTATACTGACCACAACTGACCATTATTTCATTAAGTATTTTCATTAACAATTTTGAATAGATATCAAATAAATAGTGCAGCTAAATCTGTATAATGTTTTACCTTTGCTTCATTTTGATAGCAAGCAACTTCAGATGTAACCCAGTTTTTATCCTGGGATTAAATGTCATTTCCAAATAATTCTTGGTTGTTGTATATCTGTACTTAACCCTGATGGGTTTCAGTCATTAATAAATTAATACTCTTGACCTAAACAGCACATTTGCTTGCCTTTTTGTCAGGTGTCAAACGAAAACCAAGTAACATTATTTGTAGTATTAACCTTAATTTTCCTTGTGCCAGAAAACATAGAGTCTACATTGCTTACGTTAACATATACTTGTGCTTGCAGGTTCATTACCAGGCTTCCTTTTGATCTATGCCAGAAGCCGGCGGCACTTTAAGTTACCAGGTCCAGATTTTTGCCACCCCTGGCAACTTTAGGGTTGCTGCAGTCTGAGGCGAGTATCTCATCTCACTTTATGGCAGCGGCTCCCCTGGACACAAGACACGGTATTATAACCTTATTTCTGCCTGCACCATTTGATTTTATTACAGTTATTCTACATCAGTAAAAGCAGGGGCTTTCTGGCCCCTAGTGCCAGGGGCACTAGGGGAATTCTGGCTCTTTAAGTTACCAGTTACAGTGTTTGGCCACACCTTTTAACTTTAGGGGGTCTGCAGCCTGAGGCGAGTATCTCAACTCGCTTAATGGCATCTGTGCATCTGGCCACAAGACACAATGTAATGTAAGATCAAATGGTATGGGCAGAGATAATATTATATTACTGTTATTCTACATCAGCAAAGGCAATATTCAAGATTTCAGGGCACTTACAATTGGACCCTTATTCCACAATAAGGGCTACACTTATACTTTATGCCGGTGATACAATTTATATTAATTAAGGTAAACGTAAAAGAAATGATATACATATATAATACATTTCTTGAAAAGAAAGTCCACCAACGCATCCAACATTTGCTTTTTTAAATCTTTAATATGCATTCCAGAGAGCAGTGATTCCTGGCATGTGCTTAGCTTGATGGGTATCCATTATAGCATAGCTGAGTATGCAAGACATTAAGGCTCATGTAGGGTTGAAAAAGATTGTAGAAAATTATTATTTTGCAGAATAAAAATTGTCATGCTTACAGTTTTTCCCTTACTTGTAATTATCTTTAGATGACTTTGTCAGTTTTACTGACCCAGCACCAAGCGAAATGACCGCATCTTCTATTTGGCTACTTCATCTATGCGTGTTAAAAATGCAGCATTCATTGAAATTATTGCACAAATTAGGGAGTGTTAATCAGTTGCCTAGCACATGATGTTTAACACTTTCTATATGCCATTGCCTACCAATCTCAAGCACACATAGCTTGTGCTAAGTTTCATTAAGCATTACATTGAGAAACTAAATGGACCTAGCTGGTTTAAATCCTGTTACATTTTGCGTTTTGTGTTTTACTAATAACAATTACTAACAATGAGAATGGTTTTTATATTATATATATATTAGCTATTTAGAAAACAGATATGAATTATGTCAGAAAGATGGCTTGTGGTGGCTGTAGCTGGCATTTTACTATATGGTTTAGGATAGTCCTGACCTATAATTGGAGCAGTGTGCACTGTGGCTTATATTTAGTATTCCATTAGGCTAATGAGACACAGGGAGATTTGTCGCCCGCAGTATCACAGATTTAATCACGGGCGACAAATCTCCCCATGTGCATAACCCCTAATTGTCACAGTTGATTATTTCTTTTAGTTGAATTCCAGAATATTTTTAAGCCCCAAGCCAATATCCCCGAAACTGTCTTGTCTCTGGAGCAATTGCTGTATGACCCAATAACTCGACTTGTGCACTAACTAATCATGCTATGTGCAATTACAATGAGCAGCTACTGTGACTGATAGAGAAATTAAAAATTACGCAGGATGGTGCTTCCTGTATGACAATAACCTCCCATATTCACCCATGGGAGTCCATGCCATCAAATGTTTATTAAGGAATGAATGAGAGTGATCTGATTGACACAAGGTCCCATATGAAGAGACATTTGCTTTTATAATAAGCATATTTATTTATCACCTCTGTCCCAACTTGTCTGACTTTAACAAGTGTGCTACAAACATTGCCACCCCAGAAATGATGAATTCTGAAAAACTGCAATGGATTGCAGAAAAAAAATATGGCAGATTGCATGGCATATTTACTAAAATAAGTGCTAAATTGCATGGCAGCCTTATATCTCTCTGCTTTGAAAAGGAGCATAGACCTTGCAGCAGTTTATTTATGCAAGAAGACAAGGTACAAAGTGCAAAAACATAACCTTCACATGTATGGCCCAACAACTTCTTTGGGTAAGATTTTGGGCTCTATTTAACTCTAATCAGGGAAAATATGCAAAATGTTCTGCACTAATTTTATAAATGTTTTAAAAGCCTAAAAATATATATTTAGTGACCCATACACCGTATGTCTATTTTTCAACCATTAAATGAAAAGTTGGAGAGCTGCAGCTGAATGTGGCCGCATTCCGTGAATTGCGTTTTGCAAATTTTTCAGTAGTTTCGCAAATTTTACGGCGAAGCAAATTGGGTCAAATTTTGGACATGATGATATCAGAAACATTTACTGTATGTTAATAATTGCCAATTAGAATGTTTTAGGTAGTATAATAGGGGCAGCCATTCAAGCTGGAAAAAAGGAGAAAAGGCACAGGTTACATAGCAGATAACAGATAAGTTCTGTAGAATACAATAGTGTTTTATCTGTTATGTGCCTGTGCCTTTTCTCCTTTGAATGGCTGCCTCCATGGCTACATAGCAGCTTATTTATATAAATTATAGTAGTGTTATTGTAGCAAACACACCAGTTTTATCAGTGCATTATATTTTAGTTACTTTTCTGCACTTTCATTTTTTGGTGTTACTGTTCCTTTAAACTGTATACTCTGTTGGTGAGCCATTCATTATAGCAAAACTATAATTATGTGGTTACCTAAAATATACAGTATTATAGATCAAATAATGGTAGTAGTCTTTCCACAAAGGAAGGAACATATGGACTTTAAGTTTCCTTTTACTATTAGCTTTATTCTTTTTTATTTATTAAAAAGGAACATTTTGAATGCCTATCCTACAATATAAGGAGTGAAATTTATGTCCACCAAAGGTATTATGAGCAGTGTTTGAACTTTTATGATGTCTGGTAATCATAGTCCTGGGAAACATTTTTCATCACTACAAATATATGTTATTTATTTTGGACATACTGCACTCGCAAAATAGAGCACAGGTATAAGTGAACATTGCATTAAAGCTTTGCAATTGCACATTTGTTCTTAGGATTTTACTGAATCCAGCCCCAGCTTAATATTTACAATAAGTTCTTTTTTTTTGTTTTGTTTTTTAAGATTCAGTACAAAAACAAGAAGTATCAACAATTTAAAAACTTATAATTTTCTTAACCAAAGTACAGCAATTAAGATTAATGGTTAAATGGCTATTTGAGCATTTTCTTTTTGCCAGGCATGGATTTGCATTGGAATTCTGCATTTCTCCATTGGCAAATTGTTTTGTGGAACTTCTGCAAAAACATAAAAAAAAGGTGTGCTCGCCAAAGCATTTGCGTGGTATTTTGTGAATTTTTTGCCATGTAGTGAATTTTTCCGAAGTTTTGAGAATTTTCACAAAGCAACATGGGGCAGATTCACTCATCGCTAGTGATAAGTAGTTAATGATTTTATTTTTAAATTTGCATAAAAAAAGTTTTGGATAGAAAGATTGGGTAAAATATTTTTCAATAAAAAATCAATATACAGCATAGAATACACTCTATTCTTATGAACTGCAGCAAGAATACTGAGCAAGCAATGTTCAAATTCAGCTTGCCCCTGGGATTTACTGTATGTATTGGTGTATGTGCTATGCAATGATATTCTGAAATCCAAGTAGCATTGGCATGTTGGGCCCTACTGTATTTATTTCAGCCTTTACATTTCTAATGGGTTAGGTATATATTCAGATTGCTATCAAGATATTCCTTGACCTCTTAGTACAGAGTTACTCTATTACTTAGGGATTGTAATATTGGGGATACAAATCTGGGCTCACAGACAATAAATCATAGAATCTCATTGGGGAAATGAGAATGTTAAACATCAAAAACGAGCAATAGCATCCAAATAATATTTTGTAACTATGTTTCGTATTTTTCTTTCACATTGCTGTCTAGTGCCTTAGAGATAGATCCTGTCCTCCAAGACATATGTGTGTTTGAGGGAAACAACAAATTATACAGGACAATTTAGTCCCATTAGCTAACTTTCTCTTATGTCCTTTCTGATCCTGGGGACCTAATTATTGGAAGCACTCAGAGTTGAATGGTGTTAGTATACGTATTTATGGGAAATATTACAGGACTGAACAGTTTCAAACAAATGTATATTTTTGCTCAAAAATAACTTAAAGGAAAACATATTTTCTACTTTATGTCTGTGTGTAGGTTTGTTTTTTTACTGTAACTGTGTAGACAGTAAAGCAAGAGGGATACAGCTTATTGTGAGTTAAGTAAGTCACTATATTGCTTCCCTTAGCTTAAATATTCTACTTATACATTTACAGTAAAAGCATTGTTTAAAATAAGTCTAACAGGCAGTTAAATTGATGTTTGTACAAACAAATAATTGTAGAAATCCGTTTCTGCATAATCCTGAATAATACAATAAATGTGTATAAATTGAAGTGGAAATCTGTCTGGAAGAGGTTTAATACTAATTGATTTTTGATCACTAGTGACGAGTGAATCTGTCCCTTTCCAATTCGCCTAAAAATTTGCAAATCTTTCTAAAGATTCGCGAAATGGTGAAAAATTTACAAAACGGCAGAAATATTGCGTATAAATTGACGTGGAAATCTGTCTGGAAGAGGTTTAATACTAATTGATTTTTGATCACTAGTGACGAGTGAATCTGTCCCTTTCCAATTCGCCTAAAAATTTGCAAATCTTTCTAAAGATTCGCGAAATGGTGAAAAATTTACAAAACGGCAGAAATATTGCGCGTCCAAAAAAAAAATTGCCACCTCCGTAAAAAAACTTGTAATTTTTTGACATTTTATTTTGACCTGGACGTCAATTTCTCGTAAAAAAAAAAAAATTTGAAAAATTTTGCACATCACTATTGATCAGCAGTATTGAAAGCTCTGAATTAAGGAAAGTACTCATGTAGAGTCCATTTTAATCAAATAATTACTTTTTAAGAAATCCACAGGTCCAGAACATTCTGGATAATAGATTCCATACCTAAATTATAAAGGCTGATCTTGCAAACTCTCTGTAGTAAACTTAGAAATGTTAAGTATATTAAAAAATTGAGAAGGTATGATAATTTATTTACATAGCACCAATAGTAGAATATATTGTATTGAAATATAATCTCAAAAAATACAAAAATTCTAATAATGATAAATCTGCCTCTCTGTGTTTTGGTGACAGAGTTCAATGCTTCATATAACTGCAAAACACAAATACAATCCAACATGACACATACCTGTATAACAATATCAGTATCTCTCTACAGTATCTCCAGAAGCAATTGCTTAACTTACCAAGGGAATAACACATAAATGTAAATTATTTTTAAGAACAGCATTCCCTTCCTCAGCATCTTCCTTCAATCTTTGTAACAAAAATGGGGTTGCAGTATTTTTTTATCTACTGTGCGTCCAGGCAAAATCAGATTTCCGTGTGGCTTGTTTTCTAACAGAAGAAGATATGCTGCACAATTTCAGAGACCTTTTCACCTTAATAAATTTCCAATTGAGTGGTTAAGGCAACGGAGCTTTACAGTACTCTATGAGGGGGCATTTAATAACATTTGTATTTTTTATTTTTTTTTATCAATTCATGTTTTTTTTGTAATAAAATGTACGTTTTAGTGCAAAAAAAATATGATTTTTTCTGATTTATTATGTGACAAAACTATGACAAATCCGAAAGTAAAAATATAAAAATACACCATCTAAAAGCTGTTGAGGTCATGTAAAAGTCAGCTCTTGTTTTGTTTTTTTGCTTCATGATTTTAGATGTTTTTTTTGGGGGGGGGGGGTTTACGCTTTCGTTTGTCAGTATGAAAAATTAGCAGATTTTGTGAAAATGAGCTTGTTTGTGGTTTCAAAAACCTCTAAAACCATGAACATGAGAATGTTGATACTGTAAATGGCCCTCTATAATGTTACCCAACCTTTTTGTTGTGATATCATATCTATAGTTATTATCAACAATTGTAGAAATATTTACCTGGCCAGTTTAATCCATAATGTAAAAGAACCTTCTCTTTGAGAATGTCAGAAGCTGCTCATTTGCTTGTCAAAAAGCTTTTTCTTAGTTCATGATATTCTGTGATATGTCACCTTGTTAATGAGAATTAGTATTTAACAGGTCATAATCATTATTTATAATTATGAAATGAGCTGGTGTACAATAGAATTACAAAGAATTACAAAGTAAGCTTTAATTTGCTCTGAAGTACTAATTTGTGATACTAAAGGCAGCAACACAAAAGTTCCATTTTTGTAGGTCAGCAGCTCTACATCCACTACTGCAAGGGTAGCTAAATTAAGTATTGTGTATGTTAATTATTACCTGCACCATTTTTAAGTGTTGAGGTCAGAATTAAAATTTGGCCCATATTGTTAAATATCCAGAGGTCAGAAGACAATGGTCCATAGTGTTAAATGTCTATTACTTTTAGTGACAGCCTGAAATAAGAAAAGCTATGCAGCTCAGTTTGACCTCTTTTGTTTTTAATGAGGCCTTGCCAAGATGTCCTTTTCAGAGCCAGAATGATTGGACTCCACCTCTATTATTTGACCATTGGTTAATTTTATTATCAAATGTATTATCAAATTGTGTATATGAATGATAAATAGAAGATTAAATATAGATTTTTGAAGAAATATGGCTTAGCCTGTAACATAAGGGGTAATTTACAAGTACAGGGCAGGGTGCACCATGTTTTTTGAATATTTGCTCCCTGCCCTGTTTCTGAATTTGAGTCCAGAGATCATCATGTGCCAAATGATTACAGTGCTATTCATGAGGTTGAGGCAGGGAATGAACACAGTCACCCCAACTTTCATCCCCTTATTTGTGCTTCAATAAAATACTCAAGTTTTTAAGCTCTGGCAGATGAAGGCTGGAACTTAACACTGTGCTAAAAGGCTGAAGGTAAGGACAGGGCTGCCTTACACCCACCTGCTCTGCACTCTGCTCCTACTTACAGATTTCTAATCTGGCACTACATGCAGAGCTCAGCCAGACTCCAGACATGTGCTTTTTGAATGAGCACTAAGAGGCACACTTTTTGTGGAATGTGGATCCATTTTGCGGAGATATGAGATTTTTTTCTTTCCAAAGGCAGCTTGTAGCAAGTAGCCATAAGCTTTTACCTGTAGTTCTTGAAAAGCGTTATTGAACTGATTTTATGGGTTGGACATCAGAGCCCAATGTTGATGTCTGCAGCAAGATCAATAGCTTTGACAGAATCATATCAGTACCAATTTAACATAGGGGCATTAAAAAACAAGTGCTTGCTTATCTGTAATTTTTGGCTGCGAAATACAAGAGAAGCAGCTCTAATTGAATTATTGCTGTTAAGCACCACAGGAGAAATCTTCTGGGTCAGCTAACTGAAATACTGACCCGTAGGGAGGAAATTGATATTCTATATTTAATTATATTTTTATTACTATAATGTTTTATACAAAGTAAAATGCATACAACATGGTTGAATGCAAAATAACATCTGCATGAGTTTAAATATACATATTTGAAATTAGGAAATCCCTTTGGTTTTTCAGTTTATTCATGCACAATTTTCTCACTTACAGTATGTATCCAACCTATCCAAAAATCAGGTTCCAAGAAAGCATGTAATGCATTCCCTAACCCCAGTCATAAGGGTAGGAAGGATAGTTTATTATTTCTTACTCCTTCATTGTATGGACAAGATTCAAGCATCTGCACCAGAATCAATCCCAAGATTTTTTTTCGGTAAATAATGGCAGCTATTTCTGAGTGGAAGAACATTAGCCAGCAAATTGGCATTCAAATTGTTGTCTCAAAAAGTACCCTACTTTGAAGAAAGGGAAATCTATTAAAAACTAAGATGAAAAACAGCAAGAGCAAAGGCTCTATTTTCTTCTGTTTTTGGATAGAGTAAAGCTAAAGAGTTTTTTTCTTAACAAAACAACCTACTCGGCGGGCATGCAAAGTCCCCGCTGTGAAATACGACTAATGTATCCTCAATGCTTCCATTGTAATTTGAAAACTAATGTTTTGGAATAGCTGAGATAGCAGTTTTTTTCATGGTTACTGAGCATGAATTGTTTTCACAAAGCCTTGTGTTTTTTTACATTATACCTTTTCTTCAGATACAGCCTTATAAAGTTTCATACATTTCTGATTTCTGCTTAAAACCTATTAAGACATTTCTGTCTTGATTTCCCTTTAAAGGGCAATTAACCATAAAATTAAGTCAATATGAAAGGAAAATGCATTTTGTAACATTCACAAAATTGTAAGCAAAAGTTCTTAAATTGTTATGAAAGTTGTTATCCGTAGGCAGGCATATGAAAGTTGTAAGGCTGAGGGGGGGATGATTTCAAGCTAGTTTATCTTTACCTGATTCAGCTTCACACTTTTTACAGGGGGTCCTGGGCAATAAGGTAGAGTGAAAATACCTGCACTGGCTTTGTTGATTCCAAAGTGACATCAAGACAGATAATTATGACATTATTACAGACTAAAACTAACAAATATAACAAATAAATATATACTGTAAGCTAGAAATAGACTACTAGAGCTAGATCATATTTATTTAAAAAAACAAATTTGAAAAGCTTATATAAAGACACAAATTAAAAAGAACTTTAATCTACTTAATCATAAATAAATGTGCCTCTAGTAAATCACGCACCGCTCCAAGTGAATCAGTATTTTTGGCTTTTGGTAATTTTTTAGGTATATTGATTCCCTAATAATGTGTTGTTTTTTTAAATAAATTTGTATTTATTTTTAGTTGTGAGAATTAAAACTTCCTTTGCATTATACTTGGAAGGTCCAGGATAGGGAAACTGTTGAAGGGCAATATTTTTTTTTATCCTACCTTGAACTTTGTTATATTTTTAAACTCTTCACGATATATTTCATACATAAAATACAGATGGAGCAGACAGTAAAACATTGTGGTAGATGTTTTATTTGGGCTTATTGTAGTTTTTTACATTGACCTTCATTATATAACCCCATGAAGAAATCTGTAGTACCTGCTTTTATTTACAGTAAAATACATGAAAAAGTATATTATGCTAAGAAGCCATGTTGATCTCAATGTTATTTCATATTTTTTTATCTTTAGACTCTTTCCACCCCTCAGTATGAACTGATAGTTGAAGCCAAAGATATGGCTGGTATGGATGTTGGTTTGATTGGAACAGCCACAGCAACGATTGTCATTGATGACAAAAATGATCATCCCCCTGAATTCACAAAAAAGGAGGTAAGGCCATGGGAAATATTTAAAAAAAAGTTTGACATCTCTTACTGTATAAAATGGTCAGGAAAATGTTATAATAGAAATCATGAAATAAAGGGACATTGTTATTATGAAATATATTAAGATAAATGGTTTGATAAGATGCAGTTTTGGAGAGCAGACCAGATAATGCAGTTGGGTCTTATCTGCTATTATAGTGTATACTGCTATGTTTTTGCTCTTTGCTGGGGTAGATGACAGATGGTTAGTGATGGGCAAAATAATACGTCAGACATGGATTCACAGCGAACTTCAGTGTTTCACCATTGGCTGTAGAAAAATTCAGCATGTCAAAAATTGTCGCCCTTGTCAAAAAAATTTTGTGTGTCAAAAAATTGTTGTGCGTGCCAATTTATTTTTTACATGCAACATTTCTGCTGTTTCCAGAGTTTTTCACCGAAATGGGAAAGATTTGCTCATCACTGCAGATGATAAATCTCAGTGCAGGAAATGTAAAGTGTTGTATGGCTATTTCAAACTTTTAGCTTTGATTTTTTTTCTGTCTTGATTTATCCTTTTAGATTTTCAAAGGATTGATAAAAATGTGAATAATTGTTTTGTACTTTCTGTGAGGACAAAGGTCATTATAAGCAGAATTCTAATGAAATAAGGTAGTTATAATTAGCTTAAGTTTTACCTCTGTGAATTGTAAGTCAAAGAGCTGTGATTATAAGACATGGTCATTTAAATGGGAATTGTTCATAAATAGCCACATATAACTTATATAACTGTAAAATGAGTTTGATTTGGATACCATATTTTGCTCCCAAATGTGTTACAGCTATGAAAACATTTCCTGCTCAGTGATGAGTATTATGATTATTATATAAGTGACTTTTTTATGTGCTACTTCTGGTATTAAGGCACTATGCTTAAATACAAATTAAGGATATTGTGTTTCACAAGGGGGAGATGCTAATTCTAATTCTTTTAGGGTATGAATAAGGATGTGCTGGTTGCCCTTGAATAATCTCTATGGTTTACCTCTATTGATGAATGAATTTGTCCTGTTTAGCTTTGCCAAAAATTTTGAAAAAACAGTGAAAAATTCATGAAATGCGGGTACTGTGCACTTTTTTTTTTACGCAACCTTTTTTTGACACTGGTACAAATTACGAAATTTCAACTTTCAGAACAGAACTGTATATAGTCAGCCTATGTTGGAACTCTATGAAATGAGTTGTTTAAGTGTTACTTTTTAGTCCCATAAAACTTCAAAGTATTGATAAAAATGTATCCAAAAAGAATCAAAAGGAATGTGTGCAAAAAAAAAAGCACGTATAACTTTAAAGAAAAATGTTGACTTTGCTTGCTACTCCTAAACTTTAGCTGGATAATGCTCTCACAATAACCACAAGATTGGTAAAGTATAAAGGGCATAATGGATTGTATAGTGTCTAAAACACTTGCTTGTTTAGCCTTCTTTTAAGCTAAATTGTGGCACATAAAACTGACAAACAAAACACAAAAGACTCACCAATTTCAGTGTGGTTAATAAAGCTATTGCTATCTTATACATACTTGGAAATATTTTACTGCATATGATGCAATGATTTTGACCCTGTAATGCACATAGGTTCTTTCAAGGGGTGTGGGTCATAAAAAACACACCCAACACAAAACATTTAACAAGTGCAGAACAAACTGGGCACTTTCCACCATGCAGCTATTCTCTCCAGTCCAAAAAAGATCACAAAGATCTACATTTGCCCCTATAAATACTGATCTGCCTGCTTAAGGACAGGGCTACCTTGCACCCCTCTGACACTACACTCTCCACATTCAGTTAGACCCCAGAGCACTAAGGGGCTCATTCAAAGAGCAGAAAATATATATGTTACATATACATATAAACCAATCAAAAAAAGGGCTGATTTCACAACATTCAGATTCAAATTTGTGCCATGATTTCATTTTTTTTGCTCTAAATTCAAGACTTGAATGTTTTATATTTATTAAGCTCAAAGTTTTTGAAATGTTTCTAATTTTTTTGAGAGTTTGTAGACCCACTGAAAATGATGAGTAGAATACAAACTTGGTGCATTCGGGTTTTTTTCATGGTTTTATTTAAATTTTATTTGACTTTTTAGATTCAAATTTTTCAATTAAATGTCAGAACAATGAGGATGCCCGGAACTCAAAAGTAAAAAATGGGCAAAAAATATGTAGTGGTGTGAGACAAAGCTCCCCCTGGTGACCAAAAGGGGGTAAAACTACTACACACAACATTAGACTCAAACACCACTCATGATAAGTAAAATATATTGTACATTTATTTCAATCTATTTAAATAAAAACCAAGAGACCCTTTACATGTTTTTTAATGGATTAAAATAAATGTACAATATTTTTTACTTATCATAAGTGGTGTTTGAGTCTAATATTGTGTCAAATGTTTCAATAAGCAAGTTTCATAACATTTTGAGTTTATTCTTGTTCTCCAAGATGAAATACATGTTTTTTTTTACATAAAAAAAAATCTGTTTGGCAAAAATGTTGGCTTAAATGAGATTTTTAGTTTACATGAATACTGTTCTTAGAAACCTTACACTATTTTACCCTTTCCAGTTGTACAATCGAAAACCAAAGTTAAGTGTTTCACAAAATTTTATGGTTATTCAGAAAAAACACACTTTAAGCTAGAGGACTTAGAAATCCCCACCATTTATGGATTTATTATGTGTAGAATGTGCAAAAGAATATTAATATTGCAACAGCTGCTGTGAGGTCAAGTTTTCATTTTACTTTTTCATACACAATTCTAAGAATGTCAATATTTCTGGAGATTAATGTTTTTGCCTTCTCTTTTTCAAAATGTGTTCAATTGAAAACATACTGCATCATGGTGTTACACCAGTCTATATTATAGGAAGAATTATGTTATATTTCAGGATATGATGAGTGAAACATTTTGCTCCCATGCTGTAAAAAGAGCAATTCCAGCTGATAATAATCTTCATACAATGTTATGTTAGTTTTAAGTTTCTTGTTATTGTTAAAAAAACATATACTGACAGCCTATTATAGAATATTTAACTGATACAGAGGCAGCTATCATTAGAATTCTGGATGCTCTCACAGGGAATAACCAGCAGCAACCTGGCTTCCAGTTCTCTATGAGGTATATAAACACTCTACTAAGTCATGCCTTTAATCCTTCTGCTAGGTTAAGATGCTTTGCATGGGATGAGGGTAGAGCTAAATTATTAGTACAATAATGAATCTATAGTTAGTTTCAATATATTTTATAAATGTTTTGTATATAGTTGTAAATGAGCCACAGCACCTAATGGGCCCCGGTGACCCACACCCGATTCCTGTGCTCCCTGGCTGCCGGTGTCCCTCCCCTGATGCGTTTCACTTACACACACTCAGGGGAGGATGTCGGGCAGGTGGCAGGGGCCCTTTGGGAGCTGCAAGGCCCCTGGGGTGGCAGCCCCAGTGGGCCCTGCACCCCCCCCAGTCCAACCCTGAGCCACAGTGTGTTTTTTTTATGCAACATAGTCATATATGTGTTTCCTTTGGTTACTAATCTTTACTTGTTTCCTTCAGAGCTGTATACAAAAAAAAAATCCATGTAATAATAAATTATTTGTGAAATAATTAACAAATCAGCCACATTATGATAATTAATTTCATTTTGCACCCTGTGTTCTTATATCAGTGAATAAAGGGAACCATCAAGAAAAAAAGCTAAGTTAAGCCTACATTAACCTATGTAAGACAGCATCAGTATGAATTTGAACGGCTGGCTGGAGAAGGCAACTATTCCCATCTTATTGACATACACACAAAAAAATACTTCCCCTGCAAATCTGTTACTGCGTAATTTAAATACATAAATATTCTGGACTTAGTTCTAATTAAGGAGGAAGCTAGGAATCATGTCTTTGAATGCTGATGATGAGACATTTAGGAAAGGTTAAATATTTCAGGTGAGAAGCTTGTAGGCTATATATACTGACCACTAAAGGGAGCATAGGAAATAACTAGTTGCTCTGTATCTACCTACTGAATAGGAAACCAAATAACATAATCACACTCCCCTAGCCCCTGTTAATATCATTATTTTTTGATGGTTTGATTTATTCTACCATTTAAATTTCTATTCTTGAACTAATAGATGTAATTTTTTAGCTGTAATATTTGTGTGTAGGCAGCTTTCTCAGGTCATTGTACCTGAGTCTAAACTTTCAGAAAGAGGCAGCACTTCACTATGCAACTGCTTTCAGATAATCTGTTTCTGAGTAAATTGCCTTTTCACATCTGTCAGTGTTAAATACAGTATGTCTCTAAATATTCACAGGAAGTTTAATTTAGGTTTGATTAGTTAAAATTTGCACAAAAAAAATTCCCATTACGCAAATGTAATAGTTTTTGTAAACCGACCAACCCGCAAACCAGCTTTTATGGCTGGTTCCTCTAAATCTTTGTCATCTTGACATAGAGGAAGGATAAGAATGATGAACACATATAAATGGGTTTGTAAATATGTCAGCTCTATATAAATAAAGGATAATAAATAAAACACTTCTTAGTGCCTAATTTACGCTCCATTACAATAGAGAAATGCCCATTTAGTCATGAATCATCTTCTAATTTACTTAAAAAAACAAACTGATATGGCTTGATGAATATACAGCTGCAATTTGGCTGCTAATTGCAGTAAAATTACTAACAAAGATTATTTGCAATTGCGGCTCCACATTTGTTGCAATTCGTATGTCTATATTTAGACTCATTTTCACAAACAGTACCCTAACATTCGCTACTGCAAGATCGGGACAGTTACACTTTTCATTTCTACAAATCTGGATTATGTTGCCTAAATTGCGTGATGTGAGAAATCTATTGTTACAAATATGACTAATAGTGTGCTGAAAATTACATGAAGATCATGTAAAAATGTAAAAGTTAATCTAAGTTAAAGGGCCATTAAAGTCCAGACAACAACATTCTTGAGTTGTTAGTGTTTCCTTAGGTAGAAAGTGTATCCTTAGGTGGAAGAGCTGAAAGTGGGCTTTACACCTTCTAATTCCCAATACACTGTTCATCTGTCACATATGCATTTAGCTTCAGTGCTGTCACATGATGTAAAAACAAAGCGAAACAGCACACTTCTTCCACACCAATATTTGCAATTATTCAGTACAAATGTCAACAGTAATCATGTGTTACAGTATTTACCAAGTCCATAATGAACAGCACCAGTCAGGAGAATGTCTTTTAAGATCAAAGTCCTTTATTCCATGTTGGCCAAAATCTGTATGGTACAAGCAATGATTCAGGCCCTTATGTCCTTTTTTTGAATAGCATTGAGCTATCTGTGAATTCCCTGGTGCAGTTGGTGCTTGATGGTTCTACAGGGGGCGTATTTATTATGCTGTGTAAAACTAATTCGCCGAAAAAATGGAGTAAAAAGCTGTGTAAAATAAATGGAAAAGATCGCCATCTGAACGCGGTATATTACGCCATTATTTCCCATAAGTTCCGGTGAAAGAAAAACGCGTAAAACAATTACGCCGATTTTACGCCATTTTTACACGGCGAAGCCTGGCGATGTGTGGCGAATATTCTCGCCGTTTCTTACACAGCATAATAAATATGCCCCATATTGTTAGTGTTGTTTGAATTTCAACTGGTGTCCAGTTTAGATCATCATCATTACAATCTGCTTGGTCTCTTCCTTCAGATGTATAGCCTTAAAGCCTCTTAAAGTAGAATACATTGCTAGTTACTTGGTGGCCATTTTGTTGAGCAGTGACCATGGTACCCTTGATTTGGGTTCAGGATAATATGGTGAGAATAACTTATATGAGAATATGGTGAAAATAAGGTTTCAACCTCATGACAAGAGTCTGATCACTAACATTTATTGTTACCCATCTTTAGTTATGATCACCATTATCAATTTGGGAGTTTGATACACAACTGTCTGATAAAGACTGCAGTTGCAGGTGGTGTAATAACAGAGGAGTGAGGTGTTGCTCTGTACTGTCTAAGGAACTTGCAGAATTCATGTTGTCAGTCCTTATGTTCCATGAGAGTAAGCCTAAGTTTTGTTGATGGTTTATATAAACTGCTTAACTTCACCACTGGCCTAGGGCAAGTATGGAATTTATTCTCCCATCTATAAAGCCTATGTAAGTTGTAAATTACACACAATATACAAAATACACTTTTTCTGCTTTTCCCATTCCTCATTTCCCCTTCCCATGTCCACATCCTTTCTTAAAGGACAAGGAAAGTCAAAATCTATTAAGCACACTATTAAATAGTACTCCTATTGCTGTGTAAAAACACTATATTCCTGGCTTGCCTAATGAAAGATTTACAGAGATACACCTGCTACATTCTACATACTTGTTTCAGTGAACGGCACCGCCATCTTTAACAAGGGATGCCCACTCCGCTTTCCTCACTGTCTTTACTGCGCATGCGTCCCCAACATCCTCCATACGCTGCCGCGCTCCCCCCTGCGCCCTTCTGTGTCTCCCCCCCAGCAGCTGTGTCCTGTTTACACCACTAGCACCCCCCCCCGCTTGCATCATCTTGCCGGCTTGTGTGCTCGGCTTGTGTCCAGCACCACCTCTAGCACCCACCGGCACCGCCGGCTTCTAGCTTCACAGTGCCTCCCCAGCACCTGCCTGGAGCTGCGTCCACTGCCACCACCCGCTCCGCTTGCCTCTCCCCCTACCAGCATCTGTGTCTCATGCTGCCACTGCCATGGCAACCGGACGCTAGGGGGAGACTCCTGTTTCTGTGCATGCACCGCCTACAGTCCCAAGTCACCAAGTCTGGGGAGGAGCGATGCATTATGGGAATCTTCTCTACCCTGCTCAACGTTTTTCCTTACTGTTTGGCTTCTGATCATCTGAACAGGAGAAATATGGGGAGACTTAAGGGCACTACCTATAACTGAAGGTATGCCTGCAGCTTGAGATTAACTCTTTACTAGCCTTTCCTTCTCCTTTAATGACTGGAATAAGACATAACCGTGTCACTAGTCAGTCTAGACTTGATGTCACTAGTCAGTCTAGACTTTTGATGCTCAGTGGTGCAAACAGCATTTTTTTTTGTTACTGCAGGGCTACTGACACACTGGAAAGGTATAATATGGCCACAGTATGTTACAACTTCAAGAAAATTGTGGACTTTATTAATGTTCTGGAGATGGTTGGCTGATTTTATAGAAGATATCATAGACAGTGTTTCTCTAATAACATTTTGAAAAGTGATTGCAGCTGATAATCTAGCCTCTTAACTCTGAACACATGTGTGCTAAATGTTGTGATGTACATGGATTTGGGGTAGAGCTCCAGCTTATGATATCCCAAGTTTAGACCAAGGTTTGGAAATATTTGCCTCCATCTAGGTCTTTAATGATGTTACCAGTTGAAGGTAATCTTTCTCTTGACCAAGCTAACATGTGTCATATCACTGCAGCCTTGGCTTAGATGCAACAAAAGACAGTAAAACCCAGTGAGTTGAGCCTTCAACCCATTTAATAAAGTCAAATACATACTGTACAGCTGATGTAATTCCTTCTTGACCAGCTTGCCAACATAATAAGGATTGTGTCTGTGGGGTTGAACCATTGGTGGTCAGCAACACATTGCACCACCAAAGCAGGGGACAAAATGACCTGTCTGTTAGAGAAAGTGTCTGCTTTATTCCTTCTGTATTATTTTTAGAATCCCCACATTATATAGCCCAGTTAGGGGGAAAAAATCGGGCATTATCAGGGCAATAAAATTTCTCAAACCAAGAGGCATAAAATTAGGAACAGATGGTAGTAATAATAGCAATAGAAATGTGGGACAATTAGTACTTAGGATCTGCTAGTTTGTGCAACTTTAAAAAGATGTGGATGTGCGAAATTACTATATAACATTAAAGGGGCTGTACACCTTCAATGTTCGAATCGTATTAAACCGCCAACAATGCTCTTAGCATATTAGAAAATTTATTTTACATAAAAAATTAATAAGGCCTCTGTAAAATCTACCGTTTATACCTGTTAAATCAGTCCTTCTTCTGTCTCTCTGATCAGTTTTCTGAAGGGATGGGAGTGGCCTTTTTTGAACCTGACACACTGAGAACCTCCTATATGCCTAGATCATCATGTCCAGGATTTGCCCTTACTTCTTTCCTATTGGACCAGTTGCATAATTTGAAAGGTCATTGGTTAATGTCTCCTTTTCAATGGCATAGGCAAACAGACTCAGCATATCACAAATCTAACATGCTGTTATATTATATAATATATATATTATATTATTTTATATAATATATTATATATTAGTATTGCAACACTCTGTCAATAAGTCATAACAGGATTCTGGGAAGAAATTCCTTTAGGCTCTTAGAAAAATCCCATTTACATGGGTTTATCCTATAGACTAATGCTGACCCACTGGGGTTTTCAATGCAAAAGCCAGGATAATAGCTGATCAGATTCCCAACTACAGACAGGTTTCACCCTTCTTGGGGCTCATCAGTGTAGTGCAAGGTTTTCTGATCAGCTTAGGTAGAGCCAGGAGTGGGGATACACAAACAAGCTAAAAGGGTTGAGGAGACCACCTCATACGTGTGCAAATAAGTCATAACAGGATTCTGGGAGAAAATTCCTTTAGGCTCTTAGAAAAGTCCCATTTACATGGGTTTATCCTATAGACTAATGCTGACCCACTGGGTTTTCAATGCAAAAGCCAGGATAATAGCTGATCTGTCACAAACACAGGAAGCAGTGTCAGACTGACAGGAGACACAGCCAATCGGAGTTAAGTCTGCTGCCAGTACTATGTGTGACATGATATAAGGAAGCAAAAACAGCAACTGTAGTGTTTATAGGGGTCACTGACCATGCACATATTTGTTAACTGTGTATATGGCAAAGATTCTGTTAATGCAAATTGTTAGATTTGTGAATATTTTACAAAGGTAAACAACCCCTTCAGCCCCTGAGCAAATATTCTGTCATGTGGGAAAATGCAAGCATAAAAGACTTGGCTAAAGGCTAAAGAATGTAATCCAAAAACCACTGATTATTTAGCTGCAATACACAACAAAAATATATTTAATGCAAAGAACAAGGTATTAGAAATGATACAGCATCCTGTTTGAGAAAATAGCTCTAACCTCAGTGGTTTTTATTAAGCAATGAATAATGATAAGATAAAGTAAACAGAACAGTCATAGTTTCCTTTTTTCCCTGGCTGTCTTCATTTTACATCTATGCCTCATAACAATATTACATTCTAGAGATACTTTATCATTGCACACACTGATGCCCAAGATGTCCAGTAGAATCTGTTGAACTATTTGGTTTCCAGAGGAAATATAATTAAGGTTAACATTGTGTGCTCTTTCAGCAGGGAGGCTGGGGATCATTGTGTCTGTGGACTGAAAAAATCTTGATGCCATCACTTACACTGGGCATAATTCACATTGAGATCATATAAAAGATGTGCCTTTTCTTTCTCTTCTTAACAATCTTGCAAAGCTGACTTTCCATTTCTTAGATATTCTAATAACCAGGCTGATGCATGAATCAATAAGTATTTAATTTGTAATGCTTTAACTATTAAATTACTCAACTACTTAGCTTTCTTGTCTACAGTAACAATGCATGCTTTAACAACACATATGGGTTGATATACTAACACAGGTTTTACATAACCCTTAGCATCCATTCAGATATTTGCTTTTAGTTTGTAACTTCAGCAACAGTGTTAGTAAATTAACTATAGTCCATTAAGAGGCTCAATAGATAGAAGTTGTTGGGTCACTAAAAGATCCATTTGATGTGCATCCTTAGTATTTACTAAAAAGGTAAGCATTATATTTGAGCTAATAAAATAAGAGTTAAGTAAGAGTTAATTTACTGTTCAATCCAGGATAATTTATTTAATGTGTTAGGAACATGAAATCCATTGGAACTGGTCAGGGCCAGACTTAAAAGTGGGACACCCCAAGGTGCATTTAATCTCCCCTCCCCCCTCAGCTCACGGCTGCTCCCCTTGCTCTTGCCATTTTGTGTATGTGGTGTTAGAGCTCTGTGGCAGTGCTGTGCTCTTACACCCCAACAAATCCTTAATACCCAGGACATTAACAAGCATTGCTTTAAACTGTGTGCAATGCAAGTTAATAGGGGTCACGGGTACCCTTCCTATACTGCATGTAAAATATTCTTCTTATTTCCATCAGTCATTGTGTTGTTGATTCCTCCTAGAGAGCTTTCCATAATATTGTGCAATAATGCAGTGAATGTCTAGAATAGATGGGCATCAATAAGGATCTTAGAGATGACAACTCATTATACTGTGCCATTAATTTAATTACTTAGTTTGTGGAGTGGCCAGCATCATGGCTGCTCTGAGAATAAGCAACTCATCTCTCTACATACAAACCAAGTACTGAAGTACGTGTACCTGAGCTAGCAAAAGGATTTTTTTAATATAAAGTGCAAAGGACACAGCATTTATTCAGCTGCACATCTGCACTGGGGAATTTGAATGTTATTTGTCCAAGTATGACCTGCATTTTTATTGCATTATACACTTTGACATTTACCATTATTATTTGGCTCAGAGTGGAGGAATAAGTGAAAATATAGTGTTGCATCTAGTGACAAGGTTGTTTATATTTATAAGTTGTGTATGAAGCATCATAAACCAGTGCTATATTTCTTCAGGGCTTAAATATGGCAATATAATAAATGTCAATCAAGGAAAAAATGTATGCATTTCTTTTTGTGCATTTTAAAGTTTTAAAGCCATTAATTTTTCACCAAAAGAAAACAGAGCCTTTACACAATCAATTGCCTTAACATGGTTTTAATAGTTCTTTTGTGCTTATTTTTGCATTTTTTTAGCACATTTTATTTATCTTGTCCATAGAATATAAATTTAGATTATTTATGTAATGGACGTTTGGAATGTATTGCTCCTTTCCATGACTTTAAATACATATAAAGATACTAGCACAGTTATCTTTTTAAATTAGTCTTTCTTTTTGGCCATGGCCAATGCATTATACACATGCACAGAGGCATATGAGCATATATCTTCTTCTCTCAAAAATTATGGCTATTAGTTAATACAGTTCTGTGGAACCTTTTACATGCAGGGATACTATTATTTATTTTTCTCTATGTAGTGGGGGTATAAATAGTGGGGGCATGAACATCTCTCGGAAAGTCACCTCCGGCCTGCAGGCTTTCAGCTGCACAGACCTTACTTAATATATACAATATTCTGGGAATATTATTCAGTACAAAATCCCCTTTACTTATTTAGTATGTATAATCCTTGTTTCCATGATCCAGAGACTGACAGTGTTGCTGAAATTTAGATGATACCTGTGTCACCTGGGGGCATAACAGAGTGCAAGAACTGAAGAATAAGGTTTATTTTTCTATCTACTCTTTAACTAAAATTAAAAACACTAGGGAAACCACCCACAACAAGTAGAAAACAGAGCCTAGAGATGAGATGCTATGTGACTAGAGGAAGGAAACATTTTCTCCACCGTGAGATGGTACATGAAGAATGGCATTTTTGATTGTTATTGTCTGATAGAAATAGAAAAAAGTATATTAACTTATCAGGAAGTAAGTACTAAACTAGATTATTTTACAGTGTGTCACATATATGCATACTCTGTTAAAACATCAAGGTTGATCGACAGATGTCTCTTTCAACAACTGTATACATGCATCCTTTCATATATTATATAAAAAAAAAGGCACAACGTTTGCCCAGGTGCATTAACCCATAGCACCCAAGATGATTTGAAACAGGAGACCAGTAAATGCTACTTGCTAATTGGCTGCTATAGGTAATTAGATCTGTAGCAAACTTAGCAGTTTTTATTACATAACCCCATAGAATGCAACGTTTATACTTCCCTAACCAGCACCTTTATCTGTTGACAGTATTAAAATAAGCACAACCTGGATATGGTTACAAATTGGAAGCTTTGTTTATTGGCATACATACAGAATTGATTGTCACAGGAATCACTGCTGGATTTGGTAGAAGACTGGGTTTAAAATGGGTGATAAAACATAACCTGGAGTTATGTACCTAGACTACAGCATGAAGTAGGCTACTTCTAGAGTAAAACTGATTAGTTAAAGCAAATTAACAATAAAAAAAAGAACATTATTAGAGTAATAGCTTAAAAGCTTGTTGCATTACAATGCAAGAAATGTAAATGAAATGTATAATACATATACACACACACATATCTATATATATATATATAGATAGAGAGAGAGAGAGAGAGAGAGAGAGAGAAAGTATCGCACCCGCAGGACTTTACATAAGAAATCAAAGAGACTTTACTTTATTTAGTCACATGACGTGAATATATATATATATATACTGTATATATAAAGTCTGAAAGTTCAAGCACACCAAACAAAAAAACAAAAAAGCAAAAAAGCATTAAGCCTGGGTGCTATCCAAGCCCACCAATACACAAAATCAAAAATACAGATGCACACAAGGTATTTTTAGTAAGAAAAAAACTTAACTTTTAATTAGCATCATTAAAAAGAAAACAGGCGACGTTTCGGTCCCCATCTAGGACCTTTTCTCAAGACCAAAGGTCCGAGATGGGGACCAAAACGTTGGCCTGTTTTCTTTTTAATGATGCTAATTAAGTTTTTTTCTTACTAACAATACCTGGTGTGCAACTATATTTTTGATTATATATATATATATATATATATGTGTGTGTGTGTGTGTGTGGACAACAAAGACCTCAACACTCACAGGACTTTAGAAAAAAATAAAAAAATGCCTTTAATGTGCAAATATCAACGTTTTGGTCAATTTATAATAATAATTTCAATTATATATATATATATATTAAAGACATTATATTATATATAAGTACATACATAATTTATTGGCAGACACAGAGTAACACATAAACTAATTAATACAACGGGCTATCATAATGTAATAATGTAATTATGCAACATTTTGTTGGTTGGTAAGGTTTATTGCATCCTGGGTTTACTTAGTGCCTTTTATTACATATGGGGGTTAGTTCATCAGTAAGAAAACTGTGAGAATTAGCAGATATGAAGAGTTTTAACCTAAATAACCTTATGAATTCCATTTAACTGGTGCACTAGTGCTACCCAGGAAACAACCCTGTATTTTAAATGTGGGGTTTAAGTTCACTGGAACCGGGTTACATTTTAAAACATCTCTAAAGTTTTGTATGTTTCTAATCTGGATTTGTCTGCTAAATTCACTCCAAGCCTCCAGCATTACAAATGTTAATGATACTATTATGGGATAATAATTTTAGGATTGCATGCTCCTCAGAAGCAAATGCAGAATGTCATTTCCTGGCTTTATTAAAATGAATGAACACATGTACAATTTATTTCTGTCAAACCATCATCTAAATTCATAAGCTATTTCTCATGTGTCAGAAATCTGTGTTGGTTTCCCATTTCCTTTGCTTCAGAAAAAAATATAGTTTCACATTCATCACTCGGGGGATATAAATGAGAACCACACGCTCTCCACTTCATTCAGTTTAGACTAATATCCCAGGCACAATTTAAATCCCCTCTCTTCAAGGCTATTCAGTAAAAGTCAGGCACTGATACACCCAGTATCTGATTGGATCCATTCCCATCTATACCAAGAAGAATGATAAGAAAAGTCTCAGAAGCCTTTCTATTTTTAAGACACAACCTGCAGCCCACAGACACTGCAGGGGCCATCTGATTTGGCATTAAACCTTTTAAATTATTGGTTATGCACTGCATCTCCCAGAATCCCTAATATATAACCTGCAATATCAAGTATATTATTGACCTACTTTAGAATACATTTTGCGCATCAAACACCTTAAAACATTTGAAAAAATGCAACAGTATTGCTAAGATAGGGGACCTAATACCCTTCTAGCAAGCTTCACAATACTGTATGGCAGTGGTCCCCAACCAGTGGCTCATGAGCAACATGTTGCTCACCAACCCCTTGGATGTTGCTCCCCGTGGTCTTAAAGCAGGTGCTTATTTTTGAATTTCTGGGAAGGAGGCAAGTTTTGGTTGCATACAAACCAAGTATAATGCCAAAAAGAGCCTTTTGTAGGCTGCCAGTCCACATGGGAGTTATTAGGTAGCCAATCATAGCTCTTATGGGCACGCCCATGAAATTTTTTATGCTTGTGTTGCTCCCGAACACTTTTTTCATTTAAATGTGGCTCACGGGTATAAAAGGTTGAGGGTCCCTGCTGTATGGGTTATGCTTAGACCCGTTACACGTATATAATAAACTAAAATAAACTGGTGTAATGGAACCATGCATAAAGCTTTACTCTAGGGTGCACATTTACTAACCCACGAACCCTAATCCGAATTGGAAAACGAACATTTTGCGACTTTTTCGTATTTTTTGCGATTTTTTCGTCGCCGTTATGACTTTTCGTAAATTGTCATGACTTTTTCGTAACCATTACGACTTGCGCGAAAATTCGCGACTTTTTCGTAGCCGTTACAATTTGCTCGTATCTTGTCGCAACTTTTTCGTATTGAGAGCTCGTAAGCGGCGGGCGAAACTTTCAGACATAGCATGATTTTGGAAGCCTCCCATAGGACTCAATGGCACTCTGCAGCTCCAACCTGGCCCAAGAAAAGTCACCATACTGAAGCTTGAATGAATCCGAAACTTTCGTATTCGGCGCGAAAGCTGTGAAAAAGTCGCGACTTTTCGCGCAAGTCGTAGCGCTACGAAAAAGTTGCGACATTTTGCGAAACATTCGTAATGGCTACGAAAAAAATCGCAAAATACCGATCATTACGAAAAAAACGCATTTGGACACCTTCGGACCGTTCGTGGATTAGTAAATCAGCCCCTAGGAGTTCCTATCTACTTTTTAACAAGTTATTAAATGCCCAAGAACAATGTATATGTGTAACTCAAGAGCAACTCATTTAATATATTTGCAGCTCTTTACAGTAATCATAACGTAATAAATAATAAGGTCCTTGTTCTCGTGGGTCCCTTGACATCACTAATGCCCAGCTGTGAATACTAGTGCTTTTTAGGTATGTAGCCCTATTTAGCAACTGCTTTTACAACATCTCATCTCAGAAAGCTAAGCCAATGGAGCCAGGGGGGTGTGCACATAAGAGCAGATCCCCTTTACTCAGCCTCTATAAAAAAACACCTGTTAACAATCTACTTATTGTGCCCTTAATACGTTCTTCATTTTCCATGACAAATTTCTTTCACCTGTATCAATAGCGTTAAAATTTGTGCATTATACATAATGCACTACTTCACTTCCCAGCAAATACAGTTTATAAAGAAATGGAAATAATAGGCATTTTTATCTGATGTTTGTGGAATAAATAATTCAACTATTGCAAGATGTCTTTTATGCTGACAAATCTAGAGT
The DNA here is from genome assembly GCF_000004195.4 of Xenopus tropicalis. Lineage (NCBI taxonomy): Eukaryota > Metazoa > Chordata > Amphibia > Anura > Pipidae > Xenopus > Xenopus tropicalis. The sequence continues at coordinate 63,165,948 of NC_030680.2, read as the reverse complement.
TTGAAAACAGTAAATATTTAATATTTTGGGCTGAGTAAAACAAAGGTCTCTTTTTCTGTAAAATACTGTAAAGAGATACTGACAGAAGGATAGTGAATGTAAACTACATTATAGACTTGATTACTTTGCCTTTAATTTTAAAGAGGACCTCAGCATAATAGAAAGGCATCAGTATTAATTTTTTTTTTACATAAAATGTACCTAAATATAACATATAAAGCCACAAACCTGGGTTTTTTTTTCAGATACACTTGGAGGTAGATTTATTAAAATGTGAGTTTAGAGATTAATACATAAAAACGCACCCGCATTCTATTCATTACTATGGGATTTTTAGAAGTGTATTTATCAAATGGTGAGTTCTAATTTCACTTATTAATAAATAGACTTTTAAAAATACAATAGCAATGAATAGACATGCTCTTTGCACCTTTGTATAGTTGTACCCAGCGCCTCTGCGTCCACCCTGCCTCTTTTGCTGAATTGTGAGCAAGTATAACTATTGACCTTGTGCAACCCTGAAGCTACCTCTACTCTGAATGATGGTGGTATTTCCAGGGTTCCTACCCCAGCAGGTCGCATCATTAGGCACAGCAAACTTGTGCCAAGAGAATCACATGGTAATGCCATTTTACCTAGAAATGACACAATTCTGACTCCTAGCCTAGAGCATAATTGTGGTGAGTGCAACTTACTGTGTGGCTTGCAATTCAACTCAAATTATTGGAAAACATGATGCATTGTGGGTAAAAATTACTTAATGGGTATTTATATATTTTACATATAGTGGCAACTTCCACTGTAACTGCAATTTATGAAGCCCCTGGAGGATTTAACACCAGCCCACACATTAATTAAATAATCCAGTAAAAGACTGGATGAGCATTAAACATCTATGTTTATGGAGTATTCCTTGCTTTCCTCTCGGTGGTAGTGCAGAAATCTTGAGACATGTCTATTAAGAGGGAGGGTCATAAGAGAGTATGAAAAAAGTAAACCAGCCCTGTGAATCATGAAGACAGAAGCCAGCTGAATGAGGCAAACCTTCAGCCATCTTTCCATGTGAAAGATTTGATAGGTTTAGCTATGTAAGGTGTAACCTTTATTAAAGGAACTTGTAGCACCTGAGCCAGACAGGGTAGTTAAAATGGTCAGCTTGGATAGACAGGTTAAGAGAAATTCCCAAGGGTAAGGCCCTGGAGGGTGCCAAAAATCATGGAATATACGAATTACTCGAAAAAATATAATTTATTAAGTGTAAAAACCATGGAAAACACTAATGCAAAACTTTGGCATCTAAAAGCTGTCAAAATCATGTAGAAGTCGATGGGAGTTTTCCTAGGCAAATTGTAACAATCTCTATTTAATTTGGGGTTTTAGAGGTTTTTGTCATTTTTTTCGTTTGTAAGTGCACAAAAAATCATTATGACAATAAGGAGTTTGAGGTTTTCAAACTCTTATTCTAAGACTTTCTGCTGTTTTTTTGTTTGTGCTTTTTAATTAGGCTTGTTTAATAAATTACTTGGCATTTGTGGTCTTAGTAAGAATGTGTTTTTCTTGTGGTTTCAAAACCACTAATACCAGAATGTTGATTAATGGGCCTCTAAGGTGCCCATTCATTAAAGCACAAATTTTCGCTGGTTAAAAGCACAATTGGAAAAAATCCGGAGTAACCATGATAATTTCTGATGTTCAAAAATGTCATAAAACTTATTTTCCTGGTCGTAAGTATGTGGTTGCTACTCCCCCTATACTGTAAGCATTTTCTCATTATAAGTAACAGAAAAGGTACTTGACTTAGGGGCATATTAAAATTCAAGTTTGAGGGGGAAACATGGGCAGAAAAAAATGTGACAATGCTTTTTTTTCTGGAACACTAACTGAACAATTGAGTACATATATTTTTGTGAATATACCTACGGTTTTTGTATGGTTAATAATACAATAGATAACAGATTCAAATAAAAAAATTAATGGAGCCTGGAAAATTCCTTTGCTACAGTAGACTGCTTGTGATGTTGTCAAAAACACATCTGAGGGATGCCAGAACAAAATCCCTGACCCTGTGTTTGTATGAAATGTAACACTGTACTCTACTTCAAACAGTTTAATGTTCCCTCCAGGGATTGTGCAGGTCTGGATAAAATATGAATTCATTTGGGAATCCACTGATAAAAGGCAGCTTGTAAAATGGAACCTCTGGGTTTTTTACTACAAGGACACTCTGACTGCCAAATCACACAAGCTGAGTATTTCTTTTAATCAAACCCAGAGAGGGCTCAGTGAAAAGGTGAGATGCACTTGCAGCAGATGATGTATGTGACTAAATAATCAAAAGACAGCAGCAAGTGCTTTCCAGTCAGCACCTCTCCTGAAAGCAAACATCTAATGACTTTCCTATCTCGCTAATACCATCTGAATGTCACAAGCCTTTGAGCTGATTGTGGCATGCTTATATATATATTATATCTCATTTTAAAGAACCTAAAGATCAAATACATACATCAAATCAGATTTTTTCCAAAACTACTATACATTACACATACAGTTAGCAAAAATAATTGTATAATTTTAAAACTTTACTGAACTTTCTGAAAAAATTGAATTTTTTTGCCATTATAAGGTACTGATTTCAAAGTTCAAACCTCTACCTTATCTATGCAGCAGCCTTTGGGCAACTCATTATCAGGAGATTCTCAGTGGACAGGGAAAATGGCTTCATATTCTTGTTTAGTGCCAGAAATAACAGAAACCATAGATATTTCTTAATTTTCAAACCCTCCATTTGTCTCTTCATCTCAAAAGAGAGATAGTGGGTCTCAGGAAAATAGGGAACCATGTTCAACAAGGTGGTATCCCAGAAGGCCAAGGTGCCCTATATCAAGACTGATTGGATAGATTTAATCTCTTCCCATACCATATCTGACTAATTCCATTTCTAGCCTATCTATTGTGTTGTACATTCTGTTATGTTAATGTTGGAGTTTATGCATGTTTAAAAGAAACGGATGATGTAGTATCTGTATGTCTAAATTGAATTATACCTTTATGGGTGAGAGGCAGGCTGGGAAAGAAGACAGGAACAAGTAAGAGTACTAGCCTGAGTGAGAAAGCAGAGGAAAGAATTGGAACTGTACAATAAATAAAGCTGGATCTCCACTGCAGGCTGTATGTGTAAGCTATGCATAAAGCACACACTGAAGGACACAGATATAACACGTGGCAAGGCATCAAACATTCATTAATATGTAGCATATATCAGTGTTAGCCACCTGCTGTTGATTGATATTCCTTATATATTTCCTTAGGCATGCCCAGACAACATGATTGGATAAATTATTTTGTGATCTTACATCAAACCAAACTTATGTTCATATTAGAGAATGTAAAGGAAAACTAAACCTTAACAAATCAGTAGGGTAGAAATTAGTGACGAGTGAATCTGTCCCGTTTTGCTTCATCATAAAATTCGCGAAATGGAAAATTTGCGAAACAGCAAAAATTTTGCGAAACGCATTTGTTGCAGAATTTCTTTTTGTTGCCCACATCTTTTTTTGTTGCTCACATCTATTTTTGTCACCCACATAAATTTTTTGTCACCGGCATCTATTTTTTTGTTGCCTGCGCTTTTTTGACACGACTGTGCCCATTTTTTGATACGCCCGCGTCCAATTTTTTACTTGACCGCGCCCAATTTGACATGCCCGCGCCATTTTTTGACGTGATGCGCCCAATTTGAGGCGCAACAAAAAAAAATTCAGCGCAACAAATTTTTCCGAGGTGAATTTTCACGGAAGTTTCGCTAAACAATTTGCCAATGCCGAAATGCGGAAATTCCCTGCAAATCCATGCCTGGTGAAAACATTTGCTCATCGCTAGTAGAAATGCTGCACATTATGTTCTGGGCACTTGTATCAACTTAAGGCAACTGCAGCCCTTTATGATCTCAGAAACCAGTACAATTAGCATCAGAATTTAGTCATAAGCCCTGTAGCATCAGTTAATATGACAAACCTAATTTTCTGCTAGGTAATTTGCAATGACCCCTAAGCTCAGCTTCTCAACAGCTGCACGGAGCACTTTCACTTCACTTTCACTGTACGGACACTTTCCAGGATAGGATGCTCCTGTGACAACTGTAAAGACCTGGATCATTACTATAATAGAGACGCTGAACCTTTATGCTGGTGCAGTATGTTTAGTATATTAATTATAATAACATTATAAGCCATATTCAATTTTAACAGAAGGATTTGTCTATGAATAGGGGTAAGGTGCAAAGTCTCATGGTTTTCAGCAATAGTGGACCTTGTGCCCCAAGTACTTTACTTTTGAAGCTGTTAGGAAAAAAACACACATCCAGAGAGGGCTACTGTGTGCAAGGTGTGGCAGTCATCTCATAAGGGCTAAAATTTTTACCTGCCGACACTCCTTACCAGTGTGCCACATGAACATTGCAATCTGAAGCATCTGAAGGGCTAAGGCACATTGTGAATGCTGCAACTAAGGGGCCCATTTACTAAACAATTTTGAGATATACTTCTAAATGATAGAACATTTTGGAATGTATACAAAAATTATGGTAAAATCCCACAAGTTTTTCTTGGTTTTCATGAAAAAAAATCATATTTTGCGAAAAAAATACAAACATTTCGGAATTCGTTAACGCTTTGGTTACACTTTCATGGGGACTATATTGCAATTGCGATATTTTCATACAAACGATAAAAGCATTGTCAAGGCATTTTAGAACTACAGAAATTATCGTGGTACTTCGAATTTATACCATATTGCGTTTCAAAGCCAGAAAAAAACGCATTTTAGTAAATGTGCTCTTAATGTCCTTCCTTGATTTCTAGACTCTAGACTTGATTTCTAGACTGCTGCAACTAGGGGGCTGATTTACTAATCCACGAATCCGAATGAGAAAAATTCGGATTGGAAAACGAACATTTTGCGACTTCGTATTTTTTGCGATTTTTTCGTTGCCGTTATGACTTTTCCGTAAATTGATGCGACTTTTTCGTAACCGTTACGACTTGCGCGAATTGTTGCAACTTTTTCATTGCCATTATGACTTTCGTGAATTGTCGCTACTTTTTCATAGCCTTTATGACTTTCGTGAATTGTCGCGACTTTTTCATAGCCTTTACGACTTTCGCGAATTGTCGCAGCTTTCGTATTGAGAGCTCGAAAAAGTCGCGACAATTCGCGAAAAAGTCGCAAAGTACCGATCATTACGAAAAAAATGCATTCGGACGCTTTTCGGACATTCGTGGATTAGTAAATGTGCCCCTAAGTATACGTCTTCCTTGATTTTTGGACTTGTAGACCAGTAGCAAACTTTGGACTTTTTCCCAACATTATCCCCATATAGTATTATACAATAGGATTTCCATACTTTATACTTGCATTTCACTTTCATGGGCATAAAAAGTGATATTGCCATTTTTAGGTTTATAAGCTATACCACTTTTATATTTATTCATTCATTCATTTTTAAGTTGCTAATCTTTGCAAGATAAGAAGTATTTGTAGAACAATACAAACAAGTAAAAAGAAACCCAGCATATATATAGGCACAATCCTTGATTAATATTATTAGGATTCGGTGTTCTTGTCAGTAGAAGTCTAGTGGAAAAAGATGAAAAAGAAGGATGATTGTGTTTCTTTTAATACAGCTTGTATGCTTGCGCCTGATCAAAAATGTTTTTTAAAATATAGGTTAAATAGCCACTAACTTGTGTATAAGTTGACATATTTTTAAAGAGTCCTATTCTATTCTTTAGTTGGCTTTTCTAACATACAGTAGACTGCAAAAACATCTGCTGCAATTTACTGGTTGGCAAGATGAAAAAAAGGGTCAAAGAATAAAGTGATCATTATAAATAATTTTATGTGATGCCTTTATGCGGAATACCAATCTGATTTGTGTTCACTTTAAAAATACAGTCCAGAAACACAATCTATAAAACGTGTTAGCTTGGCTGCCCTTTTTAAGTGCTGTAGCTGCATATTGTATCCTAGGGAATTCCATAAGAAGCTGTGAACTTTTCTAATATAACTAAGGCAACTAAAAATGACTTTGCAAGCTTTGTTTCATTTTTATTCATTTCATATTGTGTGCGTTTGTAGTTTAGCAACAGCTGGAGGAATAAAAATTGGAAACCAATAAATATATTAATAGACCCACGAAGCCTTAACTTTATGCCACCATATTTCTTTCTCCACTGAAAACATATATACTAAAGGGAAAATATTAAAAGAAGCACATTTACGAAAACTCTAACATATTCTTTATTTATTCATTTTTTTTTTATTTGAATAAACTCATGTCCATGAATGTCTGACGTTTACTTAAAAGTCTGAACTGAAAAAGTCTGTACAGGAAAAAGTTGCAGAAAGGTCACAAAACATACCTCTACTTTTTTTTTAAAAAACCTTTAAAATTTTGAAGCAAAAGAAGGATCCCCAGGGAAGAGACATCTGCCATCTACATGATCTCAGCAAGTTTTGCTGGTAAATTGTTGGATTCAGATTTTTAGCCATTTTTTCTGTGACTTTTAGCGCTACCAAAATATGAATTGGAAAATAAAATCTGAGCACTAGTAAATGGCCCCCATAATAAAATTCACAAAAAAAAGTGAATTGGGGAGAAAAATATGACCATTGGTACATCTGTCCCTTAGTTTTCTTCTGCCTTTTTTGTCTCAAACCTAAATAAGCTCCTTCAAAGTAAAATAAAAACATGTATTGCATCATTTGCCATTTCTCATTACAGTACAAAAACATTTTAGCAGTAATTACATGAAAAATATATTTGGATGACAAGAAGCAAATCTGATCTTGTTGTATTCTTTGCTTCTTTGTGAAATTGTGTGTATAGGCTTTCCTGGGTTGGAACAGGATGCCGTTCTCTGGTATGTGCATTCATTTGTGGCATATAAACCACTGCCTTTAATTTGGAATTTAAAGGATTCATCTTTACATCCTATAAACAAATGGCATGAGTCCGTAGTATAAAGTTGTTAATTGTCACAAAAGCACATATGTTGTATTACAAATTCATTTAAAACAGGTGGTTTATTGTCAAAATTGGATGTTATTCCATCTGTAACAAGGGGAAAACTACACAGTTTTTCTGCTTATAATTCAAGCAGCTGTAATACAATGATTCTTTACTTCATGCCAGTTTGAGATAGTACATATTGTTGTACACACCCTACACTCTTGGTAAAGGGCTGCAATTAATGATGGGCGAAATAATTTGGCAGGCATGCATTCATGGCAAATTTCCGAGTTTCCCCATTGGGGGATTATTTTGCGTAACGGGTGACAAAATTCGCTGCGTAAAAGTTCAAATTCGTAAAAATTGTTGCCGGTGTAAAGAAAAAAATTGTTGTGTGCTTAAAAAAATGCAGCACTTGTCAAAAAAAATTACATGTGTGTCAATTTTTTGTCTTTTTTTTTGCTGATTTACAAATCTTTTGAAAGATTGACAAATATTTTGATGTAGCGAAATGGGACAGATTCGCTCATCACTAGCTGCAAAGTATGGTGGCAATTGTTAAATACAAGTATGGGACCTATCCAGAATATGCTCAGGACCAGAGATTTTATGTATACGGGTCTTTTCATAATTTGTATCTCCATATCTTAAGGGGTATATTTATTATGCTGTGCAAAAAGTGGAGTGAAGCATTACCGATGGTGTTGCCCAGGGCAACCAATCAGCGATTAGATTTCAACTGTTGTTGAAAATGTTTTACTCCACTTTTTAAACAGCATGATAAATATACCACAAAGTCTACTAAAAAATTATTTGAATGTTAAACTCAGTGGGATACATTTACCTCCAATAAGGAATAAGTATATCTTAATTTTAAAAAATTTAATTATTTGCTTATAATGGAGTCTATAAGACATGGCCTTCCCATAATTCATAAAGTTCTGGATAATGGGTTTTAGGATAACAGATCCCATACCTGTAGCTAACAATTAGCATAATAGAAATGGTGTTGCATAGGTAAACCCTTCCTACCAAGAAGAGGCACATGGATATTCGGTCATGCTATCCCAGAGAATTTTGGTTCCACAGGGTTGTGGAAAACACATTTAGTATTAGGCATAAAAATGGTTAATTAGCCATTGAATGAATTATTTTATGTATATTCTGTAGCCCTTGGAAAGCTAATTATATTTATTAAAAAATAATAAAATCATGTTTTGTTTCAAGAAATGATTTTTTACAAGACAGTTTCATCTCTCCCCATATATGTTTCATGGCTCAATAGACGGATTAATGAAGCTGAGACAATAGTAGGCATTCATTATCCCAACAGGTGGGCTTCATACTGGTATGGAGAAAAATTATTCTCTTTCTTATCTGGCTCTCTGGGCTCAATCTCTACTGCTTTCTGTGCATTAGAAATGAACTGGGAATCCTAGTATATATTTTAACTGAATTGATATGCTAATTTGCACAAGGTAAATCACAAATCGTCTCTCCTGACAGGCAATCATATAGCTCTGAATTCTTGCGACGTAAAGCCAATCATCATATTTCGTGAAAATATTTCTCTTGTGTTCTATTTAATATTTCTAGTCAGCTCTCCATCTCAAAAGAATATTTGGCACAAAGACACTTTCTCCCTTAATCCCGGCAAAGGCACCTAAAATGTAATAGTGGGATCAGTATGCTTTAAATTGCTATAGATCTGTCATTGAACCCATGTCGTTACAACTACCCCTAGATGAAAGGGAAAGTAGAGATTACAAAAAGAATATTTGATTAAAAATACAAAATTGCAAAATAACAAAATGGGCAATATTTAGTATCTCTTGTAGCTAAAAATCCCACCACTTGGCTACACCCCTTAATTTATTGTGATCAAAATACTAAAAATGTTCCTTGCCTGGCTAAAATTAGGGTCATGGCTTTGATCTAATAATCATGGCATACATTTGTAGTACAGGTATAGGATTTATTATTTTGAATTCTTGGGTTTTTCCTTACCTTAATTCTGCTAAAATTAATATAAACATCATTGGGCTTTTTTCACAGTCGTTGGGTTTCAAGTTTGTTTTTCTAATTAAATAAACTTGCATACCTTATTTATTAACAAGGAAAACTTGTTCATATAGAAAACTCAAGTTTGAAAATATGGTTGCCTTTGCCTAGGACAACTGCTATTGACTTCTATAGAAACTCCAGCTTTTACATTCAAGATTTTGGGTTTCTGTTTTTTTGCACTTAATAAATACCAGACATTCGAGTTTTTAAACCATAAGTTGAGTTTTTTTGCACTAAAAAACCTTGAATCAAGATAAAAAATCAAACTCTACCGTTGATAAATCTCCCCCAAATAAACCAACAGGATTGTTTTGACTCCAATATGGATTCATGCAACTTTATTGGTGACAAGTACAAGCTACTGTTTTATTATTGCAGAGAAAAGGGAAATCATTTAAAAAGTATAATTATTAGCTTATAATGGACCATGAGAGATTTACCCTAATTCTTTATGGATAAATTCAGGTAACCTGGAAAAGAATCCCATAACTAATGTTAATGGAATTAAAGTTGTAAAGGCAACTATGTTAACAATGGAATCTATTGAAATGTATTGAATTCTTTGAAATTCATGGGGTACATATTCTTTTATTTAATTTATCTTGTTTTAACTGACCATGGGGTTCACTAAAGGGTGATAAAACGAGCGCTATTTATAGCATGCATTAAAAATGTTATCGCTTCTTATTTTTTGTGACTTAACGCTTGATTCACTAAAAGGACAGGCGTCATTAATATTAATAATATTTTTGCGTTATTTAACTCGTGATGAGTGTTTTTCTTGCGTTAATTGCCGCCATGTGCGTTATTTCGTGCTGTGCGTAATATATATTTCGCTGCTTGCTATATTAGCGCACGATTTTACACATGTAACCATTACTTTCAGAAAACTACTGTTGAAATGACCATTTCCCTGAAAACTGGAGGATGCATCACTCTAGGGCCAACACATACATGAAAAAAATCCGACTGCAGACTCCATGTTGTGTTGCCAAAAGCTCACGAACCACAATTTTCTTTAAGTACCACCTACCCCAAGTAGGCGTTAATATTCACACTGACTAATGCGATATTTAGCGCATTTAATGCTTCATGTGTGTTAGTATTATTTCTATGCGAGAATTAACGCAATGCGAGGTAAATAATGCGTTTTTTTGCACATGCAATATCTGTCTTAACGCATGAAAAATGACTTTGATGAATCAGGACTTAATTATCGCATGCTTTTTAATGCAAAAAAGCATGTGGTAAGCGTTATCGACCTTTAGTGAATCGGCCCCCATGTGTGCCCCTTTTTCAAAATATACATTTAAATGAAAAGTGACTGTTTCAGTCAACTTGCATTAGTGTGCTTTTTGAAAAGATTGCAGTTGGAATTTGGAAGCTCAATTTCACCCATATTGATTGTGCCCTTTGAAGCTGAAAGAATAAATGTGTTCAGAAAGATCTAATTAGAAGCAAACAATATTGAATAAATAATTATAATAAACTCTGCTGTATTTTGCTTTAAGCCTTTGTGGCTCTAAGCCATCAAGTTTACCTTAAGATGTAAATTTCTAATGCTTCAGCACCACATCTTTTGCCTTCATAGTGACATGATAAATAAAAAGGTATAGAAATCAGTATTATGAACAATTTGAACCCTACAGAGGTATACAATGTAAATCAGAAAGTACTCTCTACTGCTGTATCTATATAAACTTATAGATGATAGTGAAGGCTTAAACATACAGTAAGTATTAGTGACTTAGGAATTATGGAATTTTAAGCGCAGATCTAATATTTAAAAGGGTAGTTTATTATAAATGGTGCAAAATTGCAGTAAAATAACACAATTTTCAACTTACCCAATTACTTCCCATTGACTTCTATGGCATCTCAACAGGTTTTTACTTACAGTAGTTAGCAAATGCTAACTGCAGCTTTCCTTGATTATGCATGAGGTTATCATGATGGTGGCCATGATTATGCCACAGTCATATTTGATTGTGTTCCTTATTAAATTAGTCTGTATGTGGTCTGCTATGCAAGTTAATATGAAGCACAAGGGTTAGTATAATGCTTTATCTTTCTTACTATACCCAGGCTCTGTTCTAGTAAGCATTATGATCACATATAGCTGCAAAAAAGGGAGAAACCACATCAATCTCCATGTTCATAAAAACATGTTTCTAATTCTAAGAACTTACACCAATCATGGGAATGAAATTAAGTCTTTCTTTTTTTCACCTTACCACAAACTGCAGAAATGTATAATTCAAGTCTCCCCTTCTGTGTGTAAATATAATAAAGTTAGGTAGGTGGCATTTAGTGATATTGTCCACAGGTTGAAAAACTAGGGATAGTTGAGGGACTGGTTATGTGACAATTTACAGAGAGTAACAACAAGGTAATTGAAAGTCTAACAGGTCTTTCCTGGGAAGGAGAGTTTACAAAAAAATTCCAGCACTAAGGGGCTGATTTACTAACCCACGAATCCGACCCGAATTGGAAAAGTTCCGACTTGAAAACGAACATTTTGCGACTTTTTCGTATGTTTTGCGATTTTTTCGGATTCTGTACGAATTTTTCGTTACCAATACGATTTTTGCGTAAAAACGCGAGTTTTTCGTATCCATTACGAAAGTTGCGTAAAAAGTTGTAAGCGTAAGTTTTAACGCTACGAAAAATGCGCAACTTTTTACGCAACTTTCGTAATGGATAGGAAAACTCGCGTTTTTACGCAAAAATCGTATTGTAACGAAAAATTCGTAAAGAATCCGAAAAAATCGCAAAACATACGAAAAAATCGCAAAATACCGATCATTACGAAAAAAACGCAATCGGACTCCATTCGACCCGTTCGTGGGTAAGTAAATCAGCCCCTTAGGGTGCAGAAGGGAAACTTACAGAACAATGTTTAAAATTTCAGAGTAAAAGTGAAGTGTAATTTCTTTCTCAGTTAAAATGTAATTCTATACTGAATTAGAATGAAAAGGGCAACCCAAGGCAGGAGAATGAAATGTTAAATCCTAGCTGTTGCCTTTTGTATGGATAGACAAAGTTGACCAGAAAATCAATTATAAAGGGGTTGCAAGAATCTAGATGGGAGATGTGGGCTGTGTATAAGAGTTAAACAAGATTGCTTTTGAGCGGTGATTTTGAGATGCTGAATGTTGGGGGCAGGGGACTGGGTAATGCTGAATGTGCAGTTATTAAGATAAAACTGGGTATATAAAAAATGATTAAGGCGATGACTAAGGTGATAACAAATGTATTGGTTTGACAAATTTTATTTTAAGAGACTGTTGCAGTTATAAGCAGAGATCGAACATTAACTTGAAATATGCATAGGAGACTTTAAAGTAAAAACAAAATGCTGAAATATGTAACCAGATTATTTTTCAAACTTTGACTAAGAAGAGTTCTGATCCAAAGGACCTGGGCTTGGATAAAACCTGGAAAGGAAGGAATGGAAGCAAAAAGAAAATTACTGGTCACTATATGAAGGGTCAGATTTATTCCAGCATGGCTGTATTTCTTTGGCTAAGTGACCAGGGCATTTCTTCCAGTCACAGGGCTTAACCTGGTCATACATTGAAAGATCTGCTTGTTTGGTGAAGTAGCCAAACAATTGGATCTTTCACTGGCTGGGCTGATCTAATTGTTTGGTCCTAGAGTCAAACAATCAGATCACAGTGATGGAAAGTGGTAAGGACTTCATAAGCAAGCTGTTGCTATCATGGTCCCAACAAGATCTTTAAACCTGTCAGATTGACAGGTAGGCTGTTGTAGTTCCCTATATACAGTACAGTCAGATATGCTGCTGACTCAGGCTGAAGGAGCGAATCCCCAGTTAAGATCTTCCCATGTATGGCTACCTTTATTCCACCCCACTGCAATTAGTTTTATAAGAGAGATTACCAAGACCATAGCATTGGTTCTACAGGCTTAAAGGAGAAGAAAAGGTAAAAACCAAATAAGCTTTATCAGTAAGGTCTACATAAATACAGCCATAAGCACTCACAGAACTGCTGCTCTCCCTTTCTCTGGATTCCCTTTCTTCTATTCTGTATACATGATCTTCTGTGTCAGACTTCTTACTCCCTGCTTGAAACAGGGGACCAGGATGTACCCTGATCAGTCTATACTTTCTTGTATTCTTCTAGTTAATTTTGTCAGATCAGTTGCACTTCCATTGTACTTGTATATATTGTATGCTTGCGAGATATACAACAGCACTCTCTTCATCTTAAGGCATTTTTTTCCAACACAGGGGTAACCATTTAAGCATGAAAAACAGAAATTATGAAAAAACTCCTGCCCAATGGGCTCTACCTTTTGATGAGTCCCTCACTACACTGTTCCCATTGCGGACTACTAGTAAAAACACACAAATGTTTGAAGTCATGCCTGTAATTAAGATACTACTTTAGGGGTGGGTTCTTTAGCGCTGTGAGGCTACATTTTTATTGTTATTGGTACTTTTTCTTATCTTTCTGTTCAGTCACTCTCCTATTTATAATTCTGTCTCTGATTCAATCCGCTGTCTGATTGCTAGGATAAATTGGACCCTAGAAACCAGATAGCTTCTGAATTTTTCCCATTCGGGATTCGAACTCATGTTTTGATAAATCTGCCCCCTAGTGTAAGAATGGTCATGAGTATTGACATAATGGATAAGTTTAAACTAAAATTTGTGACAAGAACTACAGTCTTAAAGTGTTTCCTGACATAAAAATGGCTGAACAGCAAAGTCCTTGTACATTCTTTTTTTCTAATTAACATTCAGATCAGGTTTTAAAAGTTTTAACTTTTTAATGCTTGAAGTAGAAAGCAATCAAAAAAATCTCTTTTCACTCTCCATATTTTATACAGCACTTGTGTATTTTTCTAGTTTCAAGCAACAGTTAAAGAAGGAGTAACTGGTGTCATGGTCAACCTAACTGTGGAAGATAAAGATGACCCAACCACTGGAGCTTGGAAGGCAGTTTATACAATCATCAATGGGAACCCAGGCCAAAGTTTTGAAATCCATACCAATCCAAAGACAAATGAAGGCATGCTTTCTGTAGTCAAAGTAAGTCATCATATTGTTTTTTGAGCTTAAATTGTATTGTATTATATGATATTATATATTATTATGATAAACACAGGATTATTATAACTATTATATGCATATGGTTTATTCACTAGGAGGCCTGTGGGATGGATGACCCTTCAAGGTGCTTTTCTTTTGGCTCCAAGCCTGCTTAGATGCTCTGTAGACTTGTTTTATATAAAATCATTTCAATATAATCCAGACCACAAAAATGTGGTATATTTAATTATTCATCCCGTACATGGGGAAGTTTGACAGCACTGATCTACACTATTATAGTAATGACCAATTTATTTCATCTGCAATGAAAATGATTATGATAAACAGCAGTGTAATAAAAATGGCTGAATAAAGTATTCAAGGTTTATAAAAAAATTATAAAGAATCCATTTACGTCTAAATATTCATCATTTCTTACTAACCATCTCTTCATCTTTGTCACTACAGCGTTAGACTTAAAATATATTATCACAGGCAGATCTTTATTAGCCATATACCAAATGATTTTATTTCCTAGTCATTATGTATCATTAAAGTATATGTCTTTATTAATACAATAGAAGTACTCACACAAAGAGGTTACAGTAGCAGTGAGGTTTTGTATTTTCTGCCAGTGTTATTTTTAATTTTATTTATAATTGATAATAGTAGTACCCAATATCACTATCACTTAGTAGAAAAGGAAACTCCCTTAGCTTTTGCCAACTGTGCTTTTCTCAGTCTTTTATTACATATTCACACAGACACAATGTAAAACTGGGATGTTCAGGACCCACTGGGGTTGCCACCTCAGTGACCCCCACCCCAGTTGCAAACACCTATCTCATGTATCTAACCCTTCACCAGCTTCTAACACCCCACCTTACTTTTTGTGGATGGAGGATACTAAGAACAGGGAGTGTGTCTGGGTCGGTGGGGCCCACAAGGGGCGGGACCTACCTTTTTTTCTTTTTCACAGTGTCCCACCATTTTTTTCCCAGTGTCCCACTGGCCCAGTCCAACCCTACATACACACCACACACACTAGGGCAATGTACCCCTATTGTAATTTATACAGATATTAGACGTCACCATATAAAATCAGAAGGTCGCAAGCCGAGATGTTAACTTTAGCATGTACACTGGGGTTGAACTTGATGGACATTGATCTTTTTTCAACATAACCTAACTTAAGTATGTAACCATGCAACTATGTACTGTTCAGTTGGTATTTTCCTTACTCTGCTGTTACTAGGTTTCTGACCTGTGCATGTAGGAGTGCAAAGGTGGGGATTGTAGGTTCTGGGAGCAGGGGGAAGGATTTAAGGAAGGCAGTGGGGGTGATTCAATGCAAAGGAGGCAAAGTGGGGTAGGATGATGTAAACCTATACTGTACATATGTTAAGGTAGTGGAAATATATGCCTCCAAAGCTTTCATTTATAGATCTATGGGCCTGATTCACTAAAGTGCGATAAAAATTATCGCACGCTTTTTTGCGGTAAAAAAAGACACGATAATTTGCGCACGATTCACCATAGTATTATCGCGTGCGATAAATCGCCATTTTCGCATGCGTTATTTCTCACGCCAGTTTTACCGCATGCGTTAATTTCCGCGCTGAAAAGAATACGATCGCATGATTCACTATAACTTTTGCGCGCTAAATATCGCATTCGGCTATGCGAAAATTAACTCCTACTACAGGCAGGCGAAAAATTATAGAAAAGTACAGTAAATGATTTTTTTGCAATAAAATATGGACTTACAGTGTTATTTATTCAAGTATGTGTCTTTTTACTCAATTTTACTCAAAATTAACACCTACTACAGGCAGGCGATAATTATAGAAAAGTACAGTAAATTAGTTTTTTGCAATAAAATATGGACTTTGCAGTGTTATTTATTGAAGTCTGTGTTTCCCCTAGAGTGACGCAGCCGCCAGTTTGCAGCGAAATGTACATTTTTAATACAGTAATTTTCCGCAAGTATTGGCGTGTATTGAAATAGTCTTCGCGAGTTAAATAACGCATGCAATATCGCGCGTAAAAAAGCGCAAGTATACTTATAGTGAATCGTGTGAAAAATCACCAAAATTAAGACGCGGTAAAATTTATAGCGCACACTAAAAATAGCGCACATTTTATCGCACTTTAGTGAATCAGGCCCTATGTCTATATGCTAATGGTGAGTGTAAAGTACTATGGGCATTTCTTTTGACTTCTTAGCTGTGTGTGGGAGGTCAGACATAGATTCCACAAGAGAGTTCTAGGCTAATAGAACATAGTTATATAATAGCTAATCTATTTAGTTTACCAGCTTTAGATGTCATCTAAAGTAGCATAGTGTTAATGCTCATGTTAATTATGTGTTCATTGTATTGTAGCCACTGGACTATGAGATTTCTGCATTTCATACGCTGCTGATCAAGGTTGAGAATGAAGACCCCCTGATCCCTGATGTTGGCTATGGATCTAGCTCTACTGCAACAGTTCAGATAACTGTATTGGATGTTAATGAAAGCCCAGTATTTCACCCAGATCCAATGACTGTAACAAAAAAGGAAAATATTCAGATTGGTTCACAGTTGTTCACAGTTAATGCAACCGATCCAGACACACTACAGCATCAGTCCATAAGGTAAGATTTTTAGCCTTTGATCCACTCTTAATATCAACCCAATATAACAAATTGCTCTTACATAAAGAATCAGTATCATCCAGTGATCTTGGTAACTATAAAAAGTGCATCCATGCAAATTGTTTCCATAAAGGATACCAGATATCATATTGCAAGCACTTATTTTTAGCAGCCTGAATTAATCTTTTTTTACAACATTCAATTAGTTTGAGGATGATTTTGCTTGTCTTCAAAGGAATAGATGGCCAACTCTTAACACAGCATGTTAAACATGCCTTGCTCATTCCCCTAATAATGATATAGTGTTATGTAGGTATCTTAGAGAACTTAGAGAATATGTTCAGTTCCTTCTCTGTTGATGTCGTAGAGCTTTGGACATCCTCAGTTAGCTACAGTGTAAACCACTAGGTGCTTCTGATATACAGTGCTAGAGTGCTTTTGATATATAAAAAATATGTTTTTTGCACTTTGCACCTTGCCGTACGGTTAATCTACTGTCATTGGGAGTCATTAATCAATAGTGGGCTAATCTTGGACAGTAAACCATAGCAACCATTCAGCTGCAGTGGGAACAATGACATGGGTTACTGCTCAGGTGCATATTCTGCCCAGTGTTGATAAATGAGCCCCTTTTCAACACTTATTTAAAAGGGCACTGGTCATGGTGCTGAAAGCCATCATCCATGACCACTCAGAAACAACCTATCAAAAGCCAGTAAGTTGGTTAGTTGGCGCACTGTCATTTCTGGTGCACTCGTATAATACAGAGAGGGATCTGTGATCACATAATAATGCCTCCCCTTTTTTAAAATAACTCTGCTTATATTCAGTTGAGCCTGATCTCTTCGGGTAGAAGAGCAGAACAATGAAATGAGTCATGCTGATAAAGGAAATTTGATCTGTGAATTCTGCAACTAATTCTCTTATCTTAAGTGTATATCTGGAGTCCTGGCAAAAAAAGTAAAAAAGAATATCTCTTTTTGCCAAAAGGCAAAGTATTAACCACTGATATGAATATTAGAAATATACTCACCTCATGCAAAACTACACTATGTTAGAGGATATTAAACCCTGTTTTATCTTTAAACAGGTTTTATTTAAATGACAATATCCCTAGAAACAAGACAAAACATATCAAATTTATTCTGCTGCTCAGACCTGGGGAAATTCATTATTTTAACTTTGTAGAGACCTTATCAAAATGGTATATTTTACCACTGTTTTTCACTGAACTCTATTCCCATTTAGTTGTCTGTTTCCTAAGAGCTGTGAGAGAATACTTCAAATATTTTATTCTCCAAATGCATTTTTCAGTTTGCTATATATTTGGGAATGAGTACTAATTATTAAGAGCTGTAATAAAAAAACATTTAAGAATAAAAAATCAATTAATCAATTAAAAATGTCACATGATTTTATAAATTACTAATTTCTCTTTTTGAGACATCAGCCATTTAGAGGTGTGCTGTAATAAATTTTAGATTACCTGAACCTGAATGTTCTTTAACCTCTTCGTTGATAGGGTTACAACGTAACGTTCTGCAATGCCTTTTAGGTCCCAGTGATATGTTTAAAATATAAGGATTTTAAAGTTTCGCTCATTAAAAAAGCAGAATTTGCTCTCTAAAAAATACAGCTATAAATTTATATAATATTACAGAAAAGGTGTGTGAATTAACTGCATTTGCTAGAAGCAGTAATTCTCTCTAATGAATGCTGCAGATTTGGAATATTATCATCTTTTTCTTGTTCTCTCTCTCTAGATATATATGTAAATAGACAGATAAATAGACAGACAGACAGACAGACAGTTTGTATGAGAGAACACCTTTAGGTAAAACACAAAAAAAACACCCTGGTGCTTAAAAGAAATGCTAAAGAAATGGTTTGTTTCAAGACCTTTTGTTTCAGGTCTTCCCTAGTATGTCTTGGTTTCCAACGGTAACTCCAATCAAAGTGATCATATTATTACTATTATTATTAGTAGTACAGTAGTAGTAGTAATGATAAACAAGTGAGCATTGTTGTGATTTTCATACTGTTTCCTCATGAATAAATACACTTAAATTACTGGGTTGATGGACTTTGCCCCAAGTTTTACTGGGTTAAAATATGGCCAGTTTAACTTAATGGTCCTTGCAAACAGTGTTTCTTAGGGATAGAAATAGAACTGGTTGCCACCTGAGTTTTCATGTAGAAAATGTAATACTAGGAGAACCCCCATTGAGTTTTATTCTAATAATTTGCATAACTGTGCCGTTATGTTACCACAGAAACAAGCTGGTTGTGTAGTTAAGTTCAGGCTATGCTAGGCAATACTGTTTGTGAAGTTGATTTGTTTCTTTCAGGATCTTCTTTTACTAAGTAAGAATAGCCAAAGCTCTGTTTACATTACTACTAAGGCTTTAAATCTGTGGACTGGTCTACTATATAATATAATGGCACATTGAGAGATTTGTCGCTACCACAGGTGACAGATATGTATGTATGTATGTATATCTTTATTAATAAAGCGCTACTTATGTACGCAGTGCTGTACAGTAGAATACATTAATACAAACAGGGGATTATTAAGATAATAATAGATAAATACAAAGTACAACAATAAATACATATATATACAAAATAAATACAGTTGCAATAAGTTAAGAGCCAAAGACACAAGAGGAAGGAGGTCCCTGCCCCGTAGAGCTTACAGTCTATATGGGAGGGTAACTTACAGACACAAATAGGCAAATATAAGTGCTGTAGGTCACAGTGGGTGACACTACAATATAAGTGCTAGTTCCCAGATCAGGTGCTGGGTGAGTGCTCCAAAAGGTAGTCTTTAAGTTTAGTTTTAAAAAGACTGAGGGAGGATTCTCTCCGGAGGAAATCAGGGAGGGCATTCCAAATGTAAGGGGCAGCAAGGCAGAAAGGTTTAAGGCGGGAAACAGCAGTAGTAGTTGGGGGCGCAACCAAACGATTGCTCTGCGAGGAACAAAGGAGTCGGCCAGGAACGTACAGAGACACAAGGGAAGAGATGTAGTGAGGGGCAGAGGAATGGAGGGCCTTGAAGGTTAAAGGAACAGTAACACCAAAAAATGAAACAGCTTTAAAGTAATAAAAATATAATGCACTGTTGCCCTGCACTGGTAAAACTGGTGTGTTTGCTACAGTAACACTACTATAATTTATTTAATAAGCTGCTGTGTAGTAACGGGGGCAGCCATTCAAGCTGGGATAAAGGAGAAAAGGCACAGGTTACATAGCAGATAACAGATAAGTTCTGTAGAATACAATAGTGTTTTATCTGTTATCTGCTATGTGCCTGTGCCTTTTCTCCTTTGAATGGCTGCCTCCATGGCAACATAGCAGCTTATTTATATAAATTATAGTAGACTTTCTGAAGTAAACACACAACTTTTACCAGTGCAGGGCAGCAGCACATTATATTTTAGTTACTTTTATACACTTTCATTTTTTGGTGTTACTGTTCCTTTAAGAGAAGGAGTTTTTAAGATATTCTTTATTTAATGGGAAGCCATGATAAGAACTTTAGCAGGGGAAGGGTCTGAACTCTCCTGGATGAGAGGAGGAGAATACTGGCAGCAGTATTTAATATAGACTGTAGGGGGGAGAGATTGGAGTTAGGGAGGCCGGTTAGTAGCAGGTTACAGTAGTCAAGTCGGGATAGGATGAGAGCATGCATGAGCAGCCTAGCTGTTGCAGTAGAAAGAAAGGGACAGATTTTGGCAATATTGCGCAGGAGATATGATGAAAATGCCTTTCCTTTCGCTAATGTTTGAATTGCTGCAAGTAAATTACCTATTTTATTTCTCATTTTCCCATGATTAAGCTGAATCACCACGAGTAATGTAATGTATTTGCGCTGATTCTAATGTTAGTGAAGCAAATGGTATTTGAGAGATTTGTCACCTGCTGTAAAAATGTGCTACTTTGGTCAACATATCTCCCAGAGATGCTCTTTCAAAAATTACATCCCCTTCACTAACATTAGAATCGCCACAATTAAATTCAAATGTTGATGGCATTTTTATGACATCTGTTGCCTCTGATAGCAAATTTTTGCCACAGGTGAAAATCTATCTGTGTGGCATTGCCCTAAATATATATTTTTTTATCATTGTATTTATCCATAATTATGAATCTATATCCTTCTTAACATGGCATACAAAGCAGTTGCTAATGTAATCACACACTCTGGGAAAAAAACTGGAGAAAATGAGAGAGGGTGGGCAAGGGCACCCTGCAAATGAATCACAAAAAAAGTATACTTAAAGGGGAAGTTAGGAAACAAAGGCTATGATAACGGTTGCAGGCCAAAGAAAACCACACCAGCTTGGGGTCACTGCAAAAGAGTGATCCTCTTCCTCCTATCTTCTTTCTTTATGATCTTGGGCCAACACATGGGCAATATAGTGAAAAAGCTGGGGTTTTTTTTGTTAAAGTTTGGCTTTTCACTGTACTGTGCATGCACAAGCATCACCAAGACAGAAAGAAGGAAGAGGAGTACCAGCCGGGGTATAAAGTAAGAGATTACAATTACTGGGGGTACCTAACATTTTGGCATCCATCCAGTGATCGTACCTTTCCTTTTCTTTTAAGGTATGGAAAATGTATACAATGAATCCTTCCAATATGGTCTGTCATCATATTTATAAACATCATTTTGCTCTTATGTCTTTATTATAGAAACAAGGTGGATATATAATATATGGCAACATTGTAAAAAAACAGACCATGCAAACAAAGATTTGCAAATAGATCATATATCTAAAAGTTACATTTCTATGTTGAATTAGTATTAACCCTTTCACTGCCAGCCGTTTTGGTCAAAGCGGAACTTGTATTGCCAGACAGTTTTTGAACATTTTGCACTGTTTCACTTTAGGGGCCTTTCCTCTGGGGTACTTTTAGTTTACCCAGGAAAACAATATATTGGTTTTTTTCAGGACAAACTAAGCTTTCAAAATATGGTAGAATTTTGGTGTAATTCCAATTCTGTAACAAGATATAGGCTTCTAAATGTCTAAATTTTTAAAAAAAATCATATTTTCCATAATATAAACACATATACCAGAAACAAAAATTATTTTATGCACAAAAATACAACTGATTTGGAATGTCCCATGTCTCCTGAACGTGCCAATACCAAATATATATAGTTTTATGGAGATTTCTCCCTTGTATAGGTCAAAAACTCCCAGCAGTACACTACCAAATTCCCAAAGCACTGCTTCACATAGCTGCATACTTTAGATTTCAAGGCCAAAACTTCCACTCACAGAAGGTTTATCCCAGAAAATTACACATTTCTGGAAAGAACAGATTCTGGGGAATCCAGAATAGGCACAATTGTCTGTCTACTCCAAACTATCAAGTCACAATGCTTTCCTAAAGTTATAGGTTTTTATCAAAATTTTTGAAGTTTTTAAAAAATCGCTTCAAAGCTTCGAGTCTATAGTATCTTATCTCCTACAGGTCATAAAGTAACCAAATAAAACACCCTAAATATGAACGCCAGGGGTCCACTGAACAGTTTGATGCCCAATATGTATAGGTTGACATAAGTATGTGGCATGTAGGGGCCCCAATGTGAACATACCCCCATATGATCTATCATTTCTGTCATTTCAGCTCCTGCAAAATCAACACATTTACATCATTATATGTGGGATAAAGCTAGTAAAAAGTACGCTCACCCCAGAAAGTCATATATTTTTGGAAAGTACACATTCCCCCAAATCTAAAATGGGTACCCGTGTCTTTCTACTCCAAAGTACCAAGCCGCAAAACATTTCTAAAGTTTGCAATTTTGATGAAATTTCAAAAAATCCCTTCAAAGCTTCCAGTTTCCAGCACCTTATCTCCCACATAGCATTAGGTACCAAGATAAAACACCCTAAATTTGAATGCCAGGGGTCCTCTGAACAGTTTGATGCCAAATATGTATAGGTTGACATAAGTATGTGGCATGTAGGGGCCCCAATATGAACATACCCCATATGATCTATCATTTCTGTCATTTCAGCTCCTGCAAAATCAACACATTTACATCATTATATGTGGGATGAAGCTAGTAAAAAGTACGCTCACCCCAGAAAGTCATATATTTTTGGAAAGTACACATTCCCCCGAATCTAAAATGAGTACCCGTGTCTTTCTACTCCAAAGTACCAAGCCGCACAGCTTTTCTAAAGTTAGCAATTTTGATGACATTTCCAAAAATCCCTTCAAAGCTTCCAGTTTCCAGCACCTTATCTCCCACATAGCATTAGGTACCAAGATAAAACACCCTAAATTGAATGCCAGGGGTCCACTGAACAGTTTGATGCCCAATATGTATAGGTTTACCTAAGTATGTGGCATGTAGGGGCCCCAATGTGAACATACCCCATAATGATCTATCATTTCTGTCATTTCAGCTCCTGCAAAATCAACACATTTACATACTTTATGTGGGATAATGCTACAAAAAAGTACGCTCACCCCAGAAAGCCATATGTTTTTGGAAAGTACACATCCCCCGAATCTAAAATGGGTACCCATGTCTTTCCACTCCGAAGTACCAAGCCGCAAAGCATTTCTAAAGTTAGCAATTTTGATGACATTTCCAAAAATCTGCTCAAAGCTTCCACTTTGCAGCATCTTATCTCCCACATAGCATTAGGTACCAAGATAAAACACCCTGAATTTGAATGCCAGGGGTCCACTGAACAGTTTGATGACCAATATGTATAGGTTTACCTAAGTATGTGGCATGTAGGGGCCCCAATGTGAACATACCCCATAATGATCTATCATTTCTGTCATTTCAGCTCCTGCAAAATCAACACATTTACATACTTTATGTGGGATAATGCTACAAAAAAGTACGCTCACCCCAGAAAGCCATATATTTTTGGAAAGTACACATTCCCCCGAATCTAAAATGGGTACCCGTGTCTTTCCACTCCAAAGTACCAAAACGCAAAGCATTTCTAAAGTTAGCAATTTTGATGACATTTCCAAAAATCCGCTCAAAGCTTCCACTTTGCAGCATTTTATCTCCCACATAGCATTAGGTACCAAGATAAAACACCCTGAATTTGAATGCCAGTGGTCCATTGAACAGTTTGATAACCAATATGTATAGGTTTACCTAAGTATGTGGCATGTAGGGGCCCCAATGTCAACATACCCCATAATGATCCATCATTTCTGCTCCTGTAAAATCAACACATTTACATCCTTTATGTGGGATAAAGCTACAAAAAAGTACGCTCACCCCAGAAAGCCATATATTTTTGGAAAGTGCACATTCCCCCGAATCTAAAATGGGTACCCATGTCTTTCTACACCAAAGTACCAAGCCGCAAAGCATTTCTAAAGTTAGCAATTTTGATGACATTTCCAAAAATCCGCTCAAAGCTTCCACTTTGCAGCATCTTATCTCCCACATAGCATTAGGTACCAAGATAAAACACCCTGATTTTGAATGCCAGTGGTCCACTGAACAGTTTGATGCCCAATTTGTATAGGTTTACCTAAGTATGTGGCATGTAGGGGCCCCAATGGGAACATACCCCCATATGATGCGTCATTTCAGAAAATCAACACATTTACATCCTTTATGTGGGATAATGCTACAAAAAAGTACACTCACCCCAGAAAGCCATATATTTTTGTAAAGTACACATTCCCTCGAATCTATAATGGGTACCCATGTCTTTCTACTCCAAAGTACCAAGCCGCAAAGGTTTCCTAAGTTTTCTGATTTTTGTGATATTTCAGAAAATCGCCTAAAAATGTTGCAGTTTGCTGCATTTATCTCACACAATATCTTGCGTACAATGGCAAATCACCCCCAATAGGAACACCAGAGGTCTACTGAACAGTTTGATGCCCAATATGCATAGATATACCAAAGTCTGTGGTATGTACTGACCCCAAAATGAAAATAGAGTATATGGATTTCTCGCCTGCCAGCTCAGCTTTTGCACACAGAGCCCCCTGTCAGTGTATTATGTGCAGTAACACCCCCAAACTATACAGAAAAACCCAGAAAACCATATATTTTTGGAAATTACACATTCTGATAAATCCAACATGGGTAAAGAGTCCTTTCTACACCAAAGTACCAAGCCGCAAAGCTTTTCTAAAGTTAGTGGTTTTTATGATATTTCAGAAAATCGCCTAAAAATGTTGCAGTTTGCCGCATTTATCTCACACAATATCTTGCGTACAATGGCAAATCACCCCCAATAGGAACACCAGAGGTCTACTGAACAGTTTGATGCCCAATATGCATAGATATACCAAAGTCTGTGGTAAGTACTGACCCCAAAATGAAAATAGAGTATATGGATTTCTCGCCTGCCAGCTCAGCTTTTGCACACAGAGCCCCCTGTCAGTGTATTATGTGCAGTAACACCCCCAAACTATACAGAAAAACCCAGAAAACCATATATTTTTGGAAATTACACATTCTGACAAATCCAACATGGGTAAAGAGTCCTTTCTACACCAAAGTACCAAGCCGCAAAGCTTTTCTAAAGTTAGTGGTTTTTATGATATTTCAGAAAATCGCCTAAAAATGTTGCAGTTTGCCGCATTTATCTCACACAATATCTTGCGTACAATGGCAAATCACCCCCAATAGGAACACCAGAGGTCTACTGAACAGTTTGATGCCCAATATGCATAGATATACCAAAGTCTGTGGTATGTACTGACCCAAAAATGAAAATAGCGTATATGGATTTCTCGCCTGCCAACCCAGCTTTTGCACACAGAGCCCCCTGTCAGTGTATTATGTGCAGTAACACCCCCAAACTATACAGAAAAACCCAGAAAACCATATATTTTTGGAAATTACACATTCTGATAAATCCAACATGGGTAAAGAGTCCTTTCTACACCAAAGTACCAAGCCGCAAAGCTTTTCTAAAGTTAGTGGTTTTTATGATATTTCAGAAAATCGCCTAAAAATGTTGCAGTTTGCCGCATTTATCTCACACAATATCTTGCGTACAATGGCAAATCACCCCCAATAGGAACACCAGAGGTCTACTGAACAGTTTGATGCCCAATATGCATAGATATACCAAAGTCTGTGGTATGTACTGACCCCAAAATGAAAATAGAGTATATGGATTTCTCGCCTGCCAGCTCAGCTTTTGCACACAGAGCCCCCTGTCAGTGTATTATGTGCAGTAACACCCCCAAACTATACAGAAAAACCCAGAAAACCATATATTTTTGGAAATTACACATTCTGACAAATCCAACATGGGTAAAGAGTCCTTTCTACACCAAAGTACCAAGCCGCAAAGCTTTTCTAAAGTTAGTGGTTTTTATGACATTTCAGAAAATCGCCTAAAAATGTTGCAGTTTGCCACATTTATCTCACACAATATCTTGAGTACAATGGCAAATCACCCCCAATAGGAACACCAGAGGTCTACTGAACAGTTTGATGCCCAATATGCATAGATATACCAAAGTCTGTGGTGTGTACTGACCCCAAAATGAAAATAGCGCATATGGATTTCTTGCCTGCCAACTCAGCTTTTGCATAAGAGCCCCCTCTCAGCATATTATCTGCTGTAACACCCCCAAACTATACAGAGACCCCCAGGAAACCATATAGTTTTGGAAAGTACACATTCTGATATATCCAACAAGGGTAAAGAGTCCTTTCTACACCAAAGTACCAATCTGCAAAGCTTTCCTACACTTATTGGTTTTTATGACATTTCAGAAAATCGCCTAAAAATGTTGCAGTTTGCCGCATTTATCTCACACAATTTTTTGCGTACAAAGGCAAGTCACCCCAAATAGGAACACCTATGGTCTACTGAACAGTTTGATGCCCAATATGCATAGATATACCAAAGTCTGTGGTATTCACTGACCCCAAAATGAAAATAGCGCACATGCATTTCTCGCCTGCCAACTCAGCTTTTGCACACAGAGCCCCCTGTCAACGCATTATGTGTCGTAAAACCCCCAAACTATACAGAGACCCCCAGGAAACCATATATTTTTGGAAAGTACACATTCTGAGGAATTCAAAATAGGTAAAGTTATTTTTCTACACCAAAGTTACACCTGGCAAAGCTACGCTAAAAACAGATCAGGAATACTAATACAGGGATAAAAATGCAATAAAACCACAAAAATTGTGCAAATTAGTGAAACAACAAAATAAGTCACACAACAGTGTAATCAGTGGTCAGAATATCTGATCCAATAGTCACGCTGTCATAATAAACAGTTTTTAAGAAAAAGAAACTAAAAACAAAGTGGTAAAAAAAAAATTAAAAAAATAAATAAATAAATAAAAAATATTTGTGTATACATGTGTGTACATGTGTAAAAGTTGTGTGACAGTGTGTAAGTGTGTATATTAGTGTGTATAGGTGTATAAAAGTCTATATAGGTGTATATGTGTGCAAAACAAAAAAAAAAAACAAAAAAAAATAAATGCAAAATTGTATGCTGTATGTGTGTGTAAATGTATGTAAGTGTGTATAAGTGTGTATAAATGTGTATAAATGCAAAGAATAATGACCCTTACCTGTCCTGAAGCTTGCCTGGTCCTGGTGCTGCAGTCCTGTCCTCCATCTCGCGTGAACACGCGTGGGCGTGAGAGGAAGCAGGAAGCAGAAGGGAGCCGGCAGGTAAGAGCAGCAGACGCGATGCGTCTGCTGCTTGGGGGGGGGCCCTGCGACGATCGCGTTGCAGGGCCGGCCTGACAGCCCCCCTGGCTCGTTGCCCAGGGGGCTGTCATGCTTAAAAGCTCTCTGCCGAAGCGGCACATGCCGCTTCTGCAGAGAGAATGCTTATCTGCCAAACAACGTACGGCGCACGTTGTTGGCAGATAAGCTCTTTCCCTGCAACAACGTACGCCGTACGTTGTTGGCAGGGAAAGGGTTAATTCTCTGGTTTCTTACTTATATGAGCTTTTTTTTCTGTGCTTGCTATTTTAACGGCTTAATTACCCATGCAATTAAGCATTATATAGGTATCCATAATATGAGTATGGGAGGACCTGGAGAAGAAGATAAGCAGTAACTATTAGAATCACAACAAAACTGAAGCATCACAGTGAATTTGATTTTATTGGCTGATAGCTGGGGTCTGTAACCACAATAACCATTTAGCATTTTAATTTGATCACTGAAGAAAATCAAGTATGAAGGTTCATAAAACAGAAATTATATAAAATAGAGATAATCTAATAAGTTGCCTAGACCAGATATAACTCTAACTTCAGAGTGCACTTACTTATGTTCTCTCTTAACAAAACATTTCATTTTTAACCATCTCTACCCTAGCACTATTTTTCTGGCAATCAGTCCTTGAAAAGTGTGATAGAAGGATTTGCTGCCCCGGGCACTTGTTTTCTTCAAGGACCATCAGAATACAGTGCCTCTAGCTTGCTTACTGCCAATTTTCTTTCAACTGTAAAACCACTTAACATATACACAACTTTTACCTTTATCATTCATGGTCATATAATGCACATGTCTCAAACTTTGGAGCTCTTTAAAAATATGTGACATTTGCAAATCCTTCACCTGCGCAGTAGGTTTATGTCAACTTTCCAATCAAGTATCATACACAGGCACTTATAATATTTGTAGTATTTATATATATATATATATATATATGTTTATAATGTTCCACCATCGGCACTCACCAATTAAAAAACAAAGGTCGGGTGCTGACCCACAAAATACATACGATCCTTAGAAATCACTCACAGCATAAGTATCTCGGAATTAAGTCCTTTATTCAGACATAACGTCTGATTCACTAAAGTTTGTTAAAACGTGCGTTATTTATAGCATGCGTTAAAATTTTTATCGCATCTAATTTTTCACGTCTTAGCGCACGATTGACTAAAAGCATATTTGCGTTAATTTACGCGCGACGCTGCTTGCGTTATTTTAGTCACAAAGACTATTTTCGTGCGGCATTTGACGGAACGAGCGCTAATCAACGCACCGCATACAAATATTTGCCGCGTGCGAAAAATGCACGCCATGTTAGCCATAAATGCCATTACTTTCGGAAAATTACTGTACTGAAAAGGACCATTTCCCTGCAAACTGGAGGCTACATCACTCTAGGGCCAACACAGACTTGAATAAATCCCACTGCAAAGTCCATATTGTGTTGCCAAAAGCTCATGAACTGTACTTTTCTATAATTACCGCCTGCCCCAAGTAGGTGTTCATTTTCGCATAGACTAATGCGATATTTAGCGCTTCTAAGTGTTTGTGAATCATGCATTAGTATTATTTCAGTGTGCAAATAACGCATGCGATATGCAACTTAACGCATGCGGTAATACTTTAGTGAATCGCACGTTAATTTCGCGTCACTTTTAGCGCAAAAAACGCGCAATAAAAATTAACGCACTTTAGTGAATCAGCCCTATAGTGTCAACGTGTTTACTCGGCGCAAAGGCTACGAAAAAGTCGCGACTTTTCGCGCAAGTAGTAACGCTACGAAAAAATTGCCAAATTTTGCGCAACATTCGGAATGGCAACGAAAAAGTCGCGACAATTTTCCGAAAAATCACCAAATACCGATCATTATGAAAAAAACGCAATTGGACGCATTCGGCCCGTTCGTGAGTAAGTAAATGTGCCCCTATGTCTGAATAAAGGACTTAATTCCGAGATACTTATGCCGTGAGTGCTTTCTAAGGATCGTATCGAGAGAGAGAGAGATACATATATTAGGGATGAACTTGCATATGCAAATTAGGTTAGGGAAGGGTTAAAGGTTGCTGTGAGCTGCGAACCAAATCCTGGATTTGGTGCATCCCTAACATATATACATTGCATGTTATTATAGACTATCAAAAGTAACAAGATAATCCAGATCCATTAGTAAAAATGCAAACATTTTTAAAATCCAGCTTTAAGAATATGATACTATTTATGTTTTTATAATTTAGAGCAGTAGCATCCAGTTGTGGGCTGGCTCCCTAAGTAGCTGAGAGGGGGCAGCCTTAAGGCTAGAAAAAGTAGGATTTTTGAAGGCATCCTCTTTGTGGTCCTGGGCACCCATAGATGTCAAGCTGAGGTGGTCTTTTAGATACCATTTAACATGTTGTTTAACAGTAATAAAAATAACCTCTAATCTTTCATTTGATTTAACAGCACTGGCAACATGTTAAAATTCACTTAGTTAATGCAACTGTCTACTCAAAATATCTTAACTAAGACTGATGGCACATTTTTGGCAATTTGATTGCCACTGACCTCTCAAATTGTCCTCCCTCTCTCCATCTGCTGTTTTCCATATATTTTAGTGTAAATGTGATGTCTATGGTACATGACCTGACAGGTGACTATAAGGGGCACATTTACTAAAACTCTAAGGCTGACATTTTAACGAATGTCTGACATTTACTAAAAAGCCATAATTAAACTCCTTGCGAAAAAAAAGTCATAGAAAAGTTGTGAAACTGCAACTTTTTTTATTTGTCACAACGACAAATACAAAAATGACCATTTAGTAAATGACCTCCCTAAGTCTAATATGCTGACTAATATTACTGATTGATACATGCCTGCCAACATAATCATATACAATAGACAACCCATTTCCAATCCAAGTGCATGGCAAGTCACTAGCAAGAAGGAATGATATTATGATCATGCTTCTCCTGGAGAGTATTAGTGAGAGAAAAACTCAATTTACTATTAGTTTCGATTTTATTTAAAAAAAATAAATAACCATAGACACTCAACATGCTATGCTCATATTTTATTTAGTTTGTATCACTGTAACAATCTTCATAAATTAAACCCTTTCCCATTACAGCAGGGGCAAACAAACCAGACAGAATTCTACAAAATGACAGCTAATGAGCACCATTATTATATTTAGATATATCATGTTTGTTGTCTAGTTGACTCAACTCCCGTCTAAAGTTTTCACTAATTGACTGTAGTGATATAATATAGGAAAGTCAAGCACTTTATATTTCAGGTACATTTTGTGCAGGTTGCATATACTCATTTATTATGTGTTGGTGGCAGTGTGCCTTTCAAAACTTTTTCTTTGTCTAATCATGCGTTCAGTGAGCATTTAGTTAAAATAATTGAGGAATAAGTAATAGTAGGGACTCTAATTTTTACTGCCCTATATTAATCTGATGTAATTAATTCCCTCACCAGCTTCATTTTTTTCTGTGAAAAAGGAGCCCCCTATTAATTATAAGCCACTATTTATTAATAGACCTATAATGAAGTTTCTAAATTTTGATTGCTTAATTATAGGTGTTCATGTATATTCAGGTTCAGATTTAAGAGTTTAATTTTGGGTGTCTTTCCGCCACCTCTGAATTTTTAATCAGAGGCTTAACATGTGTTGTTAGAGAGAAGTTAAAGGCCAAATTTAATAGGATCTTGTATCCTGGGAAATTAACGAAATCATACCATGAGAAACTCTGTGCATTAGTCTGGATCTTAATTAAACGTAAGTATAATTATTGATGCCTAAAATTCGTTTTGTGCCATCAATCCCTCACTTTATATCACCTAATTAAAAAAATGTATGGCTGTGTACACTGAATTTTTGTAGAAAGATTTGTTTGTAAAATATTTAATGCCAATTAAAGAACTCAAATCTATACCTCACGGGAAGTTCATGGAAAGAAATGAGTTAAAACAATTTCTTCTACTTAGGATGATTACGGAGGGGAGGATGGTTTAATTATTTATACAAATAATATTGTTACATTCATGCTGCTGAGCTGTGTGATTGCATATTGCAACACAGTGGAAATAGAATAGAGGTAAGCTAATATGCTGACCCATGTTTGATAAAACACTTATTATACAAATAAAGGATTCCCTAGCTATTCCCAATCAACAGGTAGCATTTACTGGTCAAACATCGTGTTGGTTGCTATGGGTTTCTGCTTCTGGGCAAAGTTAGTGGCTTTTATTAGTGATGAGCGAATTTTTTCGCCAGGCATGGAGTCACAACGAATTTCCGCATTTCGCCATTGTTTCGCGAAACTTCAGTGAAAATTTGTTGCACAGATTTTTTTTGCTGCGCGCCAAATTGGGCACAGGCGAGTCAAATCGAGCGCCGTCGCGGCAAAATTGGGCGCCGGAAAAAGGCGCAGTCATGTCAAAAGAACAGCGGGCGACAAAAATAGATGTGGCTGACAAAAAAAGACGTGGGTGACAAATGCTTTTCGCTAATGTTTTGCCTTTTTGCAAATTTTCTTGTCATTTCGCAAATTTTTGGAATTTTAAACGGGACAGATTTGCTCATCACTAGCTTTTATTACAAAATGGGGACAGAGTGTTCTCTGTTTCAGCACCATGATTGGTCCATGTGGTTGTACCCTATGCAGCAGTATGTAGGCTAGTAAATACTACTGATCTGGGTCCCATAGCGAGAAACGAATCTTAAGTGCAATTCATTTTTGATGCAGTGACCAATATAGAGGCTATTGGCAACATCGTGGGTTAATTGCTGCTTCAATAAGTTACAGGACCTGTAAATTTATAGATGATATGAAATAAGGGAGCTCAGTGACTTGATGCTAATGCTAAATGTAGGCTCATAGGGCTTGGCTATCTGGGGGAAATTTGTTACAATATTATATTATGTGACTTTTATGTTGACCTACTCTAACAATTTTTTTGCATTGAAAATGTACCTTTTGTATAAATAGTGGTTCATTTTCTATTTTACTGGTCATGGATCATTATACTGACAGAACCTTTTGAATGTGCCTTTATTTAAGAGTGGAAGGTATCATGCTGTTCCCCTGGGAAGGAAAAATATAAAAAGTTTAATATTTTCAGTGAATCGTTTTTCTTTTTCAGGAGAAAATTGTAATTAAAAACATCCTTGGCTGGATAAAACGTGTTGATATAAGCATTTTTTAGGAATGTGACCACATTTGTTTTACTCACCATAAAAAGCCATATCTACAGCATCTCTCCTTTTCTTCGTAAAATCCCTTGATCTTTATAATGTCTGTTTAAAGAGTCTCATTTATTAAATGCATTGATGGCATGAAAGAAAAGTTTTACAAACAAGAAACATAAAAAATGTTGTACTTTAACTTGTTTATCTCACTGTAAAAAAAATGTGCTTCTAACCTATTTAACCCACTATCTAATGCACTGCTATAGCTTGCCCAGCTATTTATCAAGCTTCAAAATATGTCATTGATGTAGAACATTTATAAAAGATAGTGCTTTTAATTTAATAACATGAATAATCTGTTTTGTTAAGATGGGTTAGCATATGCCATTAGTGCATTCACTTTAATGATTCCAGCAGTATTAATCAATTTTGACCTTTGGTTGTCATTCATGGCATGAAATTTAGGCATTTATCTGCCTGTGCATTACAGGGCTTATAACCCAGAATGCAACATTCTCTTAGAGAGTTCCAGTGTTATAGCAATGGAAAGATATGCCTTGGTTAGCGATGGAGGGTGTGGGAAATACATGCAGTTCATTATTGATTACCTTTAGGTACAATATGCAAAGGGAATTGTATAGTTAATTAAAGGGGTGCTATCCGTGTTCCATTTTATGCTTATGTATGTTCTACCCAGACATCTACAACTGCCCTGAATGAAAACCAGCACAGGTATGGGATCTGTTATCTTAAAACCCATTATCCAGAAAGCTCTGAATAACAGGGAGGCCATCTTCTATAGACTCTATCTATTTAATCAAATAGTTCAGATTTTCAAAATTGTTTTTTTTATTCTGTAATAATTAAAGAATAGCTTGTACTTGACCCCCGCTAAGATATAATTAATCCTTGGTGGAGTCAAAAAATCCCAATAGGTGTATTTAATGTGCTAATGTTTTTTTAGTAGACTTAAGGTATGGAGATCCCAATTAGACAGGTTATGCAAAAAACTACTTGTCCCATTCTAGATAAAGGGTCCAATAACTGTACTTAAATACTGAAGAAAAAATGTGTTATAATGTATTATTTAGCTGAATAGAAAGACAGGCAACCAATTTTACACTTACTTTTGCATTCCAATAGTCCTATACTGTTTAAGGCAATACTGTAGATTGGTAATGTTTTAATGAGACAGTTGTTTGAGATCTGCTGTAATTTTAAATCAAAAAGGAGAAAAGGAGAACAGGAGCATTTATTTAGGAGGAACATCTATTTAATGATTCTGTACACATCGCTTGAGTTCACTTCTTTGAAGTTAAAATTTGATAGTTCCTTTGGAAAAATATCAGTTGACCAATTTTAAAACTTACAGCCTCTTCCCATCCCCTAAAATCAGGGGCAATAGTTAAAGCTTATAATAAAATCCACTGATCCATTTCAAATACAATGCAATAGTACCAAAACAAAGGGGGTTGGTTATTATGCCAAGCTTATTTTGTCACTCAAAATTAACTCTTATAATCCCAGGGGAAGAATATATATATTTTTTTAATTTTTGAAATTTGTATTGGGTTTTATAAACAATCCAGCTTTGAATGACAAGAATATCAAAACAGTGTTTCAATAATAGCAGAGTGACGTTGAGCATAGATGCAGAGTGAAATTACAGTGCTCTTGTCATTTATAGTACTAAGCATATGAAAAAGAAAAATGAAAAAGAAAAAAAAAGAGAAACGTAAAAGAAAGAATCAAACTGTCCGTTGTCAAAACTGCTTGTGATTAATGGATTGAGTTTTAATAACCAGGGGAAAGGGGGAAGGGAGGGTTCCAGGTGAGTAAAATATCTAAAGTTAGATAGGAAGACAGTAGCCAATAGCCCACAACTGACAATAGTTTCTATTTGGCGAGAGCCTGATCACGACATACATCATCATTTAGTAATCTTGTGACCCTTAACATTTATAATTGGAACATGGTCCGGCAGAGTCCACTCTCTATTAATTATTAACCATCGTGGTTAGTTGGACTTGTTGTCCTTGTTTCCAGGTATGCTCGTCAGGGCCACCAAGTGGCCCAGTGATTTTGTTTAGCTTTATATGAGTCCTCCATTTCTAGAGTCCATTCCGCGATGGTAGGTAATGTTGTGGATTTCCATTTGCGGGGAATTAGAAGTGTAGCTGCAAGAGTGTGTATTGAGTGAGTGACTTATAGGATGGGACAGACTGGGCAGTGTGATGTAGAAGAACTGTTGCTGTTTCTTTGTCAATCTTCATCTGTAATTTATCATTTTGGTCCAAAACTTTTGTTTCTCAGGGCAGTCCCATAGTAAGGTGCCCGGTGACAATCTGCATCGCCAGCAGCTATCCAATGTTCCTGGGAAGATTTTGCTAAGTTTAACTGGTGCATTGTACCATCCTGTGATAATTTTGTAATTGTTTTCCAATATTCTGCAGCTCCTCTGCCTGGTGAATGATTTGAGTGGTATTCCTTCTAGCTCTGTGAAATGCTTATTTAAAGTTTTTTCCCTCTTTATGAAGTAGGGTATTATTATTATTTATTATTAACATTTATTTATAAAGCCTCAACATATTCCAAAGTGCTCGTACAATAAGTGGGTTTCATACATTGGACATACAGAGTAACATATAAAGCAATCAATAACCAATACAAGAGGTGAAGAGAGCCCTGCCCAAAAGAGCTTACAATCTACAAGGAGAAAGGGTTGAGACACAAAGTGTGGGAATGGGCATGACCAGAATTGTGAGAGGTGTGGCACAGGGTATTGCTTTTAGCAGCACACTGAGGTTATGTTAATCTAAATAAGGGAAGCTTCTCTAAATAAATGTGTTTTTAGAGATCTTTTAAAGGCAGAGAGATTGGGAGAAAGTCTCAGATTATGGGAGCAAATTCCAGAAAAGGGGTGCAGCCCTTGCAAAGTCTTGAATGCGAGTGTGTGAGGAAATGAGAGAGGAGTTGAGGAGCAGGTCAGTAGAGGAGCCTAACAAGCAGGTTGGATGGTATCTAGAGATAAGTTCAGAGATGTAGGGTGGGGCAGAGTTATGGACTACTTTGAATGTGAAAGTCATTAGTTTGAATTTTATCCTGGATGGTAGGGGAAGCAGTACAGAGATTGGCAGAGTGGCATGGCAGAGGAGGAGCAGTTGGAGAGGTTTATGAGCCTGGCAGCAGTATTCATTATGGACTGGAGAGGGGACAGTCTTTGGAGGGGAAGACCGATTAATAGAGAGTTACAGTAGTCAAGGCGAGATATTATAAGAGGTTTAATTTAAGGTAACGTTGGGACATCCAAGTGGAGATAGCGGACAGGCAGGAAGAGACACGAGTTAGAAGCTCTGGGTTGATATTAGGAGAGGAAAGATAGATCTGAGTATCATCAGCATAGAGGTGGTACTGAAAGCCAATTTGATCTATGGAGGAAATGCTGCGTGACGGAGGCAGTTTTTGTTGACATATATTTTCAAAACTTGTATAAATTTGGTCGCCAGTGATACCTTTGAGGATGGATGATATGAAACTTGCAATTTGTAGATATTTAAAGTGTTCCGAGTTCGGCAAGGCGAGTGTATTTTGCATTTGTTCCCACTGGGGTAGAGAAGCTTTGGGGGCATAAGTGGAAGATTTGTGATATTGTGCCATGTTGCCATTCAGCAAAATATCCTTTTTGTAAGCCAGGCGGGAAAGCAGGATTGTGTGTTAAGGGGGTAAGTAGTGAGTATTCTGCCATTAGCTTAGATTTGCTCTTTAGTGAGTCCCAGGTATTCAAAGCATAGAAAAGTAATGGATGCTTGCCCCATGAGCCATCTTGATTTTTGAGCTGCAGCCCTGGAAGCAATTTTAGGGGCTGTATTGCATATGTTTGTTCAATTGGTATCCAAGCTCTGCAATGTTCATAATAAGTCCAGTCCGTAATGTGTTGCAGTACACATGCCTGGTGGTATAGCTGAAAGTTTGGTAGGCCCAGTCCGCCTTCCGTTTCAGAGCGGTGGACAATGGTATGTTTATTATTCAATACAAACTTACAGGTTAAGTTGTTTATCATGGGGAAGAAGTCTGATGGTGGTTTCAGTGGAATGGTTTGAAAGATGTATCAAAGCCTTGGCAAAATGTTCATCTTGAGAGTATTGACTCTGCCAAACCATGATAATGACATTTTAGTACAAATGGTAATATTGGTTCTAATTTCCTGAATGATAGCATAGTAACTGATACTAACCCATTCCTTGTAGTTAGCTGTCAAGAGAATACCTAAGTAGGTCAGTTTGTTTACAGTCCAGGGGAAATGAAATTTGTCCTTTAGGGCTAGCACAGTGAGGGGAGGAAGGCTAATGTTAAGTGCACTTAATTTGTTTGTTTACTAAGTCACTTAGTAGGCTATAGTGTTCTATTTCTGGTATGAGACTAGGTAATGTGGTTGTAGGTTGGGTAAGAGTAAAAAGCAGGTCTTCAGCGTAAGCACATATTTTATGATGGGAGGTTCCTACCTTAATGCCCTGAATATCTGGAGTGTTACAGATAGTTGAGAGAAGGGGCTCTAGTGTGAGCACAAATAGCAGTGGGGAAAGCAGACACCCCTGTCTTGTTCCATTTTGTAAGTTTATGGGTTCTGAAAAGGTGCCATTTATTTTTAGTCTGGCTGTGGGGTTCGAGTAAAGCAATCCACTTTAAAGAATTCTGGCTTAGTCCTATATGCCTCAGGCATTGGAACATAAAATCCCACCTCACTCTCAAAAGCCTTCTCGGCGTCAGTGGAGAGGAGAAAGAGGGGGGTATTGCTACACTCTCCAGATAGAATGACATTTAATACCTTATTGAGATTGTCCCTAGTTTCCCTTCGAGGGAGAAAACCAGCCTGATCCATATGTATAAGTTTAAAAAGTCCGGGTTTCATTCGTGTTGCTATGATGTTCGCCAGGAGTTTCATATCATTGTTTATTAGTGAAATAGGTCTGTAGCTAGTTGGAGAGGCTGGATCTTTCCCTTTTTTTAATATCAGGCTGATATGAGCTTCCAGTGAAGCTGGGGACCAGGAGTGTCCATTTTTTATTTCATTGAATGCTTTAGTTAAGGGGAGCAAAATATGTGGTTTCAGAGCTTTGAAAAATCCCATTGAAAATCCATCTGGGCCTGGGCATTTATCATAAGGGGAGTTTTTTATAACCTGCTCTAATTCCAGACTAGACATATCTGATTCCATAGACATAATCCACTCCTGGTCGCCCTGGCTAATCTGAGAAGCGGCTAAATAATTTTATATTGGATGTTCGGGTTGCTAGAATGGGGTGGAGATATGTTTTGGTTAGTAATCTGGTAGAGCTTTCTATAGAAATCTATCAGGATCTTATGTATCTCCTTAGGTGTCTCATGGATCTGCCCGTTTGGTGACTTACTTTTAAATATGTGATTTTTTTTTTGTTCTTTAGTTTTAAGCATTCTGGCTAACATTTTGCTGCATTTATTACCATGGTCAGAAAACAGTTTTCTTAAAAGGAATGTGGCCCTATCTGTTTCATTTTGTAATAGAGATTTTAATTTATGGCAAGCTATTGTTAGGTCTGTGAGGGTTTGAGGTGCTCTTGAGGCTTTGTATGTAAGTTCCAATTGTTTAATATGGAGAAGTAGTTCTTGTTTCTTGTTGGCTCTTTCTCTTTTTATTTTTGTACCTTGTTGTATAGCTATACCTCTGATGAAGCATTTATATGCTTCTCACTCTATTATGGCATTGCTAGCAGTGTTTGTGTTATTTTTAAAGTATTCCTTAGTTGCTTTAGTTAGGATTTCCAAGGTATCCGGATTTCTCAGAAAGCTATCATTAATTTTCCAAGAGAAATGTTTCTGATATAGAGTGTTAAGGGAGATATCTAGGTATACCGGGGGCATGATCGGACCATGTAATGGAGCTACCTTTTGGATGTTATCTAGTGCTTTATGGGATGAAAATATATAGTCGATTCTGTTATATATATACAGGTATAGGACCCATTATCCAGAATGCTCGGGACCAAGGGTATTCCGGATAAGGGGTCTTTCCGTAATTTGGATCTCCATACCTTAAGTCTACTAAAAAATCAATAAAACATTAATTAAACCCAATAAGATTGTTTTGCATCCAATAAGGATTAATTATATCTTAGTTGGGATCAATTACAAGGTTCTGTTTTATTTCTACAGAGAAAAAGGAAATCAGTTTTAAAATTCTGAATTATTTGATTAAAATAGAGTCTATGGGAGACAGGCATTCCGTAATTCGGAGCTTTCTGGATAACGGGTTTCCGGATAAGGGATCCCATACCTGTATTAAGAATATTAAGAATACATTTTAAGTACGGATGAAAATTAACTTTTACATCCCCTGATTTTAAATTGACCCTCATTTTCCACCTTTTTTTGTGGTCCCACCAACATATAATGTGTAAGGAATTTCACTGATTTTACATTTTCCTGGATTTTCCACCATATTTTTCTGGTCCCCTGAAAAATATTATTCAGATGTTCTACAGTACATAACATTGATGTTATCAGCTTGTTCTTTTTTAAGATTCAGTATGGCAAACAGTATTTGTCCCATGCAATCCAGTGGAATTATCAGCATATGCATTGCTGTAATCTGGTTAAATAGAAGAATAGTAGCATGGAAGCAAAGGTCAAGGAGGAACAGTGGAGGCAAAAATGAAAATATTATGTACATGCTATATATTGGCTCAGTAAACTTTATTAACAATTGGTTGTGTAACTTAAGGTTCACAGCTCCATCTACATTTTTGTGGGTCCCTGTTATAGTCAGTGATGTAGTTCAGTAATGCAGGCAGGTTGTTAACAGTTGACCATCTTTATTTCTTACACACAGAGACTAGCTTCCCAGTCTCCTCCCACTATTTCCCAAGGCTGCAACATTTTAACATCCTTCAAAAGCAAATAACTTTATAAAACATAACAGAGCTTATGCACATGCATAATAGTCCCCTCTGCATTGTGTTACTACCATGCTACCTGCCCAATCACCGGTGGTTGTGAGATAACTTCAAAAATCCCATTATTTATTTAACAGTCAATATTCTTATTTGCCATCACTAATCTAACCAGGCACCTTTCTTAACAAATGTGCCAAATTTCTATCTTTGTTTATTTGTTCTTTATTTCCTGGCAACTGCATTTATCCTTGATGAAACTGAGCTCAGCTGCACATTAATGATAGGCCATTTTACAAACATCATGCTGGCGCTTAACTCCCTACTGATAAGGTTTATTTCAGTGATATATTGATCATTACTAACAGGCTGGTGGCTGGTTGAATCAACTTGCTTTCATTTCAACTAAAAAGGGATAAGTATTCTTTACTAACTTTATCAAAACCATTGTGTTTTTTTACTGTTGGGTTTTATTTATTTTTTTTCATAAGTAATTGTTGTTTTTGGAGCTAATTTACAAAGTTTGTGGGATCCATAGGCTTACAGCAGGTTACATTCCCTTGTAATTACCCTCAGCTTGAGGAGGGTGGGGTTTGATTAGTTCACCTTTACAGACTGCATAAATAGAACCACAGGCAGTCCAGTGAGCTGCTTACTAACAGGCTGGTGGCTGGTTGAATCAACTTGCTTTCATTTCAACTAAAAAGGGATAAGTATTCTTTACTAACTTTATCAAAACCATTGTGTTTTTTTACTGTTGGGTTTTATTTATTTTTTTTCATAAGTAATTGTTGTTTTTGGAGCTAATTTACAAAGTTTGTGGGATCCATAGGCTTACAGCAGGTTACATTCCCTTGTAATTACCCTCAGCTTGAGGAGGGTGGGGTTTGATTAGTTCACCTTTACAGACTGCATAAATAGAACCACAGGCAGTCCAGTGAGCTGCTTACTAACAGGCTGGTGGCTGGTTGAATCAACTTGCTTTCATTTCAACTAAAAAGGGATAAGTATTCTTTACTAACTTTATCAAAACCATTGTGTTTTTTTACTGTTGGGTTTTATTTATTTTTTTTCATAAGTAATTGTTGTTTTTGGAGCTAATTTACAAAGTTTGTGGGATCCATAGGCTTACAGCAGGTTACATTCCCTTGTAATTACCCTCAGCTTGAGGAGGGTGGGGTTTGATTAGTTCACCTTTACAGACTGCATAAATAGAACCACAGGCACTCCAGTGGAGCTTGCTCTGGTGGTAGGTGCTCTGTAAGTGATTGCTCTTGAAGTGGGGACTCTGTAAGTGGAGTTATAAACTCAGGAGTTAAACACTAAGGGAGTTAAAAATAAGGTAAAACAAGGTATTTACTACAAGTCCTTACACCTATTTTTGTTTAACTGTTCTTGTAACTGGGAGAATGAGTGGTAGCAACATTGAAGGTCTGACACAGTGCACAGCCTGCCACATGTATGCAGTTGTGGAACAACAGTTCCAAAGTGCATACCTCTGTTGTGGATGTGAGCGAATTGCCACTTTAGAGGCTCGCGTTAGAGTCCTAGAGGAACACGTTGCAACACTGCGTTCAATCAACAATCTTGAGAGGGGTCTCTTGTTAACTGAACAAGAACTAGTGGGGTCAGATAGTAGGGGGGGAGGGGAGCAGCAAAAGGATGATAGGGCAGTAAGCTGGGTGACAGTTAGAAAATCTAGTGTGGGGAAAAGGAAAAGGGAGGCTGCTCCAGGGTTTGCGCATCCCAACAGATTTGCCAGATTGTGTGAAGAAGATGGGAGTGTGAACTCTGGATTGGCGGTTCTAGGTGAGGCTGATCTCTCTAACAGCCGGGAGACCAGTTTCACTAGTAGTGGTGGGGAGGAGAGCAGAGCTAGGCCTAAACAGATGGTGGTTATAGGGGATTCGATCATTAGGAAAGTGGACAGGGTAATCTGTCGAGCGGATCGCTTCAACCGGACAGTTTGCTGTCTTCCTGGTGCCAGGGTTCGGCATGTGGTTGATCGGGTTGACACATTATTGGGAGGGGCTGGGCATGACCCGGCTGTCTTGGTACATATCGGTACTAACGACAAAATGAACGGTAGGTGGGGGACTTTAAAGAGTGAGTTCAGGGATCTAGGCTCTAAGATTAGGCAAAGGTCCTCCAATGTCATTTTTTCGGAAATTTTGCCGGTGCCGCGTGCAAGTTTAGGGAGACAGCGGGAGCTTAGGGAGCTAAATGCGTGGCTAAAGTCTTGGTGTAGGAAGGAAGGGTTTGGGTTCCTAGAGCACTGGGCTGACTTTTCCTTGGGGTACAATCTATACAGCCCTGACGGATTGCACCTCAATGGAAGGGGGTCTGCTGTGCTAGGGGAGAGAATGGTTAAGAGGTTGGAGGAGTGTTTAAACTAGACAAGGGGGGGGTGGGTGAGCTAGAATTCCATGGGAAAATTAGTGTAGACGGGGTAGGGGGACTAGCAAAGGGTTGTGGGGGAGGAGTGAGGGGGGCATATAGTTTATCAGATAAGGAGCTTCCGTTACAAGGAAAGCAGTCTCATAATTGCCTTAGCTCTAATTCTCCCTTAGCTAATGTAAACATCAGAGGGAGAAGTAATAATCTCCGCTGCATGCTGGCTAATGCGCGTAGCTTGTCGGGTAAATTAGGGGAGCTGCAAGCTATTGCATGTATTGAAAATTATGATTTAATAGGTATCACTGAGACCTGGTGGGATGATAAATGCGACTGGGCTGTGAATTTAAATGGGTATACACTTTTTAGGAGGGACAGAGAGATTAAAAAGGGTGGAGGGGTTTGTCTTTACGTAAAGTCAGACTTAAAGCCATGTAATAAAGACATTACCAATGAAAACGTCGAATCTCTTTGGGTAGAAATTTCAGTAGGGCTGAAGGTCACAAAGAAAATGATCATTGGTGTATGTTATAAACCACCCCGTATAGATGAGGGGGATGAGGCCCAGCTATTGTTGCAAATGGAGGAGGCTTCAAAACTGGGTCAAGTTGTTGTTATGGGGGACTTTAATTATCCGGACATTGACTGGAGTAATGGGGTGGCTAAGTCAGAAAAAGCTAGTAGGTTTGTAAATATGCTAAATGACAACTTTTTATTTCAGGCAGTTCAAGAACCCACTAGGAATGACGCTATTTTGGACCTGGTGATTTCTAATAATACTGAACTTATCTCTAACATTTGTGTGGGTGAGCATTTGGGGAACAGTGATCACAACATGGTCTCCTTTGAGATAATGCTGCAGAGACAGCACTATGAGGGAGTAACTAAAACACTCAATTTTAGACGTGCAGACTTTGCCAGTATAAGGGCATCTCTGCAATGTGTCAACTGGGAAAGGCTTTTCATGGGGTTAGACACAGAAGGAAAATGGAACATCTTTAAAACATTGCTTTGTAGGTATACGCAACAGTATATCCCCCTAGTAAGCAAGGAGAGGCATCGCAAAGCAAAACCTTTATGGCTGAATAAAAGTGTTATTGTCGAGGTTGGTAAGAAAAAACGTGCTTTTAGGGCATTCAAGTTAGCTGGGACAGCAGAAACTTTCATCAGGTACAAGGAAGCAAATAAAGCATGCAAAAAAACTATCAGGCAAGCTAAAATAGAGATGGAAAGGGATATTGCTGCTAGGAGTAAAAAGAATCCAAAATTATTTTTTAATTATGTGAATAGTAAAAAAATGAAGCAAGAAGGGGTGGGAACTTTATTATCACGGGGGGGTACGTTGGTTGATGAAAACGGGGAAAAAGCTGAAATTTTGAACTCTTATTTTTCATCTGTCTATACATCTGAGGAGCCAGATAATGAAGGCTTCCCTTGTAATATGCCCAGTGCTAGTAATTTAGCTACTGACGCATGGGTCACTCGGGAGGAAATTCAAAAGAGACTTGAACATGTAAAGGTAAACAAAGGTCCAGGGCCGGATGGGATTCATCCCAGGGTATTAAATGAGCTGAGCGCTGTGATTGCCAAACCTCTTCACTTAATTTTTCAGGATTCATTGAGGTCTGGCATGGTGCCAAGAGACTGGCGGATTGCTAATGTGGTGCCGTTATTTAAAAAGGGATCCCGTTCTCAGCCTGAAAACTATAGGCCTGTTAGTCTGACATCAGTAGTAGGAAAACTTTTGGAAGGGGTAATAAGGGATAGGGTACTTGAATACATTGCAGTTCACAATACTATTAGTTTGTGCCAGCATGGTTTTATGCGTAACAGATCTTGCCAGACTAATTTAGTTGCCTTTTATGAGGAGGTGAGTAGGAACCTTGATGCTGGAATGGCAGTTGATGTCATCTACTTGGACTTTGCTAAAGCGTTTGATACAGTACCTCACAGAAGGTTAATGATCAAATTAAGGAATATTGGCCTAGAACATAATATTTGTAATTGGATAGAGAACTGGCTGAAGGATAGAGTACAAAGAGTGGTTGTAAATGGAACATTTTCTAATTGGACCAGTGTGGTTAGTGGAGTACCGCAGGGGTCAGTCCTTGGGCCTTTGCTGTTTAACTTGTTTATTAATGACCTGGAGGTGGGCATAGACAGTATTGTTTCTATTTTTGCTGATGACACTAAATTGTGCAAAACTATAAGTTCCATGCAGGATGCTGCCGCTTTGCAGAGCGATTTGACAAAATTAGATAACTGGGCAGCAAACTGGAAAATGAGGTTCAATGTTGATAAGTGCAAAGTTATGCACTTTGGTAGAAATAATATAAACGCAAACTATCTACTGAATGGTAGTGTGTTGGGGGTATCCTTAATGGAGAAGGATCTAGGGGTTTTTGTTGATAACAAGTTGTCTAATTCCAGGCAGTGTCATTCTGTGGCTACTAAAGCAAATAAAGTGCTGTCTTGTATAAAAAAGGGCATTGACTCAAGGGATGAGAACATAATTTTGCCCCTTTATAGGTCCCTGGTAAGGCCTCACCTTGAGTATGCAGTGCAGTTTTGGGCTCCTGTCCTTAAGAAGGATATTAATGAGCTGGAGAGAGTGCAGAGACGTGCAACTAAACTGGTTAAGGGGATGGAAGATTTAAACTATGAGGTTAGACTGTCGAGGTTGGGGTTGTTTTCTCTGGAAAAGAGGCGCTTGCGAGGGGACATGATTACTCTGTACAAGTACATTAGAGGGGATTATAGGCAGTTGGGGGATGTTCTTTTTTCCCATAAAAACAATCAACGCACCAGAGGTCACCCCTTTAGATTAGAGGAACGGA
Organism: Xenopus tropicalis; assembly: GCF_000004195.4. NCBI lineage: Eukaryota > Metazoa > Chordata > Amphibia > Anura > Pipidae > Xenopus > Xenopus tropicalis. The sequence goes on along the minus strand of NC_030680.2, from coordinate 63,121,121 downwards.
GCTTCCATTTGAAGCAGCGTAGGTGGTTTTTCACGGTGAGGGCAGTGAGGTTATGGAATGCCCTTCCTAGTGATGTGGTAATGGCAGATTCTGTTAATGCCTTTAAGAGGGGCCTGGATGAGTTCTTGATCAATCAGAATATCCAAGGCTATTGTGATACTAATATCTACAGTTAGTACTAGTGGTTGTATTTATAGTTTATGTATGTGAGTGTATAGATTGGTAGGTGTGGGTTAGGTGTGCTGGGTTTACTTGGATGGGTTGAACTTGATGGACACAGGTCTTTTTTCAACCCTATGTAACTATGTAACTATGTAACTATTGTCTCAAGCAACTGCAGCATGTAGTATATGACATTGCAGAAGTGACCCACTGCCAGTGTGTCCTCTAATTTATTAAAAGACACATGATCAAAACTTTTCTTTTGTGAGCACTTAAAAAAAAATGTTGTGCACAGTTGAGCGAGTGGGCTCCTAGCATGCAATGAATTATGTATGTACTAAATTCTAAGCAAAAAAAATGCTATTAAAAACATAAGATAATAAAACCCAGAAACAAAACAAATAGCAGAAGCACTCACAACAGTGATTCAAGAACATTTATATTAATAATGTTCAAGGGTTTAAGTACTTTTAAATGTAATACAAAAAAAAATACATTTTTGGTACAGAACAGTCCTGAGCTGTATTATTACATTGCTCAACAATGACTAAACTGCCAAGGAATATCAAAGAGTAAAATGAACTAGCCACTGGGATGATTATTGGAATCATTTTTTTTCCTATTTTAGTGTGTCTTTTGAAATAAGTAATAGCTTTAATATAAATCTGAGATTTCCACATTGTCTCCCCACAATAAGTGGCACTTATCTCATACTGCCATTAGCATTCCAGAATTATCTAGGCTGATAAAATGCCAAAAGTCTTGTGTGTGAAAAATGACATGCCGTCAGTGTCCTTTAGAGAAAATAATATCTAAATAGAATCTCCAAGCTATGACTCCAAGCTCATTTACCCTAAGCAGGTGCAGTTCTAGGTGCACAAATTTAAATATCATATACATAGCACTTGAACCTATTTGTGCTTGTGCAAGCAAGCGACCTGCACCAATTAGCCCACATTAGTGCATGAGGCAAAAAGAGTAGCATGCACAATTACATCCAGTTTTCAGAACACAAGCAAGGTCATTTTACACATATCTCCAAAATACAGGGGTTAAAAATGTATTACATATGATGCAAGATAAACAGCCCATTACATTTTCCTTTTTAACCTTCTCTTCAAGATTGCATGAAAAGGCTACATAAAATAATTTTTACAAACCAACCCTTCATACACCCCTGTGACCTAAAACAAGGTTTGAAACTAAATGTATGAAAATCATAACAGTTATAGGTATAACCCTAGCCTACAACGTTCTACTGCAAATTCTGGAAAATTCACCTGCTGCCCAAAAGCAAACACCTAGGGGCACATTTACTAACCCACGAACGGGCCGAATGCGTCCGATTGCGGTTTTTTTTCGTAATGATCGGTATTTTGCGATTTTTCAGAAAATTGTCGTGACTTTTTTGTAGTCATTCCGAAAGTTGCACAAAATCTGGTGATTTTTTCGTAGCATTAAAACTTGCACGAAAAGTCGCGCCTTTTTCATAGCCATTCCGAAAGTTGCGCAAAATGTTGCGATTTTTTCGTAGTGTTCGGATTCATTCAAGCTTCAGTATGGTGACTTTTCTTGGGCCAAGTTGGAGCTGCAGGGTGCCATTGAGTCCTATGGGAGGCTTCCAAAATCATGCTAAGTCTGAAAGTTTCGCCCGCCGCTTACGAGCGCTCAATACGAAAAAGTCGCGTCAAGATACGAGCGAATCGTAATGGCTACGAAAAACTCGCGTTTTTTCGCGCAAGTCGTAATGGCTACGAAAATCTCAAGTTTTTTCGCGCAAATCGTATTGGTAACGAGAAACTCGCGACAATTTCCGAAAAGTCGTAAAGGTGCCGAAAAAATCACAAAAAATACGAAAAAGTCGCAAAATGTTCGTTTTCCAATCGGAATTTTTCCAATTCGGATTCGAATTCGTGTCTTAGTAAATCAGCCCCCTTGATTCACAGCATGTCCAAATAGTTCAAATCAGTGCTGGAGGAGCTGTAAACAATTTGGAACATACATCCCACATTTGGTGAACAGAGTGTGCAAGCATATCAAATTCCAAAGGAAAGTGTGAAATAATGAAAATATTATTATTATTATTATTATTAACATTTATTTATAAAGCGCCAACATATTCCGCAGCGCTGTACAATAAGTGGGTTCCATACATTGGACATACAGAGTAACATATAAAGCAATCAATAACCGATACAAGAGGTGAAGAGGGCCCTGCCCAAAAGAGCTTACAAAATAAAAGGTGAAGTAGGAATCAAGCAAAAAAAATCCATGCCTGTTATAAAGGTATTTAAAAATCTCAGCTGTCAGTCATATGCCTCAGGCATAAAGGGTGGAGCAGGCAATTACTTTCACTTTTCATAGCACTTCCTACATGTCACTATACTCCTCAAATTCTCCCTACCTTCTCTGCATCTATACATGAAAAGCCAGTGCAGCAGGTCCCCCATTCTGGCACATAAACAAAATTTTGGGATAATGCAAAGCATGCCATAATAACAGTGTTCAGAAAATGGAGCCTGCCTACTTGCTGTGATTGAAAATTCCCAGGCTGAATGAAGCGAGATTTAAATAATTTAAATAGTGTAAGTAAAGTTAATTTTGCTCAACAAACACAATAGAAAATAATTTGGTATTCTTTTTTAGGTTGACAGGTCTATTTAAAAACATTTTCATTTTTTTTTGGTGTTTCTGTTCCTTTAAAGTACATGGTTTCCTCACTTTGCGTCTAATTCCTAATAAACCTAGCTACAAAAACAAGGCAATCACTTGCTGTATGACATTATAAAAAGCATAAATTTGGCCACAATAAGGAGCAAAATTTCCTATAGAAGTGATGTGTTTGTAGTGTTTCTTTTTGGAGGTATGTAAACAAGAGTTTGGGAGACAGTGAAAGGGGCTGTGTTCCAGAGTATTTGTTTGCCTCTGGAAGGACATCATTAGTGTAGTAAGGATAGAGATGGAGACCTATTGCAGTTACACTGCATTTACACAGATGAATTTATTTCTGCATTAGAAAAGATACACATGACAAGGGGACTCATTAATTGACCCTTAGGGGCACATTTACTAATCCACGAATGTCCGAAAAGCGCCCGAATGCATTTTTTTCGCAATGATTGGTATTTTGCAACTTTTTCGAGCGCCCAATACGAAAAAGTCGCGACAATTCGCGAAAGTCGTAATGGCTATGAAAAAGTCGTGACAATTCACGAAAGTCATAATGGCTATGAAAAAGTCGCGACAATTCTCGAAATTTGTAATGGCTATGATATAGTCGCGACAATTCGTACAAGTCGTACCGGCTACAAAAAATACGAAAAAGTCGCAAAATGTTCGTTTTCCAATCCAAATTTTTCCCATTCGGATTCGGATTCGTGGATTAGTAAATCAGCCCCTTAGCCTTGAGCCATGCTAAGGTAACATACTGTAATGAAACATCAGTGACATATATGGGGTAAAATGGCCACAGCATGTATTTACATTTTATAAAGTAAATAGGACCTTGCCAACCTAACCCAACACAATATTTTAAAGGAATAATTCCTTAAGTGATCACTACTATGCTTTGCCGTTCCTCATTGAAGACTTGAATTTGACTTCCATAGTTTCCTTTTGAGATCAACATATGTCATTATATCCACCACTGAGTATTGGGCTGACTCTACCAACAGAGAGGATGGCTACCAGCAGGAGCTGTCTCTGCCAGCATGAGAGAAGTTCAGCAGCTCTGCTGCCGGCCCTGGATCTGCAGTGTCTCGACTATAAGAAAACCAACCAGGCTGTCACCTAGTACAAACAGTAGTAGCATCTATATCAATCAACTCACAGTGCAGTCACAGGAGAGAGCCTCCTTTCTTCCTCTGCTAAAAATATCTGTGTAGTACTCTGGAAAGGTCATACTACTGCTGTGACAAATAAAATTTAAAATACATTATCATATATCCACTGTTTTGATCCAGAGGAAGGCAAAAAACCCACCCTGAAGCCAGTGCCAATTATGCCTCAAGAGGGAAAAAAATTGCTTCCTGACCCCCATGGTGATTGGAAACATTCCCTGGATCAAGCAATCATAGTATTAATACAATGCTGACTCTCAAGTTTATACTGTATAAAGTTACAGAAACCACAATAAAACCATGCATTCAAGAAAACATTCACACTTAGTTTATAGATAATATGAGAACATAAAGAAGAAAGCTGCTGACATTTTTCCAAAATATGCACACAGGGGAGGCTGGGTGGGATATTTCTAGCTGTTCAGAAAAAGAAAGTGAAGTTCTTCTTGTATGTATGTATGTATAACTTTATTTATAAAGCGCCACAAGGGTACGCAGCGCTGTACAGTCTTACAGAATACAAAATTACACACAGGGAGGACAAGTGATATAATAAATAAATACAATAAATATATATATATATAAGTGCCATGTGGTATGAGACACAGTAGGAAGGAGGTCCCTGCCCCGTAGAGCTTACAATCTGAGTGGTTGGGTGACATACAGGCACAAACTGGAAGGTAAGAGTGCATCAGGTATGGGCATTTGCCCTTAAGCGCAGGACTGGGCAAAATAATGTCTTAGTGCTCCAGAAGGTAACAGGTGAGTTTTTTCTTAAAGAGAGTGGGTGAGTTTTCCCTACGGAGGGATTCAGGGATAGAGTTCTTCCCCTGCATCACATCCTTCCCCTTTCTCTGCACCCCCCCCCCCCCCCAGCTTTCCCCTGCCTTAACTCATTCCTTCTCACCTAATCACAACTACATCTGATTCTGCCAATCTTTAAACAGAAAACAGTGTAATCTGGCTGCTGGCCATTCGGATCCCTTGTCATGCAGTCCCTACGCTTATTGCTCCAGGGCTTTCCTTTTCGGGCAATCACAGCACTGGGGCACAAAATCAGGCACTTTTGCAATACTATGTTTTATTGTTTTATTTTTTATGCTACTTTAAACTTCAATGGAATTATTTTAATATACATCAAGTTGTCAACTTTTTTTTCTTTAGCTGTCCCCTTTTCTCTACTTGTCTATAAAATACAAAGGAGACAACAGCAGAATTTATACACCTGCTGCTGCTTCTGTAAGTGGTTTCCCGCTGGCTTCATCCTTATTTCTGGCAGCATTACCTGCTGTCCTACTGAAGTTCTATTGATCCTACTGGCAGAAATAATACTTGTTTGCCAGCTCTCATTTATTTCTACCCTGTGGAAAATATTCTTTCTTGGTTATGCACAAAGCTTGGCATTCAAATTCAGTAACATTTTGGTAGCTTGTACGAGAAGGCTTGCATTGCAAAACATCAATGATTAAACGTGTTTGATTTAAAATGCAGTTTTGTTTCCCTTTGCTGTAGGTTACGAGATTTTGTGTGAAACTGAAAAGTCAAATTTTTCACAACTTTTTAGATTTGTGCCATATCAGTTGTGATTGAAAGACATTTCAATTGCATCTGTAGTGTGAAGCTTGAAAACAACTTTGATCTTGGTTATGAGATACACAGTACTTGGCAATTCTTTCTGACTAGTCCATAGTTAGTCTACTTTTTTAAATCCCCAAACATGCACCCTGCCCATGATAGGTCTCAGATAATGAGGGGTTGGTTTTTGACTCTGGCTATTGTACCTACTTGTGCTTGCTTTGGTGAATTTGACCTTTACCTGGCTTCTGACTTATCCTTATCTGTGGTGTCCCTCTGGTCTGTAAAATTACACCCTTATCATTTTCTTTGTATATATACATCCAAAACATCTAGATATGTTATAGGTAGCGATGAGCAAAAAAATCACAAAATTCAGGTACTGCCCAACTTTTCTGAGCCAACACGGCCATGAATTTTTCATGGTGAAATTTTGCAGCAGTTTTACGAATAAATTTGCCAATGGCAAAATGCAGAATTTCGCTGCAAATCCATGCCTGGCAAAAAATTTGCTCACCACTAGTTATAGGCAGAAAAGCAGGCAGATCCTAGGTGGATTTTGGGTCATTACTGTGCTGTATGACAGTGGTTTGCTTATTAGAAAGACTACAAAGCAGTCAGTAAAGATTTTTTTTTTATCCTAGGCCTATGCTATACAACTGTTTATGTATTTCCATATACAGGGCCTATTCTACATGTTTTGGGGTCAGATTAAGATCAAATTATTAAATAATCCAAATAGGCCATTAGAGCTCTTGAGTAGTTTGGGTTCCATAAAAATCTCTTAGAAGGACATCCAGTGTCTGTTCAGATGGACAGCCCTATCTTATGGCATTATTTGCTGTTATTTGGGAAATTGCGTAAATATATGTTTAACTACATTGCATTGTATATAAAAAGTTGCCATACAAAAATGATTTGTAAAAAGCACTATATTCTTATAAAAACTGTCAAATGACAAAAGGATTGTATATCCAGTTGAAATTGTATCAACAACAACTCTGTGCAAACTAATCTAGTCACAAAATAATTGATTTAGATGAGTACTGGCAACTTTCTTTGATGAATACTCTAACCATTTCATACATGACCCCCCCCCCCCAATTTTTTCAGTGGGTATCTATAAACAAGGTACAGCGTATAGTCAGAAATATGGATCTGATAGAGCTGAGTCTCCCTGTACAGTATAGTTGTAGTGTGTTCTTTTTAAAAATGGTGTAGTGCATGTAGCAATATAGTATATCTAAGAAATGTATATTTAACAAATCTTTGAAAATTTAAAGACGAGCTAGGTTGTTTGTCAGATCTATCTGTGAAGGCACCTGTTACTAAACATGCAGGGGACATCAATTCCTATACAATAATGGCTGCCTTTCTAAAATGAATTCCAATCTTTCTCTTTTCCATTTCAGCCAAGCTGCAAATAATAGGTACTATCAACAATGATCTGCCTTTGGTCTTTATTGATAAGGATAACCAGCTCTTATACAGCATTGTCTAACATACAGCATTGGTATATGTTTTATTCCCACTCAATCTTCTTTGCTTTAAGATAACTAGAATAATGTATTTTCTAGCTCATCTTTTGTTCTGCCGATCAGCACAAGAAAGGATACTCTGCATTCTTTCTTTTGCATTTATCCCAGGTCATCTGGTAATAAGGATCAGAACTGAGAAGATGTTTTCACATTTTCAAAAGAATAAGAGATATGCTGACCCAGATATGTGTTTGGAAAATAACTTTGGGTGGAAAGGATTGTCTTTTACAGCTTTAAGAAGTTTTGAGTAGTGATGAGCAAATTTTTTTGTCAGGCATGGATTCGCAGCGAACTTCCGCATTTCGCCATTGGCGAATTGTTTTGTGAAAATTTGCCGCAGAAAAATTTGTTGCGCGACAAATTGGGCATGTTTGCATCAAAAAAGGGCACGGTTCCGTCAAAAAAGTGCGGGCAACAAAAAAAGGACATGGGCAACAAAAAAAGACGTAGGCGACAAAAAAAAAACGTGCGACAAATGCGTTTTGCAATTGTTTCGCCATTTCACAAATTTTCTTGCCGTTTTACAAATTTTATGACGAAGTGAAACAGGACAGATTCGCTCATCACTAGTTTTGAGCATATAATATTTTATAAGATTTATCTGTAGAATGATGATGTTTTAGCAACTGAGTGTACAGTTTAATTATTCTAAAAACTTGCTTACTGGTATTTTTAGATATAGGTGATATGCGTAGGTCACAATATAGGTCACAATCTACTCTACTTATCTGAGACTCACGCCCCTAGCATTTTCTATTTAACTAACAGTCTATTTAACTAACTGTGGAAGGCAGGTGCAACCAACAATATTGTTAGGAAAAGTAAGAGTGCAAGGCCCCAAACCAGGCTTTAACTTTACAATAAAGCATAATGGGGGCTAAATAGTGGGTACAACAATTTAGGCACAATTCATTGATACAGATACAAACTAGAGCCCACATTGGTGCACTATTTTCTAGTCATTGTGTGCATAAATGGCATTACTGTAAGCATGTTGATGCATAAAGGCTCAATAACACCATTGGTCTGCAGTTCACTAGGTGTAGGTCAGTTGCATTAACCCAAGATGCTAAGGAAAATCTGGAAGATGCATCTCAACACAGGTCTTAATTTTAGTGCTGCTTTGTGTCATTATGCTCTGTACTTTGCTCCTTGTGCTTTATTCATTTGAATCCCCATTTTGCCCTAGTTGTTTTGAATATGAGTACATTTGCGGTTATAATTGAGTTCATCAGTCATTTGTTTTTGGAAACTATTATTTTCTGCATTTTTACTGCAGTTTCAAAGTAGACTTTTCTGTTAGTGAATGAATAGTAAATAATGCACAGCTTGAACATAAGTCTGAGATATCATACACATTTATTGGTTTAATAGTCATGATCTTTACCACCTACCAGTAAAAATATATAACCTACTTAAAATCTAAATAATCTATGTATAACCTAGATTTTATCTTTTGTTTGTAGGAAAATGCTTAGCAGCTTTTATAAATATAAACACTGGTCTGCAAAAGTTTAGGGGGTACAAACAGCACCCCTTTAATAAATGAGGATGATGACCATAGTCCAACATAAATCTCATTCCTCAATGCCATGATTTGATACCCAACATCTCAGCACATTCTTTCTTTCTAATACATTTGATCTTTTATGCACAGTAGATTCTAAAGAAATGCTACAAATTAAATTACCAGGAGAATTAGAGAGCTGATGACAATACATGGCTGTTATTACTAATGTCTGCCTGGAAAAGACACATTTTCTATGCCAGTGTCTTTATAGGTGATTGACAGTGCACAGTTGTAAACAATTTTCTAGCCATGTCATGAGGACAATCCGTGACAAAGCAAACAAGCTGAACATTTTGCAAAATAAGGATACTTCCAGCATTTCAATTTCTTAGTGTCAGAATCTGAATTTGACAAGGGAAATGTTTTGCATTGTTTCTGCTGTATTTTATCTCTGTTAAGGAGGATGAAGTTAGAATACATAATTGCCCATTGTTTTCCTTTTTTTGTGTGTGTGTTTTTTATTGTTCTTACATGACAAGATAACTGAAAAATGTGAAGAATTTATAATCTCACTGTTTAACAGAGAAACAAGGCACAAATTATTATTTTCAGAGACAGCGGTATCAGTAATGCACCTTTTGCTACAGAACACTGAAAAAGATTTAAAAATGAATCCCCTGATATGGTAGTCAGCATGAGATTTTCAGGTTGTCTTTGATATGCTGTTACCTTTTATCCAGGATATCGCTCTTATTGTTCTGTTCTGCACTTTTCTCACATAATATTTCTTGAAAATTCTCACTTTTTATTGCTTTATTGTAACTGAATTTCCCCACCTGCTTGATAGTAGTTAATCTAGAGCACTAAACTGATTACTTCCAGCTTGTCTAAAACAGCTTTACTTTTATTCCACCTTCCCGGGTGACCAGTTTTCTTTTCTTTTCTGGTAGCATCCCATTGTACAGGGATGAAAACTGCAGGGCATTCGATCTAGGCCTCCAATAAACAGAAGAAAATTACAAATGAAATTGGTAAATCTATATTTCTGTAGTACACTGGCATCGGTTCTTATTGCTGGTCATATCAATATGCTTCATTATTTTCCTCTGTTTCTTTTATTCAGACTTTTCAGTTGCCACATAATCAATGTGCCTAGCAGCAGGAATGTTCTGGCATGTTACCCCATGATTTTCTGGGTTTCTGCCTTGTTGTCTGTTCTGCTTTGACATTAGAGCAGGATTTAAATCAGCTTGTGTTACATTTTCTTCTATTCTTCTACAAAATTATTCTTCATACTTGATGTTAAATAATCCACCATAAATCCCTGCTTATAGTGACTCAATGTTGGTCCTTGTTTCAATGTCTTTCTCGTACTTCTTGGCCATAGTCTGGGAAACCCTTAGTTCCCAAACTATTTGGATAATATATCCCAAACCTGGATAAGCAACACAGTATTGAATACAGTTTCTAAAGCAGATAAACTAAAATATCATTCTATGGTTTGCACCTGCTACGGAATAATGGCATGGTACATGGCCATGGCGCATTTAATTTCTTCTGTGCAGTTGTCAGTGTTAAAAAGAAGTATCCACATTAATTTATATATTATATAAGTCTCCCAGTAAAAGTTTATTGCAGAAGTTTAAAGGAAGGATAATCCCTGTTTTACATGTACTGTGTGTTTTTCATTTTGGCATTAAAAAAGGGATCGTACATTACTAACTAATGCAAGCTTGCATCATTCAAATGTCTGGGTAAAACCTTACAGTATTTTCATACATTCCTGTTATTTCATCCATTAAATTATCTGCCACAGCCTTTTCACACTGCTCACTTCCACTGCTGCCCCCCTTCTTAAAGCCAATGTAACACAGGGCTTTTAAGAACAGCTGCTGTCCAACAGAAAACAGTGACCATGTCTAAATAGTTAATTTAGTAAACATTAGGAACAGTGGCAGACAAACACAGGAATTTGTCAGCAGCTGACCTCCACTGTTTTCCATTGCATGGCAGCAGCAAAAAAAAAAAAGGTTTGTGTGCCATTAGGACATGTAAACCCTACATTTTCATACCATTGGGCACCCAAACCACACAATTTGTAGTGCATATATGCCTTCTGTTCACCAGTACCATCACATTTTCCTAAAACAAATAGCCACTTTCACCCAGTGGCGATTTTTCTTCTCACACATCTTCAGTGCTATTTATATCTGCAAACAGCACATATGCATCACAAATGCAGGCTTACACAGGCAGAATTTATATTGATAAAAAGTCCTGCTTCGATTGTGCTCTGTAATGATTAAACTGAGCTCAAGGCAGGAGGTTAACAGAAAAAAAACATGTTTTTCCTGCAGAACACGACTAGAGCAGATTTTCTATGGAAACCAGCAGTGCCAGCTCTTCATTGGCTGCTAGACTGGAGGCTGTTTGGTAACCTGAGTTGAGAAGAACTGAGCACATGCAGTAAGCCAAGAGCCAAAGTATTTATAGACTGGAGGCTGTTTGGTAACCTGAGTTGAGAAGAACTGAGCACATGCAGTAAGCCAAGAGCCAAAGTCAGTTCCTAAGGGTGGGGGCCGAGTGAGTTAGAGGAAGAGAAGGAATCCTAAGTTATTAGAGGGATGCTGTAGCCTTATTATTAATATTGAACAACCAGAGGGCAGGTATTTAAAGACTTCAAAGAAGCTGTTTACAAATGTTTGCGTCTTTTAGGCCAACCTACATTCTGTATCATGTGCCTGCACTCAGGACGATACTGTAGTTTTCAGTGGGGATCTGCTTTTCTCTGCCTGAAGGAAAAATGCAGAGCAGAGCGAGGCAGATCATATGCTCCATGTGCCCTCAGCCTTACAGTGCTTTCAAACTATCTAATTCTGTCTTGTTGCTTGGGCTAATGAAAATACTGCAATTATAAACCCATTAAGTGAAAAATGTAGAGACATGCTCATTTACTAGTGTTATTGTCCCCTAACTGCCACAGGAGGCTGAATATATGGAACTGCCTTCTTGAAACTTAACTTGATATTATTCATATGTATATTGATGTCTCAGACGTTAAGCACCATATCATGTTATTATTCACATTCCTGAATAAAATTGCCCCTAAAGAACATGCTTAATATAGATATAAAATATTTGCTGATGTGCCAGCATGACAGCATTCCTTGCAGACTATGAATGTACAAGAGGACACCTTTGTTGTTGTATATTGAAATATTCCATAAGCTAGTATTCGAGCAATTGGTAATCAGTTAATTTAACAATGATTATTGAACATATTGTCTTTTTAAAGTAGTAGTGCACATTTATTAACATTCTGTTTTATTAAGCAAGGTCATTACATAGCTATTGATGACTTCAGAGTGTTTTTTTCTTTTTATCTATGTCTTTTTCTTACACCAAAGGCAAAATGTGCTTTCTTTGATGCGTCAACAGTGTTCATGATGAAAATAAAACAGAAAATACCCGCTAACTCTTTCATTAGTCCTAAGCAAACTGGAAAAAGGAAAGTCCTTCGTATAGACCCTTTTGTCTGATCTGATAAATGCTTTATTCAGGTACTCCATACTGAAGGATGAGGCAGGCTGGCTGTACATTAATCCTCTGAATGGCACAATCAATACAACATCTCCTTTGGACCGCGAATCAACATTTGTCCTGAACAACACTTATACTGCACTCATCTTAGCAATTGACAATGGTAAGTATTGCACATTATATTTCTATATACCCCAGAAACTTATATTTCAGTCAGCCGTACTTATCAGAATATACTATCAAAGGAATCTAGAGTGCCGTCATACTGATTAACAATAATCACTGCTGAATATTATTCATAGCACATAGTTAAACAACCTGGTTTATATAGGGCACCTTATAATAGCAGGATACAATAAATTCCTATTCCCATTTGGGAGCATAGAAGACAAGATATCATGATAGAAAAGGTTACCATTTATAGGAAGACATTGGAAGTGTAGTGTTGATTAAAAAAAATGCACAGGTGCAGCTTTCAGTTATCCCTCTGCTTTACAGCAAACCCTTGAAGGATGATTAATGATTTTAAATATCAAGCAGTCGTACAAGCTGAATAATAAATGAGGGAAAGGACAAGATGCTCTATGTGTGTATATGAATGTGTGTAAGAATATGTATATGTTTTAACTTTTTAAATGTATTGTATATCTGAATAATAGAGTTAAAACCCAGAAAGGGAGCCTGTTTATAAATAATATCTTTGTATGTATGAATCTCATACATTTATTGCCCAAAGTAACTTCCCATTAATAACCAGTAAATGAACCAATGTTAGCAAGGTGGATTTCTGGCTTAGCTCTTTATACTTCAGGAGCTGTGTCTACAGCAAAGCTTATGAAAAAATGAGATTTTTTTTAAATAAAAAAAAAATGAATGATTTCAGAAATCAGACATCGAATTACAGTATAATACGGGTAATCAAAGACAAAAGGGCACATGTATGCCTGCAGGGGAATTATCAGCTGCTGTTGGTGGCTAACCAACACCTCTTCCTTGTGGTAATGTTATTGGTAGATGTTGGACAGTAAAATGATTTCCACTGTGTTCAATAGCAGTAGGGAGAAAGTATCATCCTGCTCAGATTCACACTCATACTGTGATTGGTATTAAGTAGTTAACAAAAGCTGGGGGAAAGTATACATCATGATGAATTTAAACTGCCCTAGACATAAAGGGCTACTATACCCTCCTGTTCAGCATGAGTTTAATGAATAGGGATTTACCTTATTTGTCTATTGTTTTAACTGCAGAATATGCATGCTTTTCTCAGCAGCAAGCAGGTATTTGCTTTAGGTGGCCATTAAATACAAGTGACTGAATGGTTGACGTGAATTACCAGTCCTAGAACAACCTTTGATACTTTTAGGGGCAGATTTATCAAAATGTGAGTTTAGAGCTTAATACATATAAACTCCCATGTTCTGTTCATTTCTATTGGATTTTTAGAACTGTATTTATCAGTCTGTGAAAGTTGGAATTCACCATTTGATAAATACGTTTCTAAAAAGAAATTCCTATAGTAATGAATACAACGTGGGTGAGTTCTTATGTATCAAGTTCTAAACTCACATTTTGATAAATCCGCCCTTTACTATATTACTCCATTATGCTGAAAGCACTAGTCTTTATGTTCTGAACTGTTTTGTTTTCTATAATGCAATTACTCTGTAAACAAAAAGTCGATATAAAGTCGTAGTGAATTATAAAGGAAATCCCATGGGTTTCAAGGGATTTTGTGGATGAAAACCCTGTTAGTTGAGGTATTTTTTCCTGAGTGATCTTTCTTAAATTATAATAAGTTCAGCACCTAAAATCTGTCAAACTTTTTCTTATTTATGGAAGGCCACCCGGGTAAAAAAAACTCGGGGTGAGTTCCTTAACTCATACAGGGTTTGCTTTATAATTGTTTAAGCTGGAAGGCTCGAGTTATCATTAAATCTGTGCCTAAGTCATAAAAAATAAGCCTTTTAATGTTCTCACTAGGCTCTCAATTTTAGAAACTTTCTCCTTAACTGTTGCTATTCTTTTTCCTTAACAATTATAAAAATGTAGTTACTCCATGCTTCCCTCAACAGTGGATTTATTTTGGTAGGAAACCTACCTACTATATGCTGACGTCAATTGTTTTTTGAGAACTTTTGTTTCTAGAAATATATTTTGCACCACTCCTCGTAGCAATGTATTATGTGCAGGATTGCACACATCCAGGAGTCTTTATTCTTTTCTCTTTATTTTGGAGCATGCAGATTAATTAGCACACTCTGCCTGTACCTGTTTTGGTATAAAGCAGACAATTTGACTTGAAGCACCAAAATTAATCGTCTTATCTGTTAGTCACCGCTGCCATAATTAAGAATCATTCTCCAGATGCATCACTCTTTACCATTTTAATCAACTAAATTACAGACAAAATATTGCTTTAATATGTCATCACACAGACTTGATTAAAAATGTAAATGATCAAATCAGCGTTTAATACAGCGGCTGTACTCCAGTGCTTATTATCGAATCCGATAGTGAATTCCTATCTAAATTACATCTATAAGAACATGAGTACAGTTTTAAAAACACAGGATATTTATTTGTTTAGAGTTTAAGTAATGTTTCACAGAAAGATTGCTATGGGTTTTTTTTATCTTCTGACCTGCTACAGGAATACATTACATGTGTTTAAAGAGAACCATTTATGGGTGATGGAGTCCACACCTATAGCAAGTAATTCCCATTTTGCTTCCTAAAGTGAATACATCAGGTGGAGTTACTAGACCTGGTGCATATATTGTTACTTTTAATACATTGCCACGGCTTTCTTGCTGAAAATAAAACAAAGATTAGATTTAAATATCTGAGGGGAAGAAATTTAAAAATAATGCTAATTTAACCCAAGTTTGTGCTTTATAGTATTTTTATAATTTTGCAGCCAGTAGGGCACATTTTAATTGGAGTTCATGGATGATATTCCGTTTTACTTTGGCAGAAGTATAGCAGAGCCTTGCTAAATCTAGTCAGAGTTACTTAGGTTATTTCCATTTATAATATACTTGTAATGGTAACCTTCTCCTTTGAATTTAAATGAGGAAATAAATAAGGCTCTGTTGTGATAATGTAATGAAAGTTGGATAAATATGCCCAATGAGAGCACTTTTAATTTTTTGCACCATTCAATATGAGTTTTTCAAACCCTTTGTGTCTCATCGGTTAGCAGAAAAAATGCACAATTTAAAGTATGCTGTAGTGCAAAGTATATGCCATTATTTTTGTGCCAAAAATGCCTCCTTCAAGTCTATTATTTGCACTGCAGTTGTCAAATGAAGAGGACATGCACATGTTATTTCTTATAGTTGCAAATGTTCTTTCTAGTTTTTACTTTATTACATTCCTTTATCTGTTTTGACTTAAGGTGGCATATTTATCAAGAGTTAAAATCAAATTTGTCACAGTTCAACCCAGAACTACTCAGTTCTCTATTTACTTGTACAGGCAATTTAGGGACACATTTATTAAAGGACAAAAAGGAGTTAGCCCTATAAACTATCATTACTGTTTGTAAAATGTACTGATCAATAATAACCTAACATAAGTGTTCCCAATTAATTCTTTATGTCAGCAAAGGCAGCATGGCCTTTTGGCACTAGGCCCTAGTTTGACCCTGCACAAGTCTATGACTAACCAAGGGCCAAGTCATTGCAGTAACCACGGGCCCTACACAACTGATGTTTTGTTGGATACATATAAAAACTAGTAAACACTAAGCTGACAAGTGGGTGCAGACAACTGAGACTAATTTGGGTTGAAAAAAGACTTAAGTTCACCAAGTTCAGCCATTCCAAATGATAGCCAGTACCTTTTTATATATACCCATACGTATAAATTAAGTATACTTATAATTACAATAGATATGCATAATATCTGTAGCATTGACAGAATCTGCCTTTGCAACATCCCCCGCAGGGTATTCCATAACCTCACTGCCCTCACTGTGAAGAACCACCTACTCTGCTTTAAATGAAATAATGTTCCTGAAGTCTAAGTGGGTGGCCTCTGGTTTGTTAACCCTTTCAACCTGCACTTGGACAATTTATTTTGGCTTGGTGTCCTCAGGAGACTGCACTTGCTTTTTTCGCATTTCACATTTGTTTTTTGGAGTCACTATAGTATTAGTCATGATGCAAGCTTACGGTGGTGTCAAATTGTTGCAAAAATGAAGCAAAGATGTAACAGATACACATAGGGGGTAATTTATTTAATAACACCTGTTCAAATCTTTGCTTCATGGTGTGAATTGCTCCAGTGGGACAAATGCATTACTAAAATTAATAGCTTGGTAACATTTAAATGAGCTGTGGAAAATCACCCTTATAAAAACATGACTCAGGATATGAAACAATAACCATTATAGTCCCTTAGGTCAATGGCTTTATTGGCCACTTTAAGTATCCTGAAATTGTGGCTTTAAAATAAGGTTCCCATCTGTCTCCGTTCCACAGGGAAAGACCCTGTTTCAGGACCCTGTGCCCCTTGGACAGCTGTCCCTGGGAGACATTTCTGCCCATTGGTATTGCTTCTTAATGTCCCCCCACTAAAACGTAATTATCCCAATACAAAACACTTTCCTATTGATTAAGAAAAATGTCATTCAGTTTGCAGGATAGTCAGTAGTGTAAAAGGCGTGTGGTTCTGTATCTCTGCCAGGAGAGCTAGACAGAAAAGGAGGGCTTAGGGATGTGCGTCAATATGGCAAGTACTTTAATTTCATGCAAGCTGCTCTGGCAATTTTAAAATAAAAATACACAGGAGTGATATTGCTGCAGCTTGTAGTTTTAAATTGTACTTCCTTCGGCTGCTTAGAGAAACACTGCACAATGCTTTTGCGATCCTGACCATATACATGCTCAAAAATGAAACTATATTTTTGGCTCTAATGCTCTTTTAAACTACTTTGAGGTACTTTTCTCATAGTGCAGATCTGTACTTCTCTACTACACCCAGAGAAAAATACAACAAAGTAATTTAGGAGGCGATAGAAATACAAAAATACTTTTATTTTCAAGTGGCTATATGGTTAGAGCTGCAGCAGCAGCATTGCGCACTACATCAGGATGGCACATCCACATGTGATAAACTCTCAGTGAGAGACTCGCCACTTCTGGTTATGAAGTTGGGCAGGGCTTGTACACTAATGATGGCAGCCTGCTTTGGTACAGTCCATTTAAACTGATATAGCCAAGAAACTCATCTGCTCTTTTAACTATGTGCATGTTATAAAAGTTTACCCTGTAAAACCACATCCAAAGGCATCTAATAGCAGGCTAGGGGCTCCTTGGGGAGGTACAAGTCAGTGGAGGGAGGCAATGAGCAATAAAAGGAGCCGATCCGGTTGAACGTGAGCACTAAATTAAGCTGAAGTATGTGCTGGTTTTCACTATTGTTTATGCTTTAGTTGCTGCCATTTTGAATTCAAGGTGGGTGCATTTAGTAGCTTCTCAACTCAGAAAACATAAGGTTTGCAATAATTACATGTAAAGACCCAAGAGTATAATTGAACTATTTGCAGTGCTATTTTGAATTATAATTCAGCTACTTTATGGCGTAGAGTATCTGTAAGAGTATCTGTTGCCCTCATTACACATTCCTTGATCTGCACACTGCCAATGTAAATCAAAGCAGAAAGATAGAATGGGTGAGCAAAATTACAACAGTGAATGGAATGAACAACAGAAAAAGGTAATCAATATGTTTTATTGCATTAAACATAGAGTTGCCATTGCATATATAAGGCTCTATATATTTAATTTGTAAACATGGGCCATAAAGATATATGCATAAACCATAAAAACTAGTTGAATAACTGTTTTTGTGTGGTAATATGGAAGAACATGCATTACATTGCAGAAATATGCATGGCTGTGACCATAAGTGGGAGAGCCCTATGTAAAATTTTGTGTGCTGCATCTTACTGTGTTTCCCCAGATTTCACTTAAAAAATCTGGAAACCTTACTCTAAAATTCCCCAAGCAGACATACCACAACCACACAAACCCACACACAAAGGTATCCATTTTCCAGAAACCCGTTATCCAGAAAGCTCCATATTACGAGAGCCCATCCTTTATCCATATAAACAGTGTTTTTCTATGTGCAATGTGCCTGATTCTGAGCTTTCACAAGGAGTCAGCACTACACAATATAACTGCTTTCAGATAAGTTACTGTTTCTACTACCAATGTACTGTTAATATGACCCAAGTCACATAATGCAGAGTATCTTTTGGCCTGGGTACTGTTTAAGGTGAGTATGTTTAGCAATGCAAACAATTTCTGATTTCATTTGATCTCTACAATGCTTCTTAACAAAAAATATTGATTTTTTTTTATGATTAAAACAATAGGCAAAAATTATGTTAATGTCAATCTATATTAAATGAACCAATGCTAAACAATGGGGTATTTTGCCCATTTAAAGCTCTTTGGCTACCCTGTGTGCCAACTGCTCTTATGTAGATAATGAAGTAATTATTTATAGTAATATTTTTTCATGTTATGTGTAACTGGA
The DNA here is from genome assembly GCF_000004195.4 of Xenopus tropicalis. Classification (NCBI taxonomy): domain Eukaryota; kingdom Metazoa; phylum Chordata; class Amphibia; order Anura; family Pipidae; genus Xenopus; species Xenopus tropicalis. Next base: position 63,102,405 of record NC_030680.2, on the reverse strand, counting down.
GAAATTTCAAAAGTAATATTATGTGCAGATTGCCAGAATTTAATGAATATAATAAATAACATTGGCGCTTCTGAAACATAGCAATATATGTTTTTTCTTTTATCTTTTTTTTTTTTTTTATATTATGAACTAAAGAAAAAGATAACAGTGGTTCAGACATTATCAATCCATTATAAAATAATGCTTTTAGAATTAAAAAAAAAAAACAGCAATTTAATTAAATGCATGAAAACTTTTATGATCCTATTTCAAATACTCTTTTGTGTTTATATTCATTCTGGCACACAACATTTCCTAATATTATTTCCAAGAATGCATTGGAATTACAAATTCAATTAGTCCTATCAAAGGTAAAAAAAAAATTGTTTTCATCAAAGAGATTCAAAGCTAGAATTCAAGAATAGTTTGAGACATAACACAACCACACACATACACACACACATATCCATTTTCCAGAAATCTGTTATCTAGAAGACTCCAAATTACGGGAGGTCATCCTTTATCCATATATCCTGTGACTATGAAGATTTTCATTCATCCAGGTCATGGTATATCTAGTATAAATAAATCTAAAGCAACTGGACTTGTTAAGTAATAATTGAAGATGTTTCACTACTCATCCGAGCAGCTTCTTCAGTTCAACTGACTGGTATGGGAAGTCCTCAGCAGATATACTCTTCCACTAATCCAAACACAATGGCACTTTGTAACTCTTCAGAAAGGTGACATCTGAAACTCACAGAGGTGTGAATGCTGTGGAGTTACTTTGAAAGGATTACCAAAGTATCATGCAACTCTTCAAAACAGGTGTTACTTGTTAGAGTTGCATGAATGGATGTGTGAAGAGTTCTGAAACTGCCAGGGTACAGATGTTAGAACAGCATTGTATGTAGAAGACAGATGGTGTTGAAGTCCCCCGCCTCTGTTTAGGCATGGTTTCTTCACTTTAACATGAATGGCCTCTTTTACACCTCTTTCAAACCAGCGGTTGCTATTTTCAAAGCAGTGTCCCTTGTCTTTTAGGTGTAAAAAATACAGCAGATTCCTGGCCTGTAGTGTTCACCCTCTCATGCTGAGCCATTCGCTTGGAGAGCAGTTGCTTTGTCTCCCCAAATTAAAGGTCTCTGCACTCCTCGCTACACTGGACTGTGTATACAACATTGCTTTGTTTTTCCTTTGGTGTTGGATCCTTTGGGTGTACAAGTTTTTGTCTCAGTGTGTTGCTAGGTTTGAAAAATACAGGGATGTGGTGTTTGTTGAAAATTCTCCTGAGTTTCTCCGACACTCCTGCTACATATGGGATGACTATATTGCGCCTTCTCTCTGTCTCAGGACGGTTATTCCTTTTTTGGTGTTCCTGTTCTACCAATGGGGCTAAGACGTTGGCCAAGTATTTTGCAATGCTGTAAGTCACTGAATTGATGCTGCTGACAATAGGCCTGAGTGGTGCTCCATCTTTATGTATCTTGGGGAGTCCATATAAGCAGGTGTAGCTTCTCTGGGGTACAGGCAGTGGTATAAAGCTTGATCAATGACTTCCTCCTTTTCAAGTTGTTGTAGGCAATCTATCACCTTTTTCTTGTAACTGCTACTTGGGTCTCTCCCTAAAGGTTCATATGTATTGCTATCACTGAGTAGCGAGGTCATTTTGCAGTGATAGTCAGTTGTGTTGAGCACAACTGTGCATCGCGCTTTATCTGCTGGCAGGATGGTGATGTTCGGGTCCTTACTAAGAGATGTGAGAGCTCTCCTTTCTTGTGTAGTAAGGTTAGAGGGGGGTGTTCTGGCACTTGACAAGGCAGCTGACACTTTTAATCGGAATTGTTCTGCTTCCTCCACCTTTATATGGTTTTTATTGATGGCAGATTCTGTGGCTGTGATGAGTTGTGGTGTCACTGCATAGTTTAGCCCCTTGGCTAGCACATCCTTTTCTGGCTGAGTAAGTACCCTGTCTGATAGGTTCTTAACCCATGTATCCTTGGTGTTCTTGGCTGTCTCATCTTTCTGCCTCCAGGTTAGTTCTTCTGTCTTTTTCAAACTGCTGCTACGTCACAGTAAGTTGGTGAACTTGCTTATTTGCCTCTCTTTACTCCTTAATGTGTTGGGCCATCTGTGCATGGTTAATGAACTGAACCACCGTTTCCAGAGTTATATCAGGTAGCTGTTTTGTCAGACTCTGTTTCACTTGTTCAATTTTCTGTTTAAGGGCCTCAATGGTGAAGTTGATCTGTCTAACCCGTTCATTTAGTAGATGTTTTTGGACCTTCTGTAAGATATTGGTAGCTCTGTGACCTTTTACAGTGGAACCCAGGCTACAAGGAGTGATTCCCTGATGTCTGCATCTGAGATTAAAGCGTAGATGGTTTCGATAGTCTGCAAGTTTTCTTGCTGTTCTTTCATATTCCCGAACCAGTTTTAGAGTATTCTCTCCAAAATGAATGGCAATATGACTATGAAGATTTTCATTCATCCAGGTTGTGGTATATCTAGTATAAATAAATCTAAAGCAACTGGACTTGTTAAGTAATCATTGAAGACGTTTCACTACTCATCCGAGCAGCTTCTTCAGTTCAACTGACTGGTATGGGAAGTCCTCAGCATATATACTCTTCCATTAATCCAATCACTTAACTCTTCAATGATTACTTAACAAGTCCAGTTGCTTTAGATTTATTTATACTAGATAGTCCTTTCCTATGTGCATTGTTCCTCATTCTGAGCTTTCACAAGGAGCCAGCACTACACAATAGAATCCACAAAAAGACTAGCAACACTGGGATTTTTTTATTGAAAAACCAACTGTGTATTTAGTTGGTCGTTGGCTGTATGTTCCTACTAAATACACACTTGGTTTTTCACTAAAAAAATCCCGATGTTGCTGGTCTTTTTGTGGATTATATATATATTATATATCTGGGAAATGGAAGTAAAGAAGAAACATGTACATTTAATAGAAAAATCAAAAATTCTATTTGAATTAATGGGAGCATTATGTAGGTATAAGGATTTGGGCATATTGTCTATTTTCTCAGGATATTTTACACAGAGCTTTGCAGAAATCCAGCTACTAATACTTTAAATGAAGAGAAAAAAAGATTAATTTTGTTTGGAAGCTAAAACAATCACTCTAAGGAACTGTGTAGTTATAATGACTAGTTGTATGGGTTTATAAGAAAGCCCTTTTGTTTTGAGACAATCAGAGGGACCATTTTTGGTCAGATAAATAAGTCTGCCTTTAATCACTGCGCAACTCTAAGGCAGCAAAGTTTGCAGATTGTTATAACATAGAAAGCTCATAGATTTCAAATGTGTTAAGGTTCTGCAAAGGGAATTTGTAAGTAAGTATTTATGAATATTCCAAATGTTTCTTTCATATTGAAGCTCTGTGTTTCCTGCAACTATAATTTAGTAGCTCTATAACTGTAATTAAAGAAGATTGCCCTACAAACATACAAATCTTACACTTTTATGAAATATGAAACAAAATGACTTTTTGTAGCACAGTGCTTACAGTTGCAGATAAAACCCTTGATCAAACTTCTTTATGTTCATAGTTTCTAAACACTTTTGTATATAGTCACCATGCTCAATACAATATTGTGTGGAGACACAATATGGTGATGTTTATGTAGCATCATGTATTAAAAGTATAGTAAGTTAGCAAAATATATTATATCTCTTATGAGTGTACTATACTAATAGGCTATTAAGCAATGACTGAATAAAGGAATTTATGAGCATATGCTTATCAGTTATGGTTCTTAAACCCCTGGAACTGAGCATTACTTCTTACATGGTGTCCACAGGGCACTTAAGGAATTGATTAATTGGCAGGCATGGGCGTCCACAGAAGGGGGCAAGAGGGGGCACTTGCCCCCCCCTGGAAAAGTAGCAAAAAAACCAAAAACCTTACTCCGTTTCTGCAGTCCCCTCAAGCCCGTTTTTGCTGTGCTCCGATTGGATCTTTCTTCTTGTGGATTCACCAATCAGAGCACAGCTTCCTTGACAGACAGTAAAATTGACCAATCAGAGCACACATGCACACAGGGATCGGGAGATTTTGCAAACTGGAAACAGAAATAAAGACTGAAAAGAAGAATCTGCCCCTGTAACTTTACCTAAGAACCAACTCTCAACTTTTGCTGCAGTTTTCATCCCACAGGTACTATACACAGGCACTATACCCAGGTACTATGCACAGGCACTATACCCAGGTACTATACACAGGCACTATACCCAGGTACTATACACAGGCACTATACCCAGGTACTATACACAGGCACTATACCCAGGTACTATACACAGGCACTATACCCAGGCACTATACACAGGTACTATACCCAGGCACTATACCCAGGCACTATACACAGGCACTATACCCAGGCACTATACCCAGGCACTATACCCAGGTACTATACACAGGCACTATACCCAGGCACTATACACAGGCACTATACCCAGGCACTATACACAGGCACTATACACAGGCACTATACCCAGGCACTATACCCAGGTACTATACACAGGCACTATACCCAGGTACTATACCCAGGCACTATACCCAGGCACTATACCCAGGCACTATACCCAGGCACTATACCCAGGCACTATACAGTTCTAAAGAATCACTAGCTGACATTAAATTGTTTTTTGCCTGACCTGACATCTATAATAATATATAATCTATCCCCTACCCTAACAGATGGAGGGTAAGTTAACTCTTTCCCTCTGAAAAAGCTCATTGTGTGTTTATATATGTGGTGTTGTTTTTTGCACTTACTATTTTTTTTTTTTTTTGTCATTGTTTTGTTCATTTATAGTAAGTTACAGTGGGGCCAATGCTGTGTATCAGTGCCAGTGTTATAGTGCCAGGGCCTGAATATCTGCCATCTGTACCCACTGCTTCTCACTGTATATAATGTGCTGGGTTTGTAAATACAGACTGCGTCTCACTGTATATAATGGGGAGTCAGTACCCACTGCCTTTCTTGCTATAAAACTAACATAAACACATCTAAAGGGGTGGTTCACTTTTAAGTTAACCTTTAGTATGTTATAAAATGGCCTATTCCTAGCAACTTTGCAATTGGTCTTCCTAATTAATTTTTTTGAATAATTTGCCTTTCTCTTCTGCCTCTATACAGATTTCAAATGGGGGCCAAAAAATATTGCTCTGTGAGGCTACAATTTTATTATTATTATAATTTTGTATTACTTATTTTTCCAAGTAGGCCCCTTAACTATTCATATTCCCATCTCTTGTTTAAATCACTACCTGGTTGCTAGGGTAAATAAGACCCTAGCAACCAGATAGCTGCTAAAATACCAAATGGAGAGCTGCTGAACAAAAAGCTAAATAACTGAAAAACCATTAAAAATAAAAGTGAATTCGAATGCGAACTACCCCTTTCAGCTAACTGATCACAAACACAAATGTTTGCAGATCCCCTAACAGAAGTGCGCGTATGAATACTTTTACTACTAATACTAAACATTTTAGGGTAAAAAAAAAAAAGCACCCCCACCCGCACTTTTGTACAGTATCCCTGGAAGTCAGTGGGAACGGCAAGAGGTAGTTGGGAGGTTAACTTTTTACGTCAGCAGCGAATCCACTAAGTGTCACATTAGCTGTAGGTCAGTCTGTGTATGGGCCATATTTAGCCTCCCCTAGTATCATCCTGCAAAAAAAAAAAAAATATATATATATTTATCTGTTGCAGGATGATGCTAGCTTACTTGCCCCCCCTTGGAAAATTTTCTGCGGACGCCCATGTTGGCAGGTAACCTACACATAGCACAGGCATGTTATGCCACAACAGTGTACTATAGTCTGCAAACTGTAACAACAACAATGGCAGCAACTGAAAGTATCAGTTGTGATCTTTACTTTGTCAGATTAAAACAATGTAATGCTCAATGGCCCTCACAAGCAAGTAAGAAATGGAACAGCCTTTTAGAATTAGACATTTTTCTGTTGATATTATTATTTATGGATATCCAACTATACATATATGGTGGAGGGTGGAGCAATCTTTAATAAATGAGCATTGTTATAAGAAATATATAAAGGTATCCATTTAATCTGTGTCTTGAAGAAGAAAATTAGCTGTACTTGGCCACCAGGGACTACATGCTCAAGGCGAATAAGGGCTTTAGAGCTTTAGAATTTTGTTGAGCTGATAAGAATGGTGAATGATAGAATTTTTTGCAGATAAATATTTAGACAATTATCTGCTGTTCCCTATTCATTTCCTGCCTGGAGGCTCATTTTTTATGGAAGAGACCTATCCATGTTTTAACTGTTAACCTGGTTTTAAAGAAATCCTAAAAATCTATACTTCCTGTTATGAAGTACAAAACAATAGTATACTGTATAAACTGCAACTTGCAATTTCTACTAAAGCTTGCAGCAAATAGCAGCATACAGTTATACAGTGGATGTAATATTATGCCAATGTACTACAGAACATACCTTTATAGCATCATCAGAATATAGCATTGCAACCTATAACCACCAATAAGACGTTTGACTGCAAAGAGTACTCAAGTAAAAACACTACTTGCTAATTGGTTGCTTTGCAGTACCGGTAGAATGGGTGGAACCTTAGTATCTTTGAAAAATGTTCTTCACTTTGTAGCTATTATAATGTTCTAGTGAAGATAAATTTCATATTTCAGGCAGCCCTCCTGCAACTGGAACAGGAACCTTTCAGATTACACTGGAGGATATCAATGACAATGCACCATTCATACATCCTACCTCTGCATATGTGTGCGAAGACTCAAAAGACTTAACTGTTGTTATCTTGAGCGCATCAGACCGGGACCTTCATCCAAATTCTGACCCTTTCAAATTTGAGTTAAGCAAACAGACAGGATCCGACAAGGCATGGAAAATTACCCAATTAAACCGTGAGTGAGGAGAAAACATTCTATTTTCTCTTTTTGTTTAGAAATAACTTAAATAAATATTTGCAGGCAGATAATGTTTTCTTTATTGAAGTTTCATCTGCACTCAGAAAATGGAATTGTAGAAAAAATATGTACTGTAACTTGCTATTATACATAAATTATGTACTTGGGTACATTTTGATTGGATCCAAATCATTAATCTGCTTTTTTTTGCACTATTATTTTGATAATATATAATAAATCAATCAATACTAATTAATCATTAATCAAAATCAATCATTACTAATTAACAAAACGGTGTGAAACATGGTTAGAACAAGGATGCATAGTAAGGGGGCAAGGAAAAAGTTTTACTTCAGACAGGGGTGGCAAAAAGTCATCCCCAGAATTTAGTTTAGGAGAGTTCAATTCCACTCTGTGTACTAAAGGTGCTGTCCCCTTTCATGGTTTGAAAAGGCATGGCATGAAAAAGGAAAGCAAAGGGACAGGACAGTAGGACAGGATTGGGTCTGCCACCTTGGACAGCAAAAATTCCAAAGAAGCACATATCTGCCACAGAAGCCCACATATGGATCTTTAAGCAACCAAACTGGACTCTGAAAGCAAAAAATACTACTGGAATAGCACCCCTTATCTGGAAACCCATTATGCAGAAAGCCCCAAATTACGTGAATCTCACATAATGTCCATTTTAAAAATGATTGCACTTGATGGTTACTAAAATGAATTAATCCAAATTGGTGGCAAACAATCCCATTGGGCTTATTTCATGTTTAAATGATAGCAGACTTAAAGTTAGTGATCCAAATTAGAGAAAGATCCCTCATCAGAAAAGTCCCAAACACTCCACATAATAAATCCTATACCTTTACTAAGGTTATTTCATGTTTGTACAGGAGTATTACTGCCTGTCCTCAAACATGTTGATTAATTTCTTAGAATGACCTATGTTGCAGAGATTTTTCATCTGATTAAAATGACATTTCTGGGTCATACTTCATTTAGAAGTCATGGCAGACTGAAAAGATTCAAAATAACAGATTATTATATGTAATTCTGCTTTTCACCACTTTTCAGTAAATAGTCAATTTTTACATAGTGCTGTAACAGAACATTGTTGAATTTGTGCTATATTGTACATACTGATTGAAAGCTCAATACAATGGCTTAAGTAATACCAGACAACATATTTAAAAATAATAGGGTCTAATTTATAGTGCAAGTGCAAAAACTCATGTAAATTGCTTTGTTTTTACCCAAAATTGTTTTTCGCCCCATTCTTGAAAAAGTTCCGTAATGTGGAAATTTGCCGCGAATCCATGCCTGGCGAAAAATTTCACTCATCGCTATGCATGACAGCATGCCTTCAGCTGATATTGTACTAAATAAACAATTCATATTTAGAATATAGTGTCCTCGTCTATTAAATTGCAGCATGCTAACTGAAAATATCTATTGCATCTGGTAGTTAGTTCCAACAAAATCATCACATATGGAGAAAAGACTATAGACAAAACAGTCTGAAAGGATATAGTCTTGCATGCAAACACACTTTTAAAGCAGCTGCCTGTATAAGGTAAGCACTTTATTTTAAGATTAGCTAATTGTATAATACATCATTGTATGTAAACATTTTGTTAAGCTGTATTTTTAACTTTACCCAACAGATGTTTCTGTCTGTTTTCTGTCAGTTATTAATAAGCTTGGTAATCGAGCATTATCCTCTGAAGAGGTGAAGGTGTATTTTGTAGGACTGCTTATATATTCATTGTGCACATTTATCAACTTACTCTGGCTATGGCTTCAGAACTAATATTTGTTGAAGATCCCCAAACAACACACAAACCCCTAATATCACAGTAATCTGTTCCTTCAAAAAGCATAAATAAATACCATTTTTATATGCTGAAATCCAACTGCAAAACAGTTCTTCTCTTGCTGGCAGAGGAGGAGGGACTAAAACATTGATGTTACAAATTGTAATAACTCCTCCACAGCTTACAGACAGCATGCAGGAACTATATAACCCACAATGCATTGCACTGTGATGTTCTTTTCCTTATTGACATCACATGTGCAGGGAATTGTGGGATTTGGAGGATGGAGGCTGAAGGCAGGCAGACAGTTGACTACTGTTGCATTGAGTCTGAAAGTAGTCAAACCGATCAGCAGGCCAGGCTTAGGTAACTGTTCCAAATTATATTATTACATTAAAGTCATGAAAAGGCTGCATATTTTTTAAATTATGTATATGCAGAGTTGCTTGAAATTATGTTTACTTTTCAAAGAGCTTATGTTTGGGTGGAATTCCCCTTTAATATTTCCTTTTGTATCTGACAGCATGGCACTAAGTTACTGACTTTGTAACTAAAACTCGGACCTTGGGCAGTAGATGTCTTTCTTTTTTTGCCCAGATATAGGTGACAATTATAGCAGTAATTATAGTTAGTATAGGATACATTTCATATGAGAGTACCTTCTAATTAATGCATTATCTATGACTTTCTGCAGATACCCATGCCAAGGTCAGTCTTCTGCATAACCTGAAGAGAGCCAATTACAATCTGCCGGTCACGGTAACAGATTCTGGGAAGCCTCCTTTGAGCAACAGCACAGAACTAAAAGTACAAGTGTGTTCCTGCAAGAAGAGCAAAATGGACTGCAGCTCAGCCGATGCTCCCCATGTCAGCATGTTCCTCCTCCTCCTATTTTCACTCTCCAGTTTGTTTTGTAAGTTGTTATAGTGCAATTTTCCGATGACTTGCGTGTCATTAAAATGCCCTAGGTTGCCAAAAGAAAAGGCTTCAGTATTGAATGTAACAGTTGGAATATAAAAGCATGATTTTTTTCTCTTTTCTGTAATCATCTTAATGTCAGCAAATTACAAGTGAGAGGTTTATTTCAGCTAAAAGGTTCTACTGTAGGAGCAGTTATTCCAAGAAATAAGAAGTGTCAACTCCAAATTGTAAAGAGAAAGAAAAAAAAACTTAAATTACATATAATTCTAACTATTGTAAATTAAAATAGAGATAATAATAAAAAATCTTAAAGATCCTAGACACAGCTTCATGCATTGTAAATTTGGCCAAACCTCACCTGACCTATACATTAGAGGCTGCACAGTGAGTATGTAAAGCTGTATAGTGTAATGTTGTTCCATCCATCCCTGCATGAATGTTAACTGTTCATTTTAACATGCATTAGCAGCTTAGCACTAGGTGGAGTAATGAGAAAGGTTGTGACACAGGAAGTGGAAGTGAAGGGGAGGGACACACTGTGTGGAGAGAACAATAATAAGTCTGCTATTTTAAAGTGAAACAAAGAGTATACATATTCATTGCAAATCAGAGTTGCTTTGTAATAGCACAAGCTTTACATTCAGATTCATATAAGACCTGCTCTGCATTGAAAGACAACTTAGTGTGTTTAAATTATATTTTCATGATGCAAAATGCACTCTCTTCGATAGTAGCATTTATTGTCAAATTGCAGCCTTTAACCAATGAAAGCATGGTGTATTTCCCAAGTGATGCTACTCTTATCTAGCCAAGTATGTACTATAGTATACGGAGTACAGTAAAATAAAACAGTATATATGCAGTCTTGGTCATCATCTTGTATCCCCAGTACTAGAAAGAGATAATAAATGTAGACATGACTTAGATATATAATAAGCATATTGTGTGCTGCATTAACCCCTTTATGTGCTATGAGAACCCCACTGTATTGTTTCAGAAGGTTCCCCAAAAATATACATATTAAAAACCCTAATAGGCTAAACAATATAATAGCTTCAATAGCATGGCCTCATTTGCTTTATATGTACCAACTAGCTTTCAATTCAAACCCCCCCCCCACCTCCCAAAAAGGAATAGTACTTTGGTTCTTATTAAAAGAGCACTGTCTGCTTTAATCTTTTTCTCAATATGAAACCCAGGCAACCGCAACCCATGAATTTTATTTAGAAATTTAAACTTGCAAACATCAAGAACAAGTGAAGCAGAGTATTGCACATCACATAGCTAGTTCTACAGCAGCAAGACATTTCTGAATGTTCTGTTATCTACTGACTCACCTTTGCAAGAATCTCCATGATATGCAGTGTGAGGCTTTTCTGGATACTGACCCTAAATTCCAAACAAATGTATTAGTGTTTAATCAGTCTTTCTGTTCATGCATATGTAACAGTAATCATCCTCTAGATCATGGCATAAAAAATGATACTTTTATGGATAACTGTATGCCAAATTTGTTTTCTGAGGGGCTTATTTCATCCCAAAAGTGTTCTTAACCTGGGATGAATTCAGTCATTTTGCCCAAAGCTTGGCCAGCCTGAAAGCTACTCCAGTCCTTTGCCCCTAGCCCGGGAGCACTTTCTAAAATGTTGTTAATTAAGAACACAAAGCTGTGTTATCCTACACACAACACAATAAATATGTATTTGCCTTCACCTCAGGGTTAAAAATGTTCCTTATGATTTAAACCAGATATTTTTCCCTTACAGGATTACATACATTTGTCTGAATGACTGTTATGATAACACCCTCTATTATTTATACTTAGGCAAATTCTTTACTACAGTTGCTAGCTGCAAGTGAGATTTTGGATTTTTGTACCACTGATAATGGGTCATAATGAAGAGAAATAAAGTAAAGCACGTAAAAGTTAAAATTTCACTTGCTGTGTTTAGTACAAAAAAGATGCCATTTGTAATAACTAGGGAAAACTAGCACTTATAAATTCAGAACCATATTTCCACTGGCATACTCTGATGATTTCTAATCAGAATCTTCCAAATGCAGCCAATTAGCGCCTTTGCTTTGGTGTGCATGAACGCAGCCAAAGGAACATTAGATATAGAATGCACAGAGACATTTATGTTTTAAATGTAGTTTACTGATCTGTATGATCTGTCATAAAATATAACAAACATCAATGTGATTATGTTACTTCTTGCACTTTGTCCTTCATTGATTTGCTATGAATTTTCACATTTCACCACAATGAAGCATAGGGTACTGCAAATGGCAGGCAATGATTCCCACGTAAAAAAGAAAAAAATGACAAATTGAAACCCAGAAAATGTGGTGTAAATTAATGACAACAGAGGGAGTGACTTACTAATACAATGGGATGTGTCAAAATGTAACAAATGGTTACCTGTAAACAATGACATACAAGGCAGTTTTTGAAAACACTACTGCGCATACTTGTGGTAAGCTATGCTTAAAGAAGAATATAACTATATAACTGTACTATCTAAGCCAGTGCTGTCCAACTGGCGGCCTGCGACCCCCCTCTGTGTGGCTCCCCACCTGGCTGCTGTTATGGTGCACCTTTGTGTAAGATTTAAATGGTATCAGTATTGAGATTAACTGGCCCCCTGCATGGTTCACACCTCAGATTCAGGCTGTAATTCCTCTGTATTGTTTAAATATGTAATCCCCTTTACTGGTCACACCTTGTAATACCTGCATTGTTCACCAACTGCATTGTTTACACCTCAGGCTCAGGCTGTAATCACCCACATTGTTCACTTCTTCACACCTCAGACGGACTGTAGGAACAGTGCCAGCATTGTGTCACTGTATGTACACACAGGCAGTATAGGGCAGACAGAGCATGGCACACACAGGCAGCTAAGAGCAGGTAGAGTATGGCACACACAGGCAGCATAGGGCAGGCAGAGTATGGCACACACAGGCAGCATAGGTACAAGTATGACACACACAGGCAGCATAGGGCAGGCAGAGTATGGCACACACAGGCAGCTAAGGGCAGGTAGAGTATGGCACATATAGGCAGCATAGGGCAGGCAGAGTATGGCACACACAGGCAACATAGGTACCAGTATGGCACACACAGGCAGCACAGGGCAGGCAGAGTATGGCACACACATGCAGCATAGACTGCCAGTGCGTGCCATACTCTGCCTGCCCTTTGCTGCCTGTGTGTGCCATACTCTGCCTACCCTATGATGCCCCTGTGTGCCATAATCTACATACCCTATGCTGCCTGTATGTGCCATACTTTGCCTGCCCTATGCTGCCTGTGTGTGCCATGTTCTGCCTGCCCTTAGCTGCCTGTGTGTGCCATACTATTCCTGCCCTTAGCTGCCTGTGTGTGCCATACTCTGCCTGCCCTTAGCTGCCTGTGTGTGCCATGCTCTGTCTACCCTATGCTGCCTGTACGAGGTGAACCTGGCAGAGGTTTGTTAGTAGTTGGAAATAGCCATTAAATGGTCCCTAAGGTGTGCAAGTATGTGCTGGGGGTTGTTGTGCTATCCACAGGGGAAGAGGAGGCATATGGATTTAAGGGTGTGTCTTAATATGACATAATATAATTCTTTCACATATGAATGATGGTTGATATCCCCGCAGTGAACACCAACCATTTGGGTTTTTGCTGTGCTACCACCATTAACGTGGGTATGGTCTTGTGATAACATGGGTGTGGTTTGAAGTGGGTGCAGTTTAAAAAAGGGGAGTGGTCAAAAATGGCTTCCATTAGTGGCCCTCCACTATGTATGCTAGAGAAATGCCAGCCCTTGCACCGACAGCACTGATCTAAGCAATGCACACGTGTCACCACCACTGTCTGCCATATGCAAAGTGTTTCCCAGTCTGAAAGAAGTGACTGCTGTAGTGTTTCCAAAGAGCACAGCTATGGCCAAAACATTGGTGATAGCCAATAAAGAGTGAGAATGAAAACCAGCTGCTGGCCTTAGCTTTGTTTTACTGCCATTATATTTAATTGCAGTGTAAGTAAATCAGAGACTAGATGACAATGTCAGGCTTAGAGCTGCAACCACTCCCATCTGACTCACATGTGTCTTTTTGCAATACAAACAAACATTTTATATTTGAGATTTTGTTGTGTGCCATATTAACCCTCTAGCCATATAAACCAAATTTTCTACTTGTTCCACAAAGTGACAAGTTGGCATAAGAATTGTATTTATTACAACATAAATGTAGAATAAGTAGCAATAAAGTATAATTTCTTGTTTTTTTATGTTCACTCTTTTTCAGATTGGCACATACAGTGCCTATTGATTAAGAGACCAGTTGCACAAATGGCAGTAATTTTGTGGACAAAAGAATGTTCAATAATAAAACAATTTAAAAGCTGCAGTGAGAGCTGCAGTTTAGGACATTTTCAAATGTAATAAAAGAAAAGTATACTGTTTTCTGTTAATCAAAGGCACCTGAAAATCTTAGTTGCATAATTGGCAAAGATGTTTCAGTTTTTGTGATGCTATTGGAGAACCAATGAGTTGCTTTTCTTAAAAATGTCCAGATTCAAATCATGCAAAGTTGCAAGCTTTGGTAAATCTAAGAATCACAATCTTTAAACCTGCAAATTAGCCGTTGTACATTGTTATTAATTCTTTGGAATCAGCCCAGCGTTATGGGATTTTCTGAAAAATTAGCCTAAGACAATTGCATGATCTTCAAAAAAGACATTTGGGAAGCATCTCTGCCCTTATGGACCTAAACCCCATGTTAAGCCTAGGAGACATGCTGTTACCTTTGTTTTACAGTGACTTTCCAAAGGTTAACCAACCTTATGTTCAATACTGCTTGTTCTTTCTAATGATGAGCAAATTTTTTGCCAGGCATGGATTCACAGTTAATTTCCGCATTTTGTCATTGGCGAATTGTTTTGCAAAACTTCCATGAAAATTTGCTGTGGAAAAATTTGGCACAACAAAAAAAATCGCACAACAAATGTGTTATGCAAATTGTTTGCTGTTTCGCAAATCTTCATGCTGTTTCGCAAATTTTATGGCGAAGCGAAATGGGACAGATTCGCTCATCACTAGTGATGAGCGAATCTGTTCCATTTCGCTTCGCCGAAAAATTTGCGAATCTTTCAAAAGATCTGCGAAACGGCGAAAAATTCGCGAAACGGCGAAAATGTCGTGCGACAAAAAAAATTTGTCGCCCGCGGCTATTATTTTGTTGCGTGGCTATTGTTTCGTCGCCCGCGGCTATTGTTTTGTCGCGCGGCTATTGTTTCGTCGCCCGCGGCTATTGTTTTGTCGCGTGGCTATTGTTTCGTTGCGCGGCTATTGTTTCGTCACCCGCGGCTATTGTTTTGTCGTGCGGCTATTGTTTTGTCGCCCGCGGCTATTGTTTTGTCGCGCGGCTATTGTTTCGTCGCCTGCGGCTATTATTTTGACGCCCGCAACTATTCTTTTTTTGACGCCCGCGACAATTTTTTGACGTGTGGCGAATTTTTCCGTGGCGAATTTTTTCATCCGTTTCGCGAAACAATCCGCCAATGGCGAAACGCGGAAATTCGCCGCGAATCCATGCCTGGAGAAATATTTCGCCCATCACTACTCATCACTACTTCTCTCTAGAACATGTGTCATTACACAGCAATTATATCAGATAACTAAGGTTCCTTGTGTGACACTAGTCTTAATGTAATAAGGCATGTAGTTTGACCCAGGTCTAGACCCATGTTAGCTAATGCTGACGTTTGATTACTCTATTCTAGACCAGAAACCGTCTGATTAGCTGCTATGGGTTACTAGACCAAAAGGGTACAGCAGAAAATAAGATTACTTTGGGAAATATACCATAATGTTTGTTTAAGGGCTACTAAAGACACATATACCCAAAGTGGTTCCACTCTCTCACTACATGCAGAGGATGTCTGTTGAGAATAGGGGTTATTTACAGTCAGGAAGGCAGTGTGCAAAGTGCAAAACACAGACACAGTAGACCATTCTTTTGCACATCATCCTCTGTCAGCTTGCAAAAATGAATTGCAGCAGGTCTCTCCAGGCCAAGCTGACTGAGCACCCTAGGATACCTGGCCACCATCTTTGCCCCCTCATCTGCATGCTTGTTAAGAAATGCATACATGCACAGTGACATTCTGGGGGTACTGCATAATGACAAGCAAAGTGGGGGCAAGAGAGCATGGACTAGGCAGAAAAGGTACCTGCCTGGTGCCCACTCATCGTTGTGCCCTAGGCAGGTTCCTAACCCTAGTTCTGTGCACAGGCCACAACTGGGGCCTGTCTTAGGGCAGGTGGTATGGGCAGGGCTGGCCTGCACCCACCAGCAGGAGGTGCAGAGTGCAGTTGTCCCCCTGCGCAGGAGTACTCAACAATTAATGGGATTTAACATTAGAACATCATTGGCAGAGCATTCCACAACCTTGCTTCCCTCACTGTGAAGAACAATATGAGTTGCTTTTGAGTGCCCCTTAGTGCTCTTGCAGTTCTAGCAGGGGTCCCAGTAAATGCTTCCCAGTGTTTGCAAGAGCAGAACACTTTGGTTTATTTTCTGTGAATTCTTTTTAATTTTTGAAAGAGAGGAATTACTGAAACACTTTTTATTTCTTCTTCTTCTGCCATTGTCTGCAAGTAGAGGGAAAATTATTTCTATGAATGTTTTCATGTGTTTCCTGGAGTCTAAAAACTTACTTTCGTTATATGGGGGATCCCTATAGCAGGGATGCCCAACCTTTTATACCCGTGAGCCACATTCAAATGGAAAAAGTGTTGGGGAGCAACACAAGCATTAAAATGGTTCCTGGGGTACCAAATAATATCTATGATAGGCTATTTGGTAGCCCTTATGTGGACTGGCAGCCTATAGAAGGCTCTGTTTGGCTTTACACTGGGTTTATGCAACCAAAACTTGCCCCCAAGCCAGAAATTCAAAAATGAGCACCTACTTTGAGGCCACGGGGAGCAAAATCCAAGGGGTTGGGGAGTAACATGTTGCTCACAAACCACTGGTTGGGGATCACTGCCCTATAGTGTTTGGAATCTCAATAGTATGTTTAGGGCTGATTGCAAGGTCTGCTGGTACTGATCAATATTCTTTAGATGTTAGAAATATAAAGTCAATGTTAGTAGCCTATATATAAAAAAAACACAACTGTCGTGAGTGTAAGTGGCTCTTGCACAGATTCATTAATATAAATTGAATTTTTACTGTATAGCTGCATAGCAGAGATGACATAGATATTAGCCAAGTATTAAGTCGTTCTATCAAAGATATTCTGCTCTGGACTGTAATAAAATAAGTTTATCTCCCTGTTCAGCCTTCTTCAAAGCATCTGCCATCAGTCAGTCTGAGCAATTTTAGTAGGAAATGAATCAGCAGTCTGTTATGTAGAAACTGCTATTCTATGCCTATCAATCACAAAGTCACCCTCTATTATTAACAAGTGTCGCAGCATATAAAGACATTGTATGTAGAGTATCTGATTTTACACTCCTACCTTTCTAATAGTGCGATATGGAAGTCATCTCCTTTAGCATACTGTATAAAATACTGATTTGCTGCAAAGGTTTTGAAATAATTATGTTTATTCTTAAAGGAGAAGGAAAGATGAAAACTAAGTAAGCTTTATTAGAAAGGTATATGTAAATACAGCCATGAGCACTTACAGTAATGCTGTACTGAGTCCTCTATAAAAAGAAACACATGATTTCTTTTCTCTTTTTTTGTAAACATGATGTTCCAGTGTCTGACTTCCTGTCTCAGAAACATCCTTAATTCCCGTGGCCAGAGTCTACGCAGTTCTGTTCTCTCTCCTGCTCCCCCCTCCCACAAGAATGCAGGCAGGAAGTTACTTAAAATGGCAGCTGTAATCTTAAGCAAATGGAAAAAGCTTCTAAAGCTGTTTACTCGGGTATAGCAATAGTTCCTGTAGAATAAGTATAGCATTCTAAGTGGCACTAATGTGGCAAATCTATTGGCAGTAAAATGCCATAATGACTTCTTTCTCCTTTAAAGCATTAATAATAATAATAATAATAGTTGACATTTTTTTTTTCAAATAATTACTGCTGAGGGATGCACCAAAAATGCAGGCAGAGTTCCAGATATAACTGGGTTTTTTTGTTGTTATTTTTTAATTGTTGTTTTCCATTCGATACACTTTTTGGAAGGAGGGTGCTACTGCCAGGTTAAACAGAGCCAATTACAATTAGCCTCACACAGACCTATGTGATATTATTTGATGATACATATGCCTCCATAACTGAAGGAATATTTTCGGCTGATACAGATTGTGTTGAATTACATGCTTTTGCAGGCCACTGTACACCATGGCACAACATGTCCTGTCATTCATTTCAATAGAAAATAAAACGTGATTTATCATGAGCAGTGCCATACTGGGACAAAGTGAGCCATCTGAAATAATACAGTGTAGGCCTATAACAGGATGACAGGGGTTTACTAAGGTCTGGGCCCTTATCCTGGTAGGCCAATCTGAGGTTGTCACTGCAATAAATGCTTTGTAAATGTCCCAGTTCATTACAATACTTCCCCAACTAATAGAAAATTGTTAGTAAACTGGATATAATTTGAAATCCTGGGAATTCATTAAGGTTCCCATGTTTACATCTTTATATACCTGCCCCTTAGTTTGAAAATGCAGGACAAAATATTATTAAACTGCTTTGTGTTTTTTAAATGGTACTATTTGTACCATTTAACCAGGGCACTATCTTTAAGGAGTTTGTAGGTTATCCCTGAGCCTCTGAGAGTTTCTTCCCACAACAAGCTTAACCGACTTCTAATTATCCATGTAATATTTATCTTTTAAAAAATATTTATATAGAATAACATGTATACAAATATTTGGTGTTGATTCAAAGTTTAAAGGAGGAACTATAGGAATGCAGGCACATCAACAAGCTTTTTGGAGCATAGGGGCAGATTCTTGGACTTCGTTTATCTCCAGGCTAAGAAACCTCCACATCTTGCAGGAACTGTATATTTATTTCAGTACACCAGCTTTTTACAAATAAACCCAATAACAGATAACCTCGTTGTGCTTGCATCGTAGTAACCTGTTATCTGGCAGATTTGTAGGAAGGAATTTTTTCCCCTCTGCGGCAAATTAGAGAGGCTTCAGATGGGGTTTTTTTGCCTTCCTCTGGATCAACTAGCAGTTAGGCAGGTATATATAGGCATTATGGTTGAACGTGATGGACGTATGTCTTTTTTCAACCCAACTTACTATGTTACTATGTATTATTGTTGCTTATTAGTTGCAGTTGTTTTGAACTTTATGTAATGCCCCTTATAGCAATAAAATGTAACAATTTAAAGAGGAGTTCATAATTTGCTGGCAGGAGAATAAAGGTATCTACCACCTGGCATATATATTTATGTATAACAATTAACAAGCAAGTGACATTAAAAAAAATAAAATGTAAATAAGTAACGTTAAGTATTAAAATATGCTTTTAATCTTTTGTCAGCGAAACCCCTGTTGAAAGCCTCTGTGAAAAAGAACTTGTTATAGTTTGTTTCTATATGCTAATACGTTGTTTAGTGATGATCAAACCATCTACCTCCAAAAGAAAATATTATAAACTCTCTTTGATGATCCAGCTCTATTATAACAAATGTATCATATTTTGCAGTCGCATCAGAATTGTCAGGTTCTGAAACTGTTTATCTGTATTTGATCTTCTGTGTGAATGGTGCAGCTTTGTAACACCTGTTACTGTGCAGAGAGACAAAGTGATGGGTGGGAGACTGGCTTATTGCCCCCAGTGCTCATGGAGAATCAGACGTTTCCTTCCATGTAATACTGACCATTCTCTTCCAAGGTAAAAGCTATTCCTTCCAGGTGGGCACTCATTGAACACATGCAGCTTTTAGGGACAAACTTTCCATTTCAATTTAGAAATCAGAATCTGACTTCCATACCACATCCAACTCATGGGGATTAGTAGCGGAGGTAATGAAAGTATTGGCATTTTTGTCAAAACAAAACGTATGGCGGAATTCTAGCGCAGATGTATCAGGCAAGAACATTTGCTCATCCTTAATTAAAAAGCTTATACAGAAATCTGTATCAGGCAAGAACATGTGCTCATCCTTAATAAAAAGCTTATACAAACTCCATGACTCTTTACCTTACACATTTCATACTTTACAGTACTTATTTGTAGGTGATAAACGTCAGTGACTCTAGCTGCAACTACACAGTACATTGCCAAAATGCTCACATCTAGTGGTAGATATAGGAACAGCACTCAACAGTAAAACAGTCTGGCCATGGCTAGAGTAGAGTAGTAGCCTATCTAAAAGAAGTTACATAGTAAAGTGCTGGCTTTTTCTAAGAACTCAGGATAAGGCACAATGACCTGAGATGGCTGCCTACACACCAATGTTACAACTTCATTGAATTCCATTGTAAATTTGACTTAGCCTTGGAGTGCTTAGTACCTAAAAGTGTAGCTAAAATAGACACATTTCAGTATGGATTGGAGCACACTATCTTTGCAATGTGCTGATCACATGTATTAATCTATCTTCAACACACACATCTATGGAAGTATCTTCACATCTTCTGCCTTCATTTCAACCCTTTCTCCTGCCCTCCCTTTCTCCATTTTCTTCTATATCTCCTGACATATTTGAAGACAGCCTTGAGACAAACGTGCATACTCTGTAACTTACCACTGATTCTTTATTTCAATATGACCTTTTTTAGAATCTAGCTGTATGCTTTGAGTATGATTTGAAGCGTTAAAAAGCTGAGTGGTGCATTGTGAAATGTATCCTGTACGGCTGCCGGAACTTGCTTGTTGTGCGCAGTGGGGGAAATGTTCAACATTAGGAGAAGTGTCAGACGTGAAAAGTTTTGGGAAGGTTTTGCGTAGGTGCCGCGAAATTGTCTTCATTGAGAAGGTGCATTTAAATATCTGTTTCAAAACAAATTTATAATGCACAAAAAGAAAAGGCGAGAAATGTATTCTGACATTTTGTTCAGTCTCTATGATGAAAGCTATTTTGTTCTGAGTGCTAATGTTATGTTGCAGAATATCACATAAGAAATGATACTCGCTCTTTTACATACTCCGATGCTTGACTGGAAGAAAAGACTTGTTCACCCATTACAGATATTATTTCATTAGTATTCTGGTCTAATGCCACAGTGCCAACATCTTACAATGCAGAGCTTTTAAGCAGACAGTTCAAACATCTGAATTACCACTTTGTAAGGAAAGTGATATTTTTCCCAAATTTATTGTGCTCTCTGCCACCTAGCAATTATTTCCAAATGCCGGCATACCGCTGCATGATGTAGTGCTCACTTTGATGTTTCTTGATATTGTTGTTGACTGCTGCACAATTTCTAAAATATTATTAAAAACAGGATCTGTGACAAGTGTACTGCATAAGCGTAGTGTGGCATTTAGATGAAGAGAAGCAGAAAGTGATTGTTGCCGTGTCTGTGTACTGAATCTGAATGAAGTGGGGTTCATAACTGACACTTTTTGCTGAGTCTTTAAGAGGAATAGATGTTAATTTTAAAATGATTTTATATGCAGATGGTTGTAAATAGGATTGTCTGTTTACGTGAATGTTGTTTAAAGGAAAACTATACCCCATACAATGTAGGCCCCTAGAAAAATATATTGCATAAACAAGTTCATATGTAAAACCCTGCTTCATCTAAATAAATCATTTTTATAAAAGTATACTTTTTAGTAGTATGTGAAAGTGGGAAATCCTAAATAGAAAACTGCCATTTTAAGTACTAAGGGCTACCCCTGGGATCATATGGTGCACACAAACAAGCCAAGGCACACACATACATGCTAGGCAACATGAGACAAATAATGGAAAGAGTAGTGTCTTTTGCTCTCACACTTCTTTACAGTTAGAGCTGCATTATTTCCTGTCAGGTGATCTCTGAGGGATTACATAGTCCATCACAAAATGGTGGCTAAAGGGAAATATATTTATATTTATGCAATATATTTTTATAAAGACCTTCATTGTTTGAGAGTTCAGTTTCCCTTTAAGTATTCATTCTAGGAGTATATACATTTTTTTAAAGCAGAAAGGTTTACTGTTACTTAACACAGCTTCATTTTTTGTATGACATTTTTTTGTAATCACAAAGGTCAGACTGACTAAAACTTATAATTCCTGCAGTGTCCCTTTTTGCTTCATGTAGTGAAAGGTGCTAAGTGTGCTACAGGCCTTGTAAGCCACCGCAGCTGATGAGTAGCTTTTTAAAACAGACATCTCATTGGTTGGTTTTGGTATCAAGACCTGGGCTAACATTGACAGTTATTTCACATTTTGGGCCAGATTTAATTCCATGGCAAAATGTTATTTTATGGTTTAGCTTGAAAAAATTGATGGGCAAGACTCAATATGAAATAAATAAAAAAAAAATCTCCACTAATTAATTCAGTTAATTCAGTTCCCAGTTTTGGCATAGACTTCAATGGAGCTCTTATGATATGTTTTTCTAATTAAATTGCATCTGATTGGCTCTAAGGAAAATCTGGAATTAAATTAGAAATAATCCAAACCCTTGCCTCCTTTATTCATCTACCTCAATTTGCATCTTGTTTTCTACTTTTATTAACCATTAGGTTTCCTTTCCTAAGCAGCCCTGGGATAACAAGCGCAAAGGATACATTTTGTACTGAATGCTGTGTTGACATAACTGTAGCTCAGCAGTAGACTGGCTAAATGCAAAATAAAGTTTTTTCAGGGTATTTGCCCCAATTCTTGTGGGTGGTTGATCATTCATTATCAGGTGCAGTTATATAAATACAGGTATGGGACTCCTTATCCAGAAACCTATTCTCCAAAAATGGGAAGGTCATCTCCTATAGAATCTATTTTAAGCAAATACTTTTGATTAAAAAGATTTCCTTTTTCTCTGTAATAATAATATAGTAGCTTGTACTTGATGGTAACTAAGCTGCATGAACCCATGTTGGTACTAAAGCAATTCAATTGGGTTTATTTAATGTTTAAATGATTTTTATGGTTTTTCAAATTACAGAAAGATCCCTTATCCTAAAATGCCAGGTCCCAAGGATTCTGGGTAATAGATCCCATACATGTATATTACCATCTTTAATAAAGAAATGTAAGCTTACAAAGCAAACAAGGTTTACTTTTTATTTTTGTACTAACTATACATATTATGTTCAGTGCACAGGATCTCAAACATCATGATTGGTCATTAAGAGGTTAATGACAATGTGTATTTAATTGCAGACATAGGGTTTATTAAGATACATCGGAAAAAGGTTCTCATTAATAAATAAAATGTAATTTAGAAGGATTTGCTAACAGCACAAATTCATGTCCATGCATTAAAGATTATTGCAAACACAAATCATGAGAAGTCCAATAATGTGCAGTTGTGCTGTAATTTAGAAATGTTAACATTGCTTTTCTTAATACATATCATTAGCAGATTAACCATTCTTCATGCAGAGGTGCAGTCCCATGCATGGGTGTGGGGTTTGATTATTTTATAGGGACAGCGACAGAGGCAAAATAAATGTATTTTTCATGTTGCAATTATTTGTATTGTCCTGTAACTGAACTATCATCTGTGCCTTTTAATGTACAACTTCTGTGGTATTTTGAGTGGCTTAAACCCTGAGCGTAACTGTATCTATGTATATATATATATATATATATATATATATATATATATATATATATAATTAGTTTTAATAACAGTTCTGCAGTGGTCTACAGTATTCTAGTTTTAAATCTTTCATTTTAGTCAATGCATTTTCTTCTTAATTGCCAATCTTTAATATGTGAATTAACTGATGTGTTTGACTTCAAGCTTGCTCCTCTAGGGATAAAAGTCTACTGGCTGTGAAATTAGAACGAACCGGAGCAAATTAACTCCTATACTTCCCTTTTAATTTTGTCAGCAATTGCTGTTTCTCACGAATGACACGTGAACCTATTGTACACTGTAAAATTAATAAGATCTCCCCAAGCATGAGGTGTTATGCTCAGAACAAGGAAGGCTGTGCCATAATATGACCTTAATTTTAAATGCTTTGTTGAATTAATTATGGGTAATTACTCTTTTTAATATCAAGTAGTGTGTTGTATAGTGAGACTATTGGTTCATGTAACTAAGCCACGTGAAATCAGACACAAAAAAAAAAATTTTTTTTTGGCACCTACAATTAATAATTCTATCTTATTGTGTCCTAGTTCTTTTTTGACTTTTATACTCTTTAAACACGATTACTATAGCAAACATTTTTTAATAACGCAATTATAATATGACAGGTTCTTGGCTGCTCTTCAGCCAGCTAAGTTGTTTTCTATTTAATTTTTCTTTGTAAAACCTTGCCCTGCTGACTGGAATCATGATTTCTGCTAGATACAGTGGTTGGATTGAAATCGGTTACTCAGCCAATATGGAATACCTTTCATGCCTTGTCTTTTATCTGTATACCTGCCACCAGCACTACAGGATCCCATAAAGAAGAACTTCTCTAAGCGCCTCACTATCAATTCTAAAAGCTAAAATCCATTAATATTTGTCATTGCTATGAAAAGAAAACCCAACCACAGCAGGTGGTTAAAGGTTTACACAACAATGGTAGCTATAACCCAGAATCCCATTTTCCAGTAACTGTAACATTTTAGGTGTTTGTATATATCATACTCACACAAATATAACAAAAATATATAATATCTAAATATGTGCTTGGTTCTTGTTTCTTTAATATGGACTATACAATGTTAATTTATAAACAAAAAAGGCAATCCGTAGATCAAAATCATAAAAAAATAGGAATGGAATAGTAGGAATTTAGAAATTGTTTTGTAAGGTTAGAATTAATAGCTGTCTTTGCAAAATAAGGAGTATGAGGGATATTACTTAAGTCCCTTTTTTTCACCCTTTCCATTACTGACTACAGTAGATCAAGCCGTGATAAACAGCCTCACATAAGAATGATTATCTGCAATAATGTAAATTGATTCTTTGATTCTGAATAATATTTTTTACTGCCATTGTCAATATAAATTTTTTTATATAAAAGCATTCTCTGAAAATAGATTTGGTTTTATGCACAAACCTAATCCTGTTTTCTTTTAATTTATAAGACATAGCAACCAATTAGCATTACCTTTGTTTATCCTATTAATGATACTGCCGATAGGTATCCTTTTTTTTCTGTTGACTAGGCCCATCCCTTTCTCCATCGTGAGTATTTAAACAACTTATTAATGTCTTTATACTACCTTGCCTAGATTACTGCAGCCTACTACTTACACCTTTAGTCTCTTGGGGAGTCCACCTCTCACCTCCCCCCAGTCATAATTAAACTCCATTGCTAGAATCCTCTTGCTTTTATCTAAGAAAAAAAAAACCCTTCCACTGTTACAAATCTATATTATGATGCTCTGTCAAGCAAAGGATATATTACAAAATCATTTAGCTAACATTCAGTGCTCTTCACTACTCTAAACATCACTTCCTGATTGCACTTGTGTCTCCACCTGTTTCTGGTTGTCTCCTGTGTTCCTCCATCTTGTTACTTTCATATTTACTGTCATCTCCCATATCAAACCTATTTTCCTTACTATTCTTTGCTTCTGGAATCCCTGAATTCCTTCTTAAGGAAAATCTCCCTCAGCTTCTTTAAAACTAAATTCAGATCTTACCAGCATGGTTTTTGGTCCAGTCTTGGCACTAATAGGCCAGCACAAAAACCACTAGGAATAGTAGCATGTATTACCCTTATTTGTTCCTGTAAGCCATTCACCCAGTAATATTGTAAACTCAAAACAATATTAAACCCCTGTGGGAAAGGGAAAACCATTAGCCTGGGCCTCTATAAATTTATATGTATTGCATTGTTTGCTGACCTGTATTATTACTGTATTATAAATGAAAAGGGCTGTGTGCACAGGAGAGCTACTGTATACAAATAAAGTTATACATTCAACATGTGTTAAAAAAAAGCATGATCATCAAATTCAGCCCTCTACTGTAGAAGGTTTTGATTGAGAGATAGGTGAGGAAACCCAGGCCCTAAGATTTTGCCAACCATGCCTCTACAGCAGGCATATTTTGTCTTAATCTAATAGGGTTTGAGGTATAAAAAGAAACATCATCTCTCTGAAACAAAATACAGAACTTTTGTATATCTGTATGTAAAAAAATATTTAATAATGCAATTCATTCTCTTTATGTATATTTGATAACATTTTGCTTTTTCATTTTTCTTTGTCTTACTTAGATCTGTAAGTACTGGTGACTTTTATAAGCTGACTACTGCATTGCCATGGCAACAGAATGAGAAAAAAAACATTTTCAGAAGAAGTCAGTTTACAGTTACTTCGCGACTAGGCCTCAACTGCTCCAGATTCAGTTTAATTTGCACCCTCATAAGTCTTTGAAATGGCACACCAGTCCTTGGCAGCATCTGTTCCTGCATTCTTTGTATAAATGGATCCCTGCTGAAGAAGCACTATGAACCTTTTTGGCTTAAAGGCTTACGAACATTAGTATGAACTTGTCCTTCTCAAGGCAGAAATATTACTTTTACAGCAACGTAAATATTTTTCTTTTAATGTTATAGTACCCATAACCAAACCTTAAACTGTTTATCCGTCAGATTTGTGTGGGTGTTTTTCATTTCAACACAGGCCAGAGATTTTCCCAGATGAAAATACAACTTGCGGCTGTAACCAACGTGTCTGAAGAACTCGTGTTGTGTCCACTCAACCGAGACACTTAGAGAAATACTCTAAAGGCTTTCTTAATGAGTTCATGTTAATAAGATTACCAATCAGCATATGACAAGGAGAAAGCATTGCAGAGCTGGAATGTTGAAGTAACAGATTAAAGATACATTCACGGTGCAACTAATATGTAATAAGATGATGCTTAAACACATTGTAAGCCTGTTAGAAATAATTAAAGTACCTTAACTGCTTCGCTGCTGGGAAGCATAAAAAAAAAGTAGTAATACTTTCAGCCACAAAGGGATATTTGTTACATACATTATAATGTATAATTGGTAGATGAAGAGAGCAGTACAGGTATCCTGCATAGGGATGTTTAAACTACATCTTTAAAAGTAATTATTATCCCATCAATTATTTAAATATTCCCTTTTGGGTTTTTTTGCACAGTAATGCTGTCATTTTCAGCTGCTGCTACATAACATATTTTAAAATTGACATGGTTTTCTTTAATTTTCAACAATTAGAGGCCTATTTATAGTGATTCGAGAATCTGTCCCCTTTTGCTTCGCCAGAAAATGTGCAAATTTTGCAAAAAATTGACGGAAAATTCTCAAACATTCTGCGAATTCTTGCGCATCAAAAAAAATTGTCAAAAGAATTTTTTTCACGTGAGTCAAAAAAAATGACACACGCAAAAACATTTTTACTTACACGTCAAAAAACGTGCGCAATATTTTTTTTTTATACAGCGAAATTTTCCGCAGTGAATTTTGTCGCCCATTTTGAACAATAATCCGCCAATGGCAAACCGTGGAAATTTGCTGCAAATCCATGCCTGACAAATTATTTTGCCCATCACTACCTATTTATCAAAATTCCAATTTGTGAATTTTTCTAATTTTTTCCTAATTCAAATAAACTCTAAAACATACCAAACTTGAATGGGTCCTCATTTATTAAAAAAAACTCAAATATAAAAAAATTAATCAAATTAAACAGTGAAAAAAAATTCTACTTATCATTTCAGTAGGTCAAAAAAACCGGAATAACTCAAATTGAAAAAAAATTAAATTTGGGTAGGACAACAATTGACTTCTACATGAACTCACAAGCTTTCAGATGCTGAAGCATTGCATTCAAGTTTTTGAGCATGATAAATAGTGAATATTATTATGGAAACCCAAATTTGAATCCATGAGTTTTAGCGCAAAAAAAAAAAAATCAAAATGAAATGTTGATAAACCAGCCACCTAATGTCAGCTGCTCCCAAAAGAATATGTTTAAGGCCTGGCTGCAAAACAGTATCATTAGAAAATCTGTAATTTATGTCTTGATGCTTGCTGTTTGCTAGGTGCTCAGTCATGAAGTATATAAGAACTGCTGTGCCCTTGTTTAAAAAAAAAATAAGGATTAATAAGTAAAAAATATTTTTTCACAGGACTCCACTATTTTACTCCACATTACACATAATGTTAATGCAGAAATATTGAATTTTATTTTTCATGATGTTGGTTTTCTTTTTTTATTGGTTTGCATGTTCCCTCCAATAAAGATAAACTACATGTTGAGTGAAATTTGATAAAAAAAAAAAACTTGTTTTAGAAATAAAACTCCTTTGTACACTGTTCTATAAAACTACATAAATACCCCACACAAAAAAACCAGAAAAGAATGAGCGTCACAGAAATATGACTATATAAACAGGGCAGGTGTTCTGTATTATTCTCTGCCAAAGAGGTGTGCAATGTATTACAGATCTCCTTGACCTAAAATCAGTTCTCCTTTATCTTAAGGTTAATGTAATAAACTTTATGTCTCCACCCACTAACTTGCAGGCTTGTATGTTGTTTTGGGTATATTTCTGTTTTTGATTTTTTTTTCTCCTTGGGGATAGGTCTATAATTATAGCAAGTACATGATATCAAACCACAGTATGTCACCCACACATCTATTTAACATAAGAACAAAAATAACAAATATTTTTAATAGTCTTTGAGAAATAAGAAAAAAAGGCATCGAGTTTAAAATATCTTTTATTCTGTAAGCATGAAAAAAGGAAAATTTTGTGCGTGTTGAGATAAGTATTTTATGTTATCGGAGATGAAGACAAATTTTTATAAAAAAAAAAATATTGTGAATAGAAATGAAGTAATTTTGTCTGGATCTTAATTCTGTAAGAATCCTAGTATTTGTGATGTGGGAATGAGTCCTCCGTCTCTTTTTTTCTTTTTTGTACTGATTTGCTTCATGTTATGAGTCAGTGCAGGCTGTATGATTCAATTCAAGCTGGTAAACTGAATCCATGAAAATATCACTCATCTCTACTGATAGATATTGGTTTTCATTAAATTATACAGAACCTAGGAAAGTATTTTTGGCAACTTTTTTAGTTGTGCAAAGTTTGTACAAAGTTTAATTACCCATGGCAGCCAATCAAAATGTTGCCTTTAAAAAGGTGACACTAAATTCTATGGGGCTAATGTATTGAAAATAGTGATTCGCCATTTGAATTGTTTTGCAAAATTTCAGCGAAATTTGCTGCAGAAAAATGTGCATCAAAAAAAGTTGCAGTCACATCAAAATAGGCATGGTCTCATCAAATTGGGCAAGGTTGCATAAAAATGGGCACAGTCGCATAAAAAAAGATGCGGGTGACCAAAAAAAGACACGGGCAACAAAAAAAGACACATGCGACAAAAAAAGACTCAGGTGACAGAAAAGGTGTTTTGCTGATTTTTCGCTGTTTCGCAAATTCTCCTGTCATTTCGCTAATTTTTCGGCCAAGCAAAACAGGATAGATTCGCTCATCACTAATTGAAAATTATAATTACGGGAAAAAATGCAATCCAGATTCTGTTCAAATTTTATTTCTAACTAAAATTTCATTTTTTCAAAATGTAGACATTAAAACCTGGTGAGCTAATGAAAAATTATTTAGAGGTGTATTTTCAGCATTCAAGCTATTCTCTAATTTTTTTTTCTTAATCGACTTTTTAATAGAAGGTTTTTGTATGGCATGTTGTGACTAATTTGAAATTTTCCATAAATGTCCAGTATTTGAGGCTTTTTTTCCCCCTCAAAATCTTTTACAGGAAAACTCAGTCAAGTTAAGCCAAGATTTTTAGCCACAATTGAGTTTTGGAAAAGACTAGAATTTGAAAATGAGTAAATTGGCCACCCCCTCTTGATCTGTTGCTATGGGTATTAATCCTTGTGCAAAGTCTGTGCCTTTAATTACAGTCCACACTAGACTTATCTACCCTATTTGTGATGGTGTTTTTGCATTACTGGATTCAATGAGCTAGTTTCAAAATAAAGTGACAGATGCATTTTTAATTAGCACTTCTACTGTATTTTTTCTCGTTATTCTTTAGGCCACATATTGTACTTAAAATTGATTAAAGAAATGGTAGTCTTTGAAGTGCATTAAATCCAGATAGATTTTATATCTAGCACTTCACAGATTATGCAATGTGCTTTGGTGATGTAGAATGTGTTGTCTTATAGCTCTCTTTAAACCACTTGCTATGGTTGCACAACTAAGATCTTAGAGAAGGTTTGCAAATAATGTAATTAGAAATAGGTCCTTCCTGAAACTTTAAGATAATCAAAGGTGCAAATAATGTAAATATGACAAAAACGTTGTGTAATTAAACAATACATAGTATACATGGTACGTTTACAATACCAAGATAATCTACAACAATGCTATAAATATCTACTTTTCATTGTGGATTCCATTCAGTTGCTTCCAGCTTTTCAAGGACATACATTTGAAACTTTACTATAGACCAAAAGAATCTCACAGTAGTAGCTGTGGAAATTGCTCCCGATTTAACATATGAGGCACAACTGCAGCAACTGCAACTGGGTAACATGAGGCTAGTGCTCTCATTTCTGCACTTTTTTCCAAGATGTTCCCTCACGTTTAAACTGCACCTATATCTTATTCTCTTCATTTAACTTTCATTTTCTCTTCATGCTGGAGTTGGGTGTCAGATTTTGATTGACAGATCCAATATATCTTTTTGGGGGGCTCCCTTTCCTAGCAGATAAACTAGAGCTGACTCAAATAACTGATTCCAGCAATATCAAAATCTCTGACTTTGGCACAAACCCTGCTTGTAGAGAGACAGAAGTTCTGGTGATTTGAAAAAAAGTGAGTGAAAAGTAACTTGTTTTTTTCAGTATGATGAAGGTTATATTACATTTTTATTTTCACAATAGTTGCCTTTTAAGTACAGGGCTCCCTTGCGGCTGACAGCGCTGTGGCCTGCTTCTCGCACCAAATTTAATTTTAAGTGAAGGTTGCAGAAGCAATGGGTGCAAATACTTATTGTATGGAGTACTAATAGCCTGCCCTTGTGCCTTTTTATGGGCCCTTATATCTTTCTGTCAATTCTGATACATCTACTTAATGCTTAGAAAAAGCAGCTTTAACAGCTCCATCTGCAGCAAAATGGCCATTATCCCTTCTCTTCTAGAGTAAGGTTAATAGATCACTTGAAAAATCAGGACCAGTTCTACTAAATACAGATGTTAATATACTCTTATTGCAAAGTGCTTGCATATAAGTTAAATGCAATCAGTGCAGCACTTCTAGTCAGATTTTCTGGTCTTTCACATTACCTGGTAACCTTATGCTGTAAGGTAGATGATGGCTACATTTTTAGTATGTGTTAATATAATGGTATAATGGAGTTGAAGATCACAAGATATCACATTTTCAAATACATAAATGAGGTCCCATTCGCTGCACTGATGTTACACAATTATTTTTTATTTTTTTCTCTTACATTTTGAATCCCTTCTGCTAAACTGAAATAGAATGAAAAGAATATAACACACATCATTAGCTCTGGGAAAACTGAAAGACTGTTATTTCACCTTCAAGTCCTTGAAACAGCTAAACATGAAGATGCTAGTATGCATAAAGCAGCATTAAGACACTTGGGAATTAAAGGCCATTTACTGTGCCCATGGAGACAGTAATGCAGTCTTCACAGTTACATGCAATAATAAAGTGGCTGCAAAGCAGGTGATTGTAATAAACAGAAAATATGTAAGGTTACACACTTAGATAGAAACCTATCTGAACATTGTATTACAAAACATTTGGAATAGATTGCATGGTAATGAATTTATATCCTTCTAGTGTGCCAGCGCCTGGATCAGTGCATTCTATGTCTATGTTAATGGAAAATATCCCCCAAGGACAATATGGAACACCCAAGATGTTGCTATTTTTGTAAATAGATTCTATGAACCACTTCATTTAAAAAATAAATAGTTTGTATAAATTACTTATCTATAGGTTTGTTTTGTCTTCTCTGTTTCAGTTATAATATGTTACAATGTAAGATACAATGCTGTATAACTGGGCGGTAACTTTTTCTGCTATTGCAAAGACAACACACTGGCAAAACACTCCTTGAAAAAAAAACAAAAGCCACTTGACACAGCATCACAATTTGGCAATAACAAGTTCAGATCTCTTGTTTGTTAGAGAACGTGTACTGCTTTTGTAATTATAGTTGCAATTCATTTTATAGCCGTCTCCTTTACCACTTATTCATACTGGTACTAAGATATTCCTCTGATCTTGGCAGATAAATAGACATTCATTACATAAGTTCAGCGTGTGAGTTCATACCACAGAACACTAATAGCTAATCATGTTCCCAAGGCCTGCTGCTATATGGTTTTTTTTGTAGGTAAGGACTATGGAGCATATTTATCAGAGAGAAGGATTGGATAAGTCACAGACTTGAATTTTTCATCAATATTTTCTCATTGAACAACCGTATAACTTGTCATATAGCAAAGACGTAGGGAGCTCAATTTTAAATTTTCTTAAATGCCTGCTAACAAAACAGCTAGCATTTAATGCAGGGTGTGCTTCTGCTTGGCATGAAGGTCTTGTAATATGCCATATACTCATACCTGCCGTATACAATGTTCAGTGGATGGAGGTAATATGACCCAAGAGTAGTGATGTCAATACAGCAAAACATTTACATAACAATTAACAATTTCTGGTTGCATAGGGGATTTAAAATACCTAATGTATTAAGAGCAGCTACACAATATTTGATGCCTCTTAAAGCTTTTTGGACAATAAAGTTACTAAAAGCTGTTCCTAATCAGGCTGCCTTTTGTGAACATGTAGAGTGTGGCACAATGAGCAACAACTTCCAGGCTTGATGATTAAGCACCTGGCATGTTTGAAATTCTTCAGAACCTTGTATATCAATACAGATATCTGACCTATGCCGCTTGGCCTCCTAATTTTCTAAACCTACCCAAAACAGATTGGTAGAATGTCCAACCTGTTCAGATTGTTATTAAAATGGCACAAAGCTAACTAAGATGAAATTGTTCAAAATGGTGCACTTGGTCTATGGAACCCAAAGACAATGGCCATTTTTGTGGCCATTAATGGGACCTGAGAGTCCAAAAACTAGACATTTCCTGTATTATTTGGCTCAGAAACAGTTGGTCAAACTAATAATTTCCATGCACATGTACCTGTAGCATTACTAGCATGTACTCTATATTGTGACAACATCTCTGTTGTGTCCTTGGGGTCAATACCAGTGTAAAGCCAATAGGTTTACCATCTACTTTAAGCTGGTTGATCAGTGACACAAAAAATATAAATATTTCTCAAGTATATTTAGAAAGGCTTCAGTAAAATTTGCAGCTGACACATCCTCATATACTAAATAGTTCTCATAGCTTTTCATTTCAAGTAGGAATTCACCTAGTCTGTTGGTTTTAATTAATTATTTTTGATGAATTATTGTACAGGGTAAAGATTCTACATTTTTGAAAATATCAGTCTTTTGGGACTGTTGTTAAGATTAAAAATTATAAACATAATATTAATAACATAAAATAACATAATAGACAACAAAAATATCATTAGATAAAAAGTAAATGTTTTGAGTTTTATCCACTGCAGAATTGGGCATGAAGGAATTTTTCTAGATTAGATTTGCGAATAAATGATTAATTTTTCTTCCTTTTTAAATTAAAATGCACAGTGAATTTGTTTTTTTTACTTGTGTCTCTTTGCCTTTTTAAGTATATAACTGTAGTGCTAGGAGTAGTGATGAGCAAATTTTTTCGCCAGGCATGGATTTGCAGCGAATTTCCACATTTTGACATGGTGAATTGTTTTGCGAAACTCTCACATAAATTCCTCTCGAAAAACTGTAGTGTGTCAAAAAAAGTAGGGGTTGCTTCAAAACAGCCGGGGTCACGTCAAAATTGGCGCACACGACAAAAAAACACGCGCATGACCAACAATTTGCACAATAACCAGGTTTCGTGGATTTTTCTGTTGTTCCACGAATTTTACGGCAAACCAAAACTAGACAGATTCGCTCATCACTAGCTAGGAGATACTTTTTCACAAATATTTCAACATTAATTCCATTATGACATATGCTAAGGCATTTTTCATAACATAGGTACCTCTTTCTTCAATGTGTAAAAAGGAAATAATGAAACCTCCTTATTTAATGTGTCATTGGTGTGTTTGGGGAAGACACATTTTAAGGAGGCAAAATCAAGAAATACAATGTGGAGTGTGGTTGTTCTAATTGTGTTTTCTCAAATGTGGATACAATTCAACCTAAAAGCTGGTAATACCTGTATTTTTTTGTATGATGTTTGCAGAAAAGTCTACAGATATATTCTAGGTAACTAAAAATCCTTTTGATTGACTGCACTTTTATATTAATTTGAGATTAATATTTCCCCTCTCATTATATTGGATAATTGTATTAATGTTTCACAACAAAACAATAGAAGAATTCACCCATTGAATTCTGCACCTTAAATCAAAAGAATTTGAGAAGATGAATGTTTAAGCAAATTTTCATAGACATCCGGATGCATTTTCCATATTTTATGTGTGTGATTTAATGCAACTTTTTGTAGTTAATTTGCTCTTCTGTTTCATGCAGCAGTCATCTAAATGATCTCTTTCTCAACTTGGTATTCAGCTACTGGTTCCATATAAACACCTCTGTTAGGCCCTAGTTGCTGAATTGCTTGCTGTTCCTGAGGTGTAAATAAGCATTTTGATTTTATGATGTGGTTGCAAAGAAACTTGTAATTTATTTGTGAAATGCTCAAATAAAGGATCTCTGGACTTTTACCTACTTTGTCTAAAGTTTCTTTTTAAGGTCAACAAGGTAATATAATACATTTCTGGTCTTATCTTGTGAAGGTGTTGTTAGGTTGTATCCGATGAAACAAAAAAAGTTCAATTCCATCATTGTTTATTGCATACTGCAGCTATTTAGTATGTTACAGACTCATTATAATGAGCTGTTTAGCAATTCAGCACTTTATGACCCTGACAGCACTGTGATAAATTCTTCCGATGATTTCCTGAATGTGGAAATTGGTTCACAGTCTTTTTATATATTCCCTTAGCTTTAGTGTAATTGGTATATATTCACATATCACTCTGAAGAAGGGAGGGGGGCAATTACTATAAATCCAGAACTTATTATCCAACAACAGACATCATATTTGCTATTAATGTAGCCAAATTGAATCGGTTTTGCGACTTAATTATTGCTGTTCTATGAACATAATTCTTCACAATCACAAATACCCTGAACAAAGTTTATTAGCCACTGATCAAATCAAAGTAAAAATAATTGAAACTGTCATTTTTTTTCTCTAGCTGCATCAATTATTGTCTTTTATGAGACCTTAAATACTTTGTAGAGTTTTTTCATGTGTAGATTAGATTAAAAATATTGCACAAATTATTATGTATGATTGTTGTGTTAATGAGCCTATTACTGATAATAATATTAATTATTCCTTTTTATAACAATAAAAATCCTATTTGTTAAAGACCAAATAAGGTAAATAGCTTCAAGCTGGTCTATGTATAGATAGGTGATTAAATGGATCTGGCAGCAGATTCTGTACTGGGAAACTGTACAGTCATATAAACTATGAACTTTTATCAAATTGTCCTCATCTTCCACTGAATAATTAGTACTATAATGATTAAAAAAGGCTTTAATGGTATGTTGTGCTTAGTGTTGCTGAAGCTAAAGTTATGGAGTATTGAGTAACTGGTTTTGACTGTGCACCCCTTTATAGTTCCACCCCACAAGCCTGCAATGTCACATGCCTCTGTTGGTCTGAGGCATGTGACATGTTAAACTATTTTAACATTAAAAGAGGTGATATCCAAAATTGTGCCAAGTCAGACTGTCTTCATAAAAAGCATGTAAAGCAAGTAAAGAAAGAATAATTATGCATTACTCCAATTAATTAGAATCAAACTAAGGAACATTAAATAAAAAAAAGATAGCGTACTTTTAATTTGCACTAAACCCAAAGGTTTGATCCACTATAACTATGAACCTGTTTAGCAAGTTGTGGGAATGCAAAGGCAATTTAATTGTAAATTTCACTTTGGAAATGTTGTATAAGAACCAGTGATCACCATGGCCACTTCATATGCCACTTTTAATACCACTTCATGCACCTCGGTTACATCATGTCTGAAGTGGTTCAGTGGATTAATGGGTTACATCATGTCTGAAGTGGCGTAATGGGTTAATGGGTTACACCATGTTTGAAGTGGTGTAATGGGTTAATGGGTTACACCATGTTTGAAGTGGTGTAATGGGTTACACCATGTTTGAAGTGGCGTAATGGGTTAATGGGTTACACCATGTCTGAAGTGGTGTAAAACAATGGCTACAAAGGCAGTATAAAAGAAAATAAACACCTTTATTAATATAAAGTCTAGTTCTTTTTAATGGTTGATTTGAGCGATTGTGATGGATGGAGAAATTCACAGCTATAGAAATTCAAAATTGATTTTACACTAGTTTTACCAGCTTGATAAATAGTTCCCATGGAGTAGTAATATTATGGAGGAATTTGCTGTACTTTTGTCTTATAAATGATCACTAAAGAAGCACTCACACATAATAAATCAGCTGCCTGGGTGCAAATAAACAAGATAATATATCAAAAAAGTATTGCACTCAAAAGGACTTATATAAGTAAAGCAAAAAGGTTTGAACTAAATGCCCACTTTTTCGGTTACACTTGGGACCTTTCTCAAGGGAAAAACAAAGTGTTGCACTTCATTAGTGAGTGCAATACCTTTCTGATATATATATATATATTGTCAACAGAAGATAAGGGCCTATGTAAATTGGAGAAAATCATTTGGATTAGGCATGCTGAAATTACTCTTCCTTATTTACAAGTTAATGTAAGCATTTTAACTTCTAGTTCATAGTCTGATTTTCATGCTATTACAGGTATGGGACCTGTTATCCAGAATGCTCGGGACCTGGGGTTTTCCAGATAAGGGATCTTTCCATAATTTGAATCTCCATAACTTAAGTATGCTAAAAATAATTTAGATATTAAATAAACCCAATAGGCTTGTTTTGCCTCCAATAAGGATTAATTATATCTTAGTTGGGATCAAGTACAAGATATGTTTTATTATTACAGAGAAAAAGGAAATCATTTTTAAAAATTAGAATTACTTGCTTATAATGGAGTCTATGGGAGATGGCCTTTCCGTAATTAGGAATTTTCTGGATAATGGGTTTCTGGATAAGCTGTACCATAAAAATACTAAACAATTAAAACTTGAGATGTGTCTTTTAAGCGATCTGAGAAAAAAGTGCAGCAAAAAACAAAATCACGACTATACTTGAATCTGTTTTTAAAAAATGGGTACATTTGAAAGAAAAACACAGCTAAAAGCTGCAGAGTCAGTGGGAAGTGTTTATGAAGATTTCAAGCAAGTTTTTCTAGATTTTGCAACCTTAGGCTGATGCCACACGTGGCGTTTTTCCGCTGCGTTTTTTCTCAGCCTAAAAACGCCGTACAAGCCACACAGCCCGAGACTATGGCGTTTTTCAGCCTAGTACTGGTGACGTAAGCAAATCCCGTTTCCATGGTGCTAATAGTGCGAAATAGCAAAAAACTCCGCATATTTCCGCTAGGTCTGGCAGCTGCCTTTGCGTATACATAGGAATAGCTTGCTGTGCAAATACTGGCGTATTTCGGCCTATGCTTGAAAAATCCGTGGTAAGGCGTTTTCTAGGGTATTTCCGCATTGTGTGGTTTGCCTCGAGTCTTTTCAAGCTATTTCTATGGATGATGATATTGGGTGTTTTTCAGCCGCTGAGAGAATTAGAAAATACGCAGCGGAAAAACGCCACGTGTGGCATCAGCCTTAAATGTCTGCAATTTTCATTAGCAAGTGACTTTTCTTTTAGCAACAACATGCAGTTGTGATCATTCTATTTGAGGTTTTCCATTAATACGCTAGTACTCAGGAATAAACAAGATTGCAGATTGCAGAGAACCAGTTGTGTAAGTTTTGTATGATTATTTTCATGTTTTTTTTTCCATCAAACTCAAAAACTGACACTGTATTTAGTAGTTAAGAGCTCAAAACATCTTGAAGTTTGAGGTAAGATGGCTGCATGCCAAGATTTCTCCAGATCAATTCTAATTTGCATCTTCTGACCCTCATCAAAATTAATCAGTCCAAAATTATTGGACTGATTAATTAGTGAATGATCTCATTTGCATGTTTGTGATTATCATCCAATCTATTTTCATTTGGCTTCCCTTTGTGTAGTCCAGTCATGTGACCTTATTAAAGAGTATTTTTATCATTTAATCATTAGGGAAGCACCAAATCCATAATTTGGGATCCAGCTGAATCCTAAATCCTTTGGGAAAGATTCAGGCAAATACTCTACTAATTACACCGTGATGGAGCTAAAGAGAAACCGTTTCAACTTCTGTGTTTATGTGACACTTGAGTTAAGTATTCAGATTTGGTTTGGCCATCATGCAGCCAGATCTGAATCTTGCTGAAAAAGCGGGAATCTTGGCTGAATCCCAAACTGAATCCTGGATTCGAGGCATCCCTAGTAATCATTCCGCATGATTAAAGACACCCCAAATTCAGGGTAATAATAAGTATTGTCTGACCCTTTCATGACCAAATAGCAATGATCCTTTCATTTAGCTCATTGTCCTTTGAGAGTATGTGTGAGAGAACAGCAGCAGCTCTTACGCAAGTTCTAATTATGCTTTATCCATGTGCTGAGAGGGGCACAAGTAGTTTCCACAGAAAAGTGTGTCTAAAAATGTCCCCTGTGGTACCTGTACAGACACAGTGTTGCAATGTAATAACAATAGGAATCCTGACCTTTTGCTTGCTTAAAGCACAGATGGGGCATATCTGCATAAACTATGCTGATTAGTGATGAGCGAATCTGTCCCATTTCACATTGCCGGAAAATTTGTGAATCTTTTAAAAGATTCACGAAATGGTGAAAAATTTGCGACACAGCGAAAATGTTGTGCATCAAAAAAAATTGTCGCGCTTCATTTTTGTTTAAGCGTGCAACAATTTTTTTTGACATGTGCTGCAATTTTTTGATGCGGGCGGCAATTTTTTTATGCTCTGCCAATTTTTCCCCACCTAATTTTCTCGCCCATTTTGTGAAAAAATCCGCCAATGGCGAAATGTGGACATTTGCCGCAAATCCATGTCTGGCAAATTATTTCGCCCATCATTAATGCTGATTGTAGTATTTTTTTTTTTTATCAATCTTAAAATGATCAGGTACAGGTATCGGAAACCAATTATCCAGAAAGTTCCGAATTATGGAAAGGCCATCTCCCATAGACTCCATTATAAGCAAATAATTCAAATTTTTCAACATGATTTCCTTTTTCTCTGTAATAATAAAACTTTACTTGATCTCAGATAATTAATCCTTATTGGAGCCAAAACAATCCTATTGGGTTTAATTACTGTTTAAATATTTTTTTTTAGTAGATTTAAGGTAGGGGATCCAAATTACAGAAAGACCCCTTATCCAGAAAACCCCAGGTCCCGAGCATCCTGGATAATGGGTCCCATACCTGTACACAAAAGTTTTTGTTTAACATGATGAAAGTGTCATTCTGTGCATGAAATAAACAAAATACTGTACCAAGTATTGTAAATGGCTTTTAAAGTTGTAAATTGTATTTCTGAGCTTAGAATTTTTATAGCAGAGAATATAAACAGCCTGGCAGATCCTGCTTTCAATTTACAATGTTCAAACCATTGAAGTTTTTCAAATATTGTGTGTTTAAAAATTGCTTAGGATTTCACATTTTTCAATTTGCAAGAAACAGTTTTTAGGGTGATATCCCCTTCAAAGTACATGGGGAGGACAATTTATCAAAATTGGATTTTGTGAGCTTTTATAGTGTTTTTTTTATTTGAATAAACTGAATATTTCCCCAAACTTGAATGTTTGCTTATTTATTTAAAAATGTAAATCTAAAAAAACTTAAGTGAATAAATCTTGAGTGCATCAGATTCGTATTATACTCATCACTTTAAATGGGTCTACAAACTCTCCAAAAATCCCTTTAGTTTTTCCTAGGACAACTTCTATTAACCTGAGCCGTCAACTTAGAACGCTGCCATGCCAGAGATGGGCACACCACCCTGATGATGTCATTGTGCATGTGGACTGGCAATCTGGGGATTCTGGCAAATGCCAGATGGGCTGCTGTAAGGTACCATAGACAGTTACTATTTATTAAACTAGCAGGGGCTGTTTGGGTCAGTGAGGGGGCAGTTTGGGCCCTTGTGTACTTGAAATGCCAGGGCCTATTTTGAATCCAAGTCCGGACCTATAATTATTACTGAAGTAATATTATTCATGCCTATATGCTGTAATAAAAAATGTGCGCTGTAACTTTGTTGCAGTGCACCAAAAGTAGCACTTATTTGTGTCCATATTGGCAATTCAAGCACACTTTGTACATAGCACTGAGTTTGTAAATGAGGCCTTATGAGCTTTTCAGTTGACTGGTTTTTGCACACACCAGTTCTGTTAAAAACAAAAAACATTTTACCTATGCTACCATTAAACCAATAGCAATATGACAAGCACTCACTGACATTTCTTGCAGTACTTTATAAATCAATTGCAGATGCTTCAGCTAAAACATTTAACTGATTTAATAAGATGTAATTCAGGAATTCAGTTTTTGCCATCATTAAAAGAATTTCTGAGACACAGAGATGACAAGAAGAAGAAATGTTTATCGATGATATCGACATCCTGGGTGAAAGCCATAGCACCTGAAATAACCTATTTAAAAAAGTGAGAGAAAGGTGTGCTGCACATAGAGTACATACACACCATGCCTCCCAACTGTCCCGGTTTTCATGGGACAGTCCCGATTTTGACAGCTCAGCCTGCAGTCCCGGATTATAACTGAAAAGTCTCTCATTTCCCTTTGATCTCCTGCACTGAACCTGCACTGAATGCTAAAAAAGATACAATGTTTCTCAAACATAATTTAAAAAAGTAGCTTTTGGCAGAGAGCCCAGAAAATGTAACAAGCACTTAGATACAATTGTAACTAATAAGCTAAACAGGTCTCCTGGGGTAACTGAGAATTGCAGCTTAAAGGGCAATTTCAGCTTTTTTAGCAAAACTGTAATAACACATAAAACAAGACCTCAAAACCCCCAGAAAATAGGAGTGGTATTTAGGGGTGTGTTCACAAAAACGGGCGTGGCCAAACAAATCTAGCATTCTAGCATTTCTTTTTGTCCCTCTTTGCATTTTTCAAATGTTGGGAGGTATGACACACACCTACCCATACCTACACATATGTATGTATGAAGCATGGATACTTATAATCTCAATATTCCTGAGTTGATACATAGGGGCATGTAGGGGCTTGTCACTCTGGTTTCCTCCTGCTGTTTACATATAAAACATAAAAGCAGACAATGTAAAATACATCTTGTTAGTCGAGATCAAAAAGGTTCTATCCCTGCTACAACAAGTTTATTCAACACCAAGGGACAGTGGATCATTATAACACAACATCCAAGACAATATCATCATAGGCTTTTAGCATTGTTGAATAGCCCTAACTATGGCCAGTCCTCTCCTCATTTAGATTTGGCACTACATTTATGCTCAGCTGTTGTATGAACTAGTGTCTTTATTAACTCACTATGTATTCCTTTCCCTACCCTGTCTGGGGAATTCTGGCAGTTTTTCCTTCTGCCCCCTAGTATTCATCACATGAATCTCTTGTTCAGACCAATGGAGATTAGGTGCTATACACTGGCTGATACTACTAAGAAAATGCAGTTATATGAGGACAGTGAGGACAGAAGCTGCTTATAGCACTAACTGAGCTTGCTGAATCCTTTGGCACTGTATTTTCAGCATCAAGACTAGTACAGGTATAGGACCTGTTATCCAGAATGCTCGGGACCAAGGGTTTTCCGGATAAGGGGTCTTTCTGCAATTTGGATCTCCATACCTTAAGTCTACTAAAATGTCAATAAAACATTAATTAAACCCAACAGGACTGTTTTTCAATCCAATAAGGATTATTTATATCTTATTTGGGATCAATTACAAGGTACTGTTTTATTACTACAGAGAAAAAGGAAATCAGTTTTAAAATTCTGAATTATTTGATTAAAATGGAGTCTATGGGAGACAGGCTTTCCGTAATTCGGAGCTTTCTGGATAACAGGTTTCCGGATAAGGGATCCCACACCTGTACCAGTAAGTCAGTACTTTTACTGTCACAATTTTCATGGTGTAGTTTTTATTACTAAATTTCACTTTGTACATTGAACATAATTCATTCTACCATTTAAAATCTCATTCTTGAACTAACAATTTTTTTTTATATATGTAATACTGGTGTGTAGGCAGCCATCTCAGTGCATTGTGTCTGAGCTTTCAGAAGAAACAAGCACTTTAAATCTGAGCTACTTTCAGATGTACTATTGTTACTCCTACTCAATGTAACTGGTGGAGTGTTGGCCATGAGGGCTATTCTCAAATATAAAACTAGGTGGGGCTTGGGAACACTTAGCAATGTTCTTGTTAACTGCCCATTGTTTTGCTGATGGGCTGCTGGAGGGGGGGAAGAGCGACATCTCTCCAACTTGCAGCACAGTAGTAAAGTGTGACTGAAGTTTATCAGACCACAAGTCCCATGGCTGTGAGTACCTGGGAAACTAAGAATACTGTATCTCAGACTGGGCAAAGGCTGGAAGATACCAATGCAGTCTAAATACAGTTATATATCTAAGCCTGGGCAAAGGCTGGACGATACCATTGCAGCCTAGAGACAGTTACATATCTCAGCCTGGGCAAAGGCTGGAAGATGCAAAATGAACCTTCACCCGCACTCCCTCCGCTCTCCAAAACCACTCAACGCTCGGTGCACAGTGCTCAGAGGGATCGGCACCCTCCCCACAACTTCCAAACAGACAGATAGCAACGGCACTCAGGAGCTTAATACAGGGCTTTTATTACAATATTACAATATTTTTTATTACAATACAGGGCTTTATTGCAATAAAATATTTGAAGGGCACAGCCCTGTATTAAGCTCCTGAGTGCCGTTGCTATCTGTCTGTTTCAAAGGCTGGAAGATACCATTGCAGCCTAGAGACAGTTACATATCTCAGCCTGGGCAAAGGCTGGAAGATACCATTGCAGCCTAGAGACAGTTACATATCTCAGCCTGGGAAAAGGTTGGAAGATACCATTGCAGCCTAGAGACAGTTATATATCTAAGCCTGGGCAAAGGCTGGACGATACCATTGCAGCCTAGAGACAGTTACATATCTCAGCCTGGGCAAAGGCTAGAAGATACCATTGTAGCGCAGAGACAGTTACATATCTCAGCCTGGGCAAAGGCTGGAAGATACCATTGCATCCTAGAGACAGTTACATATCTCAGCCTGGGCAAAGGCTGGAAGATACCATTGCATCCTAGTGACAATTACATACAGTATCTCAGCCTGGGCAAAGGCTGGAAGATACCATTGCAGCGCAGAGACAGTTACATATCTCAGCCTGGGCAAAGGCTGGAAGATACCATTGCAGCCTAGAGACAGTTATATATCTCAGACTGGC
This sequence comes from Xenopus tropicalis, assembly GCF_000004195.4. Classification (NCBI taxonomy): domain Eukaryota; kingdom Metazoa; phylum Chordata; class Amphibia; order Anura; family Pipidae; genus Xenopus; species Xenopus tropicalis. Next base: position 63,059,000 of record NC_030680.2, on the reverse strand, counting down.
CAAAGGCTGGAAGATACCATTGCAGCCTAGCGACAGTTACAGTTCTAAGCCTGGGCAAAGGCTGGAAGATACCATTGTAGCGCAGAGACAGTTACATATCTCAGCCTTGGCAATGGCTGGAAGATACCATTGCAGCGCAAAGACCGGTACATATCTCAGCCTTGGCAAAGGTTGGAGGATACCATTGCAGCCTAGAGACAGTTACATATCTCAGACTTGGCAAAGGCTGGAAGATACCATTACAGTGCAAAGACCGTTACACATCTCAGCCTGGGCAAAGGTTGGAAGATACCATTGCAGCCTAGAGACAGTTACATATCTCAGACTGGGCAAAGGCTGGAAGATACCATTTTAGCGCAGAGACAGTTATTTATCTCAGCCTGGGCAACGGCTGGAAGATACCATTGCAGCCTAGAGACAGTTACATATCTTAGCCTGGGCAAAGGCTGGAAGATACCATTGCAGCCTAGAGACAGTTACATATCTCAGCCTGGGCAAAGGCTGGAAGATAAAATTGCATCCTAGAGACAGTTACATATCTCAGCCTGGGCAAAGGCTGGAAGATACCATTGCATCCTAGTGACAGTTACATACAGTATCTCAGCCTGGGCAAAGGCTGGAAGATACCATTGCAGCCTAGAGACAGTTACATATCTCAGCCTGGGCAAAGGCTGGAAAATACCATTGCAGCCTAGAGACAGTTACATATCTAAGCCTGGGCAAAGGCTGGAAGATACCATTGCAGCCTAGAGACAGTTACATATCTCAGCCTGGGTAAAGGCTGGAAGATACCATTGCAGCGCAGAGACCGTTACATATCTTAGCCTGGGCAAAGGCTGGAAGATACCATTGCAGCCTAGAGACAGTTATATATCTTCTCAGCCTGGGCAAAGGCTGGACGATACCATTGCATCCTAGAGACAGTTACATATCTCAGCCTGGGTAAAGGCTGGAAGATACCATTGTAGCGCAGAGACAGTTACATATCTCAGCCTGGGCTAAGGCTGGAAGATACCATTGCAGCCTAGAGACAGTTACATATTTCAGCCTGGGCAAAGGCTGGAAGATTCCATTGCAGCCTAGAGACAGTTACATATCTCAGCTTGGGCAAATGCTGGGCTGGAAGATACCATTGCAGCACAAAAACTGTTACATATCTCAGCCTGGCAAAGGTTGGAAGATACCATTGCAGCCTCGAGACAGTTACTGTATGTATAGCATCTCTTTAGATTTCTAAATTAAATATAAAAAAATCTGTTTGCTCTTTTGAAAAAATGGATTTCAATGTAGAATTTTGCTGGAGTAGTGCTATTAACTGATGCATTTTGTAAAGAACATAATTTTCTGTGACAGTAACTACCTGACCCTTACAGCTTGCCCCTAAATTAACCTTCTTAAGTAATGCTGTTCCTCTCCCCATAGCCCAATTTTAAATTCACTTCCTGTGAATATTGTTATATAAGGTGTGTACAGAGTAATTCCAGTCTAGATGCTATAGGAAAGCAGTAGGATGAAAGAAAGGTGCATTAGGAATTCCATTAACTTGTTAAATTTCAAAACAAACTTTAAACAGAAGGGTAAGGTCTGCATTATTACAATATGCAGCCGTAATGGAATACCCAGGTGTACTGTTAGGGATTATGTGGTTAAGAGGTTAATTTGGACATCTTTCTATACTTGCACGTTGGTTTGTTTAGTGTTTTAGTGATCTATCTATCTATCTATCTATCATCTATCTATTATCTATCATCTTTCTTTCTTTTTTTTCTATCTGTTCAACATCTATGTAAGATGTGTTGTTTAAAAAAAAATGGTGGTTATTGTATAAGCATACATCAACATTTTTTTGATCACCAAGTATTTGTAATACTCACTGAAAGTGGTTTCTGAAGCTGTTTGTCTCAGGGAAATTTGTAGTTACAATTTTTTGTCAATTATATCATAAGAGATTTTTTTTTAAAGATTAAAAAGGTTCTAGTTCAAATGCACAGCGGAAATAGTGTACCCTTGGAAGCTACAAGGAACAATAGAAATGCTAAATGAGATTTGAGTTTTACTGTGAAATTAGCATGCTGATTGTCATATGGCTGGGGGATATACATGAATTGTTTGAAAATTGACCTATGGAGTTTAAAAAGCGCTGTACTTAAATCACAAAGTCAAAGTCAGCCTGGAAAATGGTAGAACCAACTGGGAAATTAGATTTTTCTGCTACATGTACTTCTGATAATAATAGTAATGAGATTTATCAACCCATTTTTTAAATACATACACTTTACAATTGTAATGACAATAATAAGAGCTAATTTTATACCCTGTCCAAATATATATTTAAGCATATACAGTCCTATAATCTTTTTTCTTTTTTTTCATTTATATTTACTGACCAGTATTCATGCTAGACTTTGTCATTTTCCCTCTATTGTCAAGTGACTTTGGTCATTTTATCTACCCAAAATGCTTCATCTCTAACACCAAATAGCTGCCACTCTACTATTGATACCCAAAGACATGCACATATAGACCAACCCTGATACCCAGCAACCTTTATCATCTTCATAATTATTTAGCTGTAATCAAATATTCCTTGTTTACTCTATCTTTAAATACTTTTTAATTTACTCACTTCTGTGAATCTTGTTGCTTGCAGCACATGTATCCCCCTGAGTCTTATCTCATCCCTTTCTAACAATCTGGATATGTAACAATTTAACATCATTTACTTGCGTTATATGTACATTTTAAATTGCCTTTTTAGTAAAACTGCTTTTTAAGTTTAATAGGCATGCTAATTTATGAAAATGTCTGTATAAAGTTTATTGCTTTTTCGGATTCATAGCAACATTCTATTTAAAACTTTCACTTGCTTTACTATTCATTTATTCTAAAGGACAGCTTGTACAGCCACATAAAATCAGTGCAAACAATATAAAATGATAATTTTTTTTCCCTTACCTAGTCTAGCCTGGAGCTGTCACAGGGGCAGCTGAAGCACTGCAGTCATTGGCTAGTTACACATGTCAGAACTCACTGCATCCTATGGGAAAGTTTGTTCTATATATTTTTTTAATGTTGTTATTATTGTAGATTTCAGAACCTGCAATATGAGCAACTATAAAACTTGACAGAACTTTCTCCGCCTGTTGTATGGATCAGTTTAGATAACTTCATAAAAACCGAAAAGAACTGTTATATTGCGAGCATGTAGAGTCAATTTCTACTGTGTAGCATGACGTGCACACTGGTGAATTTATCCTACCTGAAATGCAGGGGCGGCTTTATCAAAAGTCACATTGTTTTCCCTAGGAAAATCCTTTTAGGGTTAAAGGGATCAATTAAGAAACAAAGGTGCAAAGCTAGGTGCAACAATTGGCATATAACTGTGTCCATTTAAACATCATGCACATAGTGCTTAAGGTAGGTTTAATTTATGCATGTTCGGGGGAGGGGGGTTGGCTGGTGGGGCAGTAACCAAGAGCAATCAATCAATGGTTAGATTTCCTCATTCAGTTGTAGGTTGAACACTGAAAGCAATCATCTGATTGGTTGCCCTGAGTTACTGCCCAGTGGTTATAAATGACTCTGCTGATGGTGCGGATATGCTTGCACCAGAAAACTGGTACTTTACACAAACTAGTTTAATCCCTCACTGTTTTTACAAACTTGTCACTAAAGGTGGACATATACGGGCCAAATCTAGCTGCCAATATCTGTCTCTTAAACCAATTCAGCAGCTCATCAGCCCATGTATGGGCACTAATGACGGGCCTTCCCAACAGACATCTGGTCTGAAATCACCAGATCTTGATCGGGCAGGTTCGAAATTTAGTCAGATCGGGGGCCGCATCAGCTTGTTGATGTGGTCCCTGAAATAACGGACACCTATACCCCCCAGGGCCAAACTACCAAATTAGCCCGATATCGCCCACCACTAGGTGGGGATATTGGGGGAAGATCCACTCACTTTGCGACCTCACCAAGCGGGCAGATCGTAGCGTGTATGATGACCTTAAGACATGTTTTTAAAGTAAAGGTAGCCATACAAGGGCAGAGTTCAGTTGCCGATTCTGGTCCTTCAGACCAATTCAGTAGCTTATCTGCCAGTGTATGGGTCCCCCGATGGGCCTACCCAACTGATATCCAGCCTAAAATTGGCCAGATCTCAACTGGGCAGGTTTGATTTTCCGTTGGATTGGGGACCACATCAGCTTGTTGATGCCTGCCGTTGTAGGCCAAACAACCGAATTAGCCTGATATGTAACACCTTTAGGTGGGCATATGGAGAGAAGATCCGCTCCTTTGGAGACCTCGAGTCTGTGGGTGTCTTCTGTCTGTGGGGGAGTTAAACAAATGGAAATTATTATCAAAGTGCATAAATGTTTTTAACTGGAATGTTTCAAAATAATCTATCTTTCCCTCTCTCTATCTGCTAAGCAGATATATATGATTTTAGAAAAGCAATATTTCTGTTCACTGCCAGTGTCCTAAATACTGGCTAAGTTTCTTCATTTTTATTTTTTACTGTGTTTAATTAGCTTTTCTTAACTTTTCTGAACAAATAATGAAAGGTCCAAGGAGCAAAGTTCACTGTCTGATAACCACAACCACCTATATTGTACATTCAGTTTTCTATTTTTTGGTTGTTTTGTTTTATTTTAATGTTCCAGAGCTAATGAAATAAATTCCTGACATTTACAGTGTGATTTAAGTGGTAATTAAAGCCGAACTGCTCATACAGCCAGTTCTTAAAAACATAGTTCATTCAAAATCCTTATCTTGTTTACTGAACCAGTTCACTTGACTGCAGAAATATTATAGACGTGCAAGCCTTTATTCTTTATAAGTTGCTCTGTTAGTACAGAACGGAAACAATGTGCCACTTATTATGGTTTTCCAAAGAAGGATGTCTTTCATATTAGTGCCAGTTATTAGCCCGTTTCATATTACTTTATGATACTGCTTTTCACTCAAAATCCTGAATTTCAATGAGCAGATGGAAGTGTGAATTAATTGAATGCTTGCTGTGCACAGTGGTTGGTACCAAGAGAATGAAACGGAAGCCATGTACAGCAATTTACCAGACACTGTACTAAGATATGCCTCAGCAAAATCAAAGAATGTATGATATCAGTCTTATTAAACTTCACCATATATTGATATCTCATGGATAGTCAGTGCTGCAGAAATATACAAAAAAATACTCACAAAGAAAATATACTTAATATACTATTGTGTGTACTGTTTCAACATATTGTTCAATAGGATAAAGGTCATAGTCTGTGAATTGTTAATAGAAGTTTTACATCCCCTTTAGTGATAGTAAGTAACATAGTAACATAGTAACATAGTAAGTGGTGTTGAAAAAAGACATACCTCCATCACGTTCAACCATAATGCCTATATATAACCTGCCTAACTTCTAGTTGATCCAGAGGAAGGCAAAAAACCCCATCTGAAGCCTCTCTAATTTGCCGCAGAGGGGAAAAAATTCCTTCCTGACTCCAAGATGGCAATCGGACCAGTCCCTGGATCAACTTTTACTAAGAGCTATCTCCCATAACCCTGTATTCCCTCTCTTGCTAAGAATCCATCCAGCCCCTTCTTTAAGTTATATAATGTATCAGCCAGCACAACTGATTCAGGAAGGGAATTCCACAACTTCACAGCTCTCACAGTAACAAATCCTTTCTGAATATTTAAACGGAACCTCCCTTCTTCTAAACAGAGTGGGTGCCCTCGTGTTCGTTGGAAGGACCTACTGGTAAATAAAACATTAGAAAGGTTATTATATGATCCCCTTATATATTTATACATAGTTATCATGTCACCTCTTAAGCTCCTCTTCTCCAGTGTAAACAGACCCAACTTGGCCAGTCTTTCTTCTTAACTGAGACTTCCCATACCCTTTACCAGCTTAGTTGACCCTCTCTAACTCAATAATGTACCGTTTGAGCACTGGAGACCAAAACTGAACAGCATATTCTAGATGGGGCCTTACCAGCGCTCTGTAAAGGGGAAGAATAACCCCCTCCTCCCGTGAATCTATACCCCTTTTAATACAGCTCAAAACCTTGTTTGCCCTTGCAGCTGCTGCCTGGCATTGCTTGCTACAGCCAAGTTTATTATCTACAAGGACTCCAAGGTCCTTCTCCATTATGGATTTGCCTAGTGCAGTCCCATTTAGGGTATACGGGGCTTGCATATTTTTACATCCCAGGTGCATGACCTTACATTTATCCACATTAAATCTCATCTGCCAGTTAGCCGCCCAGATTGCCAGTTGGTCAAGATCTTGCTGCAAGGATGCCACATCCTGATTCTTAACACTTCTACTTTTTCTTATTAATGGAATAAATTGAGAACAGTAATGATTTAATATCATTTTAAATGACAACCATTTCTGCTCTGTGTTTTTATCAGAAAACATAATGCCCCAATCTATGCCCTGAAGCGCTGCCCTTAAGGAGCTAAAATTTGCCTTCCTATAATTCAGTGTCTTTTTTGCCCCAGTGTAAATTTGTTTCCTGCACCAAACATCAAATGAAATAACATTATGGTCACTATTACCCAGGGGTTCAACCACTTGCACATTTGCTATACATTCTAGATCCAATATAGCATGGTTCCTGGTTGGCTCCTCAACAACCTGTGACATAAAGTTGTCATGCAGCAAGTTTATAAACTTGTTCCCATTTACTGTCCTGGCAGTACTATTGCCCCAGTCAATATCAGGATAATTAAATCCCCCATTATTATTACTTGCCCCAAACTAGCAGCCTTTTCTATTTGCAACAGGAGCTGGGCCTCCTCCTCCTCATTTACATTAGGGGGTCTATAGCATACCCCTACAATTAGCTTGGTAGATTCTTTACTATCTGTGAGAAGCTCAACCCATAAGGATTCAGCTCCCTCTGTTACCCCCATCACTTCCTCTTTAATATTTGCTTTTAATTCCTGCTTAACGAACAGACACACTCCTCCTCCTTTTCTATTGCCCCTGTCCCTCCGAAACAATGTATAGCCCCCAATATTAACTGCCCAGTCATGAGACTCATTCAACCAAGTTGATGAGTGAAACCGCAAAAAATTCAAAGCATTGAAGTCAATGGGCGACTTTTTTTATGCGCAACATTTTTTGCACACAACTATTTTTCTTACTCCACATGCATTAAAGTCAATGGGTGTTTTTTTGTCTCTGCAACTTTTTTATCTTTCCAACTTTTTTGTCTCACCAACATTTTTTTTGGCAGCAAATTTTTGCCCCAGTTTCGCAAAAAAATTTGTGATGGCGAAATGAGGAACTTTGCTGCAAATCCATGCCTGCTGACAAAAAATCACTAATCCCCTTTAGTATGTTGATGAAAAATGTTTTTGATCGAATGCTGACATTGAATGGAACCTTACTGCTTAATTGGAGCCAATATTGTAAACGTTTTCAAAAGAATAACATAAAAAGGACTAGAGATTTCTTTCCATTGCTTAAGTGGAAATTTCAGTGAGACTTAGCAAGCTACAACTTTTTTATTTTATTATTCCCTAGGGGGATACTGGATTTAAACCCTGTGCTGTCTACAGAGAGCAATGCATAGAGAACATAAATATGCATAGCACAACTGAATGGCAAAGCTTGTATTTAATGTGCAAGCAATATCAATAATAAAATGCAAATGAGCACTTTTGGCTATAAAATACACCCCCAGTGTGCATTCTTATTTATTAAACACAGCGTGCATCATCATCATAATAATAATAAACCTACCACTAGGTAGAAAGTCATTTTTTTCTAAATACTACCCCTTTGTCAATTCATTGTAAGCAAGAGGGTTGTGTGTAGGTTAACATGATAAATTACAACTATTTTTAAATATGTGAGATTATCAATAAATAACATTAACATATCATGCTTGTTTTTTAACTAATACAGGTATGGGATCGGTTTTCCAGAAATCCGTTACCCAGAAAGGTCCAAATTATGGGAACTTGATCCCCCATAGACTCTATTTAAATCAAATAATTCAAATTATCAATTATAATTTCTCTTTTTTATTCAGTAATAAAACAGTACTTTGCACGTGATCCTAACTAAGCTGCATGAATGGCAAAACAATCCCTATGGGTTTATTTCATGTTGAAATGATTTTTTTAATAAGTATGGTAATCCACAGTATGCCAATCCTAATAGTAAGGACCAGTCATCATAACCTTCTTTAAAATTTAAGGCAACATATTTAAAAGCTATGATGGATTATTTCTGGTGCAAAACCATTGCTCTATGTTTGAATTGTTTAGTATGGATTTTATAATGCACATGTATTTTACATAAATAGAGATAAAATAAAAACCTGACAAAATGTGTGCATAAGGTATTCTACATGCAAGATATGATTTTCCAAGGGATGGAGATAGTAGAAGATCTTTTGGTAGCCCCATTAGTGATTTAAATACTGGGTGTGCTGGTCAAATATAAGGCAGGGAAGAAGTGATCCTCACTTTCTTGGTCTCCATGAGTAAAAAGAGATGATAAAAATCCTAGGGTTGGACATCCCAGTAATTATTACTGGCCGGGGCAATACTGTGTTGCCTGAGGCAGCTTTTCAGATGCTGCCCCATTTGTCTCCCGCTGCCCAGAGTCTGTGTCCAGCTTCAGAGGGGGGTAAGGTGGGGCTGCTTAAAAATTCTGAATTTTGGTAAAGTTACCAACTTGCCTTATGGCAGCAGTGCCTCTGATTACTGGGGAAATGCATAAATAAGATAAAAAATAATATTTTGAACACAACATTCTTCATTGTGAGCGCTTCAGTAAGTTGTTCCATACTCTTCATGCTGGTGCAAACTATAATATTATCTTTAAACAAATCTTTGTATCTCTGTGGTGCATATACAATATAAAATATCTCACTTGTTTGTTCAAATATGTGCCCAAAATATTAGTCCTTATTCATCTTGGCATGTAACCAGCTCATGCAGACTATACACAAAGGTAGGCTTTTGTTTGTGCCACTCAAATCTATATTATTTTCTTTTTATGAGACAGCTGTCATGATTTTGTAGTGCTACAATCTTGCTGTCTAAAATTGCTTTTGTATTTCATATTGTACATTGATTTGCCCAATTTACTTAGAAATCACTGACTTCATACTGTTACCAACATGTGCAAGTTTTATTCACATTTAACTGTTATATAACAATACAGTCATCTTTCTGTACTGAGCAAACACCCTGTAATTTATATTTAAATAAGCATAATATAATATAAGTTAACCACCAATACGGAAAGTTTGTTTTAAGCAAATATACACCATCCACTATATACAGTATACAGTATGTATCTGGGTAGAAGACATGGAAATCATTTTATTGTTGAAATTATTTCTGAAAATGTCTGACGGCAATTAGTAGTGGCACAGGTTGTCTATTTACTGTATATCCAGAAATCATGCATGGTTTGCAAGGCTGCTTTAATAAAGAGACAAAAAGGGCCTTTCCACAGTTGTCTTTCTAACTTTTTGAAACTTTTTTTAAAAAGTACATTTCTGGCCATAAAGGTCTTCCAATCGCTCCCCACGTCCCCCCAACACACATAAATACTACTGATACAAATTGCACTGCAAGAAGGTTACTAATGTTGCACTCATATGGATCCACTGTCATTTAGTCGTTAATTAAGTTTGGAAATCCTATTTTGCAGATTTAGGGTGCACAAAAGAGTTTTTTTAGGCATGTTGGCATACTGTTTAGGCATGTTTGCATCCCCTTTGAGTGCATATCATTATTATTTCAATGGGCAGTTTTCTGGTAACATACCTTTTGGTGTTATGTTCTTACCCTGGTCTGCCCATGAAAGCAGATTTCAAGGACAAGATAAACTATCCAATTTTGCCTTTTTAGTACCATAATTAAAAGGCTATCAGAATGTAGCTTATTATGTACACAGAGCTTTGCTTTGTATGTGTGACCTATTGAGTCAGTGCAGTTACTGTGCTGCAATATGTCTTGGCAAGATCTGCTCACCAGCCATGGTTTCAGTCAGTGCTGCTGCTGTTGCTTAGTCTGGTGAAAACAAGAGGGTCCTTAGCTTGTAGGGTGTCCCTTCCTTTGCCTGAATAGTGAGTAGAGATGGGGGTTACACTCAGCCCCAGCAATAGGAAGACCTTTGTCTTAAATTGGGGAAATGCTTTATACAAGGTATGTATTGTGGGCATGTTTCTTCTAGTCAGTGAGCAGATGGGTGGGGCAGCAACACAAATCATTCATTACTCTGGCAGTGACCAGGCTGGTTGGCTGTTGGGCCTTAAACTATTCTCTAAGTAGAAGCTATTGCATCTTGGGAAGCACAAAGTGATCCTGTATCCTGACTGATGCCAGTATGGTGCCTATGCCCCATATGCTGCCCCCAGAGACAGGTCTGACATCCAACCTTGGGGACCTTTACCTACCCTAATGTTCATCTTTACTGTAAAAGGAACAGTAGTTTATAGGTATGATCTTGTCAGAAAGTCATTATTCCCCAGATAAATAACGTATGTATAGAACCAGTCTCTTACATTGCCTGGTTGCTAGGATATATTGGACCCTAGCATACAGATACTGCCAAAATTCCAAACGTGAGAGCTGCTAAACATAAAGCTAAATAATTCAAAAACCATAAAAAATGAAGACCACTTACAAACTACAGTATTTCAGAATGGCATTCTCTACATTAATACAAAAAGTGAATTTAAAGGTAACAACCCCTGTAAGACACAGAGATGTACTTTATGTTCAGAGCACATCAGGACAATAGAATGAAAATACACTTCCTGGAATATTTCCACATAACTTTAACTATCTTAATATCTTGGAGCAGGGGCTGCATTATTTTATATAAACATTTTGTGGTGTAATGGTAGGGACAGCTGCACAAAGTACCAGATAGCGGATATGCGAGGAGCTGCAGGGCTGCCACCCTTAGGTGTTAAATAATCCACGGCAGTGACACAAAGTACTAGTGTGCTGCTGCTATAGTCTTGTTTAACAACAATTAGTGGCTTGGGTAGATCATGAGCGTGGCTCAAAATATACAGCCAATCAGGCCATACCTGACATAACTGTGCATTAGCTTTTGATAGAATGGCCTTCCATATAATGCTGGTTGGTTCAGGCATGTAAGCAAATCCCAAAAGATAATTTTTTTGTTGCTGCTCTGTGAAACATTTTTTTTATTTAAATGCTTTCACAAATCCTTTTCCATAGCAGTTTTGTTGTTGTTTACATTTGTACAGCTATAAGAGATCAGGGACAGCTTATGTTATAATGGACACTGCCCTTATATTGCCCATAGAAACAATCAGCCCTTTGAACTAACGGCTGACCGGTTGCAATGAGCAACTGCAGTTGAAATGAAGCATATGAAGTTACAGGAGCTGGTTATCTGGAGCTGGAAAAAGAAAATGTGATTTTTCAGTGATTTTTCAATGTAGGAGGGATGATGTTTAATCATCCAACCACCCAATATATTCAGTCCCTTTGTACATCCATTCTTTAATAAAGGCTGAAAAGAGACTGCAGTTCTTTTTTGTGTGGTGAAGATTTGTCTCTTGTTCATTGTTAGTCAAAATCTGTAAATAAACTGATTCTGTTCCTGTACCGCTACCTGGTACTTCGGATTGGGTGTGTCCTTACTCCGTACATAAAAACAGCTGCTGCTGGAAAGGAGGTTATGACAAAAATGGTGGCCAGTATGATAACAAGAAAATCTCATGAGAGGAGGCAGTTATAGTATAATACCACCCTCCCCAGCCCATAATAATCATGAATCATTTTTATGTAGACGGTACCCTGTGCAGAAGCACTGTGTCATTTCATTTTGCTAGTGAAGAGGCATCATTGCATTCATGCTGCTGTCTGTGATGTGTGGAAAACACTTGTATATCTGCCAGCTGGCTAGATACCCTGCGCCAAGCAGACACTTGGTGAGACTTCCTTGCTTCATTAAACCCAACCCCTAGCCAATGAACTGCACCTGCAAGCACTTATACATGTGGGTCATATGTTTAAAGCATTGCAGTACAGTGATAATAAAAGCACATAGTGTGGGAAATTCTGGAAATACCTAATTAGTAAATATTTTATATCTATTCAGAAAGAAAAACAGACTGCAATATTTTAGTATTTACAGTATTGTACTGTTAAAACAGATATTATATAAGTTCAATACTCCTATAATATTTAGGAAAGTATTGTAAAAATTCATAAATAAAGCAAATAACCCCTTTTTTATATAAACCAAATACTGCCATACTTTGTTCTGTGTTCTTCTTGATGAAATAAGGTTTTAAAGTGTACTATAGCTTTTAAAATGGTGCTTTTAGGCCAAAGGGATAAATTAAAGGCAAACAAGGTTTCCACAACAAATGATTTAGCGTCTACATAATGTATTAAACCCATATATGTGTTTATTGTATTCTGGACAGCTGTATGTTCTTGGAGGGAATATCAGGATGCTCATCTGAGATTCGAGAGCTCTGGGAAAATATTTTTGAGACATATATTTTTTAAGGGCTCCAGTAGCTCCAGTCATAAACAGTAGCCTTAAGCATAAAGTGCACCATATCTAGCTTAATTTTTCTGAGATTTAAACTGCCAGTTATATTTGTTAAACAAGGGTTAAGAGCCTAATATTAAAAGATTGTACTTGCAGGTTTAAATGACATAAAGTATAAAACACTCTCCTAAAGTAAATTGTGTACATTATTTATTTTTGTGTATTTTTTTTCCATAGAATGAAACGAGGTAGAGTAATAGTAACAATTGATAGTCAAGTTGTAAAATCACCACGAAGAATGAAAAACAGAAAATGGAGAGTCCATCATCAAAGATGTTTAAAGCACAAATGCAGCCCTGCACGTTAGATTGGGGCAATCTGCCACACCACGTTGTGCTGCATATTTTTCAGTATCTTCCTTTATTAGATCGTGCTCGTGCGTCATCTATGTGCTGCTGATGGAAATTAAGTTTTTCAAATCCCTGAGCTATGGTGAAAGTTTGAGCTGCTACTGGAGAACATTAATTGTTAAAACACATATTTTAGAACCCATTATGGCCTAAACTAAAAACCCCATGGACAAAATAAAGAAAGATACTGTAAGTGCTCAGTCTATCCCACAGTGCAATTTGGAATGTGTATATATATATATATATATATATATATAAACTGTAAATATAATTGTTATTAAAATGAGGTGCTAGTACCACCCTTGGACACAAATCTCATGTCAAGGCCCCTTATTGATTACTGATAGAGTTATCCTAAAGTCGAACTTTAACCTACAGGTCTGCCAGATACCTATTTCTGTAATGAAGAGCTATCCCTTGCTGCTTAAATTAGAAAAGGGCAAGATAACCTGACCTCCTTTTGGAATATGTTTACCAAATGAAAAGTAACAAAGGGCTTAACATACAAATCCTATAATTTAAAAAACCTTTCAAAACCTTTACATTTCCCTTATTGAGATGCAACCTTCATACATATTGCATTCATAATGTTAATGTTTTACAGAAATAAGGAGAGTTAAGATAAGTTTAAAGCAAAGCAGAACACATTCCTACAGTGAAATAATGTTTTCAGTCAAACGATATGTAGGGTTAAGGCATACTAAAGTTTAAGTGCAGAAGAACTTTCTGTGTTACACAGGGGGTCACTGGAATCCTAAGATGAAAATTTCAATAGATTGTTCTGTAACTTAATGGTAAGCTAGATGAACTTAAAGAGATAGTTTGCCTTTAAATATACTATTGTTATGATGTGATATTCTGAGACAGTTTTCAATTGGTCTTTATTATTTATTTTTTGGTTATTTCACTTTCTTTTTAGCAGCTATCTGTTTCTAGTGTCCTATTGACCCTAGCAACCAGGCAGTGGCATGGACGAGAGACTGGAAGATGAATAGAGAGGGACCGAATAGAAGGATGAGTAATAAAAAGTAACAATAACAATATTGTAGCCTCACAGAGCAATAGTGTTTTTTAGCTGCAGGGGTCAGTGACCCCCTTTTGAAAACTGAAAAGAGTCAGAAGAGGAAAGCAAATAATTAAAAAACTGTAAAGAAATAAATAATGCAAACCAATTGCAAAGCTGCTAGAAAAGGCCATTTTATAAAATACTTGGGTGAATCAGTGAATCAAGGTGAAGGAAAACAAAGGTGCTAAATATAAATGGCAATACTTGGCGTGACACAAATTTTAGGAAAAATGCTGTAAAGCAGAACCACTCAAAGGATTGATGATTCATATAGGATTTTACCATAATAGGAAACCATGGCTTTAAAATTGGTTTCTTGTTCGATTAACTCCTCCAGTGCTTGTAAGTGAAAGGAAAGATCATTAGGGACACAGTACTAAATGGATCTATATTCTGCTCACGGTCAGTCTGGATTTGAGGTTGTAAAAAAGGAAATTTACACCCCCCCCCCCCCCAGCTTCAGGGTAGCCCCAAACGTAAACTAAGGGGCACATTTACTAATCCACGAACGTCCAAAAAGCGACCAAATGCGTTTTTCCTATAATGATCGGTATTTTTGCATTTTTTCCGTCGCCGTCGCGAATTGTCGCAACTTTTTCATCGCTGTCACGACTTTTTCGTCGCCGTCACGAAAAAATCTGATTGGTTTTTCCCCTGTTTACAACTACTCAATACGAAAAAATCGCAACAGCAACGAAAAAGGCTCGCAAAATACGCTAATGTCATGACGGGGACAGAAAAATCACGCAAAATACGAAAAAAACGCAACAGCGACGAAAAAGTCGCAAAATTTTCATTTCCAATCCGATTTTTTCCCATTCGGGATTCGGATTCGTGAATTAGTAAATGTGCCCCTAAGTGTCAGTAAGGCCTATGTCAGTCTGTATTACTGGGTAACAGGGTAAGGAGGGAACAATTAAACACTATATTATTCAATACTGCCCCTACCAAGTACCCTGTTGCCCCCAATAGCTGGGGTATTTCAGAGGAAAGTGCATTACAACTATTAATTAATGTTATTCTGTAAAAGGAGAAAGTATTGCCATTTATTCCATTAAATTCAGTTATGTGATAAGAGCAGGGCATATACCCTGTGGTAGAGGGGCAAAACTCTAAGAAACTACTGGGAGCAAAAATGAAGTACTTTATGGTTTGGCACAGGAGTCCCCAGTTGTCATTTTATATGGGGGTCCCCAGTGAAAAATGTGTATATTTGCTGGCAGCCCTGTATAACTGCCAAATCCTGGGCCTGTGTCTCCCAACCAGCGCTGAGTTTAAAGGCATATCCAAAGCCCATTTTAGGGGAGAATTCTTCAAATTCACTAAAATCAGTGAGAAAAACAACATCTGCTAGTCTGGGGGTCTTCACCCAACTTTTTCCCCTTTTTCTTTAAAATAAGTGTTCTTTGGCAAAAAATCTATCAGAGGATGTGCAGTACATACATACAGTAAGTTCCCTTTATTCCAATTTTGATCAATACAATGCCCTTCCTGGCATACTTTAAAAACTGTAAAGCACCCAAGGGAACAAACTGCACATACTTAATGTGCACATATTGCTTCTTAATGCACATTTGAAGTGTTTTATCCGTGAAAGAAAAAAGATAAACATTTCCCAAGTGTTGTAATTGCCCTTATGAATTATGAATAAAGGTATAGATTTTTCGACTTCAGAAAGGTTTCCTATTCTCCTTCCATTTGGAATAAATCATATTACATATGAAAAGTCACATTATTTCCCTAAAGTAATATGTGCACAAAACTGTTTGGTATTGATTTGTAAAGGTAAATATGGCTATTGTTAATATTTATTTTCTTTGTTTTGCTCTTAGCTTTGTTTTTAGTAAGAATTTGTCAGGACGGAAACGTTCTCAAAGCACAGTATAAACCACAATGTCAAGTTCCATCATGCTTATAGCAGATAACTCAAACGTCACTTTCCTCTTCCCTAATAAAAATAAGGTTTAGCATTTTTTTAAATCCTTCATAAGAAGTTCAGTGCAACCATGCTGCAATAAAGACACCAAGGGGTCTATTTATCATGATGCGTAACATTATTTACTTCAGAAAAATGATGTAAAAAGCAGTGTAAAGCAAATGGTAAATGTATAAAGGTGTGCATTTTCTCAGATGGTGATTTGTGATGTATTCAATCACCGTTTTTTACACAGTTTGATAAATAGGCCACTTTATATCATTTTGAAATTACAACAGCTTTAGATTAAACTATATTTTCCTCCTTGTGAAGCATAATGTAATTTTTCCTCTTCTCTCTTGAACCCGCTAGAACAATTCTTTAAAATTAAGGTAAAAAACTGTTTGATGATAGTATCGTATAATCCAGCAACATATTTTTTACCTTGTATAAAAAGACTGAAATGGGATATGGGAAGCAAATGAAAAACAATACAGATTAAATTTAACCTGTAATCTACATTTAGATAATAGCGAATAGACTGCCCTAACATCAGAATATCTACAGGTCAGCTTTTAGGCCTAACAATATGCAAACGTCTATGGTATTTAAAATTTATTGGGCTAGATTCAATTCAGTGACATAAAAATGATTTATCAAGTGAAAACTCATGGATAAGATTCAATTTAAGATGCAATTCAATTCAGAAAAACTTATCCCAAAGTTTATCCCATTAAAACTCTGTTGTCTATGGGAAAAACTGAATTCAGAGAAAAGTTTTTTCTCCTCAAATTGAATCTCATCTATAAACTATGAGATGACTTTTTAAATCTGGTCCATTATGTTTTATTATTTATTTGCCGGCATGGATTTGTGTCGAATTTCCGCGTTTCGCCATTGGTGGATTATTTAGCGATATGGGCGACAAAAGTCACCACATAGAAATTCACAGTGTAGCAGAAAATTGTGGCCCATGTGACATTTTCACCGCTTTGCAGATTTTTTTCACCATTTTCCAGTGAAGCAAAACAGGACAGATTCACTCATCCCTAGTGATAAGCGAATCTTTTTCATTTTGCTTAACTGCAAAATTTGCAAAGTAGCTGAACAATTTGCAAAATGCGGCAACCATGCAAATGTTTTTACACACTTGACTTTCAACGGTGACCGTAACTTTTTTAATGTGACTGCAACTTTTTTCTTACTCTAAATACATTAAAGTCAATGGCCGTTTTTTCTTGGTGGATTTTTTGGTGAATTTTCACAGCAGTTTCACAAAACATTAATTGGTGACAAAATGCTAAATTTTGCAGCTAAGCCATACCTGGCAAAAAAAATGTGCTCATCTCTATTTTTATTTGTAAATCATTTATATTGAAAAAAACTCAACTATGTGTGCAATTCCCTGCCCAGGCCCTCAATATATTAGAAATAAACAGCCTATGTTAGCCGTTTCATGCACAAATACATTACTTGTTTACAGACAAATTCAAATTAAATATTTACTAAAAACATATACCAAGTGCCCCATGGTTCTCAAGTTCTCTCTCTCCTAATGTTTTGTGTTTCCCCGATGAAGCACCCAATGGCATGCAACACTTTAGGACATAGGAACTTTGGGACCAAATGGCACTCTTGACAAAAGCCATTGCCTTAATTGCAAGACTAGATTACCAAAGCCGTGAACGTCTTATTTTGATTACTCATTTAAAAAGCCTAGCCTCAGTGTAATGATAAATATACTTTGAAATTTACTTTGAAAATGAAAGGCTAAAATAGCAACAGACAGAGTGTGAAGTGAGAGATACGTAAGTGCCAGAAGAGATATATCAGTTGCTTACTGGATGCTGTGTTATGTGTTTTCTAATACTAACCTCCATAACATTTCAGAGACCTAGCACAAGCCAGACACAACACAAGAGCATCTCTAATGAGTAAACAATGTATTTTAATAATTATTTAAATTGAGCCAACATGTTATATAGTCATTAACTTCAAGGAAGTATAATTCTTGTAAGTAATAATGACAACAGATTAATTCCATCAATCCTCTACATTTCAGTTTCTGCGTTGCTCCTTGATCTTCCTTTAGGTTCTGTAGGGCACTGGCCTTTACATGCTGCATTACTATATACATATCCCTATTCCTTGATCATTTATAGTAATAAGTAAACTTGCACTTCACATTCACAAAACTGAAAAATTTCACCAGCATACATTAGCATCATGGGAAGGCAAAATTACATTACAGTTAAGGCATTTCAAACTCTGCAACAGTGTGTACATTGTTAGATAATCTTCTTTCCACTATGCTTAAACCATTCCTCAAAGTAGAAAAGCCTCGTAATTTGCCACTTGCTTCAAAGCATGATGACTTCTCCATAAATATTGTACTATCAATTCTACCAGTTGCTCAGGCACAAATTCTCCAAATCAGGCTCCAATGCAATTGGTTGATTTGGAATGCAAGGAACATCTGCATTTTTTTGTTTGTTTGTTCTTTTAGTGCAACAGCTTCCTTTTTTTATTCCTGCAAAACAGACCTGGCAAAATTCTAGCACAGATTTTTTTGTAGATGGAGTTGTTAGACCCATGTTAAATCCTCAACCTAGGTCCAGGGCCAGGTCATATCATTCTAGCATTCTGGCATGGCTTATAGAGCCTGATTCATCTAAACCTGATCCTTTTAAGGTAAACCAAAACTTTTCTCTCTACAGTTTAGACCCACTGTTTCCTCCAAGCCCCTGACAGATGTTCTACCTGGCCCACCTTCATAGCAGCACATTTTAAAGTGGCTAACCTAGCAATTAGTTCTTGGTGGACTTCCAAGTAGGTTACTTTTTGGGGAAAGAAAGCTATGTCATATTCTATGTTTCCTTTACAGGAAAATTATACATGTATAAAATGTATATAATAATAGGTGACCTATTAACAAATCCTCACAAGTCATATATATGTCAGTAAACCGTTTACCTTAAACACCATTTATTTAGATAAAGCAGGTTTTTGTATATGAGCTGATTTATAAAATATATTTTTATTCAGGCCTACATTGTTCGGGGGTGTAGTTTTCCTTTACGAAATACTATAATAACGTTCCGCAACTGCTCAATATTATTAATATCTGTAGAGACATTTGCACCATTCCTATATTTCTACAGAATGTTAATAATGCATTAAATGTTTATATATGTTATAACCTCTTCTATATCCAATACATCTTTGAAGCCCTATTTACATGGATGGAGCTATATAAATGGAAATGTTTATGCATGCATTGGTAACATTTATTTTTTTTCATTTAAACTACTTCTTCACTAAATCACATTGCCAATTTATGTAATGCAGTGTATACTGTAATGCAAAAGATTCCTATTAAATACCCCAAATATTTTTCCGCTCTATTTATCCACATTTTGCATTCCATGGTTTTATAGCCTCCCTAGCAAATTTTCTTCATTCTTCAGCTGAGGACTTGTTGAGATGTCCTTGTCATCAGTGTATTTCTACTATTGCATTTTCATATCAAAAGAAGCTGTATAATATAACAGGAGAAACCTGTTATTTTTCCCTAGAAAGTTAATGAGCAATTTCTTTGAAGCTAAACCACGTTTGCATGCTTTCTAATTGAAATTCAGATTCCTTTGCATCTTATTATTAGGTGTCTGATGTGTGCTAAATTACCATAAGGGTATTTTTTTTTTTTTTTTTTGCAAAAGTTACTCAAAAGCAACAATATTTTGAAACTAAAAATTCATCAGATCCATATTAAATTAAGCAGCATAAATAAGCCATAAAATAGAATGTTTGATCATCTCAGAAACATCAATTATTAAAAAATTATTTTCAGCATATCTAGAGACATGAGATTCATTTTCCATTCAAAATGAGGAAATTAGGAAAATGGGATTTTTTTATTCCTTTTTATCACAGTATTTAACTTTACTGCATTTTGATAATATCCATGCAAGCATGATTTTTAGACATAAGTATATTTCTAATAGCTTGGTAAAAACACAAACATATTTTGCCAAATATACACAAAATATATACACTTAAATAAATGCACTGCAAGGAAAATGAAGTCAGTGTAAACCAGTGCTGTCCAACTGGCGGCCCGCGACCCCCCTCTGTGTGGCCCCCCACCTGTCTGGCTGCTTTGATGGCTTACCTTTGAGTAAGATTTAAATGGTATCAGTACTGAGATTAACTGGCCCCCTGCATGGTTCTCACCTCAGATTCAGGCTGTAATCCCCCTGTATTGTTTAAATATGTAATCCCCTGTGTTGTTCACACCTTTTAATCTCTGCATTGTTCACCCCCTGCAGTGTTCACACCTCAGGCTCAGGCTGTAATCACCCCCATTGTTCCCCTGTTCACACCTCAGGAGCAGTAGAAACCCACAAATAATCCCTGCATACTACAAAAAGAACATATACGGAGGTGGTACTGCAATTAAAAAGTTTTTTAATATATAGTTATTGTGCAGACTGTAGGAGCAGTGCCAGCATTGTGTCACTGTAGGCTGCCTGTGTGTGCCATAGGGCAAGCAGAGTATGGCACACACAGGCAGGGTAGGGAAGGCAGAGTATGGCACACACAGGCAGGGTAGGGCAGGCAGAGTATGGCAGGTTTTTGCTGTACTACAACCATTAATATGGGTATGGTCATGTGATAACATGGGTGTGGCTTCAAGTGGGTGCAGTTTCAAAAAGGGGAGTGGTCAAAACTGGCTTCCATTATCGGCCCTCCACCACGTAGGTCGGAAAAATTCCGGCCCTCGGTACAACAGAAGTTGGACAGCACTGGTGTAAACCATACAGCAGTTATGCCTGTCCTACATACTGTAGCTCTTTTGGAGACGCTTGCATGTGTTGGTCATGGAGAACTTGAAGATCCCCTATAAAAATGATATATCCAAAATGGTAATAGGGATGGCTTAAAAGTTCCAAAGTAATAGTACAATATTGCTATAATATGAGGATTGGAAGATTATTCCCTTTATTATTTATTATTTTTATTACAGTAGATGTGTGGATTGCATAACCCTAAGTTTACTGATAAAAGTGGCAGTTGACCAACCCAGAAACATTTAATGCTTCTGCTCAAAGTTTCACAAGATAGAAGGGGTCATAAATGGCCTTCAAGGCAGTAAGCAGTGCAGAAACCAGTTGTGACATGCCAATTTTTTGCACATTACACACTGCCTTCAACAGTAGTGATGAGCGAATCTGTCCCATTTCGCTTTGCCAAAAAATTTGTGAATGTTATAAAAGATTTGTGAAACAGTGAAAAATGTTTTGCGTCAAAAAAATTTTGCTTGTGTCGTTTAGACACGTGTTAAAAAAAATTACGTGTGTGACCTTTTTTTGACGTGCAACATTTTGTATGCGCACAACAAATTTTTTTTTATTCGACAAACAATTTTTGGACGCGGACGCCCGTTTCACCAAAAAATCCGCCAATGGCGAAATGTGGAAATTCACCGTGAATCCATGCCTGGCAAATTATTTCACCCATCACTATTCAACAGGGCTTGTATTGATGCAAGATGGGAGGTGGGAGGCATGAAGACATTCCCTTTCTTGCCCACTACAGGTCCCCTAACTTGTGCATCATTCAGATGTTTAACTTAGGGGGTAGTATAGGATGCAGACCACAACTAGACCCTGTTGTTACTACATGCGTCATCCTGGAAATAGTTAGTTAGTTACCCATTTTCTATAGCAATTGGTTGCAAGATATGATACAGTGGCATGTCATTTGTCACTTGCAAAAGGCTTATTTCCAGCATGACGGCAAATGCAGTCATGTTTCCAAAAGACAAATGCCTGACATGTAATTGCTTTCATGCTTGCTGGCAATTGATATAGAAGTGAATGGGGCACAATTTCAGCCGTTTGCCAAATTGCTCCTGTCACATTACCTGTAGAGGCAGAAACTAGGGGGCAGTAAAGAAAAAATCTGCCTTGTGACCTGTCACTTCTATGAATTCATTCCTATTAACATGACTACTAATACATCATCTTTAACAATAACAAAACATGGAAAATTACAGGTAAGATTGTTTTAAAATCAGTCCAAGACAATTTTGGCTGCCTTTATTACACAGATTTTGACATATCTTTTTCTCAATAAAGTATAGCAGCTGAATGCTTTCAGAGTGCATCTATGAATATACAAAAGATGGGTAATTAAAGGAAAAAAATCTTCATTGCTTCCTTCTTCTGGGAAGTACGATTCTACAGCTATCTAATTTCAAAGTCATTGTGCAAAGCTTTGCTGAGAAAATTGAATAAAGTCTGTATTCCTCTGATATCTTTACACTTCAGTTACAGTCCTGCACATCCAATAATGTAATATCACTGAGAAAGCAGAAGGGAAACCAACCAATATCCATTACTGCAGCTTCATTTGCCAACCTGAGAAAGACAGATGCTAGCCTCCTATTTTGTCTTATTCCCTCTAATTTTCATCATAACCACTTAGAGCAGTACATCTCCTTTTTACTGTACGGAAAGTTTCATAGCTGTCGGAAATTTTTTTCAACAGCAATTTAAATGAGAACTCAACAGAGAACTGAATTTAAGAAACACTGGTTACTTTGTGCTGCTATTACATATTGTAGTTTTCTTCTCTCTGTATTTTTGTTACTGTTCATCAAGTAAAATATCAGAGTGCTACTATATGAGAGAAAAGTTTTTACAGAAACTCTAAAACTTTTTGGGGAATATAATAAACACAAATAAGAATAAAATATTGCATTTTGCTATGTCATATTATTGCATTGCAAATTTAATTTGCGCGTTGTGAACTTTTTAAGCCATGCTTGAAGATGGCAGAATCTTTTGGAGCAAACATAACTTTTTCATTAAGAAGTTTTATTATATACACTGCTTATTATACAGTATATACTGCTTATTATATATACACACTGCTTATTATATATGCTGTGCATATAAATTGCAAATTTTATTGTTCCACTGTTGGAAGTGGTCACTAGACAACTTCTGTATTAGCAAAGCCAATATAAAATTTGCACAAAGGCATACATTTTTCCTTTACTAACATTTATTACATTTCCCCCATAGTCTGTTGAAGGAAAGCCCTGGAGCTATAAGCGCAGGGGCTGCATGACAAGGGATCCAAATAACCAACAGCCAGATTGCACTGGTTTATTTGGAGATTGGCAGAACCAGGTGCAACTGATTAGGTGAGGAGGGAGGAGTTAAGGCAGGAGAAAAAAAGGGATATGATGTCAGAAAAAGTAGCACTCACTTCCTTATCTTCTAAACAGGTAGAAACATCCCACCCACCCTCCCCCTTTTTGCATACTTTGCAAAATGTCAGGAGTTTTTCTTCTTTTTGTTCTCATATTATCTATTAATAACTAAATGTGGATTTTTTTTCTGAATGTATTGTTATATTGTGCTTCCTTTATCTATATACAGTATAAACTTGAGAGTCAGCATTGTATTTAATTCATGTTAACTACGATTGCTTAATCCAGGGAATGTTTCTGATGGCCATGGGGTCGGGAAGGAATTTTTTTCTTCTTGAGGCATAATTGGCACTGGCTTCAGGTTGGTTTTTTTTTGCCTTCCTCTGGATCAAAACAGTGAATATAATGAATTTTAAATTTTATTTGTCACAACAGCAGTAGGACCTTGCCAGAGTACTGCACAGGTAATTTTAGCAGAGGGAGAAAGGAAGTTCTCTCCTGTGACTGCCTGGTGGAATGATAGATACAGACGCTACTACTGCTTGTGCTAAGTGACAGCCTGCTTGGATTTCCTATCATCGCGACACTGCAGATCCAGGACTGGCAGCAGGGCTGCTGAACTTCTCTCATGGTTGGTAATGCAGCTCCTGCTGGTAGCAGAGTTTGAGGCCATCCTCTGTGTAGGTAGAAGCAGTCTAATACTCATTCAAGTCTTTAGCGAGGGACTGCAGAGCATAGTAGAGACTTCTTATGGAATTATGGCTTTAGAATATTGCCTAGGGTTAGGCTGGCAAGGGCTATTTATTTGATAAAATGTGAATAAATGCTGTGGCCATTTTACTCCATCTCTGTCTCCTGGTGTTTCATTAAGGTATGTAACAAGGGGGTTCAGTGGGGTGCCTCAAGGCAAAGGGTCAATTGAGGAGTCGCCTTGTCATGTGTATTACTGTATTACTAGGATATAAAGGACCATTGCTTATCCCTCTCAAGGACATACAGTACAAACACATCACTTCTGGGTCTTGGGAATTGTAGTTCATTAGCATTGCATCAAGCACAAATGCAGAGATTCAAGATGCATGTTTAAATGTGATTAATATAAAGGTGGAAAGCAATTGTAAGCAAAAGTAATGATCTAGTGTAAATGTTGTAGAATTATTGAAATTGTAATTGAGGAATCCGGATGCTGGTGTGATTTTCACAGTAAGAATGTCTTTCGCCATCTTCATGGTCATTCCCCTGGTCCTAGTTACAGCTGAAATCCAGCATTATCCAGCATTAGGTTGAGGTATGAGACGAATATTATTTGCTGTCCTAGATATTCTTTAATGAATGGCTGAATGACTGATACAGTACATCTGACTTTTCACTAACCTTGTTATAAGACCAGACACAGAAGGGGTTAAACTTCAATTTAACTGAACAATTATTTAAGAATATTTTTAAATGTCTCCAGTGCTTACTCCCTTTTTTATATTCTAAATGCACTGTAAGAATATTCAGTGCTGCAAATAGTGCTTAGAATACAGACACAATGTGACTGGCATACAGACAAATCCCTGTCGCTGATTCTCTAGTGTTGTTTACAGTGCAAAATACTTTATAGTGCCAAAAAAATGCTCTTTAAGAAATGAAGAAAATTATGTTAGCGCCTTTCATTTCGCGGAAAAATGATTATAGAGCCTTTAAAGGGGAACACAAAGTAATCAGTGGAGAAAAACAAAGAAGAAAATGAAACAGAAAGATGTGTTGTCTAAGTAACTGAAAGCAGAAATTATTTGTGAAATATCATGAGTTAGGCTGAAGTGTATAGCATCATTAGAACATTGCTACTCCTGCAATGAGAAGTCAGAGCATTTCTTACATCTAATATACATTTCACTAGAACAAAACACTTCAGAGTGCATGGAAAGGCTGCTATATTAACTTTCCTTCCAATATGTCCCTTAACTACCTATGTTCCATAACTAAAAATGAAACAATTCTCAGCCACCCCAATCACTCTCCCCTTTATCTTTAGCCCCTTCTTTTTCTTTATACCTTCTCCTGTTTTATAAATTGGAAGACTGTCCTCCCCTCCTGGATTTCACAGCAGGCAAAGGGTTCTCAGTTTTTTTTCTATCTGCCCCCCTAAGCAGCTACCCTAGGCATGGACACTCAGGTACCAATATAGATAATATGGCCTTGTTCTTGTTTATGAAGTGTATATGAAGCATTTAATATTCTCAATTTCTATATGTATGGGCTACACTTCCTTGGTTCTATGCAATATGTAGGACACATTGTATATTTATTTTTAATATGCAGAGGATGCACAACTTATGTCTTATTATAGGTTATAAATCCTTGTCTTGCTGGTTCATAAGACCATGCTTAAATATGTCTCTATATATATGTATTGTGTATTTAACATCTTTTGCCCTCCCTTATCATTAATAGTTACAAGGTCTTAATGACTTTAATAATGTACTGTGTAAGCAAAACATTTGCCCCCGCAGAAAGCACCATAAGGTGAAAAACTGTGTCAGTTCTCTTCATAACCCATAGCTTGCCACATCAGAGGGGCATTGTAACTACTCACTTCACACTTCATTTTGAACTGCTCAGTAGCCTTTAGGTCAGGGGTGGGCAAACTTTTTGGCTCACGGGCCACATTTACTCACCCCCGGGCCAGACCGGGCCAGGGCGGGCAGGGCCAGGCCAGCGTTACGCCCCCTTCGGCGGGCCGGATTAAAAAGGCCAAGGGGCCGGATGTGGCCCGCGGGCAGTAGTTTGCCCACCCCTGCTTTAGGTGCTCAATTTATGGACTAAATACAGGTCAGTATTTGTTGCCTTGTCTGATGTACAGCGTTCTCCTTGTTATGATAAAAACTGTCTCTATATAATGATTTTAGACATGCATGTTATATTGTTGGTTTTCTAATTTTATTTCCCTGTAGAACCTTAGTGTTAAACACAGGGATCCAATTAATGTACTGTATGATTGTAATAGCAGTGGTCAGTGCTTTATTCATTATTGTGATTACTTTGTGGTGCTATTATACTGTGCTTTGGGCATCTGTGCACATATACTGTATGTATATACTGTGGCTGGAGGTTATTGTTTTCATGATTTTAATAGTATTTCTGAATTTGTTAGGCCCGCATGTAATAAAGTTTGCCTTTTTAATATATTTTGGTTCTTTGGTGTCGCTCTAATTAATTGATATTATTTATTTCATAATTTGATATAATGCTTAAGATGCCCACCTAAATTAAAAACATAATTTACTTGGAAAATCTCTTAGGCATAGGCCATTTACTTAATGGAATTACAGATTTAATTTGATTGTTGGTTGTATAATTCACCATCCACTATTTATATATATTGAGTACCATTATGTGATATTCCCCTTGCCTTATAGGATTATGAATGGATAAATAATATACTTGTTTCTAAATAAGATCAAGGCACAGAACCATACACAAGACATCTCTAGCCTTTACAAAGTATCACAAAATAAAAACCATTTTTCATTGTTTGGCAATATGCTAACTGTGTGAGCATTAGCATACCACAAAAACACAAACCTTTTAGAGAACAAGTGGGTGACTTTATAAAGGAATACCAGAGCCCAGACTAGTTGCATTAGTGCTTTTAGATTACATTTCTTGTAAAAACAGTTGTTCTAAAGAGTTCTACAAACCTTTTTTTTTTTGGTGCAAATTGGAGATTAGCAAATAATCTGCATGATCTGTGATTTGTGACGGAAAGGACTGATTTTCAACACCACAAGCTCCGACGGCCTGATTAGTATTCAAGGTTCACTGAGATTGCCTATTGTGCTGTTGATATTACTTGGCATACGTTAAATCTTATTATATCAATTCCACACTGAGCATTTCATTATGGAGTTAGAAGCAATGTGACTTCTGGCTTTGCTGCACTAGGAAATGCTCTGGCACCCCAAATCAGTTATGATAAATTATTCACCATATTGCATGTTTTGGTCTTGATCTAATGTGTTGCTCTGCAGATTTGATAAATACTGAATGAATCTTTACAGGCTGTTAGAGAACACGCAGCTTGTAATACATATGCAAGTCTAGGGGAGATCTTTCTTTTCAGCCTTTTCAAGCATGCTCCTTTTGTCTATGTACATTTTTAGCAACTTGTGTTTTGAAACATTAATTAAAGCCGTTAATGGGAAAGCTATGTGTTACAGAGTTTAAAGGGCTCCCTTTCGTCTGCAAGTACAGTGAGTAAAGTACAATTTCTAGCGCAATAGGCATCAATAAGAGCAGCATTGCTCAATTCGGAACAGAAGGCAGGAAGAATTGAGTGGTGTCAAGTGCAACTGTATGGAAGTGCAAGCAGCACATTTTAACGCAAATATCTTTAATGAAAATGGTTTCATATGCAATTAACTGCAGGGAAATTTTCTGCCACAAGTGAAGTGAGCAAAATGCAGTTTCAAGTGCAATTTTGAGCCAATTACCATGTTGACACATAGGTGTCATTAGGTGCAGCAACACTCAGTTTGGAAAGAAAGGTAGGAAGGACTGAGCAGTATTGAGTGCAACTATACAGAAGCACAAGGAGTGCATGCAGACACAAATACCCTTAATGAAAGTGGTTTTAAACACAGATCACTGTGAGGAAATTTGTGGGACTGTGACTGCAGTCATGATCTTTACTAACTACTTGTAGAAATATATTTTTACTCTCATTTAATGCCTGCAGACACTAAGCTGCGTTCGCAAGTTCAAATGGGCCCGCAACTGTCTCCTAAGTCAGCTGCACATGAAACCCCTTTCATTAAAATTATTTGGGTCAAAATGTGCTCCATACCTCTGTATAGATGTGCTCGGCAGTCCTTCCTGCCTTCTGTTCTGATTCAAGCGCTGTCTTATTGCCACAGGAGAACCCTGGAGCTACTGCCACCTCCTAACCTGGTGGTAACTCCAGGGTTCCATTAACACCCAGTGTCAATAGGCACAGCAAACTTGTGTGTAAAGAACCGGATGCAGACATCACTTGCACGCCATTCACGGGAAATTATACGGATTTCCACACAATTGTGTCTGATTTGTAATGAAAAGCAAGCACAGTTGTGTTAATTTTGGTCAATTGGAAACAATAGCGTCAAGTTTAGCATCCCCTTGTGACCCCAATGATGCTGGATTTCTGGGGGAAAGTGCATTGTGGGAAAAAAACTGTGCAAAATTGTACTTTGCTCACATTTAAGCAAAACCATGCATGGAACAAATAAGGAATAATTTAGCCCCCACTTTTTCTTTGTTGGCAAACGATAATATTTCCATTTGTCAAATACAAGGCTTTCTTGCATTTTGTTGCTGTTACCACTGAAATTGCTTCTGATATTTGCTTTTTAAACATTCTAAGGCTTCCCTGGGCTTGTTCTTCTCCTGTCAACATTTAAATGCTGTGATTGGCCACAGACACAACTGAGAATATTTAGATGAAAAACTAATAACTATGTATTCATTCTACAAAGACATTAAGCATACCTGCACAACTGTACAACATCAGAGGGGTATCATAACAAGATGTACATTCTTAGAAGAAATTATAAATATTTAATATCAACCCAATGCCACTGTGGAAAAAGGCATTTGCTTGATAAATTTCTGTGTCCAGACCAAAATGTCAGTTTATAAATATTCATTAGTGCTTACAAGTCCTTTGAGCGAATACATTAGCTTTTTGTTATATATACTGTTTATATCTATACCTCTCTATATCTATGTGTATAGCTAGTGTGACCCTCTTCCCTCACATCCAGGATCACACTTCATTATACACAGGGTGCCTGCCTCCTGGCTAACTATCAGTCAAACCTGGGAACCCTCCACAGTATAAGTGGGAGAAACTAGGAAACCTGTTACTTAACTGTACCACCAAATGATATCTAAGCAATACACCTCAGCAAATTCCACACAGAAATAAAATTATGCGATATAAATATTGCAACAGCAATGAACTTCATATAGGGGCATCTAACACAGTACAATAATGTCTGCAATTGAGGAAGGGGTATCTAACTTACTAGCAAAACAGTACATGAGTAACAGTGTTTTTTTTTTTTTTAAAGTGACAATACAGTTTCAGGTGGGATATTTAAAGGCATAGTTCACTTCCTGGCACAGTTCCTTCATGAGAGACCTTAACACAGGCAGCACTACCTTCTACCCAAAGTACTTCTTATTGGACTACTTATAAAACATATTACAAGACCTCTCATCGCTAAGGGGCCACATATTCTCTCAGTATTGTGCCAATATTCTCTCAGTGTTGGCCTATTCACAGGGACTGGCTCTCTGGAGGTCACAGCGAGCACACAGGACTTCAGAGCTGACACTACCAACAGTGGGTCAATCTATTTTTTGGCAGGGAGCAGGTGGGTGTCTTCTTGACCACTATACTTGTCCAAGCTCAGTAGGGACAGAATTTTCCCTGCTCTCCTGGACCGTCTTTCTTATGTGAATGCTGCAAGGAGTAGTTTATAGCCTCTCATGGCCGTCCTTTCACTTTTGGTGCCAATACCAGCAGCTTCCCAGGTCCTCCTTTTTTCAGGTGCCTTCTGGGGCTCCCAGCATTCCCAAGGCTATTGTGTTCCCTCCCAACCAATCAGCTTAATTGTAACAATGCCTGTGGAACCAAAAGCTTTAAATATGCACTTTCAAGACTCTTAAAACAATGTAGCATAAGCCACGTCTCTTCTAGCCATCAATGCAATGCCACATTACTGTACCTTGCATGCTTCTTGCAGTATGTAAGCAGCTTGGTTCTGTTATGTTGTTTTAAAAATCCAAATCAGCAATACAGAGAATAGCAAATGAGAGACAAACACTGTTCTCAATAGCAAATTTTACAAATATTTAATGCCTGACTGAGACAAGTGTCATTTTTTTCAATTACGTACATTTGGTTCTCAGTCCCATATATATATATATATATATATATTTTCCATGTTCAATCTTTTAGTAGTATTTGAAATCTCTGGCACCTTAGGCAATTACAGCTGTATTCGAATGTGGGAGCTTTGCTCTCCACTGAGTATAAGGAAGTAAGGAAGGAAGTAAAGAGGCAAGCTGATTAATGGTGTAAGTGGAGGCTGGAATTTAACAATGAGCTCTTCTATGGAATATATATGTATATGAGTTATGTAGTTGCTCACTAGATGTACTATGGAAGTTTACCCAAAATACATTCTTAACAGAGCAACCCTTTTGCTATACAAATGTACAGTAATTTTTAGTCTTCCTCCATCTTTGTGGAACAAAGTTGATTAAAAATACAAACTATTCAGCTAAGTGTGAATGTGTTCTGCTATAGCCATTTGCTAATATCTTCATCTTTGTGTAAGGGCCAAATGACTTTAATGTTCCCAACCATTTTCCAACAATTAGGGACATTTTGCTGACAATTCATCTTGCTGACTGGAACACAAACAGGTTTCAGCTTTCCCAATTATAGAAGACACTTTACATTTAACATAAACTTGCTTGGGAAGCCTATTGCTTTATTTAACTCTTGTTTGACTTTCAGCTCAGATCAGACTTTAAAAGGATAACTGAACCTAAAAATAAATATGGCTATATATATATATATATATATATAATATATAATTTATATACAAAGCGTATTGCCCCCGCCCTAGAGGTTCCACATCTCTACAACAGTAATGATTCAGGCCTACAAAGTTGCCACATGATTTCCCATCTTGGATTCTGTGACATACATGATCAGTGAGCTTTCAGAAGCTGTTGAAAAACTAAGCTTAGGGGGTCATCACAAGTTATTAATTTGTATTGCCTACCCTGCACTGAAATGAGGACATAAGAGGGAAGAACTTTTTGTTGCAAAAGTAAATCAGTTTACCACCCAAAAATGTTATACACTTTATCACTCAAAGATTAAAATCTTGGATCAGCCTAGGTTCTTTATTTAAAAGAAAAATGGTTTGCAAAAAGGGTTACCACATATGGCTGCAAAAAGGAAAAAAATGGTATAAGCTCCTGCTTAGCATAGCAACAAACACTTCATTACTTCTCAGGAACATTGGGCACTCAGCAAAGCCTTAACAAAACTTTTTCCCAAATCCTTCAGGCTCCAAGTAATACAAGAGAATCTTACGGTGAGAATCATGTCTGCTCTTTTTCACTTTTTTGGTTTTACACAATCACCAAAGAAGGTATTGAACAATGTAAACACCTAAAAACACTATGGGGCCCATTTACTTACTCACAAACGGGCCGAATGCGTCCGATTGCGTTTTTTTCGTAATGATCGGTATTTTGCGTTTTTTTCGGAAAATTATCGCGACTTTTTCATTACCAATACGATTTTTGCGGAAAAACGCGAGTTTTTCGTAGCCATTCCGAAAGTTGCGATTTTTTCGTAGCGTTAAAACTTGCGCAAAAAGTTGCGATTTTTTCGTAGTGTTAAAACTTGCGCAAAACGTCGCGCCTTTTAAGTTTTAACGCTACGAAAAAAGCGCAACTTTTCGCACAAGTTTTAACGCTACGAAAAAATCGCAACTTTCGGAATGGCTACGAAAAACTCGTGTTTTTTCGCGCAAATCGTATTGGTAACGAAAAAGTCACGATAATTTCCGAAAAGTCGTAAAGGCGCCGAAAAAATCGCAAAAAATACGAAAAAGTCGCAAAATGTTCGTTTTCCAATCGGAATTTTTCCAATTCGGTCGGAATTCGTGTCTTAGTAAATCAGCCCCTAGATCTATTTAAAGTATCACTGCTTGATAAAACATTTCCTCAGGCTCCCAGGGCTAGCATCCCACTTAATGCAAGAAGACCCTCCAATATCCTGCCTGCTTTCCTGTTCTTTGTTCATATGATTATTGAGTTCCAAGCAGATAAACAGCAGTATATCCACCCTTACATTATTTCACTACACAAGCAATAATTGCACAATAATCTCTCTATTCTTGTTTAACAGTGACATTACTTACATTGTGTTGATATTAATTATTTGCCTGTAGTTAAATGGGACTTGCCAGTGTATTATTTATATTTTTTTCTTTGTTTGCCACACATTAGCAATACATTGTGCCATTATTATTTAAAAACAACATTGAATTAATGCTTTTACTTGTCTATAAAGGTTTCTCTTCTCAGCCTGTAATCCTTGCCAGAGGTATAGGGTCTATTGCTTTTATTCAGGGACTGAGCTGCAACCTCTCCTCTTAAATCCTTCCATCCAAAATCTGCTTCCCTCTGGCTCTGGCGCAACTTCCCACTCTGTGTTTCTGCCTTGTAGTAATGGCATCAGCAGTAGGAGGCAAATTATAGCTGCTGCTTATGTGATTTTTAGCATAAACTACTTGACTGGTGGAGTATTTCTCCCACCATCACTTTGACATTAATAAACTACATTTGCCATCATTCTCCACTGTTTTCATTAGTTGTTTTTTTATTAAATGAAATTACAAAGTTACAACTTTTTAGTCTTTCCTATTTATCCCTACTAACATCTAATACCTTTCTTTAAGATTGAGAGCATAGCCACCCCTATGCAACTTAATTGTTCAGTGCTCTTGTTTTTATTAATTCATTTTTTTTTTCTATGGTAGTTTTTTACCCTCTTTGATCCATTTTTTTCTAATTTAACAAAGTTCTTATTCAGGTTGCCATGAAAAAAATATATATATACATATATGTATGAAAACAACAACTTACAAAAGGTTGTTAAAAATTATCCTGCAGCATCATCATCAAATGCAAAGCACTGGGGAGTGAGGTTCTTCACCAAGGTCAAAACACATCAATAGAAAGATGACTTTAAATAATTTTGATTTTTATACCAGTAAAAATAGCTGTCTTGTCAGAGAGGAAAAATAAAGGTTCCCCCCATGTGTGTTCCTGTATGCAGACACTTGTTATTCAGTCATTCATCCTGTCTACTTTACTAGGTTCAGTAAAGCATTGCACACTGCAATTTCCTCTCAACTGCTTGCCATTCCCTAGTGTGGCATGTCATAGGTGCAAAATGAGACAATATTCAGAGATTGAAACATTCACTTTGTATTCACTGAAGCCTTCAGGTTGTAATGTTCATATACATGTATGCAAGTAGAAGAACAAATTTGCCCAGATGCCACTTCTAGTCCAATTTTTACTTTTATGTGTTGTGCTTTTTTCTTTGTAAACCAACACAAATAACTTAACCCAGATCTATGTAGGATCTATCAGTGTATATATCAATGTTCACTAACAACCACCAAAGCATGTTTGGAAATCCTAAAAGAACAACTATCACATATTTACACCCGTGTTTGGGAAAGAACACAAAAACATCTGCATATTCAGGTTAACAAGATGTTCAATAGCAATCCATTGAAAAAATACCCTCCCCCATCATACAAGATAAACCGAATATTTGCATAAAAATGGAAAATTGGAAAACGCCAGGATTATTATTTATATTACATGTTAGCAAAACAATTGAAACCCTAATCCTGCTTTTATATTGCTTTAAGGTTAATTATTCAGGTGTATCTTCTGGGGTATATACACTAGGGAAGCAGAGTATATATCCAACAGCAGAAGAGAATTTGTACAGGAGCAAAATCATATTATAGGTCAAAGAACATAGAGTTGTCAAGAACATTGAGTTGTCAGGAACTCCCTGGTCTAGAACCAGGGACCTGCTGTTTACTGACCACAGCTCCTCCTTGTTTAGCCACTGCAGGTCTTATGCTGTGGGCAGAAACCACAACATTTTCCTATGTCCATTTTCCTAGACTGCAACAACCTAAGCTGGGTCATTAACTTATCTTCTATGACTGAGGCTCATGTTCCTGATTTTGTGTTCCTGCCCATGTCCCCTGTATTCTGATTTCCTGCAATTGACCGTGGCCTGTTATTTGGAAATTGATTGTTTGCTGCCTGCCCTGGCCCTGTGCCTGCTTTCAGATTCTGTTTGCCTGTCACCTACCAAGACCAATTGCCCATTCTTAAGAAATGTTTTCTGCCTGTTACTGTTTTTCAGTTTTTCTTTATTAAATCTTATTGTTTAATCAAGTAGTCATTTATTGTAAAGCAGTATGTTTTACTCAGCACGTTTGCTCCTGTCTGGTAATTCAGTAGGTGATTCTAACAGAAGTCCTGTTTATATTTTTGCCAGTTGATTTCCTGGTATATACCTGGTATATATTTTACATTTAATTTGATTAAAATTAATAAAAAAAATACTATAGCAATGAGTTAAACACAATTTGAGCCATTTCATCATATTAACCCTTTAATATAAGGTGTGAGATCTAAAATCGGTGGGTGCAAGGCTGGGTAAAAATAGCCTAGTATAGAAGACCAATGAAAGCTTCAGCAAGAGCAAGCTGTTCATCGAAAAATGCCATAAATGTTTTCTATACTAAGCATAGAAATGGGATGGCACAGTCTCCCTTTAAACATTTGGAATTCAAAAGTTTAGCATTAAGCTAATAAGCTTACAAATAATATATATATGTATAAAAAAAATATGTGCCTTGAAAGAAGCTTTGTTAAAAAAGTGTATTAAACATTGCCATGTTTTTTCCCTTTCATTGTGCTACTGTACATTAGCACATGCTTGATTACATCTTTAAATAAGCTGAACTCCCATGCTTCTCATGGGGGATGTGTAGTGTACTTTATGGTGGCACAGAAATTCATGAAGAAATAGCCAATTGCTGTTAACGGATTAATTAGGATTACTGATCTTTCAATGTCACAAAATGTATTATGTTTCAGCAGCCTGTAACATAAACTCTCAGTGAAACATAACTGCGACATCATGAATTATATAAAAACAATGTATAATTAATAGTCCATTATGTATCATTAAACCCATATGAAGCACTTAATTAAAATTTCTCTGAGATCACTGGTTAAATATGAGTTACAATAACAAAATAAGAGTAGAAACATTGTATACAGTAGTTTATCTAATAGAAGCCAAAAACTCTCTTGGAAAAACCTAATGTAAATTAGTTTAATTACCAATTATAAATTAAGTGGTTGAAATCTGTCACATTTTGCTTATAGTATGCAAATGCATCTAATTTTTTGGAACTTTATGTACTGTATGTTTTGTCTATATATATATAGTTATATAATTGTATTGAATAATATGTGTTTATTAGTTATTACTTTTTGGAAATATATTCCCTGCCTAGAATTTTGACTGAAGGATATGGGTGGCTAAAGTGGGTACTTTGAGATGACTTGAACCATTGCTGTGAAGACCATCAACGTGTAAATGAGAAATGAAGAGCCGACTCAGAAAGAAAAATGTTGGTTCCAGGTTTTCTCTGAACAGCAAATTTTAGATTGTAAGCTGGGCCCTCTTTAGCACTTGTATCAGTTATATGTTATATTTATGAATGTACCATGTATGTTCTATATATACACCCATTTATTATACAGCTCTGTAAAATAAATAATAAAAACAAAAATAGCTGTGTGTATTTTTTTGTACTTTTTTTTTACAGCATTTACAATCCACCTGCCTAGTTTGTAACCAACCCTACAATTGATCGTATATTTTCCACGACTTTTTCGACGCCGTCACAAAAAAATCAGATTGGTTTTTCTGCCGTTTACAATCGCTCAATACGAAAAAATCGTGACAGTGACGAAATAGTCACGTAAAATACGATACAGTCGAGTCGGCTACGAAAAAGTCACGATAAATACGAAAAATTGTGACGCCAACAAAAAAGAAGCAAAATTTTCGTTTCCAATACGATTTTTTCCCTTTCGGGATTCGGATTCGTGGACAAGTAAATCTGCCCCTATGTATGGGCCAGGCCTTAAATACAATATACAATTGTATACAATACAATTATTGCACTCAACAGTGGGCTAGAAAGATATAGGAACAGCAAAAAATAGCAGGCAGGCACTCCGGATATCCAAAAATGTAGAAAAGAGCAGCCCAAAAGGAAGTTAATGTAAAAAGGTATAAATTGTATTCAATCCATACGTAAAAAAAACGGTAAGCCTTACGCGTTTCGTACCAAAGGGTACTTAATCATAGGCTATGATTAAGTACCCTTTGGTACGAAACGCGTAAGGCTTACCGTTTCCTTTTTGGCTGCTCTTTTCTACATTTTTGGAAATCCGGAGTGCCTGCCTGCTATTTTTTGCTGTTCCATGATGGCTCCCTAAGCTGAAAGGGTCTGGGGCATGAGCACCCAGACCTATCCTTACCACGAGTAAGATTTACTATATACACAAAAGAGTTGTGATCACCCCTTTAACTGTATTTAGAAAGATATAGGACTCAGTCAACATCAGGGGAAGTATACCCATTTTGAAAAGCTGCAGATATTTGCATGTATTTTTGTCACTTTTAACTGAATTTTTTTAAAGTTGTTTTTTAGCTTACAAAGTTGTTACAACTTCCGCAATTTAAAAATAAAAATAATAATAACAAAAAATAATATATATATATATATATAACCAATATGTAGCAAGCACTCACGGCAAAAAATGTATAAGTAGTCCATTTATTAAATCATCGCAAAATTGCAATGATTTAATAAACTGACTACTTATATATTTTTTGCCGTGAGTCCTTGCTACATAGTAGTTGTGTACTTTTGATCAGCACCCGGCGGTATCTATGGAGTGGTGAGTGCCGATTCTCTGGAGATTATATATATATATATATATATACATATATATAAACAGTATATATATATATATAAAGAAAGGGTACCACACACATGAGGACTTAATGCAAAGAAAAAAACTGTTAAGTGAAAAACACTTTTTTTCTTTGCATTAAGTGCCTGTGTGTGCGGTACCCTTTCTTTATATTTTATGTTTTACTTGGACCCAGGGCATTTAGTTTTGTGAAGGGTGTGCTCCTCTCTGTCCATTATATATTGTGTGGACATTTTGCTTTAAAAACCTTTACAATGAAACTGAATATTTTTGCAGAGTGAAAAAGTGAAAAGCAAGATTCTCCCTTCCAATGCTAATACATATTTCTCCACTATTCATGTGCATCTGCCTTAATTGTCTTCTTATCATTTCTATTTGCAGACATTCCTATTGTCAGATGGCTGGCATATGGTAATAAGGAATCAGGAATACTTGTCTCCACAGAGCACATTTGTTTACATTAACAGGTCATTATAAGTCAGCTTCCTCTGGAATGAAATATGTAGATGTCCCAGAAATGAAATTTATATATATATATAAAATAGATGACTAACAACAGTAAAACTGCATTAAAAGGACAAATAACCTAAGTATACTGAGTATACTGAGAATTTTCCCCCCATATTTCTGTTTATTTATATAAATGGAAGTACTCATAACTGCTTTGAACCCAATATGAAATAGTGCTCTTGACCAAATTATCATTTTTTTCTGATTAGATCAAATGTAAAATGTATATATACATATATATATATATATATATATATATATATATATATACATATATATATAAAACATAAATAAAAACATTTTTGTAAACAAATATTTTTTCACAAGATAAACATTTATTCCATTCAATACAATCCATTGCCCAATCTCCAAGCATTTTGCTCTAACAGTCCCTTAGATTGTTAAACCCCAGGAAATGTGTGAGTATTGTATTTGTTAATACAATTTAATTAATATGATTGTGATTCAGATACTAACAGTAAATTGCTTCATTGAAAAATACCACCTAATATTATACCCTCTTTATATAGGAAATGAAGACAACATACAGTGAAAGATCAATTTTACATACCCGAATTTTAGGATTCCCCCCATTTTACAGCATTTTTTTGTGGTCCAAAAAATGAATATATACTCATTACCCTGATTTTACATCATTTTTCATGGTCCCCTGAAAAACATAAAAAGGGGATTTTACTGTAAAATTAGAAGTCTGGGTTAAAATGACAAATTTAATTTATGAGAATGTTATCTGTTATCTGTTATCTATTAATGAGCATTGTATAACTGCTATAAGAATTGGTAAGATTCGCTATTAGGCCACTTAATATGATATAAACTGTCTGTGGGTTAAGTCTTGTTTCAGGGGGTATAGTTTTTCTTTAAAATCAAAGCACATTAAATGAGTGGTTTGATGGCATGGTGTTACAAGTGCCAGGAGACCGGCGTGTGCTCTTACCTCTAGGCGTGTCCTCTTCTGCATGCGTCTACCAGCCTGCCCCTGCTTTGTACAATAGTAAAAACATAATTTAACAAAGAATATAATGAAAAAAGAAAATAGACTTGCAGATTTTATGTAATTAAGCAAAATGTTTCTTAGTGCTTCCCCTTGCTGCCTAAAAGTCAATGCCAGAATTTTAATAAAATAAAAGCCTGTGTATCTTCAAGGATGATTTGACATATACAGAAAGTTGCCTGCTGCAGTCAATTTGAAGTATTAAAATTTGATAACTCTTTAATCACTTTATTTAATGAGACAGAAACAGCAGGGGAAAGGGAAATCCATCATGTCAGTGCAAGTACCTTGCTGTCTTCCTGCTGTGAATGTTTAACATGACACCATTTGCTTAGCCCTATTCTTGCCACTGCTATTGAATGAATCATTTGCTTTTATCCTTATGGGATATTTGATTTCCCTATAGTCCCACATTCAAGCTGTACAAAAAACACTGAAGTATTTCTGTGCTGTAAGGAACTGTTGATACACAGGAATTGAGAGGAGAGACTTATACATTATTTTATTCTTGTAATAGACTCACCACGTTGCTAAGAATATAGGAATATTTGTCACTATAGTATAGTCATGAGGACAAGATAATTTAATATGGGTTTGTTATATTGCCAACTGTAGCTTCCCAACCCCAATATACTGTATATGATAGATTGATATGCATATTTATAGCAGCCTTATCTGATAAAACATAGCACATAATTAATTTGTATGAAAAATGTACGTGGCTGGTTGTACCAGATGGGTAAACTAGAGCCCCACCGTTGGACTGGTTTTTCACCAGGCATGGATTTGTAGCGAATTTCAACATTTTGCCATTGGCAAATTGTTTCGCCAAACTTCAGAGAAAATTTGCCACAAAAAATTTGTTGCATCAAAATAGGCGCAGTAGCCTTGCAAATTTTACAGTGAAGCGGAATGCGTCACAATCACTCATCACTACTGGGTAGTTCACCATTCTGACAGGTAGGAGATATTGCTGTCCCGTCAGCATCACTTTCTGCCTACCAGTCAGTAATAGCCCACCCACAAACTGCAAAGGAGAGGATCCTACATATTGCCCAAACCTGAGGCGTATGCTGACTGGACACCACAAAGGCCAAAAGCGGATATGTTTGTGGTGAACTGTATTTTTTGCAACCTAAGGTCTTTTTTAACGCTAGTTTTGGTTGCATTGATGATCCGTCTTCTTTTAGGAACTTTTTTGAAGTACTTTTTACATGCTCAAGCTAATGTCTTCATTTTCTTAAAGTTATACTTTTTTGTGCCAATTTAATCTTCTTATAAATATAGTAGCGTTTAAGAGGACACTACAAGGTTGAACTTTGTCAGGTACAATATAAAAACTATATCATTTATTGAAAGTCCCATTGTACAAATTACTTCTCAAAACATATCACATGTAACATAGTAGATATTCATTATACAGCAGTAGGTAAATTAAAACATTTTTGTTTGCGAGAAAAAGCACTTTACATCAGAAGTTGTAATGTTCATCTATGACAGTGCTCTACAATTTGTGCAGTTATTTGAGATTGATAATTGCATATCATCTTGGTTCTCTTTGCCTTCAGAATGATTTCTATTACCTGCTGTCATAAGAGCTTTGAGCTTTTGTATGATTTACTCTGGAAAACACTTGAGACGTGTAACTAAATAAAATGTCATATAAAACAAATCAAACATTAGCTTTCAGAATATCATAGAGGCCATTTCTGCACTCACTAAAGATGAATATTTGGACTATTAGGACTCTTTGGACTATTATCCATGTAAATGTTAGCACTAACTCCTAATAGTGATAAGCAAAACTGGCTCATTTCACTTCACTGAAACACTTGTGAAATCGGTGAAAAAGTTTGGGTGTTTTTTCTTGAGTTTTTTCTCACGCCAATGGCATTTGATTCAATGGACACTCTTTTCTTACTCCAAATGCATTGATGTCAATCAGCATTTTTTTCTCATGCCAAGTGCTTTGGAATTAATGGTCCTTTTTGTCTGTTTGCAAAATGCATGAAGTCAGACAGCTTTTTTGTGCAAAATTCTTACGCAGATTAATGAAAATTATTGACAGTCACAAAAAATGTAAATCTATATCAGGTAAAAAAAAAACGTTCATCCCTTGTTGTGAAATAAAGAACCACAGAAAGAATAAAATTAAAAAATGAATGGGTTGGAGATGTATGGATAAGTGGTAGTGTATATTGCAAAAGAACACATAAATATATAAGTTAACTAACAGCAAAGACTAAAACATATCCTATGCTACACATACGCAAACACATACACACACACATATATATTTATATAAAGTGAAATGTGAAATTTAGAACTATTTGCTTTTGTGCGGCACTGTCACTTAAGCTTGGCAAGCACTGCATAATCACTGAGCTGTGACAAGTTAAGCTAAATGAGAAAGCTGGAGAGGGAGCAAGGCAGCAATATTGTTCAGGTAAAAATCTCCTGACCACAAAATATCTTCCTAATCCTTCATGGAATTTAACTGCAACTCCTGTCACGTTTTCACCAATTTCTAGCCGCTAGGCTTGGATTCATCCAAACAAATATTTCTTCCTAAATGTGAAACCCAAGCTTAAAAACTAAGACCATAAACCAATCAGACACACAGTTCTGACTGTTAAAAATGAACAGAGATCTGAGGAGTGCTTTAAAGATTTTTGTACTAAACAGTAAAGATGTACAGCAGCAACAAAAAAACATATGAATTTGTAATGATGATATAAACCTATATTTGTGATGATTGTTCTTCTTAAAAGAGTTTCCAAAACAAACATAATAACTTGGATTATCTCAAAACATTCAAGTCATTCAAAGCTTGCTTATCATAATGCAACTGAGGTAGAAGGCTGATGATGAACAGGTAGAGCACTCCATCTAAGCAGCATTCACTAGGTTACTCAGGTTTTTTAAGAGTTTAAATATTTTATTGCTGACATTTCAGAATTTAGTTTTCTAAACATTTGGCTAAACTACCTCCCCATATCCCACTCCATTACTCCATTAAAAAAACAAAAATGATCACTACTCTTTACATTTGATAGTTGTGAAATTTTCCTTGATGAGCTTTATGTACTTTGTGGGTAGCAAGGGGTCAATGAAAAAAGGTACAGTCTGAACTGAACAGATATGTGCTTTTCAGCATTATTAAGCATGTATTAAATGTGTAGTTTAACTATACTGCACAAATACCTTGTGAAAAATAAATACAAAGCTGGAGGAGAAATAGATGTCAATGAAACAGGGTAGGGCATGAAACAGCCATTCTTCCACACTCCTAATGCTGCAAAAGTAAAACTCTCAGCTTACTGCCATCACCAATGATGTAACCACCATATAGCAGACCCAACAGTCTCAAGGGGCCAAGAACTCAGGGTCTGCTGTATAGTAGTTCTCCCCAGCTGCTTCACTGCCTGCTTACTTGCTTGTTGCTGATAACGGAACCACAGTGGAGTGCGCGACTAAATAAACTTAATCTGGAACTTGAAATGTGTTCTATGGTATAGCAGTATATCATATAATACTTACAAATCTGTGGCTAATTCATTGACATTTTTAAAGAATCCAGCATCAGAAAAATCATGTTTAATTTACATTTTAAGCCCCCTTTATTTAGAACATCTCACCAACTATACCTAAAGGATTATCTTCCCTGAGTCTGTAAATATTTAAATTAACACTAGGGGGCTGATTTACTAACCCACGAATCCGACCTGAATTGGAAAAGTTCCGACTTGAAAACGAATATTTTGCGACTTTTTCGTATGTTTTGCGATATTTTCGGATTCTGTACGAATTTTTCGGATCCAATACGATTTTTGCGTAAAAACGCGAGTTTTTCGTATCCATTACGAAAGTTGCGTAAAAAGTTGCGCATTTTGCGTAGCGTTAAAACTTACGCGAAAAGTTGCGCATTTTTCGCAAAAGTACCGATCATTACGAAAAAAACGCAATCGGACTCCATTCGACCCGTTCGTGGGTAAGTAAATCAGCCCCTAGAAGTATTTTTCTAACGTAAGTCACACAAGCTAGTTTCTTTATAATTCAGACCTGATTAGTCTAATAAACCAAAGCCAGGATTGAGGCCAGTTCTAATCTAGCAACCATATATAAAAATAGTTTCAGACTCTAAAAATCAAAGGAATCGTTTTTAAAATAAATCTGCCTAATTGCAGTACTGCTAACATTTTATTTCTGGGTTTACATGAATTATTGACCTATTTCCAGTAAAGAAATTGTATTAAGAATAGAAAAATATTCTTCACAGAAAAAAGTACTACATTTTAGATTGCCATGGAGAATATTTTTATAACTGTAAAACATTTTTAAAGCACAGCAGTGTGGTAAAGCATTTCAGACAAAAAAAATAAACTTATACAGTTGGGTTATTTATTTTTGGTAACAATTCTCAAGTGTAAAATTATCAAATAAACGTAACCTATAAACTTATTGGTTTTTTTATCACACCCCTAAGCACACACATACTCATATACAGAAGGAATTATCAGAAGTAAATGTGTTGCTTCTTCCAAATTCCTATAATGCATCACATATTACTTGTCCCTAGTAATAGAACTAGAAAATGTACAACTCTTACAAAGTGGCAAACAATGTAGATGTCAGTTTTAGCTTGGAACAACAGAGTAAAACTCTGTATCCCTTAGCATTCCAATTACTTTGTCTCATCACTGGTAATATAACATATGCTCTGCTAAAAGATTGTAAATGAATGTTACACACAGGAAGGTGTCTCACCTCAAAATCACCTTTTTTGTATTCTGTTTCAGAAAGATTTCTACCAGATTTGTTCATTAAAATTTTCCCTCAAGCCTTTTTGTACTGTGGATTTTGTTTGAAATCAGTAAAGGTGGAAATTTAAATGCAGAGATATCAAGCAGCAAAAATGAAAAACAAAGTGCTGGACAGCAAGCCAACCAATTTTTTTATTGCCGTATAAATAAAAAGAACAATTAAAAATGTCCGTTAAGTGGTAGGAATTTGTGGCCAAATAGATGTAACCATACTGCCATTTTAATGTTGATTTAAAGATATGTATTGGTGGGGTAAAAAATATGGAAAACTAGGTGACAGGAAACACTTGGAAGTTATCCTTTCTAGAGTCATGCCCACTCAGGTTAGTATTTTGATCATTTACTTTTGTATTATTTCAGGTAGAAGGCTATGGTTCTGGCTGTAAAAAGTAAGGTTGATTTAAAAAAAAAAAAAAGCATTTTCAGATTAATCACTTACAGAACAGAAGGACTGCCTAGGTAAATGCATCATCCATTTTGTAACATCTCTTTTGCACAGTAAGAGCTGTATCACTAAATTGCAAGAAGCCTTTAGACTGAAGATGGCTGTGCATGGTCGATAAACAAGAATAAATGAGAAAAAAGAGTAAATGTCCATAGCTGCCTGGTAAAGGAAGATCTTACCTATGTAATAAGTTTGCCCAGGAGCAGTAATCCATCCCAATCAGCAGGTAGCATTTACTGGTCAGCTGTTTCAAAGCAAACATCTTATTGGTCACTATGGGTTACTGCTCCTGGGTAAACTTAGTGTCTTTTATTACATATGTGGGATTGTGTGTTCTTTTCATTCTGATTCACTTCCTTTAGGTTTATCACTAAGCATTTCATTAGTATATTTTTTTTCTTAGGAAGTCTGTCTCACTAAGTCTCATTAATGCAAATCATTTAAAGCTGTTAATGAGTAGAAAAAAGTGCTAGGTAATATACATTAAATAGTCAACTGATGCTAACTATGTTTGTAATCGATTAACATATATTTGCTAACTTCCACAATTTAATATAAAATACTGTACCACTACTGTATAGTGGCAAATTTACAATATGTTATTTTTGTCATTAACAAACTATTAATGTATCAATGAATTAATGTTTAAAAATGTTCAAATGTGTTCATGTAGCATCATTCTCAGCCACCTATTGTACTGAATGTACACATTTTATAGGGTGTGACAAGGTATGCAGATAGGCTTGAGATATTTAGTAGAATGTTATGTAAAAATATGGTCAAGTTCTTAAAGGAAGCATAGAGGAAGCCATTGAGGATGAATGGCATGTAGGCAGCCCTAAGTAAAACATTGATGGAATCCACTGAACTTTGAACATTACATGCTTATTACACCAATTTCTAATGCGTTAAACTATGAACTAGTTAAAAGTGCTATTTTTTAACTCATATTACTGAACATGCACAATTTGATAATGTTGAACTATAATGTTCGTTTATAGTGATAGTGGGCTGAGGCCAATATATGTGTTCAGCTTTGGAATGCAAAGTGGTATTGCTAAACTAAGCAATTAATTGCCAAAACTTGGGCTGCCATACACACATGATG
Organism: Xenopus tropicalis; assembly: GCF_000004195.4. NCBI lineage: Eukaryota > Metazoa > Chordata > Amphibia > Anura > Pipidae > Xenopus > Xenopus tropicalis. The sequence continues at coordinate 63,014,289 of NC_030680.2, read as the reverse complement.
CTTTGATAATGAAGAAATGTGATATGATCAAATGCATTTGGCAATGGCATGATCAGTATGCTGGGGGGGAGGTACGCTCTGGATGCATCTGGACCTGAGTACCTGTATAGAGCGAGTGTGTTTTTATGGCAGTACTATTTGTATGCCTATTGTTTAATAAATTGTCTTTTTATTGTTATTGATTGTCAGTTCACAAGATAATGCACTACTTAATGAAAATGTATTAAAGATTATATGTGGTGAATGCCATTACTGATCTTTTAGGTCTTTTTAAAACCACTTGTGGTTTGGACTGTGTTATTATCAGTGGCACTATCATTGACCATACACATCTTTATATTCTAACAGTGGAACATTACATCATCATTTATATATAATGGTATTAAAAGTTTGGGCCAGCAATAACATATACAGAAGAAACATATGTTTGCTTTCAATGTGAAGCCATTTATGTCCAAGCTGAGCTTACCAGAAGTGCAGGCAAGCATCATAATTGAAGTTGGCTTCAAGGTTGTGAAGTTGAAACACTGTGTACAGAAGATAGACATGATTTGTAACATATGGGAAAGAAAACATGGGTAAAGTCTAAAAGGTTGCACTGGCAATAACCCATATTAAACAATCTAATGCTTTCTTTCATTGTTTTAACTGCAGTAGACTGCAGGCTTACAGGTTAAAATCTGGTTGGAATTCATGGTATACTGGACCTGAACAAGCTTTTTTCATTTAAAATAAAAGCACATTTTAGTAAATTTAGCCTATGCAAATGTTTTTAAAATGCTTATTAAAAAACAAATTCTATTGGATAATGTTTAATCAGAAGTTGTGGAACATACTATTAGACCACCCTGTCCTTCTTCATCTGTGGGAGCTGCTTGTGTCTGGGAACCTCTACATTCATGCCCATGCAGGCTAAGCATCTTTATTATCTTATTTAGGTTGTGCTAATGACTGAAGTCCTTCCTTATTTATTGTTAATACATTTTTTTTAATTCAAAATCTTGACAACAACCACCTTGTGGAGTCACCCAACTTTATTTCACAAAATTAACTATGTTTACATATTTAATCAACTACAGTAAATGTAACTGAGTAATTGTTTTCATAGATAGTACGGTTCCCAATTACCTACTTCTTAAATTGTTTCCTTTATTTTGTTTTCCTTTGCAATGGGCAGAATGATTTTTCCCCATATGTGATTGTATTGTCTTGTTTTGTATATTGTGTTTCATGGTATTGGCCTGAAGGTAACCATCTGACCTGTTGTATCTTACACCATGAATAAGCAGGAGTGTAAGTAGTCAATGGTCTATGGGGAAAAATGATCAACCCGAGAGGTTGGGGTTATAAGGAATAATGGTGATATTTCTTACTATCACTGCAGTCATGGGTTGGCAGTAGTTTTAAAAACAGCTAATGGGATACTAGTAACATTCAACTGGAATTACCCACCTTTCTACTCACATCAAGGCAATGTGGGATTAAGGGAACAGGATGTCTTTTCTACATATGTTGGAGGTAAAGTATTGGATTTCCAGTTATTCTAAGTCTTTGTTGCCCACATCCTACAAAGCCAATGGCCTATTACCTCTGGACTGATTCTACCTAAACTTGCTCTGAGTCTATATGCAATCCATTGTCAGGTTCAGATACATCCATACGGTGTTCATTGAATAAAAGTGTGATACCATAATGCAGTAAAGAAGTAGGCCTACTAAAGCCCAAAAATAAAATGTTTTCCATTTTTGTATCTTGTCAAATGGATATGATATGCATGTCCTTTGGTGGAACAGATCAAATAGACATTTGTTCAATACTTTTAAATGGACATGTATTTCCCACAGTCATATTTGTATTTAGGTTTGGGGTCACTAGATACCCCTTGTCCAAGGCCACAATTATGCACAATTTTGATATTCCTACAGAAATAAGGTATATAGGCACATGGAGAGCACCTTGCCCAAAGGCCAGCTGATGGGGTGGTAAGGAATGTACCTAGAATAGCCATGGTTCTAATTTTAAATCTGAGGAAACATTGTGAAGTTTTTTTGTAAAATGTGTATTCATAATGTAAATTGTAAATAATAAAAAGTATTACAATTATAAACTGGTTAGTAGTACTTGTAATTGTAATTCTGCATACATGGTTACTTCAACTGACTCCTTAGTTGTGTCTGATTTTGGATTTCTTTGCTACAAAAACATGCAAAATTGCATTCAAAAATTGTACTTTACAAACTGCACTTGGTAAATAGCCCATTATATTTTTCCCAGCCTTGCTGTTTTCCATAATATATTGAATAAAACTCAATGTTTCTTTGTACTCTATGCCTATAATAACTAGGCTGTGTATGAATCCCCATTCACTTTCCTCAGCAAGTTTTAGTCTGGAGACAATGGGTCTCATTTATAAACACTGGGCAAATTTGCACCTGAGCTGTAACCCATGGTAACCAAAAATGTGATTTAATTGTTCAACCTGCATCTAAAATGCTTAGTGGAAGCTTGCTGCACTGGAGTCTTGTACTTTCACTCCCTCCATAAAACAATACAAACACTTTTTTGCAGATACTTCAGCTGGCTGAAAAAAGCCAATCGCTGATTGGTTGCTGGTAGAGTCCTACAAGGACTCTAGGCCTAACTAGTTACCAACTCACTTTGCCCACTGCCCATTCAATTCAACTCCCCTGAGGCTCAAAGTCAAGGGCACCTCCATCAACTTGCCAACCCCTCCATAGGGAGGGATGCTGCTGTAATCTTGGTCTTTCACCTGCTTGATGGCAACTGAAGGCAACTTCTGGAAGCACTCTTGCTGCCCCACACCTGGGACCCCTTCCATTCAATCACTACATTATGACCTGCTTTCCTAGGTTCCCCTATAGGTAATTGGGCTCTAAACATAGTATTATAGCAGTAAGTCATAAACAGAGCTGCAAATAGTATAGCTGAGCTGTAGTTTATAAGAAACAGACAGATAGGACTGTAATTAGCTAGCTAGTATGCATACTTAATAGTGAATAGGCAATGACTAGGTCCAAGTGGAGGATGGGCTAATTAGAGAGAAGAGTTTTTTAAAGGCTGTCTGGATCAGGATCCCCAACAACCAAACTGCATTTTAAATTACACAATGTATGTATATATACATATGAATGTACTTTAATTAAAAGGTGAGCTACTTTTACCCCCAATGTTGTTCAATACCACATAAATCTTTTGCTTCACAAAACCAAACCAAAAATAGAGGCACAATATATCTCTATTAGATAATTTCCGAATGTCAGCAGCAAATGGTAAAATTCTAAAACTGTGATCAGCTTACTCTCACTGCAATGTTAAGCATTTATCAGAACAGTTTCATGTTGATAAACAGTTTCATGTTGGAGGCAAAGAAAGAAACAAATGCTGAGATGCATCCACCAAAAAGAGGTGTCTTTAATTTTATTGAAAATAAAGTACTTCAGCAAGCACTGATATTATCTGTGCCATTGGCAGTGTTGGAGAAAATGCTTAGTGGATTTTTGCTTTGTTCTACATCTACCTTCTTTCAAGACAGTATAAATTATGTTGTTTAGCTACACCTGCGATAAGCCTGATTCTGCAGACAGGAATAAGCCTTTGGCGTTAGGAAAAGAAATATAAAAGCTTTACAGAAATTAAGTGCATGTGCCACAATTCATTTGACTGATAGTTTTGCTGTCTAAGGGAAAAAAAAACTTGTCCAATAAGCCATTGTTTAAATCCTGTAGTAAAAGCAGCTCTATGAACTTAACATTATAAGTTCTGTAAGGCCTCCATCCTCTTGTTTCTTTGACACGTACCTCTGTGGAACCTTTATTGCAATTATACTTTTTATGTATTTGTATTTATTATCATATGTTTTATCTATTATTTTATGGCCCCCTGTTGTCTCTGTTTTTCAAAACGGAGCACCGATTCCTGTGTTCACTGATGAATAATGTGCTGCCTGTGTTCAATATCACTGTATTCAGGACGGTTGGGCAGAGGGAGACACACAGATATATCCTCTTCTTCCTCTTACCCATTCTCTAACTTGCGTATCATTCAGATATGTAATTAAGGAGCACCGGCAGGTGCAGGTTGCAAAAGGGACCTCTACTTCATGCCTGCCTTTTGCCTGCACTCTGCACTCCAAGCCAGATGCAGTCATAGGGCAGGTGTGAAGTACAGGTGCAGTCATATGCACATGTATATCTTCTCCTCAGACTGTAGGTCTGGGGCATGTGCACATATATGCTGGCAAGCTCTTCTACACCCCCCCCCCCCCCGACTTTTTTTTATCCCTTTCCCCAGTTTGTGTTACAATTTGTGCAGTCAGATGTAGTCATAGGGCAGGAATGAAGTACAGGTCCCTATACAATGCAGCCAGACCCCAGATGAAAGTAGTATATGAATGAGCACTAAGGAGTACACTTGCATCTGGGTCCTACATAAATGACCCCAAAAGTGTACTGTATGCACAGTATACCGGGAGGTGGGCAAAACAAGAAAACTACTAAGCTTCATTTGTGAATTTACATAATTATATGGGAATTTACTAAATCCTGAGGTTGGATGGTAAGAATAATGGTAAACATTTCATACTGGTATAAGTAAAAAAAAACAAATCCAGATACATACAGTCTTAAGTTGTCTTGTGTTCATCAACTATATAAAGTAGTTTATGGCATAGAGAAAAGGGGACAATGTAAAAGCAATTATGGATATTTTGTTTAGTTATTGTGGTGGGTATTGGCACTCTTTTGTCATTATTGTAATCTGATATGGATAATGATTATGCTCAAAGGGATACCATAAAAGCATCTATTATAGCACATTTACATCACCCTAATCACATGCAGAATACAGCATTTAAACCTGCCCACGACATGCACCTTGAACAGGAAAGAACAAGAAAACAATTGCAGTGTTCCCCCAAATAAAACTGCTTAATGGAATGTCCAGAATACGATCCCAAAGGGAGGAGTCAATGAATATGGTTGGGTACTGTTGGTCCAGACAAGGTTCTTTATAGTTATTTCACTGGCAGAGAATCTTTATATACATGGAAGAAAATAAGATCACTAACAAAATATTTAAAAACAAACAAACACTAAATAGGATTTAGTAATGTTTTCAATAACAATACATTTTCTATCCCTGGCTTTCCAGATAATTTCCTTGGCATTAGCTAATCCACGCAGGATGATTTGTGCATATCATTTTGTATTCTTTCATTTCCCATCCACAAAAAAAACTTTGCACCTTATTGTCTGGGGAATATATTGGCGCTGGTGACAGGCAGTTGAAGCGTGCAATTGTGAGACAGTTGTAAAATGCTAGAGGAGCGGAATAATAAATCATTCTATCATAACAAAGATTGTCACAGCCTAGAATTTATGATACAAATATTCACAGTACAGCAAAGTAAGAGATATATTGCAGCTATTTGGGAAAGTCAATCTGGAGAGTACACCTAACTGAGAGATTATATTCTAAGCTTCCTGAAACTTTAAGATTCTGCTAAAATCAAAACTGTAGGGAGTTCAAATGTGCATATCTTGGATGTACTAAAGTCAAAAAATGGTTTCAAAACTTTTAAGATACAGGGGAATCATTTTTTCAAAATTAATACAGGGATGGGATCCATTATTTGGAAACTTGTTACCCAGAAAGCTCCAAATCACATGAATAACCATCTCCCTTAAGACTCCATTTTATTTAAGTAACTCAAAATTTTAAACATATTTCCCTTTCTCTGTAATGATAAAACAGTTGACTTGGTCCCAACTAAGGTACATTTAATTCTTATTGGAGGCTGGAGTACTGCATGTTGGATATTCCATAGTGGGTCCACATGCACACAACAGGTTATCAGATATCTTGCCATCACATGGCAATTGCTAAGGTGTAAGTCTGGGCAAAATACATCCTTCCATAAAACTACACAGCAAACATTCATATTAAAGAGATGCAAATGACCCAACTGGATCAACAAAGGTATACCTGGAGCATTGGAATCTATGGGATTTGATCTGTGGTGACTCCCTTCCCTGACTGAGAAGAGATATGTCATCTCAAAAGCAACTAACATTGACCTGATTGGTTGAGACTGTCCTTTGGGTGTGGCTGTCCTGAAAACAGAGTAACATAGTAACATAGTAAGTTGGGTTGAAAAAAGACATACGTCCATCACGTTCAACCATAATGCCTATATATAACCTGCCTAACTGCTAGTTGATCCAGAGGAAGGCACAAAACCCCATCTGAAGCCTCTCTAATTTGCCCCAGAGGGGAAAAAATTCCTTCCTGACTCCAAGATGGCAATCGGACCAGTCCCTGGATCAACTTGTACTAAGAGCTATTGCCCATAACCCTGTATTCCCTCACTTGTACTAAGAGCTATCTCCCATAACCCTGTATTTCCTGACTTGCTAAGTGGCCATCCAACCCCTTCTTAAAGCTATATAATGTATCAGCCAGTACGACTGATTCGGGGAGAGAATTCCACAACTTCACAGTAGTATGAGTTATGTTTGGTTAAATGTTCTTCTTCTATATATATATGAGCATTGTAAATTCTTTTTCTCTCCCCCCTTTGCACCCTTTCATCCTCCCTCCATCTTAGTTAGTTCCCTTTTTATTTTATACTTTTGTAAATAAAGATACCACTTATTTAAAGATCAGACTGTCTCAGTTCAATAATTAAACACCCAAAAATAAAGCAGGCCCAACAGAGGTAAAATAATTGTATGTATATTAACTAAGAAAGGTTCTTCCTTATTTGCAAACCAACCTAACACTAATATTATATGTGTGTTTTTCTAAAGGCATTTTAACTTCCCTTCCTTTTGTTATTACTGGTCTGTGAACACGCTGGTGTTACTTTCTACTACTAGTAAGCCTTTGCACCAATGCAGTAAATGGTAGAACTACATTAAAAGATAATGACGCTCACCAGAATGAAACAAGAATTTGGAAATGTATTTTCCTCTATTTTAACCCACATTGCCTAAATATGGTACAACATTAAATTAAGTCATTTACAGCCTTGCAGGATGTCAGTAAAAACTTTGAGAAGTAAAACTTAGTATCCAGCAACTCATGAAACTTCAGTCCATAAAAACATACATATCCACATTCTTGAAATCTCATAAAGGAGAGAACCAGCTGTACTGTTTTATATAAGTAATAAAATATTCCCTGTTGCACTTAGAAACAACGAAACATATTTCATGGCATCATAGACCTTCAAATGTACAGTAAATTGCAAGAATATTCAGTGTCGATAAGATGTGTTATTGAAGAGCATAAAGGCACAAACCCCCTTCTGGGTACCTTTCTACAGGTTACAGTACATTGTGAGGACTTTGCGTATCCTTTATTAATTTAGTAGTGGGTGCACTGGCACCTGTCATACATGGGCTAGTTTTAAGGAAGCTCACATGAGTCACAGTGGTGACAAGTGCATTATTAAGTGCATTATTAAAAATGTTAATTGATTCAGTCATCATTTCAGATTAGAGGAACAGAACTTTTATTTGAAGCAGCGTAAGTGGTTTTTCACAGTGAGGACAGTGAGGTTGGGGAATGCCCTTCCTAGAAATGTGGTAATGGCAGATTCTTTTAATGCCTTTAAGAGGGGTTTTGATGATCACTTGAACATGCATACCATCCAAGGCTATTGAGACCTTAAGATCTTAACACTTTGGTCTTTTTTTTACCAAAATTAACTATGTAACTATCAAATTCAGCCATTTTTACTATTCAAGCATCTTTAAAGGCCATGGCCACAATTTTTTTCATATTAATTCAAAAGTGTAATACTACTTTGTAATATACATACAGACCTATTATCTGAAATGCTTGGGACCTGGGGTTTTCTGCATAAGAGATCTTTTTGTAATTAGGATCTCTATACTTTATGGAATTTATTTATTTTTTTAAGTTAGAATCCATTTTAAACAAATAATTCTATGGGAAATGGTCTTGCTGTTATTTGGAGCCTTCTAGACAGAAGATTTCCAGATCCAGGGTAATCCATTCCTGTTTGATAATGCAAAGGGCTTAATGATTTTAATGTTATTTGTAAATTAAATTACAATTGAAAGTACTCATGAATGGAGCAAGAAGCACAGTAGACATTTTAAATTCTTTTCTACCTTTTCCTCAAATTGATAAAGAGAATATAACAAACCCTGCATTGGCATAAAAAAACTTTCTGTAGGGGAAATTAAATCGCAACCCCAATCTAAATTAAGGAAGCACAGCTAGTATTGGAGAGGTTTGCCGTTTGCAACAGTCGAAAAATTGGCAAAGTAATTTTTGATTACTGAATTAATATTAATTATAAATAACGTGTGCACTGAGATGCTTCAAATGCTCTTTGATATAACAAACTAACACAGATATATTTAGGGACATAGCACTGATGCATACAGATTATCCTTGGATAGAAAAGGTTTTAAAAGCAAATGTAAAATTGAAACATTCTCACTGGGTTACCTTTAATGAAAAGTGTGAGAATTTGGTCAAAAAAACAAAGCTTTCAGCGCTGTTGCAAACTCCATGATATAAGGGGATTATAGACAGATGGGGTGTCTAGAGACCACCAGAGACCACCCCTTTAGATCAGATGAATGGAGCTTCCATTTGAAGCAGCGTAGGTGTTTTTTCACGGTGAGGGCAGTGAGGTTATGGAATGCCCTTCCTAGTGATGTGGTAATGGCAGATTCTGTTAATGCCTTTAAGAGGGGCCTAGATGAGTTCTTGAACAAGCATAGTATCAAGGCTATTGTGATACTAATATCTACAGTTAGTATTAGTGGTTGTATATATAGTTTATGTATGTGAGTGTATGTATAGGTTTTACTTAGAAGGGTTGAATTTGATGGACTTTGATCTTTTTTCAACTATGTAACCGGATTTTGTATTTTTGGGGGTTTTTTTTGTAAAAGATGAGGGTAGGTTTGGGTTTCTATAAATCTTTGCACCAAACACCTTAATTTCAGCTGAATTCATTTCAGCACGATGTAGTGTTAGGTTTTGGTAAATCAAACTAATTGCTTTGTGTTAATTAACGAAGCCACATTCACATTCAATAGAAGATTTAGTTTAACAAATATGGAGCAACAAATTACTTTGCGCTACAAATACTCGAGGGCCAAATAAACACTTGCTGTTCTGCATATTTTAAAAGAAATATCTTAATATTCAGAATATGGCAGTTTAAAGTAAATGGAATTAAAACTAAGAGGTTTATTGCTTGTCACTTCTGTCTTATTCATAGTAAAGAAATATGCAGGACCATGGGGATGAGTAAATAGCTATATTTAAGCCACATAAAAAACAAATTTGCAGTGGAAGATAAATATGTAAAGACTTCAATTGCTAAATTCGAACAGATTTGATATTGTTAATGAATAATGAAAAACGTGCCTTTTATATGTAACACAAATATTGAGCATTTCATGTTTAACATATTGAAGAATGAATCCCTGCTTGCAATTTCCATCAAAGATTGAGGTGGATTTATTTACATTCGGATTTTCATAGTTTTTTATTTTTGTAAAACCACAATAAACTCATTTGCATGAATGTCATTCATTAAAAAATTGGAATCCATGGTTTTGTTGCATAATAAATTAGCTTTTTTTCTGTGACAAAATTGTGTTTTCAGTGACAAAGAACCCAAACCCAAAAAATAGAGTAATAGGAATAGGAAATGCCACCTTAAGGGATTCAGATGGTTCTGAGCTGCTAAGTTCTAACACCAAAAAGATCAATTTGGCACTCAATGCATAAGGCAGTTAAACACATCAATCTACTTTGAAAAATGTGTCAGTGTGTATAAATAAAATGTTTAAACTGTCAGAAAAGTGTTGATGAATGGAAAAAATATAAAGCAGCTGGGGATTGTGCCTCAAGTGTATAAATGCTGGTGGGGGTGGGAGGAGAGACAGGTGGTAAATCGCACATGAAGAGTGTGATGTAGGAGGTTCTTAAGATAAAAGCTCAAGATATAATACAATAGCATCTACATTCTAAAAAGCCAAAGCATTTAAAGAGATTTAAAATGTTTTCATAAGAACTTGGAATGATCAGAATAGAAAAATATTGTTCATCCTCATACCAAATCCTACAGTGGTTACATTTATAACATCATTATAACATCATGGTAATCGATGGAAGGTCCTCAAAATATACAACTGGCCGCTCATGATGAGGGTGTTATGCCTCCAGCGCTGTTTCATTGTTTTGTTGCGCCACCTACTGGTTTAACTAATGTTCATTTGTACAGGTATAGGATCCGTTATCCAGAAACCCATTATCCAGAAAGCTCCGAATTACAGAACAGCCTTCTCCCATAGACTCCATTTTAATCAAATAATTCAGAATTTTAAAAATGATTTCCTTTTTCCCTGTAGTAATAAAACTGTACCTTGTACTTGACTCCAACTAAGATATAAATAATACTTATTGGAGGCAAAACAATCCTATTGGGTTTAAATAATGTTTTATTGATTTTTTAGTAGACTTAAGGTATGGAGATCCAAATTATGGAAAGACCCCTTATCTGGAATACCCTTCGTCCCGAGCATTCTGGATAATGGGTCCCATACCTGTATATGTTTTGATAAATGTCCTTCCTAACCTACCATACTTTACTATCTGACCAGGTGTAAGTTTAGAAAGTGACCAGAATAAGTTTCCATCTTTACAGTGTCAAAAGCAACTACCCCATCCAGCCTTGTGGTAGCATCGTGGTAGGTATTACTAATTCCCAGCCCTAGTTTATAAGTACATAGCATTATTTTGTTGTGTTCCATGTTTCTATGTGAGTTTATATTCATGTTATATGGCATCATAGATCATCAGTTATTGGCCAGACATCTAAGCCTTGCTGGTTTACAGATGCCTCTCTTCTGTTATGCATTTATCATACCTCCCAACATTTGAAAAACGAAAAGAGGGACAAAAAGAGGGGCAAATGTTTTTGACCACGCCCACTTTGTGGCCACGCCTCAATTACCACACCCCATTTTTAAAATTCATTTTTAAAATAGTTAAAATAGTGCCCCCAATGGCCCAATAGACAGCACCCCCATAGACAGTGCCCCCCATACACAGTACCCCCCACACACAGTGCCCCCATACACAGTACCCCCATACACAGTGCCCTCATACACAGTGCCCCCATACACAGTGCCCCCCCATACACAGTGCCCCCCCATACACAGTGCCCCCATACACAGTACCCCCATACACAGTGCCCCCATACACAGTAGCCCTCCTTACAGTGTCCCCCCCATACAGTGCCTCCCATACACAGTACCCCCCATACACACAGCCCCCCATACACAGAGCCCCCTATACACAGTGCCCCCCATACACAGTGCCTCCATACACAGTAGCCCCCCATACACAGAGCCCCCCCAAACACAGTGCCCCCATACACAGTAGCCCCCCAATTGCCCCCATAGAGAGAACCTTCAATAGAAAATTCCCCCCATACATAGTGCCCCCCATAGACTTCTTGTGGCTCCTGCTCCTTATCTGGCTCCTCGTACGGCGGCGACAGGACCTTTTATAAGGTTGCGCCCCGTGCGTACTTGTGACGTCACATGTACACACGGGCGCAACCTTATAAAAGGACCTGTCGCCGCCATATGAGGAGCCGAATAAGAAGCAGGAGCCGCAAGAAGAGACGGAGTCGGAGCGGTTCGGCTGCAGCCAGCGCATCCCGCTGGCCTGGATAGTTTAATGAATGTTATGCATTTCCGTAATGCGGGACATTCATTGAACAATCTGGGACAGCGGGACGCACTGTAAAAACCGGACTGTCCCGCGAAAAGCGGGACAGTTGGGGGGTATGGTTTATATATGCTACTGACTGCAGTGTTTCAGTGCACTTTGCTATGCTGTATTATGCTGTATAGCAAGCACTGTCATTTTCTATTTCTCCCCAGTTTCACACCTTCCCTTTGTTAATAAAGCTGAAGCTCAACAATCTGTCTCAGTTAATTGATAAAGGAAGGAGTTTAGCTGTATGTCAAGCTACACACTACCTCGGGGTAATACATAGTGAGCACAGAACAAAGGGCAAGAAAACATGTGAATAAACTGATATTGTGGCTCTGGGGAAAAAAATCCCTTGATTTGTTTGAATGAAATAAGTTGAATAATGATAAGGGAAACGGCCCCATTTGCTGAAATTTTGACAAATGGATTGAAGTCAGTGGCTGTTTTTTTCTCATGGAAAATGCATTAAAATTGTGAACATTTTTACCACTAATTTGTATCCATAGAAAAAATGTACTCATTCCTAAAGCTGAACAATTTGGGCGTACTTTTCTAAATTAAAAATAGTTCGAAAAATAAAACCTTTATTTCTCGCTGCTGAAAAGTAGATTAATCCAGGGATACATTTCCAATTTTCCTATCTCTAAATACAGTACAGCAGTGATTTTCTCCATTTTAGTTGTTGTGTACACTAGTTTGCTTTAATCTTTGAATACAGTGCATTTAGCAGTGATAAACACGTGGGCATCCCCCTCTTACCATCCTACCTCCTACCCAACCCCTAAATTGCATGTCATTTAGATGTGCAAGTTGGGGAATGCCAGCAGTGCAAGCCACAACAGGGCCCTGTGCTTAACCCTTGCCCTATGAGGCACCTCTCTTTGAATGAGGGGCAACCATTTCCACCACATAGGGGGTGACTTTTTCGTACCTTGTGCAACTTTTTCATATTTTGCGACAAAATTTGTGCGACAAAATCGTATTGTCACGCCGAGTACGAAAGTCAGATCATTCAAGCTTCATTATCATGACTTTCCTTGGGCCAGGTTGGAGCTGCACAGTGCCATTGATTCCTATGGGAGGCTTCCAAAATCATGCACAGAAGGAACAAAGTCGGAAAGGTTTTCCTGCATTTTATGATCGTTTGGTAAGAAAATTTTGTGACTTTCGGATCGCCAATACAATATTATCGTGACTAATACAATTTTTTCGTAAGCATATTCGTGATATTTACGATCTTAAGAAATTATCGTATCCAATCCGAATTTATCCCATTCGGGATTCAAACTCGTGTTTTCTTGAATGTGCCCCATAGCGTTCTTGCAATCAGAAATGGAAACCATAAACCCCTAATTTTCTCTAGATTAACATTGATTCCATGCCAATTATTAAGTTTAATCAAAACCTTATACATAGTATATATACACACAAACCCAATTTCTGTAAGTGTTTGAACCATTTTCTGATTTTTAATTCTCCTCTTTTTCCGTTTCTCTAAGTGTTTATTGATACCTTGTTCAGTGAGATTAATTTGCCTAAGTAAAACCTATGCAATATGTTAGCTAGATTGTTCCAGTTAGAAGAGAATGTCCATCAACAGCATGTTACTGATGAAAACATGGCAAAGATTCTTGGAACCAGCATGCCCACGTCCCTCATTCTAAAGCACATGAAGAGAATGTTCGTTTTTGTTCTTGTCACTGATTTCCAGAACTTATAAAACATCTAATTGTTATTTTAGTCTTGTGCACTGCAAATAGCCACTTTATCAAAGCTAACACATTTTGAATATGCTTCACTACATCAACCACCTGCCAAAGCATTTGCTGAATAGGAAGGTTCCAGACCATTGGAACTTTAATCATCATATGCTCTAGAGGCTCTTGAAATAGCAGAAATTTGTGCATCGATTTGTTGGCAGAATGCAATGGGCAAGAGACCTAAACATAGCACAGCAAATCTAGGTTCTGCTAATTTATGCTTTTCCATTTCCTTTCTAGTAATTAGAGTGGTCACAGTGGTTATCAGCATTAAGAATTCACAATGTTTTTGCCACTAAACTTCAATGTCATTCACTAAAATCATCATGTCAGGATGTTAATTTCTATACCCTATCATTTTAAGCCTTTTTAATTTTGTTTCTCTACAGCTATAGCTCATCTTTACACTAAATTATATTGGCAACAGGAGTTCAGATTATGTGGTTATTTGTCTATTTAACTGTAGATGCATGAAATGTCTATTAGCCATGCTGTTTGGATGGAACTTGTTATGTAAAACGAATGTCAAAATTCTTCCCCAAGGTCATACATAATGGTATTGGTAGCAGGATTCCCTGTGTAGATTGTGCTTCTGATATAATTCATGCTCACTTGTCAGGTGTTCAACTCACTATCACCTTTAATTGGATGAAAATTAGTACTTTGTGACTCTGCTAGAAAGCATGATGCTGTACATAGAAAAATGGATTTTGATAGTGGTGTACTGTTCCTAGTCATTTTATACCAGATGTCAGATTTTATCAAATAAACTGAGATTCTAGATCAGTTGAGGAAAGTTTTTAAATTAGCAGCAACAAAGCAAATACACAAGTGTAGCAACCTTTTACAATCAGCCTGAAAGACTGTATGTTTTTGGCCTTGGATGCTTCAATAATGTAATAATGTTTGTTACTGCTCACTTACTATGTGCTTACCATCTAGTTTGAGGAGGGGTTAGCTTAGTGCAGATTCACACAGTACATCAGACAGGCAGCAATACAAAGCAGAAAAAAATTGTAAGTAGATTTCTATAATTAACCCACTGTGTTTTTCATACCAGGGTTAGTGCAGGTAAGCCATAAAACAATTTATTTTATCTAAAGTTTAGAACTTTTCGTACAATTAAAAGTAATATTGATAAAAAAGTACAACTTTTTCATGATACGTTCGTTATTCAACAAAAAAGTTGTACTTTTCGCAACTACAACAAGACTTTCGTTATTCATTCAAGTTTCATATTGTGACTATCTTTTGGCCAGGTTGGAGCTGCAGAGTGCCATTGAGTCCTATGGAAGGCTTCCAAAACCATGCATTGAAGTTTTAAAGTCCAAAAGGTTTTTGCGCCGTTTCGGATACGAAAATTTCGTAACTTTCAGATCGCAACCACAATATTTTCGTACGACCACAACACAAATTTTCACGCAATTTATGCACATCAGAAATTATCGTTGTTACTATGAATTTTTGCCAATCGTACTTATACCAATCCGAAATTCATACTTTAATGAATAAGCCCCCATGTCTTTGCCACTGATTTCCTGAAAAGGATGATGAAAAAGTAGAACTATATACATCTAGAAGAACTTGTTTCTCCTACTGGGTGGGCTGAATGAGAGAAATCCAACATACTGAGCTGGAATGTCTCCACGTCCCTTGTAAGAGCAAAGTGTAGCAACACTATTAAAACTTCATAGAAGTACCTTTTACTTGAACAAAGACTCATTGTCAGTGAGTCCATAAAAAGCTGACATGCAAACCAAGCAAGCAAACTAAAGTTAGGTACAGCATGCTCTGATACCATGGTACTTGAATGTGAAGCTTGGTCAGCTCGCTAACCATTGCCTTTACCAGTCTGTCTACAGAGATGTTAGGATGACCAACAGTTGGAAGGGGACATGTGCAAAACTGATAGTGTCAATCAAAAAAACACTGGATACTCTTTCTATATATGACCAAAAGTATCTGAATAATTATTGGAATAAACTATTTAAGCCACACCCATCACTATCATAACATAACCACACCAATGTCATCATAAAAAATCCTGTTCTCCCAGTTCTCTGCAATATGCACAAAAAAGGTCCATATAGATGGGTTTGAGAGATGGGAATAGAAGAACCTGAAACAGCCTGCAAAGAACCCTGGCATTCACCCAACTGAGTCCTTGTTGGACAAATTGGAATGTCTACTGTCAGTCTGCCCTGATTAGTGTGCAACCTCTTACATATGAATGGAAGCAAATTCCATTAGCAATGTTTCAACATCTAGTGGCAAACTTTCCAGATATAATCATATCATTTCATGTGCAGCATGGGAAGGAAGTTGTCCAAGGTACTGAAAGTTTTCTATCATGCTCATTATTCTTGGTAAATCAACACAAGCTTAAGCCTGAAAACCTTTTTTTTTTTTTGCTCTTTTCAATACCTTATGGTGTTCAAAATTGACCTCATACTGATCATTTTATAACTTTCAGTGACTCACAATGATTACAAGATTCGTATATTTTCTCCTTCTACATAGTGCATATTTTTAGACATTAGACCTTCATAACACCCTTATTATATTACATTGCTTGCTTGGCACTGTATTGTGCTGTTCCCATATTAATGTTTTTTTTTATCTTTCAGTATTATTGGGGGTTATTATGGTTTTAACCCCAATAATATTCCAACATGTTTCGTAACAACACTAGCATCCAACTTTCATCCTCTGAGACATAAAAACGAATATATTTGTTGCAACGGAATCTTTTAGAAAGGAGTTATCAAGTCCCATTCTGTCTAATTTGATATAATTATTTTATTTAGTAGAGAAGGGATGACTGGCAAATCTCCCACAAATGTTCTGCTGCAAATTTTCATTAAGCACTATATTTACAATGTTGCACTTGTGGGTGTGTAAACTAATTTATTTGAACTGTATGTTTTTAAATAAGGTAACTAAGTCATAACTATAGCCTGTGCTATCAATTTCACATCATTATTAATTGTATTTTGTAAAAATTAACAGCTTTTTAAATTAACTAAAGGTTTGCATCTAATAGGCTAGCCAATGGCAAATGTCTGGGAAATAACTGTTATTTAGTAATTAGCTAGAAGCAACCGTAAAAAGAAATATGACTATATTAAACTAGGAAAGTCTAGTCTTATATACAGGATATCATGGACCTGTTCAGTCCCCATTTCAGCAGATGAAATTAAAATGAAACAAAGCCATTGTGATAATAAAATTTACAGTTAGTATTAATGTTGGTATATAGGATTGATGTATGTGAGTGTATAGATAGGTCAGTATAGGTTTGTGTGTGCTGGGTTCACTTGGAAGGGTTGAACTTGATGGACTCTGGTCTTTTTTCAACCCAATGTAACTATGTAACCATTTCAGTACTTTTCTTTTGTCCCCATCCTTACTTGTGAAGTAGCTTTCCATGTCCTTTATTAAACTACGGTGCCAAAAGGACATATTTCTGTTTTCCATTAAATTCTGAGAACAATATGAAATGCTGTAATACAATTCAGGAACTTCTCAGATCTATTATTTTTGCAGAAAAAAACAGCTAATAAATAATTGCAATAATTTACAATCTTGCTACCTGTTTCTCTGGCACAGTCTGAAGGTTTAAAAGCCCTACCACCCCACAGTAACCAACAAAGTTTCGGAGAGCCCAGTCTTTACCAAATCTCTACAAATATTTGATATAAAAAAAGAGGTGAAAATGGCATGTTACTCCGGAAGATAGTTTAGTTAGAAATTTAATCTGACAAACCATAGACTCATATGTATCTTAGAGATAAACATGACATGAACGTAAAGGACTAAACAGCTGAAGATGACAATTTTAATTTGGAGGGCAATTTAGTTCAAATTAGAATATTCAAATTTTATCTTGGATTTGGTATTTAGAAGAATCCTTAACATATTATGTTGTTGCTTTCTAATGTATATGAACATAACACTTATTGTTACGTGAATCCACTTCCAGCCACACACTCCAACTTCTCACATCCACATAGCATCCACCCTTCTCTATCTCAATGCAAATAATTTTAATTTTAAAAAATAATTTCCCTTTTCTCTGTAATAATAAACCAGCTGCATAAATCCATAATGGTGGCAAAACAATCCTATTGGTTTATGTAATATCTGAATGATTTTTAGCATACTTAAGAAAGATTTACAGAAAGATCCCTTATCTGGAAACATTCAGTTTAGAAGCATTTCAGATAATAGACTCTATACCTATACTGTACCTCCCTCTGTGCTGATGCACCTTCATAGGACTGATCAATTCTTTCCCAATCCTGTGTGACACACGTGCAAAACTAGAGAGCTGACGCTCTCGCTCATTATGCATCTGTCTACCTTACAATCGCCAGCTTATTTAATACCTTGTACTGTATGCATCACAGCATGAATAGCCCCTTAGTAATGGCTTTTACTACAGGGTTACTGGGTCTTCAGGTGATTTTTAAGCAGTGGACATGGAGTTGATGGACCCTTTGGCTCCAGTGCTGTTTTTACAAGTTGTTATGCATAGCCTCCTGTAGGTTTTCTGGCTGCAGAAGAATGTACCTGGGTATCCAGAACCTTGGAGAAGAAGTAGTTATTTTTCATGGTAAGGAAGCGAGTTTACTGCACCAAAAGTTAAATAAAAATATCCTAGCTGTTGACAGAACACACATTGTCCTCATAAACCTGGGAAGTAAAACAATAACTAAGAAATCCTGCCAGCATGTGCCCCTATATGCTCCTTGGTATCGCAGAGATAATAATCATGTACAGCCTTTGGTTCAACTTTAACACTTTAACTATTTAGAGCCTAACTTCTGTCTGGAGTTACATTGGTCTTTACATTGCAATTTAGTCACCCCTTGTGTTTGATGTTTAATCTAAGCCTACTTTGACATCACCACGCCCATTTGGTGCGAGCACGCCTATTTTGCAGTGGTTACGCTAATTTTTCGCAACTTTTTTTGATGCGCTGCAAATTTTTTCCACATCAAATTTTTGCTGATGTTTCGCCAATGCCGAAATGTGGAAATTTGTTGTGAATCCATGCCTGATGAAAAAATTCACTCATCACTAATGATCTGTTATATAGTTCAACAAAATACTGTTCTCAAAAATTTTCTGCCTTATAAACTTCAGTTATCACTGTTTAAACCAAGTATGCATTTCTCTAACTTCTTTAATCCCACCCTTGCTTAAGCTATCTTTTCAATAAAAAAAAACATTTGTTTATTTCCAAAAATACAACATTCTTAGAGTTATAAGATAAGGAAATCCATTCCTAGGTATTTTAGATGCTACAACTTATATGTTACAGTCAAATGTTACTAAACATTTTCCATAGGCTTCATCAAGGGGGACTATACCTCCCATTATCTTCAGCCTTATTCAGTAACAAGCTTTAAATAAGCAATAGAAGCGGGGTAAAATTTGATACATATGGGAAAATATTTTCTTTTATAATTTTTTTTTTTTAATATGAATTCCTATTAATGTTGCATGTCAAAATGCACATCATCAGCTCCTACTCCATTTCATTACCTCTCCACCTTTTTGCTGTTGGGAGTGGTGTGGCCTAATTGCATATAACGGCAAATCAAAGGAACTCTGTAGGCTGAGGCAGGAGAGGCTGTTTTAAAGTGAAGACACACTGAGCTACTAGTAGCAGCTCCTATTTCATGGATACTAAATGCCAGAAAATACCCTGTCATAGACAATACTGAGAATTGCCTCTGCTAAAACACATGTAGAGACCAATAAATAAAAAGCCACGACAAGTAGCTGCTACTAGTAGCTCTGTGTGTCTTCATCCTTAAAAAAATCAGGAATAACTTTGTAATGATATATACTGTAGCTTTTAATTTTTTACATTGTCATCTTTTCAATATAATTTTCAATATAATTCTCCTTTCATGATGCATTTTAAAATCAAATGGCAGTGAATGCTTGTGTGTCTTTTCACTAATCTGTTTTTATTATTTTACCTTTGTAGTTATAGAAAGAAATATATTATTAATAGAAGAATATTGCATTTCCTTTGTAGTTTTCCTTATTCAATATAGGTTTTTCTACCACTGTTACCACAAGGTTCCGGTGGCAGTGAGTGAACAGCGTGGATACAGCTAGAGGAGGTGACATTACGCTTCACAGGGAGTTTGATTTTAGCCAATTGTCTGCAAAGGTAACAATTAAATAGTAACAGCGGAGCACCTATGCAGCACTTCCGTCTAAGCTGAGAGGTAAACACAAGTGGTGGCAGAGAGTTAAAGTTTAGCAGTTTCTATCTGCACACCAGCAAAAATTAACAAGTACAAACCGCTTACTAGCAAACTTAGCAACATTAGTATTAACTAATATCACAGGCACAGCATCAAGAAACTTGCCAAATAACGAAATCTAGAATTTTAAGGCTTAAATACTAAACAGATTATTACTGATTTTAACAGCAGGGTAGTAGCACCAGTTTAACCAACTAACCCTCTTCACAGAAACCTGTAACTCAGGCAGTAAGAGCAGGTGATCAGGAGATATAAAAGGCTTCTCCTGACAGAGGATTGGCTGATACACAAGGGGATGAATTTAACTATTTGTTTACTGAAATACAGATCCCACGTTCCTAACATTCTATGCAAATAGATCCTTCCTTAGTTATATAACTCATTGTTCTGTTTCTCTATACTGCATCCCAAATTCTTTCTGATAATTCATGCATTGTGTGAAAATCCTATAAAATATAATTGTGCAAATGTAAAATGATGAATGGTGTGCCAGTAATAGATTGTGCCCGATGGTTTTAGTGGTGTGGCAAGAACTGATGGAATTGGTAATGTCAATGAGCAGTCAGGCAAAAGTCACAGTGCTGGACTGTGGAGACTTATTCCCTCTCTTCCTGAAACTTAGCTAACTAAACCAAGCAAAAAACACCAGGACGCATAAGTGGGGTGCAGGTCGGCCACAGCTTTATTAGAAAAACACATCCTCCTTAGTCCTTGCCATCTGTTTTTCCACATGTACCAAAATATCTTACTGAACTTATAGCTGTTTTATAACCGAATGCCGGCCACTGCAAAAAGCAGCAGGCATGTAACAGACATCAATTAACTCCAGAAATTACAGTAAATGGCCAAGGACTATCACCCGCCATATGCTGTGACAATTTTTTAAACAAGTATAACAAAGCAATGGTTTATACAATTTTTTTTTTTTTTTATATTTAACAATTATTGCCAGGGTGGGAGGGAGGGAGATGCAGCTCCTGTCGCAGCAGTGGGGAAGCAGGAGTACAGCGTGGGAGAAAGTCAGGCGGAAGAGGAGGGGGCAAGGAGGGGACCCTTATGATATGCTGCTCTGCGCAGGGATGTGGGATTGGGTGAATTAACCCCTTAAGTGCTGGAGGTCATTAGCATATTGCTAGCTCCCCAGTCCCTCTGCGATTTCTCTATTCTTTTCAGCGCTCTCGAAAGGCTATACATTTTTGCAAATGATCAGGAAAGTTGAGATCAAGATGTTTTGATCATAATTCTGATTTATTTTACTTTCATTTAATTAAATGACAATTTTGTTTTAATTTAATTCTAGAAGGCTCAGCATTTGTCATGCTGAATATCCCTAGGGGCACATTTACTAACCCACGAACTGGCCGAATGCGTCCGATTGCGTTTTTTTCGTAATGATCGGTATTTTGCGATTTTTTCTGAAAATTTTCGCGACTTTTTCGTTACCAATACGATTTGTGCGAAAAAACGCGAGTTTTTCGTAGCCATTCCGAAAGTTGCGCAAAATCTTGCGATTTTTCGTAGCGTTAAAACTTGCGTGAAAAGTCTTGATTTTTTCGTAGTGTTAAAACTTGCGCGAAACATTGCGCCTTTTAAGTTTTAACACTACGGAAAAGGCGCGACTTTTCGCGCAAGTTTTACCGCTACGAAAAAATCGCAAGATTTTGCGCAACTTTCGGAATGGCTACGAAAAACTCGCGTTTTTTCGCGCAAGTCGTAATGGCTACGAAAAACTCGCGTTTTTTCGCGCAAATCGTAAAGACGCCGAAAAAATCGCAAAAATTACGAAAAAGTCGCAAAATGTTCGTTTTCCAATCGGAATTTTTCCAATTCGGATTCGAATTCGTGTCTTAGTAAATCAGCCCCTAGCTAGTGTTGGTATGGTAAAGGTAAGCAATTTTCCCATTGCAATGTTGAATTAAATGATCATGTATAACTGTAAGCTTTCTAATATTGTGATAGATCAGTGATAGGTAAGGCCAAGGGGAGATGGTAAGCACTATTTAAACAGAACAACGAAAATACTAAAAGTGCAATGGGAGGTATAAAGTCTGCTTTGAAAACAGGATCCAGGTTTAAATCCCACTGGCAACTCTTTGTGATACTGGACAA
Source organism: Xenopus tropicalis (assembly GCF_000004195.4). NCBI lineage: Eukaryota > Metazoa > Chordata > Amphibia > Anura > Pipidae > Xenopus > Xenopus tropicalis. The sequence goes on along the minus strand of NC_030680.2, from coordinate 62,992,334 downwards.
GTCACACAGCCTAACTATGGAAAATCTTAACAAAGCAAACTTAACAACTTTTTCATTAAGAAGTTTTATTACATACACTGCACACTGTCACACAACAAAATTTGCAAACTTTCTTACATTGTTGGAAGTGGTCGCTAAACAGGCACATTTTTTCACACAGAGGCATACATTTTCGTATTGCGAATAATTTTTCCGTTACCGACTTTTATTACATTTTTCCCCTTAAATCTTATAAATGTTGTGCCATGGGAAAAAGTGTGCCATAAATATTCCACTACCCTGCACATTCACATTAAACCTTGCAGTAGGGGAAACCGATTTGACATTTTAGGTGATGATAAAGCTTGCAATAAGCAAAAATAAAGTGTAATCACAGGTAAATGACTACAGTTTTAAAACAGAGAAAAAAGAAGCCCTTGAAAGCATATGATCTATACTGTATATTTTTCCATTGCAGTATACCTGATCAATCAAATCTATAATTGCCACTGTGTTAGAAAATGAGCCAAATAGTTTAAAAAAAAATAATAAAAAAATAGACATGCATTAACAATTTTTGCACCTTTAATTAATTAATCCATGTATCTGATTTTATTATTTACTTTGCTGACTGTTATTAAAATGTTTCTCCATAAAACCAATTTTTAAGACTTTTAGTGCCTATAAAAAATGAGAATGTTGCCATTTTCTCAGCTTCCTATAATTATTTTTATCAGTGTCTCCAGCCATCTCTCTTTTTAATCCCCATTATACTGCCAAAGATTTTTCTATCTACGGCACTCATTTGAAATCCATATTTATTTATATGCTTTACAATTTTCAATAAAAAGGTCAAAAATAAAATTTGATACTATTAAGGACATTTTTCAAGTTTTATCGGTTATTAGATTCTAATGTATCTTAGTCTTTTCTATAGGCTACAGAGTATACTGAAAATAGCCAGGCTGGCTATCCCTAAGCTATAAATTGTAGTGTATGGTTATCAGGTCATCTTTAAATGCAAATGTGCATTGTCTTATTGCTACATTTAATAAGACAGACTAACTTGAGGGTTTGATGGGGTTCATGCATGGCCATTTCAAGTTCTCAATACATCCTTATATAGCCCTATGTATTATGCTGCAGATGATTGTGACTTTTATCTGTTCTTATGCTCCTAGCTTTCCCACCATTATCTCCCACTAGGAGATAATGATAAACGGCATCTGTGGAAAAAGTATTTGGAAAATTGGAAGCCCTGTGCAGATCAGGGCTGGCTATCAGTGTCTGCAAAACAATTCCACAAAATTCTTTGTATATACATTAAAAGTTTTTTACTGGCAGCACAACACCAAAATTCACCCACTGCTGAGTGGTGTTTTTGCGCCTCTGTCATGGCCCATTATTTCTTATAATGAATAGGTAATGATAATACAACTGTAATTTACAGTATTTTAAAAATGTTTCATTTTCCTGGAGCGACAAAATATGAAAAATGAGCCTTTTACCTGAATAACGGCATTGTATTTTCTGCTAGTCTCCCACGGTCCCAATTGGGAATTGTTTGAAATCAAGGTAACATTTTGAAACTTTCAAAGCTTAAAGGCATCAAGGCAGCAGGGAGTAGGATCTTTAAGCCTCAGTGAGCCTTAAGATTGCTTTTGTCTGGGCACAACATCTTATTATCTGTGCTGTGACTAGATATGTTACCTGCAGTGACCTCTCTTTGTTTCTCTGGATACTGCGTGTCTTTACAAGCTGAGTGTGTTTGGATTGCTGTCTTTTTCATTCTTTGCTGTGAAGATGTAATCCAAGATTTAGGGACCAGAGTTCAATGCATTTTCAGTTACGTCTTTATCCCATCGCATACAAAATGCGTCCATTATCGCTTACCTCGTTCTCAGAGAAATACAGCTATAAAATATTTAAATTGTTGGTATACAGCACATCTTTCTTATATAAATTCACACTGATGGACACATTTTGAACCTAGCAATTGTATTACATGTAATTAATAAACTGTGACTGATGCATCTATTTTATTTGCCTTAAATAATATGTATATACTGCATGTTCTATTACTGCTTCTGTATGATGAAAGAGCAACTCTCACCTAAAAAAATATACAGTTTTGGCAAATATAATTGAAAAGCAGTATTTGTTTCAGTGGTGCAACTATAGAGGAAGTAGACACTGCAGTTACATCACTGATCTGTCTGCCCATTTCTACTCTTTGCACTGCTGGTTTTGACTACATGTACCATTAAAGAATGAAGCAGTAGTTTTCCAGCCAAGACTCCAGTTCCCGCAGTACCTTGCACACCTTGGTTATTTCCTTACTAGCATAGGGCAACAGTGGGTTTTTGTATTTTTTGTGGGAAAAAACCCTCCCAGCAGACATCATTTGTATACCTTGCCTTCGGCATCTACTGCTTCTTTGTGCTATAAAGACAGCCACATTAACTGCAGCACATAATTAATGGAACAATAAAAGGGGGCTTTGGTCAAGCTGATTTGGAAAATCTTTGGCCTTGAAAATTATTGAATCCTCCTTCTAAAATCACCAGTAAGGGGTGTTGAGATTGTCATTTCCATTGCTTTGTTACATGGACCTCCAAAATCCAAGTCTGCTACCATCTTAAATTTATGCAACACCTCAAAGTAACCTTTATTCACCTGACAGCACAATAATACAGCAGGTTAAAATATTCATTTATTTGCCTATAATGCGGAGGAAAATGTGTTATTTGGGTTAACCACGGCAAACATTATAAGCAGTAAAGGAAAGCTACAAACAGGTTAAAAAATTCTTTCCCTAAATTGTATCATAACACCCATGTTTATAGCAGCTGCCTTCAAGTAATCACCAAAGGGTTTATGATTAGTAGGTATAAAAACGTAATGATCTTCAAGAGACACATCTGGATTTGGCTTCCAATATTTATGGAGCAATTACAGATCTGTTGATAAGCAGGCTTAACCTTATAAGCTTTCTGCCATTTTATGGATATTTGCTGTATTTATATTTACTGATAATTTCCATATACATATCAAAGCATTCCTATTTCCTTTTTTCGTGTGGATCAGATTAAGCGAACTTTATTATTCAATTACAGTGAGTGTTTCCTTGAAATTGAATGAAATGCCATTTTTTCCAAATTATAATGATATCATTTGTTGCGGACCTGACTGTTGTCCAAGAAAATTTTAGATCTTCAGAAAAACTGAATTTTAATGTATGCGGATGTAAATAGTTCCTGTCTGCAACCTAGTGCCTTGGATTGGTTTCATAAATTGTGACTGAATCTGTATTGACATCTAGCCCCCTATTCCATTCATTAGTCAACTTTTCTGAATGATAAACAATGACAGCATTTGACATTCACATCTCTTTATATAGCTGGTGAAACAATGTGACAACTAATAGGCTGCGGATAATTCAGGGAGTGATGCATGTCACACTGCTGCAGACTGATGGAAATAACTATATCAGTAAAATGACATTTGTTTACTTCATTTCCGATAAAGTCATGTAAAATGTGAATTTAAAAGGTATATACAGTAGTTAGCATATCTTCCAGCTGCCATAGAGTTTCCTTTGTTGATCATTTGTATGACTTCATATGATATGACTATCAAAGTAACAGTATTTTATTAGGTTTATTCACAGTAATTATTATCAATATATTAATTAGTGCTAGTAATCATAGGCTGAAATCTGATATGAAATGTTTTATTTATTACAAAATAAAACTAATTTTGAATCGATTGTATTCAATTTGTCTTTAGGATCTTTAGGAATCAGTGTTTTACATTGTCCAAGCCTATTGTATTCTTTATTCCAAATCATTTATAATGACTGGTTTCTGATGTTGAATCCTATATGTTCATTTTTAGTTTCTGTGTAATCAGTCAATAATATCAATAAATGGGCTTTCTAGGAATATTGATAACATTTGTAGTAACGAATAGTAATGATTGCTATGGGTGGGCTAGAAGCATTCATTTCATTTGCAAAAAAGCCCCACAATGACTTCCCATTCCAAAGAGCTTATGGTGGCCATACATGGGCTGATAAAACTTGGTGAATCGATCCTTCCGGACTAAGACAGCAACTTATTGGCAAACAATCTTGCCCAATTAATATTTGACCAAAATTTGGGCAGATATTTATAGGGCAGGTTAGCTTTTGCTGTTGGATTGAGGAGATCTGAACGCTGGCCCAATTTTAACATTTTGAAAGTTGGGTTCCTACAGAATGTGAAGCTTTTAGTCAGACATTAAAGAAATTGGTCATACAGATTCTGTTTTCAGCTGCCTGTTGAGGTTTAATAAAAAAAATAGCATTTGTGATGTCTCTTTACACATCTTTGATAAAGATAAACCATTTATGATATAAAACAGGACTGCTGCAATAAAGATATATATTTTTTTAATTGTTTTGCTACCTTGTACCAAGATTTTGCTAAAGTATGAAACCCAGCACACTCCAATACATGTGGACTAGTACTTGAGGGTTAAAGCTATAGCAAATCAAAATCAGCACTGGATTCTAAAAGTAACTACTATATGCTTGGTAAAATTTTGTCAGAGCTCCCCAGTCACCCAGAACACCGGGCTCTTAAATCAATTAACTCCTTTAACACCTAGGTGCCAGAATATATATTGTTAGCTGTTAAATGGCAAACAATGAACTATTCATTAGGTGAATAGTGCTGGAATTAGGGATGGACGTGAAGGGATGCCATTCCTCCACTACTTTATTTCTGTGAATTGGCATCGCTTCAGGGGAGAGATGCAAGCGTTTTGAATCCTAGAACTTCCTTATTTTAATTCCAGAAATTTCTTTTGCTCCTCTGCACTTCTGCATACCTTAACATACATAAACTACAGTCTATTCCAGGGGTCCCCAACATTCTTTACCCGTGAGCAACACCCAGGGGTGCCAAATAAGGGCTGTAATTGGCTTTTTGGTAGCCCCTATATGGACTTACAGACTACATGAGGCTCTGTTTGTTAGTACAGGTATCGGATCCCTTCTCCGGAAACCCATTATCCAGAAAGTTCTGAATTACGGAGAGGCCATCTCCCATAGACTCCATTTTAATCAAATAATTAACATTTTTAAAAGTGATTTCCTTTTTCTCTGTAATAATAAAACAGTACCTTGTACTTGATCCTAACTAAGATATAAAAATTGGAGGCAAAAACAATCCTATTCGGTTGAATTACTGTTTAAATAATGTTTTTAGCAGACTTTAGGTAGGAGATCCGAATTATGGAAAGATCCCTTATCCGGAAAAGCCCAGGTCCCGAGCATTCTGGATAATGGGTCCCATATCTGTACACCTGTTATTTATGCCAAAATATGCATACAAGTCAATAATTCAAAAATAAGCATCTGCTTTAAGGCCACTAGAAGCAACATCCAAGGAGTTGGTGAGCAACACATTGCTCATGAGCCACTGCTTGGGGCTCACTGGTCTATCCTATGCCCACATGGCTGTACTGCAACACTTTGAGAATGTTGTAGAAGTTGTAGAAATTATAAAAATAGCAGCACGGACAGTTATGCCTGAATTAGAAACTCAATTAGGTGAAATAAGAAATGGGAGGAAATTAAAATATAAAATTAAAAGCAGAAAAAGAAAAATCTTGAATAAATATAAATACAATGGTGGGAAAAAGTTAAAATGAAAAAAGTAAAACAAAGGTTAAAAAGCAGGATAAATAAAAAAAAAAACCTTCATGCACTGTTTGCATCTTGGAGTCCCTACAGGCCACATACTTTTATAAATCTATACATATTTGGCTCAGTAGATGTAGCAAAATAACTTGGGTGAAACCACAAAGTGTTAGCAGGAGGACTTATTATAACAGTGGTGTGGCTTATTTTTTGGCATGCCGCGCTTAGAATTCCACCACTTTTTTCAACCAAATTTAAGCACTGTTAGTAACCCATGGTAACCAATAACATTATTGCTGCCATCGTCTGTGGGCTGAACAGAGCTAATCACTGACTGGTTGCTATGGGTTATGTCCAGGGGCGCATTTACTTTGAGTTAGTAAATGATCCTAGCTGAGCCTTATTCTTATGTTCTTATTGTCAGAAACATACATTAAATCCTCTTTAACCTATATGTGCTCACTCCCTTTTCTGTTGGTTGCACAAACAGCAGTTCCTTTGAGATGTCATTTTTCTGCAGTATTTCTGAGTTATGCATTTTCAGCGCAAGGGAGCAAATGCTGGATTTGGAGATAGATTACACTGGCCCACACAAGCCCTTTTGACATAACATTACTGCAGCTCCTATTTGGATCACCGGACACACATCAGTGAATCACTCGATAATTATGGGTTGTGCCTCACTGTGGATGGTGACTGAATTATCCTTTTAGCACTTATGTTAAAACCCTCTGAGAAAGCCAAAAATTGCAATGCGTAATTGTTAAAGTTTTCAAATAGCTATGTGCTTATGGGATAAATAAAACCAATGTAACTGGGAACATTAAAATTAACTGACTATATTAAGATAAAGAAAACTAAATATAAACTTCACAGTGGCAAATTGTACAGCAAGCCAATGATGATTACTGTGCAGTATGACAGTTATCTATATCATTTGAATAGCTCACTAATACAGATATTTGAATCTCCAAAGGAATTTAACAGCCACCTACAAAGATTCATAATAAGCTAGGATGCAGCTGTAAAATAGAATTACAGGACTCTTATTCCATAGACTATTTAAAAAACAATATTGTTATCTGCCATTATTTCAGCAGTTTGGGGTGGCTTGTACTTGCAATAAATGTTATCTCTGGCATAGTAAAACCAAAGTTAATAGAATAAGCAATAAAAACAGTTTTAAAAAAATGCTGCAGGGAAACAAATTGTCAGAAATCAAATTTATAATTACTAGAAAATGATTGCTTTGCTGTTGAAAGAATGTTAAAAAACATTTTAACTAATTGTATGCATTCTTTTTTTTTTTTTTCTATAAAACCACCATACAGTGACAATTGACAGGCTCTTCTAAATAGTACAAGATTGTTGATGTGCTGAAAAGAAATTACAAACTTACAAATATGCTAATGTTCTGGGCGTTTTTGGCATAACTGTGGAGTGTCAAACATTCACTTGGGTATCACTGCCATAAAGTGAAAAGAGATAATAATGAGAGAAAACACTAAAAAGCAAGCAATTATCTATGATAAATGAAGAAGTGGGTAAAAAATCTTGAAAAAACTCTCAATGTAATTCAAAGCATTTTGGAGTGATTTTATTACATCTTGTAAATGTTTTGCCATTGTGCAATTTTTTCAGCAGAATGCCTTATTGATAGTGATAGGTAGTGATGGGCGAAATGTTTCGCCAGGCATGGATTCGCGGCGAATTTCCGCGTTTCGCCATTGGCGGATTGTTGCGCGAAACGGCTGAAAAAATTCGCCGCGGAAAAATTCGCCGCACTTCCAAAAATTGTCGCGGGCGTCAAAAGAATAGCCGCGCAACGAAATAATAGCTGCGCGACGAAATAATAGCCGCGGGCGACAAAATAATAGCCGCGTGCGACGAAACAATAGCCGCGGGCGACGAAACAATAGCCGCGCGACAAAATAATAGCCGCGTGCGACGAAACAATAGCCACGCGACGAAATAATAGCCGCGTGCAACAAAACAATAGCTGCGCGACAAAATAATAGCCGCGGGCGACTAAACAATAGCCGCGCGACAAAATAATAGCCGCGGGCGACGAAACAATAGCCGCGCGACAAAATAATAGCTGCGGGCGACGAAACAATAGCCGCGCTCATCACTAGTGATAGGTATAGTGGACCTCCTGTTATTGGAGATGCTCCTCAAGCATAATTATTTCTGCTTTGAAACATGCTTCTAGCAACAGGTGAATGGGTCAGTGGGTCTCTCATACATTCATCTTTTCATGTATCAATTTGAGAATGAAAATATCTAAATATGGCCATAATATTTTATTGTTCATCAATGAAGTGTTCATCTTGTGGAAAGGTGGCAAAAGTGAATTAATGTGTCTAGGGTTGATGAATGTAATCAGTGTTCTGATATGACTAAATTCACAGAAATTGTGACAGCAAAATACAGTTTAAATATATAACCTTTAAATATATAGCTATAGATCTTATTATATCGATTCAGGGGAGACAGATCACTGCTGCTTTTTTAGCGCGAGACTCTCTGGATAAAGGAATTCAATATGCTGTCCCCAAAAGATCTTAATAATTGCTTTTTGTACATTCGATGAACCAGTGTTAGGCTTTTGTAAAATATGGGGGATATGAGCAGACAGTTCAATCTGTATTTTGTGGCAATCTAAGCCTATGGTAACGATATACTGCCGATATAGCCTATTGCCCTCAGTAATAACTGTGATTTGAAATCTTGTCCCCTGTTTCTGGAGTTACCGCCAGAGTAACTGTGTGGGCTTGGGACCAGGATGATATGACTTCAGTACACCAGGGGGCACATTTACTAATCCACGAATGTCCGAAAAGCGTCCAAATGCGTTTTTTCTGTAATAATCGGTATTTTGCAATTTTTACGTAAATTGTCGCGACTTTTTCGTAGCCGTTACGTCTTTTTCGTAAATTGACGCGACTTTTTCGTAGCGTTACGACTTGCGCGAATTGGCGCGACTTTTTCGTAGCCGTCGCGCCGAGTACGAAAGTTTCAGATTCATTCAAGCTTCAGTATCGTGACTTTCCTTGGGCCAGGTTGGAGCTGCAAAGTGCCATTGAGTCCTATGGGAGGCTTCCAAAATCATGCAAAGTCTGAAAGTTTTGCCCGCCGTTTACGAGCGCTCAATAGGAAAAAGTCACGACAATATACGAGCAAATCGTAACGGCTACGAAAAAGTCGCGACAATTCGCGCAAGTCATTACGGCGACGAAAAAGTCGCAACAATTTATGAAAAAGTCGCAAAATGTTCGTTTCCAATCCGAATTTTTCCCATTCGGATTCGTGGATTAGTAAATGTGCCCCCAGGTCTTAAGTCCAGTGCTGTTTACCCTTTAAATTTTAAACTTTGGTTGAGACATGGGAGATGAGATTGGGAGTGCGGATCAATCATCACTGGTACTTACTGCTTGCCCTGAGACAGGTGGTAGGGTCGGGCTGAGCTGTGCCTTCTGATACTGTAGAACTGATCCAGCTCTTTGCAGAAAGCAGCACATCCCCTGGAACACAAGTGCTATGTTGATGAACACTTAGGGCGCACTCTTGTACCCCTTAGAGCTCTTCCACTTCCACTCAGGGGCATGGTTATTGACCTCTCATTACTCAAGCAATAATATTTAGTTCCAAAATTTTCCATAAAATGAAAAGGGTGCATGGAATTAATGATTTGTTTTAAATACAGTCATATGGCTGTGTGTATTCTTCAATCCAAAACTTACCAATAAGCTAATTTTCTTTCAAAATCTTTACATTATGAATTTGAAATCTATGGCAAATGCATAACCTGGCAAAGAGGCTGTTTAGCCACTATCTCATGAACTGTAGAATTGAATGCATCTCCAGTGCTCTTGTACTCACTGCATTAGCCTGCAACTAAAATGGATTGGAAGTGAGCCAACCCACATCTCAAGTGCAAAGCTAAATTGGTAGAACACCAATCAACACTATTGTATAGTCGTACCTCTCAGTCTCTCAGGTATAATTTAAAATGATTAATTCATAACTAGGCACACACATAATAAGGCAGGAGCTCTCCTAATCTGCGGAAAGGTTTATAATGACTGACTGACTAATTAGCTTGGATACAAAATATTTAGCCTTGGTTTTTTAAAGCATTGTCAGATCAATAATTGTTAGTTACTTCAATCAAAGTTTTGTGATTTTACAAAGAAGGGGGGCCATTCACCATTGATGTTGACACAATTTTTTTGGACATTTCATAAAAGATGTTATTTTTATGTAATTAATCTTTCACTGTATTTTCACACAAATTTGTTTTTTGCATGTTTGCCAATTTTTTGTTAACAGAAAGGAAATCCATTTATTAGTTTATAACACTTGACAACTTGAGTTTCTGATTTTCTTTCTGTTTCCTGTTCTCAGTCTACATTTTCTGTCTGTTTGGCCACAATCTTCCATTTTGTCCCATGGAAACATTTAGGGGCACATTTACTAATCCACGAATCCGAATCCCGAACGGGAAAAAATCGTATTGGAAATGAAAATTTCGGAAGATCGCAAATATCACGAAAATGCTTACGAAAAAATCGTATTAGTCACGATAATATCGTATTGGTGATCCGAAAATCACGAAATTTTCGTACCAAACATATGTAAACAGCGGTAAAACCTTTCCGATTTTTTCGTACAAACGTCCGAAAAAGTCGTGCGCTGTACGAAAAAGTCGTGCGCCGTGCGAAAAAGTCGTGCGGACGCCCGAATAAAAAATCGGCAAAAATACGTTCGGAGCGTTCGCATGAACGCTCGAGCGTTCGTGCTTTTGTAAATGTGCCCCTTAGGGTCATAATTGTTGTTACAAAAAAATTGCAGCAAATAGTGTTGCTTTATGACACAAATGTGCGATCTAGTGTCAGTAGGAGCATATCCAAAAATGGTTTTCCAAAAGCATAACTGATATATGGATAGTTCACTGATGTAGTTATAGTCTATACAGAGAGAGGCCACTAAACTATAAATGGAGCATATTTAATTTAGACATTTGGTTCGGATTGCTCACTTCCATGTCACATTTTTAAACAGATTTTCAATTAAAGGGGATGTTCACTGGTTACTGCATGCCTTCCCTCTCCTGCTTCATTTTCATATTTTGTTACAATTGGATGACAAAATTCAGCCAATCAGATAGCAGTAACCAGTTCAGTGTCAACTTCCTGTTTAGGCAGAATGCAAGTTGGTATTAGTGATCTCTTCCTAAAAGAGAGCACAGAGCAGTGAACCCGGTCTGTAGCTTCAAACATTTATAATAATAAAGATGCATTACAAAAATGTTTTTTCTGACAGGGGCTCTTCATATTCAGACTATTGTCTGAAGATGAACATCCCCTTTAAAAATGATTCTGTAATATATATTGCCTTGATTTGTTGTTTGCATAACATTTTGTCTGGGAGCCCTACAGACTGTAAACTGAGTGTTAATAATATAAGCAACACCAGCTATATGTTACAGAACAAAAAATACTATTGTATGGCAGATATATCCAATAAGACGAAAAGTAATTTTGGTATTGTTGGATCAAAGCATTATCTGATGCTATTAATTGACCAACGGGGAACACTTGAGATTATTCTGGAGCTGTTTATAACATGTACATGAATATGCTTGAGTACACCCATAATCTTTTGTGACTATCCGCCTTGATCACATGTGGTATCTTATAGTTTACAATTACTCAACTGGGGTTTTTACTTTGTGGTTGGGATTCCGGTTCCTGTAGGTATCTTTCTCTGTTCAAATGATTTAGGCTGTGTTCGGTCTTTCTTGCAAATCTTCCTTTATATAAAGTGTGTTTCATCAGTGTCCTCTACCAGCTTGGGGTTCCTTATATTTTCCATGGTAATCCTTACCTAATGTCACTGCATCAGCATCTTGTAGTTCAGATGTACCATTTTTACTTGAATGCTTCCTACTGTGAACAGCTTGGTGCATATAATATTAGTTCACACAGACAGACATCTGTGGAGCTATAATAACTCCTTTCTCCTTTAAACCTCTCTAGCTACTATTATTTTTCTTTACTGTATTCTCAGATCTGCCAATGCATTTGGCATGGTGTAAAATGGCAAAATTATTAACTTCATTCATGCAGTACTTTAAAATTGTTGGATTTGTTTAGGCTCTGTTGGATATGTCTAATGGATTTTTCTTACAATTTATAATGGCATCAGCATTATTAACTGTAATACTCTGCCCTTGAGTGTGTATGCACTCAATTCTAGTTCTGAAAATGGGCAAATATTTATTATTCATTAAATCATCACAGTATTTCTTCTTCTAATCCAAGATATTAATTTGACTGTCTGAAAGTCTACAGTGCTGATTCACTATGGGGCCCGAGACAAGGATGACATTGCTTTCCTTAAGGCTCATACACTAAAAACTTGCACCAGTTCAAGGCTTAGAGCATACTACCTGTGTTTAAAATAGATACGGATGCAGCTATCCATTATGGAAGTGCAAAGAGTTGTGCTTCTGAGCAGGAGGCCCATCTTTTACACTCTGCCCTTGCCCCCTATCATGTTATAGGAAATGAGCACTGATGTCTTAAATCTATACAGTAACATTGGCTGGCACATGAATGTTGCTCTACTTATACAGGTATGGGATTGCTTATCCGGAAACCAGTTACCCACAAAGCTTTAAATTAAAGGAAGGTCATCTCCCAAATACTCCATTTAAATAAAGAAATCAAAATTTTAAACCATATCTTCTTCTTTTTCCTCTGTAATAATAAAACAGCACATTGTGCTTGATAGTAACTAAGATATAATTACTCCTTTTTAGAGACAAATTCATCTTATTGGGTTTAATATTTAAATGCCCAAGAAGTGAATGAAGAGGCAAAGAGTAGTATAGAAATAGAAAAGAGAAGTGACTTATAATAAGACTGATCCAGTAAAAGTAATAGATACAATACAGAGAGGAGTGGAAATCTGTAGATTTACAAATTTTGTTTAATGACTCGGAGACTTTCTATCTCAATTGTATGTGAAATTGTATTGTATTGTGCATTGTTCTTTAGTGGAAACAAAAAGAAGAGCTGGATAAATACATGAACCAAGTTAAGCTGGAGAAGTACATGAACCAAGTTGAAATGTGTATTTTTTCAAACCAATAAACATCAAAAACCAACAAACTCTGCAGAAAATTAGTAGTTACTGTCACAGACCTTTAAGAATTTGCAAAATTCTAGCCTGAAAAAAGCCCATATTCTCACTAATTCACATTATATTTATAGCATAATAAAAAAAAGAATACATGCTAAATAGAGTAAAGGTCATCTAATGGCAGAAACACAGTATATCTGAGCTACGTTAAACATTCATTAGCAGCAAAGTTGGCGGTGAGATGTACACACTAGCCAGGTAAATGTGCTTGCAGATGAAATAAATGGTACGAGGTTTGACCTACATTTTTATAGAATGTACAGCTGAAATAATTTGGGTACCTCACTAGAGAAATGTTTAATGCAGGACCGCATCATTAAGCAGAGTATTAGACGTATTGCAAATGTACCAGTGCTGGTTATGAGTAACAAGTATGGTTCTTAGCAGCTCCTTACCTGCTCAATGACAAACACATAAACCATTTTTTTATCATTTCAGGATAATATTTGTAATGGGCAAAAATATTCTGTACATTTCCTTGGTTGAACAATAGTCGGTAAGCATTTATTCTATAGCAGACTGTTTCTGATGATTCATTAAATAAAGGGGTTTTTCACATTTAAGGTAACTTTCAATATGTTATAGAATGGCCAATTCTAAGCAACTTTTCAATTTGTCTTCATTATTTATTTTTTATGGTTTTTTAATTATTTTCCTTCTGCTGACTCTTTGCAGCTTTCAAATTGGAGTCACTGACCCCGGCAGCCAAAAAACTCTTCCTCTGTGAGGCTACAATGTTATTGTTACTTTTTATAGCTTTTTTCTGTTAAGGTCTTCTCCTATTCATATACCAATCCCTCATTCAAACCACTTTCTGGTTGCTAAGGTAATGTGGATCATAGCAACCAGATAACTGCTACAATTCCAAATTAATGAGCTGTTGTAAAAACCTAGAAACAATAAAAAATGAAGACCAAATGCAAATTGCCTCAACATATAACTCTCTACATCATACTAAAAGTTGAACTCAAAGGTGAACAACCCCTTTAACAACACCCCTTTCCATCTAACAGTAGCTATGCAGCAGCAACTTGAGTCTCAAATCTTTACAAGAGCTACTTCTACAATTCAGCATATCATTATAGTCTACATTACATACTACCCTAGCTTTTGGATCAAGTCTTACATATTTATTTATTTGACCCATGCATCACTTTTTATTTCATTCTAAATTTTCGGTTAACTAAAAAACTTTTATAATACATTATTTTATTTGTTTTACATTTTGTGCTATGAGGAATTCACTTCCAAACTGAGTGGCTCACTTCTCCATTTTGTAATGTGCCAAAGTTCCAAGCTTTGTGGTTTCCTCTACCAACTTTATCCTGAATCTAATTTAGTGTAAAAACAAGAACTTTCTGGAACACAGCTAGGCCATGCTGAGTTGTACACAGTTTATCCTTTAAAACGAACATATTCAACAATTTCTTACTTTTGTTTCAAAAACGTGCCCCAAATCAAAATAGACTCCAAAAGTAAAATGATAAGTAAATTATAAAGTTAGTATTGGGATGGTAATACAGATCATACCCAGTAAAACATGGAGGCTTGGGTGTATAAACCCAGAGACTATCTCCAAATTATCTGATCCCAAACCAGTTAAAGAGAGTCAAAAAGATCAAACAAGATTTAAATAGCTTACCAGAATCCAAAAGTGGTTCGGGTGTTCAAGGCACGGAACCCGTTGCTGAAGGGGAAAACACAAGCAGTTGAAGGAGCTCTAAGCACACAACGGAGTTTGCTTAAATACTGTCTTTATTATTCCATCTAAAACCAAGGTGCCTGACGCGTTTCGAATAATAAAGACCCTGTTTTAGCAAACTCCGTTGTCTGGTGGAGCATGGAGCTCCTTCAACTGCTTACTTTTGTTTCAGACCAACACCCAAAGATCATAGAATTACTTAGAATATGAGCTGCGTGTGTGAGTTCCTGTTCTTTAAGCACCTTGTTTCTAACATCACAGTACTATGAATTCTAGTATACATTATCCCTTGTCTAAATCTGCAACCCCATCTCTACCGCCTCTCTTTCCAGATAATTTTTGCTTATTGCTAAAGGTGCATTATACTCCTCTAAATATAGGAGAAATGTGCTGATGCATTGAAAATTTCTTCAAAAACCCTATTAATCCCACCCATCTGTTCCACTGCCACTTCCTGCTCCCTGTGCCAGTGGCACTCGTGCTTCTGGCAGCGACTGTTAGGACACACCCACCCCTCATTAGAAACAGGGACCATAGCAGATGGAGCTCCAATAAAGGGTCCATTTTTAAAGTTAATGATCATTTTTAGGCCAGAACTAGTGATGAGCGAATCTTTTCCGTTTCGCTTCTTTAAATAGATCCGCGAAACGGCAAAAAATTTGCGAAACGGCGAAAATGTCGTGCGACAAAAAAAATTTGTTGCCCGCGGCTATTATTTTGTCGCGCGCCTTTTGTTTCGTCGCCCGCAGCTATTATTTTGTCGCGCGGCTATTGTTTCGTCGCCCGCGGCTATTATTTTGTCGCGCGGCTATTGTTTCGTCGCCCGCGGCTATTATTTTGTCGCTCAGCTATTGTTTTGTCGCACGTGGCTATTATTTCGTCGCGTGGCTATTGTTTCGTCGCACGCGGCTATTATTTTGTCGCGCGGCTATTGTTTTGTCGCCCGCGGCTATTATTTTGTCGCGCGGCTATTGTTTCGTCGCACGCGGCTATTATTTTGTCGCCCGCGGCTATTATTTAGTCGCACGGCTATAATTTCGTTGCGCGGCTATTCTTTTGACGCGCAGCTATTCTTTTGACGCCCGCGACAATTCTTTTTTGACGCCCGCGACAATTTTAGGACGTGCGGCAAATTTTTCCGCCGCGAATCCATGCCTGGCGAAACATTTCGCCCATCACTAGCCAGAACAAAAGCTGACACTAGTGATGAGCGAATTTTCTTTGGCAGGCATGAATTTGCTGCAAATTTACACGTTACAGCAATGGCGGATGTTTGGGTGAAAAGGGCGCAAAAATTCACAAGTGAGGAAAAAGTTGGGGTCGTGTCTAAAAAAAAAACAATTGCCTGTGTCAAAAAGCTGTACATGTCAAAAAAGTTGCATGCATCGAAAAAGATTGCACGATAGCTGAGTTTCGCGAATTTTTTACCATTTTGAGAATTTTTTTCACAGTTTTGCTAATTTTTTGGCGAAGCAAAAAAGGATAGCTTCACCCATCACTAGCTGGCACATATCTTATTCATTATTGCCTACAATAGAAGGGAGATTTGCCTGTTATGATATTATCATTTATTCCCAAATCAGGGTGGCAGTAATAAATGACTGTGACAATTTTAGTACATTTTTCAAAAGAATTGTTTGTGGGGTTGTTATGTGCTACTAGATACGGGGATAATATTCTTTTTGCACATATACTGTGCTTATTTTAAATTTTTTGTAGATAAAATAATTTATCTCCAATCCTTATTCTTTATTCCCTCATTTTTATATTAATGTTCTTCAGTCATTATGAATAAAACATCAATATGGCTTTCTCTAAATTACATTTTATTTGCTAATATTATATTTGCTAATATTAATTTCAAGATGTAAAAGGCCACTGTTAAATGGATTAATGGATTAATAAAAACAATAATTATGGCAACGATTGGATATCTAGCCTTTATAGTAACATTGATCCTAATTTTTTCATTAACTTTTGAAGCATATAAAGTTAGTGTGAAACAAATATAAAATACATATCTACAGTATAATATAAAACAGTGTTACACCTTAGTCTAGCAGTAGATGGAAAGACATAAGCAATCTTATGTCATAATGAATGTAGCACATTACTTACATGTCCTGTATTTTTTGAATGCTGTTAGATAGCCATCAAGGTTAAGCAGGAGAATAAGCAGGTGGTGGGGTGATAAAATAGGAGAAAGAAAATATAGAAGATAAAAGAGAACATTCAAGCATTCTAAAGATAGAGATAAGTTAGCAAAAACTGAATATATACTTATATTTATGCTTAAAGGAATACTGTCATGGGAAAACATGTTTTTTTTTCAAAGTGCTTAGTTAAAAGAGAAGGAAAGTCATTTTGGCATTTTACTGCCAATAGATTCGCCACATTAGTGCCACCTAGAACACTATATTTATTCTGCAGAAAGCTTTACCATACCTGAGTAAAGAACCTTTCTTTATTTGTTTAAGATTGCAGCTGCCATTTTAGCTTGGTCTTCATACTGTAGCTTGCTGCTTTAGTTCTATGGGCTGATAGCTTAGATTACACATTCCTAAGGGTAGGGGGAGTTTTATGAATTTTCATAGGAAGGGGGAGCAGGAGAATAGAGAGAGGAGAGAACTGAGCAGACTAGGACCAGGAATTAAGGATTTCTCTGAGAGAGGAAGTCAGATACTGAAGAACATGTTAACAAAAAAGGAGACAAGAAATTCTGTGTTTCTTTTGATAGAGGACTTAGTGCAGCTTTTCTTAGTGCTTATAGCTGTATTTACATAGACCTTACTGATAAAGCTTACTTAGTTTTTACTTTTCCTTCTCTAGCAGCATCCTGCATTGAAATCCTTTGCTTGGGGCTAGCCATATTCTTCATTTCCCAGGGTGCCGCAGCCATGTGACTTGCGTCACACTTTACTGCTGAGCTGCAATTTTGGAGTGATGTCACCCCCTCCCTGCAGCCAAACAGCAAAATGATAGGAAGGGAGCAAAATAGCAGCTACCTGACACCTGTGATAGATATCAAAATAGCACTTAATAGTAAAAAATCCAAGTCCAGCTTGGGTCTCCTCTATTTAAGAGAAAAAAAGGGTAGTCTGAAAGCAGTTCTAATGTGTAGCAATGGCTTCTTTTGAAAGCTCAGACTCAGGCACAATGCACTGAGATGGCGCCTACACACCAATATTACAACTAAATAAATATATTTGTTGGTTTAAGAACAAAAATTTAAATTTTAGAGTAAATTATTTGCTATGTAAACAGTGTAATTTAAAAATAAAACGTACACCATAAAAAATCATGATAGAATCCCTTTCATTTATTTTATTTTTCTTTTAAAATAATTGAGCTTGTTAAGTAGTGTTAAATTCATTCTGTTAAATGCATTTTAAGAAGAATTTCTTCCCCATAGTTTTAGGTGCACTGTAATCTTGTAACTTCACATCTTACTCACACTATATCTAGTTCTTTTTTATTCTAAAAATACCTTTAACTTTTTTCATTGGAGGCGAAAATGAAAATGTGAAGCGTTTGCTCAAAAGTGGAATAAAATATATCACTATGGAGAATAGAAGAAAATTTGAGTTAATATATGTCTAAGTTAAGGAATTTGGAGCAGACAGCAATATTATTATTACATGTCACTGAGGTGTTAATCAATGTAGGATAAAAAGGGATGTTTAAAACCTACTGAAAATTTGATGATAGGCACAACTGACTGTAACAGAAAAAAGAGAGTTCAACTAAGTTCAAATAAGAAGAAATGGAGAAACACCAAGTACCAAGTATGAGGCTAAATTTAAGCACCTTGATAAAGCCATAGCACAAGTTAATGGATAAAAAAAATATCTTTGAGTAATGTAAATCAACATTTCTACAGCATACAGTAGCATTTAGACTGAGGTGAACCTGACAATCTTAAAAGAACTGTGAATGTGTTAATCAAAAGTAGAGTCTGCATTTCTGCTTCATTAAACCATTTTCAAAACACTTTCTAACAAAGCCCTATGTGGCTGCTCATATATTAACTAAAGACTCTGGGGACCATGTCTACAGATCTTTCTATACAGAAGAGACTGCAATTCAGTAGCTGTCGTATTCCCAAAGCCCTGGCCCAGAGCAAGGCACAGCATCAGCACAAATCAGTAGTGAGTTTCCTACACCCCAAGGCATTAGATAGAAGCAGGGTTTTTACCTTGTACCAGATGTTATCTTGGGAAAGAAAAAAAAGCATATGGATGCAGTAGATCAATAACTCACAGCGGCAAAGCACTGTTCTAAGCATTACCACTGTTACTCATGCTGAGACTGTTTGTATTGACACTTATGGTTTACAATTGTCTTAAAAAGCAATTTAAGAATTCCTCTGGAGATATCCTGTTCCATCCACCATACAAACACCATCTTGCAGTGTTCCACATTATGCACTTTGTGCAATTACTCAGAACTTTAAAGATTGAAGGATCTTAAAGAAGCTGAATTGCCATTTCTGCCACCCTAGAAATGGGTGACACCATAACTCCTTTATCAGGTCCAGGGTGACCATAAAAAGGTTTTTTATGTTATTGTAAAGGAATTGTTTATATTATTATAAAGGTTAATGATCATATTTTGTGTGGCAACCCAGCTGTGTCATACATGAACTGCTTGTAATCAAAGAATACATGGATCAGCCTAGAGTGTTTCAGGAAGCCCAGATACATCTGGTTTTTAAAGGATTATTCTTCGTTCATTTCCAGGTGCACTTTTTACTGCTTCTTTGTAAATATCCCTATAGACTTTCTGGGTGTTTAATAAATGATTAATAATTAAATAATGATTTAATATCAAAATATGATTTGAAGATGTCGCCTGAAGAAATAAGTGCAATGTATTTAACAAGCTATACAGACAGAAATATAAAGGGGCTTGCACATTACCTTAGCAACCAGGGCTTGGTTTTACATGAGAGACTGGTATATGAATATGAGAGGACCTGAACAGAAAGATAAGTAATAAAAGTAACAATAGCAATAAAAGTGTAGCCTCACGGAGCAATAGTTTTTTTTGGCTGATAGGGTCAGTGACCCCCATTTGAAAGCTGGAAAGTGGAAAGGGTTTAAAAAAGAAGGCAAATAATTAAAAAAAACTCTAAAAAAAAGAACTGGCTTAGAACTGGCAATTCTATAACAGACTTAAAGCTTAAAGGAGGACTATGCCCCTGGATGCAAAAAGCCCCCTTAACTATCACTGCCTAGGCCCCCCCCCCCACCCCCTCATCTCTCCCTTATGGCATAGTTCCTAATTTTAAACGCTGTCCCTATCGCTAACCCCTAGCTAAAAATAGAGAGAAGCGCAGCAGCGTACTTGGCCAACATCCTCTTACCAACTGAAGACTCTTCGGGGTCTCACCGCCGACACAGACTCTGCTTGCACATGCACAGTTGAAGCTGATATCCTGCCTCTTACACTGAGTGATGGCTTACCTAAGGATAAATTCAATGTAATGTACTACAAGAGTTTGTCAGGAGTGTAACTATAATGTCAATACCATATAACAAGGTTTCCAGTGGAAAACTGTACCTTTCAAGTAGAATTCCTACAGTTTTTGCATGCATGTTCTGACATCACAACAGTAAGGTACATGCCATAATGTTGAACAGATGTTATGGTTTTATAGTAAGTGTCTGAGTTGCAGAACCTGTATGTATTATACATAATTGATAGTGTCATTGTTGAGGGACCCCATGTACAAAGACTGCAGCCTATCTTTTTTTTTTTTTATCGTTAATATTTTTTTAATATACTTTACATCTACAGACATTTTTTGTTAAAGTATGTTGAGGGAAACACCTGTTGGGGAAAATTCTTTTTTTAAGCATCATGCAATTAGATATGTGAGTTATAACTACAGAGGTAATGCATGTAATTCTAAACAAATCATTTAGTTCAGCAGAAAGGTTAATATTTTCAGTACATTGCACAAAGGAATCGTTTCATTACAGCAATCAAGTCTTCACCGGGGCATTTCCCTGAAGTTTACTTATAGCTATAAATTTAACTTTGTAACACATTCACCACAAAAGGTCTTGGCATTTAAGAAACCGATAAAATTTAATTTGTCCTTTTGATATACTATACATTAAAACTATAAAAAGAAGATGCAATCTTTCATACATTAGGGGGCCCATTTACTTACTCACGAACCTGCCGAATGCGTCCGATTGCGGTTTTTTTGTAATGATCGGTATTTGGCGATTTTTTCGGAAAAATATCGCAACTTTTTCGTTGCCATTCCGAATGTTGCGCAAAATCTGGCGATTTTTTTCGTAGCGTTAAAACTTGTGCGAAAAGTCGCACCTTTTTCGTAGCCATTCCGAAAGTTGCGCAAAATGTTGCGATTTTTTCGTAGTGTTCGGATTCATTCAAGCTTCAGTATGGTGACTTTTCTTGGGCCAGGTTGGAGCTGCAGGGTGCCATTGAGTCCTATGGGAGGCTTCCAAAATCATGCTAAGTCTGAAAGTTTCGGCCGCCGCTTACGAGCGCTCAATACGAAAAAGTCGCGACAAGATACGAGCGAATCGTAATGGCTACGAAAAAGTCGCGACAATTTTTTCTTGTCCTTTAAGGGCACTATTGTGAGAACTGAAGGTATGCCTGCAGCTTGAGATTAACTCTTTACTAGCCTTTTCGTCTCCTTTAAATATATATCTTATATATCCCTCTATGGAAGTATATTGCTTATATTATTTATTATTTTTCCTTATAACTTATACATTTAGTGAACTTCATTGTCCCTTTACTATTCCATTTAGACAAAGGCATATGCCTTTGGAAAATAAAATATAGTCATAGTCTACCTTTATAAATTACTACCTTTATAAATTACATACAATCTCTACAGTTCTTTAGCAAGAACCCCCCCCCCCCCAAACGTTTAAATCAAATATCTCTCCACCCATCCAAATCTTTAACTCACTGGAGATATCTAACACTGAGAATAAATGGCCTAACTTCCAAATACTCATAAATTAAATCTTTATCTATCCAATAAATCTTCATAACTATCACAGAACGTATTTTATGGTAATGAAATCCTTATCAGTAATGAGTTTTTTTTTTTCTTCCATGCCCACATGTATCTCCTAATAAAACCTTGTTAGCTCTGATTTCATTTCAAATGCAGATTTATTGGCTATTAACAATATGAAGAAATAAGACACCAGTCTTTATCTTGCCTACAATAGTAAAAATGTATAAAAATGTTCTTAAATTTGTTAATTGAACCATTTAATTAGCAGAAAAATGTGCTGGGTACTGCCCTTTCTATGGCAGATAACTGGTAAACATTGTACAAGGTAACAGTATGATACAGTCATAACCAGGGTGGAAATTTATCACTTTTTAGCATTCAAGGGGAAACAATGACAATCACCTATCACATACAAAATACTAGAATTTAACTGAACTGAAAGTGATGCAGTATTTATGCTGTGTCAGTAATACAAAAATACATCATAAAATTTCAGAGAAATGCTGATTTGGATGATTTCAAAGGAAATAAATATAAAGGCTGGTTGGGGAATCTGTCACTGTCAGACATGACGCAAAAAGTAATGTAATAGAGATGACAGATATAAGAATGATTTATTGGCAGTGAGAAGCTCTGTTGGTGAAAACATTATCATGCAATGATGGCCAGCGTGCAAGATCATTAGAAATCTCAGAGGCAAAAATGCCTTTTCAAAAGCTGCTTTGTAAAATGTGAGTTTATTGGCAGCATAACAAGGAACACAAATGCAAAAAAGGGAAAGTTGTGACTGTTAATTGCAAATGTTTACTACTTGTAGGCAGACCAGTTACTGTGGTGCTCACCTGTGTTCGAGAAATGGGGCATTGGTTTAATGGGTACATTAACTGATGTTTGGACTCTTAGCAAAGAGATATGCTAGAATGTACCAGTTTGCATCTCTATGGTACTTAACACACACACATATATTTCATCATAAAATATAAAAAAAAAAACATTCACTTTACTGCATAGATATATTTCTGCCAGTCTATATATTTAACCCTGCCCAGCTTTCCATCCAATAATAATATGCGTGTGGCTAAGACTGTTTTTGGAATATCTGTAGTCTTGTTACAGACCCTTTGCATCTTCAGTTTTTCTTATTCACTGCTTTCTCCCCATAAATAACTTGTGTAATTTAAACATGTAGTTGTAACCCAGAGAAATCAATTAGCTATTAGCTTTTCTTAAGAATAAATATACAATAGAAATAGTAATATTTGGATTGATTGCTTTGGGACAGCACTACCATCTGAATACTTTTGGCCATGAGACCATGTACAGGTTTAATATTTTAGCCCCTTCTGACATACCCAATCATAAAAAAATTCTATATTTTCAGGGGACAAAGGTGGCAGGACCCCTACAGCTGTTCCATCTATCGACTAGTGAGGCCTGCTTTGCTTTGGATTCGGTGATTTGGATTTTGGTGTAGGGGAGTTGTGACTACTCATCTCTAATCTTGTGTGACTGTGGATCGGAGAAGTTCCCAGGGAGGGGTATTAAAACCCAGTCTGTCCTGACCCTATGTGGAGGCATGCCAAATTATGGTGTACCTGCTTTCCAATGTAGCAGAGGCACAGGACTCCTGTAGCACCAAAAAGAAGGAAATCAGTTCAGGATTTACTTTAGTAGAAGAATAGGCAAGCTACGCTGATAATAAACAGGTAGGAGAGGCAAACAGAAAAAGTCCAGTGTTGTGGTAACAAAAACAAGACAATGTCCAGGCAAGCAAAGTTTAGGAAACAGGTGAGTTTTCCCACAGGAATTGAGGAACAGTCAGGATATGAAGGAACAAGGCAGAATCCAGAAACAGGCAGGATACATGGGAAAAATACAGGCAGGATACATGGGAACAATACAGGCAGAATTTCCAGCAATATAATAATATGGACCTACAGTCAGGCAAGGGCAGGCAGCAGGGCAGTTTTCAAAGGAAATGCATGGCAAGGTCTGTGGCAATGAGCTGCATAACGAGTACAACTGATCCCAGTTAGTAGAGCTTGGAACACAGACTGCATTGGTACTTAATTGGATACAGCCTGCCTCTGTGGTACAGCAGTAAGTTTTGAGAAACCCTTGGTCTTCCTCCAGGGAAATTTGGTACAGGTATAGAACCCATTATCCAGAATGCTTGGGACCAAGGGTATTCTGGATAAGGTATCTTTCTGTAATTTGGATCTTCATACGTCTACTAAAAAAAAAACGATAAAACATTAATTAAACCCAATAGGGTTGTTTTGCCTCCAGTAAGGAGTAATTATACCTTAGTTGGGATCAATTACAAGGTACTGTTTTATTTTTACAAAGAAAACGGAAATCATTTTTCAAAATATGAATTATTTTATGAAAATGGAGTCTATGGGAGATGGGCTTTCCGTAATTCGGGGCTTTCTGGATAACGGGTTTCCAGATAATGGATTCCATACCTGTAATGGCCATGCTCTGTCAGACCTTCCACTGAAATTTCCTACAAACTTGGAATGACTTTGTTGTTGTGACAACTTTTTTGACGTGACCGCAACTTTTTTTGACGCAATTGCAACTTTTTCCTCACTCAGCAAATTTTTTCATGCCTGGCAAAAAATTTCACTCATCGCTACATTTAAACATTAAATAATCCCAATAGGGTTGTTTTGCCCCGGATAAGGATTAAATCTATCTTAGTTGGGATCAAGTAAAAGCAACTGTTTTATTACTACAGAGAAAAAGGAAATCATTTTTAACAGTCAGAATTATTTCCTTACAATGGAGTGTATATCAGATGGCTGTCCTGTAATTTAGAGCTTTCTGGATAATAGGTTTCTGGATAACAGATCTCATACCTGTACTATTTCAGTGATATAAATGGTGGTTTCATCTAGTGCTGGGCGGTATACCGGTTTAACCGGTATACCGGTTTTTGAAAAAAAAACGATATGATTTTTGAACATACCGCTATACCGGTATGCGCGCCTCCTGCAGTTTTTATCCAATTACATCCGGGTTGCGCCCGTGCGCATGTGACGTCGGCGCGCATGTGACGTCGGCGCGCACGCGACGTCGCAAGGACGCATCGCTGGAGGAACCACAAGTTGGGTAAGTTGGGCTGGGGCTGGTGCTGGGGTTGGGGGGGTTGTGGCTGGTGCTGGGGTTGTGGCTGGTGCTGGGGTTGTGGCTGGGGCTGGGGGGGTTGTGGCTGGGGCTGGGGTTGTGGCTGGTGCTGGGGTTGGGGGGGTTGTGGCTGGTGCTGGGTTGTGGCTGGTGCTGGGGTTGGGGGGTTGTGGCTGGTGCTGGGGTTGTGGCTGGGGTTGGGGGGGTTGTGGCTGGTGCTGGGGTTGTGGCTGGTGCTGGGGTTGGGGGGTTGTGGCTGGTGCTGGGGTTGGGGGGGTTGTGGCTGGTGCTGGGGTTGTGGCTGGTGCTGGGTTGGGGGGGTTGTGGCTGGTGCTGGGGTTGTGGCTGGTGCTGGGGTTGGGGGGGTTGTGGCTGGTGCTGGGGTTGTGGCTGGTGCTGGGGTTGTGGCTGGGGCTGGGGGGGTTGTGGCTGGTGCTGGGGTTGTGGCTGGTGCTGGGGTTGGGGGGGTTGTGGCTGGGGGGGTTGTGGCTGGGGTTGGGGGGGGTTGTGGCTGGGGCTGGGGGGGTTATGGCTGGGGTTGGGGGGTTGGGGGGGGTTGTGGCTGGGGGGGTTGGGGGGGCTGGGGTTGGGGTTGTTGGGGGGGTGGGGGGGGCCACCAATATTTATTATTTATTTATATACCGTCAAATACCGTGATACCGATATAATTTTGAAAAATACCGTGATATAAATTTTTGGTCATACCGCCCAGCTCTAGTTTCATCCATACACTTGACATTGTTATGAAAATTTGGAAATCTGAGAAATTCACTTGTCTGAGAATATTTTTTTTTTTGCCACAAGCCATAAGAAACAGAGTAGTAGCCTCCTCCAATTACTCTGCACAAAGTGTGTCTGTATGAGCACAACAGTTGTGAAGTACATTTTATGGTATTAGAGCCACATATATATCATTTGTTCATTTTTTTGTCCACATCTGTATATGCAAATCAAATAACTCTTCTGAAATTCTGTTTCTTTGGCTTATTTCATTATTTACTTTTATTAAGTTACCCCTTTACACAATAAATCAGTGAGACTTAATTAATGTGCAATATGCTTTGTTTGTAACTCTACTTAGCTGTCATTATTGCAGGGATATTGTGCAGGCATGGGTGCAGCCTTCCACATAAAAACAATTCTATTTAATTAATGTTCTCAATATGTTTTAAGCTACATGTAAATGATACTGGGAATAGCTTAAGAAGGTGCTTACAGACTAAAGTGTAGCTTTCAAACAATAAACACAGACAAATTGGTTCTGTTCAAGCAAAACATATTGAGTTGTGGAGCCTTCTGGCAAGTCAGTTGTGATTGTTGTTTCTTTGAATTAACCTTCACTAATAGTGCAATGGGCCCAAAGGCTGCGTTTATATGTAATGAAGATTGTTTTTCTCTGAGGGGGTAAAAGCTTTTCGATAAATGAAATGGTGGAACCAAAACAAAATGTAATAATTATGGAAACTTGTTTTAGACTGTGAGATAGAAAAAGTAATTTTGGTTAAACAAAAGAAGAGTGTCAAAAATGCAATACCTTTAGTGGCTAATGATATAGGAATATTACAAAGCAAAATTTCTGGATTTAGAAGTCCCTTCTTCAGGCTGAAGATAAAAAAATGAAGATAAAGTACCTGGCATGTTTATATGTACAGACACCTACACATGATTATTTTTGTAGTTCATTTTAGTGTGAGACTGCGAGTCTGTTATTTCCGGGTATTTACTGTATATAGCGTCAACACATTTCAGCAGTTCTTTATAGAGATTATACATCATTCCCCGCCTTGCTTCTAGATAATATAAAGGGAATTAGTTTGTTTCAGTAGTATTGTTTCAATCAAATGCTGTACATAAACCTCCCAGCATGCTCCAACATATTATTAAGGGTTAAAGGATCTAGCAATATCAGAGATTGATTCTTAAAGGAGACTGACATTTCCACCTGGGGCCCAATGACATGTAACGCAGCATAGGGAAGCAGGGCTTGACTGGGCTAGGATAGGCACCCCTCCCACATGTTTTAAATGGCTGTGATTGGTTGGTTTGAATTTCCTAGGCTTTGGCTTGGAGGGGCAGAGCTATACAGGGTAATGTGAGATCTTTCAGTCTGTGTAGGACATTGGGAGGCCACGCCTATTTTGACTTGCCCACAAATTTTTTATGTCAAAATGCGGAAATTCGCCATGCCTGGAGAAAAAATTAGATCATCACTATATATAAACATTAACAGGAAATTTGGCCTATACAGAGAGGGCTCTTACTGAGGAATGCTCCTGCATCAGTTGGGTCTCTTGCCTTGAGGAGCTGAGAAAAAGTTTTATTTAGTCATATTGCTTTCAATTTTCAACATTAGTATTGCTGCATTTACAGCTTCCAACATATTTTAACCATGACAAAAAATTACTGGTCAATAGCAGATTGTAGCCCAGCGACATTTGGGTGAAGTAACAATGCTATGAAAGGTTTATGCCCCATTCTAAGCAGCACCAGCCCCAAAAATTAAAACGTGTTCTCCCATGACAATGCTCTGTGTACATCTGACTTCTTGACTTCTTGGCATCCTGAGGCAAACATCCATTTGGGTGAGTGTCCTGATGCACAGTGCTATGCTGTGATGTTACTTTGGTGCCAGATTCAATTTAAAGGCCCTTTCTTCCTGTATTCTTTACCCAAGCTGGCTCTGGGCTCCTACAGTTCCACCAAGGTATTTGTTCCTATCTGATGTTCTGATTTTTTCCTTTGTGCCTGTCCATGACTCTGCCCTTCCCTGACCCCTTGTCAGTTTTGACCATGATTCTGTTAAACCCTTGTCTTTACCACACTTTTTGGATCACTCTGTCGTGTTCAGGTTCTCCCTGTCAGTCCACAGCAGAAAGTTCATGTGTCCAAAAGGGCATCAGTGAAAACTGGTTCTGGCAGGGCTCTCCTGCTTACTAAAGAGTCCAAGCTCCCAGCATTCTGAGTGTTCCTGCCTCACACAACATGACATCATCTTTTATTAAGACACATATTAAAATACAATTCTATCAGAGGCCAGAAATCTATGTATATATATATATGTGAATGCGTTTTATGTTTCAAAAACACTTTATTTGCCTTCTTATTCTGACTCAAATGAGGATCACTGACTCTGGCAGGCAAAAAACTATTGGACTGTGAAGCTACAATTTTAATTTTATTGTTATTTGAATTACTTACCTTTTTTTATAAGCCTATTCATTTTCTAGTTTCTAATTTCAGTCTCAATTACATCTTAGAAATCAGATAACTGCTGAAATTTTAAACTGGATAAAAAGCTAGATAGCTAAAAAAATAAAATATTATGATTTCAAGTATTAAAATTGCAAGTTGTCCAGAAAATCACTGTCTGCATTATTCTAAAAAGTAAAACTACCTGTTAAATTGCTTATCTGTTTAGGTATCTCGGACAGTGGCCATCATGTGACTGCAGGAATCGCCATGTCCAAACCAATAGAATCATGTAATGTTTAAAAAAAAAAGCCTCTGTCTACTTTTTTTCATTATTCTGCAATCTTGTTGGTCTGGACACAGTGATTCCCATGGTTTGCAATAAAAAGGATTTTTTGGCCATTCTGATGCCCAATCAAGAGCCTATATTGTTTGAATTAGGGATTGGCTTCATTTTACTATGGGGCACATTTACTAATCCACGAATCCGAATGGGAAAAATTCGGATTGTAAACGAACATTTTGCGACTTTTTTGTATTTTTTGCGTTTTTTTCGTCGCCGCTACGACTTTTTCGTAAATTGTCGTGACTTTTTTGTAGCCGTTACGACTTGCACAAATTGTCGCGACTTTTTCGTAGCTGTTACGATTTGCTCGTATATTGTCGCGACTTTTTCGTATTGAGTGCTCGCAAACGGCGGGCAAAACTTTCAGACTTTGCATGATTTTGGAAGCCTCCCATAGGACTCAATGGCACTCTGCAGCTCCAACCTGGCCCAAGGAAAGTCACGATACTGAAGCTTGAATGAATCCGAAACTTTCGTACTCGGCACGACGGCTACGAAAAAGTCGCAACAATTTGCGCAAGTCGTAACGCTACGAAAAAGTCGCGGCAATTTACGAAAAAGTCGTAACGGCTATAAAAAAGTTTATCGCAAAATACCGATCATTGTGACAAAAATGCATTTGGACGCTTTTCGGATGTTCGTGGATTAGTAAATGTGCCCCTATGTGTTGCTACAAGAAAACACAGACAGCTGAATTCTCTCCTTTGTACATTTGAGGGCCTATTTATCATACTGTGTAAAACAACAAGATAAAGCTGAAGACATCTCTTTTTGTATCCTTTTTTTTCTCATGTGTTAAAATGAATTACAGGAGACCTCTAGGAGCTGCTGGTGTATATATGTAATCCTACCACTTACCCTGGTACCATTTCAGAACCCATCTAAAAAGCCCAAATTTGCCTTCTACTGTTGAAAAGGTACCAGAAAAGAGATTCCCTGTTTGGTCTATTCTACCTTTTCCCATTCCAGGTAAAGTAATGTTGTCTGATAAGAAAGCTAATGCAATGAACCTAGAAAACCATGTGACCTCTTTAGTAAATGATATTTCATGACCATGTTCCCTCAAATTTCTTCTTGACTGAGTGCACCAAAAATTTCTTTTGTGCGCACTTTTTAAAACCATGTGTGCACTTACAAAATACAAAACTATGGGGCAGATTTATTATGCAGATTTAAACAGTGAAAAAAATAGTCACACATTGCCAGGCTTTGCAGCGTACAAAGATGTAAAATCGGTGTCATTTTTGTACACATTTTTTCTTTCGATTGAACTTATGTAATATAATGGCGTAAAGTCTGGCATTTGGACGGCGAACCGCTCCATTCATTTTACACCATTTTTTTCAGCTAATTTCATTTTACGCAGCACAACAAATAGGACCCTCTGTGTTTTAATGTACAATTCCTTATAACACAATCTTAATGTGTGCTCTGGTCTTACAATTTGTGTGCACACGCATAAGCATTTAGCATAGGGGGAACAGTGTTCCATGAACTGAATTCTGCAGTTCTTCATGGGTACTGCAGTGACATAACTAAATAAACTGCTAATAGTTTAATAAAAGAAAAGCATTTATGTGTCTGTTACATGCATATTTTAAAGGAAAACTATACCACCAGAATGAATACTTAACCAACAGATAGTTTATATTATGTTAAGTGACCCGTTAAAGAATCTCGACAAACTGGAATATATATATCAGTAAATATTGTCCTTTTACATCTTTTCCCTTGATCCACCATTTAGTGATGGGCTGTGTGCTCTCTCAGAGATCACATGACCAGAAATAATGCAGCTCTAACTGTAACAGGAAGTAGTGTGGAGGCCAAAGACAAAACTCTGTCCATTAATTGGCTGATGTGGCCTAGCGTGTATGTGTGTCTTGGCTTGTTTGTGTGCACTATGAATCCTATGATCCCAGGGGGCGGCCCTTAATTCTTAAAATGGCAGTTTTCTATTTAGGAGTATCCGATAGCATATACTACTAAAAAAGTATATTTTTATGAAAATGGTTAATTTTGATGAAGCAGGGTTTTGCAAACGAGCTTGTTTATGCAATATATTTTATAGAGACCCACATTGTTTAGGGGTATAGTTTTCCTGAGTTCATCTCTAATATACATAGTATTTAGGTGCTGCTGACAAAAGCTACAAGTATAAACCGAACAAATAAAACAGCACTTTTTTGCTAGTTATTTTTTTTCTGGCTTATAAACATGAATCTATGCAATGAGTCCACCATAAACAATTTACTTGAAATAGAGGCTTTATAACTCCATATTCATGTACATGGAACTATTATCAGTACTTTGTAAAATACTGTTCTGTCAGATACAATGAATTATGTAGCATATGTATTATTGAAATCAGCTTTTATCCATTATTAACATGTTTTGGTGAGTCAATGTGACTTGAAATCTCTGCGGAAGGTTATATCTGCAATGACCTTCTTCAAACGCGGTATGGTTGCGATATTAAGATTGGATTTGGTCCTAATTTTTAAGTCAAAGTGCACAAATTGAATATGTGCCTCTTTCATTAGCAATGCCAGTTATGGAATTAGCTTGGATAATATTGATGTGTCAAACTAATCATATGCATTGATGCTGATATTTTTTTCTTGCATTGATCGGATTTCACAGAGGTATTTACGAGCTATTTAATGCAAGTTACATTTTACTTAATTTGCACATTTTCCCTGTGTAAATTAGCTTTTATAAACTATAATATGTGGAGGTTCGGTGCTCTTTTAATCAGGCATGTACATAATAAAAGTGTATTTGAAATGACAGCAGCATATAAAGGGTGACAAATTATCTTTTCCTGACCTGTATGTAATATTTATGCAGGTGCTTGATGCTTTACTGTTAATCTGTGTTTGCTTGTTTCTTGAACAGTTTTGCACTTTCTAAGCAAATTGACAGGAGTCAACGATAAAGGTCCTATACCTTGGGGTTTTTTTTAATAGATTTGTCTAACTGAAATACAGGTTTGGGACCTGTTATTCACAATGCTTGGGACCTGGGGTTTTCCGGATAAGGGGTCTTTCTGTAATTTGGATCTCCTTACCTTAAGTCTTAAGTCAAAAAATTATTTCAAGTACAAGGTACTGCTTAATTATTACAGAGAGTTTTCTGGATAACGGCGTTCTCGATAACAGATCTCATACCTGTATTAAGAGCTAAAGAGTTGATTATTTCTCCCTCAAGAAGGTCTCATTGACTCAGATTTTCCAGATTTACCCTTACCTAAGCAGTAATTGTCTATCTGACAGGCAGGTCAATAGCATCATTATCACCTTCGATGGACACGTTTGTTATAATCCCTTTTGAAAATCTTGAAGGAGGTTACTGCCCAGTTGTGACTGATTGAATGGCAAGCAAAGCAGGACTACATATTGCCCTTTTTTATAACAAGTACAAATAAGTAAGTAAGTAAGTAAGTAAGTAGAGTTTTATCATCCCAACAATATACTTACAAGTACACAGTGGGACGAAAATATCGTCCTCCTGAATCAAAAAGGTGCAATATATAACTATAATTACTATAATAATAGAAAATAAAATAAAATTAAAAAAAAAATAAATTCCAGCACAGAACTGTGAAACACAAAATCAGTGCAGTGGTAAAATGACTAAATGAATAAGCAGTACAGTACATAGTGCAATATTACAATTATTGGAGGGGGTAAGCAGCATTATAAACATTGTGTTTTTTTTTTTGTTTTTTTCCCCTATATTAATCCCTATATTATTCAAAGCCTGTACAGAGATACAATGCATATCATATAGTAACTACTTGTAGTAAGCATAATTCCCCAGCAAAATATAATTAAGTGCAGTACATTTTTATGCAAGTTTTAATTTGACTTTTCTTTCTGTTGAATTTTAGTTTTTATTTTAGAAACAATAGAATTGTAATAAAAAGAAAAAATTGTCATTTTTATTTTTACAAAGGATAGTAAACAAAGCCTTGACAATATGACTGTATCCAGAACATTTAACTTGAATGTGAAGAGTAAACATGTTCTGCAGAGAAAGGAACATTTATTGTAACAACAATTTTCAGAATGAACAATGGAAATTTCTAGAGGGAATCTTGTGAATTGTTAAATTGTTGCATTTACTGCCAACACAAGATTGTTTAAGTCCTTATCAGTCCTGCTCTACGGTTTTAATCCATTCTGAACAGCTTTTGGCTTCCATTCATTGAAGATGCCGTTAACTTGGCATTACGAAAAGGTGACTGCATTTTGTATTCAACAGTTGGGCCACAGAGACTCTGCAACAAGGCATGTCAGGGCAGAAAGAGTGTCTAGGCCCATTAAGATCTGTGTTCAATCTCTGTAACACCCATAATACACTGATCTTGAGGGAGCATAATAAATCCTTGCTGATTCCAAATTACAAGCAAACTGCTGAACAATGGACTTCAGACAGGTTGTTAAATAGTTCATAATGCTGCTATGGAATATTAATTGCATGAAAAGAGACTTGAGATGAACAAATCTGTGTAAAACATGGCATGCATTTAAGACAAATCTGAAATTCACTACCTTTCTGTTAATTTCTATTAGTAATTTAGTAAAGGAAATTGAAAAGCCAGGCAATTCAGGGTTACTTTAGATAGTAACATAGTAAGTTGGGTTGAAAAAAGACATACGTTCATCACGTTCAACCATAATGCCTATAAATAACCTGCCTAACTACTAGTTGATCCAGAGGAAGGCAAAAAACCCCATCTGAAGCCTCTCTAATTTGCCGCAGAGGGGAAAAAAATTCCTTCCTGACTCCAAGATGGCAATCGGACCAGTCCCTGGATCAACTTGTACTAAGAGCTATCTCCCATACCCCTGTATTCCCTCACTTGCTAAGAATCCATCCAGCCCCTTCTTAAAGTTATATAATGTATCAGCCAGCAAGTCTGTTTCGGGGAGGGAATTCCACAACTTAACAGCTCTCACAGTAAAAAATCCTTTCCGAATATTTAAATGGAACCTCTCTTCTTCTAAACGGAGTGGGTACCCTCGTGTCCGTTGGAAGGACCTACTGGTAAATAAAACATTAGAAAGGTTATTATATGATCCCCTTATATACTGTATTTATACATAGTTATCATGTCACCTCTTAAGCGCCTCTTCTCCAGTGTAAACAGACCCAACTTTACCTGTTACATGGACTGATAACGCAGGACTAGAAAGTAGTAAAGGTGGCCATACATGAGCAGATCCACTCGCTTGGCGATGTCGCCAAGCGAGCGGATCTTCCCCCGATATCCCCACCTACGGGTGGGCGATATCGTGGAGCATTTAGGTAAAAAAAATAATAATCCGATCATTTGGCCCTGGGGCCAAACGATCGGATTATGTGGGCGGCAATGGGGCAGTCGGATCGAGGACCAGATTTTCTAACCTGGCCGATCCAGATCTGCCCAATTTCAGGCCAGATATCGGTCGGCCAGGCCGCTCTGCTCTCCCCATACACGGGCCGATTAGCTGCCGAATCGGTCCAAGGGACCGATATCGGCAGCTATAGTCGGCCCGTGTATGGCCACCTTAAGGGGCACTCAGTCATAAATGCAATGCAATGTGAAAAGTACACATATTGGAGTCACATATTTTCCAGTCACATGGAGTTTTTTTTCCTCAGAACTCCGGCAGAATTATGGAACATAATAAGTACTGTCTGTCGCAACCTACATTCAATGGCCAATATGGGTGCAAATTAGTGGCTGCTTTCAAGAGCTGAGACTAGCTTTAACAGGTTTATTGTTAAAGAAGGGGTGTTTTTTTCAAAAAATTATTTGTGAAATGGAAAATCATCATACGTTCTAAGTTCTATAAGAACGTAGAATCAAGCCAAAAAGGCATTACAAAAATCTTCCAGATTAGGTGTCAAGACCACTTTCTAAGTACACTAAATAGTGAAATAATAACAGCACCATAAGAAAAAAGGGAGAGAAAAAAAAGAGCATGAAAGAACACGTGACAGCTCTTAAAAAAGTAC
Organism: Xenopus tropicalis; assembly: GCF_000004195.4. NCBI lineage: Eukaryota > Metazoa > Chordata > Amphibia > Anura > Pipidae > Xenopus > Xenopus tropicalis. Next base: position 62,958,073 of record NC_030680.2, on the reverse strand, counting down.
TGGGGCCAATTTAGCATGAATAAAGGCCAGAATCTCAAATCTTACATATAAAGGCTCAAATGCTACAAATGTATTGGTAGATTTTGACAGGGACTCACTCCATAAAGGAAATGCCTCTAAAACACAGATTTTACCAGTAGGTAATACAGATCAGCAAAAAAACTGGAAAGGACAGAATGGATATGATTAGTAAGATACTTTTTGAATTATTTGGGAATTAAAATACCAAATAATACTAGAGGTATTTAAAATCAATGTTCTCCCTTTGTTGAGTAAATTGAAGCAAGAAATATGTAAATGGGGTCTAGTCTATATTTCATGTTTAGGTAAAATTGGAGTGGTTAAAATGTTATTATTGCCACATATTATTTATCATTTTCCATACACTTCCTATTAATAGACTGCTTGCTTTAATAAAAGCTTACAGCAAATCTTGAATAATTATATTTGGTCAAACAAAAAGCCAAGGATATCAGCTTTTACAGCAGCATAAGAAATTGGCAGGTTTGGGTGTACCAAATATTAGGAATTTTTATTTGGCTAACTTAATGGCACAATCATCAGCATGTTATAACATATCAGATCTGCCAAGCTGGGTTGTATTAGAAAAGGGGCATTGTATTGCCATTTTCTCTTCAACAATGGCATCTCATGATCTTGCCTCACTTGATGCTACCTTACAATTAGTTAATAGTGTAATAACTGGAGAGTATTGTTTGTTGACAGGGCAGTTGTAAAATATACCAGATATAGATCTGGGCACCTGGCACCAAAGAGGTTTACTAAAAGTAAACCAATTATTTTCTAAGGAAGGATTGAAACCTTCTTTTTGATTCTGTTTACCTATGAATGAGCAATACAGTTATTTGTGTACTGTATATTGCATTACTTTAGAAAGTGTAAGATTGTTGCCTGTTCTTCACCTACTATGAGGTGGTTTTTTGCTCTATACCAGGGGAACCAAAGATACTGTCAATATTTTATCATTAACTAATCCAGGAGAGTTCCAAAAAAGTAAGCAAATATCCTAAGAACCTGCTAGAAAACGTCTATATCAGTGGTATTTGGTGCCAAATAAAATACATACCAGTACATTTTTCCTTTCATCTTTTCCTTTGAGCCTTAAACTTTAGTTAAATCTAGATAGAAGAGTGATAAGAATGCTGAGTCCTTGCTACTATACAATTTTCAGACGATTTCAGCAGTTTTCTTAGCAGAAATGTACAAATAAACATATATTCGAACACTAGTATATATATATATACCATTATCAATATATATATAGGACATTAAGACATTCTGTGCATTAAGCTACCAAGAAATGCCCTCCCCTTTAAGCAAAACGGGGGTTGTTTGTCCATATATTGCAATATAGTTCAAGCTGGCCAATTGCGTCAAAGTCCTCCCCTCTGGCCAGTCCTACACTGAATGTGATTCATTAAGAATTCTACTGCTTCAATATACATTTAGCAAAGGGACTAAGTTTTACCTGCAACTAACTTGCTTTCAAGGTTAAAACCCCCATATGGTTGCACTTTTATTGGCTCCACTGGGATCACCTGACTGTAGCTGGGAAGGGTGGGAGCTACAACATGGAGCTGGCCACTGCTCCTGTATAAACAATAGTTAAAAAGGGAAAGTTGTGCTCAACAAATACATTTTAAACCATTAAGTGGGGGTGCAATGAGGTTGTGACCACAAAATGCACAACAACAAAATTCTTCACTCACCCATTATCAATATATATATAGGACATTTAGACATTCTGTGCATTAAGCTACCAAGAAATGCCCTCCCCTTTAAGCACAGGGATTTTTTTGTCCATATATTGCAATATACTTCAAGCTGGCCAACTACATCAAAGTCATCCCTTCTAGCCAGTCCTACACTGTCCTATGCTGTTTATGATGGTCCTTTGGTTGTCAGATTCTTGGATAATAGATTGCAAACTGCAGAGTACAGAGTACAGTTTGTTCACTGCAGAGGGGAGAAATACATTTATGGGGTTCAAGAGGGTTTGGGGGGGGGGTCACAGTAATCACATATTTAGAAAAATGCACACGTGCAGCCCTTGGCCATAGAGCATCATATATAATCCAAACTAAATACACTTTGGAGCTGGACCTGCTCAAGCTGGGGATGATGCCCGTCCATGTTACTCAATTCAGGAAGATTTGTTTGCACAATTAGAAAGTTCCAGGGAATAAAAGTGAGCCAAAGTGTATTCTGCCTCTTAATTTGTGACTTCTTAAATGCCCTGGGGTTAATTTTTAAGTTGTCTTAAAGCAGTTGTATGAACTTAGCTAAATGTGACATAGGACTTCTGTTCACTCCTACTTTTACTATAGTTTTTCTTTTTGTAATAACTGCAACTTTACAGAAGATAAATATGGCCAGAATATAAAGTATAGCAGACAAACAGAAAATCCATGTCATTTTATTTCCTGAGGATGCATTTCTGCCAATACAGCTATTAGTGACTTTGATTATACACCCAGATGTTTGCTCTGCAAACCCATGTGTTTATTGCCTCAGTGTCTGGATATGAAAACTTTAAAACAAATATATATAATGCATGCTACACTAAGTATACAGACAAACCTCTCTACCCCGAGGGACTCAAAGCAGCGTACAACTGCTGAGTGAATAATTAGTTGTAATTAGAACTGGAAATTGATGCCTTCAGAGATACTCTGCCAAGTTTTTAAGCATTTTAATACTAATGGATTTTTTCACTGGTATAAATCTTTATGGAGGAAGCAAGTGCAAATTGATTTTTAAAGACACTGTCCAACATGGAATTTATCCTTCAAAACATTAGGTTGGAAAACAATAACTTTTATCTTCTTTACTTATTTGTATGTATCTCTGCACCTTTTTCTTTATTTCCTGTTCTGTCATTGGTAGAATAAATTATGACATGGTGCTGTGACCTTCAGTGTATCAAAGGAGTATATTTTATCTTGAAGAAGATCAAGCTCTCCCTTGCTGCATTAATGATCTAAGTCAAAGTAGCCACAGGCACAGACGTTTTAAGAACAACAAGTTCTAAATATTAAAGCATTAATGAATACTTTTTTTTTTGTCCTGTGTTTGGATATATGACTTTGAAATCTAGGGAATATTTTTACAAAACTTCAGAGTTTATTATATATTTGTGCAGACCATTATAGTAGCTCATCATGCTGTAAGGGAAATTCATAGATAATCTGCTCAGTAAATTTTATCTTTGCCGTTGCCCTGAACCAGTGCTACTTTTAGGAAAAAATGCACTGGTCAAGGGAAAAGCTAACAGAGAACTGTGCAGCCATTTTACTTTGCTTCTTCAGGTGTCCCTAGTGCTGACTTATACATTCACCTATGCAGGAGAGTAAATCAGAAAACCCAAACTGCCCCTAAAAGAGGTAAATACATTTCTTAACCAAAAAAGTCAAAGGTATAAGCCTTCTACTCTCTGTCAGAAGCACATTAGGGAGGTTCGGAATTGATGCTGGGTGATCAAACCTGGCTTAGGGCTCTGCTCAGACCAGTCCAAGAATTTCCACTCACATTTCTAAAATGTAATTTTCTATGGACCTAGCTTCGTTCATAGGGAAATCACCTTGCTGTAAGGGAAAGAGCCTGTTGCAAACTATTACCACAGAGTAGGAAGCATGCAAGATTGTTATAAAATGCTGTAGTGCCACCTGTGTCAGCAATGCTGGAAGCAAGCCTGGACTGGTATTCAAAATAGGCCCTGGCATTTCAAGTACACAGAGGCAGAAACAGCCCAACAGGCCGAATAAATAGTGACAGTCTATTGCATCTTACAGCAGCACCTCTGGCATTTGCCAGACTCCATAGATTGCTAGTCCGGGCCTTGCCAGATGTAGTTAAATAACCTATTCTTATAATTAGAAGGGCTGTCCACAAACTTTAGGCCATATAGTGTACATAAGTGTTTGTGCTTAGTTTCATTTAATTAATTCATCCTTACTTTCTTACTTCGGTAACTGTCTTGTAGCAATTACTCACTTGTAAATGTATCAGTATTAAAAACAACTGTACTTTTTCTTAGATATAAAAACAAACTGACAGCAAAATAAAACACGACTGCTGTTAGGAGATCATGTATTTGATATAGCCATCTGAATCTGAGAGTTGGATGTTCTATAAATGTCCTGAATGACACTAACATAATGATGATAGGCAAAAAAGATAATTGGGAAATGAAAAGCAGGACACAGTATATCAAAATGATCAATGAGTATAATAACTGTAACTCACACCTAATGCAGTGTACTAAAGCACTTTCGAGAATGAAGGGCTTTCTAGTCAGCTAGGATGCTGCTTTACCATAAACACTTATTTTTTATTCAGTAAGTTTAGAGCTAATGAAAAATGTTCCCAGCTTCACATTTTATATTTACCTACTGAGAGCCAGTGATTATCAGCTTAGGACATTGTAGACTGCTGGAGTGGTCAGGGGAAATATATATTTATATTTTTCATTCTTTAAAACAGCATAGCCTTATTTCTTTAAAAATCATTGGGCCATCATTATCCAAGAAAATGGTAACAATTATAGTGTAAAACTGATGCTCAATAAAACACAATAGTCTATATAGAACATTAGTATGTCCAATAATTGAGATCAGGACAAAAAAAAACATCCACATGCAACATATCATATATCCATTTCGGACCTGTTATCCAGAATGCTTGGAACTTTGGTTTTCTGAATAAAATTCTGAATTTAAATTACAGGTATAGGATCCATTATCTGGAAACCCGTTATTCAGAAAGTTCCTAATTACAGGAAGGATGCATACTAGATAAAGTAAAAAGCCATTTCCTAACAACTTGTGCCTCCACAAGACCTCTCCAGTTCAGCACAATTGGGTTTTTCAAACGTCATTCAAGCACAGGTGTTTCCCTTTGAGCAAGTACAAAAAAAGTGGCCTTAACACCTTCAGTACATGCAGAGACCCTAGGAATAGAGATGTAGCGAACTGTTCGCCGGAGAACTAATTCGCACGAAAATCGGGTGTTCGCAAGTTCGCAAGTTCGCGAACTTTTAGCGAGGTTCGCAATTTTGGGTTCGCCTTAGCTGGAGCCAAATTTTGACCTCTCACCCCAGAGCCAGCAGATACATGGCAGCCAATCAGGCAGCTCTCCCTCCTGGACCACCCCCGGACCACTCCCTTCGATATATAAACCGAAGCCCAGCAGCCATTTTACATTCTGCCTGTGTGTGCTTGATGAGTTAGCATAGGGAGAGAGCTGTGCAGGGGTTTGAGGGGCAGTTTAGGTTGCTTTGCTGACTAGTAATCTACTTTCTACTGCTCTGTATGTAGCTGCTGTGGGCAGCTGTCCTTCTGATCTCATCTGCTGTAATCCAATAGTCCTTGTAAGGACTGCTTTTATTTTCTGATTAATGATTACAACAACATATTTTTCAGAGAAATGTTTGCCCTTGATCCCCCTCCTGCATGCCACTGTCCAGGTCGTGGCACCCTTTAAACAACTTTAAAATCAGTTTTCTGGCCATAAATGGCTTTTCTAGGTTTCAAAGTTTGCCTTCCCATTGAAGTCTATGGGGTTCGCAAAGTTCGCAAAAGTTCGCACTTTTTGGCAGAAGTTCGCAAACGGGTTCGCGAACTTTTTTTGTGAGGTTCGCTACATCCCTACCTAGGAATGTTTGCAAAATAATTAGTATTAGTTGAGCGTCCCCAAGCTGCATGGTTTCATCATGCAGAAGGGAATAGATATAGAGGGAATTGAGACCTTGCTGACAGGTAGATAAACAGGTTACACCTTTTTCTCATGCCACTCTCTATATCCGTGAGGACAGGTTTAACTATAGACATAATAGCTGTAGGCCTACTGATATATTTAAGCCCTAGAACTAGCAAGAAGTTGCAAAAAATGTTTTGATCATTTAATATAAGTTTACAGAAAAGAAATGCTCATCTGCTATAATTTTAAGAACATGCTGAATCACCTACCATCACCCCACATTATCAAAGAACCCCAGATGTCACATGATGTTTTGGAAAGTCCAGCACTCCTGTTATTGCAAGAGGTTCACCAGTATCTCCTACCCTGGCCAGGGTGCAGATAGCAAAATCTGTAGAAGCACAGCAGTCTAGCTTATCATAAAGTAATAGAGTAAAGCCTGCCATACATGCATCTACAATATTGTATGAAACCTTGTTTTGTACGATATTCAGTGCGTGTATGGCGGCTCGACGAGGTGACCGATATCGCAAAAGGCTGCAGATATCAGTCCACCTGCCGATTGGCCAGGTTAAAATATTTTGAGCAAAATCTACATTCAGGCCTGAATCGGCAGAAGGAGGTTGAATATCTATTGTTTCTACCTCCATATCTGACGATTCAGCCCTGAACATCATAGGAGGGTGGGGGTGATCTTTCTTGCGACCAATGGTCGCACAAAAGATCGAAATTGCTCCGTGTATGGCCATGACCTAAAAAATGCATAGTCAAAAGTTGTTAAATTCAAAGCCTAAATATGGGTAGAAATTCCATATTTTATATACTTGCTGTATCAACTTAAAGTTACAGAATCTCTATAATAGTAATGTTTCAGGCATTCAAAGTTGTGCACAGGAAGATTCTTAGAAGTGTCAGTGACACTGCACATGCTTATTGTGGTCTGGGAAGCTGCTGAGAAGCTAAAGCTTAGCAAATCATCAAGCAGAAAATATCATAGAAGCTCAAGCTACAGGGCTGATTATTATAAGTTATAATGCAAATTGCACTTGTAATGTCAGCAGAATGTGCTGTGAATCAGGAGACACAAAGAAGTGAAGCTACTGGGGACATTTTTAGAGGAGTTGGTACAGAACCTCAAAACATAAAGTGCAGCATTTCTAGCTTAATTCTTTGTTACCCCTTAGTTCTCGTTTAAGTGGCAGGTGTGTTGGTAGGCACTGCCAGTGTAGTTGTAGAAGCCTGCTGCATAGCACCTAGAATTTAGTTGTTTGCCTTCTTGCTTATTCAATGCAGAAAAGATCACAAAACAATTGTTTGGCTGGAGCAGGACGCAATGAGGCTCTTTCAGCATCCATGGCCCATTGAAGTGTCATGTAAGGCAATCCTAAAGTAATTGTATTCCAGTCTAGGTCTGTCTGTAGCAGTCACCTTTGGCTTTGAGCCTGGAGCTCAGCTGCTCAGGTGCTGTCAAGTCTTATTAAACATCCACCCTCCGACTGGCAAGTGTGGGATCCAAACACAGAACTCAGGGAAGGAGCCAATAAACACAGAGCTAGACATAGTTAGACAAACTGGGTCAGAACCAGATATAACCATAAAATCATGAGGCAGATACTGTATATAAACAGAAACAGAGCAGGGTTAAAACAAGGATCTCAATAAAAGGGGCAGGGCAGGAATCAGGAACCTGTATACAGCAAATTCAGGAATTAAGCACGTAGATATTAGCAGACTCAACCTACAATGAATAGTAAATGAGCTCTGAGATATGAATTATATAGTGAGGTTGATGGTTAACCTGGCAGCTTATTTATGCTTAGAATATGATTATCTTAATTATGATTTGTCATTAATTATAAAGTGAATACTTTCAAAACAATTATGAGAAATGTTACAATTTTTTCTTATGTAAAGAGACAGTTATATAAAATAAAAACATTTTTACATCGTTACAAATAAATTCATTAACAAAATGATGCTTGAAGCAACCTCTCTAAAAGATAATGTTTGTAATAAAAGCAATCTTTTTTCCATTAAACCAAATAATTTATTATTCACAAGACATCAAATATAAATCCCATAAAAAAGTAATAGTAAAATAAACTCTCTTTGATAACAGGTAAAATTAAATGTCAACATTTCAAATATATAAAACATTTTGAATACTGTCTAAAAATTCTATTACTTTGATTTGTACCTCTCTAATAACTTGTAGAAAAAGGAACGTAAAAGAAACAAATAAGTACATGGAAAAAGCCTTTTGGTTAGATTTAGCTATGGGTATGTAATCATTACTTTGATCTTAAATCTGCTTTTTTTTTTTTTTTACCAACAAGGAAATTCAAGGCAGGACAGGGAAAAAAGTTGTATAGTGAATTATTATTTAAAAAGAAATCTCACAAACACAGCAGAGAAAGAAGAGCTCATCACATAACACTCTGCGGGAGTGTAACCATACAGACAGTAGACCCCATGCCATGGCTGCTGGGGAACCAAGAAATAGAGGTCTGATAAAGGTGAAGATTTACAAAATTAAACTCACAGTACCTGTGCAGGATAGATGGCTTCCACCAACGTTTTAAGGATAGAGCTGCAGCATACAGTATGTCAGCTATGAGCCATGAAGTTGTAAGCTAACTTCATATCCTTGCATCTGATTTACTTTGAAGAAAGGAAAAATACATTTATTTGAATTATTAATAATTATTCACATCAGTATGGCTAAAACACATGGCACAGGTGGATCTGATGGGCTCTCCCCTTCCTTAACATAACAAACCAAACCATGTGTCAACCATGTCATATCTTGGGTTTATTGAAAATAATGACCAACATAAACCAACAACAGTTAAGTTTAGGTCAATGTACAATCACATTGTCCCCAAGAGCGAGGGGCCCACCTGCTGTCCTTCCTAGGCTCGGATTTCCTCTGTAACTCACGCCCCTTCCATCACTTTTGATACCAGTATCACCAGCTTTTCCCCCAGGGGGGCCCCTCCCATTGGACACCACTCCAATACTTCCCCCCTACACCACTAACCCCCTTGTTCTGGGAAGGGTGACCATGAGCTGTTCAGGTTAAAAAGACACTACCCTATACTTTCTTCCCATTTTAACCCCTTGTGTCTCCTCCTATCCCCACATCAGCCTGGAAAACTGTAACACCTATAATCCCCAACACCCTCTTCTGGTTCCCTCCTTCCTAGCCCTGTCATGTCCGTGTCGTTTCCAGTTCCTGGCTTACTCTCCACAGACATTCTAGAGGAGATTGCTACAAAAACATTATTGAATAAGGACAACAAATGTCAGATCCATGACACAGGTAAGATATCCTTTTTCCAGAAACCCATTATCCAGAAAGCTCCAAATTAGAGGAAAGTCATCTCCCAACGACTTAAATATATAATAATTCATATAAATAATTCAACATGTTAAAATGGTTTCTTTTTTCTCTGTAATAATAAAACAGTACCTTGTACTTGATCCTAACTAAGCTGCATGAATCCATATTGGTGGAAAACAATGCTGTTGGGTTTATTGAATGCTTAAATAATTTTTAATAGATCTAAGGTATAGCGATCCAAATAACATTAAGACCAATTATCTGGACAGCCCTAGGTCCCAAGATTATCCCATTCTGGATAATAAGTCCCATACCAGTATAATATCATGCAGGGCTATCCCACTACTTACATAAAGTAAGCTAACGATTACTCATGCAGCATGTTCAAGGGTCAGATTATATTAAAATGATAGAGTCATACAATAAAGTAGTTTGAGCCCTTGAGTAGATTAGAGGCCATAAAAATGCTTTGGAGGGCTACATCCACCCCACAGGCCTCCATTTGGACAGCCCTGATATAGTGCATAAAGGAAATTACAAGGTAGATAGCAGATGGTATAGCAGAAAACTCATTAACTCAAAGATAGTGTAAAACAATCATCCTTATATGCAAAACTGATCTTACATATAATATGTAGACATTTTGATCTATTTCTTAATGTGGCTGCAAAATTATGCAGTAACCCAGTGTGACCACTTAGACATTCATTAACATTTTTCTTACTGCCCGCGACAGAAGAACCCTAATTGCTGATTGTTTGCTGTGGATAACTGATAATATGTTTGTATTTGCATGTCTCCCAGACAAACTGCTGCATGAATAAATAAATAAAGATGAAATTGTATCCCAGGCTAAGGGCAACTTGTGCTAAGTGCTGAATTGGCATGAATTGTGCATATTTAGCTGGGAATACAGTGAATACAATATAAAATTATGTTTGAACACAATGGCTGCTTTGTTAAAAGGGAACTATCATGAAAATTTAATAATAACAATAACTGTTATCCCTTGGAAATAAGAAACTTTCTAAATATAAACAATACAATATTCTGTAATATTGCTGAAATAACCAAGTTGCTCCTCAGTATCCCTCTCTCAGCAATCTGTATCTCTACATGCTGGATAACTGGGGAGGCTGGGGAGGGACTGAAAGGAAAGGTGGCACGTGGACAGAATAAAAGAAAAGAAATCAAATAGTACATCATGGGGAGAGGGGGGAAGAATGCCAAAGTCAGTCAAGTTGTGGGATGAGGGGCCCTATACCTTTTTATCCACGCTGTGAGGCACCTTGACTTATGAGAGTGGAAAACAATCAATATAATGGTAAAAATACACATATTTATAAATGTCCCTCTAATAGAAAGCATGATGGTTTTTAACACACATATATTAAGATAAAAGGAAGAATTACATCACTCTGTTCAGCTTTTCAACTGGAAAATCCCATTTGTCTTATTTGTATACCTAATTCCTTCAGGAATAAAAGTCGCAGAAGACCAACTATATCAAACAGAAGACCTATCATATAACAAAAGAAAATTCATCTTTATTCAGTACAGGCCAGATTTTATAAACTGCCCCTTATAAACTTTGCTCTGTACAAAATTGTCTGCATCTCACGCAGGAAAATAGGTTTCCCTGTAAAGAATGTATTATGGCAGCAATGCCTTTAGTCATTCAGATTCAGACTGAGTTAAAGAAGAGACAGTTTAACTGAGATTTATTGTCTGTCCTTAAAAATAAAATGGAAGCTGAGCTCACAGTTTGCAAGAGGGATGGACAAAGCAGTACAGACAGTGGTAAAATGATCTGAGTTTATATTTATGCAGCTCTGCACACTTTCAAATCCCATGGTCCATAAGACTTAATAAGATACTAATTCTGAATTCTCAGTCATAATTTCCATGAAATGAAAGTGACTACACTTGAAAAAAGTTATTAAAGGGGACATATACCTTAATTTTGTAAATTATTTAAATATATAATAAATGGTTTATAATTAAAAGTTGCACTATATTCTTAGTTTAAAACCCTGGAAAGTGCCTGGGTCCTGTCCCTTTTCTCTTACTTCCATTCTTGTCCTCCTGTGAAATAGCAAATTGGAAATGGGGACCTGACAGTGTACAAGATGTCAATCAATACTATGACAATTTCCTGTGGGAGAATGAAGATACACACCCAGCTCTACTTTCAGTGTAGCCTCCAAAGAGAGAGGCTCTCTCTGCAGCTCATATATAATGATGTTTTTTAGAGGTAAAATGCTTTTTAAACGGTTTTATTTTGCATCACTGCACATTGTAATGTCCTCAATGTGCAATATTCATACCATATTGTAAGTGTATAACAAAACTAAAGATATAGAAAGGCATGAGTATATTTGCCAGTCAACCATAGTTCCAAGAATATCCAGGGCACGGGGTCGAACTGGGCCGCCGGGACACCAGGAAAATCCCGGTGGGCCCCAGCGGCCCAGACCCGACCCTTGCTGGTGCTCCCCCTCCAGACCGCTCCTCCCCTGACGCGCTTGGAGGAGGACGTCGGGAGGGGGGCCCTGCGAGGGGGGTTAGGGAGGCCCCTGCAGGGGGGGGTTAGGGGACGTGCCTGGCTGGGGGCACCTGCACCCCCCAGTCCGACCCTGCCAGGGCAGAACAAAAACCCATAGGACATAGGACTGATTCCTTGGCAAAAACATTCTGACCAGAGCAAATATCCAAGAGAAGACATTGCATTTTCAATTGTACTTTATTACTATTACACTTCCTAGAATTTATGGCTGAATTAGGCATTGGGAATGATTTCAAGAAAGCATAACTGTAGCAACTTTTACAAACCTATTAAGGTTTCAAGATACATAAATACACAACATTGAAACCCCTGATGTGCTGTAAAAATAAAACAGCATACTTATTTTGTATAATAATATTTAATGTCACCATGAACATTAAGGGAATTATATGGTTACAGCGTCTGTTTAATGACATTGTGCATTCTATGTATTGCAATTGGCTGTAAGAATCAAGTCAATATAGGTTTGGCTTAAAAGGGACCTGTCTCCCTAGGACATAAGTCCAAATTCTGTTTTGTTGTGTTAGTTGAGCAAAATAAACTTTACTTACACTATATAACTTATTAAAATCCTGTTTCCTTAATTTTTTTTTGGAAATCACAGTAAGATCATACAGAGAGGTGCCATTATGTGGAAACTGTTATCAAGGCCATGGTTTCATTATCCAAAAATCTAATGACTGCACAAGACAGGAGGATTTTAGGTTTATGCCCATGCATAGGCTACACAATTATAGACAGAAAGATGGGAGGGTGAATGTAAGGAGTGCAGCGACAGCTAGATTGCACAGAAATGAAAGAGAAAGGGACTGCTGTGCCGTCAGCATAGAGGCAGGCAAGGCAATATATGATTAAGCTGAGATTTTTAATACATCTATAACAAGTATGGATGTGTAAAAAATTTGGATTTTATTATTATCTAAACAGGACTTTAATTATACAGCTTTTAATGCCTAGATTACAGGTCCACTTTAAATAAAGCTGCTAATACATTTCATATTACAGGTATTGGATCAATTATCCAGAATGCTTGGGACCAGGTTTAACTGTCATACAGTATAGGTTGATGCTGCAGGGCTGATTTTTAAATTCTGATGCAAGTTGCACTGGTTTCAGAGCTGCCATTTAATGTGAATCTAAATAAATTACTAATTAGCCTTATATTGTGTGACATTTATATTCTATATATACAATATATTGTGAGTGGTTCCCTAAGCTCAGTAACTGACAGCAGCACAGAGCATGTGCAGTGAATCAGCAGAAAAGAAGATGGGGAGCTACTGGGGCATCTTTGGAGGCACAGACCTTCCCTGCAAAAGGCTGTGGTTTTCTTGTCTCTCTAAAAATAAGTCCACTCCTTATCATATGAGAAAGTTGTTCTAAGAAAACAAAATCAGTTTTGCTATGCAAATAAAACATGTAAGACACAAATCTATTAAATGTCTGTAACTGAAGTTAGTGAAAGCTGACTACAAGATACAGGTATGGGACCTGTTATCCAGAATGCTCAGGACCTGGGATTTTCCGGATAAACGATCTTTACGTAATTTGGATCTCCATTACTTATGTCTGCTAAAAATTATTTAAATATTGAATAAGTCTTGTTTTGCCCCCAATAAGGGTTAATTATACCTTAGTTGGGATCAAGTACAGGGTACTGTTTTATTATTACAGAGAAAAAGGAAATCATTTTTAAAAATTAGAATTATTATATAGTCAATGGGAGATGGCCTTTCCGTAATTTGGAACTTTCTGGATAATGGGTTTCTGGATAAGGGATCCCATACCTGTTCCCAGGACAATAATAGTTAAAAAAGCATCTTTATTTTGATGGAAAATCAAACTTTTGCTGAGAAACCAGTGTTTACAAAGTTTAAAGCCCTGGCTTCTTATTCTATCATCCTTTTCTGTAAAAAAAAAATGGTTCAGTCCAGGAGAGCTTCATTTTAGTTAGAAATACAGTCCCAGGAGTTCATATATCAATTTAAATTCAATTTAGGCTCTTAAGTGGAATGTTCTCTCTTATGAATTCTGAATAAGACCATTACTACAATCCCATAAGTGATTATAAGAAAACCCTTTAATTAGATAACCTTAAAAAATGAGATTTGCGGTGTGATTTTTTTTAAAGTATGGCCTTATTATACACTTATTCAGTTTCAATGACAGTGTATCTTTGTTGGACAGAGAACATTCTGTGCTAGTCTTACGCGCATTTTATTGCTATGCGGAGATGGTGAGGGTTCTAAAACTTTTCTTTGCAGCAATACAGGAAGGAGCAAAATGTACAGGGCTGTTTGTCTCTGAGGCTTGTGATCTTTGATACAATTCATTATTGTGGCTGCTTCATTTAATAACAGAACAATACTCTGGGCTCAGGCTCCAGGCCTCTTGTATAACTTTTAATTGAATCAAAGGCTGTACAAGATGTCATTTATTTTTGTATGTGATAAAGGCTATTTACCTGAGACAGAAAACATAGTTAAATCATTGAGAAGAAACCCTTCAAGTTCAAATGAATTAAAAAAAAGTATTAAACATTTTGGATTTTGATGGTTTTGCATTTTAAAAAATGAATTATTTGTCCTATGAATTTTAAGATGGTAATATTCTATAACCGTGGCTTTTTTCATTTATGTCAGTGTCTGTCCCATTTTGCTTTGTTGAAAAATTTGCAAAACTGCTGAAAAAATTGCAAAACAACTAAAATTTCACAAAATGCTTGTGTGTCTTTTTTTAAAGAAGCAATTTTTTTATTACGTGCACATCTTTTTTTTCCAAATACAATAAAGCCAATGACCATTTTTCTTGGCAAATTTTGTTGCGGTGAATTTTCGCCAGTTTCACAAAAATATTTGCCAATGGTGAATGCGGAATTTCCCTCCTGATCCATGCCTGACAAAAAAGTTTGCTCATCAATGCTCATTTGCCATATTTTAATAAACAGTAAAAATCTTTATGACTGCAGTATCTGAGCACCTGATTGCAAAGTTGCAGTTAGGTTTGAATTATGGAAGGGATGTTGCATTATGGGTAAAAAGTTGACAAATATCAGCATTTCTGTGTGTGCTCCACTTCTTTAGTAAATGAGCCAATTAGCCTCTTATGGTACAGACAAACAGCACAGAATCTCCAATGCTGCAATGCTATCCTAATGATATCAGCCTGCAGTATGTACAGTACATATAGGGGCACATTTATCAAAGTATGAATGATTCCGAATACAAAAAATTCGTATTTTTTCTAATTTCTAGAACTGTGCATATTTTCTGTGTTTTTTTCATTAATTTGCGCAAAGTTGTCATACTTTGTGACAAAATCGTATTTGTCACGAGTACGAAAATTTCGGATTCATTCAAGCTTCGGTATCGTGACTTTCCTTGGGCCAGGTTGGAGCTGCAGAGTGCCATTGAGTCCTATGGGAGCCTTCCAAAAACATGCACCGAAGGATCAAAGTCAGAAAGGTTTTCCCGCCATTTACAATTGTTCGGATAGGAAAATTTCGCAACTTTCGGATCGCCAATAAGATATAATCGTGACTATTATGATTTTTTCGTAAGCATTTTCGTGACATTTCCGATCATCAGAAATTATCGTATCTAATCCAAATTTTAACATTTCGGGATTCGAACTCGTACTTTGATGAATCTTCCCCATAGTATTACAGTTAACTGTAATACTTTAAAGTAATAAAAATATCATGTTTTGTTGCCCTCCACTTAAAAGTTGTGTGTTTGCTACAGAAACACTACTGTAGTTTATATAAATAAGCTGCTGTGTAGCCATGGGGGCAGCCATTTAAGCTGGAAAAAAGGAGAAAAGGCACAGGTTCCAAAGCAGATAACAGTTAAGCTCTGTAGACTATTATGGTGTTTTATCTGTTATCTGCTATTTGACCTGTGCCATTTCTTCTTTGAATGGCTGCCCCCATGGCTACACAGCAGCTTTGTTTGTATAACTATAGTGGTCTTTCTGAGGCAAACACACAACTTTCAACAGTGCGGGGCAACAGTAGATTATATTTTAATTATTTCTATATACTTTCCTTTTTTTAGTGTTACTGTTCCTTTAAAATGCTAGTTTTATCAACTGCAAACATTTTTGTATTTTCTTTTTTTCCCACAGAATCACTAATACAATAAAGTATTTTTACAATATATTGCATATTGTATAAATCATACGCAGTAGAACCAAAAGCATATATACATCTGTCAACCATCTTATTTCAAAACCAAAACTATTAATATGAAGCTGGTCTTCCCTTTGGTAGTCTTCTGGGAAGATATCTGGTGAGCTTGCTTCCATTCAGTCATAAAAAAAACTTGATGTTAAGGTCAGGGCTTTGTGCAGACCAGTTAAGTTCTTTCCTCCACAATTGCAGCAAATTCAGTACAGAACTCATAGGGGCTGATTTACTAACCCACGAATCCGACCCGAATTGGAAAAGTTCCGACTTGAAAACGAACATTTTGCGACTTTTTCGTATGTTTTGCGATTTTTTCGGATTCTTTACGAATTTTTCGTTACCAATACGATTTTTGCGTAAAAACGCGAGTTTTTCGTATCCATTACGAAAGTTGCGTAAAAAGTTGCGCATTTTTCGTAGCGTTAAAACTTACGCGAAAAGTTGCGCATTTTTCGTAGCGTTAAAACTTAACGCAATCGGACTCCATTCGACCCGTTCGTGGGTAAGTAAATCAGCCCCATAGAGTTCAAATTTGCTTTATATGTTGGAAAGAAAATTATCACTTTTCAAACAAACTTCACAATTGGTTGTTGAGACAAGTAGAGTTTTCCTGCACCTGCCAGATATCCAGAAGGTTAAACTATGATTTATCACTCCAAAGAGCATGTTCCTCCTGCTCCACAGTTCAATGGCAGTGACCTTTACAACTCTTTAGCTGATATCTGGCATTGCTACTGATGATGTTGAGCTTATGCTGCTTTTATCTAGAAAAACTTGTGCTCCCAACAACCAATGTTTTGTGCTGATGCTGCTTCTAGAAGCAGTTTGGAATTCGACAGCAAATGTTCTAACTAAAGACATGCAATCTTAAAGGGGTGGCAACCTATATCATATCTGTATACTTCTACTATAGCATATTATCAAACAAACTTGTTGATTTCAGAAATAATGTATCACATCATTTTAAGGCAGTGTAAAACAACAAGATTTTTACTTGAGCACAGTAGTAGATTATAATATTTTTATATATGTGTGTGTAGCAGCAAAGTATTTTGCAGCAGCTCACTGCAGTGTTTAGTAGCACAGATGCTTGAAGTTTCCTAAAATGTGCAATATCACCATTACACTGTATTTATCATTTTTTTCTATCTGCTTAAATAATAACTTGACCTAGTGTCACAACACACTACCAGCTACCAGATAATTTATCAGCCCTAAAAGTTGACCGTGTTGATCTCCCCATTGATGTACCACTAGCAGCACCATGCAGATTACAGTGTATAGCACTGATGAATATGTCAATTCTTTATTAGTATAATAATATAAATAATAGGGTTCATATTTAAAGGAAATGTACCAGCAGACCATCTAAAGAAATACTTTTATTTCTGACTAGAACAATACCATGCAGTACAAAGAGCCGCTGACCGTAATGATTTCTCATTGTCTTGAGCTATTGATTTTCAGTAGACTAGCATGGCATAGTGAAATAGCAGTCACTTCCAAAACCTACACAATAATTACATTACAAGCCTTCAGCTTTCAAAGCAAGTCACTTTGCGTACATTTTCTTCATGTCCTCCATATTTCCTTTATACACACTTTCTCTCTATATTTATGATTGAGCAATTACTGGCACCATAAAGTACAGCAATTCGGAGACTGGAACAATTTAAACATAGAAGTCTTCAATGACAGAAAAGACTAGATTTTGAGAAGAAATGCTACTTCTAAAAGGAATAGGGTATGTTATGACACTTTTCTGTAGGTGGGATATTAAAATGTTATATTTTGTACTAAACAAAGTCATTAATTCATTATACTTTCTAAAATATGCAATTATAGAAAATAAGATGTAATTACTTAACATCCCTTTTAACAGGCAGAAGCTTTAGTTAATTTATTGTTTTCATATTTCAGTCGGAACTGTCTCGTTAAAGATTTAAGTAACGGGTAATGAACAAATTTGCTGTTGTTCTGATATGTTTGAGGATATTAATTCCTTATCTCGTTAGTTTAACTCTGTTTGCAATATCAATTTCCTCTTCATTTTGTATTTGAATATTTTTTCATGACTTAATGCTGCTTAATATTCTTCTCTAATATAAACTTTATAGTCATTAATATTTATGTCTGTATTACTAGTATAAATTCCACTTGTAAGCTTTATGAGCCTCAGATTTTATGTGGTGTTTTGCCCTCTGTTGAATGGCTTTGTATCCACTTCTTGTTCTGAAAGATATTATTGTGAAGGATAGGGCTGAGTGTGAAGGCCCTATGAAATTAACATCTGTACACAGCGCCAGATTTCAAATCCATGGCGCCCCTAGGCCGCCCCCTAATTCCCCCTGCGCACGCGGGAATAAACCACCTCCCCCCGCACCGCGCCGATGCAAGCGCACATGCGCGGACATTTAAACTCCCATAAGGAGCTCTGGGGAGAAGTCCCCAGCGCTCCATATGGGAGCAAAATGTCAGAATATTTGTGCGGCGGGGCAGCATGCCACCCCCTAAGTTTCTGCCGCCCTAGGCCCGGGCCTTTGTGGCCTCGCCACAAATCCGGCCCTGTCTGCACACAGAAGGAAAAGGGATACCCCATCTTTAATTTTAAACACAATAGTTCTAAACAAATAAACAAAAATATTGGAAATGTAACACCATGGTTAAAAGAAGTTTATATTGCCCTTGAAAGCAATGCCACTACTAAAAATATTAGTCTGGCAGCAAGTTTAAAATAACTAAAGAAGAGTCAAGAGGTCAGAGCAGCCTGCAGTCAAGATAAAGTCATGTTCATAGTAAAGGCCAGGGCAAGCTGTAGACAAGGGTGGTTGTGAATGTCCAGGCAATGTAGGAGAAGTCAGTGTAATATTATTTTTCAGAGAAGGCTTTTAACAAGGGTTCTATACACTGTGCTCTTTGGATGGTAATAAAATAACTCGAAACACATTACAAATATGTATGTATGTATGTATATCTTTATTTATAAAGCGCTACTTATGTACGCAGCACTGTACAGTAGAATACATTAATACAAACAGGGGGTTAAAGATAATGGATAAATACAAAGTACACCAATAAATACAAATAAATACAAGGTACAGTTGCAATAAGAGTCAAAAACACAAGATGAAGGAGGTCCCTGCCCCGTAGAGCTTACAATCTATATGGGAGGGTAACTAACAGACAAAAATGGGCAAATGTAAGTGCTGTAGGTCACAGTGGGTGACATTACAGTATAAGTGCCAGTTTCCAGATCAGGTGCTGTGTGAGTGCTCCAAAAGGTAGTCTTTAAGTTAAGTTTTAAAAAGACTGAGGGAGGATTCTCTCCGGAGGAAATCGGGGAGGGCATTCCAAATGTAAGGGGCAGCAAGGCAGAAAGGTTTAAGGCGGGAAACAGCAGTAGTAGTTGGAGGCGCAACCAAACGGTTGCTCTGCGAGGAACGGAGTCGGCCAGGAACGTACGGAGACGCAAGGGAAGAGATGTAGTGAGGAGCAGAGGAATGGAGGGCTTTGAAGGTTAAGAGAAGGAGTTTGTAAACTATTCTTTGTTTAATAGGGAGCCACGATAAGGCCTTTAGCAGGGGAAGGGCCTGAACTCTCCTGGATGAGAGGAGGAGAATTCTGGCAGCAGTGTTTAATATAGACCAGTGCTGTCCAACTTCTGTTGTACCGAGGGCCGGAATTTTTCCGACCTACGTGGTGGAGGGCCGATAATGGAAGCCAGTTTTGACCACTCCCCTTTTTTAAACCGCACCCACTTGAAACCACACCCATGTTATCACATGACCATACCCATATTAATGGTTGTAGTACAGCAAAAACCTGCCATACTCTGCCTGCCCTACCCTGCCTGTGTGCTATACTCTGCCTGCCCTACCCTGCCTTTGTGTGTGCCATACTCTGCCTTCCCTACCCTGCCTGGGTGTGCCATACTCTTCCTGCCCTACCCTGCCTGCGTGCCATACTTTCACTGTGTGTGCCATTCTTGGCTGGTTTGTGCCATACTTGGCCTGTGTGTGCCATACTCTGCCTGCCCTACCCTGCCTGTGTGTGCCATACTCTGCCTTCCCTACCCTGCCTGTGTGTGCCATACTCTGCCTTCCCTACCCTGCCTGCGTGTGCCATACTTTCACTGTGTGTGCCATTCTTGGCTGGTTTGTGCCAAACTTGGCCTGTGTGTGCC
This sequence comes from Xenopus tropicalis, assembly GCF_000004195.4. Classification (NCBI taxonomy): domain Eukaryota; kingdom Metazoa; phylum Chordata; class Amphibia; order Anura; family Pipidae; genus Xenopus; species Xenopus tropicalis. Next base: position 62,938,077 of record NC_030680.2, on the reverse strand, counting down.
ATACTCTGCCTGCCCTACTCTGCCTGTGTGTGCCATACTCTGCCTTCCCTACCCTGCCTGTGTGTGCCATACTTTCACTGTGTGTGCCATTCTTGGCTGGTTTGTGCCAAACTTGGCCTGTGTGTGCCATACTCTGCCTTCCCTACCCTGCCTGTGTGTGCCATACTCTGCCTTCCCTACCCTGCCTGTGTGTGCCATACTCTGCCTTCCTTACCCTACCTGCGTGTGCCATACTTTCACTGTGTGTGCCATTCTTGGCTGGTTTGTGCCAAACTTGGCCTGTGTGTGCCATACTCTGCCTGCCCTACTCTGCCTGTGTGTGCCATACTCTGCCTTCCCTACCCTGCCTGTGTGTGCCATACTCTGCTTGCCCTATGCTGCCTGTGTGTATGGCACACACAGTGACACAATGCTGGCACTGCTCCTACAGTCTGCACAATAACTATATATTAAAAAACTTTTTAATTGAAGTACCACCTCAGTATATATTCTTTTTGTAGTGTGCAGGATTTATTTGTGGGTTTCTACTGCTCCTGAGGTGTGAACAGGGGAACAATGGGGGTGATTACAGCCTGAGCCTGAGGTGTGAACACTGCAGGGGGTGAACAATGCAGAGATTAAAAGGTGTGAACAGTACAGGGGATTACATATTTAAACAATACAGCCTGATTACAGCCTGAATCTGAGGTGAGAACCATGCAGGGGGGGGGGGCAGTTAATCACAGTACTGATACCATTTAAAGCTTACACAAGAGTAAGCCATCAAAGCAGCCAGACAGGTGGGGGGCCACACAGAGGGGGGTCGCGGGCCGCCAGTTGGACAGCACTGATATAGACTGTAGGGGGGAAAGATGGGAGTTAGGGAGGCCGGTTAGCAGCAGGTTACAATAGTCAAGTCGGGATAGGATTAGGGCATGCATGAGTAGCCTCAGCTGTTACAGGAGAAAGACGGATTTTGGCAATATTGCGTAAGAAAAAGTGACAGGTTTTGACAGTGGTGTTAGTATGGTCAGAGAAGGAGAGACTGGAGTCAAAGATCACCCCCAAACAACGCATGGAATTGACAGGGTTGATGAGGGTGCCTTCAATAGAGATAGAAAAGGGGCGAGTAGGACCAGGCTTAGGTGGAAAGATCATTAGTTCAGTTTTTGTTAGGTTGAGTTTGAGGTGGCGATGGTTCATCCAGTTAGAGATAGCCAGGAGGCAGTTAGAGATTTGAGTCTCAGTTTCAACTGTTAACAAAGGGGTCGAAAAGTAAATTTGGGTGTCATCAGCATACAGATGATATTTAAAGCCAAATGAACGGATAAGATCTCCCAAAGACAGCGTGTAAAGGGAGAACAACAACGGCCCAAGTACAGAGCCTTGGGGTACCCCCACATTAAGAGGAACTGGAGATGAGATTTTGCACAGGAGACAGTGAATGAACGGTTAGAGAGGTAGGAAGAGATCCAGGATGCAGCCTGACTACGGAGACCAATCGAATGCAGAATTTTCATCAGGAGGGAGTGGTCAACCGTATCAAACGCAGCCGATAGATCTAGGAGGATTAATACGGAAAAGTGACCATTTGCTTTGGCAACCTGAAGATCATTCGTAACTCTGCACACCGCTGTCTCAGTAGAGTGCGCAGGCTGAAAGCCAGACTGCAGCGAGTCCAGTAAATTATGTGCATTAAGAAAGTTAGTTATACGGGAGAAGACAATGCGCTGTAAGATTTTGGAGGCAAGCGGTAAAAGCGAGACAGGACGGTAGTTAGAGAGACAGGACGGGTCCAGCGTGGCCTTTTTAAGGATGGGCTTGACACAGGCCTGTTTGAAAGAAGAGGGGAAACTTCCAGAAGACAGAGAAGAGTTGAAGATATGAGTAAGAGCCGGAGTAAGCTCAGCAGCACAGTGTTTGAGCAGATAAGAAGGCATGGGGTCTAGAGAGCAAGTGGTGAATATATAATGAATGTATATTGCAAAGTTGCTTAGAATTAAGTTTTCTTTTATTAGGCAAAAAATATTTTTGGGGTTGATTTAATACAGTGTTTCGTTTTTTGTTTTTGGCATGAAGGTATCACTGATTTGGAGCAGCTTTGAAAAAAAAGACTTCATTGAATGTACGCATTTTGGGCCCCAAAATAGTTAACTGGGGTCTAGCATGATTACCAATAATCATTACCAATAGAGTAAATTTAAGGAAAGGTTTGATCACAGAAGATAAATAATGACTGAACAATAATTCTCTGTAGACCATCAATCTCAAATATATACATACAAATAAATATTTGCTAAAAAGGCCCAAAATGAAATTCATATAAGAAAAAGCCTAAAGATTATCTATTAAATTTTGACTGTTCAACAAGATCCACATAACTAGAAGTCACTCATTATGACAACACACTTTCTGAAATTACTCTTATCTTATCACCCATTGTGACATCACTGTGACATCACCCCCTGCTCCAAAGCTTTATCTAAGTTTCTAATATGCTTTGCAGACAAGAAGGTTAGCACATCTTACACATTTTACAAATTTAATAATTTCATTCAAAGAACAATGTCAAACAAAAAAAAATACTAGTGCTTTAAAAGTTGTTGGTAAATATAATTGCTATTGAAAGCAGCATTTATTAAAATCCTGGTTATATTTTTTAAACAATGTAGTGATAGCCAGCCTCCTCCAGGCAGACAGGATTGTCAATATGCTGGCTTGTGTTGTTACATTACAAATTATTTTAAAACAGGGAGTTATATCATATGACATATGTTATCCATGTATTCTAAATAGTTTGCACCTTTGATTTTCACTCTGTTCACATTTTTTAATCTTTGTTTTATTGTGTGATATAGATGTTTTTGTGTTTGCCGATCTGTCTGTCCATAAAGACATGCAATTATGTCATCCATAGCACTTTCCTGCCATTATCTTTTTATTAAGCACCTTTGTGTTTGCATGTTCACTTTGAAAAAAGCTAGAGAGCTAGCTAAAATTTCAGTCTCCTAATATAAAAGCATTATATACACTAACTCACTGTGACATCACTTCCTGTTTTAATGCTGTGATTTCACCAATTTTGACATCACATACTGTTCCAAAGGTACTCAGACTGTGGTTTTTCTTTTGCTTTGCAGACACGAAAGTGCGCATATTTAACACTTTACCACCATAATACTATACACTGTAATTTACAGCTTTACTTTATTTAATCTGTAGTAAAACTGATAATGTGACCTACATAAGAACTCTATCCATCTATTTGTAAGGTTATGAATAGTTTTTACAACCATATGAATTACAGCAAATATCTCTAGTAGTTTATTAAATATCAGTTCTTTCTTTGATTAGCTATTTAAATGGTAGGATAAAAAATCTTTAATTTATTCTATTTCTCTATAATCTCAACCAACAGTGTGAGAAATCAGACGATAATGGCTGCAAAGTTTTTTAAGCGCTTATTTTCGTGTTTTCCAAAACGTCGAAAGGTAAGAATTCAGAACAGTTTTACAGGCACTAAAAATCAGTAGTCATGGGCGAAATAATTTGTCAGGCATGGATTCTTGGCGAATTTCAGCATCTCGCCAGTGGCGTATTTTTTCATGAAATGGACAAAAAATTGTCGCCCGTGTCAAAATAAATTGTTACACGCATAAAAAAATGGACGCACTACAAAAAAAAAGTCACTCGCATAATTTCTTTTGATGCACGTGTCGAAAAAATTACACACATGGCAATTTATTTTTTTTTGTGAATTTTTCACCAAAGCGAAATGGACCAGATTTGCTCATCGCTAGTTGCCAGTAGTCTTTCCTTTGGTTTTGGTTTTCTAACTTTTTTAACTCTTTTAACTTGGCCAAGTTAAAACTTAACCTTTGATTAACCATTAAAATATATCAAATAGTTAAAAGTAGGCTCGGTGACACACTGAGGTGTCCACACTAGCACTCTGTGCCTGGTTTAGGGAGAGCAGGGGGGAAGAAGAGTACATGTGGGGTTAACTATACCTGTGCTGGTTTGAACGACGCACCACACCATGGTAGTAAAAAGGGTTTAGGAGGGATTTGAAATTAAATTTAGTCGAAACTCCAATATAGATTGCTATGATGTCTAGGGTGGGCCAAAATTAAGCAGAAAATTTAGCTCTTAGAACAGTACAATCATGAAGGTGAATATTTTTAAAGGAGAACTACACCCCCCAGCTATAAATGCCCCCTTAACTGGGCTGCCTCAACCCCCCTCACCTCTCCCTTATCGCACACTCTATAACTTAAAAAAAACTGCCCCTGTCGCAAACCCCAATTTAAAAATGTAGAGCAGCGCAGCTTCGAACCTGGGCGCCATCGTAAAAGGTTTAGGTCTCACTGCCGACACGGACCCTGCTTGGCCATGCGCAGTTGAAGCTGATTTCCTGATAGCCCCAACTGCACATACTCATGTTACAGAGTATGCGAGGGAGAGGTGAGGGGGGTCGAGGCAGGCCAGTTAAGGGGGCTTTTATAGCTGGGGGGTGTAGTTCTCCTTTAAGATAAGTTTTAAAATATTTCTTTTTACTGAATACAGTACAATGGTTCACCTTTAAGATAACTTTTTGCATCTTAGACAATAAACTATTTGTAGCAACTTTTCAATTGGTCTTCATTATTTATTTGTTAGAGTTTTTTTAATTATTTGCCATCTTCATTATTGTTACTTTTTATTCCTTATCTTTCTATATAGTCCCTCTTCTATTCATATTCGAGTCTCTTATTCACATCACTGCCTGGTTGCTAAGGTAAGCAAAACCCTAGCAAACAGTTAGCTGATGAAATTCCAAACTGGAGAGCTGCTAAACAAAAAAGCTATATAACTTGAAAACTAAAACAAATGAACACCAATTGCAAATTGTCTCAGAATATCAATGTCTACATCATACTAAAAGTTAATTTCAAGGTGAACAACCCCTTTCTAATTGTCATTTTGTTAAAAAATAATAATATAACTTTTTCTTTTCAGAAGTCCAAAACACAACTGATAACAGTGGTTGATGACGTAAGTAAAAAATATTACAATAAAAACATTTCTTTTCTTACACATGCCCCCCACTTTCACCTACTCTGCCACTTGCACCATCAGATGCAGCCAGCATGCCATGCTAGCCCAGGCCTTTGTATCCTTCCTACAAATCTGGGAAAATTAATTGTCTGAATAAGTCAAGGTCCTAAGAATTCCTGACAATGGCTCCCACTTTTGTACATCTATATGTATCCTGTTATTTGCCAAGGCAGCAATTGCATGGTGGTGTGATTATAATGTTCAGTGGATTTCTAAAAAAAAAATATATATATTATGCAGCCATGCATTGGCTCCACTGTTAAAGCAACAGGGCCTAAAGTTACATGGACATTCTTCACATGTTTTTATTCTTTCTATACTTGGAAAGGATGCCCCATTGTCATTTACCCACCTATTATCTCAATAAATGTAATGTTTACATTATTTCCATGTAAATAATATTTTATTTATTTTTAGGATCCAACTGAATTATTTGACTTTTCAAAAGTCCTTGGAGAAGGAGGATATGGAGTTGTCCTAAAGGTAAGTAGACATCCCAGCATGACTGGGCAATAGGCTATCCCTGATGTGCATATGGGCAGGGGTTCAGCTGCCAGAGAAACTCAGGCGGCAGCAGCTTGCAAGTTAGCAGGGGGGCAAAAAGCCACTTGTGGTAACTTAAAGAGCTGAAGAGCTGATTTTTAAAAGGGAATTTCAGCTTAGCTAGTTGTGCACCCTCCCCACCCACCCCACCCCATTCAAAAGGACGCCTCAGGGCAGCATACACCGCCAAAATGCCCCTGCATATGGAAACTATCCTATCTACTTTATTAAAAGACTTCATGATATTTTTTTTTTACTTATTAAAGAATAACTCACTTTGTTCTTTTATATGATGGAGCGATTGGTAACATAAGAGAGAATGGCACCCTTATCCAATTATAATGATACAAAATTCTGTTCTTCCATTTTCTCCACAACTTTATTAAATGTAAATTAAACTTCTTATTCAACCAAAACCTTTGAAATATATATTTTATCATTGTTATTATTATTTATTTTGTGGAATGGTGTTCATAATCATACTTATGTTACAGGGTCGTTTTAAAGGCCAGGATGAAGACTTGGCTATTAAAGTCACCGAACTCAAACAGGTAACACATTTCTTCTATTTCAAAACCACTAAGGGGCTGATTTACTAAGACACGAATTTGAATCCGAAATGGAAAAATTCCGATTGGAAAACGAACATTTTGCGCCTTTTTCATATTTTTTGCGATTTTTTCGGCACCTTTACGACTTTTCGGAAATTGTTGCGACTTTTTCGTTACCAATACGATTTTCGCGAAAAAACACGAGTTTTTCGTAGCCATTACGATTCGCTCGTATCTTGTCGCCACTTTTTCATATTGAGCGCTCGTAAGCGGCGGCCGAAACTTTCAGACTTAGCATGATTTTGGAAGCCTCCCATAGGACTCAATGGCACCCTGCAGCTCCAACCTGGCCCAAGAAAAGTCACCATACTGAAGCTTGAATGAATCCGAATGCTACGAAAAAATCGCAACATTTTGCGCAACTTTCGGAATGGCTACGAAAAAGGCGCAACTTTTCGCGCAAGTTTTAACGCTACGAAAAAATCGCCAGATTTTGCGCAACATTCGGATGGCAACGAAAAAGTCACGATAATTTTCCGAAAAAATCGCCAAATACCGATCATTACGAAAAAAACGCAATCGGACTCATTCGGCCAGTTCATGAGTAAGTAAATGGGCCCCTAAATGTTAGCAACCGTTTGTAGTTGAGTTCGATCACGGTGAGAGACTTGTCATGATCACTTAAACCAATAGTTTGTCTATATTTTCTTTTAAATCAAGTTCCTTTCACATTCAAGATACAGTTCTGCATGATTTTGGCATATACCATAAATGAATCAGTAAAGGCAAAACAAACTTGCTATCCAGCCATAAAATGCCACTAAAAGGCCACAAAGCTTCTTAAAACTTAATTATGACTTCTACACTGTGCCAAAAACAGCGTTAAAGAGATAACATATATAACTTGCTGTACCAGCTTAGGTTTAATTCTACAGTTGTGCTGGTGATAGGTCTGGTTATTTTCTGGCCATACAGATCAATAGGCAACATGCATCTGCTGCAGGCTGAAGATTTTGCAAAGTATATACCCCTCAGCCTTATGCAAACACTCTTATGTATTTATGGCCTTAAAAAGAGTGCAATAGAGAATTCCACAGAGCAGTAGCAAAAAAGATTTACATACACAAAAGTATTTGTTTTTTACAGCATGAAATGCACCTACAATAGTGCAGTTTGACCTTAGCTTTTTTTTTTTAAAAAAAACAACTATTTTTATTCAGGGTGAAGAGGCCCAGGCAATTGAAGAAGTCCAACTTATAAATAAGTATTCTGGGCACAAAAATATTGTGTCACTTCATTGTGCAATGATCCATACCAAAGAGAGCCAATTATGGGTAAGACTCTTTTAATTATATTAGAAGTAACTGTTCTCGTTTTTCCTAGTATTAATAAAACTTGTGAAAAGAACTGAGATCTCTGCTGGGGGCACTAATACGTAGTTTTTGGAAAACTGGAAATTTGGGAGCCTACCCTGTGCCTAAAATCTTCTTTTGGTACAATCCAGTTTCAACAAGAACTGTATGATTGGTTACCCACTATCAAAATATTTTTTGGGATGGGATGGGTACTTCAGCAGAGTGCATGTAATAGATAATTATTGGAATGGGAAAGTTTAGAAATACTTTTTTTAGTGCCTTTTATAACTTATGGGGGTAAGTTTGCACAGTAACAGTAATTCATAGCAGACAATAAGATGTTTTTAAACAGGTGGCCAGTAAATTTTACCTGCCGATTGGTTGCTATGAGTTATTGCTCCAGGGAAACTGTATTGCCTTTTATTACATATTGGGGTTAAACTGTAAACTGTATGGAGCAGTGACTGATGGAATGGTGAGCAGTCTCTGTAAATTATAATAAATTGACTCTTACTTTCTCTTTATATTTTAGACTGTTATGGATTATTGTGGAGGGGGCTCCTTGGATGATCTTATCATGAGCACAGAAAATCAATCTCTCCCAGAACACTGGATCAAATACATCTCCAGGGAGATATTAAAAGTATGTAGAGTTTTAACACACATTTTTGCACCGAGAGGTGGTATATTGTATTACATTTTTAACATCTATGTTTGTTTGTCTGTTTTCATATACTATACCATTTATGCATGTAATTTATGTCCACAGGGATTGAAATACCTCCATGAAAACAACTTGATCCACCAGGACATCAAGGCATCGAATCTTGTGCTCACAGAACAAGCAGAAATTAAGATAAGTGAGTAAAGTTTAAAATTTTAAGCTTAAAATGGAACCATGAATGTTTCAATATGTCATTCAAATCAACTACCATATTTATTTGCATCGCCAAGGGCTATAGCATACGTGACTTTAAATCAAACAAAATGTACCACATTTGCCATCAGACTAGATGGTTAAAGAAGGACTACAAAAAAAGTGGTTCCTGTCTTTTCTATTTTGTTGCTATATTTATGCACCCTTATTATTTCTCTATACTTAGTAAAAATTAACCGCTGTACAATGTTTTTCTTCAGTTGATTTTGGCCTTGCCACACAGTTGAGTGACCCTACAGAAAAAGTCAGAGGAACTAAAGGCACCCCGTGCTTTATGGCCCCTGAAGTAGTGCTCTCTAGATACTCACGGGACATAGGATATGGAGTTGAGGTGTGTTATATCTTTCTTACCTATACATTCTTTGTTTAATTTTCATTGTTACATGTGAAGTACAGGCTTATGCAAAATTAATTGACAGCACTGGAAATTTTTGTAACTGTTGGATAACACCCGCATTTAATTTTTTTGTATTTTTTGTTACAGTGCGACATCTGGTCTTTTGGCATCACAGTCATCGAAATGGCTGAAGGATATGCCCGTAAGTATAACCTGACCACTTCTGGTCTTAGTGCACTAAAGTCAATATAGAAGCAATACATTTGGAACAATATATCAAAGTATACTATAAATTAAATTATATGTATCCTATCTTTTTTTGGGGGCGGTTTTTTCAAGAACTTTACTGTGACCAAACATTCATCTTTTTGATATTGATACTACACTAACAAAGATACACCCACACAATACACACACGTCTACAGGTACCATTTATTGTCACTTGTTTAAATCTTTGGCTTAACATATAAATGCCTCCGAGGTTAAATTAACATACTATGTGCATATTTACTGGGGAAAGAAATTGTCACGAGTGAAATTTTGTAATGTAAATAGTTTGAAGGTTCTCATAAAACTGTTTTTCCAATTTAGCACTCAGCGAGATTTCAAGGGACATGATTTACTATCATATTGTCAAAGACCAACCACCAACTCTGCAATATGGCAAATGGTGAGCCATTTTTTGTGTACATACTAAATGGTCCATAAAATGTTCATACAAGAAAAGTTAAAAGCATTTTAACATTAAACTATTTCACTAAATTACCTGATTGAAAAGATGATTTCAAATTTTTTACTAGGCAACTGTTGCAGTGTAATAGTTATTGAATTTTCTGCTTCCAGGTCATCAGATTTTATGAACTTTTTAAGCTGGTGCTTACAGAAAGACCCTGATTATCGAGCCACAGCAGAGGAGCTTCTGAGGCATAGATTTTTAAAGAGACAGCCTCGAAAGAAGTGCGTCCAAAGAGAAATTATAGAACACATGAACAACTACAAGCAGCTTCAAGGTAAGATAATTGAGTGTATGATCATTGATGTAATCAAAAGTAGCACCAATTTATACTCACCTGTTTGAGAAACCCAGGAAAAATCCTTAAAAATGAAACATGTTTACTAGTCACAAAAGACATACACAATAGTTTAAGGGAAAGTATCATCTGTTAAGGTTTAGTTTAAAACAACAGAAAATAGTTCAATGTCTACATCATATTAAATTAAATTAAACACAAACACAAAAGTTTTTTAGTGCTAAAAATCACACAATTCAAATTGTGGTTAAAAACTCAAATGTCTGATATTTATTAAGGGAAAAAAAATCCAAAATCTCAACTGTAGTGCCATGGTGACTTGTACCTGCTGTTTTGCACTTTGCACCCTGCCCTGCTGTTTGTACATAACCCCTAAAGACTTGTTTTATGTCATTAAAAGATCTGTAAAAACACATTAAATATCTGTTTAGATGATATTCAGAAAGAAGAATTGGAATCTTCCCTAAATTCATCAGAGTCAGTTGAGGTTGTAAAGGCTGAAAAGCCAGAGGAACAATTGAACTTCCTCTTACAACCACAATTTGTAGTAGAGGTACCTGAAGAGGACCAAAAACCAGATGAACATTTGCTGCAACATGAAACAGGAGCAACACAGAAAAGAGAAGTACTCCGTAAGTTTTCTTTTACACTAAGGCCTTTAAGTATCTTTCCTTAAGCCTTTAATTTTATCAAAAATTATATTTCTTTTTTATTAAAGGAGACGAAAGCCAGAGAGAGTATTCAGTGCCTTCAGGCATTGAACTAGAACCTGAAGATGTAGTAGAAAAGGAAGAGAAACTTGGTATGTATTCTTATGGTCTCTTCACTACCTGCTACATTCTTAGCTCTAAACCAAATTTGCAGATGTCTCAACTGTATATGTGTCCAAAGGAATATTTTAATAAGCAAATGATTTCAAGCTATTATATTTCATTACAGATGTGGATAAATTCAAAGAAGATTTAAGCTCCTTAGGGCTTAAACCGCTAAAAAGCGAAAAGATTGATGAGACCAACACTCAGCAATCAGTGATGGCAGCTTTACCTGTACCAAAAAAACAAAGCTGTGAGAAAGCATCAAAAGGAAGATCTTTTGAAAAACTGCTTATTACTGTAATTTTATTTATTGCTCTCATCATTGCACTGTACCTGAAAAGAAGTTCGGAGTGAAGACTTCTGGATCACTACAAATGCTTCCAAATTCTCCTTTAAAGGAGAATTCCAGTTAATGTGAACAGAAGACTGGCACAGAGCAAATAGACAATTCTAAGGAAAAGATCAAAGACAGGTGGTGGGAAGCGGATGAACGCCAGCAGAAGATGAAAAGCAAGGGTGTAAGGTACAAAGCTAAGGAAAAGATGAATGGCAAAAATCAAAGAAGGGTGGTGGGAAGCCAGGGCCGGAACTAGGGGTAGGCAAAAGAGGCAGCTGCCTAGGGCGCAACGATTGAGGGGCGCCAGGCAGGAGCCTCTCCTGCCTACCCCTAGTGCTACTTTGTCATTGCCTCCGCCGCTTAACATTAGCGGTAGAGGCAATGACCGATCGAATCGCACCGCCCCCCCTCCTGTGCTTTGGCGCGCATGCGCCGTTCGGGGGGGGGCGGGGAGGTGGGCAGAGTTGGCCGACCGGGTTGCCTAGGGCGCCCGGTCGGCTTGGCCCGCCCCTGTGGGAAGCGGATGAACATCAGCAGAAGATGAAAAGCAAGGGTGTAAGGTACAAAGCTAAGGAAAAGATGAATGGCAAAAATCAAAGAAGGGCGGTGCGAAGCAGATGAACATCAGCAGAAGATGAAATCAAGGGTGTAAGGTACAAAGCTAAGGAAAAGATGAATGGCAAAAATCAAAGAAGGGCGGTGCGAAGCGGATGAACATCAGCAGAAGATGAAATCAAGGGTGTAAGGTACAAAGCTAAGGAAAAGATGAATGGCAAAAATCAAAGAAGGGTGGTGGGAAGTGGATGAACATCAGCAGAAGATGAAAAGCAAGGGTGTAAGGTACAAAGCTAAGGAAAAGATGAATGGCAAAAATCAAAGAAGGGCGGTGCGAAGCGGATGAACATCAGCAGAAGATGAAAAGCAAGGGTGTAAGGTACAAAGCTAAGGAAAAGATGAATGGCAAAAATCAAAGAAGGGTGGTGGGAAGCCAGGGCCGGAACTAGGGGTAGGCAAAAGAGGCAGCTGCCTAGGGCGCAATGATTGAGGGGCGCCAGGCAGGAGCCCCTCCTGCCTACCCCTAGTGCTACTTTGTCATTGCCTCCGCCGCTTAACATTAGCGGTGGAGGCAATGACCGATCGAATCGCACCGCCCCCCCCCTCCTGTGCTTTGGTGCGCATGCGCCGTTCGGGGGGGGCGGGGAGGTGAGCGGAGTTGGCTGACCGGGTTGCCTAGGGCACCCGGTCGGCTTGGCCCACCCCTGTGGGAAGCGGATGAACATCAGCAGAAGATGAAAAGCAAGGGTGTAAGGTACAAAGCTAAGAAAAAGATGAATGGCAAAAATCAAAGAAGGGCGGTGCGAAGCGGATGAACATCAGCAGAAGATGAAATCAAGGGTGTAAGGTACAAAGCTAAGGAAAAGATGAATGGCAAAAATCAAAGAAGGGCGGTGCGAAGCGGATGAACATCAGCAGAAGATGAAATCAAGGGTGTAAGGTACAAAGCTAAGGAAAAGATGAATGGCAAAAATCAAAGAAGGGTGGTGTGAAGCGGATGAACATCAGCAGAAGATGAAATCAAGGCTGTAAGGTACAAAGCTAAGGAAAAGATGAATGGCAAAAATCAAAGAAGGGTGGTGGGAAGTGGATGAACATCAGCAGAAGATGAAAAGCAAGGGTGTAAGGTACAAAGGTAAGAAAAAGATGAATGGCAAAAATCAAAGAAGGGCGGTGCGAAGCGGATGAACATCAGCAGAAGATGAAATCAAGGGTGTAAGGTACAAAGCTAAGGAAAAGATGAATGGCAAAAATCAAAGAAGGGCGGTGCGAAGCGGATGAACATCAGCAGAAGATGAAATCAAGGGTGTAAGGTACAAAGCTAAGGAAAAGATGAATGGCAAAAATCAAAGAAGGGTGGTGTGAAGCGGATGAACATCAGCAGAAGATGAAATCAAGGCTGTAAGGTACAAAGCTAAGGAAAAGATGAATGGCAAAAATCAAAGAAGGGTGGTGGGAAGTGGATGAACATCAGCAGAAGATGAAAAGCAAGGGTGTAAGGTACAAAGGTAAGAAAAAGATGAATGGCAAAAATCAAAGAAGGGCGGTGCGAAGCGGATGAACATCAGCAGACAAAGCAAAAAAAAATGACAGAGAGAGATGATGCTAGAAAAGACCAAAGGGTGGTGGGAAATGGGTGGTCAACACAGGATGACAAGCAAGGATATGGCTACACATAAGACAGTATACAACTTGTCATCAAAATACATTGACATCAAGGCTCACAGTGGTGAGCAAAACGTTGATTTTTTTGTGGTACATCGGCATAATAAATGGGGTAAGCTCCCCAGTTGAAATTTTGCTTGAGTGCAGTCTCTATTTCTGCTTGGTTCTAAACATTGTTGGGGTGCTGCCACACGTCTAGGAGACTTTGCACCACAGAAAATTGGTGAGTGCAGCTGTGAATTTTTTTGTTTGCTACAATTGAACTTTCTACGCAAAGTCAAGACATATTTTCAATTTGGGATTTTTGAGTTTTTTGAGTTTGTAAACTCACAAATTCAAAATATTCAAGTTTTTTTTTAATTCAAACAAGTTTTCCTTATTAATAAATATACAAGCAATTGAAATATGAGTTTATTAGTATTAGAACAAAAACACTCAAATTCACAAACACGAAGATTGATATATAAGCCCATAAATCTAAAGTTTAATTTATGAAGGCAATGGCAAACGTAAAAAAGTATTTGAATGGATGCAAATATAAGTGTTCACTGATGCAATTCACAAAACATGTCCAAACACATCACTAACAACTTGCAGCACCACTATTGCCCCAACCCATTCTGATGAACACAACTTGTGTATAATCACGATTGAGAGGGGGGTTTCAGTGATTTCTTTGAATCAAAGAAAAAGTATTAACTTTTATTATAAATAATAATTTGCCCCACTGCTGCAATAGTAATATCCACGACCCTACATAAATGTGCCTGACGCAAACATCCATGGCAAACTCGAGTGCAAAGCCAGTTGCATGCAAGGATGCAACCGTCCAAGTGTTCCTAAAGCCCATGCTTGCAATTATTACATATATCTTCCCAAAAATATAATTTATCTCCTTAAATGCCCCTGTGGGCCCTTGGAATGCGACTTAATGAACAGAGGAGTAACAATAAAAATGCAGTAAAATGTGGCATAAGTATTAGTAGGCACTTCTGAGTTGGCATAAAGGAGATAACAGGCATACGTTATTATAAAGGGAATTATTTTGCATTATGAAATTAAATACTGCTAATAAAGTGTTAAATGTGAACATAAATTCGAAGTGCTTTTTGTATTTGCTTAATGTATTACAAAAGATAGAAATTTTTGTTTTTTAGAAAGTTAAATAAAGCCATAAGGTAACAATTTGATTTGCTTCTGATTGTTTGTTCTGATTGTACAAAGCAGTGTTGCCTTGTACATTTAACTATAAGAATTTTTCGGCATTTACACCTGAGGAAGGTATTGGGTTACACTTGTAATGTATAAATCTGTCCTGTTTTGCTTTCAAAGTCACGACTTTGTGTTCAAGTCTATGGTCATTTTTTCACGGCGAAACCTGTCGCCGTTGAAAAAACATTGTGTATGGTTTGAACTGGCGTCAAGCTGAACAACATGAAATAAACACATGCTGTTAGATTTGCAAGTGGATACATGTATATTTTTTTTTTACTCTTGCCATACAAATACAGCACTGACTGCATTACTCAGAGCTGTATAGCTGAAGGGCAGGCCCAGGAGACAGCTGGACAAGTATAGAAGGGAAAGTGATAGGAGGGAATTGAGGTAGAAGTTAACAAATGGCACAGTAAATAATGATACCGTGAACCTGTCAGACTCAACACTGCTGAGTTAGGGGACACCTTTCAAATACAGGATTAGTGCTCAGTACCAAAAAATGTAAACAAAATAAGTTAAGTGTTAACACAAGTGTTAAACAACCTATCCACACAAGTTCCCTAGAGGGTGTATATATTGACACCCCTGTATATGTACCATGACCCTAAAAACACTGATACTTTGCTGAAAAAATGAGGCGTAACTATATAAATGCCATTACAGGTCCTACAACAATCATGCAATAAACACATATAGGGTAATAATAAATTATATTTATATGTATTAGAGAAACATTTATTATGTAAAATGAACTTTCAGATGTGGTGGTTCAAAGAAGAATCAATGAATCAAATAGGTCTGACAAGGTTTACTGTGGTTTTATAATAATATAAACACTGAACATGTATCCATTCAAACACATTAAAATATTGCATCTGAGGATACAAACTTGAGAAAACTCAGGTTAGTAGACCCCCCCCCCCCCCCCCCACATAGAAACAGCAAATTAGACCAAGTAAAAAGAAAAGCCCTTTTGCCCATTAACTGCTACAAAGGATACATTCACTTATTTTAATGTGTGCGGATAGTGTCAGTGTTTTCTTTGCACAGATATATATATAAATTAGCTTGTAACATTAGGATAGTAGTTATACCATAGCTAATAACATATGCCTTCATTGCTGATGTTAGCTACACATGATTTGATAATATTCCAAGTTCCACTAATGCTTAGCATGTATTTTGTGCATATGCAGTATGTTAGGGAGGACAGGCATAAAATTGTCACCAAAGAGGATTAGGGATAATGTTATACTGGCAGATAGAAGGTACTTTGTTTGCTAAATAATGGAAAAAAGATTACAAGTGCATTTACAGTGTGTGGTAATTGGGGAAAATGGCCAAGGGAAGAAATAGCATTGGTTTTAACAAATTCCAACATCTGAGTTGGCGTGTATGTGGCTGAATTCTACTATAACCATGACAAATTCTAACAAATATAAGGCATTCTGAACACAGTAATAACTGAGATAGCAACCTAAAGCAAGCATAAGGGTCAACAAAATAAACAGTGCCCAAAGTTTTCTCAAAGGTTATACTGCCATAGATAATTTAACCACAGCATTACAATAACAGAAAACAGTTAGTGCTGCATTTAACTAAAAGCAGTGTTTTAAAAATCCTAAAAGAAAGGAGCCCAAAGGAATGTACTACAGAAGCTGTATGTCTCCAATGTTGAGAATCTATGATCTGCTGATCATCAGCCGTAACAGAATGTTTTCCTTTTCTAAAGTCAGCAAAATGAGCTGCTAATCTAGGGAAATTTGGTATAAATTGTAACAAGCAGTAATGCCTATGATAGTATTAGATAATTTCTTAGTTAAAGGAAATTAGTTAAAGGACATGTAAAGCCTACATTTGCCTATAATGTATATCAGTTGGGCAAGTCTCCCCATCCAAAAGACATCATTTGTACTGCATATATCCCCTCCGCTTGCCAGCACCATCACATTTTCCTAAAGAAAATAGCAGCTTTCATCCAGTGGCCATTTTTCCTCTGATACATAAATCAGTTACAATTAAATCTGCAAGCAGCATACACACACAGACCCTTATTCAGCAACATTTCATCAAGAATGCAGGCTCACACAGGCAGAACTTTTTCTTTAATAAAAGTTTTGCTTTGTTTGAGCTGAGTTCAGGAGAGAAAGTTAGGAGGAAAAAAATGAAGCTGACAGCTAGAGCTGAGTTTCTATGGGAACCAGCAATGCCATCTTTCCACTGGCTGCTAGACTGGAGGACATGATTAGTAATCTGAGCTTAGAACAACTGAGCATGCCCACAAGCCAAAAGTCAAAGCAAATTCCCCGGGTGGGGGCCAAGTGGGTTACAGGAGGAGAAGGAAATCCAAGTGATAAAGGGGACACTGCAGCCTTACTATTAACCTCTAGACAACCAGAGTGGCAGGTATTGAAAGATTTCAAAGAGGTTGTTCACTGATTAAATTTTTGTGTGTGGGGTTTACATGTCCTTTAATTACCTTAATATTTAGAGAAAGGTTAATACGCAGCGGTCTTGCAAAACCCTAGGAAATGTGTCCCCCACTTTAGGACAGCCAGAAACATTTTTACATAAGAAATAAACAGTAACGGTCATCTGGCTGAAGTGCTAGTGTATCTCACTAGGCAGTTGGTTAGTAAGATAGACTAGCACTTGCCTTGTGAGATACAGAATGCATCAGCATAAAGTTCTGTTTGAATTGTAACTCATTCAGATTGGCACCCTGGGCTTTTACTAATTGTAGTACAGGTATGGGACCTGTTATCCAGAATGCTCGGGACCTCGGGATAAGGGATCTTTCCATCATTTGGAACTCCATAACTTAAAGAATAAGTAAACCTTTTTTTTTCTATGAGTAAAATTACTTTAAACAGCCTCCAGAATTACCTACCTTTGTCCCAGCATTCTCTCTGACCTGGTTCCTCAGTCAGAAGGTATTCTTTTTCTTTGCTTCCTTGTGCAGAGTGAAGCCCCGTCCCCACTTCCTGTTCAGGTCTCTCATCAAAAAAAAAAAACCCTGCTAATGCACAGACTGGCTCCTGCTGCCTCCAGGCATTCGCAGAAGGCTCTCCACTCCAACAACCTTGTCGAATTGAAGAAAGAACTGAACAGGAAGTGGGGGTGGGGCTTCACTCTGCACAAGGAAGCAAAGAAAAAGAAAACCTTCTGACTGAGGAACGAGGTCAGAGAGAATGCTGGGACAAAGGTAGGTAATTCTGGAGGCTGTTAAGAGTAATTTTACTCATAGAAAAAAAAAGGTTTACTTATTCTTTAAGTCTGCTAAAAATCATTTAAATGTTGAATAAATCCAATAAGCTTGTTTCACCTCCAATAAGTATTAATAATATCTTAGTTGGGATCAAGTACAAGGTACTGTATTATTATTACAGAGAAAAAGGAAATAATTTTAAAAAATTTGAATTATTTGCTTATAATGGAGTCTATTCGGAACTTTCTGAATAACAGGTTTCCGGACAAGGGATCCCAAACCGGTACTGCTCTCTACGGTATTTGTATAAAAGAGCAATTCATTAGTTAAAAACAGCAATCGTCAACTTTTTTTAGATGTTATTAGAAAAGTAGCATTTTACTATGCAAAATCTGTTATTCATTATTTAAATACAAAAAATTGATCATTCACTTACTTGTTACTCATAAAAAGGTCTCTATAAAGACACCCCTCACTCATCACCTTTGCCTTTTGGGCATACTGTATTTAGGAGGCATGGGGAAATGTTTGCTTTCTAATTATAAATCATGTAAGCAACTTTCCAACACATATTCATTATACATTTTTAATGGTTTTAAAGATATGTGTAAATGTAATTGCAGTTAAAACAGTGTTTCTTTATTCCTTTCTGCTTTCATCAGCTGGTTTGCAGTTTCAGATTCTATAAACAACCAGAATGATGCTGCTTTTCCTCAGCAATTACATTTACAAATATATCTGAAACCACATACATTTGTTATTAATGTATATGGAAAAGTTGATTAGAATTACATTTTGATTCAGTATACAAAAAATTGAATTTAAAATTTGATTATTACCATTAAGACTTTTCAATAAAGGGGAAGGTGTGCTCAATAGATTAGGCAGGGTGCAATGAGGTTGTGACCACAAAATTCATATAGACAAGAACAAGAGATCCTCTGCACTCACCCATTATCAATATATAAAGGACATTAGGATATTCTGTGCAATAAACTACTAAGAAATGTCCTCCCCTTTAAGCAAAACAGGGATTTTATGTCCATATATTACATAGTTACATAGGGTTGTCCATCAAGTTCAACCCTTCCAAGTAAACTCAGCACACACAACCTATACTTACCAATCTATACACTCTGGCCTCTGGTGCGTTGACCGTTTTTATGGGAAAAAAGAACACCCCCTATCTGCCTATAATCCCCTCTAATGTACTTGTACAGAGTAATCATGTCCCCTCTCAAGTGCCTCTTTTCCAGAGAAAACAACCCCAACCTCGACAGTCTCACCTCATAGTTTAAATCTTCCATCCCATTAATCTTCCATCCCCTTCTCCATTAAGGATGCCCCCAACACACTACCATTCAGTAAATAGTTTGTGTTTATATTATTTCTACCAAAGTGCATAACTTTGCACTTGTCCACATTGAACCTCATTTCCCAGTTTGCTGCTCAGTTTTCCAGTTTTGTCAAATCGCTCTGCAAAGCGGCAGCATCCTGCATGGAACTTATAGTTTTGCACAATTTAGTGTCGTCAGCAAAAATAGAAACAGTACTTATATACTGCAATATTCTTTAAGCTAGCCAACTACGTCAACATCATCCCCAGTCTGGCCATTAAGACTTTTCCTAACCATTCCTTAATAAACCTATGAAACCCCAAAGCAAGCTTGGATTTATGTTGAAAGGACAGCTGGTGTAAATACAATTTTCTTCCCACTTACCCATGCATAAACAAGCAAAAATCAAATTTTATATTTCAATTTGTTCACAATTAGTATTTGTATGTTCTTAAGGGTGAAATATAAGAGTGTAATAAATGATATTCTGCTAATGCATGAAAAGGCTTTGTAGATGGTCCGTATATGGTCATTTTAGGACACAATATTATTGGAACCACTAAGAGAAATGCAAGGGGTACAGTGAATCTCACCTGCTCAGTTGCCAACAGGAGTTCTAGGTTGGAGGCTCTATTTTAAAATAACAGATTTCTGATTTATACTGCTCCATGGGATATTATTACAAAAAATGAATAGTTTCAATGAACCATGCTAAATTTCATGCCATGACTCCTCTGAAAATGTACATGAAAAAGAAACAGTCTCTATTTTAAACAGTATGCATAAAAAGTGGTACAAATGCCTTTGTTCTCTTTTCTGACATCTAAAGAAACCCTGGCTAATTGGTTTAGAGCATGTATGTGCAGATCCTAGAAAAGCACAGCCCATTTTCAGAGAGCCCATTTCAACTGCAGGTTGAAGAAGGGAAAAATATATAAATTATGAATTCCCCATGCAATAAAGGTAGTTTTATACTTCACCTTCCTTCAGCTGCCTATAAGTGAAAGGTATGAAAGATATGTCACTAAATTTCAAAACCAAGCTCAAATCTATTCACAGAATAAAAACAGAATGCAGTAATAACTGTGAAAACTTTAGCAATTATTGCTTAATCTGCAGTTTTGGTAAGGGTGTGTATGTAGAAAAGCACTATTGTATTCTTAGAAATTGCATTGAACTTTAGTAGAAATTAATGGTTGTGATTTATGAGTTGCCATAGAAGCAGTCATATCCAATTATTTAATACAGTATTTGCATACCATATAGTAGAGAGCTTCATGAGGCTACAATGCAGGTTCTTCTCCCGATATGCCCACCTAAGGCAGGCAATATTGGGCTAATTCAGTCAGTTGGCCCTAGCCCAGACCGAGCGCAGTCAGACCGAGGAATGCATCAAAAAGTTGAAGTGATCCAAATCCGAAGGAAAATCAAACATGCCCAATTAAGATCTGGGCAATTTTAGGCAGATCTCATCAGGTAGGCCATTGGTGGTGCCCATACACGGGCAGATAAGCTGCTGAATTGGTCTAAAGCAGTGATCCCCAACCATTGGCTCAAGGGCAACATGTTGCTCACCCCCCCCCCTTCCATGTTGCTGTCAGTGCCCCCAAACCAGGGAGTTATTTTTGAATTCCTGACTTGGTGGCAAGTTTTGGTTGCGTAAAAACAAGATTTCCTACAAAATAAAGCCTCCTGTAAGCTGATAGTGTGCATAATAGCCAATCTTAGCCCTTATTTGGCACCTCCATGAACTTTTTTAATGCTTGTGTTGCTCTCCAAGTCTTTTTACATATGACTGTGGCTCACGAGTAAGAAAGGTTGGGGATCGATCCCTGGTCTAAAGGACCCAAATCGGCAGTTAAAATCAGCACGTGTATGGGCACCTTTAGTGTTTAGTATGTCAGGCATTAGATTCAACTCTAATTGGAATAAGTGCTATATTCTTTAAGTTTACCTATCTTACTGTAGTTCCAAATCCTCTACAAACATATTTTATAAGTCATATACTATATCAGCTTTAAAACAAGGAACAAGGAGAAATATATTTCTATTATACAGCAGAGAGAAAGAATTGAACCAGTAGATGTAATGCTTGTTTGTGCAATCAAGCACATTAAATTATAAACTGTCTCTACACAAATCATCCAGTATAAACTATCAACATATAAAGATATCATATATGGATAAAAGGCATGAGCAGAGCACTTATTTTGACAGTTTTAAAGCCATTCTGTGGAAACAATTAATACAATTTTTCACCAGTTTATGTACTGCACACAACCACATAGTTACTATATTTCCCTAGTAGCATAGGCCAGGGATGACAGGGCTAGGTGCAGGCTGTGAGCAGGTTTCTGGAAGAGAAGGGGGCAGCAAAGTACATTTGGAAGAGGAAGAGAGCGGTGACAGAAGTGGTATCAACTCTATCTAAGCAACATCCTGCCCACCCTCCCTGATAGGATGTTGATTATGTATTCCTGCCACTTGGGGACTATGCCCAAATTTATTATGGCTATGTAGCTGTCTGGGAGGTGTTATATGCTCTGTGGGCACAAGTCCCATTGAGTCTTCCACTGGTTGCCTACTTTATTGGACCTCTCGGGGCTGGATGGCCGGCAAGGTAGGTAGCCCAAAAAGACATGGCTTGATGGTGCTTGTGGCAAGCATTCCTTGTAAATCCATTTTGGGTTTTGCTATTTACGTTTATACTCTAAATTGATATGAATTGTTCATTAAAGTTGTGGCCTTCATCAATCCCAAAACCTGACTCTCTCTGATTTATTACTTAGCAGGCTGAAAAAGAATCAGAAGGGTAGCTATGGTAAGTAATTGGGGTTTATCTGCATAGGTCTACTTGACACTACCCTAGTCATAGTATGTTATTTTGCATACTTCCGAGCATGGACAGTATTTAGATCACTATATATAGCAAGATTATTAAATGATTTAATATGTTCACAGTCTAAATGCTGCCTTTATACTGCCCTTTTTTAGGAAAATAAATAGTAAATAAAGCTGAAATATAACACTTAGCTGCTGGCTAGAAAGAGCTTTATATTGTTTTGCATGGAACCATAACACTTGCCCTGCAGAAAATATAAAAACCTATTTTTAGCCAACAACCTACTAATCCACTGTGTGGATCTAAACAATTTCTATTTTCTGTTAATGAATGTTCCTTTGTTCTCTGTATATTCCTGCTACTAAAAGTTGCCAACGTGTATAGAAACGGCACACCAAAATATAAACTGCTTCATACCACAGCTACTTATTATATAATGCAATTAATGATCATAAAAAAGGTCATTATTATGTACTTGTTGTCTTCTCAGGTGCTGTTTAAATCAATAAAGCATTAAAAGTAAAGATATTACAGAAAAACACAAGTGCAAGTGCAAACATGAAGTTTAGGACATAAAATACATTAAATATAATGCAGTCATTGCTGAGCTAACAAGCATCTATTCCCACCCAGGGAAAGTCCAGAAAATCCAATCAACAACATATTTGCTTTCTGTAAAGTAAAAAAAAAAACAATCTCTTTTCTACATCAAAGCAATCTTCTAACTTGGATGCTTCACAATCCCCAATGACATTCCCAGCTCTCTTTCCAGCCTCTCACATCTGTTGCACTCAACTCCCAAATAGTCTTAAAAGCCGTGACCAGAGCAAGGTTTAAATGCCACTGCATCCGACTTTGCTTTATTTCATGCTAAGGTAAAGTAAACCTAAATTATTGAATCAGCAGTTCTTTAATCCCATCTGACTTTCAGCCCACAAAGCTTATTGCATCTATTTAAAAATAAATAACCCCATTTTATCCTGTAAGATCACTTGGGATATACTTGAAGGATGACAGAAACATCCCTAAAGATATATATTCGGCCCACATTCACACAAATGTTTTCTTCTCCAAACCATTGTTCCTCATTAACTATGTGCTATTTTTACCCCTATAGAAGAGTAATAACTTTCCAATGCTTTTTCTAAGAGCAGCTGGAGAAAGGGAGCTCCCAAATCCCATTCTGTTATGCATTGTCACGAAGTATTTCATTTTCTTTCTCTCTTTCTATTGATCTCATCCTTTCATCTATATTTCTTTGCCAGATATTGCCAACCCGATGTATTTATCCTCTTTACTACATGACTCTTTAGTTGGGACAAAACCATGTAATATCTTTCCTATGCAAGATAACTGCCAGTATTAGTAATGGTTAATGAGCCTTTTAGTTGACTGTGATGTTATGTGTAACTGGTTAAAAGATTAACCTCAGTACCAAAGGGCAAGGCAGGAGTGCCACACTGCCAAGAGATGTGAGGATATAGGGAGCCCTACCTTCTGCTTATGGCAGGCCCTAAGTATATGGTTACCTTGTGGCTGTCAGTGCAGTATGTCACAGAAAACTGAACTCAATGCACAGTGCTCTATATATGTGGCACTAAGGGCTGCAGTCTGTGTCTAGCCCTTCATAATGAAGGCTGCACGTGTGTTGGTAAAGGTTTTAAAGAATGAGAATGTCTGGCCTATCTTTAAGTTTAAACATCTGTACACAAATCATTTTACTTTTTTCTAAATATATGGGTACTTCACTCTATTTGTAGAAATTGGTTTACATGGGAATGAGGACACACAGTGCCACCATCATGTAAATGAAGCATAAACATTGGCCTTGTTTGTCAAAAAAAATTACTTTTGAGTTTTCTAATATAAAATTCCACATAGAGAAGACTTTATCCTGCTAAACATTCATTTTATTCACATCTAGCCATATGTACAGAAGTCCAGATTTTAGAATCCTTTTGCTCTTTAATTTGACACCTGGCCCTTTTGAACGTAAGAAAAGCTTTATTATACACAACCTTTATGTTGCTGGATGATAACACCCAGCATACTATCATTGATCATTTATCATTTTTTTTAGAAGTCTCCCCTTGTGATTCTTACCCCAAGCAGATAGGAAGCAGATAGGAAACCTTACTTTTTTTTATAGTTTTTTATACTTGACTTTTAAATATTATGTTTTCTGTTTTAATGTGCAAAGCCTTTAAATTAATGTATGGTTTGTCCTATCTCTCTATACAGGTTATCAGACAGAAACAGGCTAACCTGGCAAGTGGCAGCTCAGATTCTATCAGGGCAACATGTAAAAGAGAATCAGTTGTACCGATTGTTATATTTCATACATTTGCTCAGTTTTAAAGCTTTAATGAAGAAATGCTAGATCGCATCATGTGGAGACGCTGAACTCTGTCATTCTGTCAGTTTATATCACATGCAATATGACCACATTGCACATTTAATCTCTGCCTTGGCTGTTCAGCTATGCATGTAGAGGATACAAAGCAATTGCTTGAGGTGTAAAATGGCTGTGCATTAACTTGGGCTGCGACAGAATCAATTTAGTGTACATGACTCCTTTCTTTTACATTTTTATCCCATTTGTATTGATATGTGGAAAGTGGGATTTGTGCTGTGTCTTTTTGTTTTTGATTTTTTTGCAGTCAGGCTTAATTCTAGAGAAGTATATATTAATACATCAATTTAAAAAGCAAAGTTTGCCTACATACAACTTCTTATTGAAAAGGTTGTTTTGCACCTGAAAAAATATGCCAACTTCAAGCAGATCTTTAAAAATGTGCTAGTTAAAATTCACAATGTTATAACTATAGTATAAAGAAAAGTTCCATATCTAAATGTGAATTTAAGTTCATGTGTTTGTGTTTTTTCCTCGTACAATTTTACTACAATATGGCAGTGGGTAATCTAAACAACCTTTTTTTGTGTTGTTTTAATAAATTCCATTTTCCATAATCTTATGGAGAGGGTGAAGAAACTGGAACCTGGCAGGAGTGCGGATGAAGTGGGTGAAGACTTAGAGCTATGGATGGTGCCTCAGTGCTCAACACAAGGCCAATGCTCAGGCACTGCCTGTGAAAAGGGCTATGCTTATATAGGGCAACCCCAACCCACTAATAAGGCTGCAGGAGAGATAGAACATAGACAGATAAAAGGACAAGAGGGAAAATGAATAGGAGATGAGTTCTTGCTGGCTGCTTTCCTGGTCCAGCAGCTCATGTGGTCTTATCTATAAGATTTTTTCATGCAGTGTTTGATAGTAGCCTTATAACTACCAGGAGAATGGTTTAATTGGTTTCATAAAGGTTATATAATTTGAGAACGTAGGCAGATAAAAGGTCAAGAGGTTAGGGAGAGCAGCCTGCAACCAGAAGGTCCCTGGTTTAAAACCTAGCAGAGCCTTAAATTATGGTTGCTGACTGATCATGCAAATATATTTAAATTCAAATTAGTGCCTATTTGTTATGGTCGGTGATCATCATAATCAATATGCTTTTAAAAAAATGCAGTTTTCTTAGAACTCCACCGAGTGTATGCTATGCCACTTGTGACTTTTTTCCATCCAGACAAGGCCATCTGGTGTAATGACACTGCTGTTATTCCACAAGAAAGTGTGGATTTCCCCAAGTCTAAAGTCTCTTGCAATGCCCTTTTTCCCCAGAAATCATAGGTGGTGGTGTACTGGGTAATATATGCTGTGGTACCTAGTGACTCCTTAGTGATCTTTTGTGCTGAGTGTGGGACTGACTTTACGTGTGTGTGTGTGTGTCCTAGCAAAAAAAAAGCTGCCATGATTGATCTAGAGCTTACATGTAGCTGGAAGAGGTTTCTACTTTGGAAGACTATTTCCTAAATCCCTTTCCCCCCTTTTTTAAATGGGGTGCAGAGTCAAAGACATTGAATAAGTGTTGATAACTGCGATTAACCTATATGTATATATTGTATATAAAGGCAACTATCAGCTCACTTTACGTTACCTGAAGCACCAAAAATTAATTTGAAAAATGGTGAAAATGGCCAATGGTTACTGAAATTAGGAAGGGAACACTATTCTGAGGTACAATTATAAATGGTAAAAGTGAGCCCAGAGCAAAGTAGCATCACCCTCATTCTGCAAGTATAGCTACAGTATGTTTGTTTGCACACCTGTCTCACGCAGTGCACATTGGACAACTTTCAATTATTTCGGCTGGAAAAGAAGGGCTTCCTTTTTTCATAAATAATACATTTTCCACCTGCTTTAAATGTGTATTCAGTTCTTAACAATGAATCCAAAAGATTCTTTTTATTTTTTTCTATAGCTTTTTAAAATGTACGCAGAGTTTATGCCAGCAGTCCCTATTCCAGCAGTACATTAATTATGTCATTATGGGATCAGGCTTAGAAGTTAGAATTTTTATCTAAGCATTTAAAAGTGCTAATAAAGAGTCTTCAAATTGCTCTTCTTTTTATTCAAACGACTGTTCCTACAAAGGCACCAAAATGACTTTACTGTTCATAAAAATGATTGTTCCTTACAATGCCCAGTATTCAACACCTTTTTTATACACTGACAGGCACTATTTTAGAATGACATCCAAAATATTGGTGTTAGACTTGTAGTCCATCACTTGGACACCTACTCCTCCACTTAGCAAAAGTAGCCAACAGATCCAACTAATTGTTTAAAACTGCTTAACAGCTATTATTCCGAAACTGCATAGCAGACGTGGCACTTAACAATTGATTGCCTTTTTGTTGGATAGAGTTTTTTTCCCCTTCTATACTTATAACACAATAGCAGCTTTTTATGGCAATTACAGTGTTTCTTGGGCTCTTGCTTTGGAGCAGGAAAGTTGTTAATGGAAAACGGTTTTGTTTCTGGGGTTCTGCTGATCAGAAGCAGAACTGTTATCTCTAAATAACAACCAACTCTCTTTCTTTCCTCTACTTTAAGTTTCCAGTTTAGTAAATTCAACACTATAAGATGTTCTACTGGTCAGCTCAATGAAGTAATAACAGTAAATCTTGATTAAAAGAAAAACTTCTGCTAATGTTAATTATATATGCAAGAGTATTCACCAGTGAGAATGCTCTTTACCATACACATACAGAGATTATTTGCCCCAAATTTATCAATATTTTCCCCAAAATATTGATAAATTGTGCTGTCCATTCCATGCTTTCCCTACTTTTTATCAGGACTAAAACCAGTGTACTAGGTTACATTGAGAAGTAAAATATATTTTTCTAGATTGCCTCGAAAAGAATGCTATATTTTAAAATGTAATCAGACACTGATCAACTTAAGCAAGCATTACATTAGAAAATGGCTGATAAGTTACACTCATCTGATCAAGTGGCCCATTCAGCCTCATCTTGCAACTGGTTGCCAAATAGGTAGTGTAGTGTTTAGGTTCTGAGTGGGCAACTATGATATGTTCCTGTAAGGCAGGGGATCCCCAATCTTTTTCTACTCGTGAGCCACACTCAGATGTAAAAAAATGTTGGTGAGCAACACAAGCATAAAAAAGGTCTTTGACGATGCCAAATAAGGACTGTGGACTAATATACTCTGTTGGAGGCTCTGCTTGAAGTAAAACTGTGTTTCAATGTTTCCAAAACTTGCCTCCAAGCCAGAAATGTAAAAATGGGCACCTACTTTGAGGCCACTGGGAGCAACATCAAAGGGGGCGGGGAGCAACATGTTGCTCATGAGCCACTGGTTGGGGATCACTGCTGTAAGGTGTTTATTTTAGTCTCTTTACATGGAGCTATGGTTTGCCTGAACCTGAGAAAATGCAGAAAATGCAGTTTTGGGGCAATTCCAGCCGCCATTTTTATTCAAAAGATTAAATAGAGAATTGTATTGTACGTGGGAAGGTGAGATTAGCACAAGTAGAACCTTTGCTGGGCTAAATACCAGAAGTATTTATTTAGATACCTGTGAGTGAGCTATATTGGAAGATACAGTAAGTGCTTCACAAGAAATATTTACTTTGACGTCAAAATAGTGGCAGCAGACATTAATTGTTGGACAAGTCAGTTAGTGCTTTCACTAATGTCCTACGTATTTTACTGTATATCTGAATATTCACTATTAGAGGTGCAACAAGTTTACAGATGCAAAAATGGGTTTCAAGAGAAACCCTTGCAGGCAGCATTCCTTCAGCCTCCCAAAATGGTTCTATTGAGGTTCATGTCTCTGCTGAGCAACATGATAGAACTATCTTTGATGAACTAGTGAGTTAGGAGCCTATATGGCTATGGATTGTAGTATCATCTAAAAGGTACAGTTCATTTAGGCAAGGAAGGTTGTTGCATTTTTTGCCAGTATGGTCACTTAAATATAATTTAATTTTTTCTCATAGACTATTATGTCTACACGTGTCATTTGCTGTACAAATGTTAATTTGTAGCAATTTGTTTAATACTTTTTAAGAAATAAACTCCACAACAGAAACTGAGTTTACCAAACATCATCCCTCTAAATATAGCCAGGCCTTAGAAATGCTGCTTGGATTTATCTAAAGGTTACTTTTTATATAATAGATGTATCATTGGTGTGTAGAGGGACTGCATTATGATTTTTTTACTTGGATATACAAAAAAGCAGATGATTGCAGGGAAGGTATGTTTTGTAGAATCCCTTGCACTATAGCACTTTCACCTGACTATATGAAATGCAATATCTAATATGATGACTTTGAAGGTGGCCTTTACAGAACAACAATACCTTGAATTATTACATTTTTACTTGGCTTTATAGAAAAAAAACAATTCCCTACATCATGGGATTTATAAGGAAGTTATTTTAAAGCAGATGTCTCCTGAACATTATGTGTATTTAGTACATTGGCTTGGTGTGAATGTCCTTATGCACAATGTTTATCAACATTAATGCAAAGTACTAAAAGCTTGGAATTAAGGAGACTGTCATGCCCAGATCAATTTTTTGTTTTTTACAGGGAATAGTAATGGATGCCGAAAAATGACATGAAAAAGTGGACATCTTTATTTTTATTGAACTCTCTCTGATTCCTTTAAACCTTTCAACTATATCAAAGACATTGCTGGTCTAACCTGTCTTATACTTGCTTTCATCTACTTTATTAGAGTGAGAAGACCCAGGTTTCATTGTATGCCTGGAAATTGAAATTTTGGGAGCAAAACTGGATTTCCTTCACAGTATTCTATCTTCTCTGCAATTAAATGATGAGCTGGTTGCCTCAGTTGCAATGCAGATACACTTCCCTGGCTAGCCATGCAGTAAATGCAATGTTCTGCTTGCAGTTCTGGTTACAAAGATCTATGTAAAGAAGTTAAGTTATTTAAAAGTGTCCCCTTGGGAAATTATAAAATCTCAGATATAAGAGATAAAAAAGGTAAAAGGAGTGCAAAGGGGAGAATACAGTGTAGCTATACCATCAAGTAAGGGAGAAGGAGTAAAAAGTAGTAAGCAGATAAGAATTGGATGCTGTGCAGATGAGGGGAGTGTCTAAAAGACCCCTGAATGAAGCATATAAGGACCAATCAACCGATAATGAATAGAATAGGGAATGGGAGCTAATTAAATGCCTGAGTAGAATAGTTTACACCAAAGAGGTTATCAAGTTAATGCCAAGAAATCATGTACACCCTGAATCATGCTGTGGTATGTGGTTTTGTAAGAACTGTGTCCAAAGAGCCCTGGGGACTGTAACAACAGGAGAAGTAGGCAACAAAAAGGGGGGTGGGATAGAAGGGAGAGATCAGCAGGCAATACAAGTCAATGAAAACAAGTCAGAAGTCAAAAGTCGTGACATTTGCAATAATCAGAAATTATCGTATCTAATCCAAATTTTACCCATTTCGGGATTCAAACTTGTACTTTTATGAATCAGCCCCTTACTCTATTAATATTTATATTATTTCAGTTTCCATTGTATTGTATTTCCATTCTATGTAAATTTGATACTGTCATTCCAGCCACTTAAATATACTTTATATCCTCTCTGTCTACACTGGCTTTGTGCAACTACTATAAAGTTATATATTACATATATATACATATTCCCATATAATTTGAATGCTTATAATGCAAAGGTGACAGGAGGGCAGGACATTGGGGCATTAAAAGGTGTAGAACAATACACCTTTAATGTTGCCCCCTTTATTTTTGTGTTTTACTGGCATTTGCATGAAGATACAGCAATATGGAACAAACTAATATATTGCATTGTATTCTGTTATGCTGAGAGACTTACCAGGATTCAAGGAAAGCAGGCAGTCCATACTATACTTGATTCCCAGTCAGTTTTGACAATTCTGCACAAGAATTTTCACCTCTAGTCTTGTTTACAAGCCTTGAAAATATATTTATAAATAAAAGTCATCCTCTTATGACCTTGATGGCACCCCTTAGAGCTGATATACTGACACAGAACTCTTCACTGTCATCCTGACGGATGTCATAATGCTTGCTGTAGATACAAAAGCCTCCAGGCTTTGTTTAGAATTATAATTGAATTCTGTATTATTTGACTTTACTCAAGTATGACATGACAATAAAGCAATGCAGTATGATGTGTTGGGACTGCAAAGAAACATAATGACGTCTCAAGCATCTTTGTATGTAATATATGTATGATCCCACATTGTCTGATGTTTTCTCTCTCCAAGATAACCATGCTTTCCATTAGTGTATATTGTTTAAAAAAGTAATACCAAATAACATAATCAGTTTAAAAAACTATTCATAAAGAAATAAAACACCAAAAAGATCTAATAAACACCTATCCTGCTACTTATCAATAATTCAATCAATACTTTGATTTCTAAACCTGCCATCCCTCTTTGTGGTCCAACATTTACTGCAGTTAGGCCCTCCTTGGTTATACATACCTCTCACTTATTACTGTCCTGTCTCCCTTTTCCTGCTTACACCTAAAATAATGGAATGTATTAACTTTCTACACACCCATAATCTATTAGACCCATTGCAATCAGGCTTCCGGCCTGCATAATCATTGCTCAGAGTTTCATATGATCCTCAGGTTGATCCTCAGGAAAGCCTCCTTGGCCTATCCTCTGCAGTAGATACGGCTGTTCACTCCCTACTGATGCAAATTCTGTATTCGCTTGGTATCTGTAATCAGGCTGCATTCTGGCTTTCTTCTTACCTTTCTAACTGATCCTTTACTGTCTCTTATGCTAACCTCATCTTCTTGATTCTCTCTGTACACTTAGGGGCACATTTACTAACCCACGAACGGGCCGAATGCGTCCGATTGCGTTTTTTTCGTAATGATCGGTATTTTGCGATTTTTTCGGAAAATTGACGCGACTTTTTCGTTACCAATACGATTTTTGCGAAAAAACGCGAGTTTTTCATAGCCATTCCGAAAGTTGCGATTTTTTCGTAGCGTTAAAACTTGCGCAAAAAGTTGCGATTTTTTCATAGTGTTAAAACTTTTAAGTTTTAACGCTACGAAAAAAGCGCAACTTTTCGCGGAAGTTTTAACGCTACGAAAAAATCGCAACTTTCGGAATGGCTACGAAAAACTCGCATTTTTTCGCGCAAATCGTATTGGTAACGAAAAAGTCGCGATAATTTCCGAAAAGTCGTAAAGGCGCCGAAAAAATCGCAAAAAATACGAAAAAGTCGCAAAATGTTCGTTTTCAAATCGGATTTTTCCAATTCGGACTCGGATTCGACCCATAGTAAATGTGCCCCTAAGGGGCCTAATTATAATGCTATGCAAAGCAAAACAGTGACCAAATTCATCACACATTGCTGCTTGAATTTTTCCTGTTGGCTTTTATGCATTATGGGAGGTTTTTTTGCACAGAAGACCTAAAAAATCCCATGTACCCCTTTCTGACGCTTCTCCCTAGCTAAATAAGCTAATGTAAATGTCCAAAGCCAATCCCTGCCAAAGTAAACGGACTCCCAAAAATCCATTACATTCAATGCAGACAGAGATAATACAGAAAAAGTGTTTTATAGAAGAAATGTACTCCCTTTCAAAAAACTAAATTTAAAAAGGGTATAAATAATTTCTAAAACTCCCACATTTGCTTTAAAGAAGGCTTTCCAAATTAAATTAAATATGCAAGAATATGCTCCAGTGCAAATGTTAAATATGTTATCTAACATAGTGAGATTACCTTACAGTTTTTTCTTGCTGATATTACACTGTAATCAAACATCAGAATGGTATGGTATATAATTTATGGCTTATAAAATGTGTTTAAAGGAGAAAGAAAGCTACTGAGGCAGGTTATTGCCAATAGATTAGCCCAAAAAGTGCAAGTTAGAACACTATATTTATTCTGTAGAATACTTTACCATACCTGAATAAACAGCCCTAGAATCTCTCTGTTTGTTTAAGATAGCTGCTTCCATTTAGCTCAGTTTGACATTACTTTCCTGCCTGCAGGCTGCTGCTTGCTTGGTACCTCTAGTCTCAGCAGGGAGGGAAGGGCGGACGAGGGAGAAGGGAGGAGGGAAGGGCGGACGAGGGAGAAGGGAGGAGGGAAGTGGAGAGGAGCAAGCTAAAGCCTCTGCCATGTTTATGGCTGTATTTACATAGCCATCTCTGACAAAGCTTATTTAGTTTTAACCTTTCCTTCTCCTTGCTGGCTGTTGCCTGGTACCTCTAGTCTCAGCAGGGAGGGAAGGGCGGAAGAGGGAGAGGGGAGGAGGGAAGTGGAGAGGAGCAAGCTAAAGCTTCTGCCATGTTTATGGCTGTATTTACATAGCCATCTCTGACAAAGCTTACTTAGTTTTAACCTTTCCTTCTCCTTGCAGGCTGTTGTCTGGTACCTCTAGTCTCAGCAAGGAAGAAAGTGGGGAAGAGGGAGAAGGGAGGGGAGAGGGAGAGAGGAGAATGCTGAAGCCTATGCCTTGTTTATGGCTGTATTTACATAGCCCTTTCTGACAAAGCTTACTTAGTTTTAACCTTTCCTTCTCCTTTAAATGGGTCATACATGTTTCATAGCAGTGCTTCTTCCCATAAAAATTGCTGAGCTATTGCAAGTGCCCCCATTAAAGAAAATCATCCATTAAGAATGCCTATTCTTTTTTACACAGTTGCTGCTGGAAGCATTAGAATTAATTCTTAAAGCTCCATACACATAAATAACAATATGCTCTCTGTTCTGATATTCGATTATAGTGTAATTTTGCCAAGCAAAAATTGCACAGTATTGTCCCTTGTCAGATGATGGATGAAGGTGATAAAGGTTTAAGCGCCCCTTTATATTTTCTCTACTTGCTCTTTAACATTTATTTGACTTTGAAATCTCTGCTTATTAAAAATATATACTTATATAACAGAAACTGTTTATTACATTTGATCCATGCAAGAAAATAAGTGCATTTCTTTATGTGTACAGTGAACAGTTGCTGGTGAAGTTTGTAGGGCAGGAAATAAGCTATAAGAATAGACAAGAATGCATAATTGGTGTTTGTGTAGAATAATAACCTTTTAATTAGCATTAGCACTTCATGGTTTCTAAACAAAATCAATGGAAATAAAATTATCATTTCCATCAACCTTTTTTTTTTCCCACCAATTCAGCCAATGAATTAAGAACATACGGAAACTAAACGCGCTGGGGAAAAAAAGTGCTTTTTGTTTAAATTGCATGACTCCATAGACAACATAACAGTTAATAAAGCAAATTAACGCATTTGCCTGTAAAGTATTCTTTAGAAATTTAGCTCAGGCAGCCCAAACAACGAAGGTGACATCTGCAGAAAGGAATTACTTCGATGTTTGTAAAACAAAATACAATACCCTGGGGACGGAACATTTTCATGTTTTTTTTTTTGTTTTTTTTTAAATCAAGCGCGTTTTTCTGTTATTTGGAGTTTTTGCAGCAATCAGTTCACATTATGAGAACAGGGCAGTGTAATTATGGAAATTAAGTACAGATTTCAGCTGAACGAACTCATCAGATAAAATCACAGCCCTTCTAGATTGGTCTCCTGGCTTCATGTCAGCCCATTTGCATAAAACATTTAGCTTAATGAGAAGTAAACAGCAAAAATGCAGCATGTATTAACCCAAGGGGGGTCTGCTCTGTCATAAGAGAAATATTAAGCTTATATTGGCAGTACTTTCTCTCTGCCTAATAAATAGAAAGTGCAGAGGCACTGCAGAATAGATGAGCAGAAGACCCAATTGTGTCTTTGGCTATAATTCTTACTGCAGAGTATATTTCATCACCTGTAGGGTAAAGTCATTATTCAAGTTTATTTACTTTCAACTCCCTGTAAGCAAAATGTGACATAATCTAGTTACTCAGTTTGATGGTGTGTGGGGCTCTGAACAACAGTGAAAATCCTCCTGGCCGGTGGTCTCTCATCTGCTTTGTACAGTCATTTATTTTCAGCCTTAAAAGAGCAAACTCATAGGTTGTCTGTAAGTTTGAATCTATAATCAGAACTTAACCATGTCTTTTTGGATGATATAAGCAAACAATTAAAATGTCATTAAATTAATTTAATACAGAATGAATAAAATACCTTTAACAGTTGTGAGATTTTCCAAGCCACATTTTTCTTTCTGTTTGACTTACCCAAAGTAGTACAGGTATGGAATCCCTTATCCAGAAATGTCCTGACCATGCCCGGTGAAAGGTGCACAGGCAATTTATGTATCTTTGTGACTGTAAACTTCAGGGTTATACACACCGCCCCACCTACATGTCACATAGTGATCTAGATGACTGCGTTCAAAGTTGTTCATTTTTTACTTTACTGGTCCTTTAAATAAGTTGAAATATCAAATGTTAAAGGAGAAGGAAAGGCTAAGTCACTTGGGGGTGCCAAAATGTTAGGCACCCCCAAGTGACTTAGATCGCTTACCTTTTACCCCGGGCTGGTGCCCCTGTACAGAGAGAACAGCACCAGCCCGGGGTAGCAGCGAGCACTTCCTACTTCCTTTTCATTTGCGCGCGCATGCGCAGTAGAGTGAAAAGCCGAACTTAAACATTAAAGTCGGCTTTTCACTCTACTGCGCATGCGCCGGCCGGCGGATTTCGTCGCCAGAAGAGAAAGGAAGGAAGAGGTACCCTGGGCTGGTGCTTTTTTCTCCTAACAGGGGCACCAGCCCAGGGTACAAGGTAAGCGATCTAAGTCACTTGGGGGTGCCTAACATTTTGGCACCCCCAAGTGACTTAGCCTTTCCTTCCCCTTTAAGGATGTATTTTTATAATCTAATACAGGTATGGGACCTTTTATCCAGAATGCTCAGAACCTGGGCTTTACCGGATAAGGGTCTTTCCATAATTTGGATCTCCATACCATAAGTCTACTGAAAAATCATATAAACATTAATTAAACCCAACATGATTTTTTGCTTCTAAGTATAACTTAGTTGGTATCAAATACAAGGTAATTTTATTATTACAGAGAAAAAGAAAATCATTTTTAAAAATCTGAATTATGTATGTGTGTATGTATGTATGTACATCTTTATATAGTGCTACTTATGTACTGTACTTATGTACAGCAGAACAATAATTTAATACAACAGGGGGTTATTATAGTAATAGATGAATACAAAATATAATAATACAAATAAATAGGTATGGTTGCAATAAGTTAAGAATTAGAGACAAGAGGATGGAGGTCCCTGCCCCATAGAGCTTACAATCTAAATGGGATGGTAACTTACAGACACAAATAGGAGGGTAATTAATGTTGCCAGTTACAGTGTGTTACACTGCAATATTATTCCTTTATAATGAAGTCTATTGGAGATAGACTTTACCTGTATATTAATAAGGCTCTGTTTCAGATGTCACTAGAGCTTCAAACATTTTAAAACAAAAAATATACATACTTTGATCCCAAAGTAATTTCAGTGCAATTTATTCCTATTATCACTGATTTGAGTATTATATTTGATGTCAGTTTTATAGAATTTGTAATACAATGGCTAGGACATTAATAGGGTTTTTTTTGGTGCTGCTGCAATTTTTCAGATTAATTATACAGCTCACAGTCTCTTGATTACACAGTAATCAATTAATTATGAAAATAAGGGAAATCTCTCAGCCAACTAACTTGTTTTTTTATTACATGAGAGTTGTGATATTTCAAATGTGCTTTATGCCTTACAAATGCTAGTCTGGAAGTCTGAAACAAGACTAGGTGGGTTTAGATAGGTCAGTTTTGTAGCAAAACCATGATATTTTCTAGTTAAGATGTTAAGGGAACATTATTAGTTCCATTTTATTCTACATCTGAAAAGTTACGATTTATTAACACAGGGTTAATTACAGCCCACCAGTGCACTCCATTTTGTAAAAAGCTAAGAGTTGCTCCTGCATGGGAAACCAGGAGATATCATAGGTACAAAATGCAAAAAAAAATCATAGTGCTTTGCTTCTTGCCCCATCATAAATGAGCCCTAATGTCTTTCTCCGCTCATGGGCAATTTTACTGATATTACATTTAGAGGCAGATTCATCAAAGTACGAGTTTGAATCCCGAAATGGGTAAAATTCGGATTAAATATGATCATTTCTGATGATCACAAATATCACAAAAATGCTTACTAAAAAATCGTAATAGTCACGATAATATCGTATTGGCGATCCGAAAATCACAAAATTTTTGTATCCAAAATGGTCATAAATGGTGGGATCAGAGGATCCTCTGATCCTTCTGTGCATGTTTTTTGAAGCCTCCCATAGGACTCAATGGCACTCTGCCACTCCAACCTGGCCCAAGGAAAGTCACGATTACGAAGTTTGAATAAATCCAAAACTTTCGTATTCGGCGCAACAAATATGATTTTGTCACACAAATTGTCGCGTAAATTGTTGCAAAGTACGAAAAAGTTGCGCAAATAAACTTGCAAAAAATACTCACAGTCGGAAACTTAGAAAAAATATGTTTTTTTTTTATTCGGAAACAATCATACTTTGATAAATGTGCCCCTTAGATTGAAACAATATGACCAAGCTTGAGCAATTAATAGTCCTTCTTTTTCTCCATTGAAAATTATTCCACAGAAATCAAGTGAACCGAAGAGTGTCTACTGTTAAATATGCAGCAATCACTTGCTGCGCTGTTTGTTTTGTTAAAAGTGGCTCTGCTGTCTGTATAATAAAGAATAAAGTAGATCTGTTTCAGGATCAGATTATTATAGAAATGAACTATTTTTACCCAACTAATTTGGAGGATTCTGGCAACAATAATTATGAGTAGTGCGAAAGAAAAACAGCCTGGTACATTGTCTTGGCCATGCAAGCACATTATTTTTGCTGACAGTAATTGAATCCACAAAGGTGGAAATGCATAATTCACAGTGGGTAGTGCCATGGCTCATTGTGTGTACCTTAGACATTAGTAAAATATCAATGAATGGCCCTAAAAATGGTCACTGTTGTCTGCAAAAAATGTAAACCCTTAAAACAAAATATTGTAAAAAGTCCACCCTTTATAGAAAGCATACCAAGTGATTTTATTTGCTTTAATGGTTTATATCTTCGTTAAATAATTTGGAGAGTTAATGTGAAATATAAATTATATATAACCAAAGAAAATTACTTTTTGTAATGTGTAAATTGGTGAAATAAAAGGATTATTTTATTAATGTGTATAGTTGACAATGTGCAGGTCTGGCCATTAAGTGGCAGCAACTTATAAAGTTGACCATGAGAGGAGTGTGGAGTAATAAAAGGAAAACTAGCTGGGCTGGCCAGTCTGGCAGTGTTAGTGGCAGGGAAAGAAGCAATTGCTGGTAGGGAGAGACTAGGCCTGGAAGAACCTGAGGGAATTAAGTGGAGTTCAGTGCAACCATTATGCACAAATAAGAGCTCACGCCTTCCATACCTCATTTGTGAACTTTACAAACATGTAATCAGAGGTAAAAGAAATAATGTTGCATATAGCAGAGCTGTCAACCTGAACGCCCTGTTACACAGGGGAATGCGTCACTTCAGCGCGGCGCCAACATATTCCCCTGACACACTTGTGGATGTGACGTTACGTGCATGCACAAAAGCGCAGCTGAAGCCGAAAAAGTCTACCCGCCCAAAATTTGCTGCAGGAATTCGTGAGACTTTGAAAACATTGTGAGAATGCTATTGGGGCAACGGAGAATGCAGGAGAGCCACCAAATCTGGATAACTCCAGAAGAAATAAAGGGGAGTTGACTGCTCTGATATAGATTCATTACCTACCCCAATATAAGTACTCCACTGTTTGCACCTCCTTTTACTACAAATTACTATGAATAGGACTTATGATGGACATACTTTTGGAACTTTTATTCTCATTAGGAAATATCTGTTGTTGTTTTTTGTTTTCTTTTTTAATTTCTTGCTCTAAACAGGGCAAAATTTGAAAATATAGTTAAGTCACATTCTACTTTCTGGTCCCAATGAGCAAAGTCAAACAAATCAGCAGTCTGTTAAGGAGCCCCCCAATTACAGCCTGCTATGTTTTTAGATAAAGAGGGGTTTGTTAGAAAGAGGCTTTTCAGTGAACTGCTGATTTGTTAGACTTTGCTCACTGGAACCAGGAAGTAGAATGTGACATTACTTTCAATATTACATTTTCCCTATTTAGTGCAAAAAATAACTAAAACCGTTGACATTTTCTAATTAAAAATTTAGGTAGAAGGTATGTATAATGTAGGGTGTATAATGTATCTTTAAGCATCAATTCTACACCACCATTATAATAAGACCTAATGGAGCCAACACATTTTAATTTATACCCAGGGAACATTTGAAACTATTCCATTGAGACTAATCCCTAAATAGCCAGTGTGACTGGTATTAATACGCTTGTTACATTTTAAAGAATGTTGTTTCAAGACTTGTGTTACAATAGTCTGTAAATAAAATAACATTTATTTATTATTATTTCTAATGCAATTTCTGCAAAGACTGTGCCAAAAAATACCTAGTGCTTAACCTCAATTATTGAAAACTTTCACTTTTTTTGCATATTCTTATGCTTCCATTTTATCACAGTTTTGCAGCCAAGAGACTTAAAAAAGTAAATAAGCCCTTTTTCTTCTATCAGATGGATTTGTTGGGAGTTATTGTTGATAAGAAAATAATGTTTTCTAAGAATACATTGTCTAATGCAGAGCCACAAATATCAGAATAGCTCTGCACTTATTGTTTTCGTCTATTTTTTGTCAGTTTTCTTTCTTTTCTGAGCCCCCAGAGACCAACTGACTTCAGCAGGGCACAAAAAGGCTGTGTGGATAATGAATCAGAAATGTCAAAAGATTTCTGTCTCCAGCCACCCACTAAGCTTATTAGAATTTATACAGCAGAAAGTCACCTGGCTGTAGGGATTCTGGTATACAGCAGGAACTCAACATTAACTTGCTCATTATGAAAATCACAAAGGAATATGCTAAGCACTTCGATGAAAGGCAAAAGTCAAAATTTTCACTAAAGACTCATTGTCAGGAGAGAAAACACATTGGTGTACTCAGCCTGATAGCTGGGGATAAACAATAGTTTAAAATAGAATAATTTTTATGTTCTAGTCCTCAAGCTAAAAGAAGTGACTAGGAAATCCTTACTTACATTTAAAATCTTTTAAATTGCGTAATACCACAAAAAGTGGTTAAAAATAAGTATTTATTAAATATACATTCAAAAATAGTAATTCAATTCTACATTTCCTAGATTCTTTTTTTAAAATACACATTCACAAAAAAAATCTGGACTAAATATCAACCAGATTTGTTTACAAGACTACTAGCATAGTTCAAAATATCAAATGGGTAAATTGGAATTGTGTTTAATGATGGAAAAATAGCCAATCAAACCACACTGTTCCATTTATTTTCAATGATGATGTAAAATCTTGACTGTTATAAAAAAAATCCTTAAAAACTTGCTGGAATGCTTCAGACACCGATACCCCATTGACTTGAGGTATTAATTAGTGATGAGCAATCTGTCTGTTCAGAAAAATTTGTGAAATGGTGAAAAATGTGCGTAATGCAGAAAATGATGCATGTGACATTTTTTTTACTGCACGTAACACTTTTTTAGAGAATTTTTCAGCAGCAAATTTTTGCGCCCATTTCTCAAAACAATCCACCAATGGCGAAATGTGGAAATTCACCATAGATCCATGCCTGCTGAAAAATTTTGCTTATCATTAAAATGAATCAAACATTTGAGACTGAAAAAAAACAGTCAAATATTTCTAAGACAGAAAAAATTGTATCTCAAATTTTAATACATTTTCCCTAACTGTCAAAATGTCAATTATCAAAAGCTATTTTTTGCCATTGCAAAATACACCTTTACAAATATAAGAATATGCCATTAAAGTTGCCTTTACTACTGATTTATACAAATTTCCACAAAAACCTTTTTTTATTACCACCCAACCATTCCACTTCCAATTGTTATTTTCTAGGCTGCAAAGGAAAGCCAGAAACAATCCCCATCTGATGGTGAGGCAGCTTACAGCCAGGTGGACTTGGCAGAGAACTGCAATTTACCTTTTACTATGTGAAGGTAGAACTGTGATTGGTTGCCTACACCATACTACTACACCATTAAGACACACCCACTGCTCAGACCAAAGAGGATCTATGGTGGTTTCAATAAAGTTGTAATTTAGGCAACATTTGATTTTATAAAACAAATTAATTTAGCCACCATATATTATTTAAAATTGCCTAGATGATGTTCCAGTTGCTTTCAATTAGAGTTTCAACTCAATGGGCTTTTTTTCAACCTACAGGTATGTGACTGAGAGGCAGATTTATCAAAATGTTGCCCGCGGCTATTATTTTGTCGCACGGCTATTGTTTCGTCGCCCGCGGCTATTATTTTGTCGCGCGGCTATTGTTTCGTCGCACGCGGCTATTATTTCGTCGCGCGGCTATTGTTTCGTCGCCCGCGGCTATTATTTCGTCACGCGGCTATTGTTTCGTCGCACGCGGCTATTATTTCATCGCCCGCGGCTATTATTTCGTCGCGCGGCTATTATTTTGTCGCGCAGCTATTCTTTTGACGCGCGCCTATTCTTTTGACGCCCGCGACAATTCTTTTTTGACGCCCGCGACAATTCTTTTTTGACGCCGGCGACAATTTTTGGAGGTGCGGCAAATTTTTCCGCTGCAAATTTTTTCATCCGTTTCGCGAAAATATCCGCCAGTGGCGAAACGCGGAAATTCGCCGCGAATCCATGCCTGGCTAAACATTTCGCCCATCACTAGTGTAGGGTAGTCTTTGTGTAAAATGTGTTTACAAAAATGTAAACTAAGGCCACACCTCCCCTTTGGCATACATTGTTTATGTGAAGGCTTTGGATGAACTATTAAACAAATGAATATACCAGAGTTATATCAAGACTTACACCAAAAATTCACATTGCAGTGAATCTGAAGTGCATGGGAAGAAAAGCTGTGCAAGCCTAGTAAATGTGCAGAGTTATCCAGTTACTTCTCAAGTTGATTATGCTTCATACATGCTGTTTTACAGCTTCTACATTGCATATTAATTATTATATACAGTATATATATATATATATATATATATATATATATATATATATATATATAGAAAATAATCATCTGTGGCCAGCACACCCTTCAATGTTTTATCAAAATTTTTTTATTGTAGATATATTGTTAAAACCAACGTTTCGTTCCTTATTAGGACCTTTCTCAAGGATATATATACATATATATATATATATATATATATACATATATAAATGCCGCAAGCATTCAGATATAGCAGTACTGGAAAGAAGCGAAAATGGCAGCTAAGACCTTTCTTTATCACCTTTTCTTTAATTTATTTATTTCATCTTACTGCAAATTCATTTTGGCAATGGAATCAAATAATTAATTCCTGAAGTCTGTCATTTGTGTTTCTTTCGAGCAGTGTATGATCAACAGATAGAATAAGGATGATAGAACAACTGTTCTAATATTTTAAAAAACTGAATATGATTAAAACACAATAAGCTATTTTTATAGCCTTGGATGGTTAAATGTATTCAACAACAATCTCCCCTGCTCCTGTATACCTTGTATGACATGCCTCTAAAAAAATAAGAAAAATGAACCTAATGCATTAATATATTTGTCTTCTATATCAAAATAAATGTAATAAATGCACATGGTAGTGCTTTCAATCTGGCATGAGTCTGTTTACAAGTTAGGTGCTTACCACTATGGGTTTTCTGGCAAGCAGGGATTAATATCAGCCAAGGAATGTGACCAGCTTATATAAAGCTTCCATTCTGATTTACTTTATCGCAAGCAAAATGTAAATATACTACATTTAGAATATTGTGCTACTGATTTTGTGTTTACACTTGAGTAGAGTCATTAATGCCAATGTATGATGAGAATGTAGTAAGCCCAGACCCAAATATAGGCTTTCTTCTCTTCTTTTTACTGGCTTGTAAATGATATAATGGTTTGAATCCCTGTTTATAAAAAGGCAAGTGAAAATTGTAACATAGAAACAAAAAATGTTATTTTAGAATATATGCTGTCCTCCATTGTTAAGGGACTGATTATCAAATATTGAGCAAGTGTAGCCTTGGCAGACTGAGATTTTAAGATATTTATACATTTTTCTTGTGTTCTCTCTCAATAGAGTCAGTATGCGTTGGATGGAAACAGGCCCGGATTTGTGGCGAGGCCACAAAGGACCCGGCCTAGGGCGGCACAAACTTAGGGGCAGCATGCCGCCCCACCGCAGCGCACTTTTTACATTTTGCTCCCATACGGAGCAATGGGGACATCTCCCCAATGCTCCGTATGGGACCTTTACTGTTTGTGCATGCGCACTCGGCGACGAGGGGGTTCCGTTGGTTTGCGCATGCGCGCGGGGGGGGGGGCGCTTGGGGGCCGAAGAAGGGGGGCGGCCTCGGGGCGCCCCCATTAGAAATCCGGCCCTGGATGGAAATCTTTCTAGCAGTTGCAGCTTCTCTACCATTAATTGTATGGGAACCTTTTGAATAGGAAATGGCTCAGAAGTCAGTACAGGTGTTGGGTCTGATTAGTCACCACCTGTGAAAAGGGTGGGGCTTGGGCTGAGCTAGCTGTCTGCTTTAATTTTAGTTACAAAAGAACTGTCAAGAAAAAGAGAACATTATGCATGAAATACTTTTTGTTATTTGGATTAATTTGCACTAATTGTTGCTGAGACACAATCCAAGAGCAAGTTACCTATAACCACACTGCCAGTGGGCCAGACTGTTCGGTTTTCAGAAGAATCAACTGTGTTTGTTTGCATATGCTATATAGAAATGGAAAGCTCCCGGTCTTATGCAAAACCCTGCTGTGGATAAAACGCAGGCCAATAATCGCTTGACATTACATTAGGTGTCGCTATTTCTTCCTTTCTTCCTGATTTCTGCCATTTTAGTAAGCCCCATGGTATACAAACTGGATCTACTCTAACGCTAAAATCTAAACTTTATTTTGCTGCCTTTGCAATAATTAATCTCATGGGAAGGGAAGTTATTATCCATACAAAAGAACTAAACAGTAACTAATATTTCCTCTATACTAGATGCCTTCTATAACTGTTTTACTAGAAGTTTGTACAAGAACCACGGTTATAAGGGCATTATCGCACCGAAAGATTTAAACAATTGTGTATGCTTTATATTGTTCTTCGAAGCAGATCCATAGCTTTAGAGCCATTGCTTTTGATCCTAGGGGTACTTAAACCATTTTGCCATATGGTAAACTGGGCATATGATGTGCATTCTAAAATCATATTGTGCGTTTTATGCTTCTTTGTGAAGCAGCTCTTTGAACATTTTGAACAAAGTAACAAGAATCGTTAACTCTAGTGTTTTATTCATCTCCAGCTAGAAGTCTTTCTTACAATAACAGTTTTTGTTATTTTTTTTTTCCATCCCTTATGAAGAAATCAGAGGTTTGGCTTGCCCCTCCTATTAACATCCTGAGATGTCAATGTCACGCAAAGGTTGGAAAAGTGAAAAGGTTTCTGTATGAGGCTCCGCCAAGACAAGCTGTTAAAAAGAAAATGCTTTTAAGACAGGGCTGGACATTTTCTTTAGTCTTTTGACCTGAGGAGTCTGGTGACTTTTGTGTTAATAATAGACTACATTTTCCAGCAGATTTTAATTATATTTTGATAAAAGGTAAATGTTCTCCTTTTATGTGAAGATGAAACCTTAGAAAACTTTTGCACTTCTTTTATTTTTGATAGTAATCAACATGTGAGTAAAGCATGCTGATTCCTTTATACTTTAAATAAAATAGTTTAACA
Source organism: Xenopus tropicalis (assembly GCF_000004195.4). NCBI lineage: Eukaryota > Metazoa > Chordata > Amphibia > Anura > Pipidae > Xenopus > Xenopus tropicalis. The sequence continues at coordinate 62,894,022 of NC_030680.2, read as the reverse complement.
GGTATGCAATTTTATGTAGTTTCACATGGCGTGGGGTGTGGATGGTTTTGATTATTTTTACCCTTCATGTTTATGTAGTTCTGACATAATCTGCAGTGATTTCCAGTGATTAAAATGCATCAGGCCCTGCCCAAGTGAAGCTTACATTCTAAAGTCCCTATCACATTTACGCACATAAGAGTCAATTTCATTAGAAGCCAATTAACCTATGTTCAGTGTAGGACTGGCTAGCCAATGTACCAGGACTTTTCCTGGTGGGCCCTGACCCTAGTGGACCCTTTGCCTATTTTGGAGAACTGAGTAAGTCTTTTCTACCTTTCCAGGTTCTGCTTGTGTTTCATCTACTCCCAACGGTGAGAAAGGTAGGAAAGAGCTAGTTTAGGGGGCCTATTCATTAATGTAAAAATAAAATTTTTACTGTGCGTATTTTCTGCATTTTTTCTGCAACTTTTTCGTGCTTTGCGACAATTTGTGCGTCAAAATCGTATTAGTCGCAACGAGTGCAAAAGTTTTGTTATTCATTCAAGCTTAGGTATCATGGCTTTCCTTTGGCCAGGTTGGAGATGCAGAATGTCATTGAGTTCTATGGGAGGCTTCCAAAAACATGCACTGAAGGTGCAAAGTCAGAAACTTTTTTGCGCCGTTTATGATCGTTTAAACTGTGGTGGCAAAATTCCCTAATAAACTGGAAATTCAGATTAAATCATTTACGGTAATAAAGCACCGTGAATGGCAATATTAGAGTTTGGATTTTAATAGAAAAGCAATATATTTTTAAGCATTGCTGACCTTTTATATTATCTCAAGCCTGGTTAGAAGATTGCTTCATCACTAAACAGGTCAGCATTATCCGTATATGAGATTTGGTGTTTTCACACACTATTTGTCAACTTCTACTTTACTGTGTGCAATGTCTTATTAGTATCAAAGACTTTATAACAGAGCTGCATTAGTGGAGAATTATTTCTCACTATAGCTGAAAACATATAATGGGTCCATTTTAGATGAAAACCAGAAATGATGCATTTGAAAGCACAAAAATAATGTAATGAGAAAAAAAATATTGCTAAAAAATCCACTCAAAAATTCACAGCGCTTCACAAAAATACAATGCGCTTCACAACTAATCATTGTTCTATTCTAAATGCTTATTAACAGTGCAAAGGCATTGGAAATACAGCCCTAGAAAAACATTCCATGAATTTCCTACCAATGGTAGTGCATCACCCTGCCATTTTCAATAAACGTTTAACCCATAAATAAAAACTGATACAATCAAAATATAGAGTCCTACTGTACTTTGCAAAAAGTAGACAAAATGCTGTAAATAGTGCTGGCAGGGATGAATGTATGTTTCATAACCTTTATGCATCTACATGACTATTAAAATAGTCTATTAATCATCTAGTGTCAGAAAACTTTGAAAAGATTGATGATTCTATAATCATTTCATTAATACTGCAGGATGACAAGTACTCCTGCACCAAAGACAGCACAAAACTGTGGGTCATATTTGCTCCCTGAAAAAATAAACCTTTCCCCAGCTTCCTTCAAATGTTCACAGCAATTTAATAAAATTAAACTCTCCATTATGTTATTAGTTGGCTATAATTAACTCCCATTGTCCCCATCTGAGGGAAAGATAAACAGAAGATAAACAGGAAGAAAAATGTGTAGAACAGGAAACAAGAAAGCCTAATGGGTGGGCAACAAAGAGAATAAAGAAGAGTGTACTATGGGTGGAAAAATGGGTCTGGAGCATGAAGCAAAAAAAGGAGAAAAAAATCAGACCTGCAGAAAGGGAAAAGGCAAAATATAATTGAGAAAGATGAAAGGAGGAATATTGATTTATAACGACATCAAGAGAAAATGGGTAGGGAGCATGTGAAAAATGTAGTGAAAGTAGAGAAAAAAATAGAATAAAGACTGTGCTGAAATGAGTTAGAGAAGAATAGAAGGGACGAAGGTTATAATGTAAGAAAAAGTTATAAATAGACAAATCTGGTAAAAAAAAACCCACATAACTTAGAACATAAATGTAAAGTGAGTCTATTTTAGAATTTCTGAGCCAAACTCTACTCAACTCAAAAAACTAGCAAGAAAGACACATAGAAGGCATGCTTAATATACAGGTATAGGACCCATTATCCAGAATGCTCGGGACCAAGGGTATTCCGGATAAGGGGTCTTTCTGTAATTTGGATCTCCATACCTTAAGTCTGCTAAAAAATCAATAAAACATTAATTTACCCCAATAGGATTGTTTTGCATCCAATAAGGATTAATTATATCTTAGTTGGGATCAATTACAAGGTACTGTTTTATTACTACAGAGAAAAGGGAAATCAGTTTTAAAATTCTGAATTATTTGATTAAAATGGAGTCTATGGGAGATGGGCTTTCCGTAATTCGGAGCTTTCTGGATAACAGGTTTCCGGATAAGGGGTCCGATACCTGTATATGTAATGCCTACAAATTATAGATGAGTCTCGTTACTGAGTTTGGGTTACCATCATGGCAGAACTTAATATAATTTTAACATTTTATTGTTTTGGAAACATTCTATTCAAACTATACTGGGCCCTGACCTTCTTTTGTATGTCTCTGATTTATCATTTATTTTTATCTAAGCTCTTAGCAAGGAAAAGTGAAGGAAAGTCCAATTACTTTTTAAATCCAATCTCTAATTAACTTTGACCCATAGTATAAGGAATATGCACAGGGACAAAGGACCAATTTAAATAACTAGCGTCCATGCCTGATTAAAAGAACCTTTAGAGACATTATTGTCAATTAGCAAACCCACCTCAGGCCCTAACTGAGCCAAGCCAACATGCTAAATAGGAGCATGTTATGATTAAACTTAATAAGGACACCAGTGCTTCTAACACCCCCTGGTTTAGTAAAGGGATATGCGAATAACTTCAGCTCAATTAATATGTACTGTATATATTAAATATTCCACTTAATACAGGCCAAGATAGTAAGTGGACAGAACTGAGCAAGACTGTCTATCTGTTGTCGTACAGCCTAAACTTGACCCTCTGAGGGAGTTTATTGCTCCTTAGACTTCTAAAAATCTATACTCTGTCCACAAGGCCAGTTCTCAACTTGATGGTTGCGCTGAGGTCTCCTTCTCTTTTCCTGAAATTAATTTGTGCAATTAAAGGCCTCAAAAAGCTTAAAGAATAATCGTCTATAGTCTCTAATCTCATTTTACTGAAATAGTTTTGCTGCTTGGACAGCAGAGAGATTCTGATCAATATATTTTCGGTCAAGTAAGGATTAAAGGGCATTTGTAACTAGAGATAAATATAAAATTTAACAATCTCTTTATTCCAACCCATTGTAGTGACTTAGTCCATTACTCTGGTGATATCACATAATATTATAAGGACAAGGATATTAGAAGTAATTGAGGAGTTTCATGACCATATAAACGCACAAGGCTAAAGGCTTAGTGCTTGATATAGGTCAAGGAATGAGAAGATGACTTCTAAAATGCTCATGTTTTACAAAAGGGAGTACATTATTGTTTCATGTGACACAAATTACATAACTACGCAATAATATCTGATGACATTTCTAAGCACTGTTTATAAATATATATATTTATTTCATGTATATTTGTGACCCTGTCCATAAAAGATTACAATTATGGTCAGGAATTCTGGAAAATTAGGTAAATAAGAAGAGGTGCAAGGTAAATAAGAAAATGAAAGGTAATGTGGTCCTAAATGTAAAATACTTCTGACACATTTAATAGGCCAAATCCATTCTGGAAAGTTTATTTCTTCATAAACATTGAAAATGTGAATGTTACTTCTTTTTATTACTATAGATTGCTGGCTGTTTCTGTGCGCTACATGCCTGAGAAACACAAACAGTATATTATTATTTGTATTCTTCGATGTTACAACCTTTAAAAAATATTTTTAAAAATTACCATTTTTTCCAATTTGCTCATAAATATTAGCCTAAGGTTTTGTTTGACCTTTATACCTGCTATGTATTGTACTGTAAGTTTTGTACTTGGCCTGGTTGAGAAGTAATGTGCACGAGGCTGAACTTGAGTGCATATTTTGAAACACATATAACAAAATAAACTTTAATGTTTAGAAACGGAGCCAATAGCGTTGACAGTCTGCAAAAACATATATATTATAACAACAGCTACAGCATCATTTTAACACATACTTTAAAAAGTGCAGAGAGTAGTTTTAGCCACGACTTATATTAATAAAGTCAAGCTTTTTATTATATTACATAGTTTTATAGAACTGACCTTGCTTTTATTTCTTTCTTTTTTGCTCTTAGAAATAATTGTATGATACTACCTGTTCTTTCTGGTCAGTGGACAGAAATACAGGTATGGGATATGTAATCTGGAAGCCAGTTATCCAGAAAGCACTGAATAATTGGAAGGCCATCTCCCATAGACTCCATTAGAAGTGTCCATGGTTTTTTCAAGTGTTCAAGAAGAAAAATGTCTTTTTACACCAACAGTCCTCTTCAGTGAAATTAAATAGAAAGCTAACCTAAACATGCAGGTCGCACACACCGAGGGACAAATCTTAATCTTTTATCTGTGTCTTTGTTTACAAAAAAAAGTTTCACCACCCCAATTTACAATAAATATTATTTTCCATGCAAAAATTCCCCAAGATATATTCTATTCTATGCAAGACTAAAACTGCATAAGGCAATTTATTACCCATGTTAGTAAATTAGCCCCTATATATGATTCCCACAATACTAGTTCAGCCATTAAAACTTGTAAGCAAGTAAAAGATGAAAAATAATGTTATATATATAATCAGTAAGATCTCAAAAATCAAACAGCCATTAAAGTGGGCACTTAATAATTTGCTGTTTGATTTGTAAGACCTCAAAATTGCTGTTTGATTGGTAAGACCTCAAAATTATTGTTTGAGTGTGCTCCGCTTTTCTATACATGATTTCTTATATAGATATGCTGTGTAAGTGGGGGCATATATTGTTAAATTACAGATGAACAGCAAATTAACCTCATCTTATACACTGAAATAAAATGGAACAAATGATTTCAGCATTGTCATAAATTGAGAGAAAAAAACAGGATATTAGAACAGTCTTCCTTTCAAACCCATTTATCTCTGAAGCACATTTTTATCAGTTGATTTCTATTAAGTCAGCATCAGAAGCAAATGTGTTATCCAGAGCTAGGCTTTATGCTTAAATGAAACTGTGCTAGCTACTGTGAGGGAGTAACCAAAGGGATATGTTAAAAGGCAAGTTTTGCCTTCATGTTCTCCATAAAGAGAAATGTAAGAACCTGGTATTGCTAAACAGAAAATGTTTTCTCTTCCAAATAATTTGGTTGTCCAGTCAAGGAAGCTCGAGTGCTCTGGAGAAAATAGGCAGGCCATTCCATTAGTCCAGTTCACATATTGGAGCAGGCTTTTGACAAGAAGGCTATTTTGTGATTCCACTCTGGAAAAAAATGTGGGAAATACCAAGAGGAAAACCACTAATGGCATTATTAGAATTTCTTTTAGTGTTTGGGTTCACTGGAAAAAAAATATCTATTTATTGCACTAGAAAACAGAAAAAAACATGACAGTTTCATCCATCAATAATTAGCTTATCTTGAGCATATACCAGATAAATCTCTTTGGTTGCCCATTCTTATGAAAGCTTTAGGGGCCATAAGTTATTTAACTGATATAATTAATTTCAATACTATTTTTTCTGTGGACCCTAGACAGATGTACAGAGTGCACAGTCCATCACAAAGCTGTAACACATGAAATCTACAGATTTTGGTTATACAACCCAAACACCACTTTTGTCTGTCCATTTACCTCCAAATATTCTAGTGATATTTAATTACCTTTAGCCTTCCAGAAAAGGGAAGTATGCATGGCAATAACTTCACTGCCACAAACTCCCAACACAAATGCTCCAGAAATCTGACACCATCCCATCAAATGAGATTGCATTAGGCTGATGCCAGACATGGCGTAGGGCTGATATTTTCGGCAAGCGGAAAAACGCTTGGCAAAAATACAGCCCTATGCCTGCTACTTGTTCCTGCACCCGAATGAATGAGAGAGACTTTGCATTCTCTCGCGTTTTCATGCGTATATCGGCTACATGTGCCTGCACACGAGTGTATCTCATTCATTCGGGTGCAGGCACAAGTAGCAGGCGTAGGGCTGTATTTTCTCCAAGCGTTTTTCCGCTTGCCAAAAATATCAGCCCTACGCCATGTCTGCCATCAGCCTTAGGGATAAAAAAAAAGAATATTAGGATCCCAGTATGATGCACATTTTGGATAAATGCCCCTGTTACAAGTTTGTGAAATATTTATTACCATTATTCAAAAGCGACTGATTCTTAGTCTGAAAACTAAAGGTGTGTTTTAGTTTGACAACTGTGGTAGGAAAGCTTTAAATAAGGTATCAAGGGAAAAGATGCTGGAATACATTTCAATATACAGTACAATCCAATGGGTTTGTGCCAGCATGGTTTAATGTGTAATAAATCTTAACAGACTAATCTGTGTGATGAAGTTAGATTTTGCTAGTTAGTATTTGGTAGTAGCATTGTTTAATTAAATTTAATTACATTAACTCATTCAAGTCAGATGTTTAGACCATGGACATAATTTATACAAAACAGATTTATTAAATATTTGCTTTAGTGTTGTTGGTTTTAGTAGTAATGACAGTTTCCTTTTAATGGTCATTTCTCTGCTCTCACATAGGGGCAGACTCATCAAAGTAAAAGTTCGAATCCCGAAATGGGTAAAATTCGGATTAGATACGATAATTCTGATGATCACGAAAATGCTTACAAAAAAATTGTAATAGTCACGATAATATCATATTGGCAATCCGAAAGTTACAAAATTTTCTGACTTTGATCCTTCTGTGCATGTTTTTTGAAGCCTGCCATAGGACTCAATGGCACTCTGTAGCTCCAACCTGGCCCAAGGAAAGTCACAATACCAAAGCTTGAATGAATCCAAAACTTTCGTACTCGACGTGACAAATACGATTTTGTCGCACAAATTACCGTGAAAAAGTTGCGCAAATTAACGAAAAAGTCGCAAAAAATACGCACAGTAATAAAACTTGGAAAAAATATGAATTTTTTGTATTCGGAAACAATCGTACTTTGATAAATGTGCCCCATAGAGTACAGCCATTGCATGCCCATCTTACTATACTAACAAACATGCCAGGCCGACTGCTGCTTTGTGTTGTTGTATTCAATGTGGACTGGGTACTTATACATACCAGTGTAATACCTTATTATTCTTAAACAGCAGTATTAGCAAAGCATTTCTGAGTTGTAAACATTAAATTATTCTGTAGTCTCAAAGTCTTTCCTACATTGAAATGCTTGGCTGAAAATGTTTTTAAAGTATGAAGAATATTCCAGCAGCAGGCACTAGATTCAGCTGGAAGCACATTGACAGATGGTATGAACAATTCATGTATCTTCTGTTATTCTGACTAGTTTGAGATTCATGTCTAAATGGAAACCACGCTGAGATACTGCTGCAAGATTATCAAGGTTATTATTATTATTATTACTATTATACAGGGGAAGACAGATAAGTATATTTTACAGTTTTTCTCTCACAGTAAAAATGTGCCACACACATATATAGATATAGATATGTACGGAAAAATAGTGAGAGAGAGAAATGAGGGGAGAGAGTTTTACCATCAGGAAAACAAAAGGCTTCTTTTCATTATATTCTGTAGAAAAAGAAAATAATTTATTGACTCACTCAGCAAGTTGATGACATAAAAACCTGAATTGCTACAGCATGTTATTTAGCTTTCAGTATCATTACATACAATAACTACACTGCATTTCTGCACATTCATACAATCATTTTAACAAAAGGTATACTATGCATACGACTGACATGGTTAGACAGAAATTCATAGTCTGTATAGTATTCGTTAATTATATTGTTAATTTAGACATATCAGGCATAAATTACATCCACAGTGGGCAAATTGGGCTTGTCCCCACGAAAGTTACTTGCATTGAAATCCCTTTTGTACTTACCTATAATCCACTTGGCGCTGATCAGTTCCTCCTGCCTTCCGTTCCAAATCACTGCTGTGCCTAGTGATGCAGGGGAGTCCTGGAGCTATCGCCTCCGTATGACCAGGCACTAGCTCTAGGGTCCCCTCAGTGCCCTGCATCAATAGCACACATGCACCTAAAGAACCGGGTGTAGATGTCTTTTGCACACAGAAAACCAGACAGATTTCAAAAGTATTCAGGGTACCTGTGCCAGATTTACTAAGCACAGATGAAGATGTGTCCTTTTTGGCAAATTGGACATAACTGCAATAGGTGTAGCACAATTACATCAAAAGAATCACCTGTTTGTGTCTGCAGTGATGCAAGAATCCTAGGGAAAAAGAGTGCATTGTGGGAAAAAAAAGATTTCAAAATTGCACTTTGCACACTACAGTGAATGCACCCTATTATCTTCTAGGTATATAACACAGTTCTAAGGGATTTCTTAAAGGAGATGTCAACTCGAATTTTTATTTTAATTGTAATGTATAGGATGCCTTACCCTTCCTTAACCGCATTAGTTGCGCTCCCACAATCTCCTTGTACAGCCAGCACCATAGCATTCTCTGTTTCTTTGCTTTGCATTTCACTCGGCAGCCATTTTGCTGTGGTGACGTCATCAAGCACTTGTATCTCTTTCAAATGCTCATGCCCCTCCTGCCTGATGTATGTATGTATGTATGTATGTATAACTTTATTTATAAAGCGCCACAAGGGTACGCAGCGCTGTACAGTCTTACAGAATACAAAATTACACACAGGGAGGACAAGTAATATAATAAATAAATACAATAAATACATATATGTATATATATATATATATATATATAAGTGCCATGTGGTATGAGACACAGTAGGAAGGAGGTCTGATCTCTTGAAGAGTTTTTTTTTTTGAACAAACTTTATTAAAACACGCCAAATAGACAGATATTGGCTGATATGCACATGCTCAATAAAAACGGTGTAGCATTGCGCATGTGCACCATGCCAGGCAGACAAGCAGAATTCTGAAGGGAGGGGGGAGAGGGAGTTACAGAGCCGTGCAGAGGGAGACACATAAAGCGATCGCTGCAGCTTCACTGTTTGCTTTTGGCAGGTATTTAAAGAATGCCTGGAGGCTTTTCACTGATAACATTTTTGGTTGGGGGGTTGATATGTCCTTTAATATTTGTACTGTTGTGTGCAGTAAGTAGTAATAAATATTGTCAGTAAAGCTAAGCAGCAGAGTTATTCTGCTCTATTTTTGTGTTACCTAGTAGTGAGATGTACCATACTAGTCATAGTTTAGGAAAGTAAACATAAAAAGTTTCTGTCTGGTAATATCATGCTGTTTATTGGCTGATTTTGGTAAAAAGAAAGTGTAAGCTTTCCAAATCTAAATATTAATGCATGCCTTTATTAAATAATATTTGGAAAAAGATTTAGTAGCCAATAAAAGGTATCAGGATACCACAGGGAACCATTTTTTTTCTTTTTTTGACCAATGTACAGTAATGCTGTTGCTGTGCATTTGGTATAGTAGTCCTGAGACCCTTTGCACTATCCCAACACTAAAACTGATGTGGAAAGTTTCCAAAGCACCAAAAACAGCTCAACATGACTGAAGAAGGTGTCAAAAGAAAATTTTCAAGTCAGTTACTGGGTCAGAATCTTGATCTCCCTCACACAAGATTGTGTAGAACTCCTAGGCCTTGTTATAGTGTTAATTGCCCGAACTGGTTGTTCTAGTTGGATACATATAACATCTTAACTAAAGTGTTTTTTAAAGTGTGACAGCACTGTATAGACCTAATGAAGGGAAAAACTTTATACTTCTCTCTAGTAAGGTGATAAACACAAGAAATAGCCTTGCTGTATAAGTGGTGGGCACTAATGCATTAAAGGAATTCAAATATTAGATACATGGATGCAATTTTTAAGAAAACTTAATGGGAAGACAAGACAAAATTACTCTTTTTTCTGTCATCAAATTTCTATGGGAACCAAAGCCAATTTGCCTTTTTTATAGCACCTATAGGAGTTGCAGAAAGCAACAGTGAATTTTGCAGTAACCAGAACCTTTCTGATGTATGAATTGGAAAATTAATTTGTGTCGTTCCTCAAATCACCAGTTCTGAAGTAACAGTAACTTAATTTAGTGGTTATGTATAAAGGACATAATTATTATTCTTAAATGTTAGATTTCTATAATTGAAAAAAAATAAACATTACAATACTATCACATTATTGTCAAATCTCTGTTGAAAGCAATCACTGTTAGTTATACTGATACCGACAGTAGGTTTGCACTATACCACTATGCGGGTATTAAAGCACAAGCAAAAAAAGACTAATCTCTGCGCTTTTAGTACTTCTTTATTACTGCTTTCAAGTCATACTAATTTATAATTCATGTTTAACTGCAATACTAGAAATCAGAGGTTCATTGGCAAGTATTTTATAAATTCACCAGTAGAAATTAACATAAAGAAAATGTAGTGAAGTACAATTTCCGAAGAATTAATTTTGCGCATTCAATTTATATTCAAATGTAGAAACGTATTCATCGGAAATCAGACTTGTTGGTGTCAAAGTGAATTGTAGTTATGTCGATCACAAGAGAATCATGATTACTTCCTGTACGCTTTCTAAGGTCGCCCACTCGAGCTCTGCATTATTGAAGACAGAGATTTCCATTTCTTCCATGCGATTTAATCAGTTAAACTACACACTATAGGCCAGATTAGATAACCTATTATTACTTCACTTTTATGTCACATTTTTAAGTAGTAATCTATAGAAAAACTGTCATGTTAAATAATGAAATGTTAAATAATTTAGAGGTAAAAGTTTATTCCCTTTTTGTAATCATAGGCACACTGCCCACACTGAAAATGGCATGTGTGAACAACCCATATCAAGGGACCACCAGTGTCCATGTCAATGTTCTTATACACTTGGGTTTATACTCTAGTCAATATTTCTTATATACTTTATATAGAAGTCCCCTTGTGTGCAGCATTCTGTTCTTTTATTACAATTCTAGCCAGCACCTAGGGCAGTCGTTTGTTAGGAGGGTGTGCTCCTTTTGTTCTTATATATATCCCTCTCTTGCCTTGATCCTGTTCCTGCTCCAGTCTTGTTTCTGCTCAAACCTGCTCCTGTTCTTCTTTGGCCCTGTTTTCTCCCATTGCAGTCTGTCTAGTTTGCTTCCAGATAGTTCCTTGCCGGAAAGCCTCACCACCATCCTACCCATGCATTGGGGACTTTCCATTAAATCCATGACTGGCATGTCATAAATAGACCTACTCATCCCAGGGTCCTTTGAGAGGTTTAGCTTTTTGTTAGTTATGCCTCATGTGTCATGGATAGACATATTCTCCCCAGTGAGCCGTGTGGTCTTCTTGTATGTAGGAGTAGTCTAAGTAATATGCCTTTCCCCCCCCATGTGGCCAGATTGTAAACAACTCCAAGTAGGGGGACAAAGACCTAAAGCCATGATATATCTATTATGCTGATCAAAGCAAGGCCACAGGTTCCTAAACACACTAAATCTACCTATTATCTTTGATATTTTTAGGGTACAGTTAATACTGGTATAGGATGGACAATATGTAATAACTGGGAACTGGGGTTTGTTGCTTAACAAACATCTTTATGTAATTTGGATCAGCAGAATTGTCTGCTAAAAATCATTTAAACATTAGATAGGATTGTTTTGCCACCAATATGGATTTATGCAGCTTAGTTATCATCAAGTACAATGTAAGATTTTTTACTATATATAATAATAATAATATAATATTATCATATTAATAATCACCCCTCTTACTAGGGTTACGGTTCTTTTGAGAAGCAGACAAATAATCCACACCAATGAACAAATGAATATATTGAACAGCAAATCAATTGATTGTTACAATTAGTTAACACAAAACAATATATATACATTATTTACATTCACAGATTAATCACATAGTCTACATCATCATAGCTACCAACAAACACAGAACATGGTGGCCTGGTTCCTTTTCTCTAACCAGTTGATCATGGCTTCCTCTGGTCTGCAGCTTTCACATCCTGCCCCAGTCACTTCTGATGCAGTTCCCAGATGCTCTCCCTGGATGCTCCCCCAGGTGCTCCTTCCCAGTGCTCCTTCCAGGTTCTACCTTTATACACCTTTTTAGCCACTGCGCCCACATACCAACTGATCAGATGGAGTTGATAAAAACCACACTTTGCCTTTGTTCAGTTACTGTTGAGAAGGTTTCTCACATACAGTAATGAGTTTTTATGGCTCCTGTAGCAGATGTACTGTCCCACCACCATCTACATAAAAATCCTTTGATATGGAGATTTGGCTTCGGGTGTGACTTGGACAACTGGTTTATAGTAATCAGTAGAACTCCCCCATACACAGTGTATAACACATAAATATGTATAAAGACACAAACACATATGTATACACAAATGTAACACAAATAATGGCACCTAAGATAGTAATTTCTTACAACATACTCTTTTATTATTATAGAGAAAAAGGAAAATCATTCTTTAGAATTAGAATTATAAACTTAAAATAGAGTCTATGGGCAATGACTGTTATTTGGATCAAATTGGAGTATTTGATCGATTGATAGGTGTGATCAGGTCAGAAATTGCAGTCAGTGGCAACACAATTTCACCTATACTACATGTGGCTATTATTTTAGAAGCCAGAAACGTATCTGAGCAGAGGTAGGCATTAAAAGATAACTCTTTCAAAATATAAACCTTTGCAGATAGGGAAAAAAATGTAAAAGACCCATTTAATGCCCATTTATAGAATAAGTAAACCTTTTTTTTTCTCTAAAATTACTCTGTACAGCTCCCAGACTAACACACCTTTCTCTCTGCATTCATATTTATTTAGTTTCTCTATTACAGCAAGTTCAACTACAGTTTTTTGGTACTTCCTTGTTTAGCGCGAAGCCCTGCCCCCTTTTGCTTCTTAAGCATGTATCCTCTCTCCGATTATGATCACTTTAAAGGCAGTGAGCATGCCCAGTTGGCAAATCTTTGAGGTTTTCATAGTCAGAGAGTGCTCAGAAAGCAAAGGGGAAGAAGCTTCACAGTAGACATGAGGGCAGTGAGGTTGTGGAATGCCCTTCCTAGAGATGTGGTAATAACAGATTCTGTTAATGCCTTTAAGAGGGGCCTGGATGAGTTCTTGAACAATCAGAATATCCAAGGCTATTGTGATACTAATATCTACAGTTAGTACTAGTGGTTGTATTTATAGATTATGTATGTGAGTGTATAGATTGGTAGGTGTGGGTTAGGTGTGCTGGGTTTACTTGGATGGGTTGAACTTGATGGACACTGGTCTTTTTTCAACCCTATGTAACTATGTAACTATGTAACTATGTAACTAGACAAATAAGTAGCTAAAAACTGCTATTCAGCTGCTAGTAATAGAGAAACAAAATAAATTGGCATGCAGGGAGAAAGGTATGTTATTCAGGGGCTGTTTAGAGTAATTTTAGGGGATTTTAAAGGCTTACTTATCCCTTAATAGATCACAAAATAATTATTTCAGATAATAAAAATAATTGCTGTGATTTAATGGGCATAAATCCTCTCTTCTAAGACATATCCAACTTTTATTGCTTCTCTCTGAAACAGTTGCGCTTCTGGTCTTGCTTTGATTATTACTGTATTTACAAGCAATCACTGCTATTATGTCTGCGGTATTGTAGGGGCTTGGCTCTCCTCCTGCATACATTTCACACACTTAAAGAACTTAGTTACAAGCTTTTTGAAGCAGAAATGAACATAATTGTACATCGCTTTAGTCTGATATATTATCTTTGGTATCCAGCAGTGCTTGCTAACCTGTAGCATCCCTGCTTTAAAGTGCTGTGATAACCATTATGTATTCTGAGTTCCGCTTGTTGGAATTTTTTTTTTTTATATCATACAGTGATATTTTTGTGTGCGTGTTGCTTTGTTGCTACAGAAGCATAGTTTTGAAGTTTATTATGTTTATTCACTTGTAACCGATCCAAATTGGATCTTATTCCCCATGTAAAAATTCTTGGAGAGGGGCTTGACAAATTGTCAGTTGTATAACGTACCTGTGAATATGCTGCGCAGTATGCAGAGGAATAATCTTTGAATTAATGTGATTTCTAACTCAAGCGAAACAGGCCTTGTGCTGCGGCTTAGAATTGAATTGCTTCAATTGGCAGGACTCTAAGGGCTCTGAAACTGCATTTAAAGGTGGCATAACAAACAAAGTACTTCTGCCTCACTGTTTGGATACAGTATTTAAGATGTTGGACACAGTGGGGTAGATATTGAAAAAATATGTATAAAAAACGTTAATATGTTCAAGAATATTTTTGGAAGACTTAAATAGTTGTTATTTTTGTTATTTATTGAAAAAAACAGCAATAATTTACATGAAAGAAACCTGGCAAGTTAAAGCTTCTATCGAAGTCAATGGAAATTTCATGCAATTTAATTCGTTTTTTTCCCAGTTTATTAAAACAGTTGAAATTTTCAGTCTCATTGAAAAAGAAATGGAACATATGTAATATTTGGTTGGCATGCAACATTTGTTCCACCACAAAATATACGCCCATAACTAGTTTTGTCGTTTTTTTCGCGAATTCATCTTGCAGTCACTATTAAGCTTAAATTATATAAAAAATATACGAACACAGCAAAATTGAACTCTACTTATAATTTTCATTCAGTCTACCATCTTTAAAATTGCTTACATTTTGCATAGGACAGCTCCAATTGACTTCTACTTAAACTCACCAGTTTTTAGATGGTAAATATTTGAGTTTTGGAAACTCTAATTCGAGTTTGTGGGTTTTAGCCAGAGTTGTTTTAAGGCCTTGGTAAGCCCTGGTCCAAGATCGAACTGGCTGTCCTGTATCATACTACCATGCACAATGCAGCAACATTCTTTAAAGCCACACCCACTTTTTGGTCACACCCTAGAAACCCCATTCACTTTACCAAAACATAACCCAGACAGGCCAGAATATTTACTAGAGACAATGGATTATGAGCATATAGACCCCAGACATGTCAATATAATCTCTAAGTAACACAGGTGCAGGACATATTAACCATAGATGTGCCAGTGTAATTACTACACAAATTGAATAATCAGCATATTATCCCAAGAAGTGCCAGTAACTACAGAAAATAAATATCAACCCCAGCTGTATAATCACAGTAGAAATGGACAATGAGCACTCTACTAATCCCAGACAAGCAAGATCATTAAAATACGGCCCATGAACACTCCATTTAGTCCCAATATGGTGGTAATAAAACTTGAAAATGAACAATAAATACTCATTAACTCCAGAAATGCCAGTATGATCACCGAAAAATGTCCACTAAGCATTCCATTAACTTAAGATATGCAAGAAAGATCACTGGAAAATGGCCAATAAACACTCCATTAAATCCAGACATGACAGTTGATCAGTGAATAGATTGAAAGCATTACCTACACTTGTACAAGCAGAATACCAATAGCAAAGTTACATGACCAGTAGGCTAATATTAAAGGCAAACAGAGCAATGTGCAATTCCCTACCCCTGTTTACAGGCAGTTTCATGCTTCCATATAATATCCTATTAACTGAATAGCTGAAAAATATGCAGCCCCCATAGGGCATCCTGCCAGCTGCAGTAGAATATATATAGCACCCAATATAAATCCAGGGATAAACTATTATTTCATAAAAACAGCCAATAATGGATTACTTGCCATTTCTATATAGGTTAAAGAATAAGTAAACCTTTTTTTCTATTTTTAAAATTACTCTAAACAGCTTCCCAGATTGCCTACGCAGGCTTTTTTTTCCCAGGAGGGTGGGGGCTTCCACTCCTTCTGAAGAACTTTCAAACATGGCAAATGTGACTGCAAAACACCAGGGGGAAGTGCTGGACACAGTGGATTAAGGTAGTCTTATATTATAAATTAAGGTAGTATAAAATGTAGAGAATAGTAGTCTAAAGGCATCTATCTATTTGTCACTTACACAGCTTGTTCAGTCTATAAGTGTCCCAGGCAGGAATCTGGTTATCTAAACCTTCTGGAACCTATTCTACTACTTCATATGTTATACAATGGTATCAATAATGTTCTGTAAATAAAATCTGGTTTCCATATAGTTCCCTTAAATGAGTCTATTTCTGGAGAATGTTTTATGTATAGCCTTGTTTCTCGGGCTTTAATTTTTCTCATTTTTATATAGAAATTCATTCTTTTTCATCTAAGAAATGCAGTTTTAAATAAAATGTGAGTTGTTGCTAAGTTGATGAATATTGAATTTTTCACCAAGATGTGGCAGACCAGTCAATCACAAGGTGTAAAGAAATGGCTGATTCTGTAGCTCATATTCTTAAGGTGACCTTGCTAAATATTAACTTCAGCTGAGAGATTTTATATCATCTGGAGCAGCCATTTGTGTCACTGTAGCCAAAATTTCCCATGGAACTCCTGGAAGAACAGCTGCTTTAGAGGATAATAAATCTACCTGCAGGTAATCAGACGTTTCACCCCACAGAAATAAGAATATTTCAGGTAAATTTGAATGCTTGCTATGTCTTTGCTGCAGTATTGTATATATTAAGTTCATTTGCAATCATTTGTATTTGCACATAAAAGGTGCCTTTCTCTACTGCGATGTGTGGTTTCACACTATGTATACTGTATATGTAAGTATGTATGTATGTATGTATGTATAACTTTATTTATAAAGCGCCACAAGGGTATGCAGCACTGTACAATCTTACAATATACTGAATTACACACAGGGAGGACAAGTGTTATAATAAATACAATAAATAAGTATAAATACACAGGGAATAAATGCCATGTTGTATGAGACACAGTAGGAAGGAGGTCCCTGCCCCGTAGAGCTTACAGTCTGTGTAATTGTGTAAAGTGGTTGGGTAACATACAGGCACAAACTGGAAGGTAAGAGTGCACCAGGTATGGGCATTTGCCCTTAAGCGGCAAAATAATGTTTTAGTGCTCGAGAAGGTAACAGCTGAGCTTTTTCTTAAAGAGAGTGGGTGAGTGTTCCCTACGGAGGGATTCAGGGATAGAGTTCCAGAGGTAAGGAGCACCGAGATAGAAAGGTTTAAGACGAGAGAGCGCAGTGGGTGTGGATGGTGTAAAAAGACGGAGGCTCTGAGAGGAGCGGAGGAGACGACCAGGAACGTGCAGGGAGACCAATGAAGAAATGTAGTGAGGAGCAGAGGAGTGAAGGGCTTTGAATGTTAGCAGAAGGATTTTGTAAGCTATCCTTTGCTTAACAGGCAGCCATGCTAGAGAGCTTAAGTGAGGCTGAAGGGGATTATAGGCAGATAGGGGATGTTCTTTTTTCCCATAAAAACAATCAACGCACCAGAGGTCACCCCTTTAGATTAGAGGAACGGAGCTTCCATTTGAAGCAGCGTAGGTGGTTTTTCACAGTGAGGGCAGTGAGGTTGGGGAATGCCCTTCCTAGTGATGTGGTAATGGCAGATTCTGTTAAAGGAACAGTAACACCAAAAAATTAAAGAATTTTAAAGTAAATGAAATATAATGTACTGCGGCCCTGCACTGGCAAAAGTTGTGTGTTTGCTACAGTAACTCTACTATAGTTTATTTATAATAAACTGCTGTGTAGCCCCGGGGGCAGCCATTCAAGCTGGAAAAAAGGAGAAAAGGCACAGGTTACATAGCAGATCACGGATAAGCTCTGTAGAATACAATAGTGTTTTATCTGTTATCTGCTAAGTGCCTGTGCCTTTTCGCCTTTGAATGGCTGCCCCCATGGCTAAACAGCTGCATTCTTTATATAAAGCATAGTAGTGTTTCTGAGGCAAACACACCAGTTGTACCAGTGCAGGGCAGCAGTACATTATATTGGAATTTCTTTTATACACTTGAATTTTTTGGTGTTACTGTTCCTTTAATGCCTTTATGAAGTTTTTGAACAAGCAGAATATCCAAGGCTATTGTGATACTAATATCTACAGTTAGTATTAGTGGTTGTATATATAGTTTCTGTATGTGAGTGTATAGATTGGTAAGTATAGGTTGTGTGTGCTGGGTTTACTTGAATGGGTTGAACTTGATGGACTCTGGTCTTTTTTCAACCCTATGTAACTATGAACAGGTTCCCTCTTTGGAGAGAACAGGAGGATCCTGGTAGCAGAGTTTAAGATTGATTGCAGGGGAGAGAGGTGGGTGTCTGGGAGGCTGGTTAGTAGGAGATTGCAGTAATCTAAGCGGGAAAGGATAAGGGCATGGATTAGTGTTTTAGCTGTTACTTGTGAAAGGAAGGGGCGTATCTTGGCAATATTGCGGAGAAAAAAAGCAGCAGGTTTTGGCAGTATATATTATGTGTATATTTGTTGTGCTTGTATAATAATAAATACAAATTCTATAAATCACACAATCCTTAGGGTGAAGACACACAGAGCTACTAGTAGCAGCTACTTTTTCATGGGTACTAAACACCAGAAAATACCCTGCTATAGACAATACTGAGAATTGCCTCTCTAGTAGCTCCGTGTGTTCTTCACCCTTAGTCCACTACCTCCACCATTACTAACTTTGCATTTGTATTTGTATCTATTTTGCATTGTATCCAATGCAGCATTTCTCTGGCTTCTACCAAGGTCTTTAAAATTCTGCTTTGCTTTTATGCACCATTGTGCTCTTCTCTGTCAAAGCATTGCTGTTAATATAAGTGTCTGGAGTATTTCTGCCATGAGACAAGATGGCTACCTTATGTGGCAGTTTGGTAGGAGTGGCAAACAGTTGTCCACAGGAAAGGTTGCATTCACTCACACAGAGCAATTGAGTTTTTGAGCTTTCTCATTTCCATAGGTTTGCTCTATAATCTTGAGAAGTCCCTGCACCCTTAGCCCATCTCAGGAACAGGAGGACATGCAAACAGGGGAGGGGAGATACCAGGACAGCTAGACTCCAGACTTCCCGACTTCCCCAGACTTCCCCCCCAAAAAGACTGCTATATATTCATATATAATTATATCTTATCTAATGGAAAGCTCTATATTAATAGTACGAGAGCAATCCAGGATTTGGTTCAGGATTTAGCGAAATCTCAGCACTTTGTTTCCATATTCAGATTTAGCCAAATTATAAGTGCTCAGCTGAACCAAATCCAAACGCAAAGTCATGTGATTTTAAAGCACTAGGCAAGTGACCTGCAATCCAACTAAAGTACCCTTTTAACTGAGAATGGATACAAGCATAAACATCAGGTGCCTGAAAGAGGTCAAAGTATATAGAGTGGTGGGGCAGCTGGTGTGCTGTATTAGGTCATCTAGAAAATGATAGAATAAATCAAATCAATATTTATAGTGCTTATTGGTTCAACCAGACAGCAGGTAGAATTTACTGCTGCTTAAAAGCAAACATCCAAATGGTTGCTATGGGCTACTAAACCTACAACATACTAGTCATTACATTACCCCATGATGTTGTTCTTTTGCTGATGGCTTCATACATAACTGTTAAAGACTGAGATACACCTTTGGCATAAAGCTGGCCATATCTTTAAAGGTGTACAAAGGTTGTTTTCAACATTAATTTATCTGCACTCACCGACTTGTAACGCTGTAGCAGTTGTGGTAGGGTGCTATAAGCCTATAAGACAAAAGTACACATGCAACAGACTAGACATAAGAAATATATTACATTTAGGGGCCTATTTATTGTGCTAATAAAATTTGCCGAAAAAATGGTGTAAAAAGCTGTGGAAAATAAAGTTTGCCGTCCGAATGCCATATTTTAAGCTGTTCTTTTATATAAGTTCCAGCTGAAGAAAAAACGTGTAAAAGAATTACGCTGATTTTGTGCTGTTTTTAATACGCCAAAGCCTGGCGATATGTGGCAAATTTTGTTGCCGTTTTTAACGCAGCGGAATAAATCTGCCCCTTATTGCTTTATTATGAAAGATAAAGCAAACAGGCAGCAGATCATTTTGCTGAAATAACTAGAAAAAGGGCAGATCGGACACCCGTTATCCAGAAAGCTCCGAATTACGGAATGCCCCTCTCCCATAGACTCCATTTTAATCAAATAATTCAGAATTTTAAAACTGATTTCCTTTTTCTATGTAGAAATAAAACAGAACCTTGTAATTGATTCCAACTAAGATATAATTAATCCTTATTGGATGCAAAACAATCCTATTGGGTTTAATTAATGTTTTATTGATTTTTTAGTAAACTTAAGGTATTGAGATCCAAATTACGGAAAGACTCCTTATGCGGAATACCCTTGGTCCCGAGCATTCTGGATAATGGGTCCTATACCTGTACTGTATGTGCAAAGCACTGAAACTGGCTTTAAAGAGCTTCAAAGAGCAAGAAAAGTAAAAAATAATTAGGGGTGCCAAAATGTTAGGAACCCACCCTAAATTTTACCAAAGCCACCAAACTTTTACGCTAGGCCAGTCCAGAGGGTGGAGTCACGATCCTCCCTGTGCTCTCAAATGTGAAAGTCTAGGTTTAGTTTAGGGACATGAGCAGTACCGCAAATTTTAAAGAAGTGCAATACTGCCCACACCTCCTATACTGCTTGACACCCAGGAGCACAAGAACCATGGAGTTACCTTGCTCTGCAGAAAATTACCCCAAGCCAGTTAGAGGCACAGTGTCCTGGTGTAAAAGGTCAGCAACTATGGTCACTTTGGGGTGTCTAACAAACTGACACCCCCAGTACTTCTTTTCACAGGTGTTATACAAAGTAACTATAACCTTATCCTGTTTGTTAGTTAACTTGGAGAAATATACAGTTAATAAATGTAAATGTTTTTATAGTCATAATGAGCTATGATTTATATTTATTTTATTTAGTGTACTACAACAAATCACTCCTTTCAACAGCTAGCAGCACCCAAGCCTGTTACTAGAGCCCTTGGCCTGTAGAGGCCAGTCCTAGCTTTGGGGCCTCAGTATGTCGCCAAAGGGTGCAGGGTACCGTGCCTTGCATTGGCGTTTAGTATTACCAAGCCAGAACTTTGAGGAGAAAAAGCCTAGATCATATGGCTAGCCTTCATTGGGAAAGGCTCCACCAGGCACGGTGCTGCTGCACACAGTTAAGGTCTTTACCCCTAAATAAGCATGATCCTATGGCCTATAAAAAATTGAACTTATAGATACCACTATAGCAAGGTGCATAAATCAGCTTCACTGTATCAATATAATTAGCATTTTCGAACTAAAGGTGCTGTATATGCCTGGATTTTAAAAAAAAAAATCACATTAGAATTGTTCACATGTAAAGTAAATTGTATTGAAGAGAGAGACATCTACTGGAAAAAATATGCATCATAAAAATGGTATGTTCCTGCTACCAAATGCTGCTTCATGCTGCTTTAGTTACACATACAGTACTGCACTATTTGATTTTCTAAGGACAGGCAAACACTTTTCTTGGAACCATATTATGTTTCTGTATTAAAATGTTCAATTTGTTACCATTCTAAGGCAAATTAGTGATAAATTGCATCTAAGATGCCACAATGATATGTATTACCTACAAGTACTGTGCATGGAAATGAGTAAATGCTAGTGACAAGTAAATAATGTACAAAATTTATAATATGTAATCACATTTGTGTTATGTTACAAACTTTGTCCTTTTCTCAGAATTTGATGCAGTTAATCTGTCCAGTTGGATGAGAACTACACTGGCAAGTTAATGCATTCCTCTCCCGATAGGTCTCCCTCCACTACCCCTACCACCACTGTAACTTCATTGCTTGCCCACCCCAGCAGGTAACTGTGGCTGCACTGTACATTCTCATATTGTGGGAAAAAAACATTTCTCTACTGATCTAGAGCACTATATATGGTGTTGTAAGCCCAGCAAATATTACACTATATACAGAGAGACTATACCTTCCCCACCCCAAGTCCTGGAGTCACTTCAGTACCACTTTACTCTCTCACCCTGGTAATATCATGACAAAATCAAGGCCACCTCAAATTCTTATTTGCTTTCAGTAAAGTTCTAAAACATCTCTCAGTCAATTTATGTCAGAGCCTACTGCTACATACCAACCCCATGTGACTATCCTGCTTTCCATCTTCTTCTTGATCGTGCCTGTCATTAGACCCTTGGCACTGTATATTTCCCATGCACAATTGACACAGCAGAGCTTTGCAATGTATTCACCTATCCTGAATGTCAGAGTGGTCATGGTGGTGTGAGGTTAACACCATTAGTTTGGAGCCCCATGGCTAGGTATTATGCAAGTTAGGGGTAGCAGGTTACCAGGAGACAGGAACAGGGAGTCTTGAGAACTTTAACAAAAACTCAAGGTACAGGAACCCAGCTTACCAAGAACTCAGGAACAACACTTTTGCATAACACAGCATTCACACCTCTGTGAGTTTCAGATGTCACCTGTCTGAAGAGTTACAAAGTGCTATTGTGATTGGATTAGTGGAAGAGTTCATATGCTGAGGATTTCCCATACCAGTCAGTTGAACTGAAGAAGCTGCTCGGATGAGCAGTGAAACGTCTTCAATGATTACTTAACAAGTCCAGTTGCCTTAGATTTATACTAGATATACCATGACCTGGATGAATGAAAATCTTCATAGTCATTTTGCATAACAAGGTAACCAATTCAGGAACAACCCACAAATGAACAAAATGATTCAGCCAGGAGCAAATGAAATGGGGAGGGACCTTTTAAAGGGAACAAAATGAATAATTGCTAACACCTGGCAAAAGGGGGGAAAATAAGGCTACAAGGAACTCCCAGAATAGTAATGGCACAACAGGAGCTTAGTGTCCTGTGGCTCAGGGGTACCTGCACAACCACAAAACAGGCCATGCAGGGTTCAAGTCTTGTTAGTTCCTAACACTGAGGCTACTTGCACATGATTGTCACAGTCCTTTCAGAAAGTACCGCAGCTGTTGAAGCACTTTTGCCCACCTACAGCCACTTCCTATTCATTTAAATAAGAACTGCTGTGCTTATAACAGATGCTGGCATATCAGCAAAAATAACTCAAGAATACAGAAAGAATATATGTCATCATGTTTCATGTTTATCTGTATGTTATAGGAACTGCTCGTATACATTATGCTCTTAATTATTTGATGCTGGAGGACGTCAGTACTCATAAATACTTTATGAAAATAATTATCCGCAAAAAAAATTATTGGTGTGTGGCATAAACACTTAGCCTTCCTCTCAGTGATGATACAATATAAATCAGTGCTAATAAATGTAGTGCTAAAAGTAACTCAGCTACGTTACAAATCATTCATTTATTGCAGCCCATAATGGTATAACCTCAGTCAATTTAAAGACACTGTAGAGAATTTTCAAACCATTTGTTTGCCACAGATACAAACAGAATAAATAACTAATAGATGTGGAGTTATATTCCTGAAGTTACATATTCATTATTTATCCTTGGTGAAGGAGGTTCTATATGAGATATACCTGTGGAACTTTAACATTTAATACTGGAAATTCAGAATGAGAGGCCCCTCCTGTGTTGCTGCTGATGCTTTTATGGGTTAGGGTGTGTTTTTAACCAATTCGATCAATTTGATTTTTGTTAATAAAAATCATTTTCTTTTAAACATTGTGATTAGTAGTAGTAATAGAGATGGTGAATGTTTCTAAAGCGTGCTATTTTTTTGACACGCTAATTTTTTTCTCACTCTAAATACATCCGAGCCAATGGGCATTTTTTATTCTCTGCAAATTTTTTGTTGGTGCAAATTTTCACGAAAAAAAATAAAATTTTTAATCAAAGGGAGCATCTGAAAAATCTGAAAACCTCTAATGCTACAAAGCAAAAGTAGATCTTCCTATTGAAAACAGGAGATCCGCCCATTGATTTCTACATGACCTCGACAGCTTTTACATGGCAACTTTTTTCTTTCAGATTTGTTGCAGTTTTGGCGCATAATAAATGCCTAAAAAGGTCTGTTTTTTCCACACAAAAAACTGAGCAAAAAAACATAAGTTATGATGAAACAAAATATGAACATTATGAACATTAATACATGCCCCCCTTAATTTCATTACAATAGACTATCGTGTCTCAAGGATCTTTTTCAGGTAAAACAATTGGTAAAGGCAAGTGACTTCCTGAATTTTCTGCAACTGAGTACTTGTGCGTGCTTGAATTGCTTCTGATCCTGTTTATATATTTTATTTCTCCATGGACTGTTTTTGCAAAAAATAAAAAGTTCCCCAGCTTTTAGGTGTTTTTGCAGAAACCAGTTAGTTGGAAATAAATACACTCATTTTGTAAACAGAATCTGAAGGAAACAAAAACAATCAACTTCAGAAAACAAGTACAGGACGTCACTTGCCTTTTCTGCAATAGTTTTCCCGACAAGGATCCTCGAGGCATGATAAATCAGCCTGTATGATTCCTATTTTATTATATTTAAAAGGTCCTAGGCACTCTATACCCTAATTCATTTTACCTGTTCAGCAACTGTATCCCTTGTCAACAACTATTGCAAAAACACTTAACACTGTAATACATGTTGACTGTGCAGAGCATATAAATTCATTTGGATATATATCACATACAAATCGCATTTACTTATGTAACCAAGAAAACGCTAAACTGTGCTTCTAATGTCTGTAACTGTATTTTCTGCTAGACCACACAGTAAAATGCCAGAGGATTCCAGAGATAAGGGGCTTGATGCTGGACTTATTGTCCATGAAGATATTGTTAACATCCAGACAATGTGATAAATTGCTATGCTGCTGAAAAAAACTTTCTTTTCCTTGACACATTTTTAATGGTTTGCTTATGGAAAAGTCTAATTCCCCATTGACCATCGTGAGCCTAATACTGGAATACTGTGTTAGCAGTGAAATGTGATTTGCTTTTCAATCTCCTTGTTTTTAGCAAGATCCCCAGGATTATGAAATATTAATATAGCACCTCTAGCCTAAATAAAGCTTCACAAAGAAACGGAGGCACAAGCAGCAGAAGGCTTTTGAGGCTTATTTTGCCTGGTGCCAAGTTAATAATTTCCTCATCTTAACCTTTTCAGCGCTCGGTTTAAGGCTATTCAGGTTATTAAGGCTACGTCAGTTGACAGTGGTAAAATGTATTAATATGCAGCCACAAGGCCTAACCCAGAATGATTTATTCTTCTTAGGCAAATAACAAAGACAGAAAACTGATAAGCGCTTTGTAACATTCAGCAGAGGTCTTGTCAAGCACAAATTTCTAAGGGAACAGAAATATTTCAGTAAGATGGCAAAAAGGAACAGTCCAGGCTGTGAAATATAACTCCCATGATTATCTCTAAACTAGTCAAAAACTATATAACCTTCTCATTTTAAAATAAATCCAAGTTGTAGTACAGAAACTTGTTTGTAAACCATAAAAGGAAAACTGATCTCTTTTCTTAGTATTTCTGAACTAGAGCTATTTACTATGCTGTTAAAAAAACTGTCCCTAACAGTTAACCCCAGATTTTTGAGTGGAAGTTTAGTTAAATTGCTGAAACCTTTTGACAGCTTGGCACTAGGACATTTACAGGAATATCTACAATTTCTATACCACAGAGTAGCTATAACCTGACATCTAGTGCTGCCATACAATGGGTCTAAATAACATAATGGAGTCTCCCGTCTCAAAAAATAAAAAGACATACAGTGTATATCAAGTCTATATAAAGAGCTGACTGCAAAATCTAACATCCTCACATTCTCAGCCAGTAGTTAGTTATTGCCTCTCAATGCCGAAGAGCATATTAGGCTACTTTTTATATTTAACACTGGTTTGTTTACTGCCACTGCTGCCAAACTTGTCCTGCGCTATAAACTTTTTGTTATTCCTTTTGCTAGCCAAGCCAACATGAACAGAGTTAGGCTTTTTTGGGTAGGCATTCTGGTTAGCAATGTATTAAGTCAATTTAGAAATTATGTATTTCTTGTACTTTCTACAAATGCAATCAAGTAAAAGAATTTATATAATAAATAATGCCCCCACTATTGTAAAATTGATAGTGAATATAGTAACCCTATCATAAAAAATAAGCATATTAGAAGTCATTAAAGAGTCCCATGACCATATAAAAGCACAAAGCCAAAGGCCAAGTGTTTTCATACAGGTCATAGAACTTCTAGGTGAATATCCTCATATTTTACAACACAATGTTTCAGTGAGTCATGTGACAGAAATGATAATATTAAGCATTGATTATAACTGATGTCATCATCAGGCACCGTTCATAAGGATATCATTTACAGGATATTCATGGTGCTTGTGTATTGTAAAGAGGAATTCCGAATGCTGTTATATACAGTAGGTCATGGAACTCTAAGGTGATTTTTAATATTTTTATATTTTATTATATAGTGAATAAAGTATATAATATAGGGATATTATAAGTCACTGAGGAGTTCCATGACAGTATAATGTATAAAACCTGCTTTTATACAGGTCATGGAACTCCAAGGTGACTTCTAATATCCTCATATTTAATAACAGGGGGTAAGTTTTAGTGAGTCATGTGACAGAAATTACATCACTAAGCTCCAGTTATAACTGATGACTTCATTAAGCACCATTTATAAGGATATAATTTACAGTTTGGTCTCATATGTGAATGACCAAACTGGATATAATATACTATATATTATTGGTTGTAATACACAAGATTCAGTGAGTCAAGTGGCAGAAGTTATATTACTGGACACTGATTGTAACTGATGACATCACTAAGCACAATTTATAAGGATATAATTTAAAGGATATTCATGGCTCTTGTGTTTAATATATATAATTGTTTATTAAAAAATACATTTCATTACAAGTAATCATTGTAGTCAACAAAATAACATTCTAATGGTTCCCAACTGAGGGGCTTATTTAGGTACCATTGTTACTGCTCATTATAAAAAAAAAAAAAAGCATTTTTAACTTTTTACTTTTTCTTCATAATAACATTAAATGATTTTACAGGTCCAGAATGTAACTATTGATGTGTTTTGCACTATATTTGGAAACGAGGGACATCAAGGGTAAAAATCAAATGTAAAATATTGATTCAGAAATTGCAAATCTAGATGAAGCCATGATAGGCACGTTTAGAACAATCAATGACATGCATCTGAGAATAAGCTATGTATCATTTGGTAGCTTCCAATCTGCACTGCTATGAAGAGAATTGTTGATATTTTTTGTAGCAGTAACAGGCGGTGATGTCATCAGCTTGGGAGCCACCTAATTCTTCTCCCTTTACAGTAGTCAAGATGAAAATGAATATTGATTTGCATGAATCCTTTCGCTCAGAAATAATGAACATGCTGTTCTGTATGATCACATAGATTACAGATAAAGCCATAGCATACATCAAAGCATAGACGCACATGCTTATTAACAGTGTAATTTGTTTTATAAAAGGGTGTAGGGCAATTAGACGGCAAATGTATAAACAATAATTACATTAAATTGTCCCTGCAGATCTTTCACATGTTTGAACAGAGCAGGCTTCCATGTAAATATGCTGATCGCCATCTTAGGTATAAGTGCAGTTGTATTTATGCGTAGAACAGGGAGTATGGTTGTCATGTAAAATCAGTTATGTTATCAAAAGCCACTGAAGGAAAACAGACCCTACAGCTACAACATGGTGCTTGGTTCTCTCTTTTGTTTATTCATTGAATCCAAAATGTGTTTATGCCATGCTTTAATTAATCTACATCTATTTTCTCTGCTCTTTCATCACAGTACCGTGGTTTTTCCATCTGAATGATACAATTTCTCACAAGCTGCAATAAAAAGAAAGGGAAAAAAAAGAATAAGCCAATATATAAATAATTACAGACAACATTACACACGCTGCTTGAAGCCACAAGCTTGAAAATGATCATTTGCATTATTGTGTGATCCAGGGACATATTGGCAACAGGTACTAGCAAAGTTATTGCAAACATACGTTGGCACAGTTATCTTTACCACAATCCAGCATAGGGATACTTTGCACATATTATCACAGTAATATGACACCAGAAAATATTGGCACAGTACCCACATCTATAAGCAAGAGAAGCAAAATTCACCTTCATTTTATTTTTATATTCAAATTAAACATGTAGTTCCAGAACATGTTTTAAAATTTGATTTAACTTTCAACAAAAGAGATAAAAAAACATAAGACATGCAAGGAGTACTGTCCAATAATGTCCTTGAGCATATGCTCATAATGGTTTGGATGATGTATATAGTGATCCCCAACCAGTGGCTTGAGAGTAACATGTTGCTCCCCACCTTTTTTGATGTTGCTCCCAGTGGCCTCAAAGCAGGTGCCCATTTTTACATTTCTGGTTTGGAGGCAAGTTTTAGAAGGAGAAAGACACAGTTTTACTCCAAGCAGAGCCTCCTGCAGGCTAGCAGTCCACATGGGGCTACCAAATAGCCAATCACAGCCATTATTTGGCAGCCCCAAAGAACTTTCTTTATGCTTGTGTGGTTCACCAATAAGTTTTACATCTGAGTGTGACTCACTAATAGGAGATGATCAGTCTGCAGTGTCAGAAACAATACTCCCATTCTTAAATGAAGAGCTACCCACCTGTTAAGAGTAAACACTCAATTCCAAAGTCCAGTGCCTCATTAGATTAACATGAACATTCCTGGGATCCTGTTAAAGGGGTTGCTGTCCTTTATATTACATTTTAATATGATGTAGACATTGATATTCTGAGCCAGTTTGCATTTGGTTTTCATATTTTGTGGTTTTTCAGTTATTTAGCTTTTTGTTCAGCAGCTCTCCAGTTTGGAATTTCACTAGTTATCTGGTTGCTAGGGTCAGACAGTGGGTTAAATGAAAAACTAGAATTTGAACAAGAGAGAGTCTGAATATTAAAATAAGTAATAAAAAGTAAAAATATTAATACATTTGTAAGTGCGCAGTCATATAGTTTTTGGCTGTTGGGGTCAGTGACCCCTATTTGAAAGCTGGAAAAATGTAGAAGTGGAAGGCAAATAATTTGAAAACTATAAAAAATAAATAATGAAAAACAATTGCAAAGTTGCTATGAAACAGCGATTTAATAACATACTAAAAGTTAATGCAAAGGTGAATCACCCCTTTTAGGCATAAACACCAACACAATAACACTTTTTTTGTGCTGTAGGGATAAGTATATTATTATTAATAATAATAATATGATTTAACAACAAAGTAGACTGATATTTATTAAAAAATCTGACCTGAAAAAGCACACGTGAAAAAGTTGCAGAGAATTTGCGAAAACTTCGAATTCTCTTTTTTGGTGACTTAAAAAAATCAGAATTGGAAACAAAAAATCTGACCATTAGAAAATGCCCCCGAAAGTGTTTATAAGAATCAAAAGATAAGACTGCTACAAAAAAAAAAGCATGTTAGCATGGAAGTAAATATACAAATTACATATAAAAAGTTCTAAAATGTCTCGAAATTGCTTTTCCTGGCCACCTCATGTCAGCATTACTACGGGTATTTACCCCGCCCCCAATACCCTGTTAGCCCTGTCCCTCCCCCACCAAAGTAATAAATGAACCACACCCCCTTACCACCTTGTCTTTTTTGCTTTGTCCTCAGATCTGTTAGTCAGGGCAGCTGTTTCCGTATGCCGACGCTTGAAAAGGTTGGTCGATTCTGAGGGCTATTCATTCAGGGCAACTGTTGTATGAAGCCCCCTCAGCTGGGACGTGCAGTTCCAGAATCGAGGCTGTCCAGGTTAGTGGTCTAAGAGGC
This sequence comes from Xenopus tropicalis, assembly GCF_000004195.4. NCBI lineage: Eukaryota > Metazoa > Chordata > Amphibia > Anura > Pipidae > Xenopus > Xenopus tropicalis. The sequence goes on along the minus strand of NC_030680.2, from coordinate 62,864,162 downwards.
TGCTTCTGGGCATGTAGGACCACGAAGCCCTGCTGGAGGTTTGCCTAGCAGAAGTTTGGCGCGTGCCAGCATCCAACTGATGGCGTTTGGCATGGGCGCATTTGTTGATCGCGCGTGTGTTCACACAGGCGCATATGTGTACGCACACCCGCATTCCGCGTTTGCGAACACGCGTTTTTTCGCGCGCACGTTTGCCGCGAACGTGCGTTTTTTCGTGCGCATGTGCCGCGCCGCTCGCGCAATTGACGCAAACACTCCTGGTACTCCTTAAAGATGCAGGCGCCATTTTGAAATGCGGTTTTTGCTGTTGCCATTGCTCGTGTGGAGTTCAGGTATTTCTTTGGCTTGTGAAGCTTGCTTATAGAAGGGTGTCTAGGGGATGTTAATTCCTATATACCTTTGTCCCTGTAGTATACCAGGAGAAAGAAGGAGTTCAATCTGTGGTCCTACAGCCTCAATTTACAGCTGCCCTCTTGCTTGGTAGGTCCCTCTTGTTCTGGGGGTTCCTGTCGTTTTTTCAGGGGTTTTTTGGAACCCAGTATTAATGTTTTCTTCCTCTTTTCTTCTCTGCTTATCGCTTCAGCTTATCCTGCCCTCTTCATGGCGGAGCCGGCGCAAAGGAAGAGAAGGAAGTCCAGTGCTTCACCTCTGGAGTGTGCTGGCTGTTTCGATCCACCTCTGCAGGGGAAGAAATTTTGCAAGTCTTGTTTTGGTTTACTGCTGGAAAACGCAGGCTCAAGTAGCGGAGTACCTTTGGGGTCCGGAGCTTCAGTGTCCCGGGAAGATTTAGCTTCTTCATCCTCTTCAGAAGTCGAGAGCTTCAGGGGGGGCTTCAACTTGTGATCTATTTTCGGATGAGGAGGAGGAGTCTACAGCTTTTGACTTATCTTTGGTGTACCCCTTGATTAAGGCGGTGAAACTCGTTCTTGGAGTCGAAGACACGATCGAGTCACAAAAGGCAAAAGTTCTTCCTTCCTCTTCAAGATCGAAGGAGTTTTTTCCCCTATTTCCTGAAGTGTCTGAGCTTATCTCTTCAGAGTGGAGTAAGGCAGCAAAGAAAATTTCCTTTAATACTTTGGCTACGAGATTCTCAAAGTTATATCCATTTAAGGAACAGGAGACTAAAGATTGGGACTCACCTCCGGCGGTTGATCCAGCGGTTATCCATGTGTCTAAGAAGACAACTCTACCCATCGATGATTCATCTGTCTTGAAAGATCCGATGGATAGAAGAGTCGAGACTGAATTGCGCAAGGTCTATCAGGTGGCTGGAGCCTCATGTAAGCCGGCAGTAGCGCTTGTGTCAGTCGCAAAAGCTGTCTCCTTGTGGATTGACAGCTTAGATAAGGCAGTGTCCGACGGTACAGATGCAGCGGATATTAGTGCCGGCTTATCAGAAGTGAAGATGGCGGTGGCCTTTATGTCTGAAGCGGCCGTAGACATGACTCGTTTGGCCTCCAGATCCATGGCAGTGTCAGTTTCGGCTAGAAGGGCTCTCTGGTTGAGGGCCTGGGGGGCAGATACAGCGTCTAAAGTAAGCCTCTGCAATCTGCCTTATGTGGGAGGTAGTCTCTTTGGTCCAAAGTTGGATGAAGTCATTTCGAAAGCCACAAGGGGCAAGAGCTCTTTTCTCCCACAAGAGAAAAAGAAGTCGAAATCCCAACCGTTCAGGGGGTTTCTTTTTCGGGGCTCAGGTAGGGCGAGAGGCCCCTCTTCTGGATCTAGATATTTCTTCAGAGACAGCTCCAGACAATCCTCTTGGAGAGGAGGTCAGTCCACAATCCTCAGAGGAGGGAAGATCAAGTCTTCCCCGACAGCTAAGAAGTCCTCCTGACTATCAGTTCCCCAAGGACTCTCGAGTCGGTGCCAGACTTTCAAAATTTTATCCAGTCTGGGAGCGCTCAATTACAGACGAATGGGTCTTAGCGGTATTAAGAAGAGGATACCGCATCGAGTTTTTGTCAATACCGACGTTTTTTTTGTGTCTCCAATCCCTCGTTCCAGGGATAAAAGGGAAGTTATGGAGACATATGTTCAGATGCTTCTGGATCAGGAAGTCGTAGTCCCAGTTCCGGTTGGGGAGAGGGGAAGAGGCATTTATTCCCTTCTCTTTTTAGTCCGGAAGACCTCGGGAGGGTGGAGACCAGTGTTGGATTTAAAGAAAGTGAATGTCTTTGTAAGGGTGCAGAAATTCAAAATGGAGTCGATCAACACCATCATTGCAGCTGTGCAGGAAGGAGATTGGCTTTTGTCAATCGATTTAAAGGACGCCTACCTCCACCTCCCGATAGCAGAACAACACCAGCGTTTTTTACGCTTTGCAGTTGGTCAAAGGCATTTTCAGTTTCAGGCTCTACCGTTCGGCCTCTCAACCTCTCCCAGGACGTTCACCAAGGTCCTTGTCACATTAATAGCCGAGTTACGAAAGCAAGGTCTGGCTATCTGGCATTATTTGGACGACATTCTTCTATCCGCAAAGTCTCCAGAGGTTTTGTTGGCACACAGGGATGTGGCCATCTCTTTTCTTCAGTCTCACGGATGGCTAATAAACTGGGAAAAAAGTCAGTTACAGCCATCTCAATCCCTAATCTACCTGGGGGCTCAGTTCAATACGGCAGACAATGTAGTCAATTTGCCACAGCAAAAGATACTTCGTATTTTACAAGAAGTAAAGTGCTTCTGTCAACAAAGTTCAGTGTCAGCAAGGCAGTTCATGTCACTCCTGGGTCGGCTAGCAGCCTCCATTCCAATGACCAGATGGGCCAGGTTCCATATGAGGGAGGCCCAACTCTATTTTCTAGCCCATTGGGATCGGTGGGAAAAAGACTGGAATCAGTTAATCTTCCTATCCCCTCAGCTCAAGGCCAGCCTTCAATGGTGGCTAGACCCAGAGAATTTGTCCAAGGGGTTTCCCCTTACTCCAGTCAATTAGAAAATTCTGTCAACGGATGCTTCCTCTCAGGGCTGGGGAGCTCTCCTAGAGAACAGTGTGGCACAAGGGGTATGGGAATTCCCGATGCAGAGCACACAATCGAATATTCTAGAACTGAATGCAGTTTTTCAGGCGCTGTTAGCATTTGCCCCAGACTTGAAGGGAATGGCAGTAAAACTAAAGATAGACAACTCCTCGGCAGTCTCGTATGTGAAGAGACAGGGAGGAACCAAAAGCCGCTCCCTATGGAAGACGGTCCAACCAATCCTATCCTGGGCGGAGCAGAATCTGGAACTTCTGACAGCGGTTCATGTTCCGGGCATTCACAATCAACAGGCGGACTATCTCAGTCGAATAGCCTTGTCAAAGCACGAGTGGAAACTGCATCCAGAAGTTTTTCACATACTGGTGGAAAGATGGGGTCTTCCAGAGGTAGACCTTATGGCAACCCCAGAGAATGCCCAGTTGCCAGTTTTTTATACAAGAAGGTTCAGTCCGTTAGCCATGGGTACGGACGCTCTCCTTCAGACATGGAATTTTCGTCTGGCCTATATTTTCCCTCCAATCCCTCTACTTCTGCAAGTTCTTTTGAAGATCATTCAGGAGAGGGCAGAAGTGGTTCTGCTAGCCTCTCATTGGCCTCGGCGCCCATGGTTTCCGCTGCTGAGGAGATTAGCGATAGCGGATCCGTGGCCTCTTCCAGTGACAGAAAGTCTACTGTCTCAAGGTCCAGTAGTTCATCCGGACCCAGGGGCTCTATCTCTGATGGCATGGAGACTGAGCGCAAGAGGCTCCTAGATTTGGGTCTGTCCCACTCGGTGGTAGCGACCCTGCTTAAAGCACGAAAGCAGTCTACTTCAAATGTTTATTACAAAATCTGGGAAAGATTTCTTGTGTGGCAGAGGCAGTCCGAGATCAGTGCTTTTCCTCCTCCTTTGTCACAAATTCTGGACTTTCTGCAGGAGGGATTAAGCAAAGGCTTGCAGTACAGAACTCTAAAAGTTCATGTAGCAGCTCTGTCGGCGATGACAGGAATTAAATGGGCAGAGGATCCGATTGTGAAACGTTTCTTCTCGGCCATTATTAAAATCTGTCCTCCAAAGAGGACTTTGTCTCCAGTCTGGGATCTCCCTCTGGTCCTAAAAGCTCTCTGCGAAACCCCCTTTGAACCTTTGCAAGAGGCATCATTGTGGATGGTCACACTAAAGACATTGTTTTTGGTGGCAATAGTGTCGGCAGCAAGGGTCAGCCTTCTACATGCTTTGTCTATGAAAGATCAAGACATTGTTTTCTGGCCAGATAAAGTAGTGCTGAAGCCAGTAGATTCCTTTCTGCCAAAGGTGGTTTCTACTTTTCACCTTACACGGGAGACCGTAATACCGGTGTTGCCGGAGAGTCCCAACATGCCTGAGAAACTTAAGAATCTAGACCCAGTCAGAATGCTTAAACATTACCTAACAATGACGCAGTCTTCAAGAAAGACTGACAAATTATTTGTTATTCCGGGGGGCCCACGAGAAGGGGAACCTCCGGCCAAGTCTACGATTGCAAGATGGATTGTAATCCTTATCCAAAAAGCCTATAACCTCCAGGGCAAGCAAGCACCGGCAGGGCTTAAGGCTCACTCGACAAGGGCTGTAGCCACCTCCTGGGCAGCGGAGGCAAATGTTCCAGAATCGATGATTTGTGATGCAGCAGCATGGTCATCCGCACGTACTTTCTTTAAGTTCTATCGTTTGAATGTAAAGAATTCTTCGCAGTCTAATTTTGCTTCCACAGTTTTGCGGTCTGTTTCTGTTGATTAAATTCTTGTTCCCTCCCTCATGAGTCTTATTGCTTGGGTACATCCCGTAGTAATGCTGACATGAGGTGGCCAGGAAAAAGGGAAATTTCCTATCATACTTACCGTAAATTTCTTTTCCTGGCCACTACTCATGTCAGCAGACCCACCCTCTTTGGACTAAATTATGAGACAAGGTGGTAAGGGGGTGTGGTTCATTTATTACTTTGGTGGGGGAGGGACAGGGCTAACAGGGTATTGGGGGCGGGGTAAATACCCGTAGTAATGCTGACATGAGTAGTGGCCAGGAAAAGAAATTTACGGTAAGTATGATAGGAAATTTCCCTTTTTATTGTTTGTATGAAAATATTGCAATTGCGTTCTGAAAGTCACGATATTTTTGTGCCGAAAAGTTAGTTATGCCATGAAAACCTTTCTTTGGCTTTGATGCCTTCCATGTCTGGCTTTGGAAGCCTTCCACAGGACTCAATGGCACTCGACAGATCAAACCTAGATATCTCCGAGGAAAGTGTAACCAAAGCGTTCTTGAATTCCGGAATGTTCGTATTGTTTACGCAAAGTACGTTTTTTCGTTGAAATTTAATGAAAACCACAAAAAACTAGTGGAATTTTTACAAACTTCTCGCATACATTCCAAAATGTTCTATAAGTTAAAAAATAGTGTTGGATTTGAAGAGGGATGCCATCTCTCCACTGCTTTATGTCTGAGAAATAGCATCCTGTCAGGGGGGATGCAACAGTTTCGTATCCTGGAACTTTTTTTATTGCAAAACCGGAGATTTGTTTTGCTTCTCTCCATTTCTGCATACAAATAGAATGGAGAGGATAAAATGTGCAGGGAAAAAGAGCATATAGAAGATAAAAGGGGAGAAGATTGCTGAAAGATAAGAGAAGATATGGAGAACACACACAGATGAAGAAGATGATATGACAGTAATATGAAGCATTAAACATGAACCCCATTTGAAAATATATCTACAAAGGTCAGGGAGGCCTTAATTTAGTGTGGACACTTTGATTTCTTTGCACATCAGAATATAGAATAATAACTTCATCATAAAAATGATTTGATTAAAAAACACTCTCTCTTTTTCATCCTTGTTGCACCCACGAAGCTGAATACAAAGCAGCACCGATTTCACGTTCTTTTTGAATAATACTTCATTCTGTAAATGCACATGGAGATTGCAGGACAAGTTTGTGTGCGAGGAATAAAATTGCATAAAAAGGATGTGAGCGTGGGAGCTCTATTCTTCTAATGATATGGAAATTCATTCTGGAAGACAATTTTTTATGTTAATCTCACCTCTGTCTGTAAATGCTCTCTAATCTTGTTTGCTTTTCTTCATTTCAAGAAGGTTGTTTGAGGCTCCGGAATTGAAAGAACAGAACGGTACCACAGGATAAGAATGGTTAACCATCACTTGCAAGCTGTCCTACAAAGATAACTGTTATTACAAATGTATCTAGATTAAATCATTTTCAAGTCTATTTTTTAACCATTTCTTGTGCTTGTATAGAAATAATATGATATCTTGCATCTGCCCCCAGGACCTCTTTGTAAATTAGATTTTTCATCTCAGCAGTTTTTGTACCCTATGTACCGACCATCTCAGGAAATCTATATGTCTCTATCATGCTTTAGATTATGACTAGCTGATGAACAAGAGCGGGGCTGAGGGGACAGCTAAATCTCAAGGGTCACTTCTTGCGTGAAGATAGCATTACTGAAGCATACAGTATCAGAAAAATGACATTTTCTATTCTATGTCAGAACACTGCAAGTGAAGTCTGTGTCATGTTACTTGATTTGGATGACGGAGGGGCCTGCAGTACTGTATATGTTATTCTAGCTTTTTGATTACCATCATTTTGCAGATATTTTAAAAAGTCACTATTTTATATATCACTAATACAATGAGGGCAAATTAACAAGAGGCTTGTTAACTGGTATGTAAATATGCCACATAAATTCATGAAATAAATTGATATCAGTAAAATAAATAAAGCCAAACAGACCCAAGTGCAAAGTTTGCACTGCCCCAGTCCCACAACCCAGAACCCACACCCCATCCCCTCTCCTTATCAATAAAGAGGTTTCCAGCACATTTAACATGCCCCAGCATTATCAGAGACAGCCCAGGGCCCTTGTGCAGTCACTCCCCCAGTTCCTCAGTAGTTCTGCCACTACCTGCTAGAGATTTGGCTCCAGATTTTAAAACAAATATGCATTTTTAAACAGCACTAACACTGGCATTTTCACTCACAGTTCTTTCACTGTATCAGAATATAGCGATCAAAATCTGCAACTGTATTAACAAGAACGAGGTGGCAATTACCTGTATCTGTTTCTTACAGACATGATCTACAGCCAAGAATAGCACAACATACTGTAGGTAACAGCACTGATAAATGTTTATGTATCATAAAGGCAGCACCGATTTGGGATACCTTTAAAATAAATTTACCATATTTTGCAGTATTGTGAAATATCCCTTAATTAAGTGTTGTAGTCTGGAATCCTGTATTAATATAAACCCAATATATATATGTATATATTCAGAAGGAACAATGTACTATATAGAGGGTACACAGAAGTATAGAAGTATATTTTGTAATACTACAACTTAAACTGTAAGTTCAATAGGGCAGGGACCTTCTTTCTACTGTGTCTCATACCACCTGGCACCTAATCTCTGTGTATTTATACTTATTCACTGTATTTATTATGTGTACTGTGTATACTTTTGTATAGTGTAAGATTGTACAGTGCTCCTTGTAGCGATTTATAAATAAAGTTATACATAAATACATCCAACTAGCGTTTAATGGTAGAAGTGATATCACTAAGCACTAATTATAGCTATAGGGCTCATTTACAACACTGAAGGTAGGGTTCAAAATGTAAAAATTGGGCACAATCAGAGTGTTCATGGTTCTTGTATAATATTATAGGGATATTTTAGACGTTGACTTCTTTAAGCAGGGGGTATATTTTCAATGATGGATTCAGCACTAGCCTTTTATCAGGGAAATTCTCCTTAGAATTCATTTTAGAATTCCACTTGATAAAGGCTGGAGCGTTGGAGTGATTCTCATTTGCCTAATGGTATCTGCTTTCTGGTAGCTTTCTTTCTATTTCCTAGGTGGTATATACTGTATGTACTGTTATCCACTTGTGAAATGGTTTTTTATATATGTAACTATATTGCATTGTTGCTATTTATAAGTAAAAATAAATTTTTGATATGCCACCTTTGTGTATTTGTCTTTATTAAGTGTACAGAGTAAATTGTATATTTTGTTGTTTATGACCGGATAATCACTCAAAATCCTTTCACTAAAACATGGTCCATGCAACATTACTAGCATAATTACACATTTAGTCCTAAAAGAAATTAATTGTATCAAACAATTTCAAAGGTAGAAAATGCAATATATGCATAACCAGATATTAGCCATAATATTTGAAGCTTGACTCTGGAAATGAGCATAATGTGTTAATATTTTGAAAACATTCTGACAAAATAAGTTAAAACATGTATATTTCCCTTGAAGTCTTAAAGCTAAGATGGTTTTATGCATGGTTCCCTTTAAACCTTGATTCCTCACATGAGGAATTCTACAAAAGAATCTGAAGTAGCAATTTATATACAGGTTCATGTTATGAATAAAAATCGACAATTCACGGTTTAGGATGCAGCTACAGTATGCTGGATGAAATGTAATGCAAAGTGAATAGCATTGCTCCACTGCATCCAGATTAGGGCAGCATGGCAGGGAGACAATCGCCCTATGAACCAGAGTCAGTTTAGAATTATGGGCCACCTTATAAGGTCACTTGTGGATCAGAGGTTAGCGCAGAAGGGATCAGCAATCTTTTAGAGAGAAGGCTTCTCAGGGAGATTTGTATTGTGCCCTACATTGAATAGTGACCTCAAGAAATAGAAAAGCAATACTATTCTGTTTGTTATGCAGTTAACCACATTCCGCAGTTTCAAGGTAGTACTGTAATTTCCTTCCACTGTATAAATAGGAGATGGCATCCATTTATTTTTCCTTGAATAGTGAACTATGTACAGTATGATGGTAAATTCCATCACAGGATAACCACAAGTAAATATGGTAAATGAAATACATTTATGACAGATGTTCCAAGGTGCCTTCATAAGCAGCCCACACATTTACTACCAGGCCTGAAAGAAGTGACCTTAAGTATCTGGACAGAGTGGCCATTGTAGCTGTGCATTTGTTGTTGTCATCTAGGGGCAGCTGTGACTAACATAAACTCCTAGGCAGTGATGTCAATGCATTTTATTGTTATAAAGTCAAACTGAGCAGTTCTAAATTCTTTGTATGCAAACACCAATATGGGGATAGAGGAGGCAGTTCCTGAAGGAAATCACAGATGCAGATAGAATTGTTACATTCCATGCACATTAAGATATCTGAAGGCGGTGTGGAAGAGGTACCTTTTACCCCGGGCTGGTGCTCCTATTAGAAGAAAACCCACACCAGCCCGGGGTAGCTGCGAGTGAGTGTCTCCTCTTCCTTCTTCTGTCTTTGTGTCCCTTGCGCATGCGCAGTAGAGTGAAAAGCTTAACTTTAATAAAAAAAGTCAGCTTTTTTACTTTACTGCATGTGCCAGCCCAGGGATTTAGAAGACAGAAGAAGGAAGAGGAAGTGATTACAATCTTTGGGGGGTGCCTAATATTTGGCACCCCCCAGTGATTTTTACTTATCCTTCTCCTATAACACTGTATGAGACAGCCTGGAGTTACTGAACACAAATTATGCACTTTATTTGTACAATGAAGATGAGGCAATGTATTCATCAGTACACCAACATGTACAATAATAGGCAGTCTCAACAATAATGCCTGCACTGTGCTACACATTAATTATAAAAGCTTTCTGCAGCTTATCAATGAAAGAACTAAACAGGTTCACTAAATAGCATAGAAGAGAATGCAGTCACTATCAGTTTATTAATGAATTAATAATGTAAAAACAGTTGAGGATTCAGCATGATGGCTCAGGGGGTAACACTTCTGCCTTGCAGCCCTGGGGTCCTGAGTTTCATCCCAGCATATATGCATGGAGTTTCCTCAAGGTACTTTGGTTTCCTCCAAATCCACACGGGAAGGTTAATTGGCTTTTGATGAAATTGACCCTAGTGTTGATGTGTGATAGGTTTCTAAACAGAGATTGATGTGAATGTCTTTGTAAAGTGCTATTTGAAATGTGTGAGCCTGTACAAATAACACATAATAATGCTACACAAGCTGTCTTTTTTCAGATATGAAATGTTAGCCTTTGCATCCAGATGTACTAATCAGACACCCATTAGTCCTTTATATTTTTGCAGACAATCCTTCTACCTATGAAATGCTATAAGAAAAGCAAAGAACAAAGCAAATATGTAACAAAAGTTACTTGCCCATTATTTCTTCCCATGGAGATGGCCATATGTTGCCATATGTTGCCATAATGTTGCCATTATTGCATTCTTTAATTGGCTTTTATCGGATTTATATTGTAGATGATGAATTGCCCCTTAATGTATCCGGGTTTCAGTCTTCCTACAAAATAGTAGAAAAACCAAGACGTTTGGGCTCAGGCAGATGAGTGGTACTGAAAAGTTTACTAATAGCCAAGATGATGTTCAAGATTCTACAAAGCACATGAGAAGGGAACAAGGTACTTGGGATAGATAATGCATCTGTGAGATTTATGTATCATTTTGAGGAGATGAAGTACTGAGCATCCAATGCATAGAAGACCTTTTAAATCCTTTGTGAGACAGCTTATGAGTGCTGAATTTATTGGAAATGTGTTCCGCCCCAAGAAAGTGGCTCAAAGAAATGTCAAGGGGTGAGGGTGGCTGAAGTGAGTAATGTAAAATACAAATGTGACAGAACGTGATAGGTTGGTTAAGTAAAGGTGAGATAAAAAGGGGCAATATAATGGGGAAAAAGGAAAAGGCAGATAGTAAAAAAGTGCTAAAATGTAAATAAAAAAAGAAGGAAGTGAAAATTAGAACTGGAAAAAAATAGTAAAGAGAAAAAAACACAAGTGCTGTTGATTGACAGATGTGGAAGGAGAGAAACGGAAGGGACAATAGAAGCTTGATTAGATAGGGAAAATAAGATCAGGGTGAAAAAAAAGAAAGATTGTGGGATAGAATGAGTATAAAACTGGGAGGTGGAGAGCAAATCTGTCCCTTTCTGCTTTGTTGGAAAATTTGTGAAACTGAAAAAATTTGCAAAATGCACTAAAGTCAATGGGCATTTTTCGCAGTAATTTTTTACATACAGAGCGGGCATTTGAGTCTATGGGCATTTTTTTGCAGTGAAACCTGGATTAAATATTTCGCTCATCGTTAGAGGTGAATAAAGATGTGTGTAAAATAGGGATAGGAAAAAGAAATAGAAAATGGTTTAAAATATGGATTTAATAGGATAAAGGAGTAGCCAGTTGTAAAAGACAGAAGAAATGTGTGTGGGGATATGCAGATGAATGCTTTAGGGATGAGGTTATACTGAAAAGGTAGTTGGACAAAAGTAGGTACAAAATAAGGAAGAAATGTAGGAAAAAAGGGAGGAATATTGAGGAAGAACAAAAGGGGTGTGAAAAGGGCCAGGCGGCTATACAGTAAGGAAACGGGGAATTAACAATCAGGTAGAACAGTGAAATCTTGGAGTCCAAGATCCCTTATCTACATAAATGGCTGGGAAAACATTCAATATTAAACACATGTATGGTTACCCAGGATACATTTTTAAGAATAACCAGGTTTTAGCAAACAGACAGCATTAAAATCAGACAAAACACTCTTCAAATATGACTTGACTGAAGAGGTACAAAGCTCATGCTGATCTGTTTCAATTGTTAACTAATAATAATAACATTGCACATGTCAGTACGGAGTTGGAGGTTTCCATATTAAGAGAACATTCACCAGGGTTCAGTAGCTTTGTCTTGAACCTGTGAATGGGTGGCAAGAATTTTGGATCAAACTTGGTTTAAGAAACCTGATGGCCATACACCAACAATTGCTTGGCTCCCTATGTAATTTTAAATTGAAATGAAACTCCTGTAATCACCACCATACAAAGCTAAGTAAGTCTATTTCATTTTACTATTGCTCACTAGCAGTACATCAGAAGACTTAATCATTGCCAGTGTATATTTAAAATATAAAGGATCACCACTTTTCTACTGAGACTAAACTGCAAAACCAACTAATGAGGCAAGGAGAAGGAGGAAACATATGAACATAGAAATTCCTGGTAAATCTACGGAAAGAAGTATGGGAACAGGTTGGGAGAAATCTGACAACAGGAAATGTAAACAAAGCAAGTGAGATGAAATAATGAATATGGAGGTCCAAAAGATTAATTATATATACATATACAGATGTTTTAACAGGTAGCAAAATTATAAATTGTCATTCTCACTTTATTTTCAAATTTTTTAAGAAGGTAGGCTGAATATGATAGGGAAGAAAAAGATACCTGACACAAGGCTGGACTTGTTGCGATTGCCTACAGTAGAAGTACTGTTCTTTCGCCAATAGAAATGTCACAAGCACACAAGGGAATCTCTTGTTATTAGAAGACTGATGTTTCCATCTTGAGGTTCAAATTGAGTTTGTATAATAAGACCTGTGAAGTAATGGGATTATTTCTCTTTGCATTGGCTTCATAATAAATATGGCTTATATATTGCACCTTCCTTTTATGCGGTGTGGCCTCTTCCATTCTAAGGTCCCCATACACGGGCCGACTATAGCTGCAGATATCGGTCCCTTGGACCGATTCGGCAGCTAATCGGCCCGTGTATGGGGAGAGCAGAGCGGCCTGGCCGACCGATATCTGGCCTGAAATTGCCCAGATCTCGATCGGCCAGGTTAGAAAATCCGGTCGGATCGGGGGCCGCATCGGCTCGTTGATGCGGTCCCCGATCCGACTGCCCCATTGCCGCCCACATAATCCGATCGTTTGGCCCCAGGGCCAAACGATCGGATTATTTTTTTTTTTACCTAAATGCTCCCCGATATCGCCCTCCCGTAGGTGGGGATATCGGGGGAAGATCCGCTCGCTTGGCGACATCGCCAAGCGAGCGGATCTGCTCGTGTATGGCCACCTTTACTGTTACATAGTCACAGTGAAGCTGGAGGGTGTCAGAACTGGGAGCACCAGTAAGGACATAAGAGGAGGTTAGTACAGCTTAAGATGTACTTATCCTTGCTTAAGTTCGAAGGCAGTAATCTATTACAATGTTTTAAAATATATTACACTTGAGAAATGGTTGGGTACATTGTTAGAGAGTGAGAAAATGAGAGACTGCTATGAATGCTGTTTTGGAGACCTGAAGAAATGTTCCCCTTTCAGTGTTTTTCGCCTTTCTCTGAATCAGGTAGAAGTTAGGAAATAGTTAGCTTTAACTACTATGTAACTATGGCTAATTTATATCTCGTAATTAGCTTTCTGTATGTTATTCATGTGAGGCAGGTACACTGTATAGTAAACAGGGCAAGGCTGAGTTAACCAGCCTAGTCTTATTCCAGCACTTATGTACTATTAGTGTATAGACCATTTTTACACATTTAAAAATCCATGAGCCTATTAAGGTTATAAGCCCTTTAATTATGCATATCTCTTCAGGGAATTTGTAAGATCTGCCATCTCTTCCTTCATAAATAGTAATATAACTATGAAAAGAGTCTCTCATGGACATTCCATACATGACAGACTCTCCTAGGCCAAAATGATGCTTTATCACTTATCAATATTATGGATTAAGAAACTTCCTCATTAATCCACAGAAAAGCCTAGCTATGTGTTAAGAGAGCTGCTGTTCATAGATCTATGCTATTTACATAGACTATTAATTTGTGGCTGCCACATGTTGCTACTGATAAGTCATTTTCACATCCAGACAAACTGCTGACAAACACTATTTTCTCACAGATAAATTCTCTCTGCCGCAGACCCTTTAATTAAAAGTGTAACAGCGCTTATCAATAAACTGTTTTATGCTGTGAACAAGAATCTTTTCCTTTATCATTTAGATTGATCACCAAAGAATTATATGCATGTGATCTTTAGCAAATCTTTCTTTTTTATTTTGAGATGGCATCTTATATTACATGTATCAGCTGTTCTGGAGATTAACTTTTGAATAATGCAGTGTGTGTTTTGTATTGTACAAAATGGCTACCATATATTGTTGTAAATGGTTACTAGCACTGAAACAGTTAAACAGTAATACTTACAAAGTAAAAGGAAATAGGAATAGGAGAGGATACAACATGATGGATAGTGTGGCTTTCACTGAGGAAAGAGATTAATGAGACGCCCGTGTGGGAACTCAATGAGAGCATATCCCATTGGTTTAGATAAGTTTGCATAAAGAAACACTTTTAAGGCTAATGCCACAAATAGTCCCCTGTTGTACATGGAACTCAAGTGAGTAACCAACTGCAACTGTACATGAACACAGCTTGCAGTCACTTTTTAGGCAGAATATTCTTATGGACATTGATGATTTGGACTTAAACAGAAAAAAAGACCCCCTTTTTGACATGAGCTCATTCAGTTAGGCTTAAATTATAAAGCTGTCAAAAATGTATTCACTTTTAAATTTTGTTTCCATAGATATACATTATTTCCTCAGTCTGAGAGTAAACCATTAGTTCTCTGGCAGCCCCTTTAGGCACTTCCACCCCTTCTTAACCCTAGTCCCTGTAGAAGCGATGGATTCTGAAAGCTAAAGTTCCCTCTGCTTTTCTGCACTTAAGTGTTTATGCACCTTTTTAATACAAGCCCAGCTGAATGACCTCATGTCAAAAAGGGAGGTTATATCTGTATTTTCTATTACAGATAACTTAAGTGAACACACAATTGCACAAGGCTGTGCATCTATAGCCAGCGCACACATTTTTAGTAGTTATAGAGGAAGCAGATCCCGTGGTCCGGGCCTCACGTGACTATGGGGTCTACTTCCTCTATAGTTCCACCACTAGTTTCTACCTCTGGCAAAAAACAGTGGAAAAAAAAAATATTTCACATTCTTAGAAAATCTACCCCTTAGTGTCCTTCTATAAAGAAGAACAATAATTCCAGTATATTGTAACCCTGTTTTATTTAGTGTTTATATTTTGAGACACATTGTTGCTGGCAAGGGGATAAGAAAAATATATTTTAAAAGTACCATTACATTACATGTCTGACATCTTTTCAATTTGGAACCTTTAGAGCTTGGAAAATTGGAATCATCTCATATTAGGTTAAGCTGACATGTACCAAAATGGATACAAGGTGCAGTATCAAACTTTTCTTGCAGACAACAAGTTGAAATACCAACAAAACTAGCTGCAGGTGAAAGAAGATGTTTTTTTTCGTTCTGGCTGTATACTGTAGTAGTTCAGCCATTATTATTTGCATCAAAAGGAGGTCTACGTGATGCTTCATTGTGAATCCATTAGGGTTGGATAAAGGGTCCCCTACTGTCCCAAAGCTGAAAAGTATAACATTAAAAGGAAAAGGTTTTGTGATTATACACATATTTAGTACAGGTATGGGACCTGTTATCCACAATGCTCGGGACCTGAGGTTCTCCGAATAAGGCATCTTTCTGTAATTTGGATCTCCATACTTTGTCTACTAAAAAATCATTTATCAAATAAACTTAATTGGATTGTTTTGCTGTGTTAAGGAGCAAAATAAAATGTACATGTCTGTTTTATATTTATAAGGCATATAGTAAGTAGGGGGTAGCTTAAGAATCTCTACAGGTTTGCCAGTTAAGATTGTTTTAGTTCCCTACACGCCCAGTGACAAAAGGCACAGCACACTTGTGAGTGATATGTGAGGCATGACAGGACATAGCTGTTAAAGGGGTGCTTCACCTTCAGGTTAACTTTAAGTATGTTATAAAATGGCTTTTCTTAGAAACATTTCAATTGGTCTTTATTTTTTATAGTTTTTAAATTATTTGCTTTCTTTTCCTGACTTTTTCCAGTTTCAAATGTGGATCACTGGCCCCAGTAGCCAAAAAATATTGCTCTGTGAGACTATAATTTTATTGTTACTTTTTACCACGTATCTTTATATTTAGACCCTCCTCTATTCATATTCCTGTCTCTTTCTCAAACCACTGTCTGGTTGCTAGCTTAAATTGGACACTAGCAACCAGGTAGCTGCTGAAATTCCAAACTGGAGAGCTGCATTACACTAAAAGGTGAACAACAAAAGGATACCCCACCAAAGAGTTTGCGCCATCTGTTAGGAAGTATTAAAAAGACGGCATATGCACTTATCAATTGACCCAAATATGTCTGGTTAGGCGATGTCAGTTGCAGGAATGTGACAGACCAAGCACATAGATCTGAGCAATCGATGACATCAGCAGAAGTGATATGTGGCCGCATTTATCAGACTGTCATTAAAAGCAAGTACAGGTATCGGACCCCTTATCCGGAAACCCGTTATCCAGAAAGCGCCGAATTACGGAATGCCCGTCTCCCATAGACTCCATTTTAATCAAATAATTCAGAATTTTAAAACTGATTTCCTTTTTCTATGTAGAAATAAAACAGAACCTTGTAATTGATTCCAACTAAGATATAATTAATCCTTATTGGATGCAAAACAATCCTATTGGGTTTAATTAACTTTTTATTGATTTTTTAGTAGACTTAAGGTATTGAGATCCAAATTACGGAAAGACCCCTTATCCGGAATACCCTTGGTCCCAAGCATTCTGGATAATGGGTCCTATACCTGTACAGACATTTGGTACAGTTTTGGTATACTCTCCTGTTACTCTCCTGATCACTTTTATTTCTTGTCCAGGCTGCATTGGGGGTTGTGTAATAAAAGGCACTAAGTTTGCCCAGGTGCAGTAACCCATAGCAACCAATCAGCACAAAGAATTTACTAGTCACTTGTTTAAAAGCTATGGGTTACTGCTGCTGGGGACTTAGTGCCTGTTATTATATGTTGGGCTATATGTCATATTCATCTGCATAGAGTGGTATATATTTATATGGTAAATTCAATAAAACTGCTGTGGGAATCACTGTTCCACAGCAACAAAAAAAAATCTATTTTCTCCTGTGCTTATAGTACTTATGGTGACAATCGTAACATCTCCCTACAGATACAATGAGTATTGTGCTGCAAAGGATTCTTATTCTGATTGGGCCATAAATGCCCTATAATTCTATAAAGAAGCATTGCTGTATGTTGCTCTCAGCTTGCCTGACCTATCCACCTCTGAGTAAAGTAAGAGTGCTCAGGGGATATATTAACATGTTTAGATTCCCACCTGAGTAGGAAGTGCAGCTGTCAATACCAACAAATCAGCACTTAATTTTATTATAAGAATATATATTTATAAAATATATTGAAATGTATTAATGAAGAAATATATTTAGTTTCATATATCTGGTGTAATCACAATGTTTTTCAAACTTCCCATTGAGTTTTCCTTGAGTGAAAATATGCAGACCAGAGAGTGAAATCTGAGGATCTGCAGAGCACAATGGTTGGGAGATTTGGCAGTATTTTATTGACAGCATTCAGTACTTTTGAAAGTACCTTCCTCAGGCAGTGAATAACAACTCGTGACAAGCAAACAGTTTTGAACCAGAGTGCCCTTGAAACATTCACGAGATATGATAAATAAGGTGTATATATCAGAATATTCCCATCGACAAGGAGTTGACAAGAGTTGTTCACAGAAATGTATGAAGGATATATGGTTATCCCTCTAGATTAGAGAAGAAACTGAATATATTTATAGTGGAAGCATATAAAATGTTATGTAATGCTCCACTTTGTACGTTAAATGCATGCCGAAGGTTATAGCAGAATAGCTATAGCAGATAGGTATAGCAGAAATAAAAAGATTGCCAGCCAGCCATTTTTGTTAAAGGGGACCTAGCAACCTAAAAATATAATTTCAAATTCTGTTCATGTTAGAGGGACAAAATAAACCATACTTACAGTATATACAGTTTTTACATTGTGTTTTCTTCAGTCCTGGATTTCAGTCACAGCAGCAGGCAGTCCACTTTGTGTATGTGTCATGCCCATGCACTTGGTTCAAGGGGGAATAGGGGGGCGCAAAAGACTTTTATTATACAGCTTTTTATGCCTGGGTGATAGGTCCCCTAATTGTTTGAGACTCTTGATGATCCTTTAATTGCTGTGTAGAACATCTACAATGTGCAATCTGTCTACACAAGTGAAAGGGCATATTGCAAATTTCCTGTTGATCAGTAGTTAATTACTTATGGCATTCATTACTTTTCAGCCCTGCACAAACAATCACATTCTGAATAGGTTGGATTTCAGTAGATAAATCAGAACAGTCAGCAAACTGGCCCTCCAGTGCCGGACTGTTGTTCCAGAACGCCCCTAGGCCGCCACCCCCCCTCACCTTGTGCGCATGCGCGAACGTGCGTACCCCAACCTAAATTCAAAAATGTAGTTGCGGTGGGGCGGCATGCCGTCCATAAATTTCTGCCACCCTTTGTGGCCTCTCCACAAATCTGGGCCTGTGGCCCACACATTTAAAAAGTCCCAGCACTTATGCTACAATAATATGATTCAAAAAAGTGCTTCTGCTCCATGTTACTTCCATTCAGACATGAAACAACAGGTAAAATTCTACCCAGAGTCAAGGTGAAAATCAGCAAAAGCCCCCTCCCAGGTTACCTGCAGAGCAGAAATTCTATTCAACTTTAGAATCTATACCAGGGTAAGTTATTGGGGCAAGACCCTAATGCAGGAAAAACACCCTTGCAATCAGAAAAAGAAGGCTAGTCTTGTGGACTGACAATTTAAATCTAACCTACAGTTAGGGGCACATTTACTAACCCACGAACGGGCCGAATGCGTCCGATTGCGTTTTTTTCATAATGATCGGTATTTTGCGATTTTTCCGGAAAATTGTCGCGACTTTTTCGTTACCAATACGATTTGCACGAAAAAACGCGAGTTTTTCGTAGCCATTCCGAAAGTTGCGCAAAATCTGGCGATTTTTTCATAGCGTTAAAACTTTTTTTTTTGTAGAGTTAAAACTTGCGCGAAACGTCGCGCCTTTTAAGTTTTAACGCTACGAAAAAGGTGCGACTTTTCGCGCAAGTTTTAACGCTACGAAAAAATCGCCAGATTTTGCACAACTTTCGTAATGGCTACGAAAAAATTGTGGTTTTTCGCGCAAATCGTATTGGTAACGAAAAAGTCGCGATAATTTCCGAAAAGGCGCCGAAAAAATCGCAAAAAATACGAAAAAGTCGCAAAATGTTTGTTTTCCAATCGGAATTTTTCCAATTCGGTTGGAATTCGTGTCTTAGTAAATCAGCCCCTAAGTGTGGCTAGAAATCCTGTTTATTACCCTCAAAAAACAAAATGGAACTGCACTCACAGGCCTTATAAGAATAGAGAAGTGCTTAAGTAAGTTCATTTACATCTTGCAAAGTATATACCAGGTTTTAATTAAAGATAACTGTTCTTTTACCATGGAGAAGTACTGCAATTTCAGTTAAGCAATAGCCAAACAGTAATAGTAAAACAGCTCGAGAATGACATTTATTTCAGCCCAAGGCTAAGTGTGAATTTGTAAATGTTTAATAAAACAAAACTTTTGCTGTAATATTATGTTTCCTTTAAGTCGTGCTTGTGATTTATGATCTTAGAAGTCACTTGCCGGCAGCCAGACTACAGCTTGGCTGCAAAACACCTCCATTACACATGGCCATTATTGGCTCTCTTGGGCACCCCAGTACACAGAGGAGTGATGGTTTTTGTTCTGTTCTTTTGGCATATTGTTTCATTAAAAATGTACTGTAGCCTTTTGTATGCAGTAAATCTTGTGATGTGATATTTTATCTGGCATTTTCTTTAAATTATTATAATTTGGTTTAGAATAAGAATGCAATTCTTTGTTATGTTTTCTCTCAGTTTCATGCACTGCACTATTTCCAATATTTACATTAAGTCATATACATCCCCATTAACATACTCCCCCATCTATTAGCTATGAACGCAGGGACATTATTACTATTAGATAAAGGGTTCCCAGCTCCTTTATTACAGAATATAATTACTTATGAATCTGTATACAGACAGATGTATGTAAACAGCTAAATAAATAACAGTAAATATCTGGACTGATGCTATTGAGTGAGAAGTTAGAACACAGCATAATGATAGGGGGAACAAAACCTTTAATAATAGGAAGTAGGAGTTACAACATTTTTCATATAGAGCAAAAGAAATGTACCATCATTTCACTGCAATTTGAAAGTACAACTTTGCTAACCTATGGTTTGTCTAGAACTCGCAACAGAATAGTTCTTAGAGAGTTGTAGCACATGATCCTGTTCTTTGTTTGCTAGGCAGTAAGGTCACATTGTTATCATTACACCATACCTGGGGAATCATCATCAGGCATCTGCTTTTCAGGGCAAACATAAGAAAGTTTCTAGTGAACTAACAAAAAATAGTTGAATACCACTGGACAGCCTGGGGACAAGGTTAATCAAATGAGTCCATTAATGGAATGTCCTGCATTTTCTTGTAACCTGTACAAAGATTCTAGACTATCTGGCAGCATACTGTGGGTATTCCCCTGTGCTAAGCGCTATTCTGCCAGACAATGTGTGTGTAATAGTCTTTTAATTAGTGGTTTCATGACAGCAAACACATTAGAAACAGTTGTAAGCCATTTTGTTCCTGAAAAAGCTCCCTCAATCTCTTGAAGGGAAAGAATTGGCTTATGTGGCTTGCAACAACATTTAACTAATCATCTCTTTTAGTCCCTCTTTGAATTTTTCAAATGTTGGGAGGTATGTTTATCTGCCCTGAAAAGTACAGGTACACGGAGCAGAGTGGAGAGGAGGCCGGATGTAAAATTCCTGCTTTTGTGTTTTTCAAGGCAATCTCTGCTTCGCTCCGCATATGTGCACTCAAGCAGAAGCTGTACTTTTCAGTGCAGGTATATAGAGCTGCTAAAATCCAGCTGCAAAACAGTTCTCTTTCTGCATCACTTAAAATCTTGGCGGGGAGGAGGGACTACAACCCTGATGTTACAAATTGTAACAACTTCTCTACAGCTTACAGACAGCATGCAGGAACTACATAACCCACAATGCATTGTACTACAATGTTCCTTTCCTTATTGACATCATGTGTGAAGGGAATTGTGGGATTATGAGGATGCAGGCTGAGGACATTCGCCTACTGTTAAATTTCCCCCAGGATGCCACATTTTATTCATTAATTTGGTTATTTCTGTTTGCAATGTCCCAAATTAGTCAGCCAGATCAGCAGGAAAACAGGTGGCCTGGCTTATCATATTCATATTTAATTTTCAAAAAGCTGAAGTTAACTTTGGGTGGGAGTTCCCCTTTAAAATAAAAACACAAACTTTATTATACATCTTCTATTGAGGAAGTAATTGCAGGGTTTAAGGGGTTTCACAATTGCCATTAAGAATGCAGTTCTTCCTATAAATAGTTAAATTCTGTAGTAAAAGGGTCAATTTATTGAAAAGGATCAGTGCAAAGGAAAATACATTTTCCTTTGGGTTTCTTTGTAATCTAAAAACAGAACATTAGGAGAAAAGAGAGACAGTCCTATAGAGTGCTTTTTTTTTTTTTTTTTAAACCTTCACACCAGGCAATTTTGCAAATAGTAAAGTTCTTTTATGGAAAGACAGAGATAAAAACCAGCCTGTGATGTATTTTCTATGCAACTAACATCACACTGTCCCTGAATGTCATTGTTTTATCCTGTAAAGAGCTGAATTCAGGGATTTTATGTTATAGTGAAGTTGCTTTAGGAACGAGTTTAATATTCCTCTTAAAATGCTTACATGGCCCCTTGGCTAGGTAACTGATTTTCCCAGTCAGCATATTTTGCTGTACCCATTGTGTCAGTGCAATAGGGTAACATTAATCAAATGAAGATGCCTCCTTCAATTTAAATGTATTTTCTAAAACTACAGCAGTTGTTTGTTCGATATCACAAAAAAAGGCTTTTAAATGTTGAAGTGAATATTCACTAGATAAAGTGAGCAGGCAGGAATGCAAGTTAATCTGGAGACACAGTAACAGACATCTGGGAGCTTGGTTTCAATATTATTGCTCAATGGTTGAAATAAATTAATCTTGTTCCAACCCTGAGCAGGAGAAAATACTTTGGAACTACAGATGGAATACAAAACTTGCAATCCAAATTGCTGCATTACACCAGTACACCAGGAATACAGCAATCTGATTTATTGGAAATCAAAGGCACAGCTTGTTTTATAAATGGTTATGTGCAATTTATATTCTCTTTTGTTCTTTGATTTTCTTATACATGCAGCACTGTAGATGCCTATTGATGAACAGTCAGATATACAGATGGGTGAAATACAGTGTATTGCATTGCCAGAGGCACAATGCCTTCATAATTTATAGCAAAAGTTATTTCCACAATGAACAGTGGATAGGAACAGATGTTTACATGATGGTTCTGTGCTGGCATGGCACAGATGCATAGTGTTCGGTGTGTGTTTATACATATCTCTAGATAGCTTTAACTTAATTGTAACTGCAAAGTACCCACCTTGCTCTCCATGAACGACATACTACTGAACCCTACTCTGAAGACCTATGTCCCTCTATATATAGGCCATCAATTGTTCTGTATGTAAGTGTGATAGGCCCTCAATGACAAGGACTGGAAATATTTGTAGTGAAGGCTGTCAATACCAAGGCTCATTTTTCAACACTTGGTCCATTTTTATCTGGGCAGTAGTCCAATTAGAATCGGTCTAATTGCTAATTGGTGACTGCCCAGGTGCAGATATGTTGGTAAATGAATCCTAAGCCCGTAACAATCCTCTGGACAAACTTACTTTTATCCTCAATGAAAGAAAAAAGCTTTACCATTAGAACTTTTCTCACCTATGTGGATTCAAAACTCATTGCTTACACCAGTCCTTCCTATACTGTAAGGCTATGTTCACTTCTGTAGAGGGAGAAAAAATTTTTTAGGGATGCCACAAGCATCAAATTAAAGTCATATACTTGCCAGCAGAGAAGTAGCAGAACTTTTCTTCAGATTAACACTGGTAAAGGAGGACTATTTGCAAGTTAAAGCGGACCTGTCACTCTCACCTGAAAATTCAGCTACTGGTTCAGATTCTTGGGGGCACACAGACTCGCAAAGGAGGGTGACAGTTTCTCAATTTGGATGCAAGGAACTATACGCGTCCCTTCATTTACAGCGCATGCGCGATATTAAACAGAGCAGGACTGACGTGAAACATAAAGATGGCGGATCAATATGGCGGCTCGCACCCAGCTAAAATGCAGCAGCGGGTTGGGAGACAACGGCTTTGCTTACAAAGGTAGCAGAGATCTAGAATAAGTTCTTAAACAATGTAGTTTATATTTCTAAAGTTAATTTTGGCATTGTGAAAGGTGACAGGTCCACTTTAAACTTGGCACAAGAACTTCAATGCAATAGAATTATAATTTATCCAGCCTTATATTACAGTTCCAGTAATGTTTATTACAGTTTTGTCAAGAGCGCTCTGGTAAGGAGCACTCCGCTTCTCAAACAATATGGCATTGCACAACATCACGCCAATGCCATGTGACGTCATCTTTGTTCTTTCACATTAAAAATAAAAAGATGCCAAAGACCCAGGTTCAAATGCCTTAATATAGGTCTTTCCTTGTTGAGTGCGTCTAAATTGCTATTTCATCTTGTTTTCCTGGTTTCCGACTTCCTACTTTGTTCCTGACCACACTGTTTGCTGCTAGCCACAACCTTTTTTGCCTGAATATGACTTTGAGCTTTCTTAACCCCTTGGATACCGCAAAGTGTGTTTACTACTGCAACATATTCCCCCTGTGACTGTAATACTATATACCTGGTCAAAAAACAGCACAAGTCAGAAAATGAACAAAGCAGCACACAGAACAGAGTTTTATGCTGACTTCTGATTTATTACAGAAGGATGAAATAATAAATTACTGTTTGTATTGTATCTTCAAAAATGTTATCTGCTCATGGGTATTTGCAGATATATCACAAGCCGCAAATGTCCATTTTGATCAGACGCTTATAAAGAGTCATATTTATTTTGCAGTAACACAAAGCCTCACGGCAGTCCCTTCATGCTGTGGCTCATTTGTTGAATCAGCAACTACTAAAGTTTGCTTTTTGAACACGAACTTCACATTTTTACTATTTGCACTTAAAAAAATATTTGCATTTAACACATATCAGATTTATTAAAACCTTCAGAAGTGAATTAAAACTCTGGCACTTTCAACATGTAAATACATGTGCAAAGTTTTAAGCTTTTGTCTACAAAAGAATATCTCACACAGTTATGGTACAGGTATGGGATCCCTTATCAGCAAACCCATTATCCAGAAAGTTCCGAATTACAGAAAGGCAATCTGCCATAGACACCATTATAAGCAAATAATTCTAATTTTTTAAAATAATTTCCTTTATCCCTGTAATAATAAAACAGTGCCTTGTACTTGATCCCAAATAAGATAAAATTAATCCTTATTGGAGGTAAAGCAAGCCAATTGGGTTTATTCAATATTGAAATGATTTTTAGTAGGTAGAAGTTATGGAAATCCAAATTAAGGAAAGATCCCTTATTCAGAAAACCCCAGGTCCCGAGCATTCTGGATAACAGGTCCCATACCTGTAGTTATATATTTAAATGTGTTGTCCAAGGTGAATTGCCAATTATTCAGCAACAAACTTCTAAACAGTAACAGAGATTGTAAACCAAACCTCGGCCTTATAGTAAAATCAATTCCACACATGGGAAAAGTAAAAATATTTGAATATAATGCTTTCCTCGCTACTTATGGATTCAGTTTGTAAAGCAGATTGGCTGGATCTTGTTTTACTTCAGGGTATCACATGCTGCCTCAGGAGCAACAGATTAAGCACCGACAAGCCGACACACAACATGATAAATGCTGATGAAAAAATATGGCACAATATGTAAATGTGTTTTTTTTCTGTTATATGCAAAGCATTTTGCTCTACAAGTTAGAAGGTTTAGAAGAAGACAACTATAGATAAAATACATTAATCTACCATTAATTTAATATCAATATATGTTTTAGTCTTAGTAGTAATCATAATTTACTGTTCATCTTAGACACCAGATTCAGGACTTGATCAGAGGCCTCTATGTGTTTCATTCTCAAGTATTTAGCACTGTTTGCGCTTGTGTTTTCCAGAAAGTAGCGATAATTCACCATCATTCCACAGGAAGCAGTTCCTCCACGAGGACTGGTGTCAGCCATCCAGTTAAGACGCCACAAGACGGCGCCATTTTGAAGATGAAAGTTAGCAACTGGATTTAGGGCAAAGCCTCGATGCTTTTCTCCATACAGGTACCAAGCACAAAGCCGCATAAGAGGTGTCTCTAAAGCATTCACAAGTCTTTCACACCTCATCCATTCACTGCTTGTAAAAAGACGTTTTAAAGATTCGGAAAGCGGTCCTCCTGTAATGTCCTCTATTTCTTTGCATTCTGCTTCAGTGAACAGCTCTGTTCTACCAGACTCTTTAATCTGAGAGCTCAAAGCTCCCAACAGCCATTTTGTAAAGCCCGGGATTGGAGAAAGGCTTGAAAACTCTAGAATCTGAGGGAACTCTACCTGAAAGATACAACAAATATATATATATATTTTAGTTGATGCTGAACACAAAAAATTTTAATTTTTCACCATGTCATTATTAACCAAATAGGGTAATATGGTAAATAGTATTTTAATATTCAGGTCATGGAATATGACATCGCTAAAGATAATGCTCTAATGAAAATCAGTTCCCTTAGGGGTAATCATAGCAAAACAGGCACAACATACCAAAACCAAGACTATCATAATATCCAAAATATTTGCATGGTCTCCTGTAACAAAGATAATAATATAAGACTCCCATTTATGCAGTGGTACGCTGTAAATCAGCAATTCAGTTATGATAAGTCGTCTACAGAGTACAGATAACAGGACTCTCCAGAAGGTCATTCTATGGCTCATTCATCAGTTATGACAAGCAGATTAGTGAGATAATCTTCAAAATTTTATATCGTATAGACACGAATGTATTTGAAAACAAATTTAAGCTATATTGTTACAGAATTAGTGGAAAACAAGAATTGTATATGCTAAAATATGGAGAAGTAACTAATGATATCCAAGGCTGTGTTGTCTACTTTATAACTTGCAAAGGTATATATGTGTGTGTGTGTATTTTCTAAAAAAATATTTTTAACAGTACGATATAAAGCTTAAAAGCTTCATTTTGCACTTTGTTTACTTTTCTAAACAAAAAAAGCAGCCCTTTTCTAAACAGAAGAAATCAGTTACAGGTAAGGTCTCCAATCTTAAAGCATATTTTTGCTGCCAAGAACCTCCCTCAAACGAACATGAATAGGCATAGCAAATAGCAAGCATATTGAAGCACTGCAATCTAAGACAGTGAGATAAAGGATAGAGTGGATAAAAACTACTGCAGCTAATCATTTTAAGATGATTTCTATGTTGATGTAAGAAAATTGCTACTTTCTTTTTAATGCTAGATAAGTAAGTGAATTCAAGTTTTTACTATGTGAATTTCTTTAAAACTAAAGAAGCTTTAGAGGCTTCTAAACTTAATATATTCGACCATGGCTTAACCCTTAGTTATTTGGTGACTGATTCTAGGAGTTGTAGACAAGCAACATGAGGGGAAAATGCTCTAGAGCAGAGGTCCCCAACCTTTTATACCCATAAGTCACATTTGTAAAAAGAGTTGGGGAGCAAAACAAGTATAAAATAAATTCCTGGGGGTTCCAAATAAGGGCTGTGATTGGCTTTTTGGACTGGACTGGCAGACTATAGGAGGCTCTGCTGGTAAATACAGCTGGTTTGTATGCAACAAAAATGTGCCTCCAAGCCAGGAATACAAAAATAAGCACCTGCTTTGAGACCACTTAGAGCAACATACAAGGGGTTGGTGAGCAACATGTTGCTTGCAAGCCACTGGTTGGGGATCACTGCTTTAGAGACTAGGCAGTTGTTCCCCTCCACCGCAGAATCCAAGTGACAGACATGTGCATACTAAGGGTTATCTAAATTCTACATCACATGTAGACATGTATTGATCATGTGTTCCAAGTTGTAGGACATGTAGTGCAACATTTGTTTGCTAGACATGGCCACCTGAACCAGGAGTAAGAGCTTAGTGCTGCCTGCCACAGCTGCAGTGGGGGGAAAATTATTGTATGTCATAAGTGCTTATTAAAAATGCCATTTATATCAAGCTACCCAATACTTACATGCCTTTTGTCTTATGTGCAGACTTCCTCCCAACCTTGTTTTCATTTTGCTTAGAGGATTCAAACCAAGGTGATAAATAGTAGATTGTCAAAGCAATGCAAAGTGCAAAGTATTAACCAAAGCATATATATACAGTGGTGTGAAAAACTATTTGCCCCCTTCCTGATTTCTTATTATTTTGCATGTTTGTCACACAAAATGTTTCTGATCATCAAACACATTTAACTATTAGTCAAAGATAACACAAGTAAACACAAAATGCAGTTTTTAAATGAGGGTTTTTATTATTTAGGGAGAAAAAAAATCCAAACCTACATGGCCCTGTGTGAAAAAGTAATTGCCCCCTGAACCTAATAACTGGTTGGGCCACCCTTAGCAGCAATAACTGCAATCAAGCATTTGAGATAACTTGCAACGAGTCTTTTACAGCGCTCTGGAGGAATTTTGGCCCACTCATCTTTGCAGAATTGTTGTAATTCAGCTTTATTTGAGGGTTTTCTAGCATGAACCGCCTTTTTAAGGTCATGCCACAACATCTCAATAGGATTCAGGTCAGGACTCTGACTAGGCCACTCCAAAGTCTTCATTTTGTTTTTCTTCAGCCATTCAGAGGTGGATTTGCTGGTTTGTTTTGGGTCATTGTCCTGCTGCAGCACCCAAGATCGCTTCAGCTTGAGTTGACGAACAGATGGCCGGACATTCTCCTTCAGGATTTTTTGGTAGACAGTAGAATTCATGGTTCCATCTATCACAGCAAGCCTTCCAGGTCCTGAAGCAGCAAAACAACCCCAGACCATCACACTACCACCACCATATTTTACTGTTGGTATGATGTTCTTTTTCTGAAATGCTGTGTTACTTTTACGCCAGATGTAACGGGACACGCACCTTCCAAAAAGTTCAACTTTTGTCTCGTCGGTCCACAAGATATTGATCTTGGCAATCATTGAGATGTTTTTTAGCAAAATTGAGATGAGCCATAATGTTCTTTTTGCTTAAAGTGGTTTGCGCCTTGGAAATCTGCCATGCAGGCCATTTTTGCCCAGTCTCTTTCTTATGGTGGAGTCGTGAACACTGACCTTAATTGAGGCAAGTGAGGCCTGCAGTTCTTTAGATGTTGTCCTGGGGTCTTTTGTGGCCTCTCGGATGAGTTTTCTCTGCGCTCTTGGGGTAATTTTGGTCGGCCGGCCACTCCTGGGAAGGTTCACCACTGTTCCATGTTTTTGCCATTTGTGGATAATGGCTCTCACTGTGGTTCGCTGGAGTCCCAAAGCTTTAGAAATGGCTTTATAACCTTTACCAGACTGATAGATCTCAATTACTTTTGTTCTAATTTGTTCCTGAATTTCTTTGGATCTTGGCATGATGTCTAGCTTTTGAGGTGCTTTTGGTCTACTTCTCTGTGTCAGGTAGCTCCTATTTAAGTGATTTCTTGATTGAAACAGGTGTGGCAGTAATCAGGCCTGGGGGTGACTACAGAAATTGATATTGAAATTGAAAATTGAAATTGATAAACCACAGTTAAGTTATTTTTTAACAAGGGGGGCAATCACTTTTTCACACAGGGCCATGTAGATTTGGAGTTTTTTTTCTCCCTTAATAACGTAAACCTTCATTTAAAAACTGCATTTTGTGTTCAATTATGTTATCTTTGACTAATAGTTAACGGTTTTTGATGAGCAGAAACATTTAAGTGTGACAAACATGCAAAAGAATAAGAAATCAGGAAGGGGGCAAATAGTTTTTCACACCACTGTATATATATATATATATATATATAAATGTAGCAACAATTCTACACCACTTAAGGATCTTAGATAACTATTAATGCCTTCAGCTTTTTTCAGTCCAGACAGCAACAAATTAATGAGGACAATGCAGTTTGGAAAAATGACATAACCAATCAGCAAGAAGTTGTACTAATACTTAGTTGTGAAATGCATCATTAAGTAATATAGACCTCTTTAGATTTCTGTGGTTCTGAGGAGTATATCAAATATAAGGGTTTCATACAGACCTCTACCCCAAATTAAATTAGATCCACATATATGGGTAAATTATGGCAAAACCTGTTTATTGCATTTCATATAGCGCCCCCTTGAAGCATGCAATGCCAGTAAAACAATACCTTGTACCTGATGACAGCAAAGCTAACGTAAATTAATGTTGGTTGCAAAACAACCCTATTAGGTGTTTACAATGTTTTATTTTTTTTGCTCTGCAGTATTTAAAAGGAGACATATTGGATAAATGGGAAAACGCCTAATTTTGTAGGCAATTATGAATAATATACGGTGCTGGTTTCACTTTGTGCTAAAAATTAATCCTATCTGTAAAAATGGCCCCTTTATTGGAGCTCCCTATAGATCCTCTCAGGTCCCTGTCTGTGTTTCAAATGAGGGGTGGGCGTGTCCTAACGGTCACTGCCAGAAGCACAGTAGGAGGGGGAGAGCCAATCACAGCCCTGCACTCACACAAGCACAGGCAGGCTTCAGTTCCCTATCAGGTCAGCCTAGCTGCTGATTGGTTCCTATCCTACAGTGCAGTGTACTGAGGGCCGCCGGCTCCCCAGCTCATCCAGAGAATTCAGCCAGCAGAAAGTGGAACAGATGGGCGGGGCTAGTGGGGTTTTGGGTGAATTTCTCAATAAATCAGTCCAAAACACAACTTTTTTTAGCACAATCCTTCTATATCTAGAGGAGTACAATTCCCTGGTACATTGTTAATTTTTATAGGATATGTCTCCTTTAATGTATGGTAATACAGAAAACACCCAATTCAAACAAACCACTATTTTCCACTATTACAATGTAATATTGAAGTTCAAGCATGAATAGTTCTTTTCAGATCTTACCAAATATCTTAATCAGATTCATTTTTGAACTTTAACTAGGACATATAATCCCCCCTCCCAGCCATTATGCTCTTGAGTTTCTTTCATGTTTAAGATTACTCTTATTCTTACTGCATGACCCTGACAAACTGATGGCCTGCCATGCCCCTTTCATTTTTTTTTTTTTTTTAAATGAAAACAAGGTTCCTTCAGGCATAGAGTATGTCCACTTTAAAAAACAGCAAAATGTGTAATTAAAAAAGTTCTTGTATTGATTATTAGTCAATATATATATATATATATATATATATATATATATATAGCAGTGTTTTTATATTCTGCACTGGTGGCTCTGACTTTTGAAACAATGTAACACAAACCAACAGATTGACAGGCCTGTCATGAGGGAGGAGACTGGTTTTTGCAACATTGTGTAAAAGCGCCACTGTTTTCAATAGCAATTACATTTAAAAATAAAGGACTTTTAAAGTATTAATTTTTTTTTTAATAAATTCATATTGGAAAGTTGCTTAGAATTATGTTTTTTTCTTTAATTAGGCAAAAAATATTTTTTGGCAAACCCAGACTCCACCTTCTGAGTAATTTGAATTTAATGCACACATTTACTATGCTAAGGCATGGCTGGCATGTAGACAGTTAAAGTCACTTATCTGAACTAGGCAAAGATTTAAAATAATCTGTGACTTCGAGGATTACAGAATCCCAATTGATTTTGCCTTTGGTATAACTGGAAGTACAATAGTTGTGATGGCTTTGAGAGAAGAAAAAACAGAAGATTTATCTCTTTTCATGGAAAAGAAAGTACATTGCATTGCATGTTTGAATGAAGTCATTTATCCTTGGCAGACATTTTCAGCAAGAAGTATTCACAAGAGTATACTGTTATATGGCCAGCAAATGTGGTAGGCACATTTGTTGACAAGGCTTCTGGTGGAGATCCATAAATATTTAGTTGCCTGTCAAAAACCCAGCCACCATTAAAAACAGATTCACAGAGGCCTGACCTCAGATTGCAGCTCCTTTTCTATCTCTAAGTGTCACATTTTGTATTTGCTGAGCAGGTGGAACATGACCAGATTTTGTTAAGAATCGGCATAATTATCACAGGGAAGCATAATGATTTGCAATGTATAAAGAGCTATAAACTTAAGTATTTCTTGTACAATGAGCTTTAGCCTCAGAAACCAGATCTATATTCCTTTGTTTAACTTTCAAGCAAATTTCTGCTGACACTGACATGATGCATTTTGGATTAAAGTAAATGATAAAATTTGCATTGAATGTTGAGTGATACTTCATGATTTATTATAGGAAATTGTAAGTAAGAGTTCAAGAATGTGCTCTCTGTATTTAAAAAATAATAATGCAATCTTTGCTCTCAAAGACAATTTTTTAAATGGGTTAAAATAGTTAAGTGTCATAATGATCTTTTTATTTTTGTATCATGCTGACATATTCAGTAGTGCTTTACACCACCTTATATACACCATATAAATCAGTTCCTACTCCAGGGGAGCTTAAAGTCTAATTCTGTATCACATTTATACACACTATGGTCAGTTTGTTCAGGAACCAATTAACCTGCCTATATGTTTTTGGAGTGTGGGAGGAGGGCAGAGTAGCTGGAGGAAATCCACACAGACACAGGAAGAACATACACATTCCTTGCACATAGTTCCCTGGCTAGTATCAAACCTAAGTGCTAATTTTTGATTTTCTCAGAATTTTAATCAAGTTTATTAAAAAATGTCAGATGCATCTCAAAGATGACAAATACTATGCATGGTTTCATTGTTCTTGGGGTCATTGTTCTTTTTCTACCTGACTAGATTCATCAATAATCCACTATTAATGAGTCCACACATATCTGTATCGGTTGCTAAATAATATTCTTGTATATTGGGTTTATATATTGCCCCAAACATTTGTCAGTCATCAAAAGCCAGGGCTGTATATGGGCTATTTAGCTGATTTCAAGCATTCTGCTAGCATAAAAATAATCACAAAAATGTATGTTAATAGGATAGCTGTCTCAATATCTAAGCAGCAAAACTTCAGGTGTGGTTTTTCTCTTTTTTGCTAAGTGGGAATGGAAGCCCAGAGTTGATAGCAGGTCAGTCTAGAAACAAACTTTTTTCATAAGGGTCATATAGAACTATATTTAATTCAAAGAAAAATGTTTATCATGTAAAAACTCATTGACAAGATTTAATTTGAGAGGAAATTCAATTCAGAAAAACTTATAATAGTCTATAGGAAAGAGCTGGAATTGAATAAGGACAAAAGGTGTTTCTTCTCGAAATGAATCTCATCTATGATTTTTTTTTTATGTGAGAAACATGGCATAACTTTTTTTCACTAAACTGAATCTGGCCTTACATGTCCTAGGACATTTAAAAAATTCAGACCTGAAGTAAAATTCAGTATATAGCTTCCTATAACATCTGTGCTCCCCGTTGCCATTCCTTTCTCCTCTGCTTGCACAGACATAAAGTGCTCAGAACAGAAATTGCAAGCTTGCACCCAATGTGCAGGACCAAAAACATCAAGGAAAAGCAAATGTCATGGGCTGTACACCTGGGCAGCATGGTGTCAGATGGCTGCAAAATCTAAAATAGATATAGCAGTTAAGTAAACAGGGATAAAACTGCAGTTCAATAATAAATGTGCTTTTCTAGTCTCCTTTTTTTTGTAAAACATGTTCTTACGGTATCTGACTTCCTCTCTCAGAACAATCTTTCATTCCAAGGGCCAGAGTCTGCAGTTCTCTCCCCCCTTCCATAAGAATTCATGAAACTCACCCCCTCCCCCACCGTTAGGAATGTGTAATCTGAGCTAGAGCTGCAAGCAGGAAGCTACGAAGACCAAGCTAAAATGGCAGCTGCTGTCCATATAACATAACATATATATATATATATATATACAGTGGAGGAAATAATTATTTGACCCCTCACTGATTTTGTAAGTTTGTCCAATGACAAAGAAATGAAAAGTCTCAGAACAGTATCATTTCAATGGTAGGTTTATTTTAACAGTGGCAGATAGCACATCAAAAGGAAAATCGAAAAAATAACTTTAAATAAAAGATAGCAACTGATTTGCATTTCATTGAGTGAAATAAGTTTTTGAACCCCTACCAACCATTAAGAGTTCTGGCTCCCACAGAGTGGTTAGACACTTCTACTCAATTAGTCAACCTCATTAAGGACACCTGTCTTAACTAGTCACCTGTATAAAAGACACCTGTCCACAGAATCAATCAATCAAGCAGACTCCAAACTCTCCAACATGGGAAAGACCAAAGAGCTGTCCAAGGATGTCAGAGACAAAATTGTAGACCTGCACAAGGCTGGAATGGGCTACAAAACCATTAGCAAGAAACTGGGAGAGAAGGTGACAACTGTTGGTGCAATTGTTCGAAAATGGAAGGAGCACAAAATGACCATCAATCGACCTCGCTCTGGGGCTCCACGCAAGATCTCACCTCGTGGGGTGTCAATGATTCTGAGAAAGGTGAAATAGCATCCTAGAACTACACGGGAGGAGTTAGTTAATGACCTCAAATTAGCAGGGACCACAGTCACCAAGAAAACCATTGGAAACACATTACACCGCAATGGATTAAAATCCTGCAGGGCTCGCAAGGTCCCCCTGCTCAAGAAGGCACATGTGCAGGCCCGTCTGAAGTTTGCCAATGAACACCTGAATGATTCTGTGAGTGACTGGGAGAAGGTGCTGTGGTCTGATGAGACAAAAATAGAGCTCTTTGGCATTAACTCAACTCGCTGTGTTTGGAGGAAGAAAAATGCTGCCTATGACCCCCAAAACACCGTCCCCACCGTCAAGCATGGGGGTGGAAACATTTTGCTTTGGGGGTGTTTTTCTGCTAAGGGCACAGGACAACTTATTTGCATTAACGGGAAAATGGACGGAGCCATGTATCGTGAAATCCTGAACGACAACCTCCTTCCCTCTGCCAGGAAACTGAAAATGGGTCGTGGATGGGTGTTCCAGCACGACAATGACCCAAAACATACAGCAAAGGCAACAAAGGAGTGGCTCAAGAAGAAGCACATTAAGGTCATGGAGTGGCCTAGTCAGTCTCCGGACCTTAATCCAATAGAAAACCTATGGAGGGAGCTCAAGCTCAGAGTTGCACAGTGTAAGGTACCTGCTCGTCGTGGCCGTCCACCTGGTCGCAAGGGGGCGCGCTCTGACGCTGGCGCACGCTATGACGCCGGCGTGCGTCTTGACGCCAGCGCGCGTCTTGACGCCGGCGCGCGTCTTGACGCCAGCGCGCGTCTTGACGCCGGCGCGCGCCTTGACGCACGTGCACGCTCTGACGCCGGCGTGCGTCTTGACGCCCGCGCATGCGCCTTGCGCTTAAAAAGACGCCAGAGGCCTAGGATCACTGCGAAGTGATCATTTTCCTTGTGAAAGACGCCAAGCATTGTTTCCTGATTGATATTTGTTATTTTGACCCGGCCTGACTTCCGATTCTGAATCCTGCTGCCTGTACCGACCTATTGCCTGCCTGACCATCCGATTGCCTTCCGTTTTTGCCTAGACGCCTGGTTCGGCACTCCTGCCACTCCTTCACTTGGCTCCAGTCCTGTTTCACCCCCAGCGGCTGTGTTCCTTAGTGGGAGGTGTAGGAGAGGTCCTTCCTCAACGACTTCTTCCAGTGACGTTTCCTGCTTAGTCGTGACAGTATCACTTCGCCAGTATGGAAGGAGCTGAGGAAATCCCGGCCATGCAACTGCTGACTCAGCAAATGACCGCCCTCACTCAAGCGGTACAAGAACTCCAAGCCGGGCTGCATTCTGTCCAGGCTCAATTACAGCCTTTGCCTGGAGATCCCGCTGATGTCCCCGCTGCTCCCTCACCCGGGGCTATTCAGCCAGCGACGCCCAAGCTCAAGCTTTCTCTGCCAGAGCGCTTTTCTGGGAACCGCAAGAAGTTTC
This sequence comes from Xenopus tropicalis, assembly GCF_000004195.4. Classification (NCBI taxonomy): domain Eukaryota; kingdom Metazoa; phylum Chordata; class Amphibia; order Anura; family Pipidae; genus Xenopus; species Xenopus tropicalis. The sequence continues at coordinate 62,829,233 of NC_030680.2, read as the reverse complement.
GGGCCTTTATGAATAGCTGCAAGCTGGAATTTACTTTGAACCCCTATACTTATACGACTGAACAGTCTAAGGTGGGGTTTGCCATTTCGCTTCTATCCGGGGAGCCTCAGACATGGGCCCACCGTCTTCTGGAACAAGACAGCCCGTTGTTCAGTGACTCTACTGCTTTCTTTCAGGCGATGGCTGTACTGTATGACGACCCCCAAAGAGAGGCTTCAGCTGAAGCTGCGCTCAGATCCCTCTTCCAGGGTAGACGCCCGGTTGAGGAGTATATCACAGATTTCCGCAACTACGCTGCGGACACCCAATGGAACCAAGCGGCTCTGAAACACCAGTTTAGAATTGGCTTGTCGGAAGTTCTGAAGGATGAGCTAGCTCGTGTTCCTGACGAACTAGAATCGCTTGTTGGGACAGTGATCCAAATTGATCGGCGTTTGAGGGAGAGGAGACTGGAGAAATCCGGGGTCTCGCAACCAAGCTGGTTGCTCCCCAAAGCACCCCTGTTCCCCAAATCTACCTCAACACCTCCCATGGCCGCTTCTTCGTTGTCTGAGGAGCCTGAACCCATGCAGATCGGCCTCATCCGCTCTCCATTAACACCTGAGGAGAGACTACGCAGACGACGTATGAACTTATGCCTCTATTGTGGTGCTTCGGGCCACCTCCTTCGCAGTTGTCCTGTGCGACCTAATAGTAAGAATTCAGCACCAGTTCTTCTCAGTGCAGAAGGGGTTCATTCGTCCATCCACCTCACCTGCCGGAGCAGGTATATTCTTTGTTGAAAAGAAGGATCACTCCTTACGCCCCTGTATTGATTATCGAGATTTGAACAAAATTACCATTAAGAATCGATACCCTTTGCCGCTCATACCGGAATTGTTCCTGAGACTACGCTCCGCCCGAGTATTTACTAAACTGGACCTTCGAGGGGCGTATAATCTGGTCCGTATTCGACAGGGGGACGAATGGAAGACGGCCTTTCGCACACGTTACGGACACTTTGAATATCTGGTTATGCCTTTTGGCCTATGTAACGCTCCAGCAACTTTCCAACACTTCGTGAATGATATTTTTAGGGACTTCTTGGATCTTTTTGTTATCGTCTACTTAGATGACATTTTGATCTTTTCGTCCTCCTTGGAAGAACATCGACGCCATGTCAAACAAGTTTTCTCTCGTTTGCGAGCCCATAAACTGTTCGCGAAACTGGAGAAATGTGAATTCGAGAGATTAACTATAGAATTCCTGGGTTTTATCATCTCCCCTGAGGGAATGTCGATGGACTCTCGTAAGGTCTCAGCGGTTCTAGATTGGCCCACACCAAATAGCCGCAAGGCTGTGCAGAGGTTTGTTGGTTTTGCCAATTTTTATCGAAAATTCATCAAGAACTTTTCTAAGATTATTTCTCCTATTACCGCCCTTACCAGCTCGCTAAAGAAATTCTGTTGGACGCCTGAGGCCCAGCAAGCCTTCTCTGATCTCAAGAGTCGCTTTACTTCGGCACCCATTCTGAAGCATCCTGACCCCACTCGTCCATTTGTTCTAGAGGTAGACGCCTCGGAGTATGCCATTGGAGCAGTGTTGTCACAAAGAAATGACGTACAGAGTCTGCTTCACCCTATTGCATTTTTCTCCAAGAAACTATCCTCTTCTGAGCAGAACTATGATGTGGGAGACAGAGAGTTACTCGCCATTAAATCGGCGTTCCAAGAATGGCGCCATCTGTTGGAGGGGGCTGCTCACCCCATCCTAGTATTCTCTGACCATAAGAATTTAGAATACCTACGATCCGCAAAGAGACTTCGGCCTCGTCAGGCCAGATGGGCGCTCTTCTTTTCCAGATTTAATTTCCATGTAACCTTCAGACCTGGTTCCAAGAATGGGAAAGCGGACGCTTTATCTCGCCTGTTCCCTGCTCCTGAAAACAATTCGTCTTCCAGCACGATTCTACACGCCTCCAACTTTCTCCTACTTCAGGCGGAACTACTACAAAAGATCCAGTATGCTTCTGAGTCTGTCGTCAACCCCCCGGGGGATGTTGTCCGCCAAGAGAAGTACCTCATAGCAAATAATAAGATTTTTGTCCCTGAAGACTTACGCCTTGAGGTACTTAAGTTTATTCATGACCACCCGGTGTCTGGTCATCTGGGTGTTTACAAGACACAGGAACTTGCCAAGAGACATTTTTTTTGGCCTGGGATGATGAGAGACTGTGCTAAGTATGTTACTTCCTGTCAAACGTGTGCCCGGTTCAAGAATTCACATTCACGCCCAATGGGTCTTCTTCAGCCCCTCCCTGTTCCTGAAAGACCTTGGGAAAGGATCTCTATGGACTTTATTGTGGATCTTCCCAAGTCTGCTGGGTTTAACACGATTATGGTAGTGGTTGACGGGCTGACTAAGATGGCTCATTTTATACCCTTGTCTGGCTTACCATCGGCTGCTACAACGGCGGAGGTGTTCATTAGAGAGATCTTCCGGCTCCACGGCCTACCCAAGGTGGTAGTTTCGGACAGGGGATCACAGTTCACCTCTCGGTTTTGGAGATCTTTGTGCCAAGGGCTTCATATTCGCCTCGCTCTGTCTTCCGCATTCCACCCTCAAACGAATGGGCAGACTGAACGCACCAACCAAACCTTGGAGCAATACTTGAGGTGTTTTTCCTCTTATTCTCAAGAAGATTGGTCTACACTCTTGCCCCTAGCGGAGTTTTCGTATAATAATGCTATACATACCTCGTCCAAACAGACTCCCTTTTTCTCCAATTATGGCTTTCACCTCACTTCTCTGCCAGGTCTATCTGAAGTGTCGGTTCCTGCAGCTCAAGACAGACTTTTATTTTTAAATCACAATTTTGACTTTCTTCAACAAGCTGTACGAGAAGCACAACTTAGCTATAAGAGACATGCTGATAAAAGACGGAAGCCAAATCCCGAATTTAAGGTTGGTGACCTTGTCTGGTTATCCACTCGCAACCTTAAGCTCTCGTGTCCTACCAAGAAGTTGGGCCAAAAGTTCATGGGACCCTTCTCGATTGTTGAACAGATCAATCCCGTTACCTTCAAATTAAGATTACCTGCTAATCTTCGGGTTCACCCTGTCTTTCACGTCTCGCTACTAAAGAAGGTGGTAGGAAATCCATTCCCTGGTCGTGTGGAGATGCCTCCGGAGCCGGTAACTGTGCAGGGTGTGGAGGAATTCGAGGTCCAGGCTATCCTTGATTCCAGATTCCATAGAGGGCATTTGCAGTACTTGGTCCAATGGAAGGGTTACTCGCCGGAGAATAATTCCTGGGAGTCCGTAAGAAATGTCCATGCTCCTCGGCTGATTCGATCTTTCCATAGGAGATGTCCTGGAAAGCCCGCTCCGGTGCACGTCCGGAGGCCGTGCCTTGGGAGGGGGCAATGTAAGGTACCTGCTCGTCGTGGCCGTCCACCTGGTCGCAAGGGGGCGCGCTCTGACGCTGGCGCACGCTATGACGCCGGCGTGCGTCTTGACGCCAGCGCGCGTCTTGACGCCGGCGCGCGTCTTGACGCCGGCGCGCGCCTTGACGCACGTGCACGCTCTGACGCCGGCGCGCGCCTTGACGCACGCGCACGCTCTGACGCCGGCGTGCGTCTTGACGCCCGCGCATGCGCCTTGCGCTTAAAAAGACGCCAGAGGCCTAGGATCACTGCGAAGTGATCATTTTCCTTGTGAAAGACGCCAAGCATTGTTTCCTGATTGATATTTGTTATTTTGACCCGGCCTGACTTCCGATTCTGAATCCTGCTGCCTGTACCGACCTATTGCCTGCCTGACCATCCGATTGCCTTCCGTTTTTGCCTAGACGCCTGGTTCGGCACTCCTGCCACTCCTTCACTTGGCTCCAGTCCTGTTTCACCCCCAGCGGCTGTGTTCCTTAGTGGGAGGTGTAGGAGAGGTCCTTCCTCAACGACTTCTTCCAGTGACGTTTCCTGCTTAGTCGTGACACACAGAGACAGCCTCGAAACCTTAGGGATTTAGAGATGATCTGCAAAGAGGAGTGGACCAACATTCCTCCTAAAATGTGCGCAAACTTGGTCATCAATTACAAGAAACGTTTGACCTCTGTGCTTGCAAACAAGGGTTTTTCCACTAAGTATTAAGTATTTTTTGTTAGAGGGTTCAAAAACTTATTTCACTCAATGAAATGCAAATCAGTTGCTATCTTTTATTTAAAGTTATTTTTTCGATTTTCCTTTTGATGTGCTATCTGCCACTGTTAAAATAAACCTACCATTGAAATGATACTGTTCTGAGACTTTTCATTTCTTTGTCATTGGACAAACTTACAAAATCAATGAGGGGTCAAATAATTATTTCCTCCACTGTATATATAGCATTCTATATATTGTGCAGAACAATTTAGCTTTTAATATTGTACATTAAACAATGTATCATTCAATATAATGTCCATAACAATTTAGTCCCATTTGGAGATGTTCTCCGGAAAGTGCCACTTATTAATATGTCTCACTCTTCAATTTATATGGGATGCTTAAAAAAAGAACTATTACAGAAGTTTAGGCATTAACACAGTTTAAATTCTGCTTAAAATTTTACAAAGATTTGCTTTCCCCTGTGGAAAGTGTCATTATAAAATGAAAAGCAAATTAAAAGTAAATGCTATGTTAATGTTTTAAGTATACAGGGAATTCCAGACTGATGCCATAACATAAAAACAAGAAAACACTGTAATGTTTGATCATATTCATGTAATACAAAAGCACATTTTTTGTAATAGTCATGTTCAGTATAAATGTAATAATTTAGTAAATATTTCATCATAAACTGCCGGATTTATTTTGTTAAGGTTGAACTTTGGGTTCTTCATTAATTTTTCTCTTTGCTTAAAGGGCATGTAAAATGTAACAAAGAAAAGTAGCAGACACTTTTATATACAGGTATCGGACCCCTTATCCAGAAAGCTCCAAATTACGGAAAGCCCGTCTCCCATAGACTCCATTATAAGCAAACAATTCACAATTTTAAAACTGATTTCCTTTTTTTATGTAGAAATAAAACAGAACCTTGTAATTGATCCCAACTAAGACATAAATAATCCTTATTGGATGCAAAACAATCCTATTGGGTTTAATTAATGTTTTATTAATTTTTTAGTAGACTTAAGGTATGGAGATCCAAATTATGGAAAGACCACTTATCCGGAATACCCTTGGTCCCGAGCATTCTGGATAATGGGTCCTATACCTGTACCATGGACAGGTGCCATAGCAAACTTTATTTAAAGCATACATAAGACTAAACATCCGTATGCATTTTGTACACCAGGGCACTTAACGGGGTGGTTCACATTAAATAAAATTTTAGTATGTTGTAGAATTGCCTATATTAAGCAAATTTTCAACTGGTCTTCATTATTTATCTCTTATAGTTTTTGATCTATTTGCCTTTTTCATCTAACTTTCTGCAGCTTTGAAAAGGGGGTCAATGACCCCAGCAGCCAAAAAAACATTGATCCATGAGGCTAAAGTAAAACTGGAAATGTAATATGCTGTGCTGTTGTGTTGGTATTTCTACATCAGTACTTTTTATTATTACCTATTTACAAGATGTAAGTGCTTGTTGTTTCGGCACCCTATTAGAAGCTACACACAATTTACCACAAATGTACTGATGATAGCCTTTCTATTTATACTGCTTCTACCCCACATCCCACAGGATCCACACAGTACCATCATCATAATGTATTTATATTGCACCAGCAAGTTACACAGTCTTTACATTAATTTATGACAAATAGGGGTCTTACAATATTTAACAAACAAGGATTACAGATTAAAACTAGAAAGGGAAGTTTGAGAACAAACTTCATGTTGGTTTGAAAACAAGTCACATGAAATCTGATCTGTTGTTAGCTTGGCCCACTTTTTCTAACCTTGGGCCACAGTTATATAGTAAAAACCACTGTGCAAAGTTTAGGGACCCTGGTTTTAATATTGTCTGAATGGCAGCAATTTAAATTTCCCCACTGAAAGTCAACAAGTGACATCTGATTGGCGGTTGGTGGCTCCGCCCACCTTTTCCTCACCTGGAACTGCAGTTACCCATTCACTAACTCTGCAAAGTTTAGGGACCCTAGGATTAATAGTTAAAGAACGGCAGCAGTTTAAATTTAAACTTTGGAAAGTTTAATAACCCTGGAATTAATACTTTAATAATGGCATCAGTTTAAATATAAACCAAAGAAATTTAATATGTGGAAATGGATTGGCTGTTGGTGGCTTCGTCCACTTTTTTTTAACCCTGAATACGTAGTCAGTCAGTGACTGTGCAAAGTTTGGGAACCCTGACATAAATAGTGTGAGAAAGGCAGCATTTTAAATTTAAACCAAGAAAATTCAATAGGCCTGATTGGCTGTTGGTGGCTTCACCCACTTTTTAAAACCTAAAAATGCAGTCCCCTAGTGACCCTGCTGTTAATACTGGGAGAATGGCAGCAGGTTGAATTTCCCCATTTTAAACATAAGGGATTTATTATAAGTTAATGTCTAATCAATCAAGATACCTTGAATAATCTTCGCTAAACAGGTATGTCTTTAGGGAGTGTTTGAAAGATTGGAAGGAAGGGGAGAGTCAGATAGCTTGAGGCAGAGCATTCTAGGCAATAGCCCGAGGGAAGTCTTTCAGATGGGAATGGGATGAAGTGATGAGACGAGAAGAGAGGCAAAGGTCAGAAGCAGAGTGTAGTTTGCATAAAGGCAAAGAAAAGAAAAAATATTCTAGATATCTAGATACAGGTATAGGATCCTTTATCCAGAATGCTCGGGGCCAAGGGTATTCCGGATATGGGGTCTTTCTGTTATTTGGAACTCCATACCTTAAGTCTACTAAAAAATCAATAAAATATTAATTAAACAGGATTGTTTTGCATCCAATAAGGATTTTTTATATATTAGTTGGGATCAATTACAAGGTACTGTTTTATTTCTACAGAGAAAAAGGAAATCAGTTTTAAAATTCTGAATTATTTGATTAAAATGGAGTCTATGGGAGACAGGCTTTCCGTAATTCGGAGCTTTCTGGATAATGGGTTTCCGGATAAGAGATCCCATACCTGTTTAAACTAATATTACCTTAACATTTTGTAACCTTCCTGAAATACTCTTGATGAAGGACACAATTAATCTGTACAATATTTTATATATATATATATATATATATATATATATACATACTTTATTTAACAACGTAATTCATAAAATAGGTTAAAAGTTCAACAGATTTCAGGCATCAGTCCATTTTTTATTAAATAAAAAGATAGATGATGGGTAATCTGTGCTATACTTTACTTTCTTTAAGAAAGCATTAAGCCAACTGTAAAACCTGGTTTCAAAAAGAAAAGAAAGGATCCCAATGCTATTTATAAAACTTCTTGATTTATGAATATCTCAGTCCTGTGTTTGAAAGATAAGATTTAGGGGGAAAAAATCTAGTTTGTCTGTTGCATGGTGAAAGAATCTTATCAATGATTAGGTTCATATGGTTAAAAAAAATCATTCATCCGATAACACTGACTAAAGAACATTAAATCTAGCCCTACATGTGAATGATACAAAGCAAAATCCTCTTACGTAAAAGGTTATAAAGTTTGACAAAACAAATATATCATGTTTAAAATAAATCTCTTCAAAATCCTTAACCTTGCCCTTTTAATTTCCCTTCCTGGGAAATGGACAATAGACATCTAAAATAGACTAACTCAAAAGATATATGGATTAGCTTACATTATGTTCAAAATATGGGCACTGTCAACTTAATGTAATATTATGTGTTCATGATACAGGTCACTCGCCCTACCTCCAAAATTATTGAGCTCTTCAGTAGTCAAAAACCTCTAGAGGACAGAGAGCATGCATGTCATGAGTTAGACCTCATGATTAACAATAGAAGAATATGTGGAATAAGTGGAAACTGAACGCATTTGTTCATTAGCGCATAGCCAGCACAAGGGCAGCATTAATTAGATGATGAAATCCTCTCCCTGAAAAGAATCTTTTAAACCTTTTTCATTTTCGCCCAGATATGGGTCAGGCCCGATACATGGCCAGATAAGATGGGTCTAAATGAGCTAAATTGACTGATTAAATCTGCTCATGTATGGCCATCTTTACCCTACAGAATAATGTTGCTTTATAGAAATTATAGGGCTCAATTACATTCCCAAGTACAGTTGTGTTCCCTGCAATTTACACGATCAGTTGTGCTTAAAACCACTTTCAATGAAAGTACTTGCATCATTCTTGTATAGTTCTGTTTGCCTTTAGTGCTAACTCGTGCCTATAGACACATGGGAACCATGGAACTACCAGCACCTCTTAACTAGGCAGTAATTCCAGGGTTATCCCCAGCACCCTGTATAAATTGTTGCAGCTACGGTGCACTGAAAAAATAAGATGCACGTATCACTTGCACACCAAACTCCGGAAATGACGAAAGACAGACTGAAAATATTCACCACAATTACACCTGATAAGTGACGAATTAGCAAATTTAATGCAACTGTGGTAGGCGCACTACAATTGTGTCAAGAGTATTGCACTTTGCATCCACGATGACTCTAGAATTCTGAAAAAACTGCTGCATTGCGGGGGAAAAAAGGAATCCTTCTCATTTGTAACTGAAACCCAGAGAAAGCCTAAACCCAAAGTACTGGTTGTAATTTGTTTACAAGTTGCAATTTGTTTTAAATTTGTTTAAAAAAGGCTCTCTCGCCGTGTTGCCAAACAAACTTATCATTGCCCAATTTGGTCATCTAAATAGACAACTGTGGAAGTCGTAAACTGAGGACCATATGCAGTCAATCAATATCTGAACAAGCTCCAGTTAAAGGAGACGAAAAGTTAAAAATCACTTCGGGGGGGAAGGGGGGGGGGGTGCCAAAGCTATAGAGAGGCAGAGTCACCAGTTAATACACTGCCATGTATGAGCAACCTTAGTATAATCCTAACTGGTCTGGGACAAATCCAGTTTCGATATACTGGAAGGGGAGGGATTTAACACAATGTAAAAGTGGTTTATACAAAAATGGGATTGTGGGAGCAATTCAAAGCTAAATAAAACATAAACAGATTTTTATGATCATAAGTATTTGCAGCATACCAGGTCCTATAGATATTATTAAGCATAACATATTTAATACAACATAATTAATAAGGCCCAGTGCAATTAAAAGTATAGCAATAAAAAGCACATTTTTATAATGCTTTATTCTGACAACTTGGGGTAGAATACTGGTTTTTAACACTGGTTGGGCATTCACTCTTTAGGAACCATCCTAGAAATTCTGGTTAAATGCAAACAGATAAAGCTCGGGTAGTGGTATTTCTGGATCTTATTATGTGTCTGGCTCTACTACCTTATGGTGCTCATACATAGTTAGATATTGGCTGCTGATGCATAAAGAAGAAAAAATTCACCTTCCTAATCAATATCTAACAAGGGTTCATATATCAGTTTGGCTGACAGGAAAATCCATTGGTCTCAGCTTAAATCCAGTAGCTGAATCGAAAGCTAAAAATCTACTTTGCGGAATATCATAAAGTAAGAAAAGTAACTGTAACAAAATTTCTCTTTTGATTACAGTTAACGGAAATAACAACCAATATGTGGTTACAATGTTGCGACAATGCACATACCTTTATTTGTGTTCCTGCACAGCATAACCTTCAAATTATAGTGGAACACCATTAATTACAATTACAGCTTACATCCACAGACAATGCAGATCTGAATGCAGCTATATCGTGAAGCTAAGCTACAACCACAATATAGGATCCAGACACATAAGAATGTGAATATCTGAATAACAAAAGGGGCATGGATATAACTGAGAATAGCATAATTAATAGTTGTAACATTGGTAATATAGAGATAAAAAGATATTAACATGTATAATAAAAACTTGTTACCCAAATAATCGGCAAAGTATATTTTATAATATAATTTAAAAATATTAATAAGGGGTACATTATCTATTATAATAAGTCACTTTTCCAGATAAAGTGTAATTCTTAAAAGGTATATAAGCAGAAGTCTTTTATGAAGTGGGATTTTCTGTGCACTGGAAATTTAATTATTTAGCTCATAAGGACCAAACCTGGAGTGGTTCCAGTAACCCAGCTCAAGAAATGAAAACTAACATTTTTTTGCGGTTAAATCAATAGGGAAATAATGTTTTTAGCACAACCCCTATTAACGGAACTTTTGATGAACAAGGGGGTAGACTGCTGCATATACAGAAGAAGCCACTTTTGTTCGTGCGATTAAAACAGAATTATTAAACTCACAGGAATTTGCATCACAGAGTACCATCTAATTAAGGAGTTGTCTTATGTAAACTATGGTGCTCTTTGAAAGGATAAATGTGCTAAATGAGTTAACATGACTTAAGATAATGCAGTTTCTAAAGTTAAGTAAGGGGTTAAGTAACAAGAGCTTTTTGTCAGAGAAACAAATCTCTTTGAAAAAGAAAAAAAATTATTAATGCAATCTAATTATTAAAGCAATCCAATATGCCTCATAAAAATTGATAGCTTCTATTAATACAAAAAAGAGAGACAGGGTGCATGCACGTCATGATCCGATGAAAAACCCACTTAGAAATCATGGAAAATTAGGAAATCACTACATGGTTTTCTGGGGGTCTCTGTATAGTTAGGGGGTGTTACAGCACATAATTCGCTGATAGGGGGCTCTGTATGCAAAAGCTGAGTTGGCAGGCGAGAAATCCATATGCGCTATTTTCATTTTGGGGTCAGTACATACAACAGACTTTGGTATATCTATGCGTATTGACCTCAAATTAGGTGTAGAAACATCACCGGCATGCACTCAACGGATTCCAGGACAGCGGTTGTAAAACTTCAAAAAGCTTTATTCAACGATCCAGACCTGAGGCGTTTCGTGTGTTGCCACACGTAATCATAGGTACAAAGTCAGTAGTGAACTGATACAAGTTTAAAAAGCATGTGGAGATGACATCACGCCTGATGTCACTTCCTATTTTCCTTATTACATTTTAATAAAGTTTCTTTGTATTATAAAAACAATAAGAACCAATGAATAAAGCAATGAATTACACAAATCTCATCTATCCACCTTAGTGTTATCTTTAGGTTACATTATTTGTTCTCTACAAGAGAGAGAGAGAAAAAAAAGGGAAGTAAAGTGAGAAAAAAGAAGAAAGAAAAAAGGGAAGTAAAAAGAGAAAAAAGAAAAAGGGGAAGTAAAATGAGAAAAAAAGGGGGAATAGGAGGAAAGAGGAACAGAAAAGACCCTTATGAAATAAAGGGACTCCATTACAATTATATATACAATTAAATCCCATCTAACATTGAGACCTTGTGGCTCCTGTGTGGCAAGTATGAAGATCCATTTCGCTTCTAATTTTAGAAGCCTTTTTAGGCTCAAAAATCGCATCAAAAAGTGAAGCAACCACAGTTGCACGACATTTTTCATCTTGTAATGGGGGTAATGTGTCCATGTTAAGAATTCAAGGAATTGATAAAGTAATCATGCCAAATAGAGGTGGTGATAAACTAAAAAGGCTTCTAAAATTAGAAGCAAAATGGATCTTCATACTTGCCACACGGGAGCCACAAGGTCTCAATGTTAGATGGGATTAAAGCTGTCATATATAATTGTAATGGAGTCCCTTTATTTCATAAGGGTCTTTTCTGTTCCTCTTTTCTCATATTCCCCCTTTTTTTCTCATTTTACTTCCCCTTTTTCTTTTTCCTCTTTTTACTTCCCTTTTTTCTTTCTTCTTTTTTCTCACTTTACTTCCCCTTTTTTTCTCTTCTCTCTTGTAGAGAACAAATAATGTAACCTAAAGATAACACTAAGGTGGATAGATGAGATTTGTGTAATTCATTGCTTTATTCATTGGTTCTTATTGTTTTTATAATACAAAGAAACTTTATTAAAATGTAATAGGAAATGTAATAGGAAGTGACATCATATATCCAAAAATATATGGCTTTCTGGGGTGAGTGTACTTTTTTGAAGCATTATCCCACATAAAGGATGTAAATGTGTTGATTTTCTGAAATTACACATCATATGGGGGTATGTTCCCATTGGGGCCCCTACATGCCACATACTTAGGTAAACCTATACATATTGGGCATCAAACTGTTCAGTGGACCCCTGGCATTCAAATTTTTATCTTGGTAGCTAATGCTATGTGGGAGATAAGATGCAAAGTGCGGATTTTTGGAAATGTCATCAAAATTGCGGATTTTTGGAAATGTCATCAAAATTGCTAACTTTAGAAATGCTGTGCGGCTTGGTACTTTGGAGTAAAAAGACATGGGTACCCATTTTAGATTCGGGGGAAAGTGTACTTTCCAAAAATATATGGCTTTCTAGGGTGAGCATACTTTTTTGTAACTTTATCCCACATATAATGATGTAAATGTGTCGATTTTGCAGGAGCTGAAAGAACAGAAATGATAGATCATATGGGGGTATGTTCATATTGGGGCCCCTACATACCACATACTTAGGTAAACCTATACATATTGGACATCAAACTGTTCAGTGGACCCCTGGCATTCATATTTAGGGTGTTTTATTTGGTTACTTTATGACCTGTAGGAGATAAGATACTATAGACTGGAAGCTTTGAAGCGATTTTTTAAAAACTTCACAAATTTTGATAAAAACCTATAACTTTAGGAAAGCATTGTGACTTGATAGTTTGGAGTAGACAGACAATTGTGCCTACTCTGGATTCCCCGGAATCTGTTCTTTCCAGAAATGTGTAATTTCTGGGATAAACCTTCTGTTAGTGGAAGTTTTGGCCTTGAAATCTAAAGTATGCAGCTTTCTGAAGCAGTGCTTTGGAAATTTGGTAATGTACTGCTGGGAGTTTTTGACCTATACAAGTGAGAAATCTCCATAAAACTATATATATTTGGTATTGGCACGTTCAGGAGACATGGGACTTTTCAAATCAGTTGTATTGTTGTGCATAAAATAATTTTTGTTTCTTGTATGTGTGTTTATATTATGGAATATGTGATTTTTTTTTAATTTTTAGACATTTAGAAGCCTATATCTTGTTAAAGAATTGGATTACACCAAAATTCTACCATATTTGGAAAGCTTAGGTTGTCCTGAAAAAAACAATATATTGTTTTCCTGGGTAAACTAAAAGTCCCCCAGAGGAAAGGCCCCTTAAGTGAAACAGTGCAAAATGTTCAAAAACTGTCTGGCAGTAGAAGTTCCACTTTGGTCCAAAACGGCTGGCAGTTAAAGTGTTTAGTAATTGGGGAAAATGGCCAAGGGAAGAAATAGCATTGGTTTTAACAAATTCCAACGTCTGAGTTGGCGTGTATGTGGCTGAATTTGACTATAACCATGACAAATTTAAAAAATGTAAGGCATTCTGAACACAGTAATAACTGAGATAGCAACTTAAAGCAAGCATAAGGGTCAACAAAATAAACAGTGCCCAAAGTTTTCTCAAAGGTTATACTGCCATAGATAATTTAACCACAGCATTACAATAACAAAAAACAGTTAGTGCTGCATTTAACTAATTTGCGACTTTTTCGTGAATTGTCGAGCGCTCAATACGAAAAAGTTGCGACAATTCGCGAAAGTCGTAATGGCTATGAAAAAGTCGCGACAAGTCACGAAAGTCATAATGGCTATGAAAAAGTTGCGACAATTCACGAAAGTCATAATGGCTATGAAAAAGTCTCAACAATTCACGAAATTTGTAATGGCTATGAAAAAGTTGCGACAATTCACGCAAGTCGTACCGGCTACGAAAAAGTCGCGACGGTGACGAAAAAAACACTAAAAAGTCGCAAAATGTTCGTTTCCAATCCGATTTTTTCCCATTCAGGATTCGGATTCGTGGATTAGTAAATCAGCCCCTTAGTGTCTCCTTTGGTGGGGCTAATGGCTGCCCTTTCTAGCTAAAGCTGACTATGCTCACTTCTCCTAGAGAGTGCTATTAGATATTCTGCTGTGCTTGCTTATCCTCATTCACGGGGCCTTGTCCTCGACTTTCACTAGGGTAAATGGTCCCCTAGGGTACAAATGCTTCTGGGGCCTACAGTCTGCTCCCAGGCTCAGATGGAGCTCTGCTTGGGACACAGCATGCAGCCAAAAGAGGAAGCCACTCCTCCGTGTTAGACACTATATCAGTCTGCAAGGGGAGTGGTCAACCTGTATAAACCTATAGGGAATACAGTTACATAACTGAAACCTGAGTATAAGGGCTCTGCCCAATAACAGTAAAGATTGTGAAGAGGTAGGGGATAAAGCCATAGGGAGCTTAAACCTATGGGTCCCTACATAGGTATGGGCTGAACATGCTTAAAATCTATCCAGTATGCCCTAGAAAGTAGCCAAAGGCACCACAGCATTATGGAAAAGCAACTGACAAGTGACACACAATGAAAGATCCATGAGACTTGCTTCTAGCATCTGTACCACAAAGTTATTAACTATGTTTGTCAATCAGCCCCAAGGTTTTTGCTATAGTTGGCATCGTTAAAGGAACAGTAACACCAAAAAATACATTTTGTTTAAAGGGAAAAAAAGATGTATCAGGCCGGTAAATGGTTAAATGGCTAAAAAATACAATATAACTGTTATTAACATGATTAGATGCAATTATTTGTCCTGAGTTTTTAATATATACTGGTTTTCGCAAAATCACAGAAGAAGCAAATCTGATGAGATTAGCTGATCTCTGGTTATTAGCTCCAGAAAATGTATGCACAACACAGTATGAATGGATAAAATGAAATATATATATATCTAATATCTGTGTTACATTTTTGCTCTCTATGACCAATATATAGTGGTTATAGTGGTTTGTGGCTTGGAAAAATAATCATTGTGATTAGAAAAAAAATGCTAAAAACAGGACTATAGCCTGGATGTTTCATTTATCAGAATGATTCCTTGTTACAACTGGATTTTCTTGCAGACATCCCCAATATTTTCAAATCTCCTCCGACATTACCAAATCTAATGTGTGTATAAATTAGGAAAGGGGCTCTTTGTTAGCATTTTGAGGGTGGTTTATTACAATATAGAGCACTTTATGGTAAAATAAGGTACAAAATCATGCCAGAGAACAATGTCTTATGTCATAAGAGATGTAAATACCTATTATGTACCTGTGAGCAAAGATCTGCATGCAGTATGCATCATCAACACTTTGTAAAAGAAGTGGAAACAAATTTCTATATTTCATATTTTTAACTGTTATATTTACATACATATATATTAAACATATTTATATTTACAAAATGTCTGATTAATACCATCCACTTATGCGTTTTATTTAAGTATGTAACAAATATCAATGTACATTCACCAACCTGCAGCTCCTTTACTACCCGCTTGATAAGGTAGTTCCCAAGTTCCACTCCTTGCAGGCCTTGCTGTGTTAAACTTATAGAATAAAATATGGCTGACTGTATCTTGTTTCCGTCTTCAGCCTCAGAAGAAGGAATATCTTTCACAATTGCCTGTAAAATGTAAAAATGAAAACAACATATTTATATGCATAAGGTTCTACTTTCTATGTAAAAAGGTCGGGGTGTAATAACTGGCCATGTCTTTCGATAATTAGGACAGTGTACAGTAAGTAATACATTCCAATACATAAAGCAAAGTTGCAATAATCAGATCATAATGGGCACTGCATCAAGGGGCCAATGAGATATTCTTCTTCCTTAAATGTAACCTGTCCTAAGACACACCTAGCTGATTTTCAGACAGATTTTGTTAGGATAGGCAGCTTTTTGGCTCCATATGCAGGTCAATAAGCTAACAACCCTCATGGGGACTATTATCAGCCCATGTATGGAGCTTAAGTATGAATAAAATTACAGAACTTAAGTGAAAAAAAGTGATTTCATTGACACTTGGAGAAGATGTGTGAACACATCCCACTTTAAATTTCAAAGCATAGCTTACTTTCCATGACACATCTTTATAGACATAATGTACAACTAATTTACAAATAAAAAATGTGAATGACCAGTTCCTATTCTTTCACATGACATAACCGATGGCTGATAAAGTAAGAAGTAAGAAAATTCTGATGTATAAAATTGTGTTTTATTATTTAATAACTGCATTTAGAGGCAGGTACTTCATCTTTTTTTTGTTTACTGCTAATAAAATAAAAACAAACAAACAGAAAATTGTTTGTTTGTTTTTTTTACCAGACATGGAGGCTTTTAACCCTTTAAGTGCCAGCAGAATTTGACATTTCAGTTCCCCTCAGTGCCAGACGTTTATGGAAAGACCCCTTATCCGGAATACCCTAGGTCCCGAGCATTCTGGATAATGGGTCCTATACCTGTATAGGGATTTATACCAGAAACATATTTTATGGACAAAAAATCAACTGATTTCGAAAGTCTCATGTCTCCCGAATGTGCCAATACCTGATATGTATAGTTTTATTGAGATTTCTGACTTCTATAGATTAAAAACTCCCAGCAGTAAATTACTACATTTTCAAAGCATACTTTACATTCCAAAGCCAAAAATCCTGGAACATTAGGTTTACCCCAGGAAACCATACATTTTTGAAAAGTACACATTCTGACGAATCCGAAATGGGTAACTATGTCTTCCAACTCCTAAGTACCAAGCGGCAATGCATTACTGAATTTAGCATTTTCTATAAAAAATTATGAAAATTCTTAAAAAATCGCCTCAAATCTTCCACTTTCAAGCATCATATCTCCCACATAACATTAGGTACCAAGAAAATACATCCTAAATATGAAAGCCAAGAGTCCACTGAACAGTTTGATGCCCATTGTGCATAGGATCACCAATGTATCTGGAATTAAGAAACCCCAAAAGAAAGTTAGTACATACAAATTGCCCCGGAGATCTCTTTAGCTACTGAAAATTCAACACATTTACTGCATTTTCTGTGGGGTAAAAACACAAAAAAATACATTGACCCCCCAAAACCATATATTTTTGGAAAGTACACATTCGGACGAATTCAAAATTGGTACCCATGTCTTTCTACTCCAAACTACAGAGTCGCAATGCTTTCCCAAAATTGCCAGTTTTGATGAAATACCTAAAAATCACATCATATCTTCCACTTTCAAGCACCTTATCTCCCACATAGCATTAGGTACCAAAAGAACACACCCTAAATATGAAAGCCAAGGGTCCGCTGAACAGTTTGATGCCCATTGTGCATAGGATCACCAATGTATCTGGCATTTAGAGACCCCATAAGGAAGTTAGTGCATAGAAATTGCCCCAGAGGTCTCTTTAGCTACTGAAAATTCAAGACGTTACTGCATTTTCTGTGGGGTAAAAACACAAAAAAATACATTGACCCCCCAAAACCATATATTTTTGGAAAGTACACATTCGGGCGAATTCAAAATTGGTACCCATGTCTTTCTACTCCAAACTACAGAGTCGCAATGCTTTCCCAAAATTGCAATAATTACCTGATAATCACATTAAATCTTCCACTTTCAAGCACCTTATCTCCCACATAACATTAGGTACCAAGAAAACACACACTAAATATGAAAGCCAAGAGTCCACTGAACAGTTTGATGCCCATTGTGCATAGGATCACCGATGTATCTGGCATTTAGAGACCCAAAAAGGAAGTTAGTGCATACAAAGTGTATAAGCTGCAATATAAGCTACCGGCATGTGCATTATGTGCTATAAGACCCCCTAACAGCAAGGAGACCCTAGAAAACTATACATTTTCCGAAAGTACACATTCTGACAAAACAAAAATGGGTAAATACATCTTTCTACAGCAAACTACCAAACTACAAAGCTATGCTAAACAGAACGTTTTTTTTTTTACATTTCTGAAAATCGTCACAAAGCTTGCATTTTTCCACACTATGTACCCCCACATTTTGTAACGTATCAACATAAAACATTCTAAATGTGAACACCAGGGGTTTACTGAACAGTTTGATGCCCTATATGCATAGATTTACCAAACTACAAGGGCACCCAAATAAAAATAGTGCATATGAATTTTCACATAATACGCTCCGGCTCATGCAAATTTTGCACCCGGTATGTGTATTATGTGCCATAAGACCCCCTAACAGTATGGACACCCTAGAAAACCATATATTTTCCGAAAGTACACATTCTGACAAAACAAAAAATAGGTAAATACAACTTTCTACTGCAAACTACCAAACTACAAAGCTATGCTAAATAGAACGGTTTTTATGGCATTTCTGAAAATCGTCACAAAGCTTGCATTTTACCTCATAATGTACCCCCACATTTTGTAACGTATCAACATAAAACTTTCTAAATATGAACGCCAGTGGCCTACTGAACTGTTTGATGCCCTATATGCATATATTGGCCAAACTGCGTGCCGTACAGGGGCACCCAAATAAAAACACTCCGGCTCATGCAATTTTTGCACCCGGTACGTGTATTATGTGGCATAAGACCCCCTAACAGCACCGAGACCCTAGAAAACCATACATTTTCCGCAAGTACACATTCTGACAAAACAAAAATGAGCAAATACAACTTTCTACTGCAAACTGCCAAACTACAAAGCTATGCTAAATAGAACGGTTTTTATGACATTTCTGAAAATTGTCACAAAGCTTGCATGTTACCTCATTATGTACCCCCACATTTTGTAATGTATCAACATAAAACACTCTTAGGGGCTGATTTACTCAGACACGAATTCGAATTGGAAAAATTCAGATTGGAAAACGAACATTTAGCGACTTTTTCGTATTTTTTGCGATTTTTTCGGCGTCTTTACGACTTTTCGGAAATGATTGCGACTTTTTCGTTACCAATACGATTTGCGAGAAAAACGCGAGTTTTTCGTAGCCATTACGACTTGCGCGAAAAAACGCGAGTTTTTCGTAGCCATTCTGAAAGTTGCGCAAAATCTGGCGATTTTTTCACGTTTTTTCGCAAAAATCGTATTGGTAACGAAAAAGTCGCAAAATACCGATCATTACGAAAAAAACGCAATCGGACGCATTCGGCCCGTTCGTGGGTTAGTAAATGTGCCCCTAAGTATGAATGCCAGGGGTCTACTGAACAGTTTGATGCCCAATATGCATAGATTTACAAAACTATGTGGGGTACACAGGATGCCAAATTGAAATACAGCAGACAAAATATGCATGTGCAAAGTCAAGTAATAAAAAAACAATGTGAAATTCAATATAATTGATAAAAATAAAAAAAAATCACTAAAATCATTTTTTTTTTTTGAGTATTTTGGCTTGGCCAAATAAGTTTTACAGACAAAGGCAAGCGAACAACAACTATGCATAACTGAAAATGTAATGAAATGGCTAAACATCCAATAAAACACCTAAAAATGCACCAAAATCACAGAAAATGTAGTAGAAACACCAAAATAATACACAAAAGGTATTGCGCAGTGCGGTTAGTGAATAAGCTATCCGCAATGGCAATAAAACATTTTTTTCAGGCAAGAATAAAAACGATGCGATCAAAAAAAAACAAAATTACATAAGTATGTAAGTGAGTGTGTACACAAGGTAAAATGTGTTTTGTGTGCATGTATGCAAGTAAGTGTGTGTAAGTGTAAGTGTTGTGAATGTTTGAAATCTCCCAACTCCCCTAAAATGTATGTGTTTGCGTGTAAATGTGATGTAAACTAGCGGGATCCAGGACAGACACTTTCTTGGCTTTAAGGCAGTTTATTTACACAGGGGTGCCCATTTCAGCATACAAAAACAAATCATAAAAATAAATCCTGCCCTCTGGGCGCTACCTTCACATATTAGATTAGTTACCTCACTAACCTGGGCCCCTTTTGGACTACCAGTGGGAAAACACAAATGTTGGGGTCACCCCTGTACTCACAACACTGTGGGGATTAGCTCAGCCTCCTGGCTTTCCTTTTAGCTCCTTAGATCCTCAGTCTCTTGGCAGCTTTCTCAAGTCTGGGCTGCCTTTGCTCCGTGCAATGGCAGGCAGCACCCCCAGCCCCTCTGGGAGTCCTGACACAGAGAGGTATCCTTCCTGCTCTGTGCCCTGCACTGAGAGAGTGTCTCACAATCTCTATAGCATTAAATACCTTTTCCATAGGACAGCCTTCCTGTGGAAAGTATGCTCCAATAGGCGAGCTGGACTGCTGGAATGGATCGCCTGATCCGCTTGTTCTATCCAGAACCCTATGGCTTCCAGGGCCAAACAGCACAACCTTTTAAACAGAGCAGCCCTTCTCGGTTTATAATCCTCTCCCTTAGAGATTACATCTCCCACTATGGAGAACTTGAAGGGAAAACTCACCTTTTCTCTCATTTGTTGGGCCATTCTACCACAGTGAGTATAAGTGTGTATTATTAGTGTATTATGTGTGTGTTTTTGTGTGTATTTGCCACTTACTTGTGTAGGAGATCGTGGATCTGCAGGGAGACAGCAGCAGCAGCAGCAGTCCGGCAGTGAGTAGGAGTGGCAGGAAGCAGGGGGGCCAGCAGAGGGGGGAGCAGAGAAAGGCAGAAGGCGATCGTGAAATCCAGGCATGGATTTCACGTGCCTGCCTTTTCTTATGGGGCCCCTGGGCGATCGCGCCACAGGGGCCACTAGTTCCCCACCTCTGACTATTGTCTGGAGGCTGGGGAACGAGCGGGGAGCGAAGGAGCGGCTTGAAAAGCCGCTTCTCCGCTCCCAAAACCGGAAGTGCACCAGGACGTAGAATCTACGTTCTGTGGCACTTAGGTCCTTTAGTACCTAGGACGTAGATTCTACGTCCTGTGGCACTAAAAAGGTTAAACATTATGATTTTTGTTATTATTTTTAACACATATTTAGTCTGTATTGCTTGCCTAAGCAAGTAAATAAAACAACAAAAAAGAGCTAATGATTTCAGGTTAAGTGCCTGATTCTAAGCTGAAGTCTTCTGTTTTAGTAAGGATCCGGACCTTTATTGTTAAAAATTTGCATCCCTTTGTATGTATTTTGCAGGTTTTGTCTTCACTGCTTAAATTTATCATGGATACTTTTAAGTGTTACTGAAGTAAAATGTTCTTCATAGCAAATTCGAAACATTTTTTTTCAATATTTTCAAAGGCTTTGATTCCTTATTAAATCAGAGGCTCTGTATTAATTAACACCAACCAAACCAAGTACATTTTCTTCCCTCGCCCCCCCAAAATATGATTATTTAGCGATAGCTCTTATTTTAGCTATGGCTTCCATTTAAACAACAAATAAAGGTGGTCTACTGAGTACTTTTTTATACTGTATAGGGTGCGTTCAAATTCCAGGCCACTTCCAAGATGAGCATTCCAGTTGAGCCTTATGCAGGAAAAAAGCACACCAGCATATACAGGTATCGGACCCCTTATCGGTAATTCCAGAAAGTTCCGAATTAAGGAAAAGCCATCTCCTATAGACTCCATTATAAGCAAATAATTCTAATTTGTAAAAATTATTCCCTTTTTCTCTGTAATTATAAAACAGTACCTTGTACTTGATCCCAACTAAGATATAATTAATCCTTATTGGAGGCAAAACAATCCTATTGGGTTTAATTACAGTTTAAATAATGTTTTTAGCAGACTTTAGGTAGGAGATCCGAATTACGGAAAGATCCCTTATCCGGAAAACCCCAGGCCCCGAGCATTCTGGATAATGGGTCCCATACCTGTACCAGCAAAACCTTTTAACTCTTTTATGGCAGAAATGAGGTACAAGACCTCCTGCATATGGTGCCTCTGACCCTAGTTCAATCAGTTTTTCACCCTGGTCTTGCTCCATCTACAAGTCCATTGCTGTGTTTTGACAGCTGTCGCATACCCTCCCACTTCCCTGGTATGTTGCAACAAAGATTGCACAATTTAAAAAAAGTGTGTTTCATGGTGTACTTCATTGTAAATTCTGCATGTGAGATCAGCGACTGGTACATGGTAGCAGTGGGGATCAAAACACAATGCTAGGATAGAAGAAGGTGCTACTTCTCTAATTTAAAAATCAGAATTTTGCTTCTTAAAGATACCAGAAGCAGTTTTTTGCCACCCCTAGTAACTTGTGGGGTGCTGCCACCTGAGGGGAAATCAGGCCCGGACTGGTATTCAAATTAGGCCTTGGCATTTCAAGTTCACAGAGGCCCATACAGCCCCATACCAGCCCACTAAATAGTGAATGTCTATGGGCCCTCTGGCATTTTCCAGAATCCACAGATTACCAATCCAGGCCTGGCTCACCTCATAGCAGCAGTGCCCCACTTTAGCGGTCAGGATTTTTTACAAGGCTTTAGTTGCTCATTAATCAATGTATGTATGATTAAGATCTATACTGACATATAAAGACATGCTGGGAATATTGCATAAAGAGGAACAAACAAAACAAAACTAAGACTTTGGCTAGAAATTATGTGACTTATATGCTTAACTTCTTTAGCAGTTGAGACATCATACATTATAGTGTGAATACTTGTGCCTCCAAAGTTACTCTGAAGGGAAGGTGAAAAATAACAATAGGCAAAAAAAAGGCAAATACCAAGAAAATAAAAATACACAATGGGAGGAACAGAGGTAGGGAGGGGTGCATTTAAATAGCTTTATTCCCTCAAATACAACCAACTGAAGTACAGATACTGTAGATATATCTACAGTAGATAGATCGATAGAACGACAGATACATTAATCTATTCCTGTTCTATTACTGGGCTCTTTCTACCCACCTCTAGTTTGGGATAACCCTTTATCCACCCTGGAAAGGCTGCATATCCAGATAAGAAAAAAGCTCAGATAAAACCAACTAAAGCAAGGCACATCTTTTAACCAATCACATAAAGGGGACATGGATGATGGATTACTTCCTGTAACAAGTACCACTCTCCATCAGTCTTTGAAATAATCAACGACATAAAGTCTAAATATCCAATGTTTTACAAAAATAAATAGAAATGACTGGCATATAATGAATGGCTAAAAAACAAGGTAGGTCTTTTTTCCTGTTATTATACACTGTACTCTAATGTTTAAGGCAAAAAAATTGTAATCATTGAAGCTTGTAAACTATTTGCAAAGCATGCTTACATAGTTTGAGCAGGTATTTGAGATGTATTAGTAAATTACCTGGATACTGCCAGAAATATTTTGCATTAGAGCAACATGTAATACAATTAGTGGTTCTCCAGGCATTGCACTGTGAGCAAACATATAGCATCTTCTGTATGGGCCGACTCTGCGCTTCATATCCGTCCAGTTACGAACAGGGTGGACTGCTTCATACCTGCAGAAATATTTTTTATTACTGAAACAGTAAATTTAAACAATCAAGTGGACCTTAGGTGTCAAGTTCTGAAGAAGTCCATATGTCCTCTTTCTTTTTTGAATTCATCGCTATAAATACAAAGTCATTAAAATCAACAAATAGAGGCTAAAGGTACTTACTATTGCATGTAGTGTTGATCAGGTCAAATAACTTTAACCCATGACAGACCTTAACCCACTGCTTTTTGATGAGCTCCGAACCCAGACTGCATTCCTTAGCCATTTTTTTTCCTGACAAATGGAATGTAACACACTCATGGTTGTTGTAGAAACACGTTTTCCATTCAAGTCTTACAAGGCCCAGTATGCAGGATATCCAGAAAAATCCAGGAAGGGCGCACACTTACAACTTTTGTGGTGTAGTCAGATCCCTCCAATTGTTTATTGCAGAGTGAAGGCAAACCAAATGTTTTTAGGGACTTTCTCCCCCTTCCTATGTGGTATTTACCAGTGCATTTTACCAGTAAGGAAGGAGGCAAGAAGCCCTGGAAACTATATGTTTGCCTGCACTCTGCAATAAACATTTCGAGGTATTCGGGCCTGAACGGAGATTCAAAGTAGGCCCTGCCATTTCAAGTGCACAGAGGCCCAAACAGCCCTTCACCAGCCCAATAAATAGTTACTGTATATGGCATCTTACAGTAGCCCCTCTAGCATTTGCCAGAATCCACAGATTGCCAGCCCAGGCCTAGCAGTAACTCTTTTCCTGGGAAAGAGGCAGTATAAAAATCCAGAAATCGCATACCCTGAATGATATGTCTACAATTTAATGCTTGCACACTCCCTGCCTTAAATAAACAAATAGATTGTATATGGCAAAGAACAGTTTCATCTTAGTGAACATAAAATGTATCTACAACTACAAACCGGATTCCAAAAAAGTTGGGACACTAAACAAATTGTGAATAAAAACTGAACGCAATGATGTGGAGGTGCCAACTTCTAATATTTTATTCAGAATAGAACATAAATCACGGAACAAAAGTTTAAACTGAGAAAATGTACCATTTTAAGGGAAAAATATGTTGATTCAGAATTTTATGGTGTCAACAAATCCCAAAAAAGTTGGGACAAGTAGCAATAACAGGCTGGAAAAAGTAAATTTGAGCATAACGAAGAGCTGGAAGACCAAATAACACTAATTAGGTCAATTGGCAACATGATTTGGTATAAAAAGAGCTTCTCAGAGTTGCAGTGTCTCTCAGAAGCCAAGATGGGGAGAGGATCACCAATTCCCACAATGTTGCGCAGAAAGATAGTGGAGCAATATCAGAAAGGTGTTACCATCATCATCAACTGTGCATAACATCATCCGAAGATTTAGAGAATCTGGAACAATCTCTGTGCGTAAGGGTCAAGGCCGTAAAACCATACTGGATGCCCATGATCTCCGGGCCCTTAAACGACACTGCACCACAAACAGGAATGCTACTGTAAAGGAAATCACAGAATGGGCTCAGGAATACTTCCAGAAACCATTGTCAGTGAACACAATCCACCGTGCCATCCGCCGTTGCCAGCTGAAACTCTACAGTGCAAAGAAGAAGCCATTTCTAAACAAGATCCACAAGCTCAGGCGTTTTCACTGGAGTGTGGCAAAATGGAAGACTGTTTTGTGGTCAGACGGGTCACGATTCGAAGTTCTTTTTGGAAATCTGGGACGCCATGTCATCCGGACCAAAGAGGGCAAGGACAACCCAAGTTGTTATCAACGCTCAGTTCAAAAGCCTGCATCTCTGATGGTATGGGGTTGCATGAGTGCATGTGGCATGGGCAGCTTGCATGTCTGGAAAGGCAGCATCAATGCAGAAAAATATATTCAGGTTCTAGAACAACATATGCTCCAATCCAGACGTCATCTCTTTCAGGGAAGACCCTGCATTTTTCAACAAGATAATGCCAGACCACATTCTGCATCAATCACAACATCATGGCTGCGTAGGAGAAGGATCCGGGTACTGAAATGGACAGTCTGCAGTCCAGATCTTTCACCTATAGAGAACATTTGGCGCATCATAAAGAGGAAGGTGCGACAAAGAAGGCCCAAGACGATTGAACAGTTAGAGGCCTGTATTAGACAAGAATGGGAGAGCATTCCTATTCCTAAACTTGAGAAACTGGTCTCCTCGGTCCCCAGATGTGTCTGTTGAGTGTTGTAAGAAGAAGGGGAGATGCCACACAGTGGTGAAACTGGCCTTGTCCCAACTTTTTTGGGATTTGTTGACACCATGAAATTCTGAATCAACATATTTTTTCCTTAAGATGGTACATTTTCTCAGTTTAAACTTTTGTTCCGTGATTTATGTTCTATTCTGAATAAAATATTAGAAGTTGGCACCTCCACATCATTGCATTCAGTTTTTATTCATAATTTGTTTAGTGTCCCAACTTTTTTGGAATCCGGTTTGTATTTTGTCTGTATGCGCTTTGGGTCCCACGGGAGAAAAGCGCTTTACAAATGTTTGTTGTTGTTGTTATGTACCTTATTGTATGTTGCCTATTACTATGTTCAATTTACAATCTGCCTGTTGGATAAGGGTAATAGCAAACAATGTTTGCAACTCCTCCCAACTTAAAGCTGCTCCTGCTCCTCATTCTGATGAACTGTACACAAACTGCCCTGTAGTGTGCCATAATGAGAGTATTACCCTAGAACAAGGGCAGGCAGATTTACTCTTTTTCAGAGTCAATGAAAAAAAAACCCCTGCAACCGTGGAAAAGACCAAAAGATACCAACGTTTTCCCACTATTACACTAGCTTATTAAAAAAAAAAAACAAGAAAACAACAATAAAAACAAGCACACAAGCAAAAACCATACTATTTCATAGATTTTTAATGAGGCTGAAAATCTATAATATTTTAATAAACTAGGAAATAAACACATTAGTAAAGTTCTTACAGACAATTTCCATTGACTTCTATAGAATATATATACTTGCCGATTTTTTTCTGTTTTTTTTTATGCTAAATTGTAACTATAGGAGGTTTTAAAAAATACTCTTAAATATTGTGTTTTTTCTCAAATCAAGAAAAAACTAAACTCGAATTTAAAAATAGATTGGCATCCTGTTTTCAGGTTTATGTGGGATTCCAAACAGAAAGTCTAAAAGCCGACCAGTGGTCCTGAGCTAGTAGGCATGCTACCAGTAACTGATCAAGCTATCAATGGAAGTGATGCAGCTCTGCAAAACTGAATGTATTACAGGTATGGGACCCATTATCCAGAATTCTTGGGACCTGGGGTTTTCCAAATAAGGGATCTTTCCATAATTTGGATCGCCTACCTTAAGTCTGCTAATAAAATTATGTAAACAGTAAATACACCCAATAGGATTGTTTTGCCTCCAATAAGGATTAATTATATCTTAGTTGGGATCAAGTACAGGGTACTGTTTTATTATTAGATTAGAATGGAGTCTATGGGAGATGGCCTTTCCGTAATTCCGAACTTTCTGGATAATGGGTTTCCGGGTAAGGGATCCTATACCTGTACAGGGCACAATAATGCAAAATGGAAAATTAGCCTTGGAGGTTTTACTTTATCTTTAATTATATTAGATCAATCTTCACAAGCTATTTTTTTTTTTTTTTTTAAATTAAGATGAACAGAAAATGTTATTGTTTGTATACTACTACAACATTTAGACAAAGTATTTAGTACACTTTATCAGCATCAAACGCTAGGCACTTTTATTTAATTACAGCAGTCATTAATTCCTTACTGAAACAATGGGTATATTAACTGGTGTTTAAGTGTACAAATAAATCTATTCTGTTCAGGTGACTTACTCACTGATCTTTTGCAACACTTCGCATGGGGACTGCCAGGTTATCCTCTCCAGGTTAAGAAATCCTACAGAGAACCACTCCGAAAGCATGCATTTTAGCACCCCATTCATTTCCTATAAAAATAAAGAAACAGAAGTTTATGTATGAATATGAATAACATACTGGCGCTCATCTACACATAACTAGTAGCAGGATTAAAGCATATAAATCAGTGAAACCCCTTTTTATTCTTTACAACATTTTAATTTCTCTAAAAGTAAATAAAAAGCAAAAGAGAAGTCCACTAAGGTCACTATTAGCATGAGATAGGATCATACACAGGGTAGTAACAGTTAACTTTGTTTTAGGAAGGTAACTCTGCTTCATGGTGATGATTGAAGGCATAAAATGGGCTCTAAAAGGGAATAATACTTTTCTGTGCAACTAATGGTTAGCAAAAAAAGGCCTAGTATAGACCCATCTCCAAAAAAGGTGCAGTAATTATTAAAATAATCATCAGCCACACACAGCAGATTTTTGGCTTTGGTTTAGTTTCTTGAGATTATCACAAAAAATTTAAACATATATTGATTGATAGGTTGCCAGATGAAATTAGAGAAAAAGAAAAAGAAAAAAAAGAAGGCAGGGATGGAAGAGAAAGAATTAGAAGGCAACTGCAACAGGGGACCTTTTTAGTTTCAGGTCAGTTTTTTAATTCAGTAGATACTTGAACCATTAAAAACACAAATGTAATCAATACCTGCAGTGGGATAATTGGTTTTAAACAGTAGCCACCCCCACTGAAAAAGTCACATTTTGACTAATTGACCCTTAAAACCAAATACATATCACATCTGAAAGGCGTAGGGGGCAGGGGGTTGCCATAAGGACCTGTCAGGGCACGAAGGACACAGACTGACAGGAGTCCAGTGCCTAATGGTAGAAAGGCAGTTTTGTTAGAACAGACAAAAGTCCATTACACGGGTATGGCAAACTACAGATGGAAGCTTGGCATAGGACCTGAAAACACAAAATCAAGAAAAGAAAGACTGAAGGAACACAGGGATTTAATAATACAGCTGGATCAGGGTTAAGGAGCTTAATGACAAAGCACAAAACACAGGAAAAGACAGGTTTATCCAGTCTTTTCAATAGTAATTGGCACTTAAAATAACAAGGTGAGCGGTGATCCCCAACCAGTGGCTTGTAAGCAACATGTGCCTCTCCAACTCCTAATATGTTGCTCCCAGTGGCCTCAAAGCAGGTGTTTATTTTTAAATTAATGGCTTGAAAGCAAGTTTTGGCTGTATTAAAAACCTGGTATACTGCCAAACAGCTCCTTGTGTAGGCTGCCAATCCACTTAGGGGTTATCAAATAGCCAATCATAGTATTCGGAACCCTTGTAAATGTTTTCATGCTTGTGTTGCTCCCCAACACACTTTTAATTTGAATTTAAGCTCACGAGTATAAAAGTTTGGGGACCTCTGCTGTAGAGGATGAGAGAAAAGCTGATAGAACTTCTAAAGCCCATTAAACTCTAGGACTTGCTATGTGTTTTGCTTCCTACAATACAGTTGTGCCCCCAATAAAGGGCACTTCCACTTTTTTTCAATAAAAGTGATTATCTGATATTTTCAAAGTAATAATAAAATCACGGATGTATTCAAAATGTAATGTGCAACATCTATTGATATTTTAAAAATATAAAGCTTGAATCAAAACTATGACAACATATATTTACAATAATAAGGATTTAGCTAAATTTAAACCACTGAATAGCAAAGACTGAAATGAATAGTTCTTCCAGAACAGTTTAGAAAAAATGCTACATTCCTTTAATGTTTCAAGCATAGCAGAGTTTATTGGCTTAGAATATTTACTTATTCAATGCAAGTGGGAAATGTTTTCACAGCTTTTTATGTTTGGGCTCAATTAAATCAGAAGATTTAATTGTGTGTACCTTGGGGTGCTTTCAAGTCAGGAAGCTGTGTTCAGTGCAGCGATAAGGAGCTGAAGTACATCTACCGAATGCAAATGAATGGAGAACAATGCAGTGAGATTAGAAGAGTTGAGTAAAGTAAGTGGGAAAGCACCCTCAGTCTTTTCTATGTATGCCAACTGTTCTCTGATTTTATAAAAAAAAAAGATTTATAATGTACAAATATGACAATACAGAAAATGATTTATAGGTAGCCCATACCAAATTTAATTTAGACTTAAAATAATCTACCAGTACAGTGGGAAAAATGATGCTGTATCTCGAGGTAGTAATTAGATATTTCAGAAAAGTATAAAATTGCTTTGCATGTTACACTGACTCACCAAGGAACAAAGATGTACCATAAACCTCATTTAAAAAGATAGTTAAGTTAAAGGAGAACTAAACCCTAAAAATTAATATGGCTAGACATGCCATATTTTATATAATAAACTTATTGAACCGGTCTTTAAGTTCAACATCTCTACAGTAGTAATAATCCAGGCCTTTAAAATTGTCACAGGGGGTTACCAAACTGGACACTTCTGTTAGAAGTGTCTGCGACAATCACATGCTCAGTGTGCTCTGAGCAGCTGTTGAAAAGCTAAGCTTAGGGGTCAACGCAAATTATCAAGCAAAGAAAATCATGTTGGTCATATAAACTGATCCTAACAGGCTGATGATTAAAGTCTAACGCTAATAGCACTGGTTTCAGAGCTGCCATCCACTAATCATATGTGTAAATTACTAATCAGCCTTATATTGTGACATTTATATTCTGTATTTAAAGTATATTATTAGTCAGTCTGTAAGCTCAGAAACTACAGCAGCCCAGTGTATGTGCTTCAAATCAGCAACAAAAAAAAAGAAGATAGGGGGCTACTGGGGCATCTTTGGAGGCACAGAACTTTCCAGTTAAAGGGCTTTAGTTGCCTTGGGCTGGTACTAAAGCAAAAAAAATAATAAGTTACATTTATAGCCGACATCTTTAGTTAAGCTTTAGTTCTCCTTTAATTTTTTTTTTGTATTAAAGAGATTATCTTCTCAAAGTTAACACAAGTTAACAGTATTTCACTGTATTGACTTTGATATAGGTATAGGACCTGTTATTTAGAATGTTCGGGGGCCTGAGGTTTTCCAGATAAGAGGGTCCTTTTGTAATTTGGAAGGAAAGGGGGTGGGGGAATTCAACCTGAGACCAGTAAAAGTTAGTCCAGTTGTTAGAGGTGTGCCCACATACAAATTTGCAAAATATATTGGTGGTGGTGCAGATGTTCCATATATATATATATTTGCTGTTATAGATATTCTTGAAAATATGCCTGAATAGGCACATTTTGAGGTACACACAGCAAACTGTGGTGC
This sequence comes from Xenopus tropicalis, assembly GCF_000004195.4. Classification (NCBI taxonomy): domain Eukaryota; kingdom Metazoa; phylum Chordata; class Amphibia; order Anura; family Pipidae; genus Xenopus; species Xenopus tropicalis. The sequence continues at coordinate 62,798,783 of NC_030680.2, read as the reverse complement.
AAGAAAAAATTTGAAGTAGGGCTTTTTATTACCCACTTAGTTCTCTGTCAACACACAGGGTCAGACTGGCCCACCGTTATGCCAGGTAAAATCCCAGTGGGCCCCAGTCCTTGTACACCAGGGGTCCCCAACCTTTCTTACTTGTGAGCCACAGTCAAATATAAAAAAGACTTGGAGAGCAACACAAGCACCATTAAAGTTCATGGAGGAGTCAAATTAGGGCTGTGATTGGATATTAGGTGCCTCTTTGCACACTATCAGCTTACAGGGGGCTTTATTTTGTAGTAAATCTTGTTTTTATTTAACCAAAACTTGCCCCCAAGTCAGGAATTCAAAAATAACTACCTGGTTTGGGGACACTGAGAGCAACATCCAAAGGCGATGCAACATGTTGCCCCTGAGCCACTGGTTGGGGATCACTGTTGTACACCATAGCCTTCTAGTATTCAAATATAACATTGCCTCCTAGTGGTTATCGAGTTATATAGTGTTTGAAACCATCACATGAGGAGAATTCACAAAAGTGGAGATAGTCCTTTTTTGGAGTAAAAGTGGTGGAAAACACTTTCTCCAGATTCACACGCAGAAATTGTTATAGTTTCACCCAGTCTCCAATTCACTCTTCTGGTAGGGGCCCCATTGTGGGATCATATATGACATATATAACATATTAATGGGGATTAGCAGCCTTTTGTTGGTGGACAAGTTTCTGTCTAACCCTAGAACAATAGGTGCAAAAAGCCTCATTAAAATTTTACAAACGAGCAAAACACTGATTAAAAAAAAGTTTAATTTATATCTTATATATAAAAAGTTTTTTACCTCATATTTGCATTGTTATGCTAGTTTTAGCTTAATGAATGAGACAGTAATTGAATATATTGTATACATTTTTATTTAAAGGAAAAGTAAAGCCTCCCAGGCAAATTTTTAGACTAGTGATCGTTTATCATTTGTGAGTGGGTATAATAGTCTGTCTAGACAAATTGGGAAGATAGTTAGTAAACATTGAAATATATTAAAGGTTGAATTCCTTAGTGTAGGAATGCACTCAACAGACTCCAGGACAGCGGTTGTAAAACTTCAAAAAGGCTTTATTCAAGCATCCAGACCTGATGCGTTTCGTGTGTTGCCACGCGTATTCATAGGTTTTTTCCTATTTTACTTCCCCTTTTTTCTTTTTTCCTTTCTTTTTCTTTTTTCTCACTTTACTTCCCCCTTTTTTTATTTTCCTTCTTTCTTTCTTTCTTTCTTTCTCCTGTAGAGAACAAATAATGTAACCTAAAGATAACACTAAGGTGGATAGAAAAAATGAGATTTGTGTAATTCATTGCTTTATTCATTGGTTCTTATTGTTTTTATAATACAAAGAAACTTTATTAAAATGTAATAAGGAAAATAGGAAGTGACTTTGTACCTATGATTACGTGTGGCAACACACGAAACGTATCAGGTCTGGATCCTTGAATAAAGCTTTTTGAAGTTTTACAACCGCTGTCCTGGAGTCCGTTGAGTGCATGCCGGTGATGTTTCTACACCTGATTTGAGGTCGTGTTTTCCCTTGCTGCGGGTCTGGGGCATTGCACATGGGCCACTGAGAGGAAGCGGTGAGTGTATATCTAACCGTTCACAACTGTATGTAGTATATTAATTGTACTAATATGAAGACTGAATACCTACAGAGCGAGAGGTTTGGGGCATAAGCACCCAGACCTGTAGTCTAATTTGGTGAGCGTTTGGCTTGTTATAAGAAACCATTAAATTTAAGTTTAAGTTTATAGTTCACCACTACATAAGTATATAAGTGAATAGGGCAAAATGCCCCTACCTGATGCACTCTTACCTTCCAGTTTGTGCATGTATGTTACCCAACCACTCAGATTGTAAGCTCTACGGGGCAGGGACCTCCTTCCTACTGTGTCTCATACCACATGGCACTTATACAGTGGTGTGAAAAACTATTTGCCCCCTTCCTGATTTCTTATTCTTTTGCATGTTTGTCACACTTAAATGTTTCTGCTCATCAAAAACCGTTAACTATTAGTCAAAGATAACATAATTGAACACAAAATGCAGTTTTTAAATGAAGGTTTACGTTATTAAGGGAGAAAAAAAACTCCAAATCTACATGGCCCCGTGTGAAAAAGTGATTGCCCCCCTTGTTAAAAAATAACTTAACTGTGGTTTATCAATTTCAATTTTCAATTTCAATATAAATTTCTGTAGTCACCCCCAGGCCTGATTACTGCCACACCTGTTTCAATCAAGAAATCACTTAAATAGGAGCTACCTGACACAGAGAAGTAGACCAAAAGCACCTCAAAAGCTAGACATCATGCCAAGATCCAAAGAAATTCAGGAACAATTGAGAACAAAAGTAATTGAGATCTATCAGTCTGGTAAAGGTTATAAAGCCATTTCTAAAGCTTTGGGACTCCAGCGAACCACAGTGAGAGCCATTATCCACAAATGGCAAAAACATGGAACAGTGGTGAACCTTCCCAGGAGTGGCCGGCCGACCAAAATTACCCCAAGAGCGCAGAGACAACTCATCCGAGAGGCCACAAAAGACCCCAGGACAACATCTAAAGAACTGCAGGCCTCACTTGCCTCAATTAAGGTCAGTGTTCACGACTCCACCATAAGAAAGAGACTGGGCAAAAACGGCCTGCATGGCAGATTTCCAAGGCGCAAACCACTTTTAAGCAAAAAGAACATTATGGCTCGTCTCAATTTTGCTAAAAAACATCTCAATGATTGCCAAGACTTTTGGGAAAATACCTTGTGGACTGACGAGACAAAAGTTGAACTTTTTGGAAGGTGTATGTCCCGTTACATCTGGCGTAAAAGTAACACAGCATTTCAGAAAAAGAACATCATACCAACAGTAAAATATGGTGGTGGTAGTGTGATGGTCTGGGGTTGTTTTGCTGCTTCAGGACCTGGAAGGCTTGCTGTGATAGATGGAACCATGAATTCTACTGTCTACCAAAAAATCCTGAAGGAGAATGTCCGGCCATCTGTTCGTCAACTCAAGCTGAAGCGATCTTGGGTGCTGCAGCAGGACAATGACCCAAAACACACCAGCAAATCCACCTCTGAATGGCTGAAGAAAAACAAAATGAAGACTTTGGAGTTGCCTAGTCAATGTCCTGACCTGAATCCTATTGAGATGTTGTGGCATGACCTTAAAAAGGCGGTTCATGCTAGAAAACCCTCAAATAAAGCTGAATTACAACAATTCTGCAAAGATGAGTGGGCCAAAATTCCTCCAGAGCGCTGTAAAAGACTCGTTGCAAGTTATCGCAAACGCCTGATTGCAGTTATTGCTGCTAAGGGTGGCCCAACCAGTTATTAGGTTCAGGGGGCAATTACTTTTTCACACAGGGCCATGTAGGTTTGGATTTTTTTTCTCCCTAAATAATAAAAACCCTCATTTAAAAACTGCATTTTGTGTTTACTTGTGTTATCTTTGACTAATAGTTAAATGTGTTTGATGATCAGAAACATTTTGTGTGACAAACATGCAAAAGAATAAGAAATCAGGAAGGGGCAAATAGGTTTTCATACCACTGTATATATATATATATACATATATGTATTTTTTGTATTTATTTATTACATCACTTGTCCTCCCTGTGTGTAATTTTGTATTCTGTAAGACTGTACAGCGCTGCGTACCCTTGTGGTGCTTTATAAATAAAGTTATACATACATACATACATAGGAATGACTGGGAGCCTCCAGACAAATAGAGTGAATTGAATTCCTTAGTGGGACAGCATTACAAAAGCCACCATTAATCTCATATAAAAAGGCAAGATCACTGAAGATAATTTGGTTAGGGCAGATGTTGATCCAGGTAGAGTGTCAAGACAAAGTACATTATGTGATCAAAAAAGTGGTACTTTCCCCTGTTTATCGTGTAAACATTGCAATAGTTGTTTAAATGGGAATACAGCGTACCGTCCCCACAAGGGGGCTACGATTATAATAAGAGGTCATCACACCTTCCTGTCCTCATATGCTGTGCATACCCTTAAAGGAAAAGTATACCGCCAGAATGAATGCTTAACCAACAGATAGTTTATATTATGTTAAGTGACCTATTAAAGAATCTCACCAAACTGGAATATATATCAGTAAATATTGTCCTTTGACATCTTTTCCCTTGATCCACCATTTAGTGATGGGCTGTGTGCTCTCTCAGAGATCACCAGGAATAATGCAGCTCTAACAGTAACAGGAAGTAATGTGGAAGCAAAATGCAAAACTCTGTTCATTCATTGGTTGATGTGGCCTAGCATGTATGTGTGCCTTGGCTTGTTTGTGTGCATTGTAAATCTTATGATCCCAGGAGGCGGCCCTTTATTCTTAAAATGGCAATTTTGTATTTAGGAGTACTCAATAGCACATACTACTAAAAAAGTATATTTTTATGAAAATGGTTTATTTAGATAAAGCAGGGTTTTACATATGAGCTTGTTTATGACCTACATTGTTTGGGAGTATAGTTTTCCTTTAAATGTCCACGTGAACTTATGCATGTGGGTCAAACAATCAGGCAACTAAAGGATGGAATAGGGGAACATAAGTCCGACATTAGAAGAAATGGGAGACAAAGCCCCGTGGCTAGTCATTTTGAAGATGTGGGATACACGATTGCATTTTCAGGTGTTGCAGCATGTCCCCAAACCCAGGAGGGGGAGATTAATTAATTAAACAACTTCTGAAATGTGAAGCAAGTTGGGTTAGGAGGATAGGAACACTAATACCCAGGGGTCTGAATAAAGAGTAAGAATTAGGTCCAGTGCACTGTTTTTAATTATGTATTATATTTTCACTTTTATATCCACAGTGGCTACAGAGAATCACAAAATGTATGTGGAATAATTAAGCAAAGTAGGCTCCTTCTTTCCTTTGCTATTTATGAGAATGTATTAACTGTTCCGATCTGTGTATTATGAACTAGACGGTAAAGGGTAGCATTGGATGTGTTGGGGTTATTTTGTTTCAAACACTTTGGGGCCCATTCATTAAAGCACGATTGAGAAAATGTTTTTTCTAACTTATAGAACATTTCGTAATATCCACAATAATTTCATTAAAATTTAACGACTTTTTCGTGGTACGTTCATTATTCCACAAAAAAAGGCATACTCTTTATACTCTTACTGTGTGTTATACTCTGACTGCCCTATGCTGCCTGTGTATGACATACTCTCCCTGTCATATACTGCTTGTGTGTGCCATACTCTGCCTGCCCTATGCTGCCTGTGGCAGGTCAACCTGGCAGGGGTTTTGTTTGGGAGTTTGTTAGCATTTGGAAATAGTCATTATATGGTCCATAAGGTGTGTTATTACACACTGGGGTTACTGTGCTATCCACAGAGGAGGCATATGTATTTAAGGGAATGTTTTAATATGACATAATAAACTTCTTTTACTTATGAATGAAGGGTGATATCCCTACAGTGAGCACCAACCATTTGGGGTTTTGCTGTGGTACCACCATTAATGTGGGTATGGTCTTAAAAGCTCTTGTGATAACATGGGTGTGGTTTAAAGTGGGTGCAGTTTAAAAAAGGGGAGTGATCAAAACTAGCTTCCATTATTGGCCTTCCAATAATGGGAAAAACTCTGGCCCAGAACTGTTCTATGTCATTCCAGCTGTCAGATGTCACTGACCCCAACAGCCAAGAAACTATTGCTCTGTGAGGCTACAATTTCATTGTTACTTTTTATTACTTATCTTTCTGTTTAGGATTCTCATATTTATCTTCATCTGTCTCTCATTAAAACCACTGTCTGGTGCTAAGGTATACTTTTATCTGAGACAGTTCTGCCAGTGTGAGCCTGCATTCTTGATGAAATGTATGCTGAATAAGGGTCTGTGTGTAAGTGCAGTTTGCAGATTTAAATGTAACTGATTATGTATCAGAGGAAAAATGGCCACCGGGTGAAAGCTGCTATTTACTTTAGGAAAATGTGATGGTGCTGGCAAGCGAGGGGATATATGCAGTATAAATAATGCCATTTGCTGCAGAGAACTCAATGCATCCGGCTGTATTCATCAGAGCTGATTAATAATCAATTCTGCAACATGGGAGGTCTGTTTTACTTCTAAATAGCTAGACTGCAGGAGATTCTTGTCCTGCTTGATCCACCAATATACCCAGATTAGCAATAGATCAAACAGTGACAAATTATTTCATTAGAATGACCATCGGACAAAATAATGGTTTAAGGAGTTTCCTAGGGCTCACTCTTTTGCAGCAACTGTTGGACTTATCTATAATAAGTCATGTGCTCCCAATTCAGCTCAATATGTACCGGTTCTCTTGTATCAATAAAAAACATTTTCAAGTGTCGCAGAGTAGTGGAAGATAAGTTTCCAAAATTCTGATGTCTCTCTCCAAGACTGTGACTTTGTGCAGTAGAAAACTACCAAGAAACTGCACGTACTTAATGGTACAGGCAGAGCGAATCCTCTCAGAAACATACTATTCACATGATACTAGTCTACGTCACCAGTGGCCCCCAAAAGGCTGTCTAAACTTACTCCCCTAAAAACACTGGTAAAATCAGATCCATCAATATGCTTTTTTAACTGGGGTTTATAAATTAGTGTTGTATCACTATATATAGTATTTACTCATCTTTTAGAAAATGACTTTTCCTGAATATTAATCTTTGTTTTCACGTTCTGGACACATTTTTGCTGTTACTTAGCAACTAGCCACAGAATAGTCAAATTTTTCTGGGACACTGATTATGATCTTCTGGACGTCTATTTCAAATAAATAATTATGCAAAACTTAACTGCAAACTGATGAGAGAGTGCTGTTTTAAGGTGTACTAAGTGCCGGCTGCAATACATTTACAACATGTAGCCCGCGTGCAAGAGTCAAAATTATAGAATATCGGCAAAAAACACTGCACTCGTGGAACTAGCAAAAAAAAAAAAAGCTATTTGAATTAAAACCAACGTTTTAGTCTCTTACCTTTTTCAACACTACAGTTCAAAAGCAAAATAAAATGTAAGTCGCCGGCGGGATGGCAGGGGGAAGGCAACTCGGGGAGATTAGTCGCCCGCGAGCAGGGAGTTTTGCCGCGGGCGACTAATCTCCCCGTGTACCAGAGCCCTAAGAGTAAGACAAACAGAGCTTCTAGTAGCAGCTACCTGCCGTGGCTACAAAATACACAATGCTGATAATTAATGATAATAGTCTCTACATGTGTTTAAGAAGAGGAAATTCTTTATTGTCTATGGCAGGTATTTTCTGGCATTTAGTTGCCGTGAGAAGTAGCTGCTAAGTAGCCTTGTGTGTCTTCACCCTAAAGAAGTGTCCATATGCAGATGTTTCTATAGATCTGATCAGTAATACCGTATTTTCCGGCGTACAAGACGACTGGGTGTATAAGACAACCCCCAACTTTTGCAGTTAAAATATCCTCAATCTCCCCCCTGCAGCGTCCTAAAGCTCGTCCTCCCCAACATCATCCAGCTCCCCCTAGCGTCCTCCCCGACATGCTCCAGCTCCCCCCAACATCCTCCCCCACATACTTCAGCTCCCCCACATACTTCATCTCCCCCAAGTGTCCTCCACCACCCCTCCCACTCGCCTGATCCATCCGGCTTTTAACGTAATGGCTTCATCCACCACCCCTCCCGCTCGCCTGCTGCTTCCTCCGGCTGCTTAGGTTGCGCCCCGTGCGCGCTGACGTGACGCGTATGCACAGGGCGCAACCAATAAAATTAACCGCTGACCCCTTTAAAGCGTTACAGGCTCATTGGTGGTCAGTGGTTAATTTTATTGGTTGCGCCCTGTGCATACGCGTCACGTCAGCGCGCACGGGGCGCATCCTAAGCAGCCGGAGGAAGCAGCAGGCGAGCGGGAGGGGTGGTGGATAAAGCCGTTCCCTTTAAAGCCGGATGAATCAAGTGAAAGGGAGGGGTGGTGGAGGACGCTGGGGGGGCCCTGCAAGCAAGTACCCGGAAAATACGGTAATTGTTAATACATTTTTAAGGAGAGGCCATTCTCGGTACAGGTATAGGACACATTATCCAGAATGCTCGGGACCAAGGGTTTTCCGGGGTCTTTCTGTAATTTGGATCTCCATACCTTAAGTCTACTAAAAGATTAATAAAACATGAATTAAACCCAATAGGATTGTTTTGCATCCAATAAGGATTAATTATATCTTAGTTGGGATCAATAACAAAGTACTGTTTTTATACTACAGAGAAAAAAGAAATCAGTTTTAAAATTCTGAATTATTTGATTAAAATGGAGTCTATGGGAGACGGGCTTTCCGTAATTTGGAGCTTTCTGGGTAACGGGTTTCCGGATAAGGGATCCCATACCTGTATTCTCTAAGCAATCATTCTTTGTCAGTTTTTTTTTTTCAGTCCAAAAATAATAGGAAGGCTACTAATTCAAACCATAAACACCAACCGAAAGAGGTTGCTTTGAATGGGTCCGTCCCATATATAATATAGTTATAGACATATGTAGTAAATAGTGGAAAGCTTACTACAGGTCTTGGCCCAATAGCAACCAATCAGCAGGTAGAACATACCAGTCACCTTAAAAGCAAATGTTATATTGGATGCTATGGGTTACTTTGTTTGCAATACATGATGGCAGAGCCACACTGGGGTGTCCAAGGCCAACCTCCACCTCAACCACCATGCACCTCCTTCTGAAAACTTCCAGTCACTTTTAAACAATGGAGGGGGGCCTGCAGATCCCCATGCAGACAGCAGTCCTGGGTCATCAGGGCCATGAGGGCCGGACACTACAGGGTTTTCTTCCAGTGCACCACCAGCCCAGTCTCACCCGTTTGAGGAAAAAAGTTTATTTACATGTGAACTTCCCCTTTAACATAAGTCAATAATCAGTGGTTATATTTGACCAGTCTACATGTATGAATATGAAAGCAAAAAAGCTATTGGCGGTCATAAGTACTATACTAGTGCAATGCAGAAATTATAAGGAAATGTGATTTCAGTATACTGTATGCCACATACATTAGGTAATTTTTGGGGAAGCGGGCTTTTACATGTTTCATTGTTTTATATTGCATGACTTTTGTGTTTCTGTGACTTCTTGATGGCATTTTATTAAGGCTTTATCAACCTCTATTAATAGGTAGGTATTCTTAAGATAAACAAAAAAGAGACAAAAACCAAAGGGTAATTTAAAATGTCCTACCTTTTCATACACTTTAATAATCCCACATTAGAAAGTATTAGAAACACTACATCATCAGGGGAAAATGCCATTTTAGAAAATAACCCCCAGTGTGGTATAAAATAAAATTTATATATGGTTTACATTAAAGAACATTTCCTACAGGGGCTTAATGAAACATTTTGGAAAAAAATATGACATGTTTAACTGAAATCTGAAATCATTTGAATACAAAAGATTATATACATATGAATGCAATACTTTACCAGGGACAAGCTGGCATAATTTAGGTCAAAGAATTCTTTCAACATACTGTAAGTCAGAAGACATTATTAAATAACTTTATGCTAGATGTATAAAAGGTACATATGTCGTGGGGGTGGTTACTGAAGTCCTAAGCATTGCTTTCCAGCTGTCCTCCAAAGTTCTCATACTTATAGTTTCCCAACTTTTATGATTGTCTGTAGGGCTTTTGGCTTTTTTTCTGGATGTTAAAAAATAAAAAATCCTGCCTTCTTTCCCTTTAAAATGTTAGCCTGCTTTATAAATAAAAGCCTTGTGCATTCAATGCTGGTAGAATACTGTTTCATTAAGGGCATCACCATAGGAAAATATAGAAATGACTAGAACTGAGCGTAACTGACTGAAGATCATGGCAATAGCTTTCTATGATTATAAAGACCCCTAGTATGAATGTGTACGTGTACCCCTATTCAGTTAGTCCCTGTGGCATACTGTGGATTTCTGAGGTTTATTTTTTGCTAGCAGAATAAAAATGTTGTTCTCTTACCCTAATGTGAGGACCATCTGCGAGTTTAGCTGCTAAGCTCTCTAAAATGTCAGCTCTCAAATCCACCAGAAACTTCATTCCCCCTTCCAGCTTACTGATATGAGAAAACAATACTTTGTATTGAGGAGTGAGGTAGTATCTTAGTCTGTCCTCCACCTGCAGAACAGTTCCCATATCCCTCTTCTGCTGGGCTTGTACCACTTTGCTGCTTAGTTCGGTCACTTGCGTATGGTCCACCCCAAACTCAGTAGCCAACTTGCCAAGAAAGGAAGCCCTGTCCCCCTTATCCAGCGCCCGGTAATACTGCATAAAGTTAATGCTCTGGATCTCAGAGGGCGCTGGGCATTTTTCTTTAGTTTCATAGGGGGGCAGAGGGGGCACAGACCTGCTCAGCAACTCATCCATGGTGGGAGTAAGTGAGTTTGCCTGTCTGGCAAAGATTTTTGGACAATAAGGATGTAGGCGGGGATAATGAACACAGCCAAGACCACGCCGCCCTAGACTCATGCAATTGGGAAAAGGCAGCCCAAAATCTGCAACATGCTGCAAGTACTTTGGCTTCAGGAAGGACAACAACCGCATGATAAGGCTCGGGTTCCCAAAGGTTGTCACACAGTGAGATATTTCCGGGATTCTTGGCTGGCGTCAGGAGTAACAGAAAATAACCAATCCGAAAGCAGAAGTCACATGCGTCACTGCCAAAAGAACGACCAGCAGGGACACACAGAACAGAGAGCAGGCAGGCACCAAAGTCAGCTTGAGCTGCAGGGGGCGGAGCTAAGTAGCGTGTTCGCGTAAGAGAGCCAATCAGTCCAGGCCGGTCAGAAGGAGGTGCGACCCGGAGCAGTGACTGATAGTTAACCCCTCAGGACTAGGGAATTAGCCTGGTAGAAACCAGACGGCTTACCTTCCTCCTACCAGAAGCAGAGTCATTTGCACCCTTAGTTAAGCATGTGTTTTTTTTTTTTAATGACTTTCTTTTGTACTGCCTTTTTCAATGTAACAAAAAGGTTTGAAGGGCTTAGTAAAAATCTGTTTATGGGCATGATACAATCATGTCAAGTGTTAGGCATTTAGTAAGGGGGAGATTCACTAATCCACGAATCCGAATCCCGAAAGGAAAAAATTCGGATTGGAAATGAAAATTTTGCCGTCTTTTCGTCGCCGTCGCGACTTGTTCGTATTTGTCACGCCATTTTGTCGTATTTTGTGCGACTATTGTCGCGCAAAATATTGGAATAACCAATCCGATTTTTTCACGACGGCGCCGAAAAAGTCGGGGAAAATATACGAAAAAGTCACGACGGCGACGAAAAAGGAGCGGAACATACGAAATATTCGCGACGGCAATAAAAAAGTCACAAAAATACAGATCATTACGAAAAAAATGCTTTCGGTCTGTTCGTGGATTAGTAAATCTCCCCCTAAGTGTCCCTCCTTCCCTAATTCTGAGATGTCAGAGAATCAGTTTTCTCACACCACCTTGTAGAAAGTACCTGAACAATACAAACCTCACTTGTAAATCCAACTGCCCTCCACGCCTGGGCCATACAGTACAGAAATAAAAAAAAAAAAAACGGATAGTTAATATGGGGCTAGTTTCAAGTTTATTACTCTATATTACAGACAAGCTATTATCTTGACAAATATATATCATTATACACAGTTTATTGATGTCAGCTCAGCTATAGTCAATGTTTAGTGATTTCATTTGTGTCACATGACTCTGAAACTTGTGTTTAATAGTAACTAGTGTACCCTCTGTTGTAAAATATATAGTGAACAATATATCTCCTATTGTAAAATATCAGTATAAGTCACAAAGTAACGTAAACTCAAACAAATTAAATAACACAGTTATCATCCAACAATCCCAGTTTTTGATACTGTTGCTATACCAACAGTATCAAAAACTGGGTATAAGTTGCCTGTCAAATGATTCCAAACATATGTAGGTTGGGTTCTTTAGCTTGTCGGGGTAAGCATCCCTGCAATATTGTATTCTGTGGGGACTGCCAGTGTTTAGGATGAAAGTTGTAATGCTGATTTTTGGTGCATATATGTATAACACATGATTTGTAGCATGTAAATTACATCATTTGTTGAACAAAAGCATCCATACTTTTGTCATGCGTTAATGCATTTCCATATGAAGTTGTTCTGTGGTTTTTCACCTGTGTGCTTTTGCTAGACCACAAACAGCCTACAAGCAAACACAGGCTTCAGTACCAAGCAGGGCACAATTTATGGGAAGTTTGTATGATACTTGTGTGTTTTTTGTATGTATGACTAGAGCTGGGCGGTATGACCAAAAATTTATATCACGGTATTTTTCAAAATTATATCGGTATCACGGTATTTGACGGTATATAAATAAAAAATAAATAATAAATATTGGTGGCCCCCCAACCCCCCCCAACCACAACCCCGACCCCCCCCCCAACACCCCCCCCAACCCCAACACCCCCCCGCACAACTCCAACCCCCCCACACAACTCCAACCCCCCCACAACCCCAACCACAACCCCCCCAACCACAACCCCGACACAACCCCAACACCCCCCCCACAACACCAACACCCCCCCCAACCCCAACACCCCCCCACAACCACAACCCCCCACAACTCCAACCACAACCCCCCCACAACTCCAACCACAACCCCCCAGCAGAACTTACCCAACTTGTGGTTCCTCCAGCGATGCGTCCTAGCGACGTTGCGTGCACGCTGACGTCACATGCGCACGGGCGCAACCCGGATATAATTGAAGAAAAATAGCAGGAGGCGCGCATACCGGTGTAGCGGTATGTTTAAAAACCATATCGTTTTTTTTTTTAAAAACCGGTATACCGGTTAAACCGGTTTACCGCCCAGCACTATGTATGACTGTGTATTTTTGTGTATTTTGGGTTGCAGGCAGTATAAATTGGGAAAAAGTTAATGTACTGTAAATCCTGAAACATACATTTTTAACCAGTGTCTATGTGAGCTTTTGACTATTAGTCTGCCTGGACATTTTCAGTAACAAGTGAGTGTGGGAAGTTGTTAGCAGATGGATTTTCAGGCAAGTACTTTATCTTCCTTGGAAACTATGGGAGTTTAAATTAGAAAATTTCCTGAGTAGCTAAAACATCACAAGAGTTGCTGTGTGACCCTTTGATGTGGTGAAGGAACTATATTGTAAGGTAGTTGTCACAATTATGTCACTTTCATGACTTTAGGCATGGCTATAATGGGTCACCAGTAGTGATGGGCGAAATGTTTCGCCAGGCATGGATTCGCGGCGAATTTCCGCGTTTCGCCATTGGCGGATTGTTTCGCGAAACGGATGAAAAAATTTGCCGCGGAAAAATTCGCAGCACGTCCAAAAATTGTCGCCGGCGTCAAAAAAGGATTGTCGCGGGCGTCAAAAGAATAGCCGCGCGACGAAATAATAGCCGCGGGCGACAAAACAATAGCCGCGCAACAAAATAATAGCCGCGGGCGACAAAATAATAGCCGCGGGCGACGAAACAATAGCTGCGCGACAAAATAATAGCCGCGGGCGACAAATTTTTTTTGTCGCACAACATTTTCGCTGTTTCGCGAATTTTTCGCCGTTTCGCGGATCTTTTTAAAGATTCGCGAATTTTTCGGCGAAGCGAAACGGAACAGATTCGCTCATCACTAGTCACCAGCTCAGTCTCACCCAGGTTAGACTAGCATCCCAGTACCCAAAAGACCAACCATACCCACTAAATTTACACAAAACTTGCTGCCACCACTTTCATACTTTTCACACTGGCGATGAGAGATCCCAAGCCCTCTAGTATTAAAGGGGTCAATGTAATTGACACACAGACTCTTTCAATCTTTCAAACCGCAGTCAAATAGTTAATCCACATAAAGCAAGCATGCAGAAAGCTATGGCTTACTGTTACACACTTTTAGGCTAGGGGTCTCTTAGACCATCAAGGACAAAACTTATTACATTTAATATTTAATTTTATAAAAGGTATAACAGTGCAGTAATACAACAATATTTAAAAAAGACATACAGTAAAATAATACAAACAGTTTTAAAATAAAAAGAAAAAAGCATAGAAGACCAATACTGTACCGGAATACTAAATCTTTTTTTTCCTGAAGGCAAGGGGAAACAAACGGGATGAACTTCCAATCTAAATTGGTCCTCCAAAGTAAATCCAAATTATTAGTCAGAAGAGCTGACTATTAGAGATTTCAGTAACAAAATAGAGAGTGTTTTTATCATATTTATTGGTCATATTTTTTCCCAGTGGTTCCATTCACACCAAATACCAATGCTGGGTGACCTGCCCCTGCCCAGATATTCCAAATTGACAAACCGAGTACCCAGAGCCAGTCATGTTTGGATTTCTTTGACAGCTAATACTGTTTTGAACCCATATCCAGTCCTGTTAGGTATCTGTTTTCTAGTTCTGGCAGAATGTTTATGGAGTAGCTTCTCTAGTTTAACCCCTGCAAGTCTAAATGAAAGTGTTTAGGCATGACAGTACTCTCATCATCCAGATATAAATATATATGCTAGAGAAAACAAAATCAGTCATAAAAAGTGTATGTAAGAATTGTTCAGTTAGCAAAGCTTTTTTGTGTAATGAGTCTGTTTTGCAGACTTGCTACTTATGACATTTGTTTGTCTGTCAAGGTTCATCTAAGCAAGTGTAAATTCCCTAACCTCAAACCTACTTGGCAGCACACAGGACTAGAGGAAAGGTTACAGCTTCATGCCAGGAGGGTATTAATGCTATTCTCTGTTTTCCTTACAGCAAGATATTTTAATCACATGACTGCTGAAGAGCAGTTGCCATGTCTTCACATTCAGATAACCTTGCTTCTGTAATTGTTACCACATATGGTGAGATTTATTCAGCAAGATGAGGTAGGCATTTGTTAAATCGCTGTTGACATTTTACTGGCTATGTAGACAGGAGAAAACAGCATATATTCCTTTAGTTACTTGAAATATCCATTCTGCATTTGTATTTTATTTGCAAACCATTTGATGTTATACTTACGATAACTCAATAAGTTTTCAAGCACATTTGAATTTTTTAGAATAATTACCAAATGGCCCTAATTTTAAAGCACAATCCCTATGATTTTGTTCTCTGTTTCTGTAAGTTTTTGTCCTCTGACATTTTGTGTTCATATGACCATATTACAGTCCTCGCTGAAGACTCTCACTTGCAAACTTTCATTAGAAAAAAACTGGTGCATGAAACATAATGGGCTGGATGCAAATACTGTAGATAAGAAACCATATCTCCTACTTAAATTAAAGCTTTTCCCATAGACATCAATGGAGTTTTCACTTGCTAAACCAAAAGACAAGTTTTTCTCACCAAATTGATATAATAATCGTACCTATTTGGAATGTCATGTATCTTAGGTGTGCAGGTATGAGTGATTTTAGAGCATAACCTAGCAACTTTAAAACAAGCTTAGCTGTTAAATCACAGTAAGACCCCCTGTTTGTTATATAATATTGTAAAGCACTGAGTAAGTTGCTGCCATTCAGAAAGTTAGTCATTTATATATAAATGATAACCGTGATCAACTATGCAGACATTTAACACAGTACAAAAATGTAACTATATCATACATTTAAACTTAAGATTACTTGTATATTGTCTTGGAACACTGATGTCTACATCATACAAAAGCACTGCCTACTTGCCTCTTGCTACTCCAGCCATGAAACGGGAAATACATGATAAAAGAGTGAGGCTAAAGCCTTTTCCTTTTTGCCAGACTTAAGGGAAGGATCTAAAGTGCTTTTATTTAAAGTATTTTTCTAACATTAAACAACATATAATTACATATAATATTTTAAATAGAGTTAACATCATGATAGGGTTAAAAAGTAGACTAATACTTGGTATTAGTATTGTTTCAGAACTATTTGTTTGACTGAGTCTGTGAAATGTTTTTTACATCAGAGCCTATATTCATGGACAAACCGTCCTCGCTGGTTATCAAAAGCATAAAACTGCCCTCCCTGGTTATTAAAAGATCCATATTACTATAGTGTAAAGAGAAAAATAAACTCCAATCTTGAATAAAAGTGGTCTTAGTATATTAAAATTATTCTTCCAATGAGCCATTCTCCGTGTTCCATCAGTACCAGAGAAACTAGGAAATAATAAATGCCCTTGTCGCGGGCGATTCTCAAGGCAATTTCGGCGACTTCGGCAAATCGTGCCGCCGCGTATGCCATCCCACCAGCGATTTACATTCTAGCCAGTGGGATGGCACGGTGAGGTTAGTCGCCCACGACAAGGGAGATTTGTCGCACCGCAACTAATCTCCCCGTGTGTCACAGCCCTAATACCCCATAGAACCAATCATCAGATTTCATAGTCAATTGTTTTGAAGCAAACACTTTATTGACTATTATGGGTCATTAGACCCAGTGTCAGACTGGCCTGGGGACTTTTCCCTGGTGGGCCCTGACTTTCTTTGTAGAGTGCAGAATAGTAACTTTTCTACTTTCACAAGGCTCTGCTTGTGTTTTCATTTATTCTTACCAGTGAGAAAGACAGGAAAGAGTTAGTATAGATGTCTGTGATGGGGTCAGGGAAATAAATGAAGGCAAATGTATTGCCTTATAGATAAGCAGGAGAAGTCAGGGAGGCTGTTAATAATATAGGGCTGGCAGGGGGGAGTTTTTGGGAAGAATTTGCATACAACCATAAAAGCTGAGCTGAAAACGGTACTTGGATGGAGATGTTCCGCCTGCACAATCTCTCTGACTTATCCTCTGTGTCACCCCAGCATTGTACTTCCCTGGCATGTCCAGAGTTAAACCTGGCAACATTTGGCTTTGGGTCCACAAAAGACCCTTAATTAATTAAATATGCAACAAGGGACTGTGGAAGGCGACAAACTTATCAGGGTTAGCAGACAATTCGAAGCCAGACCATTTGTGCAAGGGAAGTGGGGGCAATTGGTTTCTTTGATCTGTTGATCAAAGAAAGGCAATTGTGGACCTAAGAACAGCAGGAGGGAACAGCTATGAGAAAATATGGATTATAAAAAGGGATCCATATCTCCTTTGCTTTAGGGTTCACATCCTCATATATTGGTAATGAGGAAGTCACATGCTTCCTAATGATACCAAACAGGGACTGCCTGTACCCACCAGTTTGGAGGGATAGTTTCTGGGGGACTGAAACATGACACACCCCTCATGTTTGGTATCATTCTGATCGCCCACAAATGGGTTAAAGCAAGTCCATATTTTCATAATAATATTGCATACGGGCAAGTGCCAATATTACATGACAAGACACTGGCCTGAGAATTGCAAGCTCTCTACATGGGGTAACAAGGCACAAGTTCCTGGACACTCCCATCTCATGCATATGGTAATGAGGAAGGGTCCCAGCAGGGGATAAAAGGGCAACAGACCCAGTTACTGATAGCTCATACTTGAGGTTCCAATTCTGTTGGGCTGTGTGCTCAGGTTTCCAAACTCTTGCCTCAGGAGGACACAAAGGAAATTCCTAACTTGGTAACGAACATAGGGTTTCTCTGTGTTTTATTCCCTTTTATTTTTTTTACTGTTTTCAATAATGTGTATGTCTCTTTTTGTAATATCTTTATAAATGCACTGTTTACCCTTGTAATATTAAATATAAAATTTAATAAGTTATGTCCTTTGGCTCTAAGACTCACGTGCTTGTATGATGTTTGGGCCTAAAATGTATTAACTGCTTGTCCGTGTGGGTAGAGGGCAAATTGTCTGTGTAAATGCTAATTAACTAGTTGACTGCTAGCAGGAGAGTGTATTTGACTGTAATTTAACCATTTGGCTGCTAGAGTGCTTGTTAAATTAATAGAAGCTAACCCTAACTACAGTGAGAGAGAGTGTGTGATACATTTGTGTATTAAGAAATTATACCTGTTGTAAAGAGCAGGGAGATATTCAGATTAGGTTTCTATCACCTGTTAATGATAGATGGTGGCAGTGAATAGTTATTTGGGGCGGTGGTGTGTTTGGGGGTGTCTGATGTTAGTCTAACCTGTGTGAAAGGTGACTGAGTATAACCCCTTGTTTCCCTGTCCCGGTGTCATGTGCATCTGAGAGTGGTGTGTTCCTGACACTCTGCAGTCTGTCTGTATCCACTGCATTGCTGTGTGCTCTTGCTCAGCTTGTACTAGCAATAATGCATTAAACAGAATATGCAGGGGATCACAGCTGCCCATACAAATTAGTCTTGAATGTGTCTTTGGAGGCAGCAACTCTGCTTGATATCTCTATAATAATAGAATGAAATGTTTTCCATATTCTCCAGTTAGCTGGCATCTAGTGGGCAAAAACATTACCTTCTAGGCTTTATTAATCACGTACATTTAAACATGGGAATATCAGGGGTTTTTTTCTCAAAAAGAAGAAAAGATTTGAGAGCTCTGGCTCGTGGGCCCTTGATATTAGATCCTCGGAAAAGCCCATGGTGTCCCAGTCCAACAGTAATTAGACCTCTTGCAAACTTTGCAACTTTTACAACATTACTGCACCTTACTTATTAAAGTATGTCAAAAGTCAAGACAACTTGTGTAATGTGTAAGGATTGCATAACTGTCCTTATGGGGTTTTCAGCTCTAAAAACTCATAAATCATAATATTGCTCACTGTTTACAGCTTAAATATAGTGCTGTTTTGTTAAAATGTTGAGAAATGAGTATAAAGCGAATGCTCAGCATAATGTGGAAATGATTAATTAGTTTTGCTTTTAATGAATGAGATACAGACAACTCTAAGATGCAGATTTTGCCGCAGTATGTGGTAGGACAATCAGAATTAACATAATTCTCTTTCCGGTTCAGGTCAATCTATCCTACATGTCATCTCAGGGAATGGGTGAACCAAATAAATGTAATATTGTTTATTTAAGATGAATAACAAAAACACTGTATACTTTCTGACTGTCAGACTTTTGACAACCTCCTTGCAATCAACTCCTGGATGAATCAATACCATCTCAAAACGGAAACTAACAAACAAAATACATCATATTTATACCTCTGATGGCATGCTCATTAGAGGTGTTGTTTCCCTTTTTGAATTAACTTTTAGTATGATGAAGATATTACATTTTAGGATCCAATTTACCCTAGCAAATTGGCAACAGCATTATCATTCTTACCCTTATTCTATCCTGCCTAGATGACTGCAATTTACTACCAACTGACATTTGTAATTTCCACCTTTTCCACTGTAGTGTGAGCTAGAATCCCCCTACTCTCATCTTGGAGAGATCAGGCCTATTCACTTTTGAAAATGTTATCATGGCTACCAGTTCAACTGGCTGTTCACCTTTGAGTTAACCTTTAGTATAATTTACCCTAGCAACCAGGGAGTGGTTTGAGAGATTAATTGATATATGAATAGGAGAGGGACAAAGTAGAAATATAAGTAATATAAAGTACACAATAAAACTGTAGCCTCACAGAGCAATTGTTTTTGGCCCCCATTTGAAAGCTAGAAAGGTGCAGAAGAGGAAGGCAAATAATTCAAAAACTACAAAATATAAAACATGAAGTCCTATTGAAAAGTTGCTCATAATTGGCCATTCTATAACTATTATATACTATAATATTAAAAGTTACCCTAAAGGTGAATCACCCCTTTAAGTAAAGAGTAACTTACAAAATCCTTTTCATGATTAACAAAACCCTTCATGATTAAAGGAGATGTAAATGTTAAAGAAAAAAATAGTATATATTTAGCATTAGCCCATTACATAGTACATCATACGTATTTTATGTGCACCTTGTCCAGCGCTTCCCCTGGCTTTTTCCTGCCGCATGTGCCATCTTTAAAAATTCTCACTAAGGAGCAGAAGTCCCCCAAAACCCTTCATTACTCTTCCCCTTAATACAACTATTTTCTTGTGTCTCCATACACTCCTCATTTCCTCTCAAATCCACCACCTTGTTACACTAGAAACTCTCACTGCTTTTTCCTATCTTTCTCTCCTGTGTTTTCTTAAAGGAATAGTAACACCAAAAAATGAAAGTGTATCAAAGTAATTAATATACTATGTACTGTTGTCCTGCACTGATAAAAGGTGTGTGTTTGTTTCAGAGACCCTACTATAGTTTATATAAATAAGCTGCTGTGTAGCCATGGGGGTAGCCATTCAAATTGAAAAAAGAAGAGAAAAGGCACAGGTTGCATAGCAGCTAACATGTAAATTGTGTAGATTTCCGTTATATTCTACAGAGATTATTGTTATCTGCTATGTAACATGACCCTTTTCTCCTATTTTCCATTTTGAATGGCTGCACCCATTGCAACACAACAGATTTGATTATATAAACTATAGTAGTATTTCTGAAGCAAACACACAAATTTTACTAGTGCACAGCAACAGTACATTATAGTTTAACATTTTCATTTTGTGGTGTTGCTGTGGAATTCAATCGCTAAATTCTTCCAAAGAGAATCCTCCTTAAATCTCTTCAGAACTAAACTGAAATACTACATCTCTGACCATTAAAATAGTGTTGGACTTAATCTTAGTCCCTATGCGCCAATGCCTCAGCCACTGCAAATTGCAGTTCTTATTATCCTCCATCTGTAAGATACCCACAAACTTAGATTGTAAGCTCTGTGGGGCAGTGATTTTCTTCCTTTTGTCTTCTAACATGTAGGGGCACATTTACTTACTCACGAACGGGCCGAATGCGTCCGATTGCGTTTTTTTCGTAATGATCGGTATTTGGCGATTTTTCTGAAAATTGTCGCGACTTTTTCGTTGCCATTCCGAATGTTGCGCAAAATCTGGCGATTTTTTCGTAGCGTTACTACTTGCGCGAAAAGTCGCGACTTTTTCGTAGCCTTCGTGCCGAGTACGAAAGATTTGGATTCATTCAAGCTTCAGTATGGTGACTTTTCTTGGGCCAGGTTGGAGCAGGTTGGAGCTGTAGTCTGAAAGTTTCGCCCGCCGCTTACGAGCGCTCAATACGAAAAAGTCGCGACAAGATACGAGCGCATCGTAAGGCTACGAAAAACTCACGTTTTTTCGCGCAAATCGTATTGGTAACGAAAAAGTCGCGACAATTTCCAAAAAGTCGTAAAGGCGCCGAAAAAATCGCAAAAATACGAAAAAGTCGCAAAATGTTCGTTTTCCAATCGGAATTTTTCCAATTCGGATTCGTGGGTTAGTAAATGTGCCCCATAGTATTTAATATTCAATGTAATTCATTATGTATTTTTGTGTGCTTTGGAACTATGTATGAGCATGTAACACATTCATTAGACAAACATTTGTGTCACAAATGGCAATGATGGAGCCTGCTAAGCACTATTACTGACTAATTCAAAGACCTTAGAGGCTCATTATCTTACAACTGGTAGATACTAATTTGCACAAGTGCAGCAATCAGGTATTTTCATATGTAGCACATTTTTAAACATTCCTCACAAACATTTTTAGGGAAGAAGAGATTTGAATGTAACTAGCTGGGACATTAAAAAGATTTTGCTGAAATCTAAAATTGAATTTAGACTGTTAAAAAGAGCAAAAGTCAGGGAATTTCATATTCTGCCCTTGGGTTGAAAATTAATACTTTTGCTCCTTGCAAAGGCTTGCTATATATTTTACACTATCTACTGCAGCCCTCTGTGAAATTCCTCTTGTGGTTAACCATTACAATTCTTTACCCTACAACCTATTTTGATTTACAGCAGAACGCTGCTATTGAGCTCTTTTATGAGTACTATAACAATATATGGATGGTAGAAAAAATACTGCTTCAAAATTGCTTTTATTGGCCTGCCAGAGTACTACAAAGTGACTTATGATATGGGTCTGTAATTTAAGTTGCTCACATAAACAGGGGCACGAAGCTGAGTAAAGGTCTCCCTAATATCTAGCACAGCTACAGTCTGACTTCTTATATAACACGGTTTTAATCCAGCATTTCATTTTGTTTTATGTATTATGGCAGTCAACATGGTAGAAATAACCATACTTAGCTTCTTTTGAAAGATGCAATGTTCTGCTGCATTCTTCTGTTTTAAAAGTAGGAAAAGATAAATTATTTGTTTTTTTTGTTTGTATGCTTGTCTGCAATTAATTCTTATTAGGTACAAATGTTGTGTTAGGGCATTAAAGGGGAGCTGCCAGGTTTCACAAATATACTTTAGTATTTTTCCTTTCAGTTACTCAGATACTTAAAGGGATACTATCGTAAGAATGCAAAAGTGCTTACTTAGTCATGAAAAACATTAATATTATGTAGAATAGAAATTTTTTGTCGCAAAAGGTATTGTTATGTTCTATGTTTATATGGAGGAAACCATTTAAGGCTGTTTTTCGGATCCTTTTTGGCAAAAAACAGAAGACCTATGTTACTTAGTTTGTGTCATATAGGACAATGCAAGATCAAATACTCATTGTCTAAAATACTTCAGAATTTATGTGGTTGATTTAGCACTGACAGTAAAATAGATAAATGGGGGAATGTAAAAAAATGTGCAAAATTTGTCCAGTATAGTTACCAATCAGCTGTTTTTCATTTAAATAACCAGTGCATGCTACTTGCTAATTGATGGCTATAGGTGACTAGACCTATATCAAACTTTGCATTATTTTTTTATTACATTGGATAAGGCAAAGTAAACAAACACACTGAATCTATACACTATATTAATATATAGCCGGCCAGGTACCCTAGGCGACCCAGTCGACACTTCACGCCCACCGCTGCGCCCCCCCCCTTCCTCCCCTCTTTGTGTGCGAGATCTCTTGCATCGTTGGGGGGGGCGAGCGCAACGCATAAATCACACAGACAGCGTGCAGATGTGGAAGCACAGAAAATCAGTGGTGGGGGTAAGCGGTACCTGCCTAGCTCCCCCTCACTGTTGTGCCCTAGGCAGGTGCCTTTTCTGCTTAACCCTAGTTTCGGCCCTGCTAGTACTTCCATATTATGATCCCCAAACTGACAACAGGAACAATTGTTATCTATAAAATTACTATTGTAACACAGTGTCAACTTTAACTCTGTATCGTGATTATATTTGCTTAACACAGTATTATCTAAATGGTTTTCCAGGTCAGATAATATATACTGTAGTAATGTATATAGTTATTATATTTCCTGTAAACCCTCTGTGAAACCTGCAAGATAAAAAAAAAATTGACTAAAGTAACATAATAACACTCAACAGATATCCTGTACCTTGTGCTGAATTACATTTCTGGGCTGCCTAGAATCAGGTTGCCTCTCACCCTTCCCATAGTATGTAACAATGGAACAGACCCAACACAAACTCTTATTCCCTATGCGATGGTCATATCCCAAGGAGTGCCACCAAAGCATTTAATCAGATTCCAAATTCCTTTGAAACTTTTGACTTAGTTTCATGTGGAAGAAAAAACATATTAGTCTTTGAAAGACTTTTTTTTTGTTAAACTGTTCTTACATTATTATACCTAATGCTTAACTCAAAGAAGAGAAATCAGTGCTCTATACCCACAGGTGTTTTAGCTTCACCATGTGACAATCTGAGTTTATATCTGTTGTAGGAGAAACCAGTGCTTCAGGCAGAAAAAAAACACTATATTATTCCTGTATTAGTAGTTATTAATTGGGGTACAGACCCCCAGGGCAGAATGAGATCAATTGACTTTTGCCTTTTGTGTGCAATGCACCATGGAAGGCAAGTCATTTCAATTTACTGTTCATAGTGCATTGCATGCAAAATTTATATTGTTGCATACAGAGACTTTAGAAAATGTCATTACTATATAAGTTTACTACAACCTTAGGAAGGACACTATGAAGTCATAATAGCTCTGGTACCAAGACTATACAGATGAAAATACTGTTATTGCTAAGGAACATGAACTAATCAAAATCACTACAAGGTAAGAAGATTTTAATAAACTCCCACACACCAAATAACTACTCATAAACTAATTTTAAAAGGATAGAATAGAAATACTGATTGTAATTGTAATTGTAAAGGTACAAAGCCATTCATTTAACCAGTATAATATGTCCATTGTAATAATCTGTCTAATTTATGGGAGATTAAACTCTCATACTGTTTAAATTATAATGTGTGTTGCAATCATCCCTAACAAGAGTGAAATGGAAATAGACTGTTCCTCAAGACAGAGATACGGATGTTATTAAAATCTCCACATTCAGCCTAAAGAACTTTACATTAGAAAAGAAAAATATAATTTAACATAGTAACACATTTACTTAAATGGAGTCATTTTTAAATCTTTTTTTTACATTCTTAATAAATTACCATTTTTCCAGAACATTAGGCTTCTTGATTATTTTTAGAGTTTTTTTTCTAGTTGGGGAAACAAGGAAAAGTTTAGGCAAATGGAAGAAAACAGAGGGGATCATTTAAGTGCAGGCATTTGAAGCTGATTGTACATAATGGCATTATAATGGTATCTTCTGCCCTGCTATATTGGATTACTGAGAGTTTTTGTGATAGTTTTGTGAAGATGACCTCTCTGTAATTCAGATCCCATACCTGTACAAAATAAATATCAATATCAAATAAAGATATTGGAGATATAAGACCCTTGATAAGCTTCATATTTCTCAGCCCCTTTGCAATTTTTAAGTGCCAGTGGGTACAGAGGCATATAATGAAATTAAACAGCAGAGTAACTAGTGGACCATAGGAGGCTATAATTTGGCTTTATTTTAGGAAAGTGGCAAATAGAGATGATAGGTATTACAGTACATAATTGTACAAAATGGCCTGCATGTCGACAAAAAAAGTTCCAACCCAAAAAATTGTGTCTTTGTAAATACCGCCTTAAAACACAAAATCTATTAATTCCTTTGGTGCATTTTACTTCTCACAGTATTAAAAATTGATATGTTTAAATTATATAAAAGAATTTTGCAATTTTATATTTGAGCCCTTAAGTGCCAGGAATCGTAAATGCATAGAGATAGAAATATATGTCTCAGTGTGTCTATGCTGTAGATCGTATTGTTTTGGGTTGCAGATTTACCTATATTGCATCATGTTTTGCCAAGTTCTCTGGCTGTAACAGAATTGTTATTTTATAGGCAGGACCCTAGGCTAAAGACCAACAAGCGGCATTTGACTTTCAGAATTTCAGAGAGTTCCACTCAGCACTGACCCTACTGTGGTTAATTAACACCTGCTTACCTTTGCAGTGGGATGCAAAAAGAAATCCATTGTGTGTGAATACACATGTACGTGGCCATGTGTAAGGGCCCCTATGGTAGCTGGAACATCATGTTAAAACATGGCATATGTGAAATACATTGGTCATATTTACTTCTTTAACTAAAGGGCATATAAAAAAATGCTGCAGGAACATTAATGCTGCCATATATCAATATTTTGCATTAGCCTTCTTTTAATTACTCACACAGACTAATATGATTACTAAATATGATATATGGTGCATGCTGTAGAATGTACTTCTTTCTTGGAAAGAAGCTGAACTCATTTCTAATCAGCCATGCAATATCAATATTTTTGATATCATCTTAGCTCTGTCATAATGAAAAAGGGGCATAGGGTTTGTTTGTCTGGAAAGAAAAAATTAGAGACAAATAAATGAATCACATAAACCCTGTACCTCAGGTAGAGTTTATTTATTTTTATACCTAGAAAATGGGCACACAAGGCTCTGTATTGGTGGATAAAAAAAAATATATATCTATTGTGACACGCTGACTGCCTGTACACATAATTTTGGGGGAATTAGCAATGGTAGGCAGGCCTGCAGAGGATCTGGAGCATAGAGACAGAGACACCACTTCTTCAGGCAAAACACAGGTTTATTTAGGGCCAATTCTTCCCAACATTAACATAAGACAGTTCATAAACAGTTCAGGGTTATGTTCCTTCTTCAGGTCTCTCAACTTCCAAGGTTACTTACACACTCTGGAACCTTTACGGGGTTTCTCACTGTGACTTTCACACATCCACAGTGACTCACACTCGTGAACACTCAGGTTTCACCTTAAGGCTGATGTCAGATGAGGCATAGGGCTGATATTTTCGGCAAGCAGAAAAACACCTGCCAAAAATTCTGCCCTACATGTGCCTGCACCCAAATGAATGGAATACGCTTGGGTGCAGGCACATGTAGCGGAAATACGCATAAAAACGCGAGAGTTTGAAAGTCTCGCGTTTTTATGCGTATTTCGGCTACATGTGCCTGCACCCGAGCGTATTCCATTTATTCGAGTGCAGGCACATGTAGGAGGCTTAGGTTGTAATTTTCAGCAAGCGCTTTTCGGCATTAGCCTAAGCTAGTTGGCAGGCGAGAAATCCATATGCGCTATTTTCATTTTGGGGTCAGTACTTACCGCAGACTTTGGTATATCTATGCATATTGGGCATCAAACTGTTCAGTAGACCTCTGGTGTTCCTATTTGGGGTGACTTGCCTTTGTATGCAAGAAATTGCAAATTTTGCAACATTTTTACGCGATTTTCTGAAATGTCATAAAAACCAATAACTTTAGGAAAACTCTGCAGATTGGTACTTTGGTGTAGAAAGGACTCTTTACCCATGTTGGATTTGTCAGAATGTGTACTTTCCAAAAATATATGGTTTTGTGGGGTCTGTGTATAGTTATGGGAAGTTTCGGCACATAATACACTGACAGGGGGCTCTGTGTGCAAAAGCTGAGCTGGCAGGCGAGAAATCCTTATTCGCTATTTTCATTTTGGGTTCAGTACATACCGCAGACCTTGGTATATATATGCATATTGGGCACCAAACTGTTCAGTAGACCATAGATGTTCCTATTTGGGTGATTTGCCTTTATCTGATCTTTATCAAGAAATTGTTAGAGATAAATGCGGCAAATTGCAACATTTTTATGCGATTTTCTAAATGTCATATAAATCTGCAAACTTAGGAAAGCTTTACAGCTTGGTACTTTGGGGCAAAAAGAAAAGTTTACCCATTATAGATTCGGGGGGATGTGTACTTTTCAAAAATATATGGCTTTCTGGGGTGAGTGTACTTTTTTTGTAGCATTATCCCACATAAAGGATGTAAATGTGTTGATTTTGCAGGAGCTGAAATGATAGATCATATGGGGGTATTTTCCCATTGGGGCCCCTACATGCCACATACTTAGGTAAACCTATACATATTGGGCATCAAACTGTTCAGTGGACCCCTGGCGTTCAAATTTATCTTGGTACCTAATGCTATGTGGGAGATAAGATGCTGCAAACTGGAAGCTTTGAGGGGATTTTTGGAAATGTCATCAAAATTGCTAACTTTAGAAAAGCTGTGCGGCTTGGTACTTTGGAGTAGAAAGACATGGGTACCCATTTTAGATTCGGGGGAATGTGTACATTTCAAAAATATATGACTTTCTGGGGTGAGCTTACTTTTTACTAGCTTTATCCCACATAAATGATGAAAATGTGTTGATTTTGCTGGAGCTGAAATATAGATCATATGGGGGTATGTTCACATTGGGGCATACTTAAGTAAACCTATACATATTGGGCATCAAACTGTTCAGGGGACCACTGGCGTTCATATTTAGGGTGTTTTATTTGGTTACTTTATGACCTGTAGGAGATAAAATACTATAGACTGGAAGCTTTGAAGCGATTTTTAAAAAAAAATCACAAATTTTGATAAAAACCAATAACTTTAGGAAAGCATTGCGACTTGATAGTTTAGAGTAGACAGACAGTTCTACCTATTCTGGATTCCCCACATCTGTTCTTTCCAAAAATGTACAATTTTCTGGGATAAACCTTCTGTTAGTGGAATTTTTGGCCTTGAAATCTAAAGTATGCAGCTTTCTGGAGCAGTGCTTTGGAAATTTGGTAGTGTACTGCTGGGAGTTTTTGACCTATACAAGTGAGAAATCTCCATAAAACTATATATATTTGGTATTGGCACATTCAGGAGACATGGGACTTTCCAAATCAGTTGTATTTTCATGCATAAAATAATTTTTGTTTCTAGTATGTGTGTTTATATTATGGAAAATTTGATTTTTTTGCATTTTTAGACATTTAGAAGCCTATATCTTGTTAGAGAATTGGAATTACACAAAAATTCTACCATATTTTGAAAGCTTAGGTTATTCTGAAAAAAAACGATATATTGTTTTCCTGGGTAAACTAAAAGTCCCCCCGAGGAAAGGCCCCTAAAGTGAAACAGTGCAAAATGTTCAAAAACTGTCTGGCAATACAAGTTCCGCTTTGACCAAAACGGCTGGCAGTAAAAGGGTTAAAGGTAAGTGAAACAGGAGCATGTATCACATTTTTGTTTACATTTAGGTATAGTGGGTATAGACCAACAAATTTTGTTACTTTCTAATGTTGGATTTCAGGAATATGTAACTCAAATTGTTGTGCTTTTCTCTTTGTAGCCTTTGGGAAAAATCTGCAGCCTGCTAAAACTAGTGAGAAGCGACACATTTCCAAGCCTATATTTGACATGCAATTACTTTTGAATGAAGTGTCTACCAGAAATGGCAGATGCATTGTTTTAACCTTAAGAGGAAACAATATTGTTTTATATAGTGATACAAGGAATCTAGCAAAAGTCACAATGGCAAGCTTCAAATAGTTAAACTTCCCTTCCCTAAATTACAGTTTCATAGTGAATTATATATTCTGATTAAAGTATCAGTTTACTTAATTATGTGATAAGGAATGTGCATTTAATATGTGACCATCAGACCCCCCACTTTTGGGGAGGGATTTATTAACATCTGGATTTTCATGGTTTTATATTTTTTAAAACCACAAATAAACTCATTTTCACAAATGGCATTTATCAAAAAATGCAAACTTAAAAAGCATTAATGAAAAAAAATTTGCAGTAAAAACCCAAAAACACGACCTTTAAGGGCTCTGGCACTCGCAAATCTCCCCGAATTGCTATCCCACCAGCAAAAATGTCAATCGCCGATGGGATGGCATACGCGGCACCAAGATTTCAACCAGTCGCCCGTGAAAAGGGAGATTTGTTGCGGGTGACTAATCTCCCCGTGTTCCAGAGCCCTAAGTTTACTTTTAGTATGTTATAGAACGGCTAATTCTAAGCAGGTTTTTTATTGGTCTTCATTATTTATTTTTTTAATTATTTGCCTTCTTCTTCTAATTATTTTACAGTTTCATTGTTATTTTTACTTTTAATTACTTATTTTTCTATTCCGGTCCTCCCCTATTAATATACCAGTCTCTCATTCAAACCACTCTCTGGTTGCTAAGGTAATTTGGACCCTAGCAACCAGATAGCTGCTGAAACACCAAACTGGAGATCTACTAAATAAAAAGTGAAATAACTAAAAAACTACAAATAAAAAAAAATGAATAACAATTGCAGTTTGTCTCAGAATATAACTCCCTACATCATACTAAAAGTTAACTCAAAGGTGAACATTCCCTTTAAATGTATTTTTCCCATTTATCAATATGCCAAGAAGTGGCATGCACAATGCGCAGTGGAAGCAGGATCAGATGCTTTGAGTTGAGAGACAGAGAACCAGAAAAAAACTAAAACATGTTTACTTCCAAACATGGTGGCCGTAAACCCCATTGTGCATTCTGCCCTTTATGAACTCATACTGGGGTAAACAGTTGTCTAGGGGAGTAATTTTAGTACAGTTTGACTGCTATATTTTTACTGAGCAATAACTATTATTGTCACACAGTACAAAATATTGGGGCATGATCATTTGTCCCCTTAATATATAACAGACATACTGTTGAGTTAGTATGGTTCTGTGGCATGTACCTATAATATACAGCATATGTTGAAGGCAGTGTATCAATGTTCTCTTAAATAATATGGATAATGTACCATCTAAGAACTTTCCAGGTTTTCTAAGTAAAACATCTCTGTCTTTTATTAAGATAAAATCCTGTGTATTAGCCCTTCCTAAGGCTGTCCATATTGTATGCTGCCAGGTACCTCTGTGATGCAGCACATTACGTGCCAACATTCTACTAAATAGGCCTATGAAAATTACATTGCAAGTGTTACAATGTGCAGAGATCATTTTCTCTATCAAAATCACTGTTTTACCTTAAGCCTGTGCCTGTGGAGCAATGTGTAGTAACCAGCTTTGTCATATCTGAATCAATGAATAGGTTGTTAGGAAGAAAGTGTGTGTTTCTCTGGATAAAACAATGCAAAAGTAATTGATGCTTAAACTGGCCAGACAGCTTCATCATGTAAACTGGTGGGCTTATTGGTGTATGCAATATTCATGTACCGGTAAGAGACCTGTTATCCAGAATGCTCGAGACCTGGGCTTTACATATAAGGGATCTATCTGTAATTTGGATCTCCATGCTTTAAGTTTACTAAAAAATAATGTAACCATTAAATAAACCTGATAAAATAGTTTTGCCTCCAATAAGAATTAATTATATTTTAGTTTGTCTCAAGTACAAGGTACGGTTTTATTATAACAGAGAAAAAGGAAATAATTTTTTCAAAATTATTGCAGAATTCCTTCCAACAGCGTGTGTAAACTACATGAAAGATGGCAAATCTTTCTTGTAGTTTACACATCAGATATTTCTATCAGTCCAATTATATTTTTACCCATGCAACAACATCCCCCTTGGGTCCTAGGTAGGATGCGTTTTTCGATCCAACACCATCCTACAAAATGTCCCGTGGAGTTTAGCCCAAGGTCTAGAAACGGCCTAATACAACTAGCTAAAAAGATAACTGGTAGATTTTATTAAGGTCTCCTAATGTAATCCTTTGATTTTCTGTGAACTGTATAAAATGAACTTGCAAAATTTGTTTAGGTATATCTCCAAAAAAATTTTTGGCAGTTTAATTTTTGGCAGGAAATGGTTAAAAATGAAATCCCACTGATTCATCAGGAGAGGTGATAAATGGGATCCTCCCACCACATGTCCCTAGTCAGAGACCCAAGCATTTGTTTCTCTGCAAAATAGGTCAGTATGCTCATTTGATATGTTACTCTGTCTTTAATCATTCAGTCATTAAATAAAACCGTCTCTATAAGTTATTCACATGGGAGCCATATATTGTGCTCCAGGTAAGATGCATACAGGTAGCAAGGCGAAAGACTAGTTTAAAGTTATATTTTTTCTAATTAATTGTCTACACACACCAAGCCTTCACTTCAAGTAATTTTCACTGCTAGACTGCAAGTCAAAGGGCCATGCTGTACACGTTACTTGTAGTAAGCTAGATAGGGTTTCATTTGTTTTTATGACAAATGTCTGTGCTGCAGATTTAGTTTACTAAGCCTGGGCCCTGTGAGGAACTTAAGTTAGGTTTCATTGTATTATTTGGGGTTAACAGCACAATGCACAAATCATTGTGCAGATATTCGCCTAAAGCAAACCATGCAATCAGTTTTTAACTTGCTACATGCATAAGCTACATTATTATACAACACTAGTGACTTGCAGAAAACTGAAAATGTGTTTTTTTTTTATTATGGCACTCCATGCAGTGTAGATTGTTTCTACTAAAAACAGTTCAAATCTCCGCTACAGGTCACATATTCCTTACTTTGGCAGTCAGTGCTGTGTGTATTATATAGAATTATGTATGTGTTATATAATATATATATATATATATATATATATATATATAAGAAACAGAAAGGAGCACACCCTTCAAGCAGAGGCAAATGCCCTCGGTGCTGGTCAAAAAATTCAATAGATAGAGTACCGCACACATAGGGACTTTGTGAAAAATAAAAAAGATTTATTGAAAAAGATCTTTTTCAATAAATCTTTTTTGTTTTTCACAAAGTCCCTATGTGTGCGGTACTCTGTGTATATATATATATATATATATATATATATATATATATATATATATATATATATATATATATATATATATATATATATATATATATATAAACTGAGCACACCCTATTAAAGCTCAAATGCCCGGGGTGCTAGCAAAAAAATACAGCAAGACAGTGAGCCGCACACACCGGGACTTTGCAGAAAAAATAACAAATTTATTTATGAAAAGAAATCCAACGTTTCGAGCACGAACTGTGCTCTTTCTCAGGGAAAAAACCACTGAGGAAGAGCACAGTTCTGGTGTGTGCGGCTCACTGTCTTGCTATATATATCTATTTATGTATATATATATATATATATACACATATACACATATATACATATATACATATATGTATTAGTAACAAAATATATATTAGTAACAAAAAATAACACACTTTTAATTTCCGTGCCAAAAAAATTAGGGAAAGCTCTTTAGATAAGAAAAGCAATAAACGGTGACCTCATGTATCATTTGCATCTGCAGCTAAGTATTTGCTATTTTTTTGAAGGCGAGTTAAAGAAAAGATTTAATCTCTACTGCTCTAATCATCCAGCAGTAACAGCACACACAAGTTGATTATCTCACTGTTGTAAAGGCTGCCTCTTTATCTACTTCAATCAGACACACAGAATCTTGGTGCTGCGGTTCTATTTGATCAATTCTGATAGCAGGCAGTGTAGAATCCATTTTAGTATTATACCACTTGACCAATTTACAGAGGGCTAGGGGTTACTGCACCTATGTAAAGACATATGCCTACATGTGTTTGTCATGCAGTGTATTTTAATTGCCAGCACCATATCTCAGAGAAGCAAGCAGGGATCTGGGAATTTAGATATGCAGTAAGTACTTAAAAAGAATGCCTTTAGACTTACTTTTAATTTATATTAACCTTTCATTGTCCTTTAAACCAATGTTGTTGCTTTTAGCATTTTTCCCACATCTATGGCTAAGGACCCACTGTACAGTTAATACTTGCATTTCTGTGAGGTGGAATGCATAAAAGTGCTCCACGTAGCAAATGCAAAATGAAAATTCTATGGGTACACCCTAAGAGAGAGAGAGAGAGAGAGAGAATTTCCCACAGTAAGTTGTTTTACTGCAACTGTGCTTTTGCTAAACCAGTGATCCCCGACCAGTGGTTCGTAACCAACATGTTGCTCACCAACCCCGAGGATGTTGCCCTCATTGGCCTCAAATTAGGTGCCCATTTTTGAATTTTTGGTAAGGAGGCAAGTTTTGGTTGGCTGCCAATCCACATAGGGGCTACCAAATAGCCAATTAGAGCTCTTATCTGCACCCCCAGAAACTTTTTCCATGATTGTGTTGCTCCATAACACTTTTTCCATTTTAATGTGGCTCACAGGTAAAAAAAAGGTTGGGAATCCCTGAGCTAAACAATCGATTGCATGATCTACAAGATTTAGGCAAATAAAGGAACTACTGGTGTTGTTACATGCCTATACAGGTAAAAGACCTGTTATCCAGAATGCCCAGGACCTAGGGTTTTTTGGATAAGGGGTCTTTCTGTAATTTGGATGTCCATATCTTACATTTACTAAAAAATTATTTAAACATTAAGTAAGCCCAATAGGATTGTTTTGCCTTCATTAACAATTAATTGTATTTTATTTAGGATAAAGTACTGTTTTTTTATTAGAGAAAAAGGAATCATTTTTAAAAATGAGTTATTTGATTAAAATGCAGTCTATGGGAGACGGCCTTCCCATAATTTAGAGCTTTCTGGATAACTGGTTTGCCTAGGTCATATGGGAATATGTCAAGACATAAAACACAGTATCTGCAATGTTGTAACCTGACTTCAAGATCACTGGTGTTGGTTAAGCTTTAATAATTATCTATAAACCTTTAAGGGGGAAACTGCAAGGGCTTTCATTAGTTACATTGCATATATTTGAATTTGTAATTTGTCCTGGAGTATTCCTGAGCTTTTTTTGTTTTTGTTTTTTTGACAATTGATGTTCTTTATTCATTAGTCTTTATTACATTATATCGATGAAGAGCAATATTTAAGAGTCAAATATTCTATAGCTCCTTTCGAAAGAGCCAGTATTTTAAAAGCCCCTCAGGTAATGGGATATGGTTTGTATGAGGTTATATTTCCATATGTCTATATTTAATGTAATTTAGTACAAGCTAAATATTACAGATTAGTATTTTTTAACCTTTTCTCAGAAGATCCAAAATGAGTTTGAGACTTGGCTTTGCCACGTTAAAATTACTTTGTGTCCTCATTTTTATTCCTATTTTCTATTGTAAGAGGAAAGTACACCATAAACAGCACAGGCACCCATATTTGGGACCCAACCCAAAGTTAAGAATCAGCGGTGTAACTAGGTGGTGCCAGCCGCCCAACAAAAATATCTTCAGAGGGGCTTGGTGTGCACAGCCAACCCTACACGGACCCTCTACCCACCCCCTGCCTGCTTGTGTGCCCAGCACCCCCTGTCTCCCAAGCCCATCTGCATTCACATGGTACGCTTCCTCTACAGTTATGCCACTGTTAAGAATCTTTGTTACATCTCGGCACTGACTTGTCTAGGTGACATATATCTTAGGGAAAGTAGGTTTGACATTAACCCGTAGTTTTTGACTTTGTCCAAGTTGCTTCATCTCACACACATCTGGCACACATCTCATCTGAAATAGCAAAAATGTAGATTGCTCATCGCGGAATGTATGTAGGCACTAAACTTCACATATTTATTTTTTTTGCAGCTTTTAGTCTGTTCAGAACTAATTGCTGATTGGCTGCACTTAGCACTTAAAGGGGTTGTCCACCTTTGAATTCACTTTTAGTATAACGTAGTAATATTCTGAGACAATTTGGAATTGGTCTTCATCTTTATTTGTGGACCTTTGTTCAAAAATAGGGCTTCTGAAACCAGTGCTCTATAAATCTCAAGACTTGTAATAGTCAAAGTGCCTTAAAAATTTCATTTTGTAAAAAGAAAAAAAAAAACTACAAGAGAGACATACTGCTCCTTTAATGCACTGGACTCCTTATAACGCTCATCAAGCAAGATGCAGAATTGCAGTTTATCAGTTTATGTTCCAGCTATTTGTTTGATTTTGTGTCTTTGAAAAGCTTGAATGACTTGACAATGTGTAGTCACTTAAAGTCTCTCTGGTCTCCACCGCAGCCAAGGGAAATTTGTTTTATGTCTTCCTGAAAATCCAATTAATTTTTCTCCTCTTACTGCAATTACCTTAAATTGGTCTTGTTTTGTTCAATCTAAAAAAAAAACAAAACTGCATTTAGTAATTGTCTAATAAGGGTTTATAATGATCTTTTCATATAGAAAAAACCCTAATTTCTGCACCCAAGGGCAAACATCAGGGAATTTTATTCATGTATCTGCCGTAAACAATTAATTACCAATTAACATATATCAAGTATCTACTACTGGGAATACTTCTTGAAAGACCTGTATTATGCTAGTGGGATGTGAGTGCGAACATACACATGTATAAATGAGCAATTGATTAAAAACAAATACATAATTTAACGTGTATATAAGATCACATTTGTCAAGAAACAAAAATGTGATTTCATATTTTTTATGCAATGTATTTGTGGATATGTGACTGTTTTTATGTTTAGACCAAAAACAGCATGTCCAGGCATACGAAGATATGCAATGGAATACTGGGAGTCATAGTTTACAAACAGCTGTAAGTCACATAGCTGTACACTACTGAAGTAGGAATGAGCCAATTTTTTCACTCAGTTTTGCAGTGAAATTCAGTTTATCAGTTGGATATACCAAAAGATAGCCTTTGGGTGGCAGAATTTACAGAGGTGGCTAAGTATTTAGCGTTGCTGGCTTGTAGCATTGGGTTTGTGAGTTTGATTCTGGGCACTATCTGTAAGGAGTTTGTACATTCTTCCTATCTGTGCAAGTTCCCACTTTATATTCTGTATATACAGGCAAGTTAACTGGCTCCTGATGAAATCAACCATATATGTATGACTGTGATAGTAGGTACTTTAGATTGTAAGTTTCAGTGGGGCAAGGAATGTCAAAGATAAACAGTATGGTCTGCAGTGTTTGTGTAGCAGACCTTTTATGCCCGGTTGTACCAACTGAAGAGTTTCTCAGAAATCTGTATCAAATACAGATTAGACCTGATAGAACAGCTATTACAAATTAACTTGGAGCTTTAGCTCCTGTCATACCAGAGTTTTTTTTTTTTTTTGAACAAAAAACAGAAGAAGATGGCATGAGGGGTTTCAAGGGGGGCTTCGAATCCAGGCAGACGATTATGGATGCAGGAGATCTTGGCCCATATAATATTACAGCAACAAAAATAAGCATAATCACACAGAAAAATTATAACTGTCCTATTGAGTCTGTAACACTGATTGGAAATTTCATACTGGATTTTTGTGATTATTTCTCCATATCTTTTATTCTATTGTTTGTTTGCTGTTGTTAGTGGCATACATAAGGCTAATGTAACTTGATGATATCGGTTAATTCTGATGGTGTTAATGTCTTTTAATTATGTTTTTTTTTTTAAATAAACATAGCTTGTAAACCATTTTCACCCCCCAAACATA
Organism: Xenopus tropicalis; assembly: GCF_000004195.4. Taxonomy (NCBI): domain Eukaryota; kingdom Metazoa; phylum Chordata; class Amphibia; order Anura; family Pipidae; genus Xenopus; species Xenopus tropicalis. The sequence continues at coordinate 62,762,381 of NC_030680.2, read as the reverse complement.
CAAAGGGAACAATTTCAATTAACAATTCTGTTGGAACACATATGCTGTATCCTAGTATTATCCCTAATAAGGGTTACCAAATAAAGCGGTTCTTGGGCTGTACAGTTTTATTACCATACTAATGGAAATCTTCATTCATTGGAATCGTGTGCTGAGAATAAAATAATCCTTTCTTTCCTTCAAAGGCAAAACCATATCTGTGTGATATATTAGAAATGTATAGGCTTTGATCTATCCTAGGGCAAGAACTTAAACCATGAGGGGAAATAATACACAAGATATCAAGTTTAACAAGATCATCACAGAATTATCTTAAGAAAGATTACAAACGATAAATATGCTTTTTAGAAAGGGACAGTTATAATCAATCCTCAGCATATGCTTTAAAAAGTATAAGGCTAGTGCCACACGGGGCTGATGCAATAGCTCAGCATGTAGGCAGACTTGGTGGAATTTATCACTAAACTGCATTTACAAGCAGTTTCACACCAAATTCCATATAGTGTGTCTGCACCCAGGCCATTGCAATGCTCTGGATGCAGACACAACAATAAGATTTTTGAAGCAAAGTGGTGGATTCTCAGCCTCCGCTTATCTGCAGGCTGAGGATCTGCCCCATGTGGTATTAGCCCACAAGAATTCTGCATAATCCTACACTTGTGCAAGGCTTACTCAAATTGAAATCAGCACATAAACTGCATGCAGTAAATAAAAGAAAAGGAACAACTTGAGAATTAGATGAAATTAAATTACCCATGAAATAACTTGAAGTAACTATATTTCTGCAGTTCTAATATGGTACAGTGTGCCTTTATGTAACTGCTGCCTACCACCTAAAGACTGGTGAAAGCCATTACTGCTCCTAGATGAATCCCAAAAAGCTTTGTGATGTATAATAAGCATTTGATTTCCATTGTGGTTACTGAAACTCTGTAACATAGCAACACATGTGGGTTTTATGTATGTGTATGTATATATATATATATATATATATATATATATATATATATATACACTTAGATTGGATTTTGGGTTGGAATTAGAAACTGATTTAATTCACATGTCCCATCAAAATCAAAAATGCCATGCATTGCTGGTGTGTGCTTCACATTAATGAAGCAGGGTTAGCAATACTTGGCTTACTTTAGGGTTATAATTTTGGACAAGGCCTCTTACACTGCTTGCTATTCGCTGTAATCGAGGTTCAAAAAAGTCAGATTGTCTCTGCACAGTAGCTATCAGAAGTCTCAGTTTATGATAGCCCTAACCTATTTTAATATTACTAGTTGCTTTGATATAATAAGGATTGGAATTCCTAAAACATGTCTGTAACCCTCAAGATGCCTTTTTAAGTAAGTTCTTAATGATCTATAGTATTTAAAGATTTATCTCATGTCTGCAATAGAATAAGACAAAGGTCTTCTGAAAGATGTTGTTGAATTAAATTGTTCAGTCTTAAAGTTTGTATATTTTTAAATGCGATATTAATAGAGGAATATATTTTAAATTTGACTGATAGCTTCTGGTAATTATGACTAGAATATTGGTAACATGCTCTTATTTTCATTAAGAAAATAAACAGAAAAATATAAGTAAAAAAAAAAAAAGCTCAGTACCCTGCACATTATGAAGTCAATTACTTTAATATTCTGAACATGCAGACAGCTTAAAGTACAATGAAAGGTTAATATAAATTAAAAGTAAGTCTAAAGGCATTCTTTTTAAGTACTTACTGCATATCTTAATCCCTGCTTGCTTCTGAGATATGGTGCTGACAGCCTACAGCAGTGTGAAGACTACAGTGACATCACTGAAATCTCTCTCCCCTTCCTGTAGGCTGCCAGCGGCAGTCTTCCTATTCTCTGAGCATGTGTGTAACTTGATCCTGTCTCCTGTTCTGAGCTACACATGCCCACCAGCCAATCAGAAGTGGATCTGGCAGAGGGGAGGGGGGGAGGGAATGAAACACGTGCAGGAGGGGGCGTGGCCAAGACGCGGATGAGACCGGACGCGTGAGTGTAGCTCTGCTCCCTGAACCGTTACTAAACCGGCTATAAAGGAAAAGAACCGGCGAATATAGAGCGATCCTCTTATACTCACATCAGCGATGCCTGTGAGGGGGAACAAGAAACCGCCCCAGCAGGACTTGACTCCTTTTCTGGCCAAAGCAAAACAGACGCCGCCTAAGACACAAGATGGCACCGAATCCTCTGAGCTTACTGCACAGGAGAGTAATTCTGAATCGGAAGATACGGAAACGGCAAACCTGGCTCCAGTAACTGTGAGTGTAATGAAAAAGCTACTCTCTGATTTCAAAAGCTCACTAAATGCAGATATAAATGAAGCCATCCATTTACTACGCACGGATGTGCAAAGTATTGGCCAAAGGGTAAACAGTTTGGAACAAGCAGTAGATGAGGTGCGTGGCACCCAAAACCAATATTCTGACTGTTTAAACTCATTTAATAAGCAATTACTAGCCATGAAAGATAAAATGGCTGACATAGAGGATCGCGCAAGAAGGAATAATGTGCGCATTAGAGGTATCCCAGAACAAATAACTCAAGAAGAGTTACCTTCATACTTCCACACTTTATTATCTACAGTTTTGCCGAATCTCGTTCCCACTGAAATTATGATTGACCGAATCCATAGGATTCCTAAACCAAAAAATCTCCCTATTGACACTCCAAGGGATACAATTGTCCGGATCCACTTTTACACAACTAAGGACCGTCTACTTAACCATTTCAGGTCCAAAGCACAACTGCCCCCGCAATACCAAAATTTACACATATATGCTGATTTATCAGCCCACACCCTGCTCCGCAGGAAAGAATTTTCAATGACTACAAATATACTACGTAACCATGGCATAGTTTACAAATGGGGCTTCCCAGTGAAACTTATTATTCTCAGGAATGGATCCCAACATCTGTTTTCAACCCCTAAAGAAGCCATAGCAGCCTTAACGGATTGGGGCCTAACAGACCTGCAAATGGATATCTCTACACCGAAAATACCTAAAAAAAGGTCACTGGACTGGTCAACAGTTTCTCCTCGTAAGGATAAGCAACAGCAGCGACCAGCTCCAACCTGAGGAAACCCTTAGTTCATAATGCGCATTGTTTAACTAAAATGGGTGAACCTCTTTCACTAAAGATAACATGAACGATGTGATTTTATTAATAAGGTTCAGGTAGCAATTTCTGTTTTATATATTACATATTTGTGCTTGGTCCCCAACCTTCCCTATATGTTTGGTTTCTTGGATGTATTATCTTATCTGGATAGGTGTAGGTCGGGCCTAACTTGGATTTCTCCCCCCACTGGCTGGATTGTGCAGCTATAGCACCAGCCTGATTTGGCTGTACAGAGCGCCCAAGCAAGCCCTTAGTGCTGCAGTTGGGCAGTTACTTACCTGTTTAGAGCTTTACTTAAAGTCTTTCTTTTTCTTTTCTTTCCTCTTCTTTTATTACTTTTATTTTCTCTGTCGGTTGCATTTTCTTAAGAGGTCAAGTCGTAATATTAGTTTACTGAAATATTGTGATATCTTTTTATTTTATTCCATTTCTCCTGTCCCAACTAGACATGCAACTTCACATAGTTTCAATAAACGCTAAAGGACTTAACAGTCCTGAGAAAAGGAAAACTGTGCTCAATTGGGCAAGAGATTCAAAAATCGATATCCTCTGCCTGCAAGAAACCCATTTCAAAGCCCATTCACACACAATCTTTAAATCTGCTTTTTATACTGAAGCCTTTTATGCTAACGCTCCAGTCAAAAAAAACGGTGTTGCCATACTAATAAGAAATTCGATTCCGATATCAGTCAAGGAAACATTTCAAGATCCTAAGGGTAGATTTTTATTGTTAAATTTTGAACTATATACACATAAGTATTCTATTCTCAATATATATGCACCAAATGCACACCAAGTTAAATTCGTAAATAAAGCGCTTAAACTACTCCCAGACGCTTTTTTAGATCACAGACAAGTAATAGTCTTAGGAGACTTTAATATAGCTCCAGACCCCTACTTAGATAAATTCCCAATCCCTAGAGGACAAGCATTACGCACGCCTCTGAATTTAGCAAAAGGTCTAAAGCAAGCGATCAAAAAATATGGCCTATACGATGCATGGAGAGCTGCTCATCCCGCTGAAAAAGATTTTACATATTTCTCCCATGTGCATTTATCTCACTCTCGTATTGACTTGATTTTGTTAGATCCTTTCCTTTTACAAAATATGGACAAAGTGTATATAGGCATTGCCACCTGGTCGGATCATGCCCCCGTGGGTTTGCGGCTTAATTTATCAGCAGTTCCTTCTCCTAATATCTCATGGAAACTAAACAATTCAATTTTATCTAACCCAAAAAATCTAGAATATTTAACTAAACTCACTGAGGACTTTAAATCCTTTAACCCTTCATCGGATTATAGTCCTGACTTATTATGGTGTACCTATAAGGCTTTTATAAGAGGTCATATTATATCCCTAACCTCCGAGCAAAAAAAAAAGAGACAAAAAATATTATTTGATCTTAATGCTCAACTCTCTACAGAATTATCCCAACTTAAGAAAAAACCCACGGAGGCAAATTCCCAAAAGGTGACAATGCTAAAACGGAAAATAAATGACATAAATGCTGAAAAAATGGCGTACCAATTATTGATACTGAAGCAAAAATATTATTCAGATGATAACAAATGTGGAAGACTGCTGACCAATAAACTTAGAGAAGCAAGAGCGAAAACAAGAATAGAAGCTATCAAAACTAAAGATGGCAAAACATTAACTAACCCAACACAAATTGCACAAGAATTTGCTAATTATTACTCTACTCTTTATAATCTCAGCAAGGACCCACATACAGCTCAACCGACACAAACAAATATTGAAAACTTTCTAGCCTCTCTTTCTCTACCAACACTAACGCAACAACATAAAGATACCTTAAGCCAACCCTTCTCAGCAAATGAAGTTTTACAAGCAATTAAAATTTTGAAAAATAACAAGGCCCCCGGTCCTGATGGGTTTTCTAATAATTTTTACAAAAAGCTTGTTTCCAGTATCTCCCCATTGCTCACGCAATTGTTTAACAATTTAAGCACTAACCGTTCTCCTCGCTCAGAATTATTCCAAGCCACTATAACTACGATACCGAAACCAGGGAAAGATCCCAATTTAGTAACCAACTATAGGCCAATTTCCCTATTAAACTCAGATATAAAAATTTACGCAAAAATATTAGCCACTAGATTAAATCCTTTATTAAAGACGCCTTTAGTGAACGACCAGGTGGGCTTTGTTCCAACCAGGCAAGCCCCGGACAATACAAGGAAAATAATTAACATTGCTCTCCACGCCAATTCTAATAAAATACCATGCCTGCTTTTATCATTAGATGCTGAAAAAGCATTTGACCGTGTAGCTTGGCCATACCTTAAAACGGTTTTAATTAAATTTGGATTCCCTGACTTTTTCCTAAATAGCACCCTGGCCTTATACACCAAACCCTCCGCTAAAATACTCACAAACGGTTTTAACTCAGCCCCCTTTTTTTTAACCAATGGAACCAGACAAGGATGCCCACTTTCTCCACTGATATTTGCCCTTATTATGGAACCCTTAGCTGAAACTATATGTAATTCCCCACTGATCCAAGGATACACAATTGGCACCCATGTTTGTAAAACTTCATTATTTGCAGATGACGTTATCATCACAATGACAGATCCTATTAACTCCTTACCGGCCCTATTTCAAATACTCCAACAATTTTCCCTTGTCTCTTACTATAAAATCAACACTACTAAAACAGAAGCTCTCCCGATATGGGTACCAAACCATACTTTGGTGAAATTGAAGTCATTATACAAATTTGAATGGCAGCAGTCTTCCATTAAATATTTGGGTATTCATGTTAGTTTTTCTGTGAAAAACCTGTATAAAGATAATTTTGCACCTATGTTTTCTAAATTCCAAAAACTTACCCAGGACTGGATGTATAAAGATATTTCATGGCTAGGACGCCTGGCAGCAATTAAGTGCAACTTGTTACCTAAAAATCTATTCAGAACTATACCAATCCATATTCCGGCCAAATTTTTCACATCGCTACAAGGTCTACTAACCAAATTTATTTGGCAAAAACGGAAACCCAGGATAGCATACAGCACTATGTCAAACTCAAAAAGGAATGGTGGTTTAGCATTGCCCAACCTCAAAAAGTATTACCAGGCTTGTCATCTCAATTTCCTACAACGATTTTTTGACACCATCAATCCCCCCCAATGGTTATCTCAAGAATTTTCAGCTACACCTACTACAGGTACTCCAATTACTTCTGTCATCTGGATTCCCCCTAAACTACGGCAGGGGAAACAAGATTACCTACCGACTACAGAAGCCTCACTAAAAATTTGGGACTCTTTAATCCATAACGACAACCTGAAGAACGGCCTTTACTCACATTTCCCTATGGTAGGGTTTCAACAATTAATAGATAATCTGAACCTAAATGCATGGATGCAAACAAATATTACAGCCTTTGCAGACCTGTTCCAAAAGGGCATATACCAGCCCTTCTCATACCTTCGGAGCAAGTTCAAAGTCCCAAATACTACATTTTTAACCTACTTGCAACTCTCTAGTTATTTAAAAACCAATTCGCTACAGAAACTTAAAGCCTTATCAACAGACCAAGAAAGACTTTTTAACTTATTAAAGCATCCTTCTAAAATTTCGCAATATTATGCTCTGCTTCTGGAAATGAACCCCCAAGAGACAAGTTCCTACATGAAAAAGTGGGAATCTGAAATTAATACAGCAATAGAGCCTATTGACTGGAATAAAGCCTTCTCCACTCTCTTTTCCTCAATCAGCTCAATCCGTCTTCTGGAAACCAGTGTGAAATTAATGTACAGATGGTACATGACCCCAGCAAGACTTTACGGAATTTTCCCGGCTACCGCATCTAACAAGTGTTGGAGAAATTGCAACCAAATTGGAACGCTCACTCACATATGGTGGGACTGCCCTGAGATATCGCAATTCTGGCTTACAATACTCCCCATCCTTTCAGAGCTATTTCGGATCGATATTCCAATCTCTCCTAGACTGGCCCTCCTTAATCTAGATTTAGACCATATTCCCTGGAACAAAAAACGGCTCCTAATTCATATCCTAGCTGCATCGCGTTTATTGATAGCAAGATGCTGGAAGTCGACCACGACTCCTTCACTAAAAGAGGTAACTATAATTCTCAATAATCACAGCATCTTGGAATACTTCAATGCTAGAAATAATCACCTTCTGCACAAGTACCACGCAAAATGGGACTTATGGAATAACAGCAAGTACGTAGGGGAAAATCCAATTAGGAATTTTCTTTGAAAAACGTCTCTGCTGTAAGGCTTTGGATGCAGCTAAATAATTAATACACTATCTGTTGATATGCTTTTTTATGCGCCTTGACTACTTTTCTTTTCTTGCCCTTCTCATTTTCTTTTTCACTTCTTTACCCTATCCTTCTGTTAGATCTGTTTAGTTGTAGATAGTTAAAAAATAAAAAACTGGTGAAACTGTGTTTATTGTTCACCTACCTGCTATGGAAACAACACAACAGTGTTACTTCATATTCTAGTGCTTTTGGCACGTTTTGTACCTTGTTTCTTTATACTTCATACGGTATAATGTAAGATCAATGTAACTTTTTTGATGTTAATTTCATTTTATTCACCAATAAAAACAATAAATAACAAAAAAAAGAAACACGTGCAGTATGAAGCAAGGAGGGAAAGGAAGGGAGAATACCTTTTTAGAGATGGCTGCCTGTTCTAGAAAATGTGAAGTAAGTGTGACTGAGTAAATATTTGATTAGGTGAGCCAAAAGTGTGGCGTTTTTACTAAACAATAGGAGGACTATTGGGCAGTATGCTTTTTAAATTTTGACTTGCATTCTCCATTAAGGCTAATGGCACACAGGGGATATTGACCACTAGTATGCTCAGGCTGAAGACAAGGGCAGTCTAACTTCCCCTATCCCTCTTTCACTGGTTTCTATAGAGAACTATTGGAAGCATGCTGCATACACTGGCATATGTGACAGTGAAAGTTGTATCACCTCTATGGAATGCTCACTTAGGCAAGGGGATAGGAGCTGTTTCACCAGAGCAGGGGAGCAGTCAAAATGCCCCATATACCCAATCTTTTGTACCCATGGGTGCTTGGAAGAGCATTTGCAATGCATTATATGGGACTTGGCTGTGCACCATTGCATTTATTATTAATTGGTCCCATTGTCTTATGGTTTTGCAAGCACAGGGCAGTGATGTCTTGTGAATTTAGTGAAAACATTATTTTTCTACATTAAGCGCTCGAGATCTAGCAATCATAAGGTCTAATAGCGCAAACTAGTGGGCATAAGATAACAATTTTTTTTCCAATTATTAAAGTAATTTATATCTACTACTAAAAGCATGTTCCTGGCAAGAGCAAATGTGCCTGATGGGGTCTGCAATTAAAAGTTCTTAAAATCTTGGTAATGAGCTGCTTATCCAGTATTGGTAACTCAAGTCCAGATACTGTGTGCACTGTTAGAGTATTTATCTGCCTTATTTATTGTTATTTATTTATGAAGGGCCAACCTTTTCAAGGTGTACAACAGCAGTTAGAGGGTCCTGATCAGTAGAGCTTATGATCTAAAATCTAAATATCAACTGTACTTAATAAATCAAGTGAGACATTAACAGTAAAACTTTGCTAAAACATAATTGCAGATAAATAGAAACAAATAGACAAATTTTAAAGATCAAAAAGCAGTTGTAAGCTCATTTTGTCATTTGCACTACCTGTTGTACTGTATGTTTTTTAGTGGATCCATCCACTTTAATATCTAATGTGTAATTTTTTGTCATTATAGTAAAAGGCCTCTGATATTATGACACAGCTGTCGCTGCCAGTTGAAGATCTTGTTTCTTTTCATAATCTACCTGAGAAAGCAAGAGACAAAAAAAAGAAACTAAAAAGTGAGCCAAAACCTGAAGGGAAGGCCAAAAAGAAGGACAAAGGAAAAGCAGCAGTGCAGGATGGCGAAACTCAAAGACAAAGGGGGAAAGAGAATAACATGCCAGTAGCTGAAGAGAGAGAAATAAAATCGGATAAAAGAAAAGAAAAAAAGAAAAAAGATAGCAAGAAAAAAAAGGTAAATACTAATTCAGCACTCTCCATGAATAACCTATCTTTATATATTATATTACAAAAATGTAATCTTTTTGTCGAGATTCATAAATGGGTCACCAGGCTATTCAGAGGCTATATTGAGTGGGTTATAGAAGTCCTAGATTAATACAATGAAGTTCAGACTTCCAGAAGGTTCTTTGTGCTTATACATCTACTTATGCCGTTCTTACATGGCATAAAATGAGAAGAAAAATGCACCAGAATGCTGCTGTTTTCCTCCCAATGGACAAACCCCACATGCACATTAATCTCTGTTGCTTTCTACCTAACTGACTGGCCAGGCTTTTTCTATGTTCCCATTTTTTTGCAACATTTCCTCAAAACACTCTTTATGCAGATGTGCAGGGGGTATAGATGCAACTGACAAACCCCAAAATACAGCATTTACACAGTGAAATATATTTGTGTAGCTGTCGATCACTGTAAGACAGTGGTTGTTGAACATTATCATTAGGCCCACGCTTTGTTCAGGGTACCCTTTAGTTAATAACAAGGTAACAGGCATAGGAAAATGGCCTTTTATCAGGAAAAAAGAGAACATGTACAAGCAAACTTACTTCCTCACAGTAACGCTAAATAGTCTCTCTTCTCTTAAGCCAGGACTCCAAAGTAAAAGAAGAGACATGGTGAGCAATTTAGCTTGCCTGTACTGTTTCTCTTTTTGCCCTATTAAGAAAGCCTCTTCTATAGGGATGAATGTATTGGGCTTTGTCTGTTGATCAACTACTAACACAGGTTACAGCAGCATAACTCACTGGTACATTAAATTGTTGCTAAATTCTTGTTTTATGGAGCTGCAATCATCAATATTTACTATAGCTTGTTAGGTAATTGGTTATTTTCGTTTAGGAAAAGAATTCATCTGAGCACTATGAAATTCAGCAACAAGACCCTCAGACAAGGTATAACTATTATTTTTTTCCAAGTACAAACTACATTTTGTTATTAAAAAACGAATGTGGCTCTGTTACACAATGAATAGTTTTGCTTTGTTACATTTTAACCCAACTAAGACAAAAAACTTTGCCTGGCAAATAGTTAGGTGCAGTTAACTAGTTGCCAGTGGGCCACAAGTCTAACAATACTGATAAGTAATAGTTGCTTTGCAGTACTTGGAATTGCCACTTATTCTTAAAGCTTATTTTCATTTTAGTTCTGTGATTGTCAAATTAGAACCTGATGAAGATGGAGACTTTGCACCTGCTAAAAAACAAAGTAAAGGGAAAAAACGAGCAAGACAAGGGGAAGCTGGAGAATTGTCAAAGTAAGTTTGGCATATGCCTCCCCTATCCTACATCAAAAACAAATATATACCTTCAGAATGCATCATGTATATTGCAATGCAGAAAAAACCTGTGCAGTGTAAATAAACCTGCCTCTACAGTACAGTTCTTAGTCCCATATGTTTTGTCGTTGCTTCTATTTATCGTATCCCTGTTAAAATAAAATGTATTAAATGCAACGTAGTTTATGTATGTAATAAAATGACTTGGAAGATATTGCTAATAAAACTTTTTTGCATCTTATAGGTCTAAGAAAGTGAAACTAGAGGAAGATGCAGATGGAGTTGAAACAGAAACTAAACCACAAAAAAAGGTAAAGGTTTACTTTTTTTTTGGGGGGGGGGGGAGAAATACTAGAACAGCTGCTGTAATTTCTCGTTTGGGCGTGTGTTCATTTGTGGTCCTGATTATGCAATAAGCAGTAGTGTGATGTATGGGGTGGGTTCATGCATTGACCACTCCCACAGTCTTTCACTTGATGACTGGTAGTGCCAGAGTGAGAGGAAATGTAGTTGTGTATGCCCAGCATGGCTTCTTAAGATCCCAATAATGCTAAATCCAAATAACATCACTGCTACAAAGAGTTTCATTTTATTCGGACCAGGCAGTACTAATTCTGCCACTAATCAAAAATGACCACCTCCATAAAATATGGGATACAAAATTACTTAGATTTCAAGGTGTGTATGACTGGATTAACTACCATAGCAATACTCTGCTAGCCACAAATGGACTAATATGACTGATTAGTCTGAGTGATATTTAGTGGCATTGGCCATCTATCTCATCCTATTTGAGTCCCTTTTGAAAATTTAACAGACCATCTAATTATATAACTAGTCTTGCTTCAGCTGCACTTGGTTCTTTTGGTGTGGCAGAAGCAGTTATTTACCAAAAAGCTTTGTGATTTATTTGGCTTGCAGTTCAAGCAAGACCAACTATGTAGTTTGGCAAGTTTAAAGGATGGCCTGATCTAGCCAACCTATATTAAAATTGTTTTTTTGGCCATCTGCACAAAAGTTCTTTTGTATGCAGTTTTAAAAATGGTGTGCACAGAGAAAACAGGGCAAAATAAGTGCAAATATGTGTATTAAAACTAAATTCTCTATGCCCCCATTGTGTTATGTGTTACCCTAAAGAATTGTGCAACAACCAAGTATCCTTTACGAAGGATTTGGCCGAATACCAAACCAAATCCTAATTTGCATGTGACAGAAAGTCTCAAGTCTATTGATTTTAAGGATTCGGTTCTTCCAGAGTCATGGATTTGGCCAAATTCAAATTCTGCTGAAAAAGGCTGAATCTATGCTGAATCCTGGATTTATTGCATCCCTATACACATCAGAAACCTGTAGTAGACTTACATGGTGCAACAGTTAGGAATGTTAAATTATACTTTCAACAGCCAAGCAGTATGCTTGATCTCTCCAATCATGTCACTTTCAAACAAAACACCTGAAAGATTAACCTTTTACAGAGCTGATTAGTAAATTAGATCTGCTTTTCAATCTGAAACATACATCAGAACATACAAGTAAAGGTGGCCATACACCAGCAGATCCGCTCGCTTGGCGATGTCGCCAAGCGAGCGGATCTTCCCCCGATATCCCCACCTACGGGTGGGCGATATCGGGGAGCATTTAGGTAAAAAAAAAAATAATCCGATCGTTTGGCCCTGGGGCCAAACGATCGGATTATGTGGGCGGCAATGGGGCAGTCGGATCGGGGACCGCATCAACGAGCCGATGCGGTCCCCGATCCGACCGGATTTTCTAACCTGGCCGATCGAGATCTGGCCAATTTCAGGCCAGATATCGGTCGGCCAGGCCGCTCTGCCCTGCCCATACACATGCCGATTAGCTGCTGAACCGGTCCAAGGGACCCATATCGGCAGCTATAGTCGGGCCGTGTATGGCCACCTTAATACATACGCATTGTGGAGATCTGCTGCATGATCAAAGCTGAATAGTACATGTTGTGAGCTACAAATAGAGAATTCTCATGTTTAATCATACTTGTAATACACATCGGTCATATGTAGCTTCACTCTTGGTTTAAAAAAAAAAAAATCATAGTTGTCTTGTGTGGTGATCTAACTCTAAAGAGTTTTTGTTTTGTTTTGTTTTTAGTTTAACCTTCTAGAACAGGGCTAGGTAACCTATAGTCCTCCCTGCTCCATTAACAAAACTGGAACTGTCTAAGTGGGAATAGTTAAAACTGGTAATTTGGATTTCTTTTCACCATGCACTTTTAAAGAATCTTATTTGATATATGCTACCAGAATGTCCTCGTAACAATTTATATTTATATGATTGTCCTTGACATCACTTCATTAGCCATGTACCTTAGGACTCTGTTGAAAAAGCAATCACAACTGTAGTACAAAGTTGTTTATCTCTTAAATAACTGGAAACAGTGAAAGGTTTATTTGGAAAGTATTGGTGTTTTTTTCTCTCCAGCAGAATGTTATGCCGCATGCGTTTTGTATTGTTAAATAGTGCATAACAACAGAATGACATCTTGAACAAAACTGTAAACTGCCTCAGAATAATGGAATAAAATAAAATTGCTTAGAATAAAAATGTGGCAAAGGGAAAGTTTCTGTTGGTGAGACAGTGATATACAAGCCCTGCTAACATTTGTTACTGTAGTTAATGCAGGAATATATAAATAACATTATCCTGTAATTGTAATTCTTGCATATGTTGATGCATTTAGTGAGTGCCTATCAAGAATAATCAGGGAAAGCAACACCACAGATATCAAACCTGAAGGCTTCCCAACATGCCCCACTTGTCGGTGATTGTTGGCACACACTCCATTCAAGTGACCGAAGCAGAACTTATTGCTTATGATTTATACAATTGATTTTTTCGAACTATAAAGTCTTCAGAATGATTTCTTGACCTATGAAATTGCAAATGATAGACTACATTTATAGTGTACCTAAGCAAGTGCGTGAAACATTATGAATTACCTGTATATATAGTATTAGACTTATTTAAAATGGGGGCTAGCATTGCTTGGCTACAAGCAATGCTAAAATACAGGCAAAATGTGTAAATGTCACACAAGTTGCACCTATATGATTGCCACTACATGGGTAAGGCATGGACATTCTATTACATGCCATTCAATTGCACACCATTTCTTAAGCATATTAATGAGAATGGGTGCAATGTATATTTTATGCCTACAAAACTGCAGGTCTACACAGTGCTGTATATATAGGACACAAGCGCTTTCTGTATGGTGTTATTCTATGTACATAGTCATGGTGGACTCACAGCCAGACCAATTGCATTCAGATTTGCTTAAAAGCACTGTGCATCTGGCCTGTTTCGGAGACAGAATATGCATTGTTTCCCACGTGGTGCATTGATCTTGTTGCACACAAACTGTGATTTGCATACTTGTGCCAAATGTGCCTTTAATAATGCACCCAGGGTAAGGCACAAGAGAGCCTCAGGTAAGCCATAAGCATAGAGCTCCAACTTTGTCAGACACAAAAGATTTGCAGCTGACAGCATTGGTGCAAATACAGTGGGGAAAGCTGCATTGTGGGAAAAATACATAGGACTTTACACCTTGGCTCCATTAGTAAATAAGTCCTATTCAGTGTTACAGATGGACCTTAGTTTAGTAAAAATCTCTATTTTTACAATACTTATGAATAGTTTTTGTGTTTTTCTGCTTTATCCATATTGGGGTTAATCTCTGCCCCCAAAATCTGCCTCAAACAACATGCACCTCTCTTTCACTATGAAGTCTATTTGTGTATAATCAAAGAATCTCTCCAAATTTAGAACTACAGGTTATTTAGTATACAAATGACAAGCAACTAGACACACAAGAAAAAAGAAAATAGATATTACATAATGAGTTGTAAAACCTTTCCACTGACATTCCCTGCAAAACGTATTTTTTGTTTAGTTTGTTCCAAACTGTTTTTCACCTTAGGCCAGAAGGCTTATTAGTTTCCCTGGGAGTAAATGCTTTTCTAGAAACTAATGGCAATGCGCTGGTGTGAGGCATTAAGGAATGAATATGCCACTGAAGGCAATGCGCATACACACAAACAGCAAATGCTATCCTGCATACAAGAGCCTTTCAGGCGAAAGAATAGCCTTCAATCTTCAGATTCTATAGACATGAAATGCTTGTCAGTTTTTCAATGTTTATTTTCACATTTACAATGCCAGTCCTAGCTGTTCTTTTCAGTTTTTAGATGTCAGCTAAGGCACACTATTGTAGCAATGAGTAGGAAAAAAGCAACATATTTTGATTTTTTTTTTTCTCCACTTGCTTAACATATGCATTTTAACAAAGATTTCCTGTCCTACAAAATATTATGTAGCGTGCATTAAGATTTTACTGGGTTTGCCAATATAATAAAGCTATCCACAGGGTTAATCTGGGCTGCCCATTGCAATAGACAGGTCTGTAGTCATCCCTATCATTTTTGACCTGACATTGAACACTCAAGCTGCTACCCAACATCCCTCCCTCATGGAGATTGCAGGAGATTGGAGACTACATGGAGATTAGAATATATTAATAATATGGGTAACCGATCATTGAAAAAATCATGAACAATTTAAAAAAAAAAAAAAATATTGCAGTGCTTCTAGCTGTATTTTAAAAAGCCAAGTGAAGCCCAATACATGGGGGGGGGGGGGGGGGTGGTATTGACTAACATGAATTATCTCAACATTTTTACTGGGCTGGTGCTTGTCTTTGGACAAATCACAGGAACCTAACGATTACCTCACAGCCATTTAACTCTTTATTCCCAGGGATCCCTTGCACTGGTGCACAGTAATGTCTAAAAATGTACTGTACTGCGCAGGCACAAGTGATGTAATAAACTTTGCAAAGTTTGCTACTGATTATATAACAACCTATAGCAACATTTACTGGTCACCTGTTTAAAAGAAAATATCTAATTTGTTGCTGTGGGTTTCTGCACCTTGCAAACTTAGTGCCTTATATTACATATGGGGGTACTAGTCTATAGGTGTCAGGGTTCCCCCGGGGGGAAAAAGTATATGATATCAACATGGCAAAGAGACAGCACACCAGGCTTGTACAATTTGTTATCTTCTGAAGAGAAGCAAAAGCCCAGTGACAAGCGATTTAATACACTGTGGGGTTCCTAACAAATTGGCACCTGCAGTGTCTTAGGCTTGCCTTTCACTTTTAAATCTCTCTGATTTTTCCAATGATCAGACTTGTTAAATACAGTAAAGTTTTGCTAAGCAATTGAAGCAGAAAAAGAGAAGCATTACTGCAATATATAAAAGGCTTATGTCACATAGGGAGTTTAGTAACTGCTGCATGTAGTTAACTAGAAATAGATTTTATTGTCTCAGTGGCAAGTAATGGAAATATAGTATGTCTCCAATGAAACCTGCAGTGTTTATAGCATACAACTGGCAGCTAAACTCCTTGTGACAATGTCAAAACAGAGCATTCTATAAAAACATATGAAAAGTACTTTTTTTGATAATCTTGTCAATGGGCAGTCACGTTTCTCCACTGGAAGAAATATGGTAATGAACAGAACATTTGGTGTGCCATAGGATTTGAGGTACAAATTTGAGGTACTAATCTGAAGCTATTCTTAGAGTATTGCTCAGGGCTTGTTCATCTGGTCAAATGTATGGGCATAGTTACGTTATCTGGTTGAATGCCAATTTACTAATTTTAGTACTGACCTAGCATGTTCTGTGTGTGGGAAGATGAGAATGTTCATGTGTGGCATCTAGTTAGGCCACTAGTGGGTATGTATAGGTCTATAGGCTCAGCCATCTGTTCCTAATTGGGGCCTCTAACCGCACAGTTTTGACTTCCATTTATGAATCTATTTGCGCCCCAGCTATTTCTTGACTGCAAATAAGCATACCCGCAAGGAGTGCAGGGACAGCAGCAGCTAGTTTAGTAATTTTTTAATCTATTTGTAGTCTATGGAAAATGGGGGGAAAAACTGTGGTAGTTTTTTTTTTTTTTTTTTAAATCTCTGGTAGGCTTCCGGTAATGTCATTGCTCATACTATACTATTTATCTATCTACCAATGTCCAGTCAATGTTTAATAGAAGTATAGATTTTCATGCAATATTTTCATTTTTTGTTATGACATACAACAACAAAAATCAGTTATTACATAAGCACTGTTGGCAACAATAATGTAACATAATTATTTGCTGGAGATCGCAGGCTAAATGACATGTCTCTTTCCAATGCAGAAAAAAATTAAAAAGGAAGAAGGTAATAAAAAACCCAAGAAGGAAGAAGGTGCAATCAAGGCAAAAAAGAAAACACAAGAGGAGAAGGAAGCAGCAGCTGCTTTGAAATTAAAGAAAAAAGAAGAAGAAGAGCAGATGCGTTGGAGATGGTAATTATATTCTCCTTATTATAAAGATACCATACTGTGTATAATAGGGAAGTATTCCCTTAATAGAGATGGCTATCTCCATGCATTGTCATATAAGCAATAACTCTCAAGTTTTTTCATACTATTTGTTGAACCCCAAGGTGACTTATTATTTTTTTTGTTTTATATGTATTATACTATAATGCATAAATAAAAGTGTATGTATAATACACACATTTGATTTATATAACCATAGGGTCAGATGTACTGTAAGACTATTAAAGATATAAAGTGAAATATTATATTTTCGTCAAGTTTAAAGTTCAACCAGCACCTACAAATAAACCATTTATTGGAAACTGATGTCCTGTTCTTATATGATAGGCATTTGAGTTCCATCAACCTTTGTATGTACACTTGGGTCCTAGAGCCCAGTATACAAAAATGGCTGCTATTTATATAAAGTGTAGATCAATAAGGTGTGAAGGTCACTGACCCTGGCAACCGATGAAGGTTTTCAGGAAGTCAGTGCTCCCTTGGCAGCAGAAATGAAAAGTCTTGCAAGTCATGCATTTAGTTGCCTGGTGATCAATTGGTTTAATTCTTATGAAGAATAATGATTATATATAAAGAAAATTTGTAGTTGCCATAATAGCAACCAGTTTTCACACTTTGTTGTGACTTTTGCTTTATTAGGTTAGGTGCCATATTTTAGGAGTTTCCTTTGACAGCTGGTGAAAAGTCTCAATAGGGGCAGGAGGAGGAAAACTTGGCACCAGTAGTAATCAAAGAATTTTGCCTGAAATCATTGTGATTTGCCTGATTTACTAACAATTGTTTAGTATAAAAGTAAATAACGTCAAAATATGCATTTATTTTAAACCTATATATATATATATAATTTGCATTCCTATTGTATTATATTTACAAGAGCAAAGACAATATGCCATTAGAGTTCCAAACAACTCCCTCTCCCAAACCATTGCAGCCAGTGTAAAGATATCTCCTGAAACCTCTCCTTTGCCTGAAACACAAATAATTAAATGCCACCCCCTTTCCACCACTATACCCCCCTCAAGCCCTTTCGACTTATTATTATTATTATTATTCCTTTCACACTGCAATCTCTTCTTTATGAGGTGAAAGATTACACTCCTCCTGTAGAAGCTGTTCAGTATTCAGCATGTTTAAACTCAATAACAATCATGTTTAATAAAGAAACATGAAACTTGGAAATTTTGTAAAATGTTGTCCATGTTGGTCTCCTTAGACCTGTATTAAGTAAACTTCAATTAAAAGACGATTCCATTTCAAGGTGTACTGTCCAAATTGAAATCATGGCAAAGTTGATTTTTCCTAGCAATCTGCATTTCATTCAGGGCTGTTCAGAGAATGTGTGACTTTGATACAGTTGTTTGCGTTGTTAGCCAAATGTAACACAGCTGTGGATAATGGCTGAACTTGCCAAAGCCATGCAGGTCTGGCAGCGGGCAGTGAAAGGATTTTGAGATGGCTTGCACAAGTTTTATTCCATTTCCTTTGTGTTAGATACAGCAGAATTTGTCTTTTTCTTTGAAGCTTCTGGGCATTGTTTCTGGATTATGAAGCAAAGGAATTATTATCTTTGCTGTTTTATAGCAATGCTGAGATAAAAGGCTTTCAGCAGATTCAATATCAAGTCTGACAAGATAGGATCGGATGGACCCCAGATCATACAGGTTGTTTTAACTGTAAAAAAGAGAGCGGCAGAATCACAAAGCTAAATCCTAAGCTTCAGGAGCAGTGAAATTAGCTATGCCGTCTTCCCTTGTACAGAAACCTCAGGAAAAAAGTTAATTTGTAAAGTAGCATTTCTGATTTCAGAATGATTGCATTTGTTTTCAATATCCAATTACTGTGATGAGCTGATTACAGTATGTTTTAAAATTGGACCATCTGATTTTTTTCCTAAACGTGTGATAAGCAATTCTCCCTTTTTATACTCCAAACACCACTGTGCCACCCAACATAAACGCTCGCTTTTCTTCTGCAAAGTAAAAAGGTACAATTCCAGAAAACTGCTAATTATGTGTTGCAAAAGATTCCCAAAATGCAAATGAAAATGTTCTTGAAATAAAGGTATGCGATTTGGCAGCTGTTCCATCTTATCATATAGTTTATCACAGTTTCCCCAATGAGATGCAGGAGCAAGCTTGTGCAAGAACAAAATATACAGCACTTATGCTAAAAAAAATACCTGCCTATTAATTTAAACATACTATTTTTTGTGTAAAATCAGAGCACTCTTTTTTACTTTTACAATCACCACCTCCCCTATAATAAAGATATAATAAAGGTTTGTATAGAGGTAAGATCTGTATAAGCAGCCCTCTATCTTCACCCTTATGCTGTGACTGTACTTTCTTACAGATAAGCAGATGTTCATAATAAAGTATCTATCTGTGCTATCGCATTTGAAAACAATCTTGTAAACCCTGAAAGTTGGAACTTTCTCCATTTGCCCTCTTTGGTTCTAAAATAACAAAAAAACATTTTCTTGATTTAAACAATAAGGACAAGTTGTTGTTGAACAAGAGGGTATACTAGCCTTTAAATAGGTATGGTCAAGGCCATGATACCATTAAAAAAGTCTTGCCCGAGGGAAGACTGGATACTAATTGAGACTGTGCAGGAGCTGACTTATGTTGGGGAGCAAAAAAAAAGTTGCTGCTGCTGTTAGGCAAGCATCTCCAGTTACATATGCCAAATATTAAGTCAAATAAGAGATGGAATGGAATTAGAGTCATAAATTATCTAGTTAAGTAAAACGTAAGGTTTGTTATTGAATCTGCTTGAGCTCATGTGTTCACATTATTTCTTGCAGAGTTTAGACGAACCCCTGTTGCTGTCAGGACAGACTAAAGTTTTCTATTCTAGCGATACTTTCAGTATGGAACTCTGACTACAATGAAACAAAGATTGCTAAAGTGCAAAGCTGTTACTGGCAAATAATTATGCCTATGTGCCAAAAGATCAGATTTCATTGTATTGCATGGTCATTTTTTTACATGTTGTTTTTATAATCTATATTTTGTAGAAAGGCATAAAATTAGTGAAACAACTAGTTAGGCAACATTCTTTTCGATTACTACTGACAGCAGAGACTTTGATGCCAGGGTTAATGGAACTGCGCCATTATGAATTCATTTTCTCCTTCCATGTGGGAGTAAAAAAATATAGTCTGCACAAAAATATCATGCCACCAGCCACTACAAAATGTGCCAACGATCTTCCTGGGAATTGTAAAAATATCCTGCAGATGGATCTGCAGTATGAAAGCTTTAACATAGCCCAAATCCATCTTGTCTTTTTTTGTGAAAGGCCGTTTGTCTTATGGATGTGTCCCAGCAGGTATCTCAAAATGTAATAATGCTTCATATTCGTTTTGGCAGGTGGGAGGAAGAAAAGTACGAAGATGGCATAAAGTGGAAGTTTCTGGAACATGAAGGTCCTGTTTTTGCTCCACCCTATGAGCCATTGCCGGATAGTGTGAAATTTTACTATGATGGTAAATTAATCATCCTGAATGCTATTAATCTGGTCTTAATGTTCTGTGTAATGATTTTGCAAACTACTTATTCTTAATCCAGGTTTCTCTGGCTGCAATATCAGGTAAAGGAAAAACACTAGGCCCTTGCTAAATCTGACCACTAGCCATCTGGGACAAATATTTTACTACAACCAAAAATAAATTGAAAATGCTTACTGTACAAATAATTAGATTTAAAGTTTCCAATAAAAAGGGCAAATGAGCTTTACATTTTTCATCTAGCAATAATAAATGATTAAAATACTTTCATTTCTTATGAAGGGATTCCTGTAATAAAAAAACACTATTACAAGTTTGAAAATTGAAGCAAAAGATTTGATTGACTGCTAGAATTAATGTTTGTGTATTACCCCTACTGATTTTTTGGGGTGATTACTGTAAAGAAAAGCCTTGGCTCTCTATTAAATGGAGAGAAGAATTATTTTTAAGAATCTTCACGTCTTTTCTGATATAGATTTGTGCCCCATTTTGTAGCGTAACTCCACCTACTTAGTGTTTCTGTTACTAGATTATGCAATGCCGGCTTGCAGTACCACTTAGTACCAGCACTTTGATTTTACAATGTAAATTATGTATTAATTACAATTGTTTTTCAGGTATCCTTTTAGCTCCAGAGGCAACACCAGAGGCAAATGTTTTTGTTTGCAGAACGAGAACTTATTGTTCCTAGTACAATTAAGCAGAATTAAATTTTGCTATAAAACACTCCTGGATATCTTTCACTTTAAGAACATTCCAGTTTGTTGTTCTGTGCCTTATAATTGAGACATCAGGGTTATTACTAGGAAATTTCATTTTCAAAAAGAGACCTAAAAATTCAATTCACCCTGCTCTAGAATTTGGTATCCATGTAATGGACCCTTATGGGGCACTGACATGGCACGTCCATTAGTCTGCCATCCATTGAATAGTTCTGTTTTGGTTATGTAATCCATAGACTTGTAGCCTGAAAGGCAAAATAAAATATTTAAAGAGTTATTGAAAAACTAAGTTTAAAGATTTGTTGTTTTCCTTTTCCTTTTCTGTAATTACGAGCTAGAGATTAACGCAATTTAGTGCCTCATTTAACAGATTAATACGAATTGACATCTAAAGGGAGGAACACAGCAACTTTATCATTTAAAATGCTGATTTATGCAATCTGTTTTGCTTTGTAACATGTCAGTCTAGAGTAATGGCAGAAAGTACAAACTAGTATCCAAACTAGCGTGTATAGCTAGCCTGACAATGTGAACGACACATAATTAACTTTTCTGGAGTGTACCCTTGACACTGCATATTCCATGGTGTAGGTCTGGAGTAAATAGTTTCATACTGCAGCAATAACTAGTTACATATTACCAGTGTCAGACTGGGACACCAAAGGCCCACCAGCTGAGCCAAGGGCCCACCAGAGAACCTGATATCGAGG
This sequence comes from Xenopus tropicalis, assembly GCF_000004195.4. Lineage (NCBI taxonomy): Eukaryota > Metazoa > Chordata > Amphibia > Anura > Pipidae > Xenopus > Xenopus tropicalis. The sequence goes on along the minus strand of NC_030680.2, from coordinate 62,740,472 downwards.
GCCCACCAGCCAAGTAAAACCATGGCTTCTTATTGAGGAAAACCATGTTTGAGAAGTTAATTGTTTAACTGATTAATATAGCCTAAAAGGCACTGTTTTAACCCACAAGATGCTAGGAGGGGAAAGCCCGGTGTCCAGACGAGCCAGTCCTGACACTGCATTCCACATAATCTCAACAGTGGAACCAGTTGACTTTAATGTGTGTATTGCATTGCCTTAAGACCAAAAAGTTAACGATGTTGACCTTTTATATAAGGAATTTTGGGTAGAGGCATGCAATATCTACAACATTTTTTCAGCACATTGCAACAGAATTGCTGAATAAAGTGAAGTTCGATTCTGAATCCCATTATGATCTCTTGTCAGTAATGTACGAGTGTTGTCTATTGGGTTATCTTTTAGAAGGTAAAGATTCATGCTAAATAGGAACCACTGTGAATAAGAGGAAATGAGGGTACCAATGGACAGGGCAATACTTTGAATAAAAGCACATCAATTGAACTATAAGGTTAAAAGTTGTTTCTGGTCATTTTTTACAGGTAAACCCCTTCCATTAAGTCTACAAGCAGAAGAAGTGGCTAGTTTCTTTGCAAAAATGTTAGACCACGAGTATACAACCAAGGAAATCTTTCGCAATAACTACTTTATGGATTGGAGAAAGGTAACCAAAGTACAATCACAAATAAACTGCTACTTCCCTAATACAGAAACTTGAAAGACTGTAGTTTTAAGCTTTGGGATCAACTTCTTTATTGTCTAGTTCTGGATAATAGTGCAAGCAAATATCTGGTTGTCATATGCTACGCATTCCAGCATTACAGTACATTTCCACAGCTTCCGTGAACACTTCACAGGAGGGGTTGGCACCAATATTGATGGAGGATACATTAAATTACTAGTAAAAGGAACCAATAGACTAAAAGATGGAATAAGATGTAAGGATTTGATTACAAGCTTAATCCACCTAGAGGCAAAATGGGTATTTTAATTACAAACTAAAAAACCATTAGGTCTAAATTGTTATTTTGATGTGTCCTGCTTCTTTACATAATTTCTCTACACAATTTTGCTTACATGTGTCATAACCATAACTTTTGATAAACTTTCCCCACCCCCAACCTTTCCACTATTTTGTACATTTGTGATTATCAATTAATTTTGTGTTGTTGAGCCTGGCATATTTACCCATGTTGCAACCAACCTTGCAATTTTGTAAAATGGACAGGTACGATCCATGGAGATGAGTACTCCATGTTTTTATTGAGAGTAGATTTCAGTAGAAATATAGAAAGGAAAGCTTTTAGGGCTTGATAAGCAGGATTATTTTTGTTATACAAATTGTAGTCTTTGTGCATTTGTGTATGTGCTAAAAGTAAGAGCATATACAGTAGTTTGACAACAGTATCAATGTTTTGGAAAAACCACTGCATTATGTCCTACCTATTTTGTTATCATATTTGGTGATTCACCAAACATTCAGCAGCGTCTTCAAATCTGTGAATACACTGTAAATGTAATTTCTTACCCTGATCTTCCTTTTTGTACTGAAAAATACATCCTAGAGGAAATTAACTGAAATGTTGAAAATGTAGGTGGCATTGAATAAATCACCTTTTCCCTCCTTTCTGATGAACTTTGTTAGTTTCTTGTAGTATAACGCAAATTATGCAGTATGTTTTAGACTCTGAGTGGAAAACCAATTTTTCCCAAGTATGATGAAGTCTGCGTAGATGCAAAGGTCGTTCTCTTCAGAACTGGTTTATTTTTCTTTCCAGGTGCAGACCTTTTTACGTTCTCAAATCTCTGATGTTCTTTGTCATATAAATGAAAAATATGTTCAACCAGCTGTGCAGTGAGTCTGGTTTCAAATAGGGCTTTTTTTATCTTTCATTTTAGGGTTTCTGACTTGAGTGTTTATTTTAAAGCTTTTCTGGGCTCTGAACTTGCATTTTATGATATATACGAACTGTAGCATTTATTTTCACACATACATGCTAAAAAGGTCTGTTATTTTGTGGATTGAAGCAGCTGTTTTCATATACTGCTATTGTTAATTAGCTCTGCATGTTCATATATTTGTTTTACAATCGGTTAGCTGCTTTTTGTAGTATATTACTTTTCTAATGAAATACTGTATAAGGGATGTAATCCACTTATAGGGAAACCATTGAGACATATTATCCTGTGTTGATTTTATCCAGTAAAAGGGAGTTAAAGGAAATTTAACCTGTTCACTGCCAGTCGATTTGGCGCTTCTGGCACTTTTATTGCAAAACAATTTGAACATTTTGCACTTTTTCTCTTTCACTTTAGGGGCCTTTACTTGGGGTGCTTTAAATTTATCCAGGAAAACAATATATTGTTATTTTGAGAACAACCTAAGCTTTCAAAATGTCTAAAAAATAAGAAAAAATATATAAATTTTTTTATGCATGAAAATTTAACTGCTCTGAAAAGTCCTATGTCTCCTGAATGCATATATAGTTTTATGGAGATTTCTCATTTTTATAGGTCAGAAACTCCCAGCAGTACACTACCAAATTTTCAAAGCACTGCACCAGAAAACTGCATACTTTAGATTCCAAAATTTCCACTAACAGTAGGTTTACCCTAGAAAACTATACATTTTTGAACAGATAGACAAATCTAAAATAGGTAAAACTGTCTGGCTACTCTAAACTATCAAAATGCAATGCTTGCCTAAATGTATCGGTTTTTATAAAAAAAATATAAATTCTTCCATTCTACAGCATCTTATTTCCTACGGGTCATAAGGTAATCCGATAATAAGGTCCACTGAAAAGTTTGATGCCCAATTTGCATAGGTTTCCCTTAGTATGTGGTTTTTAGGTGCCCCAAGATACCTTATATGATCTATCATTTCTGTCATTTCAGCTCCTGCAAAATCAACATATTTTATGTAGGCTAAAGCTACAAAAAAAGCAGGTTCACTCCAGAAAATCATATATTTTTTAGAAAGTACAGTACACAGTCCAGTGAATCCAAAATGACTGCACATGTTTTTCTACTCCAATGTACCAAGCTGCAAAGCTTTCCTAAAATTAGTGTTTTTGATGGCATTTCCAAAAATCACCTCAAAGCTTCCACTTTGCAGCATCTTTTCTCCCACATATTAGGTATCAAGATTAACCATCCTAAATATGAATTCCAGGGTCCACTGAGCAGTTTGATACCCAATCTGTATAAGTTTACCTAAGTATGTGGCTTTTGGGGCCCCAAGGTGAAGATACCTCATGTTTCTGTAATTTTAGCTCCTGCAAAATCAACACATTTACATAATTTTATGTGGGATGAAGCTACAAAAAGGTATGCTCACCCCAGAAAGCCATATACTTTTGGAAAGTACACATTCCCCTAAATCCAAAATGGGTATACAAGTCTTTCTGCTCTAATGTACCTAGCTGCAAAGCTTTCCTAAAATTGGTGATTTTGATTCTTCCTGAAAATCACCTCAAAGTTTCCACTTTGCAACATTTCCTACATATCATTAGATACCAAGATACTAAATATGAACACCAGGGGTCCACTGAACAGTCTGATGGCCAATGTGCATAGGTTTATCAAAGTATATGACCCCATAATATACCTTTTCATACTAATTTCATGGCTTTCATTTACCTAATTGATAAACAAATTTTATGCGGTCATAGGGTTGCAAAAAAAGTAAGGTGACCCCTGGAAACCATGGATTTTTGGAAAGTACACATTCCAACACCAGAGGTCTAATGAATAGTTTGATACCCAATATGCATAGATATACCCATGTATGTGGTATGTACAGACCTCAAATGAAAATAGTGAAAATGTATTTTTCTCAGCTGCCAAATCAGTTTCTGCAAAAAGAGCCCCATGACTGCATATTATGTGTCGTAAGATCCTTACTGTACAGAGACCCCAAGAGACATTTTGGAAAGTACACATTCTGACAAAGCCAACATGGCTAAAAAATGCCTTTATACACCAAAGTATCAATCTGTTAACTCTTTTTATAAGTTAACTCTTTTTTTATAACTTTTCTTAAAATTTTCTTACCATCTGCTGGTAAGTTCTGCCCACAGACAGTCGAGCTAAAGTTTCAGAAGTAGAAAGTACTGTATTCCAATGTTTTGACGCATGAACTGGCCCATTTCTCTTCTCTGAAATGTGAAACTTCCCAAAAATGCACTGAAGTCAATGGGAAAGCGAATTTACCTTGTGGTTAAAGGGGACCTGTCACCCTAAGAAATAATTCCAAATCCTTTTGTATATTGTTAGTAGAGCAAAATAAACTTTACACTATATCAATTACTCAATTTATTTTCCCTTCATTCTTGGAATTAGTAGTCACAGCCAGCGCCATTTTGTGTGCACTTGTTATTAAGGCAAGCTTTGTATCCCCCCCCAAAATCGTATGCATTTGCCATACAGGTGATCTATAGAAAGTGCTGAATTGAAAGTTAAAGTAATTGTTATTAAAAATCTGAGCTGTGAATCATATATTGCCTGCCCGGCCTCTATGCCTGTGGCATAGAGGCGGGGCAGGCAATATATGATTGATAGCTCAGATCTTTAAATACATTTATATCAGGTATGGATGATTTAATTAAAAAATAAATTAGGTTTCCTGTTTAATCTTCAAAGGACTTTTGTGCCAGGTTTTGTGCATGCTTACTCTGATTGTCACTGGCCATAAGGCAACATAATATCTCTGATGTTCTGACTTTGATGCAGAGCTGTCAGACCTGTCGATCTTTATGCAGAGATGTAGGATGTGCCAATCTTGATGCAGGGACATCTCGTGAGCTGATCTTGGTGCAGTCATAACAGGCTGAATTTTTTTTTCCAGCAAAACAGCATGGTAAAATATTACCACTTGCAAAACTGTACCTCTCAAATTTTTTTGCTGGTCCCCACAACAGATTACTTTTTTTCAAAGCAAAGCAATATCACAAGACTTTCCTCTTACCAATTTCCCCCCAAATTTATTATATTAACATAGTGCATATTGCTTAGTTGCTTTTTAGGGAAAAAAAGAATGGAAATTGCGGAAGTGTTTAATTTAAAGGCTTTTAAATGGCTTAATTTTCTGGGTTTTCTGGGTTAGCATAGCAATTTAGGCTGAAAGACGCATTAAACTATTTTTCAACCTTTTATGTCTAAATGAAACCCACTTCCTGCTAGCCAATCTTAAGGCAAAAAAATCCCACCGAAGCCTCAGAGGGGGGAAAAAAACATTCTGTGCTGCCTCTAGGCAAATGTACAAATCCCTGCTATGTCTTGTTAACAATTATTCTCATTTCTTTCTCACCCAAAGGTGAGGTCAACACTGCACTGGTAACATACAGCTATATTGGTAATTTTGGTGAAACTCATTTAACTTTATTTCTTGATTGTGAAATTTCATGATATTGATTGTTGGATTTACATGCAGGGCCAATCTGAGAAAGAAATTTACGGTAAATTCTCCCAATACTGTGCGGCCATCCAAAGGTGATAAAAAAGTGATGAGAGGATAAGGTGGTGAATAATGTGGTAATGATTTTGACACCTGGTTTAAATTGCTGTAGCAGAGGTAGAATAGTAAGAGACCATAAGGTATTTCAATAGGTTACTGGAAAAGAGAAAAAAAATTGCACTGTATACAGTAAGCCCAAAAGGTTGCCTAGAAGTGTGTGGCATGTCTTGTGGCCTACATCGCCTACAGTTAGAGGGCTAAAGCTATCCAAGAACCCGATAAAAATATGGATTTTGTAAGAACAGGAACCAAATTTAGCAATTATATCAGATAATCATTCCTATTTCTATCCTTGTGTGCATTGTGATTTAAGCAAGTCTTACCTCTTGAATTAGCACTCACTACCACAGCTGGGCTGGGATACATGACTAGCTAGTGTCTTTTTCAAGAGCCAAATATAATCTCTCTGCTTCGTCTTTTGACCTGTTTAAGATTTTTCTGTCTTTATTGTCCTTCTATTGATGATACTACTGCCAGTTCAGGGCATGGTTTCACAGTACGCCTGTTGCCAGACATCTGCTTTGTTAAAATTTGCTTATGAAAAATGTATGCAGTGCTTTTCTTTCTGTTCCTTCGCTTCTGTCCTCATATATTTTTTACATTTTGCCTTTTTATCCTAAATGACTCAACTGTTGCCAATTAACAAAGGCATGTTACAGAGAAGATATGAAATAGCATAATGTAACTCATGAAATGCAGGGAAAAGAACTTGGTTGGCCAAAACAACAGGGTAGATTGCTGCTAAAATGAAAGACTAAAATTAAGGATGAGCCTTTACAGGCACAGGCATGAAACAAACACATTTATATGTAATAAAATGTTTATGTAACATGCTCTAGTTTTTCTTGATGCTACATACATTGTACATGTGTGCTATATGCTCCTTAGCTTCTGTCCTCTGCTTTTGAGTTAAGGATCTAGTTATTTTCTAATATATAGGTGGACGGGAACAAAATAATAATGTAAAGGGTACTTCTAAAACAATTTTTCTGCTTCAGAAGTTTTTGAGCTGTGGATTTTTATCCTGCATGTGCACACACACTGGGAAATTACTAGACCCTTCCCTTAATCTGTCTTCCATTCTGGACATGAGCGGCATAGAACTGCTTGTGTGTATCTAGCCTTAAAGTAAGCACAGCCAGCTTGGGACATTCCAGCTCTTGATAAATAACAGCAAAAATAAGCCGAAGGCTACCAAGAGGCTGAGTTACCGTGCTCCCAAAATATACTAAAACAGCATAAGTTTGTTTTATTAAAATAATCTGTAAAGCTGACCACACACACTCGCTTAACATACGGCATTTCCTCACTAAAATATACCATCAGTCTTTAGGAAAGCCACTTTGCAGTATGGCAAAATTGAGCACTGGTGCACTTGCACCACAGGTGATCACTTTTTGCATGTTTATGGGGTTTAACATACCTTGAAGCGCATAGACCCACACTTCAATGTAGTGGCACGACCAGCTGACCCATTGTTATTAGTCTGATCAGCAAAATTAGGCCTTCCATGTCTGTATCCAACATACCCTCTCTTGAAATTAGTCTTTCTTTAGATAGCAGTATTAACCAAACTATTTGCAGCAGTTAGCTATGATCATTTTCCCATTTAAGCGGTGAGCTAATTGAACTGTCTGCATTATTATAATCTGCTTCATCTGTACATAACGAAAGTGTAAAAACAGACCGCCTGCGATCCTGACCATGTGCCATCTTGCATTTTAATAAGCAAGGACCAATAATGCTCAGAGCAGATGTGTTGGTTTAATACATGGGAGAAAAAGCAGCTCTCCAGATATTGAAAGGGCTATTGTGAGGCAGCATATATATTTGACAATATTTTTATGATAACTTACTGTGTGAAATAGGGATTTGATTATCTTTGCTGGTCCCATCCCTAATCAAATTTTCATGCTTTTATGATGTGCTTGGCGAATCCAGACAAAATAATGTAATGCATCTAATCTTACTCAAAGATTTCTGGCAGTTAAATTATTTTATATAACACATGCTTGCCCTTATCAAAGTGCTCCCAAGCTGTAAATAAATGACTTTGCTAAATGACAGTAGAGCGGCTCACACTTTGGAAGGTCAGTCGCATTTAGGGGATAATTACTATGCCCAAGTAGTTGTCTCTAATTATTATTCTGCTCTACCTTTGCACTAGTGAGAATCTTTGAAATAGTTGGTATTTCTTAAAGTAAAAGTATTTTTGATTTTTAAGCATTACTTGAAAGTTGAGTATAGCTCATCCAACACTTCAAAGTAAACAAGTAGTCTGCTGTTTCTGGAAACTCAAATGTTATTGAGGGTGAAATAGATTTCAATATAACATTCAGAAAAACATCCCTTGCTATGGCAATTTCCTTTCATAGATGGCAAAAGAATAGCACCACCACATGCAAATAGATATACACACACCATTGGTAACCCCACTAATCTTTAAAGGAAACAGAAATTGCAGTGTATCCCTTCTGCATGATAACCAGTTGGAAGGCTATCAAACCCATGTGCCATGATCATGTGTGTATTTTCTGTTTCTTTAGTTCAAAATTTTGCATAATTTCTCCAACAGACAAAAGTACAAAGTTAGTTTTTTTTTATGTCCAAGCACTGCTGGACCTCCACAATTTCTGCCTTTAAGCAGATGGGTTAATAAAGGCTATATTTTCCAGTGTGTGAAGGGGGCAATAAAACAAACACTGGCCAGATTGCTGACAACTAATGAGTGAATTTTTCCTCCTGATACAGATTCAAAATGACAATTGACTTTAATGCATTTGACAATGGGAAAACATGAATAAAAAAAACACCCAGTGACTCCATTTCACATTTTTTTTTTTTTGCACAAGTTTTCAATACTGGCTAACAGTAAGATAGCAATACAGCAATACATCATCATTTTTTTTTCATTAAGACAAAGCTGTAATAAAGGCCCCTCATTAAGCCATGTCTTCTGCCCTCTAGAGGGTAGTTGTGGTATAAGTTATAGTGCCAATGTGGCACAGCTCTGCTTAATGTGAGGATTTTGCCCACCTAGTCATTCACAAAAACCTCCTTGATATTGTGCAAATCTTAGGATTTTTTTTTACATTTATTCTGTCAATTGCTATGCAAGCATTAAATAAAAAGGATGCAATATATCTGCAGACCATGTGGTTTATCAGCATTTTGGGGGAAAAATAAAATGGAAGGAAAACCTACTCTTGGTAGAGGCCTAGACAAGCAAATGAATCACTGATCCAAGTAGGGGATAGTGTGGTTTTTTGATTTAAGGCTTCTAGTTTTTTTTTTATTTTAATAAGGCATTTTATTTGTGTGGTCACAAGCTTCTTTAGACATACAAGTGTTACACATTGCAGAATATGCTATAAAAGATCCGTCCAATCTCTCTGCACTACATCAGTCTAATGGAATTGTTTCTCAGCTCATCACAACAGGTAATTCCTCAATACCTTGTGCAGACAGATGCTTTCCTTTTGGCTGAAGTTGGATCCCATTGCAGAGATGATATACCAAACTCACTTTAGTATACTCTTATGCTGTTGGATTAGCTTTTTTATCATGTCATGTAAAAAGTGTACTAAACCTGCCCTATGGAAAGAAAAGCCTATTTTATCAGGAGACTTGGCAACCTATATATCCTATGGGAAAATGTGCTTTGAGAATAAATATGAAAAGAACTGATGACTTCTAAAAAAAAACTTGCCATTTTTTTTGCACAGAAAGACATTATTTATTGCCCCATGGATTTTGAATTATTTGGGTCAAAGAAATTACTGGCTGCTTGCCATAGACTAAGCATCTGGGATCATATACCTGTCACTGCATAGCAGATACTGCTAGCAGGTCATTGCAGAGGTTATTGTGAATGTTACATATGCATTTATATAATGCCTGTTCTTTAAAAAAAACAAAACAGTATTTTTAAGTATGATACAAAAGATATAAAATATCCCAAAAACAGGAGTATCTAATATGCTGAACTGTTAGGTGCACATATGAGTGCTTGAGCCTTTCAGCTCATAAAGGAAACCCTGTGTGCGTTTAGGAATTGACGTAGGGTTTTGTGCAAAAATACCTTTTTAGTTGTGGTTATTTTCCCAAAGCGGGCTTTCTTAAAGCAATACTGTCATGGGAAAACATTTTTTTTTTTCAAAACAGTTAATAGAGCTTCTCCAGCAGAATCCTGCAGTAAAATCCATTTTTTTAAAACACAAATAGATTTTTTTAATATTAATTTTGATATTTCATATAGGGCTAGTCATATTCTTCGTTTCCCAGGGTGCCACAGCCATGTGACTTGTGCTCTGATAAACTTCAGTCACACTTTACAGCTGACAAAAGCAAAAAAGCATCTGCACACTCAAAAGAAATAAATGTATTGATTACAGAAACACAGAAAATAAAGCCCAATGCTTTTCAACCCAATGCCCCTGACAAAGACCCCTTATTGGCTTGAAACGCGTCGGGCTATATTTTCTGTGTTTCTGTAATCAATAAATTTTTCTTTTGTATTTAGTGTTTTATTCTTTTGAGTGTGCAGATACTTCTTTGCTTTTGTGATTATTTTTGGGGATGCTGAATGGGTTTTCTCCAGTGTTCTGCACCTCTCCTATTGTTTTGATGAGGTGTGCACTCTAGCATTTTGCAACACTTTACTGCTGAGCTGCAAGTTGGAGTGATATCACCCCCCTCCCAGCAGCCGATCAGCAGAACAATGGGAAGGTAGCAAGAGAGCAACTCCCAGTACATATCAGAACAGCATTCAATAGTAAGAAGTCCAGCTTGGGACTCCTCCAGTTACATGGGAGTGGGAGAAATGATAGGTTACTTGAAAGCAGTTCTAATGTGTAGAGCTGGCTCCTTCTGAAATCTCAGACTCGGCCAAAATTGCACTGAGATGGCTGCCTACACACCAATATTACAGCTAACAAAAAATACATTTGTTGGTTCAAGCATAAAATTTTATTTTTTAAAGTATTCCATAAAAATCATGACTGTATCCCTTTAAATATAAAGTTTGTACTTAAAAGCTGCCAAACTTTTTTTTATTCAAGAAAGTCGGCTCTGACAAGGTTTTACCCTGAGTTCCATAGGGTTTCTTTTCTGAATGCTCAAGCTGAAAGGCTTCAGCAATCATAAATGTGCGCCTATTTGTTCAGAATAATAAAATCCCTTTTGTACATTTGGCATATGAAGTCTTCTCTAGTGTTAGAAAATTTGAGTGTAATACACACTTTTTAGGGTCAGTCTCGAGGACCATAATGATGCATGGGTTGAATTTGGTGCATCCCTAGGCATGTTCTTAAATCACCATAAAATGGTTTGCTGCTATAAATAGCTATTTGTAGCTGTTGCTTGGGTGCAAGATAAAAGTAAATTCATTCTATAGGCACATTTGTGGCAAGGTTCAACAGCATCCACATTGAAGCAATTCCACTGATGTAAAAAAAGTATACCTGTCAGTTGGTCTCTTGAAACATATTCTTCATTTAATGTGAGGACAAACAACTTTTTTTTAACCTAAAATCTGTTTGACTGATTATTTTTGACTACTATTTTAGGCTTAACCAGTCTGAATATTGCCTTTTTATTCTTAAAGTTTGGACTGAATATTGATTTTCTGCATAATAATGTAATGATAACTAAATGTTCTGTTGCAATTGCTCTGTTAGAAAGCATTAAAACCAGCAATTTTGTATGGAAAGTTAAACTCCCAGCTAATTGTGGCAAAATATACATATATCAGGTATGTCTTGGCCAACAACTGCTGGCTGGACATCCTTGATGTAAATATTTAAAAACATCTACCAATTACCTCCTCAGCAAGGAGGAGAGGTCCCCTGTGATGATGAGACTTGGGACAAAGGTATGTACCTATTACAGACTTGATAGTATCCAAGAGCTAAGAAATACAGAATACAAATAAAAAAAATAGCTGACAAGAAAGCATTATAAAAAGTCATTTTGGAGCAATAACTTTGGGGACCAGTAGATTTTTGATTGAATCTATTTCAGGGTCGGCTGTTTCAGTGGAAACAAATGCTCATTAGTGAAACAATCATTTTGCTGGGCAGAAAGCAGTGCATCACGTCCAGTTGACTTCTAGTTTTGAATGTACAGCCAAAACAATTTTTGGCTCTGCTTGTGCAAAATTTGTGTGCCAAAACTGATAGAATTCTAAAAGTTTTGGTTGTTATAAATGAACTATTTTGTTAAAACAATCATTGTGAGTGATTCAAGGTTATTTAAGTGAAAACAAGGCAAATATTGATGCTTCTACAATATACATACAGTAGTGTGAGTATGTATATATAACACAAAAAAAAAGTCTATCAATGAGTTAACAAATTTGCACTTGAACATTTTTGTTCAAGTTCCCCTACCTTCCTTTAGGTAAACAAATGGTTTCTGGGTTATTTGATTGTTATGATGTCTTAAGATCTTGAACAGTCTTCTGATATATAAAGTATTGTTGCCTATGGCATGTTGCAATCTCCAAGCGCTAATGCAACCAGTGAAATGCTGTAGAGTTGAGAGATTTGTAATTGCCTGCCAGCTGTACTTTTTCCTTGGGAAACCATAAAATTGTAAGCACAAGACGATTTATGCATCTTATCTCAATAGGCTGTCCGGTTCTTCGTCCCACTTTGTTTTGCAAACACATTTTCTGCTGTTATGCCTTTTGAAGCAATTATCAGGTTTATCAGAAGCATACAATCATTCAAATGATGTTCGAGGTTTGCTGCATTAAATCTTACTCATTCTGTTTAGTAAAACTTTAAAGGATTACTCAGTTGCTCTGTTCTTTATGTCCTGTAGCGTTAAGTGGTCACCCTAAGTGGCAGAAATGGCTCCATGGTGCTTAATATTAGAGCAAAATGTTTATTCCAACACAGTATGCTCAAGTTGCTGTTTACAGTTTCATTAGTTTGGGAACTCTTTAAGACCCATTCAAAATAGAAGGAATAGAAATCATCATAGAATATTAAAAATGCAAAAAAGCCACCCAGAACTTAATAAGTGTCATCTAGCTCATCTGTAATTAGAAGCTGAAAGTATAGTGCAACAATTCAAAACATAATTGAAATACCCATTCTCCTTGCATTTGTTTTTAGAGTTGTGAGTTGTATTATGATATTTCCATTTAGAAATCTGCTGGCCGTAGTATTATTCATTGGCTCATCTCAATTGTATCCAGCTTCAAAGAATGGTACCTTATTAAACTGTGAGCTCTTCAAAGTGATCAAAGAGCCCAAGCCGTTTGCAATTAAGTAATGTGTTGTAGACTTTTAATGTATCTTTTATTCTGGGACCTATACATTTGTATATTATGCAATATAGAATTTCTTTCCCCAAAACATTTCTTTTCACTTGATTAAAGTGGCTTTACATTTTAAATAACATTTACAAACACAGTCAACTATTTGTAGTAAAAGGAAATTGTGACTTCACATTCAGCCATTTTTATATAGTTACAGGTTATTAGTTTTTTAAATCTTTTATTATAAAACAAAGTAATAAATTCTACAGTCATATCTTTATCAAAAATAGAATGAAAGGCTACATCAAAATATCTATTTAATGAAATAATTTTGAAGTGAGTTAGTGAAAAGTGAAATGATTAAGTGTTAAAGAAAAAATTGTGACGTTATATTCTTATAAGAAATAACAGGAGACAATTTATTAAAGCAAGATTAGAATCTGATCAAATTAATTTATGCAGATAATAAAAAGACCGGGAATGGAAAATACCTAAACTCCTTAATGAGCTGATTCCATTTAAATTGATTCCTCCATCACAAATGGGTTCTTAAAGCAATATGCACATTTTTGGCAGTGCGCTGTCACAGTTTCCAATATTGTTTACTTCATGAGAACTGGGTAATTAGTAAACTGCCCGTTGCAGGTTATTTACCATGCAGAACCTATGTGGCATTAGTAACCATTTGTATTGCAATTTTAGAAATTGTTGAAACCAGCATTCTCGCCGGTGGGATGGTATATCAGGGAGATTAGTCGCCCACGACAAGGGAGATTTGCCGTGGGCGACTAATCTCCCCGTGTGCCACAGCCCTAAGAAGCCTAAAGGCATATTCTCCCTACAGTCTGATGCCACTGATAAGATCTGTTTTATCCATTTTATCCATCATGCTGTATACATTTTAAAAGTAAGAAGGGGCTGGGCTCTTCTATTTGTGTTACAGTTACATACTGTTCTTCGACTTCAGCTTATTCTTCTGCTTCTTCTTCTTCTTCTTATAATTCTTAGTGCCCCCCATTTTCTAAACGCTACTCCTCCTAAAGTTCTAGGGGTACAACACCCAAACTCCCCACACTTCTTCACCCTATAGCGGAGCAGGTTGCTTGTTCTTTTCTAAGCAATCCGGCCCCCCCGACTTTATGTGGCACGGCTCCGAACCCCCCATTTTTTCCATTGACTTTGACAGGGAAGATTTCAAACTGCTGCCACGCTTACAGCTTTGAAGCTACACCCCCCAAACTTGAATTACATAATAATGGGGTCACCCCAAATGAAACAGCGACATTTGTTGGATGATCCCAAAGTGGGAGGGGCCAACAACAATCAATCAAATTTCACCCATTGACTTTTATGGGGAAATTGAAACTGCTGCCAATCTTACAGCTTTGAGGCTACACTCCCTAAACTTGAATCAAATAGTCATGGGCTCAGCCTGAAAATATGATGATTGTTGGATGCCCAAAAGTGGGCGGAACTGTGAACAGCCAATCAGATTTTACCTATTGACTTGGCGGAAATTCAACCTGCTGCCATTCTTCCCCAAACTTGTGCAGTTGGTCACTAGGGGACTGCAGTTTTAGTTTTGAAAAAGTGGGTGGGGCCACCAACAGCCAATCAGATTTCACTTATTGAACTTTATTGGTTTGATGCCAGAGTTCCCAAACTTTGCACAGTCAGTAACTGGGTGACTTCATACGCAAGGTTAGAAAAAGTGGGTGGGGCCGCCAAAAGCCAATCACTTTCATTTTTCAGTGGGGAAATTTTAACTGCTGCCATTCTCACATGTTTAATGTCAGGGTCCCCAAACTTTGCACAGTTTGTCACTGGGTGACTATGTTCCAAGTTTAGAAAAGTGGTCAGGGCCAACAATAGCCAATCAGATTTTAACTATTGACTTTCAATGGGGAAATTTAACCTGCTGCCATTCCCCCAGTATTAACACCAGGGTCACTAGGGGATTGCATTTTTAGGTTTTAAAAAGTGGGTGGAGCCACCAACAGCCAATCACCTATTTTTTTTGGTTTAAATTTAAATTGCTGCCTTTCTCACACTATTTATGTCAGGGTTCCCAAACTTTGAACACTGACTGACTACATATTCAAGGTTAGACAAGTGAGCGGAGCCACCAACAGCCAATCCATTTCCACCCATTAAATTTCATTGGTTTATAGTGTTTAGTGCTGCCTGTATGGTCAGAATGAAAAAAGGCTTTTATTTGTGGTCATGACCAATACCCATTTTTGGTGAATCCTCTGATAGTTAAGCTGAAGTTATAACTGTAGCTATAGGTGATAAGTAGGTTCTACATGTGCTACTCAGAGTAGTGGGATTCTAGTTGGTAAAGATTATACAGTAGTTCTTCATCACCATTTACTTTACAATTAAAGTATATCTAACATATTGGCTAAACTGACACTTTCCTTACAGTTGAGTAGTAATATGTCTAACTATTACATGATGCTGGGCTGGAGGGGGGCTTAGGAGACTATTGCAGATTGTATTTCTTCATTACTAGTAACACTGTAATTTCCTATAATGTATAGAAACATATCCATAACAAATACGGCTTAAAAATAAGAGTGTATTATTAGACAGGCCTTACTACAGAAGCTTACAATCTAAAAGGATAGAGAACAATTGACACATAAACTTGTTGAAATATAAAATGCTGATATGAAAAGTGAAATAACTTGGGAGAGTCAAGCAGCAATTAAAGCAGAATGAAGAAAATAAGATTTAATGTGATTTAAAGCAAAATGCCTAAAAGCACAAAGCTGTAGTAGTTTAGCCAGAAAATAATATATGGTAGTGTATGGTTGTTTGGACTGTTTATAAGCAATGGTGAGGGGGAATTTTAGCAATGTTGAGCAGATGAAAGTACCAGGGTTACCAATAGTTTGTATGCAGGTTGATTAAAAGTAAATGGAAACTGGATGGGAATGAGGTTAATTGTGTTGGAAATACAAAAAATTCAGATTACAGGAGACTAATTTTTAGGTAGTGTAACATCCAGTGCAAGGCAACAGAAAGGCAAGCAACACCTGCCAAAGCTGGAGTAAAATTTTTATGCTGACAAGAGGTAGTCAGGTTTTATTTGCTTAATTACAATATTAATAAAATCTGCACTCCCGATTAGGGGAAGCATTCATTCCTCAACACTATTAGTAAAATAATTTTTCTTTGATAATGGTATTTCTGCAAATAACCCTGTGAACAACATATCTAGTCCTCTCAGAATTTTTTATTAATTTCCTCTTTATAAACACAATAACAGTGAGCAGATTCTTTTATTCACTTTTTAGGCCTTTGGCATGTAGACATTTGCCAGACAGAGAACATGGTCAAAATGTCCCAATACACCTGTCATTATTTGTAATATTAATCATGAAAGCTTTCTGGCTGACAAACACACACTTGCAAGAACATTTGCTTGAGCATGGAGGTCTGTCTATATGATGTGCATCATACAGGAACATTTTTCATTAATATTACAAGCTGTACCAGGCCGACAGGATTATTTTGACTGCTTCTGATTTCCATCAGACAGCAGCGGCAGTCAAAACAGTGTACCCTTAGCCTTCAGGTCATGGATATAGCCAATCCTATGATGTAGTTGAAGTAGTGACAGGTTAGGGCACTGGTTCTGAACCTGTGGGTCAGGACCCCTTTCGAGGTTGAATGACCCTTTCACAGGGGTCGTCTAAGACCATCGGAAAACACATATTTCTGATGGTCTTAGGAAATATTTTATGGTTGGGGGTCACCACAACATGAGGGACTGTATTAAAGGGTTGCGGCATTAGGAAGGTTGAGAGCCACTGGGTTAGGGCGGGGCTATATCCAATCAATGCATTAGATGACTGCCTGGCTTTATAGATATAATATAATGTGCGGTTACCTTGGGACTTATACAAGGATAACTCCTTATTTCCTACTACTTAACCCCATGCATCAATACAATTGTAAAAATACAGTTACTACCCCTCGCAATTCCATACATCTATTCAAGATTTTGTATATTTTTGTTCTTTTTTTTTATCTGACATTTTCAGTTTTTTTACTTTTTCACTTATCTTGTGAAAATCAAAAAAAGAGAGAAAAAAATGCTTAGACTATGTCGTGCTTGTTAATCCGTAAAAAAAAAAAAAAATTATTGGCCTGTAGCACACTGCACTAAGTGATACAGCATTGCGATCAGGATACATGTATAGATGTGTAAATTTAATATTTTTATTATTTTAAGGAGATGACATTGGAAGAAAGGATGGTGATTACTGACCTGGCCAAATGTGATTTTACTGAAATGTTTACTTACTACAAAGGAAAAATGGAGGAAAAGAAAAATAAATCAAAAGAAGATAAACTAGTAAGAACTAATTACATAATGGCAGTAAAGATTCTATTTCTTGGTTTATGCCACTGAGATGGCTTAAAAATAAAGGGTTTTGGAAGAGCTACACATTACATACGATTACTGCAAGTTGCCCTTCTATAGGTAAACAGAGTACCTGGAAAATTTCATTTGTAAATGGGGGGGGGGGGGGGTTATTACTTCTACAGTACAAAGCTAAAGTCAAGTTTTTTTATGATCAGCAACATGCCATTCCAAATGCAACAAAACCTGTATTTTTCCTTTTCCCAAAGATAAATGGTCTCAATGTTAAAAAGTTGCTGGAATTTGTGAATTTCAGGCTATATGATTAATAGCTTTGATTACAGCCAGACTAGATAAAGCCAGGCACTGTGTGCTTTCTGAAACAAGCTTTGCCAACGCTGCTAAATCCTGATGAGCGGCAACACCTGCCACTTAATTCCGCAGCCCATCGACTGTTCTCTGTCCATGATTTTCTAATGTGTACAAATGTCCATAAGGAACCGTGTCCAAAGCTTTAAATGTGATCTTATCAGGGCACTGTGAAAACAGGGGAAGATCTCTGCAGAGAAAGTGTGTGACCAAATTACTAACACGTTCTCCAGCTCCAGATTACAGCAGCTGAAGGTATTCAAGTGTACAGAACGCAGTTAG
Source organism: Xenopus tropicalis (assembly GCF_000004195.4). Classification (NCBI taxonomy): domain Eukaryota; kingdom Metazoa; phylum Chordata; class Amphibia; order Anura; family Pipidae; genus Xenopus; species Xenopus tropicalis. Next base: position 62,722,664 of record NC_030680.2, on the reverse strand, counting down.
TAAAGTTACTAAAAAAACAAGGTTAATATTTCGGATATAAAGGACTACTGTTATCTTCATTTCTGTATATATTTTTTCCTTTCCACAAATTTCTGTGACCATTACCGACTTAAATTATAATTTGTCTTGTCCAATATGCCATTCTTTCAATGTTTAAAATGGCTGGTGAGCCAAAGGATGGCGGTATTTTTGAAGATTCCTATTCCATGCACCATCATAACCTAAGTGTGTGTTGTTTTCAGCAATATACACAGAATAGACTACTTGCTGCAGCCACCTCTAGTTGATCTTTGTACTCTGCTGTATAGGTTGCATACATCATATCACAATTTTGAAGAAAAACAGCACCAACCATTTATCATGAAATCTAATGTATAAATAACAGGAGCTTAGATAAGATCTCCCTGCCTACACTGCCTTTATTTAGCACATATTGCCTAGAATAATCCCATGACTTAAAAGACTATAAAAGGCAGAAAAAAGTATTTGGTAATTTTCTCTGTACTTCTCAGTTATCACATCTGGCAAGCACAATTTAAAAGGCAATACGTGAAGTTCTGGAGCAAAGGTATAACAGTGGTATAGCCTTTATTTATGGCACTGTACAACATTTTCAGTCCCTATGAGGTTCCAGAGCATGTTATTAGTCTGGAATGCTTTTACTAAAACGAAACCACGAGGGGTTGCTTATTTGTGCAAACTTCAGTTCCCAGTCATTTTAATAGTTTCCTTTGAAGAGTAGTCCAAAATGTAGATGCAGTTATGTAATAAAGATATCATGGTTTATCATTTTTTCTTACTGCTTCAATTACTACATGCATCTTTGACTGATATAAGGCAAACTTATCATTCTGCATTTTTTTCCTGGTCCTTTTGGATTCTAAAATGAACTAACCAAAATAATTTAACAGCCTTAAGGTGGCCATACACAAGCAGATTTAAGCTTCCTATTCGGGTCCTTCAGACTCATTCAGCAGTATATCTGCCTGTGTATAGGGCCCTTCGAAAGGCCTCCCCAACTGATATCTGGCCGAAAATCAACCAGATGTTGATTGGGCGGGCTTGATTTTTATGACGGATCGAGAACCACATCTGCTTATTGATGCAGCTATCGCTCTGACTTTTCATATCCCCATTATTGTAATGCAATCATTTTGCCCTAGGACCAAGCAATTGCATTTAGCATGAAAGATGCTAAAGATTTGCTTGTGTGGTTACCTGGCCAAACAATCAAATCTTACTGTATGTGGCCATCTTAAGACTACAAGAAATGTAAAATTTGGTAATTAGAAAAAAACTGCTGGACAAGTTGGTTTCTGTTAATGTGCAAACATAGTTTGATTACCTTAGTGCTGCACTTGTGTTCCTTTTCTGACCACCTACAATTTTGGCAGAAAATCAAAGAGGAAAATGAAAAACTGTTGCAAGAGTATGGTTACTGTAGCATGGATCACCATCGAGAGAGAATTGGAAACTTTAAGATTGAGCCTCCAGCACTATTCCGTGGACGAGGAGACCACCCCAAACAGGGGATGTTGAAGAAGCGGATACTCCCTGAAGATATTATAATCAATTGTAGCAAGTAGGTCATTTCTTACTACATCATAGGCGGAGGGTGAATTTTTTTTCATTTGGGGAGGCGGAAAAGGAGATGGACCATACATAGACTGACTTAAATGTGAGCTGTGCTCTGATTTAAAGCAGGTTTGGGGAAGCTTCCCTAGCCTCCTACGTACTACAGTGGGTTGCACTGAAATAAGCTCTCTCAGCTTAGGGTGTTTCCTATCTGGCCCTTGTGCCTTGTTCACACTCATTTTGAGTAACTTCATGTACCATATCCTGTGTCACCCACTGACTAGAATGAGCTAAACCAAAAGTGCAGCTATGGGGTGGGCCTAGGAACTCTGGCTCCTCTATTGTGTACACTGAAAAAAAGGACTGATTTAACACATTTACCTATTCTGTATCAGTTATAACCATATTGTTACCATAAAAAAAACTTCAGCAAAAAACGATCAACATGACCTATAGGTAACTTTTGATGTAGATTAATATTTTAAAAAGTAGGTTTTTTTTGTGTCAGTATCACTTTAAGGAGTGTATAGGTTCTTGAACATATCCCAACAGCTTGACTATGTTGTTTGGAGCAGAGAATTATTAAACAACATCAATAAACTATTTAACCAAAATTAAAACTTCATTATGAAGAACATGGTAAAGCATCCCATATGTTTTGAGTGTACATTAACCTGGTCCTTTGCTTTCCCACCCTTTTGTTTATAATAAATAGAGAGATTCTGTCCCAGATGGGTCCATCTCTTTAGTAGCGTATCTTGGCAAATGGTGCACAGGAGAATCAGTTTTCTGCAATTCAATGAGTGATAACTTAATTTTGCTGTTAATGCTATTTCAAGAGTCAATATAACTGCTTACAGCACATTAAATTTAATTTAAAGGTTTTTTATGGTTATAGTTAATAATCTCGCTGTTTATACTCATATATATTCACCAATCACCATTGCTTGAACTATTTAGTCTTGGTCCCTGTGTAGTTATACCATTTGTTTAACTGGGAAATTGCTGTCCCTTTTCCTTTTGTCAAAAAACAATACCAATAAATAACTGTACATTTCAAGGTACAGTATGTGCTTTAATAATTTTCATCCCCCTCTGTCATATTAGGCCCTTACAAATTCAATCTATTAAGAAATATTATTCATTTTTCCCTTAAGAGGTTTACTAGAGATCTATCTTTGAATTTAATGCTTGGAAATTGCTATATCTGCTATAATCTTATAAAAGTGTATATGAAATTGTGCTGGCAGCATTTGAAGGTGTAAAATGGCTTGAAGCATTATTAATATCTATGGTTATGTGTGGGGAACACTCAGCATGGCATTGGGACGAGCCTTTTATATTGTCATGATATATTACTTACTAGACATTATATTGATAAGAGCCCATGAATACTAAACCCTCTTCAACTAGTCTACCAGTATAAGCCTAAAAATGATGAACAGATGTTCAGATACATTTGCCATTTATCCCTACTGACAATTTCCTCAGTTCTTCCAGGCATTGGAAACATACTCCCAAACTGTAGGAGCACCCCCCCCCCCCCGTTACTCTTACTATCAATGAATCCATTCTCTCTTGCCCTCTTCTCAAATGGGATTACAAGGATATACATGATTCATATTCTGTGGCACTAATCTTTTGGCTAAAGGGGTGCAAAAATGCATTTACATCATGTGATAATTTTGATTGGAAAAACAGGCAACTGTTCATAAGTGCTACCATGCAATCCCCTTCCCTGTTTTTGCTGTGACCTAAGGTGAGGCTCTTTGCTTCTTTTAGAATGGAACTTCACATGGTAATCTGCTAGGACTAGAAAAAATAACTGTCCTTTGGTGGTAAGGATGAGATAAGGAAAACTTAAAATGTGCTTTCAATGTATGCATCTAGTATGTATTCGGATACTAAAATTATTTTGGTATTTCTTCATGTTTAACATATCATGAATGTTTTCAGTGAAATACAGGTTCTCCCTCATGTTCTAACACACTGCATTGCAAATCAGAGCAAATACTCCCCTTTTATCAGTGACTCTGCAGAGGTCAGGAAATTCTATTAACTGATGCTATAACATCAAAGCACAAAGACATTTATGCAGCCCCATAGCTGTCAGCCAGAACAGAGTATGTTCTGAGCCATTGTTAGAGGCAAGACAATGAACAGGTTAATAGATTGTTATGGTTTTTAGTTAGTGGTCTTTAAAATCTGTTATTTTCTCACTGCAAAACAGTCTGGGTGCTTAAAGATAAGGCTGTGGATTTCACTGCTAGACTTGTGATTTATGGCTTGCTAGAACTATAGATACTCTATACTTGCACATGTGCCTCTTATGCTTTGTACACTTGTGTGGTCATTGTTAATTTGTCACTTTGTTTCTGGTCTGGTTCGTGCAAATAACTGTGTGCCCAAGTAACACTGTGTGCATCTGTACTACACTATATGGCTCACAATGTGGAGAAATGATGCCTGATTATTATAGCCCAGACTGAAGGAATGACAATTGCTAATGTACCACTCAAGTGCTGTGACTCATTTTAACTATAGCATGACTTTGTAACTAAAGCTCTTTATTATATTATACAGTATAATTGTATATAAATAATGTATCTGTAGTCCTTACTGAATTACTGGTAAATGTTGATACCAATAGACATAGCATGGATTCTGAGAAGTAGCACACCTGCTATAGTTTTCAATTAAATAGAGCAGTGCTGTCCAACTTCTGTTGTACCGAGGGCCGGAATTTTTCCGACCTACGTGGTGGAGGGCCGATAATGGAAGCCAGTTTTGACCACTCCCCTTTTTGAAACCGCACCCACTTGAAACCACACCCATGTTATCACATGACCATACCCATATTAATGGTTGTAGTACAGCAAAAACCTGCCATACTCTGCCTGCCCTACCCTGCCTTTGTGTGTGCCATACTCTGCCTTCCCTACCCTGCCTGTGTGTGCCATACTCTGCCTGCCCTACCCTGCCTGCGCGCCATACTTTCACTGTGTGTGCCATTCTTGGCTGGTTTGTGCCATACTCTGCCTGTCCTACCCTGCCTGTGTGTGCCATACTCTGCCTTCCCTACCCTGCCTGTGTGTGCCATACTCTGCCTTCCCTACCCTGCCTGCGTGTGCCATACTTTCACTGTGTGTGCCAGTCTTGGCTGGTTTGTGCCAAACTTGGCCTGTGTGTGCCATACTCTGCCTGCCCTACTCTGCCTGTGTGTGCCATACTCTGCCTTCCCTGCCTGCGTGTGCCATACTTTCACTGTGTGTGCCATTCTTGGCTGGTTTGTGCCAAACTTGGGCTGTGTGTGCCATACTCTGCCTGCCCTACTCTTCCTGTGTGTGCCATACTCTGCCTTCCCTACCCTGCCTGTGTGTGCCATACTCTGCGTATGGCACACACAGGCAGCATACAGTGACACAATGCTGGCACTGCTCCTACAGTCTGCACAATAACTATATATTAAAAAACTTTTTAATTGCAGTACCACCTCAGTATATGTTCTTTTTGTAGTATGCAGGGATTATTTGTGGGTTTCTACTCCTCCTGAGGTGTGAACAGGGGAACAATGGGGGTTATTACAGCCTGAGCCTGAGGTGTGAACACTGCAGGGGGTGAACAATGCATAGATTAAAAGGTGTGAACAACACAGGGGATTACATATTTAAACAATACAGAGGGATTACAGCCTGAATCTGAGGTGAGAACCATGCAGGGGACCAGTTAATGACAGTACTGATACCATTTAAAGCTTACACAAGAGTAAGCCATCAAAGCAGCCAGACAGGTGGGGGGGCCACACAGAGGGGGCCGCCAGTTGGACAGCACTGAAATAGAGCATAATAATAATTTTTCTTATGCTGTATTGTGGTGCATACTGTAACTCTGATAGTTTTGTGGTCAAATGAGAATTCTAAGCTTTTCCCCCTTTGGAAGCAGGGGCTTTATGGCCGGTGATTTTAAAGCGGTTTTACAAGTAGGAACCAGGCTTTATCGCCAGTAGGTACTAGGCTTTAAAGCCGGTATTTTTAGAAAGGTTTTAGAGTTGAGGTTTTCATAACAAATCAGATCTGACGCCTAATCCTGGTTCTAAGATTCATCTGCCCAAAAGTAAAACCTTAAATCCTACACCATGTGCTGCATTGCAAAAATATCTGTTGTGTGCTTTAAGTCTTGTGTTGGGGTGTAGAGTCCTTCCTACTCATCAGTGGCTGCATTAGAAAGGGCAATTACCTTCATATTTAAGATCAGTGCTGCTCTCATAGTATGTAGATATATTTATGTTGCAGAAGGTGAAAAATGATTGTGTGACCTTTTTCATCCTTTGCCAGTATAATCCTCTAGCATATTTATAGAAAGGAATTATATCATCATATTGTGTCTTCTCTGAAAAAGTCAAATAGTATTAACAGCCTTTTTTTTGACAATATTTATTGCACTTGTTTATCGCCTAAAAAAACCTCACTTACATGAAGAAATGCTTCACCTCATAACTGCCACCTTACACTGCAAAGTTATGCTGCATAGGATGTTCCCCAGTAAGCGTCCCTAAATTGTTATATACAGGAAATATATATGATAAAGGTTAAATTGATCGGTGTGGTGCCATGGTCACTGCAAGGAATTATTGCATACAAGTACCAATACTTTGCAATGTCGGACACTTAATATCTTTTCTTTTTAAAATGGCCACAGGGCTGGATTAACCAGGTGTGTTTACATATCCACGATCCACCTATGAACCTGTTGGTTTAAAGGGACATTATACATCTAAAAACACCTTTACTAAAAATAAACACAATAAATAGGATGTGTTTTAAAATTACATTCTGCCTATTCTTTTAATTTATAAAAAAAAATCTATTCCTATTTTTTGCCATTATAAAGCACTGATTGAAAAGTTAGACTATTTTTACTGACCTTATAACTCCCTTTTTATGATAAGGACAATTTGTTCGGATTTCGCTATTTATCTTTGAACAAATCCCTCCCTTATCAAAGCAGCAGCCTTTGAGCAGCTCATTATCAGGGGCTTCCCAGTGGACTGGTGATTAGTTTTATCAGCTCCTTTTGAAGTTCTTCGGGATCAGGAAGTGACAGGAAATACTTAAGTGAAACAGGGTTCATATTCTTGTAAAGTGCCAGAACTGAAAAAAAAAATGAAAAAAAAAAATTTGGCAAAAATTATGTTCCGCACAAGCCCTATTCATTGAGCTCATGTTGAAAAGAGGTGTGTACTGTTTAGGTAGAATTAAGTTGGTAGAGGGTTATTATACAATAAATTTACCTCCTACTTTTACTTAGTATTGGGCTTTGTCGGACTGGGGTTTTTGGGCCCACCGGTAACCTTGCCTTAAGGGTCCCCACTACTGCTCCCGAGACCCCTACCTGTGTCCAACCCGCTTCTGAGGCCTTCACTGCAAACTTGCTTCCAAGGCCCCTGAGGCCCCCAACCCAAATGTAAACCCATACTCCAGCACATATTCTTTTCGTCTCTGTACAGAGCACCTCCAACTGCACTGACATCCTTATACTAAGGAAATGCTCCTCTTGCTCTGCAGATCCTGTTCTGGGGCCCAGTGGGGAAGGGGGGGATTTCTACCGGTAATCTGCAGAAGAGGCCAGTGCTTCCACTAACTGTGGACCAAATAGTACACAGTAGAAAATGTGCTCCATGGGGCCAATTAATTTATTGGCAGTGCAAGTTGAATTTAGTTTGTATTTTTGCAAACAAGGACATGTAAACCCTACATTTTCCTACAATGTATATCAGGTGAGCAGGTCTTCCCCACCCAAATAGCATAATTTATACTGCATATATCCCCTTTCGTTTGCCAGCACCATCACATTTTGCTAAAGCAAATAACGGCTTTCACCCAGCAGCCATTTTTTCTCTGACACATCATCAGTTACAAATCTGCAAAGAGCATACACAATTGTAGGGACCCATAGGGTTATGTGCCCTATGGAGTGATATCCCTGCCTCTTCACATATTCCCTTGTTACTGGACAGAAGCCTTTGTAACAGTTTATAGTTATTTCTTATCCTTTATTGGCCCATATGGTTGTCCACACCCCTTGCAGCCTCATATACTGTCTAGCAAGGTGGTGTGGCTTCCTCTTTGGCTGCCTGTCTGCTACCAGGAAACAGTCCATCGAGCCTGGGTGCAGCAACAGGCCCCAGTACAGCCATTATCACCCCAGATACCACTATCTTATCCGGAGAAGTCGGGGACAGGGCCCCGTGAACAAGGCTTAGACAGAATAGCAGTCCTTGTTATAGCACCCTCTAGAAGGAGTGAGTTCAGTCAGATCTATATAGTAAGGGCAGCTCAGCCCCAACTAGAAGACAGCTGGAAGTATTTCTTCCACTAGGCAATGTTCCCTTAGCTTAGGGCCACGGACTAGTGACAGGATACAGGTTAGTATAAACCCTGTTCTTTGCCCAGCCGGCAAAGTTGGAATAACTACCCAGACTGCCTTCCAAAGTGGTGTTGAGCTGACAGGTGCTTTACCCTGCCCATACTCCAAAAGAGGTGGAATAAACCGGTGGTACCCTCCTTTACTATCCTCAGTGGGTTCTGCTATATCTGCATGTCTCTGTGAGTATTGACTGCTACTTGTACCATTAACATTTGTCTTGGACAATAAAGAGTTACCAGCTTGATTTGCAAGAGCTCCTGGCATCCATCTTACTTACTTTGAGCTAATACACTACACAGTACCAGTGGGAGTTGTAGTACAACAACACCATCCAGCCCATTCCTTCCACATAGCGAAGGCCCATTCCTTTGAAAGAGAGTCCCAATGTACCCCATGCTCTGTCCATAGCCGTGGTTAGTCAAATTTTAGCCAAAAAGGGGTTACACAGACACTTATTCTGCATAAATTTCATCAAGGGTCAAGGCTCACACAGGCAGAACTGTCTTTTATAAAAGTTCTACTTTGTTTGAGCACTGTAATGGTTAAGCTAAGCTGACGAGAGGGGGTTAGGAGCTGAGTTTCTATGGGAACCAGCAATGCCATGTCTTCACTGGTTCTAGACTGGAGGGCGTGTTTAGTAATCTGAGTTTAGAACAACTGACCATGCCTGACAAGCCAGAATCAAAGCAAATTCCCGAGGGGGGGGGGGGCGCGAGTGGGTTACAGGAGGAGAAGGAAATCTAAGTGATTAAGGAGATGTTGCAGCCTTATTATTAACCTCTGGACAACCAGAGTTGCAGGTATTGAAAAATTTCAAAGAGGCTGTTCACTGATTACATTTTTGTGTGTGGGGTTTACATGTCCTTTAAGTATTGCTAGATGATCAAATTGGCCTTTTTTTGAATAAATATCTAAAATAGTTTAGGTAAAGCAAACACAGCATAAACAATACATTTAAATAAGTATGATTCTTCTACAGCACTGTTTGTCAGTGTTTGAAATCCTAAAATGTTTGATTTTCTATATGTAAACGTTATTGTCCTGAAGATGCTTTAAAGTGATACTGACACCAAAAAGTTTCTTTTAAAAATATGAACCTACTTCCAAACCTACTTCCAAACCTACCTATAGGCCATGCTGACTGTTTTTTCCTAAAAGTCCTGTTTCTCTATATAAATCTTACTGAAGATCCTGAACCCGACTGTCTGGCAACCCGACTGTAGCCTCTCAATCTGTCAAAAGGACTACGTCATAAACTGGGAGGATTTAGCTTGCCATTTGCTTCAAAGAGTTCCCCCTCCCTCCCTCGCTCCTCGCATTGTGAACTAGATAGCAGGCAGGCTTGATCTTTCCATTGCCTGCCTACTTCAAAGGGCTGTGCCCCCTCTCTGCTCTTTGCTCGAAGAATTTAAATAGCTTTCCCGTGCCTGCCTGCTTCTAAGGGCTCTCCCTTCCCCCTCCCCATTACACATAAACAGTGGAGCTGAGCTTGTCAAACACCGGCAGAAAGCAGAAGGGGCATTGCAGGTTTGTGATTGGGCATATTTATTCACTTGGGAGGCATTTAAATTAAAACCCGGAAGAGGGGAAAAAACATGGCTGCTCCGTGGGTCTGTAATTCGTGTTACCATAATCATGAAGCGAAAAAACTTTGCAGATATAGTTTATAAGGAATTTAAAGCTGATACAAATTAAAACACAACAGCAGGTGTAAAAAATGTTTTACTTGGCTGTCAGTATCACTTTAAGGCAGTGTGCAAACAACTGTATACTCCCCTCACTGCCATTGCTGTATGACAATATGAATATGCTTTGTTTAATTTTTAACTAAACAGTGTATAAAATATACAATGAATTTAGCTACACGGCTGCAAGAAGTTCTCACAAAAAACTTATCTAACAATCCTGTCCTTCCTGAATCAATACTTACAGGAGATAGGTTAGATGTTCATCTCTAAAAGAATCTGTTAGACTAGCAAGAGAAAGTAATTTTGTCATCTCTCGGATACCGGACATCCATTGCAGAGAATGATAAAGGTCTATCGGAGCCATTTGATGTTTGCATTTTGTCTGCATTCTTTTATTACTCTGTTCTGAATTTTTTTTTTTCTCCAAACACTGTGATTACTCCAAAGTGAGAGCCTGACCTTGTGAACAGTCAGAAGCAAATAAATTTACTGAAGTCACCAAAAAGTAGTATATTAGTGTTTATGTTGGAACAGTACAGTGAAAATGACTACAGTTCTGATAATGCTAAAGGTTAATAATTCATTGTTTGGCTGTTATCTTTATTTGCAGAATACATATTTAAGATTTTTTTTTACTGTAAAATTAGATATAGAAAAAAAAATTGCTACAATAGGACCAGTTTTCTATTGGTGAATAAATTAAAGCAACTGAAGTGATATACAATGTTCTTTAGGGACTGGGCCTGGACTAGGGTAAAAAATAGGCCCTGGCATTTCAAGTACACAGAGGCCCAAACAGCCCCAGCCCCCCACTAGCCCAATAAATAGTGACTGTCTATGGCATCCTACAGCAGCCCCTGGCCTGTCAGGGACCTGGGTATATAAGCAAGTGACAGCTGCAAAATACAGCTGGGCACACATGGGCTGAATTACTGTATATCAAATCATCCTGTGCAATAATTTGATGGCTGTTGATCCAGTTTGGCTACACATAGGGAATGGCCTGATTGTACAGGTCCAAATGATTGGCCCAGGTTCAGGCTAACTGCTCACGTAGAGAAATGCAGAATTGGGTCTCCAGTCATTTTATTTTGTTTACAGTTCTACAGTATGCAGTAAAGGGTGTAGTTATAAATCCTCTATTTCTTCACTTCGCTATTTTTAGATTCATTTTTTTTTTTAACAGGCTCCTTTGTGTGTGCCTTCACTTAGTAGAGATCCCAGCTAGTACAATGTGACTTACCGTGTTTGGTCTCACTAACCCAACAAGCAAATTACACAATTAAAAGCATCAATTAAGTTACCAGAACACACATCTTGCATTTAAAATATTTTTTTTTAAAAAAAAGATGCATTTAAAATATTTAACCCCCTTTTGACATACTCACATGTATTAAAAGGCACTAAGTTTGCCCAGGTGCAGTAACTCACAGCAACCAATAAGATGTTTTCTTTGAAACAGGTGACCAAAAAATTCTATCTGCTGATACTAACATAGTAGAAACTTAAGACCATTTATTACATTAACTTTATGACTTTTATTCCATAACCCCCTTTGAGTTCTAAAGAATCTTTGAACCAAGTTTGAACCAAGTTATTCAAACCATACACATATGTACAGCACATATTCTATTCCATTATGAAGTCTGACTATTTTGGTGAGTAACCAGTCAGAAGCATCCCATAGACAGTAATAGTTTAAACCCCAAATGCTGACCTTCTGCAAAAGCACATCTTGTGGTATTGTGTTCACTTACCCATCTTTTTAGGCACAGCCCAATCCATAATCATGATCCTATTTTATTCTGTTACGCTTGTTTGTTAAATTATTATAAGACCCCCATTTGTTATTAATTGTTCTACAGAACTGCGTAACTTGCTGGCACTTTATAAATGATGATAATGATGGAATAATTAAACTGTACATTGATTTTGTCAGGCACTAATCCAGTTATACTCATATTCCAACATAATCATCCTGTCAATGTTATACTAACTTATGCTGATGTAAATAGAAAAAACATTATTGGCTCAGATGTCATTTCATTTAAATAGATCATTCTAACACCCTTTTCAGCTGCAAAGTATGATGGGACATTTTATGGCAAGTGCTTGCCCCAAAGTTTGCCCCAGTACTAATTTATTTTCACTGTAAGTAGTGAAATCCTATCTTTTAGAAAACTAGGTATGGGGTAGAATTGCATTGGGATTATTTTGTGGGGTGCTGGATCTGCTGCGCTCCCTTCCTTAATGCCAGGCTATAGTGTCATTTCTAAATGCCCTTTTAATGCACATAGTAACTAAGCCACTGGATGTCATTAGGTATGCACTGGACATATTTCCTGAAATAATCACATTTGATGCCATATCTAGTTAAGGGATCCATTGTGCATACACACAATAGAAGGAACAGTAACTCTAAATGCATTTAGAACATATTCCTACTCTACCTAAAGTGCCCTAATAATAGACACACCATACTTTTCCACTGATGCACTCATAAATACCTGTTAAACATCTGAAATCTGTAATATACAGTATAATATCAATATAAAGACTGTCCTGTTGGAGACTTGTAGCCCTCCAAAGCATTTCGACTCCAACCAGCCCAAGGGTTCCAATATGCAACAATGTGGTGATGCACAATCGCCGTACAAGGTAATGGTTGGGCAGCCCAGTAATAAACAATATGCATAGCGTTTTTGCACTTATTCTTGAGACTGACTGTAATTATTTCTGGCCCAGTTAGTCATTTTCTTGCTGGGTACCAGTTAACCTTTTGTGTTAAACCCTCCAGTTTGCCTAGATCTTTAACTTTAACTTTACTATAACTGCCAAGTGTAAAAGTCTACCAAATAATAAGTGGTGGAAGGATAAAAATGATTTTCTTTTTAAATGTATTTGCTTCGTTATTTTCTATAATAACTAATAAAAGAGGACAATAGATAGCATATACATTTTTACACACAGAAAAGTCCTAAATGTTTTCTGAAAATTATATTTTATATGCAACAGCTCCATCTACAGGGCAGATTGCCACATTGCCGTATTTATGTTTTTTGATAACAGAGGATAAATAAACATTTTTCTCTCTTTATATCTTTGATATATATATATAATATATATATTTGTTGCTCATTTCTCCCACTCCCAGCCAAATCCTGAACCTGTGACCTTACCGCAACTCAGTTCAGCCTGGCCGTGGTTTGAACTTCCAGTTCACTGCTCTAAGCTTCAAGGTCGAATTTATTTGAAATGCGTTTCCTTTTACTGTGAAGGGATGTAATAGCTTGTGATATTGATGCTTCTGGATCTTGCTTCTGGAGTCCTGCTTCCTATAAAAAAGAAAGAAAAGAAAAATGTTGTTTAATGGCTTATATGGCCATTTGAAAACCACAAGGTTTTCTGAGGTTTTGTATAACTTCCAATCTTGTGGTGAATGTACTTTCTTGTTATTTTATCTCCGTACAGAATTATCAGAATCTCCTGGCCATAAACTTGCTTTTGGCTTTTATAAAGCTTTACAGCATAAGCTGTTCGACTAGAAAAAAAAAAAGCAGAATAATAATGGAGGGTTTCTCTCTGCAGTAATAGGTTTATTCTCTCTCTAGGTACATTCATAGTTTTGTGTTTTTGCTGGCACAAAACCTTCTGCCTAAACCAAGCAACTATAGGTATAGAATTCAATCAAGAAGCCAGTTATCCAGAAAGAACCAAATTACAGGATGTCCATCTATGAATAGACCATCTTTCAAGCAAACATTGATTACTTTTATGATTTACTTTTTCTCTGTTATAATAAAACAGTGCCTTGTTCTTGATCCAAACTAAACTGCATGGATCCGTATCCAAAAACAATCCTATTGGGTTTAATGTTTAAATGATTTTTGCAAGTTGATCCAAATTACTGAAAGATCCTATATCTGTATTTGAAATATTCATATTTCATATATTTTTTATTCTTTCAGAGACTCAAAAATCCCTGAGCCACCTCCTGGGCACAAATGGAAAGAGGTGCGCCATGACAACACTGTTACCTGGTTGGCATCATGGACAGAAAATGTACAAGGATCAGTGAAGTACATCATGCTCAATGCAAACTCCAAGTTGAAGGTAAATTATTCTCATGCAATAGCCACTTAGATTGCTGTCCTACTGGCAGAATGTTTATTAGTAAGCACACAGAAGCAAATCATCCTACTTAAAGAAACTGATAAGTGTGATGTTTTTGTTTGACAATAGCTGGCTTTCAGTTTTACATGTATTAACATGATAAAGGCTATAAAGTTTGACAAATCTAAAACATGTTCTGATGAGTTCACACATGGCTTTATGCATCCTCTATATGCGATGACCATATGTGCACTATGGTCCTTAGCAGGATGGGACCGCTGTTTATATCAGATAATTAATTCATATTTGCGGTTAAGTCTATTTTAATAGTTGACTGTTTCTTATTATCTGGCAGTGTGTGCTTTGTTAACTAATGTTTGTGGAAGCTCTAATGGTGCAAAGCCACAAACATAGTTGAGCTATTCTGTGCAGAAGGAAACCATGGGCATTGACCCATAGCAACTAATCGGTGATTGGCTTTTTACAGCCAACTGCAGGTAGAACAAAAGATGCAACAATTTGGTTTCAATGGGTTTCTGTCCATGGGCAAATTTGCCCAGTGTTAAATTACCCCCATGTTGCTTTCTCTAAATTTCTACCAGGAATTTAATCCAAAAGGGACAATTTTATATTAAATTTTACATGCTGGTTTTCATATTTTATTTTGTGTGGGGTTTTCTTTTTCTCTTTTAACTCTTTAGTTTGGAATTAAGCATCTACTCTGGATGGGCTTACTTCCTTAACAACCAGACAACTGTAAACAAAACAGAAAACAAATAGGAAAGGGTCTCAATATGAAGAACAGCTATTTAACATTAAAAACAACAATGTACAAATTGAATGCCAATCAGTTTTTGAATGACAAAAAAGAAGGCTAAGTAATTAAAAATCCAAAATGAAGTGAATTTAAAGGTTTACTTTACCTTTACAAGGAAGGATGTGGACATTTTTTAGGATGTCAGGTTGCTGGACAATCTCATAGGAATTTTCCACTGAGGATGGTCCTGCTTGATGACCCACCAAAAATTCATGTTATTTAGAAGTTTCCTTCTTTTTATTGCCAACTCAGGGCTGCTGATTACTTGCACCAGAATACTTTGACTCCATAGAGTATTGCTCAGTGGCTTGCAGTGAAGAGCAAGTCTGCCCTGTTTTGCTTTGGCGAAAAATTCATGAAACTGCTGAAAAAATACTGAAAAAAATAAGCAAAATACGGCTACTGCACAACTTTTTTGACGTGAGCGACTTTTTTTTTTTACAATGGGAACAAAGATCCCCCTAATATTTGTCCTCCAGCAACATTTCTCCAGAGAATAAAACAACCCCAACCATGACAGTCTAACCGCCTAGTTTAAATACACTATTACATTTTCTAGTTTAGTTGCACTCTCTCCAGGCCATGAATATCCTTCTTAAGGTCTGGAGCCCAAAACTGCACTGCATACTCAAGGTGAGGCCTTACCAGGGACCTATAAAAAAGCAAACTTGTGTTGTGATCACTCAAATGAATGCTGTTTTTTTATTCAAGACAGCACTTTATTTGCTTTAGTAGCTACTGCCTGGAGTTACAGTATACAACATGTTGTTCTTTTTTTTCAGGAGACCCCCAACACATTACCATTTAGTTTACTACTCAAGTTTATATTATTTCTACCAAAGTGCATAACTCATTCATCAACACTGAACCTTATTTGACAGTGACATGACATAGCATGTATATTTATGGAAAAAGGTGTGATCAGTGAATCAGTTAAGCAGAGGTTTTGTAAAAGAATGGGATCTTAACCTATACTTATTTGCATATCACAAAGGTAACACATTTTGGGTATCGTCATTCTATATTACTACATAATAAGTACATAACAAACTGCCAACTATATTATTAGGAACTCCTAAAATGTAGCACAGATTTTATTATATAGAGAATATTGCACCCCTATTGTCAAGTATAAGGATTTTATGAGTCACCAAGGAGTACAATACATTGCAGTGAGTCATGTGACACATGACGTTACTAAGCACCTTTGCAAGGATAATTTTTCCAAGATATTCATGGATCTTGTCTATTATATATAATATGAAATTTAAATGATAACTTATAGTGTTGGCACATTCCACAGCACTTTATTAAAAGGTATTTATAAGTAACTAGTTAACCTGCCTGTATATTTTTTGTGGGAGAAAAAGTGAGGGAGAGAACTAGAGTAGCCTGAGAAAAACACTCCATACAGGTAGATGCTGATGTTATAAATATGCCTATGGATTATGGCACATGGAAAATGAATAGGTTTTAGGAATAAAGCAAAGTTAAGGTAGAAGAACAGAATACCTACAAGATATCTCACCCTATCATGAAACACAATTATACAAGTTACAAAAAAACGTACTTGAAAGCCCTACAGAAAGCCCTTTCTTAAACTTCAAAAAGTTCTTTGTGCCTCAAAACATGTTGCATATGCACCAATAAAATACTGCTGAAACTGAAATCACTGCCAAGTTTATAGAAAGCTCTCAGCAATAAGAATTCCCAACATGTCCTATTAAAACAACATATTCATTTTTCAAGACAGTACCTTGCATTTGTTACCTAAGCTAGCATAAATCCAGACAATCTTTCTATATTTGAAGGATGGTTCTCCACATTACAGAAAGAACCCCCCTAACTGGAAAACCCCAGTCAGCTGTCCATGTAAATAACATGCAATTATACAATGCAAATTTTATTTACACATTTATTGAATGTGCATATAGGACAGTGTGAAATGCACAAATCCCAGTCAGCACACCTGGTTGCTTGGACTGCATAAGCCTTGGCAAGACAATTCCAGTTTATTTCCTCTGAATTGCCTTTACAATAAGCAGCAAAGACTAGATATAGTTGTAGGTGCTATGCCTCAGCTAAACTGCCATGCAAGAACTGTGCTGCAATGTGGCAGCAATATAAACTGTTTAACTGTATGCAGCCAAAAAATATATAGTGAAGAAGCGCAAGAGAGGTGCAATGTGTAGCTTTTATTACTACTCATGAATGCTTAATGTTCATTATTTGAGTAAATCTCTGCTGGCAGAGAACAGTGATTTAAGCTTCAGAATGTGCGAAACTGTCTGCTGTAGCTGGCAACCTTGAACATTTACTGGTTAGTCTTGTTGCCACAGGTAATAAAATACGATTTTATTTCACGCATTGTTGAGAACGTCCAAAATCGCTTTCAAATGCCAATAAATAGCAAACAGCTGTTAAAGGAAACTGGCCGAAATAAGCATCTGCTGACACGTAAAGAAAGGAGAAGCCAAATAACATACAGTAAATAGCATTTGGATGATATGGGAGCAAAATGGTCATCATTTTAAAGCACAGGCTATGATTACACTTTGATTGTGTAAAGGAGAAATATTACAATTGTTGAGACTGTAAAAGAAACGTACTGGAGCAGGAAATTGTTATATATCCTAGGTTCTGTGTTCAGGTTAATCTAGTTGAAATGTTTCAAAATATTATACCACCCTCCCCTTGAAAATTTGGAAACTCTTGCTGCTTTTAGCACTTGGCTAAAGAATGTTGTTTTTAAGATATAATGCTTCATTTTTTCTTCTCCCACCAAACTGACAGGTTCAGAAGGCCATTTGTAAAGGAGTCGAGACAAGAGTTAGTGTAGCTGGGAAGAAATCTCTTATTGTGCATGCTCCTTGCTTCATATCTATAGCTGGGTTCACCATTACATACTCATGAAAGTGTCATTTGTTTTAGTAGACTTCTATTACTTTTTTTAAATCAATAACAAAACAAAATCAATTTTTATCATGTTTCTTGACTGTTGACCAGAGAGTAGTACAAGTGCTTAATAGATGCACCAGCCATTACAGTTAATATTCATATGACTGCTTGTTATGCATCTAGTGTTGCCATATATTTCCCATTCCTTCACGTTGTTTAAGGTCAACACTTTTTTGAATGTGAAAAAAAATAGAATATAAAAATCTTGGCTTTTTGGTATTTTTGTTTACATGTCTTTATGTCCATGGAGGGTATAAGTTATCATAGTAACTATGTAATTATTTTTTGTGAGGGGAGATTGTAAAATTTTGATCATATGTCCCTACATGTGATCCTTAGAAGTGTGATTCAGAGTATTGCAAGATTTCTTTTTGCAAGGTATGCACATAAGCCAAGGAATGAGGTACCTTTCTTATATATGTTTGTGTGTGGATATATGGTTTGTGTGTTGTAATATACAGTTACTAATGTTTTGCGAGTTCAGGGAGAAAAAGACTGGGAGAAGTATGAAGTTGCTAGGAAGCTGAAACATCATGTTGTAACAATTAGGAAGACATACCGGGAAAATTTTAAATCCAAGGAAATGAAAGTGCGTCAGCGGGCCGTGGCTCTGTACTTCATTGATAAGGTATGATATAGGCAGGTAGCCATAAAATAGGTAATTTCACTCTCTCTCTCTGCAATCTACAAGAAATAAATGTATGCTTCATATAACTGCCTATTGGTCCATAGATAACTTTGTATATCGTTTTTATATAATTTGTTGTAATTAGTAAACTGTGTAAAATGTTAGATACAACTGGTGTAAATTATAATGGCTATGGTATTTCATCTGGCAGGGTAGTGCCTGAATCCACACCTGTCGTCCACTGACTTCAATAGAAATCACCTGACACTGCTAGTAAAGGCTCTCTAATCTCAAAGAACCACCTGTACTAGTAATGCCAGGCTGTCGGTGAAGTCAGTGGGAGCTATAGGGCAGTTTTGGGTTCTGTCCTTGTGTTTATAGATAAGGCCATTCTGAATGTACAAACACGTCTTTGGGTAATAACTATGAATTCAAAATCTTGCATCTGTATACAATCTAACCTTATTGTGAGAGCCAATCTTATATAATGCCAATAAGCTATACTGCTTGTATAAAACAAGTAGATGTCTGAAAGGGCTCTACCGTGTTTTTGTAGAAAATCATCTGAGCTAATAAAGCCAACAAGTTACCAAATCCCACTCCTCCTCTGCCTCCTTGAGGAAGGAATGGTTGTGCAAAAAAAAAACACCTTCACATATGCTGGCTAATCAGCCTCTGTATGTCATCTTTTATAAGTAGTTCATTTAGAAGAATAATTATGGGGCAATATTCAAATGTTTTGATACAAAATATAAGTAGTCCACAGACAAATTTCAAAAGAATTGAAATGTTGCATTTATTTTTGTGTGAGTGTATTTTGTCTCTTTACAATTATCTCATTTTAAAGAAGAATATTCACATTTTCTATACATACAATACCCTCCACCTTAACTTCTTGGATTATATTACAGCATGTAAAAAACAGTTCTAAGATATAATTAACTTCAGTAGATTTTTTACATATCCTATTTCTTTGTTTTATATTGTCTTTTTTTTTCTAGCTGGCTTTGAGAGCAGGTAATGAAAAGGAAGAAGGAGAGACTGCTGATACAGTTGGTTGTTGCTCCCTAAGAGTGGAGCACATAAAGCTTTACCCAGAACTTGATGGAGACAAGTATGTAGTTGAGTTTGACTTCCTGGGTAAAGACTCTATTCGATACTATAACAAAGTTCCTGTGGAAAAGCAGGTAAAATTTATTTCTTTGAGTTTTTTAATAAGCATAGGTAGATTTTGCTTGGGTATTATAATGAGTATGAATTTATTGTTTTTGGGTATTCTAATGGATATAGGTATGTTGTGTATGGGTAAATTGTGCTTGATATAATGCCTATGGGTATATTGTGTTTGGGTATTATAATGGGTATTAAAATTGGTATAAGTATATTGTGATGGGTATCAAAATGGGTATGGATATATTGTATCTGGTATTATAATGGGTATGGGTATACTGTGTTTAGGTATTATAATAGGTATAAGTATAGGTATAGGTGTATTGTGCTTGGGTATTATATGATGGCATGTCTAGTTAACATAAACCTAGTATGTTAATTAGGGATGCACCAAATCTAAGATTCAGTTTGGGATTTGGCCAAGATTCTGCCTTTTTCAGCAGGATTCAAATTTGGACGATGCTCCTAGCCGAACCGCATCCTTAAAATCATATGACTTTTTGTCACATAAACAAGGAAGTTACAGATTTTTCATCCTCGTTTACATACGTAAATTCAAATTCTGTTCGGTATTCAGCCAAATCCTCGAGGGGTTCGGCCAAATCCGAGAACAGTGGATTTGTGCATGTGATGCACAAAATGTAGTAAAAACACCAACATAAGGGGTAGGGAGAAGCCTGCCTGCAAGCAAGCTGTATAAAGAGACTAAGATGAACACTGAGGTGTATTGGCTGTGGGGAAGATGTTCTTATGATGCACATATGTTTTCCTAGAGCAGTATACTAGTTTTCACTTCATAGCAACAACTGTTTAGTAAAATAGACTTATCACCACATTCAGGAAAACTTAACCAGTACTCCCTCCCCATCTTAAACTAAAATCTCACTTGTGTATATCTGCTATGTTTTTTTCAGGTCTTTAAAAACCTCCAGCTGTTTATGGAGAACAAGCAGGAAGGAGATGATCTATTTGACAGGCTGTCTGTGAGTATAAGCCCCTTACAGACCTTTCCTGTGAGGTCTTGATTAACAAAGATATATTGAACCTGGCAGTTTTGGCTAAATACCCTGTTTAGCAGCTGGCTATAAAGGTCCCATGGAGAGAGTAGGCACTCAACACCTGCTGTCTGATCTGATAACAGAGCTTATAGATAGTTATATGAGAAGCTAGAAATCTCCCTTTTGCATGCAGGCTTCCTGGACGTTTGCAGAACTGTAAGTTATGCATTGACAGGCAAAAGCTTGCTTATTTTCCCATTATGTCATAAAACAAGTTGAACCATAATAGATGGCTTATGGAGACGAAAAAGACATTTTCCATTCAAAAGATATAAGTATGCTTGGCTTCCATCCAAACCTCTCCTAATTTGCTTTGTTCTAGCAATTAATTTAGCCATTTGCTTGGTATGCATCAAATTAATTATTGGCAGACGAAATAGACACACTTGAGGCCATTCAAAAGAATTGTTTTTGTGGAAATGTGTTCTCTTTATGTTAAGTATCTCTTATACTATGCTGGGAATTTGTAGCTCTACCTATCCAAATAAAGTCTGGCAGTGGAGATTAGTGGAACGCTAGCTGTGACTTTAGAAAACACTGTAAACTGGTAAGCCTAAATGTAGCTTCTAATTGCATCAGTGCACATAATAAAGTTATAGAGACCAAAGTATTACATTTAATCAGAAATACTTAAAAGAAAACTAAACCCCAAAAATGAATATGGCTAGAAATGGCAGATTATTAAACTGAACTGATTGCTTCAGTCTAAAGTCTCAGCATCTCTGTAGTAGTAATGATTCAGGTATTTACATTTGTCACAGGAGCTCCCCATTTTGGATTCCGTTATTAGTGACACTCGCATGCTCAGTGCCCTCTGGGCAGCTGTTGATAAGCTAAGTTTAGGGGTTGTTACAAATTATCAAGCAGAAAATGAGCTTGGCCTGTCATAAGCGGACATTACAGGGCTGATGCTAATTGCACTGGTTTCAGAGCTGCCATGTACTAATAATTATAATTACTAATCCGCGTTGTATTATGACATTTATATTCTATACAGTATATTGTGAGTGGGTCCCTAACTCAGTAACTGACAGCAGCACAGAGCATGTGCAGTGAAGCAGCAGAAAAGAAGATGGGGAGCTACTGGGGCATCTCTGGGGGCTCAGACCTTCCCTGCTAAAGGGCTGTGGTTGCCTTGGGCTGGTACAGAAGCCCAAAACATAATGTATAACATTTCTAGACTACTTCTTTAGTTAAGCTTTAGTTCTCCTTTACATTGTCCGAAAATCCTCATGGCTTTTGCCACCAGGGAATATTACTACCAACTACCTTAAAGTGGCCAAAGAGTTTTGTTCAATTATTTTTTTGAATGTATGGTGTCCCATCACTCCATAATACATGAATATTGATTGGTATGGGCAGTTTAGAAAATGTAATCTGCAGATGAGGCTGTAAAGAGAATCTTCTAATCATTTGTGCAGTTAGTACAAACAATCATGGCCCCTCACACACACACTGTTCAGTCCATGGGCTGATTATCAGAGAGCAATATCAGAGTGCCAACCTTTACTTGTATCTTGATACAGATTGTTTTTTTATCATATCTACTGGGGAATAATAGGTTAACTAAACCATAAAAATAATTTTTACATGTGTGATATTAACCTAAGCTGAAATCTGTACCAGAATTAGCTCTCATTTACAATAATAAGGCCTATGGCACACCTACTTTTTATGTAAGGTGTTCCTTAATATAAAGGTTAAAATATGGATAGTGAAGGGCATTGATTTGTTTCTATATGTAAAATACTAAAGGAGAATATAAAAACCCTAGGCAAAATGCACTGCTGGGTAATTTTTCATTGATGGGGTTTTGTAAAATTCCCCAAAAAATGACCATTAACATTATTGGTACCATGCCAGTGTGTGGGTTGATATGAGCTCATTGCTCTCATAAATTGTTTCTTCTGCCATAGACACCTTTGCTTAACAAGCACCTGCAGTCACTGATGGAAGGACTGACTGCAAAGGTTTTCAGGACATACAACGCATCGATTACACTGCAGCAGCAGCTCCAGGAGCTCACAGACCGTAAGAAGCCATGATTTATTTATTTGTCTAGCACCATTTATAAAGTAAAATGTATTCTAGCAGCGGGCTTTGAGTTGCAGCCAGCTCTACAACAACATTTAGAGACCATATGGATCTACACTGACACCCAAGCAGAACCCAAATTGGCACCCACATGGTATTAATATCATAACACCTCATCCGATGCCACACA
Organism: Xenopus tropicalis; assembly: GCF_000004195.4. Classification (NCBI taxonomy): domain Eukaryota; kingdom Metazoa; phylum Chordata; class Amphibia; order Anura; family Pipidae; genus Xenopus; species Xenopus tropicalis. The sequence continues at coordinate 62,700,007 of NC_030680.2, read as the reverse complement.
GGAAGTGAAAATGCTCTTCCAAACCTGACCCTTGACTATTATCTGCCCAAAGTCTTCACTTTTTATGAACGCACCTAGGTACTATGCCCACTTCTGTACTCTTAGCACAAGTTACTTTGTTTAACATCTTTGGCACTTTGCAGCTCTGCTCATAAAGTACTAGAACTAAATAAGCTTAGTATGTCCCAACAACTGTCTTGGTTTCATGAAGCAATCATGAATGGCAAAAATGGGACCAAAACATTTCTGTTTTTGTTTCTATTTGCATTGTATTTCCCTAGGATACAGGACACCAATGTCTGGGTGCACCAATATAATTTGTGTAGTGAATTTCACAAAAGTTAAGCTGGAGGCTTGGGGTAGTTGGCTGAACCCAGAAGGGGCTTGTAACTTCAGTAACCAGGCTGCTTCTTGACTCAGGCACAGCCCTATGCCTGATGACTAATAAGATAAGACCAGGTTGTACTTGCCCTTTTTAGTTTTTGTTCAGTGTTTGAATGTTTTAAATCTCCCTGGTTATGTTGAAAATGTAAATTTGAATTGGAAATCCTGTTTTTCCCACAGCTGAAGAAAGCATGCCTTCAAAGATCTTATCATATAACAGAGCTAACAGAGCGGTTGCAATTCTGTGCAACCATCAGAGGGCACCACCAAAAACCTTTGATCAATCTATGGCAAATCTTAAATCTAAGGTAAGAGAGAAAAGTCATTACATGTGTTAATATTTGTGTCAGTGGTACAGTTAATTTGACAAAGAAACCTACAAAATGGAATTGAAGTGCTACTTTTAATGGCTAATTGAATAGGAAAATATTACAAGCTATCAGGACTTTACAAACCCTTATTGTGATAGCAGTGTATTTGAGTGTATCTATTTAAAGTAATTCCTGCAGCAGAGACCATAAGAACACAAGGCACCCACCTTTTCATCACTGGATAATTCTGTTAAATCCTTTCATCCAGGGCCGCCATCAGAAATCACGGGGCCCCTCACAACTAAATTTTCTAGGCCCTCCCACGCCCCCAATGGTCCCTCCCCCAGTGACCCCTCCCATCAATACAAAGTACACACAGACATTGGTAGCCAGGGCCCCCTAAAACATTGGTAGCCAGGGCCCCCTAAAACATTGTTGGTCCTCACCCAAATTACTCATACTATGGCCCGCTCCCCGCTGCTTACTGCTTCCTCCCGTGTCCTTCGGCTCCCCCCCAGCATCCTCCAGGGCCCCCCAAGCATACGGCTGCTTTTTCCAGGGCCCCCCCAAGCATCCTCCAATTCCCCCCCCAGTGTCCTCCTGCTTCCTCCAGGCCCCCCAAGCATACTGCTGCTTTCTCCAGGGCCCTCCCAAGCATCCTCCAGTTCCCCCCTCCAGTGTCCTCCTGCTTCCTCCAGCCCCCCCAAAGATCCTTCAGCTCCCCCATCATCCTCCAGTTCCCCCCCCCAGTGTCCTCCTGCTTCCTTCAGCTCCCCCATCATCCTCCAGTTCCCCCCCCAGTGTCCTCCTGCTTCCTTCAGCTCCCCTATCATCCTCCAGTTCCCCCCCAGTGTCCTCCTGCTTCCTCCAGGCCCTCCAAAGATCCTTCAGCTCCCCCAAGCATCCTTCAGTTCCTCACCGGTCCCCCTGCTGCTTCCTCCAGTTCCCCTGCTACTTCCTCCGGCTTCCTTGATGTCCACCGCTATGTTCCGCTGCTGTTTACGGCATCTGCGCTTTTATAAAGGTTGCACCCCGTGCGTGTGACGTCACTACGCACGGGGCGCAACCTTATATAAGCGCAGATGGAGCAGAGAGCAGCGGGACATAGCGGCGGACGCCAGTAGTGAGAGGGCCCGGACTCGATTAAAGGGGGCCCGAGCTAAGAAAACTCTAGCACGGCCGGGCCCCCTTTAAAGTTAGAAACGTCCGGGCCCGGGATGACTGTCCCCCCTGTGCCCCCCTGATGGCGGCCCTGCTTTCATCACACTGAGTACTTGGTGCAGTAAATGTCTCGTACCATGATCACATATAGCCACCTTAGTACATAGTAGCATGTTACCGGCAACCTTATGAATCCTTCTAGTATTCCCTATAACTGCTGTTGAACAAGCAACCTTCTGTTTTCTCATTATGCCAATCTCATTGACCCCCCCCCCCCCATTCTTTTTACAGCCCACTCTAATCATATAGTACTTTAAAAGAACAGTTCAGTGTTAAAATAAAAAAAATTCTAATATAGCTAGGCAAAAATGTAATCTATAAAGGCTGGAGTGAGCCGATGCCTAACATAATAGCCAGAACACTACTTCCTGCTTTCAGCTCTCTAACCTCTTAGTCAGTGACTTCAGGAGCAGCCACATGGGACATTACTGTTAACTTAGTTTGTGAGCATGCAGGGCAGATTCAAAAGCAAACTTACTAAACAGTTATGCCCTATAGGTTACTGACTGCTAACAGCATAGAGAGCTATAAAGGAGGAAGTAGTGTTCAGGCCAGTATGTTAGACATCCGTTCACTCCAGCCTTTATAGATTTATGACTAACTATATTAGAAATATTTTTTATTTTGCACAGTCTGTCTGTTTTACCCAGTTTCATTTTTACACTGAACTATTCCTTTAACAATGATTCCAGGCTGTAACCCCTTTTTAAATGTAGGCACTTGACAAGATGGAATGTTCACATCTTTTCCATTGTTCTTTGGTATTGGCAGCATTATTCTGTTTGCTTTTTGTTCAGCGTTGAAGATAAATAAGATCATTTTTGCATGCTATTATAGTGTATAATGCTTTCTATGACACTAAAATACAATAAAAGAGAGCATCTTGAGCTGTATACCTGCAAAAGCCCCTTTACAACACAATCCATTAAATAAATTGCATTTTATATCCCATTAATTAGTACAAACAACAAAACTAATGGAAGATTTATCTGCAACTTTACAAAAGAAATTGTGCACATTTGTTAATGATGAAAAAAATGAAAAACCCTTCAAATAAAATGCTGGTGGAAAGCGCTACTTGTCTTAAGCAACTCCATTACCTTGGAGGCAGTTTGTAAGAGTTATTTCTTGGCATTGCCGGTTTCAGGTACAGGGCAATCATACTGCTGGGTGAAAGCAAAATCTCTCTATTTTGCAGTGTGCATTTGATGTTCTTAACTACTAGCCAACAAAATAAGATATTATTTTACAGTCTCAGTTAGTGATATTGCAGCACATAAAGCATTGTGCACCTTTTCCTAATGGTTTGTGAGGGGTTTATAAGTGTCAAGATTTCTCCTTTCAGATTGATGCGAAGAAAGAACAGATTTTACTGGCAAAGAAAGAGCTGAAAGAAGCCAAAAAAGAGGCCAAAGAAAAAGAGAGTGAGAAGCTTAATAAGTAAGTTTTTTTTTATGACTTGTCACAATAGTGGCATTTAGCTAAAGCATGGGTCAGCAACCTGAAGCTCCCCAGCTGTTGAATTTAAGCTCCCAACACTGTCCATCCCCTGCTGGCTGGCCTCATGGCAGCTGGAGAGCACTAGCTTGCATATGCCAGGTCTAGAGGACAAACTTATATACATTTTTGTTCTATATATGAACAACCAACAGCCTTCAGCACTTTAGACATTGCTGACCTGTACAACATCCAGTATAGCACATACTGTGAGGAATGCTGGGATATGCCGTTATCTAGTTATCCATCATTACCTTGGTTTACAGCTTGATATTCCATTCTGTGTCTGTGAAGATTATTAATAAAACAGTATAGTTACAAGTGTTCCTTTTTATTCCTGGTAAGGGTTTTTAAGTTTACTAAATTCCCTAAAATTTATTGCAGATACCTTTATAATAGCCTTTTTCAAATAAACCATCCTATGCTTTATAATGTAAGACTAATGCATGTATGTATATTTTATGTGGTGTCACCTGAATATAGGCTTGCACCCATCTTACAAATTATTAATAGCCAAGTGTTAAGAGGCACAGGTGACCCCCCTGCCCCAGTATAGGTGAGCATGTAACTTACAAAAACTAGAGGTAAGTGCAGCTATTTATATTGTTTGGGGCAATCTGTATGTGCCACAAATAATTTATATTCATGCTAGTGTTCCAAGAGGAAAGATTCAAATTTAATTTTGAATTAAGTGATGGAATATTGTATATTCTTTGTAGTGGAAACCAAAGGGAGAGATCAAAGTGTGAAATTAAAAGCTCACCACAGTAAATTCACCCATTGTCAATACTTATGGAATGTTTAGAAGTGTATTTATCAAATGGTGACTTCTTTTAGCCATTGATAAATTTGCTTCTAAAAATCTGATAGGAATGGAGTGGGTACATTTTTCAATGTCACACATTGATAAATCTGCCCCAACTTTTTAAGATAGGGTACCAACCCTATTGTAACATGTAATTGCAAAATGTGCTTATTTTGAGTCTGTTGCTTCTACTGTATATTCTCATTATGAAACTTAAAATGAAAAAGAACTACTGTTTGCATGCAGAGTTGTAGAGTCTAAGAAAAGAGGAGTGCAGAGAGCAGAGGAGCAACTCATGAGAATGGAGGTGCAGGCAACTGACCGAGAAGAGAATAAACAGATTGCCTTGAGCACCTCCAAACTAAACTATCTGGATCCCAGGATCTCTGTGGCCTGGTCAGTGTCATTACTTCCCTTACTTTCCACATTTATATTAACTGGTGTGTCTTTGTCTAAAGAGAAATGTTAGCAACACTGGAGTAAGAGTGATACATTATTATTAGAATGCATTGTGTGTCCTTCATGGGGTGCCATGTGAGAGATCATGGAGGGAGGTGAAACACTGCATAGTTATAGCTTTTTACAAGGTAAGGTAAGTATAGCAATACAGAAAGCTGTGCCTTTCCTGGCCTTTAGTCACTACTATTGAGCCATTATCTCCCACATTTATCCTCTTTGCTGATTAAATTGTATTCAGCATACCAAATCTTCTATACAAATAAGAGCTAAGCCCTCTTGACATTGCTATTTTGACCACAAACATTGGTTCAATTCAATATCAAGAACAACATTGGAGACACAGATGTTCACCATGAGATGGTTTCTGTAAAACCAGTCTAGCACCGCAGCACTATCTATAGTCCATCAATTATGCTTCTGGTGGCTTTAAAATATATAAAAAGAATGTTTGCATTGGTGGCAGAAACTGTTTTATCTGTATGGATACAGTGATCTACCAGGGGTTCATCACAGTGTTTAGGTGAAAGACTAAGACCCAGTAGCATTTTTGGTCCTGTCGGTTAATAGGTACTATATGTTTAAGGAGGAATACTAACATGTAAACTTAATTTAGGAAACCGTAGCAGAACCATTAACAAACATAAGAGTTAGCTTTATTGAAGCATTGCTCACAGTAAGTTTGCTATTGAAATTAATGTGCTGGGGACCCTGAATGCATCATTGAATATGCTCCATTTTTTCATAAACTATATGCCCTAGCAGTATGTAATTTGCTTTGAACAAGTCCCCTGTATTAAATTTGCTTGGAACAAGTCCCCTGTATTAAGTGTAACCCCTAGTAATCGAGAGTACTCTCCAGAGCTTAATGGACACATCTAACTTTTTCACATTCCTTGTCAGCAACCACTGGCCAATCTCAATAGCTGCCCTTCAGGTGTATCATTACATATGTATTCCTTGTGTGCATCCACTAATTACCTGGGCCTTCCCCAGTCCAGCTTGTTCATTTAAACTAGCAGTTTACCATAAGACTATCATTAATGTAAGCCCTAACTAGAAGCTTGGGGGCTGGTGTATGAACCAATTAATTGCATTAGCAGCTACCCGCAGCAACTAATTAGAGATTTGCTTTTGTTTTCTACCTTGTAGTACTTTGTTTAAGGTTAATTGCTGCTTGGTTGTTATTGGCAACTGGATGTCTGCAATTAACAGCTATGTTAGTAAATGAGCTTTTAAGTCTCTAATTATCTCTTACTAATAGGACTAGACATGTGACAGCACACATATCTGAGGAGGGGCACACTGACTATATACAGTACACAAAGACCTATTCCTCCAGCAATCCATCAATTCTGTCCCACCTTAAAACTACTATTAAATGTCCTGCAAGCTGCCTGTTTTTCTGTTCTCAGACAGCTTTTCCTTTCCTACACCCCCACCCTTTAACATCGTAGCTTTGCAGTCAAGCACTATCAAGCACTTTCAGTACTACTTGGGTACTGGTATCATTCCATGTTATCTTCTCAGTACAAACAAAGCACAAGTCCTCCACAAATATAACAGGGAGGATAGTTTCCTCACTCTATTACTTCATTTTAATCAGATTAACAGATAAAAATCTAAAACACTCTGGCACAAAAAATCCCCCTGCCCAAGCATTTTCCACTCAGGTAGAAAAGCATTTTCTGTAGAGAAAAATAAACTGGAGAATAGTTCCAAAAATGAAGCAAATTGAGATTCAGTCTGTACTGACAGTTGCTATCAGCAATACTAAATCTGAAGTGTATTAAACATTGGTTTCTTTGAAACTTTCCTATGGTTTATAAAAGCTATTTGATGATTTTTCACAGCAGACACAAGTGTACTTTTAGTTTGACCTTCTGCTAACAGAAAAGTTAATTGTACCTCAAAGTGAGTACAGTGACAGGAGGGATACAGTATGATTTGTAACTGGGGCTTCTGTCTCTACTAAATGAATTCCAGTTCACTGTGCTTGTAGTACACTAGGTCAAGTAATACAGGTTTCTCTTTTGTCTGTCCATTTTTTAAAAACTTTTTTTTTTTGTTCATTGAAAGCCAGCGTACTGGAGAATGCTAATAAAAATGGCTTTATCTACACACACGCTCTATAATTACTATTATCAAAATTCTACAATAATACTCAAACTGGAACACAACTTAAATATTTTACATTACAGAGCTACTTGGGAACATAGAAAGCTAAGTTGAAGAAATTCACATTTATCATGATTAACTTTTTAAAAGCCTCCACAAATTGATCTAGACCAGTGGTTTTCGGTCTTTTTTTTCACTTGGCCTGGACCCCCCTAAGCCCATTAAAAGGTTAACGATATATGGAAACCATTGGTATTCTGAACAAACCTGGCCATAGATAGCTATCCATTAAGTGATCCAGGCCTTGTTAGATGGGACAGCCCCATTGTTTGGGAACCACTGCAGGCCATTTGCCAATTAAGTGTCATGGAGGGGAAATTCCTTCCTGATCCCAAAATGGAAATCAGATTGTGCCTTAGATACATTTCTATTGAAGGTAAAATAATTTTTATAGTGAATAAAGTACCCCCTATTGTAAAAGTCACCTTGGAGTCCCATGACCATATAAAAGCATGAGGCCAACGGTGGAGTGCTTTTATACAGGTCATGAAACGCTGAGGTGACTTTTAATATCCTCATATTTTTCCAACAGGGAGTACTTTATTATAACAATAAGTGTCAGTAAATCATGTGACAGATTACAGATCACTAAGCATCGATTATACTGTAACTGATGACATAACTAAGCAACATCTAAAAGCATATAATTTACAGGATATTCATGGCTCTTATGTCTTATATATGCTATGCTGTTTTTAGCTATAACACCCAACCTGTTTTTGAACCCTGCCTCACAGGAAAGAACTTACCATTCTTTTAGTCACAATGTATATCTTTATGTATATGTCATATGGAAAACGTTAGTTTTAATTATTACAGAACATTAGACAATTAAATATGTTACAATATGCCCACCTACACTGTGCAATAACAAATTACTGGGGTGCTCAAATCCTAAGTAAAGTTATTTTAACCATATAACCAGTGGTTGCCACCAGGTAGAATAGGACCATATGTTTAAAGAGGGGGCACGTTGGTCATTACACAACTTATGATTCTGACAACAATATTATATGGGTACAACAAAACCAAAGTCTTGTATAGAAAGGTCTAACAAAAAGAATATTTTTTTTGGTGGGGGGCGGGTTGGAAGGCTAATTATAATAAACAGGTATGAGTTCCCTTATCTGGAAAGCCTCAAATTACAGGTCATCTACCATAGTGCCCATTGTAAGCAAATCATTTTAATTTGTTTTTTTAATTACTTGTTCTCTGTAATAATAAAACAGTACCTTGTTCTTGATCCCAACTAAGATGATATTACTCTTTTTTGGAGGCAAAACAATCCTAGTTGATTTTTGTTTTATGTTTAAGTCTACTGATTTAAGGTATGGTGATCCAAATTATGGAACAGCTCCTTATCTGGAAAACCCTAGGTCCTGAGCATTTTAGATGACAGATTCTATAACTGTATTATATAAACCAAACTATAAGGGAAATCTTTATTTAAGCCAAGTTATTAAAATAAAATAAAATTAAATTTGTTACCACTATGCAGTCTAAATACATAGATTTCCCAGTTACTGTAACAATAACAAGCACTGTTGTCATACGATACAAGATTCCTAAATAGTACTGGCAGTGTCTGACTACCTGGATGTGGCACTAATATGTGCAATGCACTTAATACATCTACCTTTTCTCTTTCAAAGGTGCAAGAAATGGACTGTTGGACTGGAAAAAATCTACAACAAGACGTACCGGGACAAGTTTGCTTGGGCCGTTGACATGACCGAAACCGATTTTATATTTTAAATACATTTTTAGATGTTGTTCATTCTTAAAAGCACTATTGCTATGCTGTATGGTACAAATGCATAGTAATCTTGTTTTTATAACCTACAGATCATTGCTTCTTGACAAAGCAGTCATGAGGTTTATTTTATTGCACTTCTTTATAAAAAAAAGTCACTTTCTGTTATGTGTTGTGTTGTGTAAACGTAATTTTAAATAAATTTCCCCAAAGGTTTATGTAAATTTGTCCATTATTTTCCTTTTTATTGTATAGTTATGGACTGGTGATTAAATGTACGTCTCTTAAAAGTGTTAGAGAGAAATGGACATGCAGAAATATTTTGTATCTATTTTGATATTCTATATATTTTGTTTTCAACAAAAGAAACCCCAAAATACAGATGTGCAGTGCAGCACCTCTTTACTTGGCAGCTCCCTCAAAAAAAATGCAGCACGCACATAGTATCAGCTAAAAGAAATACAGATTCAAGGAGAAAGTGCACATAGAAAACCTTTCGGCACAACCTAGGGCAGGGATCCCAACCTATTCTACTTGTGAGTCACATTCAGATGTAAAAAGTGTTGGTGAGTCACACAAGCATGAGAAAGGTTCTTTGGGGATCAGAGGAGTATTTGTATAGAGGCACTCAGGGCCTGTGCCTAGGGCGACTATATAAAAAATAAATAAAAGCAAGCCTAAGCTTGGAGTAAAACTGCATCTCTATGCATCCAAGACTCTAATGTAAAAATGGGCACCTACTTTGAGGCCACTGGGAGCAACAACAAAAGGGGTGGTGAGCAACTTGTTGCCCCCGAGCCACCTGTTGGAGATCACTGACCTAGGGGTTATTCCCTATAACTCCATAGATCCTTTATAGAGACACATAGAAAGAGCTTGTGTAAAGTCATAGCTGAAAAATCCACTAAAGTCTTTCAAATGCGGCTTCAATTAACCCCCTGATAGAAAAAAAACACTCTGGGTATCTATTTGATTGTATTTTGAATCATATAGTATTTAAAGAAGGAATTACACTGTTATATGCCTTTTCCTTTTGTGCCTGTGGTGATTTCTGTAAAGCAGAGACTGAGAAAATGAGGAAACATTAAGGCATATGCATTTGTGACATAATGCTACTAAAACTAGTCTTGTTTGTACTAATACATAAAAAGTAATTGAAGTTACCCATGACACATTGGGTGGATTATCCATTTTGAGCTTTACCCAAGGTCTTGAGTAGCAAATTATCACTGATCCCTCTACATGTCTCAGTTGTGTAGTGTTACCTCGAGGTGTTCTCTGTGTGCCTAGGAGCTTTATTTAAGACTTAAGTCTTCACTTTGGGTTTAGATGAAATGGGCTCCGTAATATGGTGCCCAATGGGAAGCACAATCATGCCTAAGATCTGATTTAAGCTCAATGGGGAAAAAACGGTTAGGTTAGCCGATAAGCCCATAAAATAGGCTTATAAATGTATGTGCCTGACACCGTTTGAGATTTCATTTCACAGCTATTAAAGTGGGAAACATAATGCAGAAAGAAAGATATTCAATGTTTTACTTTAGGAATGGGTCTTGTAATGTTCCATATAAATTCTCCCAACAGTTTACTTTTGCTTTCTGTTTCATTGCAGTGTAATGCTATGAATGTTGTGTTAAACATGAGAAGAAATATTACTAATCCTGCTGAACAATCAAGCTACAAATTACATATAGGTAATAGGGATTATAACTGCACCATAACATACACACAATAAACAAGTACATTGAATGTGGGTCAACAAATGTTCTCCATTCCCACACTTTATATGCCTGGTTGGGAACATAGCTTGTCCTTTCTCGAAAAAGTCCATCCTATCTGTCATTATTAATGCAACAGTCTAATTCTGAACATGCTACTTATTCTACCTTATTGCTACCTTATTCTACCTTTACTACCAGTTTTACTTAAATATTCATTATTATTATATATTTCATTTAATTTTATTTAATTAAAAGACCACACTATATTTTATTTGATAATATGATGGATTTATTGCACAGAGTTTCTAGGCAGAGCTTGAAGGGATCAAGTGAGTTTTACTTATTTTTTTGTTGTATACTTAGAACTGCCAGTGGCATTATTTCTAGATTTTGCACTTTGTATAAATATATCCGCTCTCAGATCAGTATGTGGCAAGAGTGGGAGTGAGCATAGACCTTTCAGTTGTGATTATATTTGATCCTGGCTTCCCAAATGACTCACACAAAGTGTACAGTGCCCTCTATTGCATGTATGGTGGATATTTTTTGAAAACATTATTGCTGTTGAATTATTGGATAGCGCTGACATATTCTGCAGCACTTTAGGGATTATTCTACTCCAGAGGAGCTTACAGTCTAATGTCCGTATTTTATACACACAATGGTTAATTTTATCAGGACTCTTCCTGTATGTTTTGAAAGCAAGCTGTTAAAGGATTTGTAGTCAGAAAAAAATGCAGATTTTGCCACTATGGAACAAAGCAAGCAACTTCGTAATGCACCATCATTCTTTTATTTGTGCTTTTTAAAATAAAACTGCTTGTTCTCTCACCTGCAGATTAAACAAGAGGGTGCTCTGATCCTTTTGCTAGTAGGGCCAGCGGCACTTTTGACTACTGAGCGGAACAACAGACAAAGGGAAGTGAGTTGGCATTTCTGTCACCACAGAGCAAGCTGACCGAATAAATTGGCTTGTTCTGCTCAAAATCACTATAGATTCATATGGGTAAAATGTAACAATTGTATTTACTTATGAAAAACACAAAAAAACAAGCCTCTTTGCTTTTGATGATGCTCTTTTATACCAAAGTAATAGCATGTGTAAACTTTTCGGAGAAGTACTGCTATGGTTTAAAATGCTAATGGGACTGCACTAGGCAAATCCATAATGGAGAAGGACCTTGGAGTCCTTGTAGATAATAAACTTGGCTGTAGCAAGCAATGCCAGGCAGCAGCTGCAAGGGCAAACAAGGTTTTGAGCTGTATTAGTAAAGGTTTAAAGTTACAGGGAGAGAGGGAACATTTTTTTAGTAATACCAAAGCAACAAAAATCACTTTGTTCCATTCATTTTTACAAAACACCAGAAATACCAAAATGCCACCCTAGGTTTCTTAAATTTTAATGAATGGGGCCTCCAAATGTATAGTGTTTTTTCAGATATCACAATTGTTCGGGTTCTGTTTGCCTGAACAGTAAAAGTTATGTGACTAGACTGTATGATACATACTAGACTGTATGAGAAAATACAATTATTTAGGTTTTTGCATTAATAATTATTTGAACAAAAATGAAGGATTCTTAGCATCGCCTTTTAGTTGCCCCTTATTTTAACATGGACAGTTGCAATTTTTTTTATACTTCTTTTCGGTCCCTGGTCTGTTTGGAAGATTTGCAGCCTGTTATAGTGGAGAAGCAACTCTCAATGTCCATTCAACCATTACTATGTCTGGTGTATGTGTTCTTCAATTCAGTTGAGGTCCCTTTAAATGAGATTCTTAATAGGTAGCCACAGGTATGAGAGCTTTATTGAGTTATCTTCTAACTTGGGCCCCTGAACTTGTAGTATAGTGTATATAGCTGGCCTATATTATGGTCCATCATAACATACTGTATACCCTGTACGTTGGGAACAAAACACTGGCATACAACTGAAGGTGCCACAGACATCAACCAGAGAACAATGTACATTTAGGGAGTATAATCCCCCAAAAAAAGGCTAACTGTCATATATAAGTACATATTTATAAATAGGAGGTGCCATATACCAGCAGCATGCCCAGACAAAAATGTCACCCTGTTACCTTGGTAGAGTCTTAACCTACTGTATGTGCACATTAGTTGCCAAACAATGTGTTTTAAGTTTAAGAAATAATGTCCTTAATTTTGGAATTAATTTTTCTACACACTGCCAAAATGGCCACAGGACCTCCTCTGTCTCCTGGAGAGATCCTTCTTGAAAAAGAAATGTTACAAGTCAAACAAAACATAAACACAACTGAAAAGAAAGCATTGAAATAACCAAACAACAAAACATGTCTCTGAATATTCCTTATGGAAATCAGTCAGCAATTAGCACTGTACAGTGTACTGGACAGGGGAGGAGGGTGGAGTTTTTGTTTGGGGATGATACCAATAGAAGAATTTCTACCGGAGAACTTAAAATAACATACTATATAACGTTATAGCAGTTGGTATGTATTTCTGTGGAGTATTAGGCTCACTATATCTTCGTTTTTCTTGGCAGGGACCTTCTATGCCCTAAACTGCCTTGAGGGTGGCTCCTGTGATGCCACCCCCTGGCCACCAACACTTGCCTTTCTTGTGGCAAATGGGGTTGAGGGGGCTCTGAAATTACTCTCTGCACCAGAAGAGCTGGATTTCAAATGTAATAACCGGAAGCTCAGCTCTTAAAGGAGCAAATTTTTGGCTCCTATTTTTTTGATCCTTATACCTTGTGGGGTGCTTCCATCTGTGGTGGGTTTTTTCAACTCGCCTCGTGGCAGCAGCACCCCTCATTCTCTGCCTGTGCTACTAGACATGAAATAATGAAAGCAAATATCCTAGGGGGTTGGTGCCCTGAAGCAAGTATGCCCTAGGAGGTGAGCCACGAACCTCAATGTTGGAATGGCAGTTGTCATCTACTTGGACTTTGCTAAAGCGTTTGATACAGTACCTCACATAAGGTTAATGATCAAATTGAGGAATATTGGCCTAGAACATAATATTTGTAATTGGACAGAGAACTGACTGAAGGATAGATTACAAGAGTGGTGGTAAATGGAACAATTGGACAATTGTGGTTAGTGGAGTACCGCAGGGGTCAGTCCTTGGTCCTTTACTTTTTAACTTGTTTATTAATGACCTGGAGGAGGGCATAGACAGTACTGTTTCTATTTTTGCTGACGACACAAAATTGTGCAAAACTATAAGTTCCATGCAGGATGCTGGCACTTTGCAGAGCAATTTGACAAAACTGGAAAACTGGGCAGCAAACTGGAAAATGAGGTTCAATGTTGATAAGTGCAAAGTTATGCACTTTGGTAGAAATAATATAAACGCAAACTATCTACTGAATGGTAGTGTGTTGGGGGTATCCTTAATGGAGAAGGATCTAGGGGTTTTTGTTGATAACAAGTTGTCTAATTCCAGGCAGTGTCACTCTGTGGCTACTAAAGCAAATAAAGTGCTGTCTTGTATAAAAAAGGGCATTGACTCAAGGGATGAAAACATAATTTTGCCTCTTTATAGGTCCCTGGTAAGGCCTCACCTTGAGTATGCGGTGCAGTTTTGGGCTCCAGTGCTTAAGAGGGATATTAATGAGCTGGAGAGAGTGCAGAGACGTGCAACTAAACTGGTTAAGGGGATGGAAGATTTAAACTATGAGGTGAGACTGTCGAGGTTGGGGTTGTTTTCTCTGGAAAAGAGGCGCTTGCGAGGGGACATGATTACTCTGTACAAGTACATTAGAGGGGATTATAGGCAGTTGGGGGATGTTCTTTTTTCCCATAAAAACAATCAACACACCAGAGGTCACCCCTTTAGATTAGAGGAACGGAGCTTCCATTTGAAGCAGCGTAGGTGGTTTTTCACGGTGAGGGCAGTAAGGTTGGGGAATGCCCTTCCTAGTGATGTGGTAATGGCAGACTCTGTTAATGCCTTTAAGAGGGGCCTGGATGAGTTCTTGAACAATCAGAATATCCAAGGCTATTGTGATACTAATATCTACAGTTAGTATTAATGGTTGTATATATAGTTTATGTATGTGAGTCTATAGATTGGTAAGTATAGGTTGTGTGTGCTGGGTTTACTTGGAAGGGTTGAACTTGATGGACTCTGGTCTTTTTTCAACCCTATGTAACTATAAAAAATTTTGGGTTATAGTTCAGCACAAATACTCAGAAATATACAGGTGCAGATTCCAGATTTCTGTGAACCACCCCAACAGTATATCATAAGATCAAAAAGCAAAAAGGAATCAAACAGCTCCAGGCAGCAATTGAAAACTGCAGTGAGTTTAATAGCAGTGTCAGCACACTACATGTTTCGGGCATAGTCCTTGAACTATGTAACTTATGAGTGCTCATAGACTCTGTACACATACCATACTTTGGTACATGTATAAAAGAGAAGAGAGATGGTCAAGGACAATAGGTGGTTTTGTTTCCATTAGTGCCAACCATTGATCATTTGTATAGCACCAGCAAGTATTATAAGAATTTTACAAACTAGGGTAACAGAATAAGAATGGGATCAGAGGGCCCAGCAGTAATGCTGAAAATTAAGATCTTCTGGGCAAGGTAAATGGTGCAGGACAGTGCAGTAACCAGGAGAGGGCAGTGCGCACAAAGCTATGAGAAATAAAATCATAGATTTGCTGCTTTTAAGATTCTCTTCTATACCTGCAAATATTGTATTAAATATCTAAATTATAAGAAATACTTCAAAAGTCCCCTATGATTTAGTATGCACATCAGACAATTTTACAGAAAAAGAAATGCACACACTGACAAGGAGAGAATGTTTAATGTATTTACGAGCAGCTTTTCAACAGAACGTTCTAAAAGCTGAACATTTGGGTTTATTTATTATTTAAACTTGATTGTATTGCAGGCTGTCATAATAAAGAACTGGTTGTCTGCATATTAAGCTGGATAAATGTATTATAAAGGCTGGAAGGAAAAACAAGTTACAAAACACTTTTGCTGCTGTTTCTGTTATGATCGATTCTGTTTACATTAAAGTATTAAAATTCTGATGCGTTGCAAGTTTGGAGCATTTACATCACTTCACCTTCAATGTATAATATAGTGTTATGGTGAGTAATTATGGTAAGTATGGTAAGCAATGCTTAGGCTAATGCCACACGAAGCGTATGGCGCGTATTTTTGGCAAGCTGAAAAACGCTTGGCGAAAATACGCTCCATACGCTTAAAACTCCCCCTACCTGTGCCTGCACCCAAATGAATTGAATGCGCTACAGTGCAGGCACATGTAGCTGATATCCACATAAAAACGCAAGACTTTGCAGATGATTTGCCTTAATTGAGCTGATCTAATTTATTGGCCCCAAGCCAATGATTGGATCACAGAGAGACCCTACACAGACATGTTGAGAGAGGGGCCCTATAGACAGCCCAATGTGGTTGTTGCTCAACAGATTTTTCAGCCTATCCAATCAATATTCCTGAGCAGATATTGGTTGGACGGCCAGCACGTTTAACCAGCTTTTATCCTAAAGCCAAAGTCTGCAAAAAAACCCCCAAACTTCCATGAACACCACAATGCAAACAACACCCCATTTAGGGTCATTTATCAACACTAGGTGGGCAGCAATCCTAAAGCTGGCCATACACGTGGCGATCTCACGAAGTTTCGTACGACCGTCGGTCGCACGAAACATCGTCAGATCCGCCACACACCATTCAGGGCTGAATCGGCAGGTAAGGAGGTAGAAACAATAGGATTTCTACCTCCTTCTGCCGATTCAGCTCTGAAGGGAGAATTTTGGTCAGGCGCCTTCTATGGCGCCCGATCAAAATTTTCTAACCTGGCCGATCGGCGAGTCGACCGATATCAGCAGCTTCCTGCGATATCGCTCGGCTTGCTGACATGCCATACACGCACCGATTATCGTACGAAACGAGGTTTCGTACGATAATATCGGTGCGTGTATGGCCACCTTTAGCAATCAGTTAGTTGCAGGTAAAACACTAATGCAACAATGTGATTGCTGTATGGTTATGATCTGTTTGGGTAAGCACGTTCAGGGTCAGACTGGGGGGTGCAGGGCCCACCAAGGCTGCTGCCCCAGGGGCCCTGCACCCCCCAAAGGGACCCCCACAACCCCCTTGGGCCTCCACTGCCCACCCAACCCCCTCCTCCAAGCGCGTACACTTAGGCACGTTGGGAGAGGGGGACCTGCAGGCCCGGGAGCACCCAGCAGGGATCGGTTCTGGCCTGTTTTGTTCTGGTGCCCTGCTGGCCCAGTCTGACCCTGGGCACGTTTTGAGTGACAGCTGTGGCACACCCATTGAATAAAGTATATGCCTACTTAGAAGGGTAGTGGTGATCAGTATGGGGACACATGCTCAGTTTGCACTCCATGCAGCATGGAGAAACGAGGATGATCAAATTAAAAAAAAACCAACACATTTTCATTTGCACTACAATATTAAATAAACTTTCATTTAGCAGGATTTGTTAAACGTATTTAGTGCTCCTTCAAACTTACATGAAAGAACTAATTAGCTTCTGTGTTCCATAAGGAGGATATACCTTCACAATGCTAAGAGGCTGCACTTTGTTCTCCGCAGAAGGACTTGCTAAATTATGAACAAAGTTAGCAGTGCTTCCAATCAATACATCCCTGGGTACCGCAGCTAGACATCGGGCCGCTAAAGCCTCATCCAACTTAGAAAGGAGACACAAAATAATAAATAAATATTTCCAGAGAGAGGCTGCCTTACTGCAGGGAAAAAGCAAGTATCCTCAGACTTAATGCAGAACTACATAGCACATGAAAGGAGGCTGAAAACCCTGCTGCATGGTTTTAAGAGTTTAGCCCAAGGACAGATATCTTCTATTCTTTTATATGTAGACAAGCTTGTCTCTCTAGACACGTATTCTGCGTCGCACTGCACTCCGTGCATTTCATAGTTTTTTTATAGTTATGTGTAACTTTCACTGTGTTTGTCTGTCCCTTTCTCTTCTCTGCACTGCTTGTTCCGACTCCTGATACAACTTCCCAATATCCATTTATTCCTCATTCTCACTGGGTTTAAAGTTATGTGTAACTCTCACTGTGTTTGTCTGTCCCTTTCTCTTCTCTGCACTGCTTGTTCCGACTCCTGATACAACTCCACAATATCGATTCAGTCCTCATTCTCACTGGGTTTATAGTTATGTGTAACTCTCACTGTGTTTGTCTGTCCCTTTCTCTTCTCTGCACTGCTTGTTCCGACTCCTGATACAACTCCACAATATCGATTCAGTCCTCATTCTCACTGGGTTTATAGTTATATGTAACTCTCACTGTGTTTGTCTGTCCCTTTCTCTTTTCTGCACTGCTTGTTCCGACTCCTGATACAACTCCACAATATCGATTCAGTCCTAATTCTCACTGGGTTTATAGTTATGTGTAACTGTCACTATGTTTGTCTGTCCCTTTCCGTTCTCTGCACTGCTGGTTCCGACTCCTGATACAACTCCACAATATCGATTCAGTCTTCATTCACTCTGGGTTTATAGTTATGTGTAACTGTCATTGTTTTTGTGTGTCCCGTTCTCTTCTCTGCACTGTTGGTTCCGACTCCTGATACAACTTCCAAATATCCATTCATTCCTCATTTTCACTGGGTTTATAGTTAAACTTCTCTGCACTGCTGGTTGTGACTCCTGACAAAATTTCCCAATACCCATTCATTCTTTATTCTCACTGGGTTTATAGTTATGTGTAACTTTCACTGTGTCTGTCTGTCTGTCCCTTTCCCTTCTCTGCACTGCTGGTTCTGACTCCTGATACAACTTCTCAATATTTATTCATTCCTCATTCTCACTGGGTTTATGGTTATGTGTAACTCTCACTGTGTCTGTCTGTCCCTTTCCCTTTCCGGAACTGCAGGTTCTGACTCCTGATACAACTCCCCAATATCAATTTATTCCTCATTCTCACTGGGTTTATAGTTATGTGTAACTGTCACTATGTTTGTCTGTCCCTTTCTCTTCTCTGCACTGCTTGTTCCGACTCCTGATACAACTCCCCAATATCAATTTATTCCTCATTCTCACTGGGTTTATAGTTATGTGTAACTGTCACTGTGTTTGTCTGTCCCTTTCTCTTCTCTGCACTGCTTGTTCCGACTCCTGATACAACTCCACAATATCGATTCAGTCCTCATTCTCACTGGGTTTATAGTTATGTGTAACTGTCACTATGTTTGTCTGTCCCTTTCTCTTCTCTGCACTGATGGTTCTGACTCCTAATACAACTTCCCAATATCCATTTATTCCTCATTCTCACTGGGTTTATAGTTATGTGTAACTGTCACTGTTTTTGTGTGTCCCTTTCTCTTCTCTGCACTGCTGGTTCCGACTCCTGATACAACTTCCGAATATCCATTCATTCCTCATTTTCACTGAGTTTATAGTTATGTGTAACTCTCACTGTTTCTGTCCCTTTAACTTCTCTGCACTGCTGGTTCTGACGCCTGACAAAATTTCCCAATACCCATTCATTCCTTATTCTCACTGGGTTTATAGTTATGTGTAACTGTCACTGTGTCTGTCCCTTTCCCTTCTCTGCACTGCTGGTTCTGACTCCTGATAGAACTGCCCAATATCCATTCATTGCTCATTCTCATTGGGTTTATAGTTTTGTGTAACTGTCACTGTGTCTGTCTGTCCCTTTCCATTCTCTGCACTGCTGGTTCTGACTCCTGATAGAACTTCACAATATCCATTAATTCCTCATTCTCACTGGGTTTATAGTTATGTGTAACTGTCACTGTGTCTGTCTGTCCCTTTCCATTCTCTGCACTGCTGGTTCTGACTCCTAATACATATTACTAATCTCCATTCATTCCTCATTCTCACTCAGTTTATAGTTATGTGTAACTCTAACTGTGTTTGTCTGTCCCTTTCTCTTCTCTGCACTGCTTGTTCCGACTCCTGATAAAACTCCCCAATATCGATTCAGTCCTCATTCTCACTGGGTTTATAGTTCTGTGTAACTGTCACTGTGTCTGTCTGTCCCTTTCTCTTCTCTCTACTGCTGGTTCCGACTCCTGATACAACTCCCCAATATTGATTCAGTCCTCATTCTCACTGGGTTTATAGTTATGTGTAACTGTCACTGTCTGTCCCTTTCTCTTCTCTGTACTGCTGGTTCTGACTCCTGATACAACTCCCCAATATCGATTCAGTTCTCATTCTCACTGGGTTTATAGTTATGTATAACTGTCACTGTCTGTCCCTTTCTCTTCTCTGTACTGCTGGTTCTGACTCCTGATACAACTCCCCAATATCGATTCAGTTCTCATTCTCACTGGGTTTATAGTTATGTGTAACTGTCACTGTGTCTGTCTGTCCCTTTCCCTTCTATGCACTGCTGGGTCTGACTCCTGATACAACTCCCCAATATCGATTCAGTTCTCATTCTCACTGGGTTTATAGTTATGTGTAACTGTCACTGTCTGTCTGTCCCTTTATCTTCTCTGCACTGCTGGTTCCGACTCCAGATACAACTCCACAATATCGATTCAGTCTTCATTCTCACTGGGTTTATAGTTATGTGTAACTGTCATTGTTTTTGTGTGTCCCTTTCTCTTCTCTGCACTGCTGGTTCCGACTCCTGATACAACTTCCGAATATCCATTCATTCCTCATTCTCACTGGGTTTATAGTTATGTGTAACTGTCACTGTGTCTATCTGTCCCTTTCCATTCTCTGCACTGCTGGTTCTGACTCCTGATAGAACTTCACAATATCCATTCATTCCTCATTCTCACTGGGTTTATAGTTATGTGTAACTGTCAGTGTGTCTGTCTGTCACTTTCCCTTCTCTGCACTGCTATTTCTGACTCCTGATACAACTTCCCAATTTCCATTCATTCCTCATTCTCACTGGGTTTATAGTTATGTGTAACTCTCACTATGTTTGTCTGTCCCTTCCCCTTCTCTGCACTGCTGGTTCTGACTCCTGATACAACCCCCCAATATCCATTCATTCCTCATTATGTATGGGAGCTTTCCAAGGATATATAGTTGTAGCTGATCCCAGGACATTGTGCTATCTTCTGTAACCAGCAGATGGGGCCCAAACCTACCCCTAAATTAAAGTGATACATTGACACCCTGATGGTGAAATAAAAAATACCTCTGTCCTTACCTGCTGGGCTGGTTTCCAGATCCCTCTGTGTAATCTTGCCAGGATCAACCAGGAATTCAGAAGATTCAGAGCCAACACCAAAGAACTTCTGGGCTTATGTGTCAGGGTAACAAGAGGATGAAGGCAGGCTGCATGGATATCCTGAAGAAGAAGATAAACCCTACTTTAATCTGAGATGTACCCATCATTTACTCTGTACTAGATTATTCCCTTCTTACATACTCTAAAATGGATTTTTGCCCTTAATACCCTCACAGTTAGATTACTGCGCCATAATATGCAGAGCGATTATTCCCCTTAGTTGGCTTACCAACCGTTATTACGCTCTAGCATATTACATGTCTGTCTGACCACTCTCCTAAGAGACAAGAGGGACCACTATCCCTGGATTTGGGTATGGGCACAAGGTTGTTATTAGCATAGACTTGGTCTCCCTCTGGGAATAGGGTTTAGATCTTCCTCATTGGAAAAAAGCGCTGGAAACTAATGGGGTACAACTCCGCCAGAATCCCCTTATTGTCAAGGAACTTACTGGTTTCCACAGCGCTGTGCCATTCACGTGTGTTTATGCGTGCGCGCAACGTCCTGATGCCTCTGGTTTCTTCCTTTCTGTGCCTCCTTAAGCACCAAATGCTCCCTCTTGGGTTAAGTTGCCTTCAGTCTTGCTGGGAAACTAAGCCTCTTTCCCGAGTCCTGTTGCTGACCCTTGCCTGCCTGAACTACTGGTCTTCCTCTGCTTACCTGGTTTTGACCCCTCTGCCTGAATTTTGAATACAATGCTTTCTGCCTGCCCACGCCATCTGCCTTCCTGCCTTTTCTCTACAGGTCTTATCTGTACATTTAATTTAAAAAAATAATGCCAATGTAATGATCTTTAACAGGTAAGTGTTCCTTTGCCAGGGCACTTTATAAGAACTATCGGTTTAAAAAGATAGTGACAAATGCACATTCCCTTTATTGATTTTGTCTCTGGTCCCTGTATTTTCATTAATAAATCTATTTAATATAGTTTTATTGTGCTATGCTTCAATATACCAGTATGTAATCTGTAATCTGTCTCCCTGGTAATTACTTCTCCTACCATGGAAAGTCCCATTACATTTCTCAAAGTGGAAGTGCTATACCGATACAGGTATAGGACCCGTGATCCAGAATGCTCGGGACAAGGGGTATTCCGTATAAGGGGTCTTTCCGTAATTTGGATCTCCATACCTTAAGTCTACTAAAAAATCAATTAAGCATTATTTAAACCCGATGAGATTGTTCTGCCCCCAATAAGGATTATTTATATCTTAGTTGGGATCAAGTACAGGTACTGTTTTATTATTACAGAGAAAAGGGAATCATTTAACCATTAAATAACCCAATAGGGCTGTTCTGTCCCCAATAAGGGGTAATTATATCTTAGTTGGGATGAAGTACAGGTACTGTTTTGTTATTACAGAGAAAAGGGAATCATTTAACCATTAAATAAACCCAATAGGGCTGTTCTGCCCCCAATAAGGGGTAATTATATCTTAGTTGGGATCAAGTACAAGTACTGTTTTATTATTACAGAGAAAAGGGAATCATTTAACCATTAAATAAACCCAATAGGGCTGTTTTGCCCCCAATAAGGGGTAATTATATCTTAGTTGGGATCAAGTACAGGTACTGTTTTATTATTACAGAGAAACGGGAATCATTCAACCATTAAATAAACCCAATAGGGCTGTTCTGCCCCCAATAAGGGGTAATTATATCTTAGTTGGGATCAAGTACATGTACTGTTTTATTATTACAGAGAAAAGGGAATCATTCAACCATTAAATAAACCCAATAGGGCTGTTCTGCCCTAATAAGGGGTAATTATATCTTAGTTGGGATCAAGTACAGGTACTGTTTTATTATTTTACAATTCTGAATTATTTGATTAAAATGGAGTCTATGGGAGATGGGCTTTCCGTAATTCGGAGCTTTCTGGATAATGGGTTTCTGGATAAGGGATCCCATACCTGTACCTGATTTTCACTGGGGACAACTTCATACTTGTAAGTAGATTATACCTATAGAATTTGTGATATCAGATCTTTCTGAGCACCTAAAGCAAATAAAAAGCAAGAATACTCAGCATTGATGTTTTTTACAGACACTGCATGATGTTGTAAACATCCACAAAAGTCCACAAATTTTTTGACATTTTTGAACCAATAGCCCATGAACATATCAAGGGCTAGGTGCAAATGCAAGTGGAGCGGCCCTTAAAGCGCCATACAAAGTTCTTGCTCTTTGTTATCCATGTTCTACATCAGTGGTGGCCAAACCGTTGATCGCTGTCCACCAGTTGATCCCCCGTGGACTTCTGGTGGACCGCGTCTAAGCCGGGAAATTCGGAAGTACGGCACTTTTATTGGGTATGCGTATATATATATATAATTATCGAATTATAAAGACTGGAATAGGCACAGTTGGTTCGGGGACCGCATCAACGAGCCGATGCCCCGATCCAACTGAATTTTTTAACCTGCCCAATCAATATCTGGCTGATTTCAAGCCAGATATCGGTCGGGCAGGCCCATCGGTATTGCCCATACACGGGCCGATAAGCTGCCAAGTAGGTCCAAGGGACCGATATTGGCAGCTACAATCGGGCTGTGTACGGCCACCTTTATAGTGTTTTAGATAGTTGTCCACTACATGGAAAACGTTGGTAATAGTAGGGCAATCTTCCAGACACCTGCAAAGAACGATTTCATCGAAAGAATTCATCTCAAAATGTCAGAAAACTTTATTTTTAATCTGATTTGCCATGGACGTATGTGGGATAATAAATATACTTTATGTATATATACAGTCACAACAAATGTTTACATTCCATGTACAAACAGAAAAAGAAATACATATATTTCTCTTTTACAAGCCAAAATAAGAAAAATAAAATAGTTGCCGTAACTTTTGCTTTTTTTTTTATTTTTCATGCGAAAGATTATACATTTCTATTACAGTTTTATTTTCTGTCTTTACACTGCCGTTATATAAAATAATTGCATAAAGAAAGCCGTTTGCATGGTTCTTCGTTGAGCTGGAGTATATGGAAGCACTTGGCAATACCAACATAGAGCGATTACAGATAATCCTGACCAAAAATGTCTCTCCTTGCACTCGGTAATGGGGATTTCTTCCTGAATTTGGTCTTTGGACACTTCTCTTGGACATTTCAGATGCCATTGCCTTTAAGGGATGGGGGAGCAGCCCTGCCAGCCCAGCCAGGAGTCACAGCCAATACACTATTGCAAATATTTACATACTCACACAAAATAAAATATGTATCCTTGGTTCTTAAATAGCTTGATCCGGGTACTTTTATCATTAAGTATATTTGACCAATATCCTACTAAATGATAGTCACTGAAGTGAGGATGGAGCTTTTTAGAAACAAGGGGCACGTTTATCAAAGGCGGAGGTAGTGCAATTTAAGTTTTCAGATCATGAAATCCTGATTTTCTAGAGCAGTGGTTCCCAACCTTCCTAATGCCGCGAGCCTTTAATACAGTTCCTCATGTTGTGGTGACCCCCAACCATAAAATTATTCCTAAGCCCATCGGAAATATGTGTTTTCCAACGGTTTTGGCGACCCCTGTGAAAGGGTTGTTCCACCCCCAAAGGGGCCCCGACCCACAGGTCGAGAACCGCTGTTCTAGATTTATGATTAACAAACTCAGATGGATGATACGTTTTATCTCTCCATCTCAGATTTAAGCAGATACCGGTACTATTGAAATCAAGCAAAATTGCATTTTTTAATTTTAGAAAATTGGATATTTGATATTAATGTCAGCTGGAGTTGCTTGGAATTCTGGGATTCAAGAAAATGAAAGCAAATGTTACAAAATGATCAAATGTAATTGAGATAAACAGAATAAGGTTTGGCTCTAGGAAGATCATTCAAAATTATGCAAGAAATTTCAATGCAAGAACATGTTTCATAAGTTCTTTAGGGGGATGTGCAGGCAATCATTCTTACACTTAGGGGTTTTGTGCATTAATTAAAATATGATTTTTCATTAGTTAAACGTATGATTGGAAAAAACTCGGAGTAACACCGATGAATTCTGATGTTCCAAAATTAGTTTCTTGGACGTACGAAAATATCGTGGTTACGATCCGAAAGATACGAAATTTTCGTATCCGAACGATCGTAAACGGCACGAAAAGCTTTTGAAACTTCAATGCATCATTTTGGGAGCCTCCCATACGACTCAATGGCACTCTGCAGCTCCAACCCGGCCCAAGGAAAGTCTCCCATAGGGCTCAATGGCGCTCTGCAGCTCCAACCTGTCCCAAGGAAAGTCTCCCATAGGGCTCAATGGCACTCTGCAGCTCCAACCCGGCCCAAGGAAAGTCTCCCATAGGGCTCAATGGCACTCTGCAGCTCCAACCTGGCCCAAGGAAAGTCTCCCATAGGGCTCAATGGCACTCTGCAGCTCCAACCTGGCCCAAGGAAAGTCTCCCATAGGGCTCAATGGCACTCTGCAGCTCCAACCTGGCCCAAGGAAAGTCTCCCATAGGGCTCAATGGCACTCTGCAGCTCCAACCTGGCCCAAGGAAAGTCTCCCATAGGGCTCAATGGCACTCTGCAGCTCCAACCCGGCCCAAGGAAAGTCTCCCATAGGGCTCAATGGCACTCTGCAGCTCCAACCCGGCCCAAGGAAAGTCTCCCATAGGGCTCAATGGCACTCTGCAGCTCCAACCCGGCCCAAGGAAAGTCTCCCATAGGGCTCAATGGCACTCTGCAGCTCCAACCCGGCCCAAGGAAAGTCTCCCATAGGGCTCAATGGCACTTTGCAGCTCCAACCCGGCCCAAGGAAAGCCTCCCATAGGGCTCAATGGCACTCTGCAGCTCCAACCCGGCCCAAGGAAAGTCTCCCATAGGGCTCAATGGCACTCTGCAGCTCCAACCCGGCCCAAGGAAAGTCTTCCATAGGGCTCAATGGCACTCTGCAGCTCCAACCTGGCCCAAGGAAAGTCTCCCATAGGGCTCAATGGCACTCTGCAGCTCCAACCCGGCCCAAGGAAAGTCTCCCATAGGGCTCAATGGCACTCTGCAGCTCCAACCCGGCCCAAGGAAAGCCTCCCATAGGGCTCAATGGCACTCTGCAGCTCCAACCCGGCCCAAGGAAAGTCTCCCATAGGGCTCAATGGCACTCTGCAGCTCCAACCCGGCCCAAGGAAAGCCTCCCATAGGGCTCAATGGCACTCTGCAGCTCCAACCCGGCCCAAGGAAAGTCTCCCATAGGGCTCAATGGCACTCTGCAGCTCCAACCCGGCCCAAGGAAAGTCTCCCATAGGGCTCAATGGCACTCTGCAGCTCCAACCCGGCCCAAGGAAAGTCTCCCATAGGGCTCAATGGCACTCTGCAGCTCCAACCCGGCCCAAGGAACGTCTCCCATAGGGCTCAATGGCACTCTGCAGCTCCAACCTGGCCAAAAGATAGTCACAATACCGAAGCTTGAATGAATAACGAAAAATGAACAACATTTTCGTGGAAGAATGTATGTTCCATGGATAAGTCGTACTATTTTAACGATATTATCGTGGTCAGTAAAAACTACTTTAATGAATGGACCCCTAAAACAATGAAAAATAAGATAATAATAAAATTAAACATGTACTGCCAGATAGGCACTGGTGTCAGGGAAAGCTAACTTTGATAATGATGATGAGATGGACCATATTACTGCCCCAAGGTTTCCACAATTTTAACAGCAGAAAAGGAAGCCATCTTTGGGACAGAGTGAGTGACTTTTGCAAAAATTCACACTGGACATTAAAACAGGATGTTCTTATTCACAGCTGTACCCTTTATATTATGATTGCCAACAAAACTCTCTGCTTGAATGTAGTAAACAGTGGACAGGATACAATCTGAAATAGCACCACTCATAAGATGGCCATACACAGGCCAATTCTAGCTGCTGATGTAGGTCCTGTGCAGGGGCACCAACGACGGGCCTGCCCGACCGACATCTGGCCTGAAATCGGGCAGATATCATTCGGGCAAGTTAGAAAATCTAGTCAGATCGGGGACTGCATCGGCTCGTTGAAGCAGTCCCCGAACCAACTGCGCCCATTACCGTTGTTTTAATTTGACCCCAGGGCCAAACAGCCGAATTAGCCTAAATTCACCCGATATTGCCCACCCGTAGGTGGGGACCTCGCCAAGCGAGCGGATCTTAACGTGTATGGCCACCTTTATTCTTTTAAAATAAAATGCATTTATTGCACACATTCAGTGGATTACAACAACATTTCAGGCTTTGTATGGCCCTTTATCAAGCTTGATCAAGAGTAGTGCTGTTCCAGTTTGTATCCAGTTCTATGTACCAGAGAGGAGTGGCCATTGGCCACACACATTGTTATGCCGACTACTGGCTGCTAAATCATTTTATAAGTTTACATCCTGATTTTAGGCAAATATATTTAATAACAAAAACAAGCAGCTAAATTACTAGAACACCAATAACAATATTTTCTTGCTAGTGAGTATTAATAATTAACCTGTTAATTTTTAAGATAATTGCAAGACAATCACGGTTAAGGTGTGCTGGAGGTTCAGCTGTATACACAGTTCAATTCACACTAGAGGACGGCTTTCTTTGACATTTAGGGTAGGGGCAGAAAGGCACTTGTGGGGCTGGGGAGTTTATTGGGTAGGGACAGAATGGCATTTGTGGGGTTGTGGGGTATGTAGGTAAGGAGAATCCCTATGCTGCCATAGTTTTATGGTATCTCTCTGTACAGGCTATGAGCAAACTTAGGGGGCTGTTCCTGCTGAATTGTGCTTAGTACAGGGGAATCCCTATGTGCCATAGTTTTATGGTATCTCTCTGTACAGGCTATGAGCAAACTTAGGGGGCTGTTCCTGCTGAATTGTGCTTAGTACAGGGGAATCCTTATGCTGCCATAGTTTTATGGTATCTCTCTGTACAGGCTATGAGCAAACTTAGGGGGCTGTTCCTGCTGAATTGTGCTCAGTACTGGGGAATCCCTATTCTGCCATAGTTTTATGGGATCTCTCTGTACAGACTATGAGAAAATATGCATCTGTGACTGCTGTTGAACCAAATGGTACTTGCTCCTGCCTGTAAGCGGCAACATTAGGGGATGGGTCAGTGACCAGTGGGCCAGTGTCTGTTCAGGGGCCCCAAGCTGTATCCAAGCCTGTCCTTTATATTAGCAGATATGGCTCTACACTACAAGTACATTGCTCACATAAGGCTCATACCATGGAAATCCTTCCAGATAGTGGGGGGGGGGGGGGCAGGGTTGGGCACAGGCAGCTTAGGGCCCCTGCACAGAAATACTGTAAGGGCCCACTGGTCACTGGCGCCACTATAGGAGCAAATATCAGGCAAAGGGTTGGGGGGGGATGGGGGAGGGGCATCATGGAAAGGAGCAAATAGGTTTCTTCCAATCTATTTCAGTTTTTGCCCCTACCTCAGTACAGTCTCTCACTCACTCTCTCTTTGTCTCTCACACTCTCACTTTCTCTTTGTCTCTCACTCACTCTCTCACTCACTCTCTCTTTGTCTCTCACTCTCACTCACTTTTTATGCCAAAGAGGGCTGAGTGACTGGGATAGGGGGGAGTAACCAACTAAGGGTTCCCTGTGCTATGGGGGTTTGTGTAACATGCAGGGCATATTGTGTTACTGGCATCAGTCTGGGTGCGGTGCCACTTCCTGTTTCCCAAGATGCAACAGGTTCTACTTAGAGAATAGTTTAAGGCCCAACAGTCAAGCAGCCCGGTCACTGCCAGAGTAATGAATGATTTGTGCCCCACCCATCTGCCAACCTGCCCCCCATACATACCTGTATTTACCATTTCCCCTACTAAGGACAAAGCCCGGCCTATTGTTGAGGCTGAGAGTCACCCCCATCTCTCCCCACTATTCAGGCTAAGGAGGGGACACCCTACAAGCTAAGGGCCCCCCAGTTACACACACTTAGCAACAGCAGCAGTGAATGAAACCATGGATGACAAATGAGTGCATCTTTCCAGCAGATATGGCAGCACAGTAACTGGGCTGACTCAATAGGCCACACGTACAAGGCAATGCTCTGGGTACACAATAAGCTATGTATGTACTACCCATCTAAGGGCAAACAAAGCCCATATAAACCTCACTCATCAACAGGGTACACTTCCCCTTTAACAGCAGCGCCTGTCATGTGATGCGATTGTGATGAGAGCTGCCTTCACCCTAGGAAAGTGACAGTTGGTACAGTCCGTTGGTTGTCATTGTGGTGAGAGGTAAGTGTACATCTCCTCTGATAGATGTTTTGCCTAAAAACCCTTATTTTAGCTAAAAAAAGAGGGGCAATAGTTGGGTGACCCCCCCCCCCCCAGACTAGGGGATATTGCTCCTGTCACTGGTTTTAGTGAATTTGGAGAATTTTCCACTAAAATGGGCTTGTTGTTCCCAGTACTGACAGGCTCCTAAGAGTTTTGCCCCTCTGCACCGGGTATCTGCCCTGCCCTTATGTACCAACCTGGGTACACAATAAGTACATACAATGTATGTACTGCACATCTAAGGGCAAATAAAGCCCATACAAATTTGTCATATGATGAGAGCTGCCTTCACTCTAGGAAAGTGACAGTTGGTAGAGTCCATTGGTTGCCATTGTGGTGAGAGGTAAGCAAGCGTCTCTCCTGTGGTAGATGTTTTGCCTAAAAACCCTTATTTTAGCTAAAAAAGAAGGGCAATAGTTGGGTGACTCCCCCCCCCAGACTAATGGGAGAATTTTCCCCTAAAATGGACTTTGCAGGCGCCTTTACTCCTAGCGCTGGTTGGGAGACACTGACCCAGGGTTGGGCAGTACTGACAGGCTGCTAAGAGTTTTGCCCCTCTGCCCCGGGTATCTGCCCTGCCCTTATGTACCAACCTTAATGTGTAACTGAATGTAAGGCAATAAATACCAATACGTTTTCCTTTTACAGAATAATATTTATTATTAAGTCTCCCGGCTCTCCCGGCTGTGGGGGGCAATAGGGTACATGGCAGGGGCAGTATTGAATAAAGCAATGTTTAAGCGCTACTCCTTACAGTAACCCAGTAATACAGTCCTACGGCCTAGTTGCCCCCTGAGCACTTACTGCCCCCATGCCACATTCCTTGTGCTATCAGCCCCCTGACTAATTCCATTTTGGCTTTGGGGCTTTTCATTTACCTCCGTGCACTGCATTAAATGTTTCCTATAGGGGGCAATTATCAATACTGGCCAAATCTGCACCTGGGCAGTAATCGATTGACCAATCATGTCATTCCTTTCATAGTTCTACCTGCAGCTGACAGAACAAAGCTAATCACTGGTTGGTTGGTTTGGGTTACAGCCCAGGTACTGTCACCTGCACTTTCCAACTGTCACTTGCACTTACCATGGACACAGGGCCTGATTTACTATTTCTTACTATTGCAGGGGGTAAATCTAAATCAGTGCTTCTGAAATGATGGTGATGCCCCTAAGGGGAATGGTAACAGCTAGTTACTGATTGGTTGCTATTGGCCACTGCAACTTGCATCTAGGCACCTATGTTAGTAAATGAGCCCTAGTACCAATTTAACCCCTTAGGTACCACATGGAATCCCAGCCTGAGTGTCAGTAAGCGTGAGATTTGGGGGGAACACTTTGAATGGGGCCCCTGATCCAATGTTGCACCTTAAAAGGGTAAATGCATTATCCGTGAAGCTGACTTGCCCTTTTTATTCCCGTCTCTATACAGATTGCTGCAGTGTGCGACTCTTTGGCGATTCTTTGGCGATTATCCAGCTTTTCGGATAGTGATTTTTTTTCTGGCTTCTCCTCAGTTCACCTTTTCCACCCTTAGTTGAACGAGCCTTGAGGAGAGCCAGCACCTATTGAGGGGGCCCCTTAGGGTCCTCCGGCCCTGGGCCGCCCCCCCCCCCCCCCCCCCCCCCCCGTTCCATCTTTTTTTTTTTTTCCATCACCTGGAGCTTCATTTGAGAGGTAATGTAGCAATTCCAGTGATACAGTTTATGATTTCTCCTACAGCAAGTCTCCCCAGCATCAAAAAATTAACTGTACATAGAACACAGTACAGGTATGGGACCTGTTATCCAGAATGCTCAGGACCTGGGGCATTCCGGATAAGGGATCTTTCTGTAATTTGGATCTCCATACCATAAGTCTGCTAAAAATCATTTA
The DNA here is from genome assembly GCF_000004195.4 of Xenopus tropicalis. Classification (NCBI taxonomy): domain Eukaryota; kingdom Metazoa; phylum Chordata; class Amphibia; order Anura; family Pipidae; genus Xenopus; species Xenopus tropicalis. The sequence goes on along the minus strand of NC_030680.2, from coordinate 62,669,307 downwards.
AATATTGAATAAACCCAATAGGATTGTTTTTGCCGCCAATAAGGGGTAATTATATCTTAGTTTGGATCAAGTACAGGTACTGTTTTATTATTACAGAGAAAAGGGAATCATTTAACCATTAAATAAACCCAATAGGGCTGTTCTGCCCCAATAAGGGGTAATTATATCTTAGTTGGGATCAAGTACAGGTACTGTTTTATTATTACAGAGAAAAGGGAATCATTTAACCATTAAATAAACCCAATAGGGCTGTTCTGCCCCAAAAAGAGAGAGATTTATATCCACACAGGTCCTCTCAGACTCTGGGTGTTGAATATCTAAGAAGCACGTTGAGATCGATTTATGAAATGTATCTGCTCGTCTTCATGCTCATCCGCGCGCGTTAATACATTAAATCCCCGCCACCCGCCCCTTCCATTAAATCCCCCGCACCCCCGCCCTTCCATTAAATCCCCCGCCCCCGCCCCTTCCATTAAATCCCCCGCCCCCGCCCCTTCCATTAAATCCCCCGCCCCCCGCCCTTCCATTAAATCCCCCGCCCCCCGCCCCTTTCCATTAAATCCCCCGCCCCCCCGCCCTTCCATTAAATCCCCCGCCCCCCCCATTAAATCCCCCGCCCCCCGCCCCTTCCATTAAATCCCCGCCCCCCCTTCCATTAAATCCCCCGCCCCCTTCCGCCGCCCCTTCCATTAAATCCCCGCCCCCCCGCCCTTCCATTAAATCCCCGCCCCCCGCCCCTTCCATTAAATCCCCCCGCCCCCCCATTAATCCCGCCCCCCCCGCCCTTCCATTAAATCCCCCGCCCCCCCGCCCCTTCCATTAAATCCCCGCCCCCCCGCCCCTTCCATTAAATCCCCGCCCCCCGCCCTTCCATTAAATCCCCCGCCCTTCCATTAAATCCCCCGCCCCCCGCCCCTTCCATTAAATCCCCCGCCCCCCCGCCCCTTCCATTAAATCCCCGCCCCCGCCCCTTCCATTAAATCCCCCGCCCCCCGCCCTTCCATTAAATCCCCGCCCCCCCGCCCCTTCCATTAAATCCCCCGCCCCCCGCCCTTCCATTAAATCCCCCGCCCCCCGCCCCTTCCATTAAATCCCCCGCCCGCCCCGCCCCTTCCATTAAATCCCCCCCGCCCCTTCCATTAATCCCCGCCCCCCCGCCCTTCCATTAAATCCCCGCCCCCCGCCCCTTCCATTAAATCCCCGCCCCCGCCCCTTCCATTAAATCCCCCGCCCCCCCGCCCCTTCCATTAAATCCCCCCGCCCCGCCCTTCCATTAAATCCCCCGCCCCCGCCCCTTCCATTAAATCCCCCGCCCCCCATTAATCCCCCGCCCCCTGCCCCTTCCATTAAATCCCCGCCCCTTCCATTAAATCCCCCGCCCCCCGCCCCTTCCATTAAATCCCCCGCCCCCCGCCCTCTTCCATTAAATCCCCCGCCCCCCCGCCCCTTCCATTAAATCCCCCGCCCCCCGCCCCTTCCATTAAATCCCCCCCCCCCCTTCCATTAAATCCCCCGCCCCCGCCCCTCCATTAAATCCCCGCCCCCCCGCCCCTTCCATTAAATCCCCGCCCCCCGCCCTTCCATTAAATCCCCCGCCCCCCGCCCCTTCCATTAAATCCCCGCCCCCCCGCCCTTCCATTAAATCCCCCGCCCCCCGCCCCTTCCATTAAATCCCCGCCCCCCTTCCATTAAATCCCCGCCCCCCCGCCCCTTCCATTAAATCCCCGCCCCCCCCCGCCCCTTCCATTAAATCCCCCGCCCCCCCCCTTCCATTAAATCCCCCGCCCCCCCGCCCTTCCATTAAATCCCCCGCCCCCCCGCCCCTTCCATTAAATCCCCGCCCCCCCGCCCTTCCATTAAATCCCCCGCCCCCGCCCTTCCATTAAATCCCCGCCCCCGCCCCTTCCATTAAATCCCCCGCCCCCCCGCCCCTTCCATTAAATCCCCCGCCCCCGCCCCTTCCATTAAATCCCCCGCCCCTTCCATTAACCCCCGCCCCCCGCCCCTTCCATTAAATCCCCGCCCCCGCCCCTTCCATTAAATCCCCCCCCCCCCGCCCCTTCCATTAAATCCCCCGCCCCCCGCCCTTCCATTAAATCCCCCGCCCCCCCATTAAATCCCCCGCCCCCCCGCCCCTCCATTAAATCCCCGCCCCCACCGCCCCTTCCATTAAATCCCCCGCCCCCGCCGCCCTTCCATTAAATCCCCCGCCCCCCCGCCCCTTCCATTAAATCCCCGCCCCCCGCCCTTCCATTAAATCCCCCGCCCGCCCCTTCCATTAAATCCCCCGCCCCCCCGCCCCTTCCATTAAATCCCCGCCCCCCCGCCCCTTCCATTAAATCCCCCGCCCCCCCCCCTTCCATTAAATCCCCCGCCCCCCCCCGCCCCTTCCATTAAATCCCCGCCCCCCGCCCCTTCCATTAAATCCCCCCCCCCGCCCCTTCCATTAATCCCCGCCCCCCCGCCCTTCCATTAAATCCCCCCCCCCGCCCTTCCTTAAATCCCCCCCCCCCGCCCCTTCCATTAAATCCCCGCCCCCCCGCCCCTTCCATTAAATCCCCCGCCCCCGCCCCTTCCATTAAATCCCCCGCGCCTTCCATTAAATCCCCCGCCCCTCCATTAAATCCCCGCCCCCCGCCCCTTCCATTAAATCCCCCGCCCCCGCCCCTTCCATTAAATCCCCGCCCCCCGCCCCTTCATAATCCCCGCCCCTCCATTAATCCCCCGCCCCCCCGCCCCTTCCATTAAATCCCCCGCCCCCCCTTCCATTAAATCCCCCGCCCCCGCCCCTTCCATTAAATCCCCGCCCCTTCCATTAAATCCCCGCCCCCCCGCCCCTTCCATTAAATCCCCCGCCCCCCCGCCCCTTCCATTAAATCCCCCGCCCCCCCCGCCCTTCCATTAAATCCCCGCCCCCCCCCCCTTCCATTAAATCCCCCGCCCCCCCGCCCCTTCCATTAAATCCCCCGCCCCTTCCATTAAATCCCCCGCCCCCGCCCCTTCCATTAAATCCCCCGCCCCCGCCCCTTCCATTAAATCCCCGCCCCCCCGCCCCCTTCCATTAAATCCCCCCGCCCCCCGCCCCTTCCATTAAATCCCGCCCCCCCATTAAATCCCCCGCCCCCCCGCCCTTCCATTAAATCCCCCGCCCCCCTTCCCCCACTTCCATTAAATCCCGCCCCCCCACCCCTTCCATTAAATCCCCGCCCCCACCCCCCTTCCATTAAATCCCCCGCCCCCCCCCCCTTCCATTAAATCCCCGCCCCCACCCCTTCCATAAATCCCCCCCCCCCCCCCTCCATTAAATCCCCGCCCCCTTCCATTAAATCCCCGCCCCACCCCTTCCATTAAATCCCCGCCCCCCGCCCCTTCCATTAAATCCCCGCCCCGCCCTTCCATTAAATCCG